>NC_090825.1:107877500-109127500 GCF_028021215.1 Eschrichtius robustus | reverse complement strand
CTATATGACAGACTCTAGGTCCATCCACCTCACTCCAAATACCTCCATTTCATTTCTTTTCATGGCTGAGTAATATTCCATTGTATATATGTGCCACATCTTCTTTATCCATTCATCTATCGATGGACACGTAGGTTGCTTCCATGTCCTGGCTATTGTAAATAGAGCTGCAATGAACATTGTGGTACATGTCTCTTTTTGAATTATGGTTTTCTCAGGGTATATGTCCAGTAGTGGGATTGCTGGGTCATATGGTAATTCTATTTTTAGTTTTTTAAGGAACCTCCATACTGTTCTCCATAGTGGCTGTATCAATTTACATTCCCACCAACAGTGCAAGAGTGTTCCCTTTTCTCCACACCCTCTCCAGCATTTATTGTTTGTAGATTTTTTGATGATGGCCATTCTGACCGGTGTGAGATAGTATCTCATTGTAGTTTTGATTTGCATTTCTCTAATGATTAATGATGTTGAGCATTCTTTCATGTGTTTGTTGGCAATCTGTATATCTTCTTTGGAGAAATGTCTATTTAGGTCTTCTGCCCATTTTTGGATTGGGTTGTTTTTTTTTTTGATATTGAGCTGCATGAGCTGCTTGTAAATTTTGGAGATTAATCCTTTGTCAGTTGCTTCATTTGCAAATATTTTCTCCCATTCTGAGGGTTGTCTTTTGGTCTTGTTTATGGTTTCCTTTGCTGTGCAAAAGCTTTGAAGTTTCATTAGGTCCCATTTGTTTATTTTTATTTCCATTTCTCTAGGAGGTGGGTCAAAAAGGATCTTGCTGTGATTTATGTCATAGAGTGTTCTGCCTATGTTTTCCTCTAAGAGTTTGATAGTGTCTGGCCTTACATTTAGGTCCCTTACATTTAGGTCTTTAATCCATTTGGAGTTTATTTTTGTGTATGGTGTTAGGGAGTGTTCTAATTTCATACTTTTACATGTATCTGTCCAGTTTTCCCAGCACCACTTATTGAAGAGGCTGTCTTTTCTCCACTGTATATTCTTGCCTCCTTTATCAAAGATAAGGTGACCATAGGTGCGTGGGTTTATCTCTGGGCTTTCTATCCTGTTCCATTGATCTATATTTCTGTTTTTGTGCCAGTACCATACTGTCTTGATTACTGTAGCTTTGTAGTATAGTCTGAAGTCAGGGGGCCCGATTCCTCCTGTTCCATTTTTCGTTCTCAAGATTGCTTTGGCTATTCGGGGTCTTTTGTGTTTCCATACCAATTGTGCAATTTTTTGTTCTAGTTCTATGAAAAATGCCAGTGGTAGTTTGATAGGGATTCCATTGAATCTGTAGATTGCTTTGGGTAGTAGAGTCATTTTCACAGTGTTGATTCTTCCAATCCAAGAACATGGTATATCTCTCCATCTATTTGTATCATCTTTAATTTCTTTCCTCAGTGTCTTATAATTTTCTGCATACAGGTCTTTTGTCTCCTTAGGTAGGTTTATTCCTAGATATTTTATTCTTTTTGTTGCAATGGTAAATGGGAGTGTTTTCTTAATTTCACTTCCAGATTTTTCATCATTAGTGTATAGGAATGCCAGAGATTTCTGGCACACAGATCTTTAAAAGACGGATGTGTTTAGATGGCTTCAATTAGGAACATTAAGAAAAAGGTAACTAGTGGCTTCCCTGGTGGTGCAGTGGTTAAGAATCCGCCTGCCAATGCAGGGGACACAGGTTTGAGCCCTGGTCCAGGAAGATCCCACATGCTGCAGAGCAACCAAGCCTGTGCACCACAACTACTGAGCCTGTGCTCCAGAGCCCGTGAGCTACAACTACTGAGACTGCATGCTACAACTACTGAAGCCTGTGCACCTAAAGCCCATGCTCTGTGATAAGAGAAGCCACTGTGATAAGAAGCCTGTGCACTGCAATGAAGAGTAGCCCCTGCTCACTGCAACTAGAGAAAGCGTGCGCCCAGCAATGAAGACCCAACACAGCCAAAAATAAATTTAAAAAGAAAAAGGTAACTAACTAGGTCAAGCTCTGAAGATTTTGAAAGAAGTATCTTACTTGCTGCTTCTGTAAAGGAGCAAAAATAAAAGTAAAAAGCAGTGCCTAGGAATTCAGTGTATTCCCCTAGCTAAAGCTGGTGAACAGAGGAGGTTTAGTGAGGAGTAAATGCTCTAGTTGTTAACAACTCTGGAGCTTGGATTTACAGAGGAGAAAATTTGGGGTTAGAATTGACACTGTTTTTACTCTCTTGCTCTTATCTTTCAGTGAGACTAAAATCATCCTTTCTTTGGTACCAAAATCACCACTCTTGTAGTAATTGTGAAGTCCCAGATCAAACAAACATTTGGATCTTCTTACTCTGGAATTATCTTTTTTTTTCTTTTGGCCATCAAAGGCAGATCAGCTAGAACACTATCAAGATGATGCAATTGAGAGGATAAGGGTAGGGTCAAAAGGAGTCCAGAGGCTGCTTGTATCTGGTAAAAAGCGTTTAAAACACCCACAACAAAACCCTCATCTCAGAAACATCCTGAATATTCAAAGTTTAGGTGCTAAAATATTAAAAGATTAACATGAGTCATTTAATGGTTTAAGTAAGTTAAGTTCTCTTATTGGACCAGTCTAGATGGAAGACAGTAGTAAGCTGAAGGTAAAAATTTCAATTGCTTTCTTACTAGTCTGCTGAAAGTATCTTTTAAGCACAGGGCATATATGAATTTTGTAAAGTTTTGCGTTTTCACAATTTTAGCAAATTCCAGTCTATGTCTCTGACACTTTAATAGATTTGTCCTACTTTTTTGTGCATTTTACGCATATCCTTTAAAAACATATACTCGAAATAGGGCTCCTAATTAATATACAACATGACTTTCTTCACATACTTTCATCTTAACCCAATTTCCCTTTAGAGCCCTTGGCCATGAGCTGAGGACAAAGGTTATTGAAACTTTTTGAGATATTGTTGTTTCCTGATACTTTTCTCATTAATTTTTCTATTTTAGAATACTGTGTGTGGCAATTCTCATGATACAGCCAAACCTAACTGACCTATTCTCAGTACCTGACCAATGCATTAAAGAAAGAAAGAAAGATTCTCTAACAAACAAACAGGATCTGGTGAGTACATAGATCTTTGTTCTAAATCAGTGTTTCCCAGCTGTGGCACTGTGACATCTCTCTCTTGTGAGGGCTGATATTTAGTGGCCTCCCAGGGATGTTAACAGCACCCCTTCCTTAGTTTCTGACAGACACCAAAAATATCTCCAGACAGACATTTTCAAATGTTCCCTGGAGAGCAAACTGCCCATCACATTCTGTGATGATGGACATATTCTATGACTGACTGAGGAACAGAATTCTTACTTTAATTTAAATCCTACATACACTGTGAGGACAAATTGCTTCAGCAAGGAAAATTGAATGAATTGGGGTTGGATACCTTTGTTAAAAAAATTGGGGATATTTATATTTTTCGTTTCTTCCTACTTTTAAATGTTTGGAAGTAGGACTTTTTAGGTTCGTTCTGTCTAGGCATTTATTAATTATAAGGTGACATTACAAGTTTAGAAATTTTCAAAACATATAACTCAAAAATCTAAGAAAGGCTAAAAAGGTGATATTAAATATCTCCTCCTTGAAAGAAAGGAATTAACCAAACCAGGATTGAAAAACATTTATTGAAACAAAATCAAATACTTTCTTTTTATTATCTACAAGCCAACACTGAACTTACTTTATTCAAGAATGAACACAATGTACAAAAAAAGTATGCTTATATTATAAAAATATGTCAATTTTATCTCCTGGGTGCTGAGCAGAAGTCATTTTAAACAAAATCAAGGCAAACTTGCTCTCTATAATAGAACTGCTATAATTTAATAACAAAAGTGAAAGCTAATATATACTCACAAAGTATCTTTAAAGGCCCACTGATAATGCTGCATTGGAAAGCTGAACCCAGTCACCACAGTTCACATTTCCAACCTATGCTCATGGGCACCACTTCTTTTTTTTTACAGACTGCATGTCATTAGTATTTCAGCAAAGTATTAACAGTCAATCATATTTAGTTAGCTTCAATTTTCACACATTGTTATGGGGAGCAAATGACCTCCCAAGATTTACAAACCCACTTATCCAGGTGGGACCTGCTAACTCCCTAAAAAAAAAAAAAAATCTGTGTCCAAGGTTAGTATCTTAAAGTTGTTGGTAATTTTCTTATTTCTTCTGAATAATTACTGGCACCTTCCTGGGCATGTGTTCTTGGCACACAGTGTGGCTACTTGTGCCTGTCAAGTCAGTGGCAGCTGCAGAACAGTTAGAGGCTGAAGAGTGCAGCCTTTGGCTTACCATGGAGACATGCTCCAGTGCTCACTGGAGTATTTGGTACTTGGAGAATCAGGAAAGTGAGAGATTGGGGGAAAAAAAAAAAAAAGAATAAATCAAATTATGAATTGGGGAAAACGGACCATGGCTCCCTGTATTGTTCCAGGAGTTACACAGTTATATAAAATCTGTACTAATTTTTAAAGTCAGACTAGAAGTAGACTACATAGCATCCAGCACTGACAAGGCCAAACAAAATCCATCCCTTAAAGAGCTTGCACACTGCAGTGCCCTGTCTCTGGCTGAACAGAAAGACAGTGGTAGTCAGGCAAAATCCAGAATGCAGTATCAACACAATTAATGACATCAGATGAATTCAAGTTCAGAAGTTATTAAACTGCAAAATGCCTATTTTGACTGCTAAGCATAAATGTTTTTCCTTGACAGAGTCTCTGGGATTGACACCTATGAAGACTCAAAATTGCAGAAATATAAGGACTGAGTATTCTAGTGCCTGCTGTACTGGGTAAATTAAATCCAAAAGAACTGGGGGAAGAAATGCTTCCATGTTTTGCCTATATAAACCCAATATTTATTTAGTTACCTGTTTCACAAGAACTTGTGACTAAGGTGAAGAGAAATGATCTCTTCTCCTTTATGCAATTACCTAATTCCTTATAGCTTTCTAAGTCAGTTTTCAATTAAGCCCCATTTCCTACATGAACTGTTATTCCTACCAAATGTAACGGTTACATAGGGCTGAACTGTACATAATTTAAACATTTTCATGAAAAAACAAACCACTAATTTGGCTTATGGGGAAAGAGAAGCATTTACAGAAATACAATTTGTGAAGAATAAACGTATTTTGCAACCTGAGCCAAAGGTTTCTCACCAATACCTTAATAAGTCACCATGCAGGTTGTTTTCACAGGCAACAACACAGCCAGGTCAACTGTTGCTCCTGGCAACTTCCATTGCCCCAAAATATGTGGAAGATGGAGAGGCCAATGACTGAAATCTGCAGTTAGTTAGGAATACAGGCCAAAAGCTCAACAAACTGCTACTGGAAGCAACTGGATACCATAATATTAAACATAAACAAGTGAAAGCAGAATGAGCACACAAAGAAATGAACAAAGATCATGATGCTCAGAGTCAGACCCAATGAGGGTATTACCACACACACACACACACACACGCACAGATACATAACCATACCTGTTTACAATCCCAGGCCCTTGCTCTCAAATAAATATATTGAACATTTACAACAGAATGAATGCCTTATGAATGCAAGCTTTTCTTTTATAACTCTAAATAAAAGTCATACTTCTAAAATAAGCTACAAATGGCCTTTTTTTGTGAAACTGATGTGACTTGGTGCCACAGCTAACCTTTCTCTAATAGCAGCAGTATCATCAGCCCATGGCAGCAAGGAAATGTTCATTTCTGGCATCCCATGGGCTCCTATACAAGCAACTTCATAAAGCATGCAGATACTACTCTGTTGAAGTTTCAAATGAATAGAAATGATCATTGTGCTTATGGGTCTCATACCTTCCAAAATATACATAAATGGTGACACATTAAAATAGCAGTTCTTTGCTTACCAATAAAATCATAAGGCAGAGGGGTTGGAGGTGGAAAGAGAAATTGTTAAAAATGCGGGAAAAAATGCAAAACAGTGCTAGCATTCACAAAAAAGATCATGCTAAAATCAGATCCATATTCATAAAAATCAATCATTAAGCCACAATCCAAAGAACTCTGTCCATGAGTCCAAAGGCATGCATGCCAGCTGAAGGAAATGCAGGATTCTTCTGACAATAGTTTCTTCAGAGCAGAACAGTAACATGTCACTGGAGTAATCACAACAGGGTGAACAAGACGCCATCACACTTTTTTGCAATTGAAAAGAAAAGCAATCACAATAAAAAAAAATTAAACAACAGTGGAAACAAAACATAGAGATTCACAATGACCTATAAAACCAAAGAATCATCCAAATGATTTTTACCCTTTAGGGGTTCATGCCTCTTAATAGTTGTCTTTTTAATTTGAAAAGTTTATAATGAAAGGTTTATCCATAATGGTATTAAATATAAAATTACTTCACTACACATGGGATTTCGTGCAGTATCAATACTCAGTAACTTCACTCATGTTTAAAGGACACATAAGAGACATCTTGTCACTAGAATCGCAGTCAAAGCCTCCCGCAAAACAAGATGTCTTAAAAGCATTTAAAGTTTCTCATAAGGAAAACAACCACCTGAAACTAATATTCAAAATGCAGTAACTGCCTAAGGTCATCACTTGGCCAACTAAGGTATTTTCACCTTTTCTAGTAAGTTCACAATTTTTTAAAAAGAACAAGATACTTATTTTTTAACCCCAAGGTTGAAACTAAGGCTGTCTATGTCATCAGCTGTTAGTGGCCATGTATGTATCTGAACTTCCAGCCTGTGTTCTGAGGTACTCACGGGAGGAGGGATCCGGGGCTATCCTGCCTTCGTGTCCACAAGCTGCATCTGCACGTTGGCAGCCATGCCACCTCCGTAGCCTCCCTTGGACTGCATCTGGTTCTGAATGGAGCTAACCTGCAACAAGACAAGAACAGAACCAGTCAGGAACTAGGGCCACTGCAAGTAAGCAACTCTTGCCTAATATTTTAGCTGGGCTGCTTTTCCCAAAAGGGTGCCTTTTATAGAAGAAAAAATACCTTTTATAGACTTAAACTTGCTCTCATTGTAAGGCAAAATGCTGAAGCTAGTGACTGAAGCATTTTTTTTTTTGCCACAACTCCCTCTCCACCCATCCCCCCACTCCTGCAACTTTCTCCACTTGGCAATTACAAAAAACAAGTTTCGTAATTCACAAGGCACTTGGCTACATTTCAAAAGCAGTTAAAAGGATACAGATGAACTCAACCACCTTAATTTACAAACACCTCACATATATGATCACCTCAATTACCTGGATTAGAATCAGATTCAAAAATAAATATGAATCAAACTGAACCAAAGATAAACTTTAAAAGTGCATGTGGGACTTCCCTGGTGGCACAGTGGTTAAGAATCTGCCTGCCAGTGCAGAGGTTCAAGCCCTGGTCCGGGAAGATCCCACATGCCGCGGAGCAAATAAGCCCATGCGCCACAACTACTGAGCCTGCGTGCCACAACTACTGGAGCCCACGCTGCAACAAGAGAAGCCACCGCAATGAGAAGCCTGCGCACCGCAATGAAGAGTAGCCCCCACTCGCCACAACTAGAGAAAGCCCACGTGCAGCAACGAAGACCCAACGCAGCCAAAAGTACATAAATGAATAAATAAATTTTAAAAGAGTCCATGTGGTAAAATTTACATACTTAATACAGTCTTAGTATAGTCTGATAAAGTGGAAAGGAGTATAAGAATCCAAAGACTTGGAATATTCAAAGCAAGCTTAGCCAGAGGCCACACCCGAGGAGACAAGTTTGCATATTTAAAGACTGTGAGTAGTACACCCTTTTCTCATGTGATGTGAGCCCAGGGTGGAATCATCATTCTCTCCAGCTTTTATCACATGGTTAGAGCCCCTGAACTTTGACTCATCTTCTACCTGAGCCTGCAAACAACATCTCCTTAACAGCCCTCAGAGAACAGGCTGGTCTCAGGTTTACAGGATGGCTTCAAAATATGACATCATGTAACCCTCACAACAACGCCAGGAGGAAGCAGTAAAGAGTGAACCTGTGAAACCCGAGGCATCCTATCCTCAACCCTGATAAAGGCAGAACTCCAGGCCTGTGCACTCATTTTCTCTACCTGCAACCTTGCTGAGTGGCCCCAGGAGTGCCATATACTCTCCAGGACTTCATTAATCAACCTTCTAAAAAAAACAAACCAACCATAATTTTATATGTACCAATGAAGTTTCCTTGGAATAGGACATAAAACTGGTTCAGTTAAAAGCAAGCAATTGCCGAACAACCAGCAAGAGGGAAACACAAATCCACCCGTCAGCAGACAGGGTGCCTAAAGTCATACTGAGCTCACAGCCACCTATAAACACACCCCTTGACACAGCCCTGCCCACCAGAAGGATAAGACCCAGCTCTACCCACCAGCAGGAAGGCACCAGTCCCTCCCACCAGGAAACCTCCAGAAGCCTGAGGCCCACTTTCACCCACCAGAGGGCAGACACCAGAAGCAAGAGGAGCTATGATCCTCCAGCCAGAGTAAAGGAGTCGACAAAGAAAGACAAAATGAGATGGCAGAGAAATATGTTTCAGACGAAGGAACAAGATAAAAACCCACAAGAACAACTAAATGAAGAAGAGATAAGCAGCCTACCTGAAAAAGGATTTAGAGTAATGATAGTAAAGATGACCCAAAATCTTGGAAAAAGAATGGAGGCACAGATTGAGAAGTTACAAGAAATGTTTAACAAAGAGCTAGACGATATAATGAACAAATAAAGATGAACAATACAATAACTGCAATGAAAAATACACTAGAAGGAATCAACAGCAGAATGACTGAGGGAGAAAAATAAGTGAGCTGGAAGACAGAATGTTGGAAATCACTGCCACGGAACAGAACAAAGGAAAAAGAATGAAAAGAAATGAGGACAGTCTCAGAGACCTCTGGGAAACATTAAAACACACCAACATTTGCATTATAAGGGTGCAAGAAGAGAGAAAGAGCCCAAGATAATATCTGAAGAGATTATACCCGAAAACTTCCCTAACACGAGAAAGGAAACACTCACTCAAGTCCAGGAAGCACAGAGAGTCCCATAAAAGATGACCCCAAGGAGGAACGCACCAACGTGCATATTAATCAAACTGATAAAAATTAAAGACAAAGAAAAAATTTTAAAAGCACCAAGGGAAAAGCAACAAATAACATACAAGGGAACCCCATAAGGTTATCAGGTGATTTTTCAGTATAAGCTCTGCAGGCCAGAAGGAAGTGGCACAATATATTTAAAGTGATGAAAGGGAAAACCCTACAACCAAGAATATTATACGCACCAAGGCTCTCATTTAGATTTGATGGAGAAATCAAAAGCTTTACAGGGGCCTCCCTGGTGGCACAGTGGTTAAGAATCTGCCTGCCAATGCAGGGGACATGGGTTCGATCCCACATGCCACGGAGCAACTAAGCCTGTGTGCCACAACTACTGAAGCCCACATGCCTAGAGCCCGTGCTCCACAACAAGAGAAGCCACTGCAACGAGAAGCCCGCACACTGCAACCAAGAGTAGCCCCTGCTTGCCACAACTAGAGAAAGACAGCCTGTGGCAACGAAGACCCAACACCGCCAAAAAAAAAAAGGCTTTACACACAAGCAAAAGCTAAGAGAATTTAGCACCACCAAACCAGCATTACAACAAATCTGAAAGGAACACCTCTAGGTGGAAAATAAGAGGCCACAACTAGACTCGGAGAAGTTCACTGGCAGAAGCAAACATAAAGTAAAGGTAGGAAATCTTCCACACACAAATATAATATCAAAACCAGCAATCATGAGCAGAGTACAGATGCAGGATATTGGAAATGCATTTGAAATGAAGATATCAACAACTTAAAACAATCTTGTACATACATAGACTACTATAGCAAAAACTCATGGGAACCACAAACGAAAAATCTAGAATAGCTACCCACACAAAAAAAAAAAAGCAATCCAAACACATCACTAAAGATAAGACATCAAGGGACTTCCCTGGTGGACCAGTGGTTAAGACTCTGCACTTCCATTGCAGGGGGCACAAGTTCAATCCCTGGTCTGGGAACTAAGATCCTGCGTGTGTTGCTCAGCATGGACCCCCCACCGAAAAAAAAAAAAAGAGACAGAGAGAGAAAAAAAAATTGACATCAAATCACAAGAGAATAAAAGAGGAAGGGAAGAAAAATGACCTTAAGAAATAAATCCAGATGAAAAAAATAGCAAGAACGTACGTATCAATAATTACCTTAATGTTAACGGATTAAATGCTCCAACCAAAAGACATAGACTGGCTGAAACAAAAACAAGACCCATATATTTGCTGTCTACAAGAGAGACACTTCAGATCTAGTGACACATGCAGACTAAAAGTGAGAGGATGGAAAAAGGTATTCCATACAAATGGAAATCAAAAGAAAACTGGAGTAGCAATACTACTATCAGACACAATAAACTTTAAAATAAAGACTGTTACAAGACAAAGAAGGACACTACATAATGATCAAAGGATCAATACAAGAAGATATAACAATTCTAAACATATATACACCCAACAGAGGAGCACCTCAATACATAAGGCAAATGCTAACAGCTATAAAAGAGGAAATCGACAGTAGCACAATAATAGTGGGGAACTTTAACACCTCACTTACACCAATGGACAGATCATCCAGACAGAAAATTAATAAGGAAACAAAAGCTTTAAATGACAGAATAGGCCAGATAGATTTCATTGATATTTACAGGACATTCCATCCAAAAACAGCAGATATACTTTCTTCTCAAAGGCACACAGAGCATTCTCCAGGATAGATCACATCTTGAGTCACAAATCAAGCCTCGGTAAATTTCCGAAAATTGATATCATACCAAGCATCATCTCTGACCACAGCGCTATGGGATTAGAAACTACAGGGAAAAAACTGTAAAAAAAAAAAAAAAAAAACCCCACAAACACATGGAGGCTAAACAATGGTACTAAACAACCAATGGATCACTGAAAAAAATCAAAGAAGAAATCAAAAAATACCTCGAGACAAATGACAATGAAAACACGATGGTCCAAAGTTTTGGGGATGCAGCAAAAGCACTTCCAAGAGGAAAGTTTATAGCAGTACAATCGTACCTCAGGAAGCAAGAAAAATCTCAAATAAACAACCTAACCTTACACCTAAAACAACTAAAGAACAACAAACAAAACCCAAGGTTAGTAGAAGGAAAGAAATCATAAAGATCAGAGCAGAAATAAATGAAACAGAGACGAACAAAACAGTAGCAAAGATCAATAAAACTAAAAGCTGGTTCTTTGGAAAGATAAACAAAATTAATAAACCTTTACCCAGACTCACCAAGAAAAAAGGGAGAGGACTCAAATCAATAAAATTAGAAATGAAAAAGGAGAGTTACAACAGACACCACAGAAATACAAAGGATCATAAGTTGACTACAAACAACTATATGCCAATAAAATGGACAAGCTAGAAGAAATGGACAAACTCTTACAAAGGTACAATCTTCCAAGACTAAACCAGTAAGAAACAGAAAATATGACAGACCAATCACAAGTACTGAAATTGAAACACTGATTTAAAAACTTCCAACAAGCAAAAAGTCCAGGACCAGATGGCTTCACAGGCGAATGCTATCAAACATTTAGAGAAGAGTTAACACCTACCCTCCTGAAATTCTTCCAAAAAATTACAGAGAAAGGAACACTCCCAAGCTCATTCTATGAGGCCAACATTACCCTGATACTGAAACTAGACAAAGACACCACACACAAAAAAGAAAATTACAGTCCAATATCACCGATGAACAGAGATGCAAAGATACTCAAAGTACTAGCAACCTGAATCCAACAATATATTAAAAGGATCATACATGATGATCAAGTGGGATTTATCCCAGGGATGCAAGAATTCTTCAATATCTTCAAGTCAATCAGTGTGCTACACCACAGTAATAAACTGAAAAATGAAAACCAAGTGATCATCTCAATAGATACAGAAAAAGCTTCTGAGAAAATTCAACACCGATTTATGATAAAAGCTCTTCAGCAAGTGGGAATAGAGGGAACCTACCTCAACATGATACAGGCCATATATGACACACCCAGAGCTAACATCATTCTCAACGGTGAAAACCTGAAAGCGTTCCCTCTAAGATCAGGAACAAGACAAGGATGTCCACTGTTACCACTTTCATTCAACAGTTTTGGAAGTCCTAGCCCACAGCAATCAGAGAAGAAAAAGAAATAAAAGGAATCCAAACTGGAAAGGAAGAAGTAAAACTGTCACTGTTTGCAGATGACATGATACTATACATAGAGAATCCTAAAAATGCTACCAGAAAACTATTTGAGCTCATAAATGAATTTGGTAAAGTAGCAGGATACCAAATTAATGCACAGAAATCTCTTGCATTCCTATACACTAATGATAAAAAATCTGGAAGAGAAATTAAGGAAACACTCCCATTTACCACTGCAACAAAAAGAATAAAATACCTAGGAATAAATCTACCTAAGGAGACAAAAGGCCTGTATGCAGAAAACTATAAGACACTGATGAAAGAAAGTAAAGATGATACAAACAGATGGAGAGATACCATGTGCTTGGATTGGAAGAATCAGTATTGTGAAAATGACCATACTACACAAGGCAATCTACAGATTCAATGCAATCCCTATCAAATTACCAATGGCGTTTCTCAGAGAACTAGAACAAAAAATTATTAAAGACACACAAGACCCCAAGTAATCAAAGCAATCCTGAGAAAGAAAAATGGAGCTGGAGAAATCAGGCTCCCTGACTTGAGACTAACTACAAAGTAACAGTAATCAAAATAGTATGGTAATGGCACAGAAACAGAGATCAGTGGAACAGGATAGAAAGCCCAGAAATAAACTCACAAATCTATGGTCACCTAATCTATAACAAAGGAGGCAAGAAAGCTACAGTAATCAAGACAGTATGGTACTGGCACAAAAGCCAGTATAGATCAATGGTACAGGACAGAATGACCAGAAGTAAACCCAAGCACATATGGTCACTTAATTTAGGACAAGGGAGGCAAGAACATACAATGGAGAAAGGACAGCCTCTTCAATAACTGATGCTGCAAAAACTGGACAACTACATGTAAAAGAATGAAATTAGAACACTCCCTAAC
Source organism: Eschrichtius robustus (assembly GCF_028021215.1). Taxonomy (NCBI): domain Eukaryota; kingdom Metazoa; phylum Chordata; class Mammalia; order Artiodactyla; family Eschrichtiidae; genus Eschrichtius; species Eschrichtius robustus. The sequence goes on along the minus strand of NC_090825.1, from coordinate 109,114,317 downwards.
ACCATACAAAAAAATAAACTCCAAATGGATTAAAGACCTAAATATAAGACCAGACACTATAAAACTCTTAGAGGAAAACATAGCAATGACAATCTTTGACATAAACCACAGCAAGAACTTTTTTGACCCACCTCCTAGAGTTAATTAACAGAAATAAAAACCAAAATAAATAAATGGGACTTAATTGAACTTAAAAGCTTTTGCACAGCAAAGGAAACGATAAACAAGATGAAAAGCCAACCCTCAGAATGGGAGAAAATATTTGCAAATGAAACAACAAAGGATTAATCTCCAAAATATACAAACAGCTCATGGAGCTCAATATCAAAAAAACAAACAATTCAGTTAAAAAATGGGTGGAAGACCTAAAAAGACATTTCACCAAGGAAGACGTACAGATGGCGAAGAGGCACATGAAAAGATGCTCAACATCACTAATTATTAGAGAAATGCAAATCAAAACTACAATGAGGTATCACCTCATGCCGGTCAGAATGGCCATTATCACAAAAGCTAGAAGGGGGCTTCCCTGGTGGCGCAGTGGTTGAGAATCTGCCTGCTAATGCAGGGGACACGGGTTCGAGCCCTGGTCTGGGAAGATCCCACATGCCGCGGAGCAACTGGGCCCGTGAACCACAACTGCTGAGCCTACACGTCTGGAGCCTGTGCCCCGCAATGGGAGGGGCCACGATAGTGAGAGGCCCACACACCGCGATGAAGAGTGGCCCCCGCACCACGATGAAGAGTGGCCCCTGCTTGCTGCAACTAGAGAAAGCCCTCGCACGAAACGAAGACCCAACACAGCTAAAAATAAATAAATAAATAAATAAATAAAGTAGCTATTAATTAAAAAAAAAAAGCTAGAAGGAATAAATGCTGGAAAGGGTGTGGTGAATAAATGCTGGAAACGGAGTTTCCTTAAAAAACTAAAAATAGAACTACCATATGACCCAGGAATCCCACTACTGGGCATATACACTGAGAAAACCATAATTCAAAGAGACATGTACCACAATGTTCACTGAAGCACCATTTACAATAGCCAAGACATGGAACCAACCTAAATGTCCATCGACAGATGAATGGATAAAGAAGATGTGGCACATATATACAATGGAATATTACTCAGCCAGAAAAAGAAATGAAACTGAGTTATTTGTAGTGAGGTGGATGGACCTGAAGTCTGTCATACAGACAAAAGTTAAGTCAGAAAGAGAAAAACAAATACTGTATCCTGACTCATATATATGGAATCTAAAAAAAACAAAAGGTGGTACTGATGAACCTAGTTGCAGGGCAGGAATAAAGAGTAGACATAGAGAATGGACTTGAGGACACGGGGTGGGAGGGGGAAGCTGGAGTGAAGTGAGAGTAGCATCGACATATATACACTACCAAATGTAAAACAGTTAGCTAGTGGGAAGCAGCACCATAGCACGGGGAGATAAGCTTGGTGCTCTGCAATGACCTAGAGGGGTGGGATAGGGAGGATGGGAGGGAGACGCAAGAGGGAGGGGCTATGGGGACATAGGTATGCATATGGCTAATTCACTTTGGTGTACAAGAGAAACTAACACAGTACTGTGAAGTAATTATACTCCAATAAAGATCTATTAAAAAAAAGAATACAAAATGGAGAAAAGACAGTCTCTTCAATAAGAGATGCTGGGAAAAACAGAGAGCTACATGTAGCAGAAGTAAATTAGAACACTCTCTAACACCTTACACAAAAATCAACACGAAATGGATCAAAGACCAAAATGCAAGGCCAGACACTATAAAACTCTGAGAAGAAAACATAGGCAGAACACTCCCTGACACAAATTGCAGCAATATCATTTTGGATCCACCTTCTAGAATAATGATAATTAAAACAAAAATAAACAAATGGGACCTAAGGAAACTTAAAAGCTTCTGCACAGCAAAAGAAACCATAAACAAAACAAAAAGACAACCCACACAATGAGAGAAAATATTTGCAAATGAAGCAACTGACAAGGGATTAATTTTCAAAATATACAAACGGCTCATACAGCTGAATATCAAAAAACCAAAAAACCCATTCAAACAATGGGCAAGGAAGCAAGAAGAACTACAATCCTGCAGCCTGTGGAACAAAAAACCACATTCACAGAAACATAGACAAGATGAAAAGGCAGAGGGCTATATACCAGATGAAGGAACAAGATAAAATCCCAGAAAAACAACTAAATGAAGTGGATATAGGCAACCTTCCAGAAAAAGAATTCAGAATGATAGTGAAGATGATCCAGGACCTCAGAAAAACAATGGAGGCAAAGATCGAGAAGATGCAAGAAATGTTTAACAAAGGCCTAGAAGAATTAAAGAACAAACAAACAGAGATAAACAATACAGTAACTGAAATGAAAACTACACTAGAAGGAATCAATAGCAGAATAACTGAGGCAGAAGAACAGATAAGTGACCTGGAAGACAGAATGGTGGAATTCACTGCTGTGGAACAGACTAAAGAAAAAAGAATGAAAAGAAATGAAGACAGCCTAAGAGACCTCTGGGACAACATTAAAGGCAACAACATTCGCATTATAGGGGTCCCAGAAGGAGAAGAGACAGAGAAAGGACCAGAGAAAATATTTGAAGAGATTATAGTCGAAAACTTCCCTAACATGGGAAAGGAAATAGCCACCCAAGTCCAGGAAGCGCAGCGAGTCCCATACAGGATAAACCCAAGGAGAAACACGCCGAGACACACAGTAATCAAATTGGAAAAAATTAAAGACAAAGAAAAATTACTGAAAGCAGCAAGGGAGAAACGACAAATAACATACAAGGGAACTCCCATAAGGTTAACAGCTGATTTCTCAGCAGAAACTCTACAAGCCAGAAGGAAGTGGCATGATATACTTAAAGTGATGAAAGGGAAGAACCTACCACCAATATTATTCTACCCAGCAAGGATCTCATTCAGATACGATGCAAAAATCAAAAGCTCTACAGACAAGAAAAAGCTAAGAGAATTAGCACCACCAAACCAGCTCTACAACAAATGCTAAAGGAACTTCTCTAAGCGGGAAACACAAGAGAAGAAAAGGATCTACAAAAACAAACCCAAAACAATTAAGAAAATGGTCATAGGAACATACATATCGATAATTACCTTAAACGTGAGTGGATTAAATGCTCCAACCAAAAGACACAGGCTTGCTGAATGTATACAAAAACAAGACCCATCTATATGCTGTCTACAAGAGACCCACTTCTTCAGACCTAGGGACACATACAGACTGAAAGTGAGGGGATGGAAAAAGATATTCCATGCAAATGGAAATTCAGAGAAAGCTGGAGAAGCTATACTCATATCAGATAAAATAAGACTTTAAAATAAAGAATGTTACAAGACACAAGGAAGGACACTACATAATGATCAAGGGATCAATCCAAGAAGAAGATGTAACAATTATAAATATATATGCACCCAACATAGGAGCACCTCAATACGTAAGGCAACTGCTAACAGCTATAAAAGAGGAAATCGACAGTAACACAATAATAGTGGGGGACTTTAACACCTCACTTACACCAATGGACAGATCATCCAAATTGAAAATAAATAAGGAAACAGAAGCTTTAAATGACACAGTCGACCAGATAGATTTAATTGATATCTATAAGATATTCCATCCAAAAACAGAAGATTACACTTTCTTCTCAAGTGCGCACGGAACATTCTCCAGGATAGATCACATCTTGGGTCACAAATTAAGGCTCAGTAAATTTAAGAAAATTGAAATCATATCAAGCATCTTTTCTGACCACAACCTTATGAGATTAGAAATGAATTACAGGGAAAAAAACGTAAAAAACACAAACACATGGAGGCTAAACAATACGTTACTAAATAACCAAGTGTCACTGAAGAAATCAAAGAGGAAATCAAAAAATACCTAGAGACAAATGACAATGAAAACACGACAATTCAAAACCTATGGGATGCAGCAAAAGCAGTTCTAAGAGGGAAGTTTATAGCAGTATAATGCCTACCTCAAGAAACAAGAAAAATCTCAAGTAAACCATCTAACCTTACACCTAAAGGAACTAGAGAAAGAAAACAAACAAAACCCACAGTTAGTAGAAGGAAAGAAATCATAAAGATCAGAGCAGAAATAAATGAAATAGAAACAAAGAAAACAATAGCAAAGATCAATAAAACTAAAAACTGGTTCTGAGAAGATAAGCAAAATTGATAAACCATTAGCCAGACTCATCAAGAAAAAGAGGGAGAGGACTCAAATCAATAAAATTAGAAATGAAAAAGGAGAAGTTACAACAGACACCACAGAAATACAAAGCATCCTAAGAGACTACTACAAGCAACTCTATGCCAATAAAATGGACAACCTGGAAGAAAGGGACAAATTCTTAGAAAGGTATAACCTTCCAAGACTGAACCAGGAAGAAATAGAAAATATGAACAGACCAATCATGAGTAACGAAATGGAAACTGTGATTAAAAACCTTCCAACAAACAAAAGTCCAGGACCAGATGGCTTCACAGGTGAATTCTATCAAACATTTAGAGAAGAGCTAACACCCATCCTTCTCAAACTCTTCCAAAAAATTGCAGAGGAAGGAACACTCCCAAACTCATTCTATGAGGCCACCGTCACCCTGATACCAAAACCAGACGATACTACAAAAAAACAAAACTACAGACCAATATCACTGATGAATATAGATGCAAAAATCCTCAACAAAATGCTAGCAAACAAAATCCAACAACACATTAAAAGGATCATACACCATGATCATCAAGTGGGATTTATCCCAGTGATGCAAGAATTCTTCAATATACGCAAATCAATCAATGTTTACACCGTATTAACAAACTGAAGAATAAAAACCATATGATCATCTCAATAGATGCATAAAAAGCTTTTGACAAAATTCAACACCCATTTATGATAAAAACTCTCCAGAAAGTGGGCACAGAGGGAACCTACCTCAACATAATAAAGGCCATATATGACAAACCCACAGCAAACATCATTCTCAATGGTGAAAAACTGAAAGCATTTCCTCTAAGATCAGGAACGAGACAAGGAGGTCCACTCTCACCACTATTATTCAACATAGTTTTGGAAGTCCTAGCCACGGCAATCAGAGAAGCAAAAGAAAAAAAAGGAATCCAAATTGGAAAAGAAGAAGTAAAACTGTCACTGTTTGCACATGACATGATACTATACATAGAGAACCCTAAAAATGCCACCAGAAAATTATTTGAGCTAATCAATGAATTTGGTACATTTGCAGGATACAAAATTAATACACAGAAATCTCTTGCATTCCTATACACTAATGATGAAAAATCTGAAAGAAAAATTATGGAAACACTCCCATTTACCATTCCAAGAAAAAGAATAAAATACCTAGGAATAAACCTACCTAGGGAAACAAAAGACCTGTATGCAGAAAACTATAAGACACTGATGAAAGAAATTTAAGATGATACCAACAGATGGAGAGATATACCATGTTCTTGGATTGGAGGAATCAATTTTGTGAAAATGACTATACTACCCAAAGCAATCTATAGATTCAATGCAATCCCTATCAAATTACCAATGGCATTTTTTACGGAACTAGAACAAATCATCTTAAAATTTGTATGGAGACACAAAAGACCCCGAATAGCCAAAGCAGTCTAGAGGGAAAAAAACGGAGCTGGAGGAATCAGACTCCCTGACTTCAGAGTATAATACAAAGCTACAGTAATCAAGACAATATGGTACTGGCACAAAAACAGAAACACAGATCAATGGAACAAGATAGAAAGCCCAGAGATAAACCCACGCACCTATGGTCAACTAATCTATGACAAAGGAGGCAAAGATATATAATGGAGAAAAGACAGTCTCTTCAATAAGTGGTGCTGAGAAAACTGTACGGCTACATGTAAAAGGATGAAATTAGAACACTCCCTAACACCTTACACAAAAATAAACTCAAAACGGATTAGAGACCTAAATGTAAGACCGGACACTATAAAATTCTTAGAGGAAAACATAGGAAGAACACTCTTTGACATAAATCACAGCAAGATCTTTTTTGATCCACCTCCTAGAGTAATGGAAATAAAAACAAAAATAAACAAATGGGACCTAATGAAACTTCAAAGCTTTTGCACAGCAAAGGAAACCATAAACAAGACCAAAAGACAACCCTCAGAAAGGGAGAAAATATTTGCAAATGAAGCAACTGACAAAGGATTAATCTCCAAAATTTACAAGCAGCTCATGCAGCTAAATATCAAAAAAACAAACAACACAATCCAAAAATGGGCAGAAGACCTAAATAGACATTTCTCCAAAGAAGACATACAGATTACCAAGAAGCACATGAAAAGCTGCTCAACATCACTAATTATTAGAGAAATGCAAATCAAAACTACAATGAGGTATCACCTCACACCAGTTAGAATGGGCATCAGAAAATCTACAAACAACAAATACTGGAGAGGGTGTGGAGAAAACGGAACCCTCTTGCACTGTTGGTGGGAATGTAAATTGATACAGCCACTATGGAGAACAGTATGGAGGTTCCTTAAAAAACTAAAAATAGAACTACCATACGACCCAGCAATCCCACTACTGGGCATATACCCTGAGAAAACCATAATTCTAAAAGACACATGCACCCCAATGTTCACTGCAGCACTATTTACAATAGCCAGGTCATGGAAGCAACCTAAATGCCCATCGACAGACGAATGCATAAAGAAGTTGTAGTACATATATACAATGGAATATTACTCAGCCATAAAAAGGAATGAAATTGAGTCATTTGTTGAGACATGGATGGATCTAGAGACTGTCATACAGAGTGAAGTAAGTCAGAAAGAGAAAAACAAATATCGTATATTAACGCATGTATGTGGAACCTAGAAAAATGGTACAGATGAACCAGTTTGCAGGGCAGAAATAGAGACACAGATGTAGAGAACAAACGTATGGACACCAAGGGGGAAAAACTGCGGTGGGGTGGGGATGGTGGTGTGCTGGATTGGGCGATTGGGATTGACATGTATACACTGATGTGTATAAAATTGATGACTAATAACCTGCAGTATAAAAAAACAAACAAAAAAAACAACTAATACTAAACTTTCTTTGGGTTATTTGTATGGAAATATGTTAATATAAATGTTTCACACATTACATGAAATTTCTAAAAATCTTGTATGTTCTGGTATAATGTTATAAGTCATAATTCTAGTTATTACTTTAAAATGTATATCTCAGAAATAACTAAATTTCCTTGTCAACTGCATTATTATGAACTTTCATCAAATCTTTAATTACCGTGGTCATTTTTAAGTCTTTTGTCATTTACAGACAGTTCTGGGTGTACTCTGATGCTTTCGCAAAAATGTTCCTATAAAAGGGTTTCATCTTCAAGGAATTCATGGAAAAGACTGACAAGTACAGGTTTCTGGTAACTGACTATACTGCTGAACTGAATGAATAAGCATTTTCAGAACTCTAATGGAAAACTGATGAATTCATAAAAGTGCTAACAAAAGATCAAGATGAAAAAAAAATTAATTACATGGGACTGAGTGAACTGATGAGGATGATTATAATTTTTGTGACTTTCTGTTTGAATAAAAATAATAAAATAAAATGGGCAAAAGATCTAAATAGACATGTCTCCAAAGAAGACATAGAGATGGCCAAAAAGCACAAGAAAGATGCTCAACATCACTAATTATCAGAGAAAAGCAAATCAAAATTACAATGAGGTATCACCTCACACCGGTCAGAATGGCCATCATCAAAAATTCTACAAACAGTAAATGCTGGAGAGGGTGTGGGAAAAAGGGAACCCTCCTACACTGTTGGTGGGAATGTAAATTGGTACAACCACTATGGAGAACAGTATGAGGTTCCTTAAAAAACTAAAAACAGAACTACCATATCCAGCAATCCCACTCCTGGGCATACATCTGAAGAAAACTATAATATTTACAAAAGGATACATGCACCCCTATGTTCATAGCAGCACTATTTACAATAGCCAAGACATGGAAGCAACCTAAATGTCATCCCAAATTATTTACAAAACAGAAAGAGTCACAGATGTAGAAAACAATCTTATGATTACCAGGGAGGATGGGGTGGTGGGAGGGATAAATTGGGAGACTGGGCTCGACATATACACTAGTATATATAAAATAGATAACTAATAAGGACCTACTGCATAGCACAGGGAACTCTACTCAATACTCTGTAATGGCCAATATGGGAACAGAGTCTAAAAGAGTGGATATATGTATATATATATAACTGATTCATTTTGCTGTACACCTGAAACTAACACAACAGTGTAAATCAACTATACTCCAATAAAATTAAGATAAAATAAATTTTTTAATAAAATAAAAAAGAATGAAATAATGCCATTCACAGCAACATGGATGGACCTAGAGATTATCATACTAAGTGAAGTAAGTCAGACAAAGACAGATGTCATATGCTATCACTCATGTAGAATCTAATTTTAAAAAAAGAAAGAAACAAATGAACTTATTTACAAAACAGAAACAGACTTACAGATATCGGAAAAAAAAACTTATGGCTACCAAAGGGGAAACATGGTGGGGGAGGGATAAATCAGTAGTTTGGGATGAACACACACACTACTATATATAAGACAGATAACCAAAAAGGACCTAATATATAGCCCGGGGAACTCTACTCAATATTCTGTGATAACCTATATGAGAAAAAAAATCTAAAAAAGAATGAATACATGTGTATGTGTATCTGCTGTACACCTGAAACACCACATTGTAAATCAACTATGTTCCAACAACAAAAGAATCCAAAGACTTGGACTGAAATCCAAACTTCTTTATTAATATTGTAACTCTGGGTGAACTATTTATCCTCTGTGCATATCAGGCTTCTTATCTGTAAAATGATTAAAGATGATAACCTTTCCTAACCACATTACAGGGCTACTTTCTAGTAGACTGTGAGATATATAAATGCTTGGGTATTTTCTCTTTTTTCCTGGCCGTGATGCATGCAGAATCTTAGTTCCCGGATCAGGGATCAAACCTGGGACCCCTGCAGTGGAAGCACAGAGTGTTAACCACGGGACGGCCAGGGAAGTCCCGCTGGGATGTTTTCTTACTTTGCCAAAACAAAGTCACAAAGTTACCTGCGAACTGTGAAGAGTTCTTAGTGTATCCTATCTTAGTTCATAGCAATTAGAAGCATTTCGGAAGCAGAGAACGTGCGAATCAAGCTAGACTGCTAAAAAAAGCGGCAACAGGAAGGTTTGGGATATGACGGCCTAACAGTCAAGGGTGAGAGCACTGGCAGTCTGGTGTAATGCACAGAAACAGCTCAAAGGGCCCTTCACATTTCTAGGACCCCGGGAGGTGAGAGGGGGTGGGAGCACCATCCATTCATTAATCTACTTATCAAATATTTAATCACAGAAAACATGATGTATCGATACAAGGTGTCTTTTCATTGATGATCCTCAGTCAGTTTGTTTAAAGAAAGTAATAAGACTGGTCTAAGTTATTTTTGGAGTAAGATAGGTTTAAATATATTCTAATTGAAGAGAATAGCAAAATATAAAATGCATGGCTTATTTAGGTCCAATATGGTTCAAGTGAGAACATGTGATTGGCTCTTAAATGGGTAAATTTTTACTCATTTACTGAAAAATTCACGTATGTGGAACTAACTCCAATGATATCACATAATGATGTACTGTAATATCTATATTCACATTACTCAAATGACTACTTTAGGTAAGAATATTAAAAAAAAAAAAAGAGGGACTTCCTGGTGGCGCAGTGGTTAAGAATCCGCCTGCCAATGCAGGGGACCTGGGTTTGAGCCCTGGTCCGGGAAGATCCCACATGCTGCGGAGCAACTAAGCCCATGTTCCACAACTACTGAAGCCCGTGTGCCTAGAGCCCGTGCTCCACAACAAGAGAAGCCACTGCAATGAGAAGCCTGTGCACCACAACAAAGAGTAGCCCCTGCTCGCCCCAACTAGAGAAAGCCCATGCGCAGCAACAAAGACCTAACACAGCCAAAAATAAATAAATAAAATTTAAAAATTTTAATAAGTAAATAAATAAAACTAAAATCTATGGGTCTATTTAAGTAAACTTGCTCAGTCTGCGAAGCTTATGGCCATAGGCTCTCAGTTCATATTCTGCTCCTCTGTGGTAACACTGTTTTGTGGCACAAACTTGATTTTACCCTGGTACCAAATAATTTCCCACCTAACATGACATGTTAGGTTTTATAGGTATCTTAGGCCTATTTACAACAACACCTTTATATTTTTACATGGTACTTTCATAACGCCATGCAAATTCTAAGAAAAATAAAAATCTGTTTTTCTTCCAAAAGTCAATTCTTCAATTTCAAACAAAAGGACTTGGATTTTCTAGTAAGTAACCCTCAGCATTGAGATGACATGTATTATTGTGACTGTGGATATGCATTATTTTAACACAATAAAGTTATATTATTAAAAAAGTCATAGAACCTTTTCTAGCAATAAGTTAGTATGAAAAGTAGTCTTGGGAAGAACAGTGTATTTACGGGAAAAAAGAAACCAGTCATCTGACCATTCAATAGTCCAGCGTGGCCTCTGCCTCTTTCATATGCATCGAGCCATGTTCCTATTACTGTTGCTCAATTCTCAGAATAGATGAACTTAAGAGAAACTATTTCTTTGTAGAGACAACAAACTAATACGTAATATAGGCAATGAGTACAAACAGCCTTTGGAAGACAGGTTTGGTTCTGAAGAGCTAGAACACCTCATAAGAAATCTACTTCAGTAACCAGAGGAGGCTGTCTGGAGACTGCAGGGCAGAACCTCTACAACAGCTGAGGGCCCGTCTTGATGCTGCAGCTCAGTCAGCCCTGCAGGCGACAGTCCTCAAACTCTACTCTTGTTTGATGGCAAACAAGAGTCATGTACATCAGTGACAGGCTTTTCATAGAGACAAAATACCAGATAGAAATCTTGACGGAAATTCTGAAATGTGCATAAACGAGATTTTAAACGTTAACTAAGTACTATGAACTAAGAACTTAATTTGTCCTATACAGTTAAATTTTTAAGAACAGAAGTGGGGAAGAAGACGTGTTGATGAGAAAGAAATTAAAATTAATCAGATATAATAAATTTGAAACCATTCATTCTATTTATATATGCCACAATGACCTTAATATTAACAAAAGTCATAGGGTCCCATTTGGTCTCTTCACATTAATCCAGGAAACGAAGCTACTGAACTGTATTTTAACAGAAATCTGACACCTCTTACATTTCCACAAAAGCAGTTCAGTGGGGGCTTCCCTGGTGGCGCAGTGGTTGAGAATCTGCCTGCCAATGCAGGGGACACGGGTTCGAGCCCTGGTCCGGGAAGATCCCACATGCCGCGGAGCAACTAGGCCCGTGAGCCACATTACTGAGCCTGCGCGTCTGGAGCCTGTGGTCCGCAACAAGAGAGGCCGCGATAGTGAGAGGCCCGCGCACCGCCATGAAGAGTGGCCCCCACTTGCCGCAACTAGAGAAAGCCCTCGCACAGAAACGAAGACCCAACACAGACATAAATTAATTAATTAATTAAAAAAAAAAAAAAGGCAGTTCAGTGTACTTTTCCTACAGATTTAAAACAAACAAGCTGTTTCCTTTCCAGGAAGCTACAAATGTCATCCCTTTGCTTACCTAGTAACTGTAGTGACAAACTTGTTTGCTGTATCCAGGATACTCATCTACCTACTTTATAAGTCTCTGTTCTTTTGTTAAGTCTTCTGTTAACGCTGTCCAGTAAGTGAGCATACAATGCAGCATAATTTTGTGTTTATAAAAGGCTTATTGACTTTCTGGTTCTAAACACTTGAGGGATCATTTAGACAACTCAGTGTACTTTAGATTTGGGGGATAACATAGTGGCAGAGCCCTGATAAAAACCCTCTACTGGTTTCTATTATACTGCTCTCTATTTTCCCTTAGATGAAAATTAAGGAGTAAGAGTTCAGCTGAGTAAATTTAAAGTGTCTTCTGAAATTCACCGAAACCTCTATAAAAGACAGCAAATATACACAAATTCTAATCCTCTGCTAAGTGTGTGAGAACTTATGTTACAGTAATAAATAACAAGCATTCTAATATCAGGTAAAGCCTAATATTTTATAAGGGAAATGCAATAAATACATCTGTAAAAGGCAGCTAACTGAACTTAAGAGATTAAATATTACTAAAAAGCTGACCTCCAAGTCGCTTTGGTGGCAGGGGGCATGAGAATCCATGGGATAGTACCTTCCTTTCTGAATTCAAATCCTTTAAAAGTTTTAAAGTATTTATTCGGAAGAAAGGTAGCTACAAAGAGTTTAGTACAAATAGAAAAACAGATGACTTGGCAAACTACGTAAGAGATTAATTTTTCATTGTTCATTTTCTTCTCTTTGATGCTCACATTAAGTGTGTATGTTCAAATGTCTATAATTCACTGGGCACAGTGCCGTCATTAAGAATGTATGTACCTGTTACACAGGTACACATGACTATGCCTGGAGGCCCCACCTGTATGTTCCACCCACGTACTTACGGAATTCATCCCACTGAACAGGTCTCCTGACCCCACGTGAGCCGTGTGCACAAAGTTTGTGGGCTCTCCAATCATACTTCGGTCAATCCGCCGGCGCCTTTTCTAAAATATAAGGAATAACGTGTTGAGAAAATGATCTTGTTAACAAAAACTTATTCTGGTAGATTTATATACTATGCACAAATGACTTCGTATAATAATATTTTTGCCCAGGACACAAAAATACCTAAATCTTGGTATCACCACAATCACCTATGATGATGAGATCCCCCAGAGAAATATATGCACAAAAAAATGATTGGTAAAGTAAAATAATAGGTTATTATTTAGAACTTAAAATAGATTTATTTGGTCTGACTTTGGCCATCCACATATTTGTATAATAACCATTTAAGTTTTATTCTTTTAAAAAGTGAGACAAATGTAAAATTATCATCTGTAACCATCATTCTTAGCAAAGAAGACAGTGTGACTTAAGTGCAGCATTCCGATTTTAAACAAAATATTCTAGCTCGCATCATTAACAGACTGATGCTATTTTGATGGTTGTTACTGAGATTATACCCAACTACCCTTCACCCGGAAGGAATCTGTCAGCTGTCTGTGCAGGGGAGGTTTGGCTCTAGCCCATTCACTGATTTCTGGCCTATTCTGGCTGCGAACGAAACCCTGTCCAAGCAGCCATCCAGGCTGCAGCTTACTGCCTTTTCCTCATTTCTGACGCCCACTTCCCAGCAGCTTCCCAGGAACTTCAGCCACAGGCTGCAATCCTTGTTCTACCAATGTGCCCTCCGCCTCACTAGACACTTCCCTACCCTGCTGCTGTGTTAAACTGACCATCCGAGATTTTTCCACAGAAGAAGGTTATCATCAGACCCGAGTGTTCCATGGCTCCTTAGATACTGTGATCAACTGAGAGGGGCCACGGGCACAGCTGGCTTACTGTCCTAATACCATCGCTGCGTATCCCCATTTTCTTCCCTTTCAACAGAATACTTCTCCTGAAATTGCCATCTGCATCAAAACTAAGGCAAGTTACAAAGTTGTTGGATTAGGTTAGGTTGCCTCTGAACATAGTATTTTATGTCTCCATCTACTGAAATGTTGCTATGCTCCTGATAAATCCTAAAAACTTATCCAGACAGACCCAGGTGACAGCTCCTCAGGATTAGAACATGATTTTCTACAAAGCCACAAAAGTGGAGAGTTCATACATTAATTTTAGAAGCTAGTATATATTGTTTTACTGCCCTCTAGCTTTTATTGCCACAGATTAGAATCCCAAAAGAAGCCTGTTGTTTTCCCTTGAAGTATTATTTATGTTCATCCTCAGAGTTGAACAGTGACTCTGGACTATCTCCAAGTTTGTTGGTTTTCCCTTCCAGTGTTCTGTATGGCATATGGAGGTCCCTCTCTATCTGAACACGGGTTTTACTATAGCTTAGTAAAGTTTTCTTGTATTATTTCTTTGATATTGCTCCTTGTGTTCTTTTTTGTTATTTCCAGAGCTTCTGTTATGTGGACATCTGAATGTGTCTTTGTGTGTCTAAGGGGGGTGGGGGGGAGGGGACGGAGGGAGGGAGAGCGTGTGTGTGTCTGTGTGTATGCATGTGTGTGTGTATAGTGTGTGTGTATAATCTTCCTAGTTTCTTCCATTATTTGTTTCCTCTTTCTAGTTTCACTGAATTAGAAAATAATGCCACTTGATCCTCTTTAGGAATCACAACTGTTTTCGTACAGTCCAGAGAGGAAATATTTTAAGCCTGCAGGCCATACAGTCTCTGTCAAAGCTCTGGCTCCACTCTGTCATCACAGTGTGTAAGCAGCCACAGACAATGGGAGAACAAATGAGTATAGCTGTGTTCCAGTAAACAGTTATGCACAAAAAAGGGTGGCAGGTGACATAACGGCCCATAAGTTCTGGTTTGCTGACCCCAGCTCTAGATCAGTAATTTTTTTTCAGTGGTAGATACATTATTATTTTTCTCCAATTATGATTATGTTTTGGAAGCTCTTTGCTACACAATATTTTTAATCTCTCTGAGAATCTGTATTACATGTTTTCCATTTTTTCCTATCAAAGACGCTTGACTGAATGAATTATAGTCTATAACACCCGGGAGTAAAATATTCATTCCTGTACTCCTCCAAATTTAGTTACTTCAAGCTCCTTTTTGAAGGGTTAAGAAATTCAATCCGTCCTTTGGGGCAGTGTCCCATAGTGTTGTATAAAAATTTCAGGTTAAAATGGTGTCAGTAAGCCAAGGAAGGGTCTAGATCCTTTGTCTGTGCTCTTCAATTTTCTGTTTCTTAGCACAACACGCCAATTTCCTGCTCTCTTTCCCTTACATGGTGCTACTTAAGGAGGCTCACACAGATTCCCTGCCCCTAACCACAGACTTGTCACCCACAGCCACCCTTTGAGGTGGGAGGCCAAGTGCCACCAATGCAGGATAGTCTCTTCCGCCCTGTTTCCCATTTTTTTCCCCAGACTCTTGAGTTTGTCTATTTCTACCCACCCCATTCAACATACTTCCCTTCATACTATTCTCATCTGAGATGATACAGCCCAAGTCCCTAAATGAGCCTTGAGAAGCAATGCTACCTTCTCTTTTCTAGGATTAAGGTAGGGAAAAGACGATGCTAACAGTAGTTCTGTGCCCGTTTTCTTCTTGGTAACATACTGTTACATTACCATTAAATTTGTCTTGTTAGAAAACTATGTTTCTCAAAGCACATCCAAGTGCATCTTCACCAGCAGAGGACATGAATTTTCTTGACACCTGAGTAGGACAAATTGTTGGGGTTTCTTCCACAGTACGCCCCCTGATGTACTGAAGGAGAAGGAGGTTTCCAGGCTCTTGGCACACCCCAGACTGAGCAGAAAAGGGTAGACGTCTACAGATGAAGACAAAGGATGGCAGTTATGTTCCATGGTCTCATGGCGTCTGCCAGACTGCAGACGTCCCTGAAGGCCTTGTGAGGCTAGCTTGCGGGGGCAACAGCTCCCGAGGTACAGATGGTGCCACCTGGCTCAGCCAGAGGGTCTGCTGAAGCAGGTGATGGACTGGCCTATTTCAGAGAATAAGATCTACTTCCAGGCCACTGGATCTACTTCCAGATCGTCCCTTGCCCTGTGAACACACAGGACTTCTAACAGTTCTGAATCCACATCATTTCCTCTGGAAGGGTGTGTCTGGGGCTTAGCAGATGGCTACACCTGGCCCACGAATCCACATTAAGGGATTTATTCTAACAGTTGAATTATTGCAGGAAGATGTTGGGAGAGAGGAGTCACCATGCAGCACTCAGGCCACCAGCCATCTCACCCAGAAATGTTTCTTGAAAGATTAATGAATGGATATGCTTGTAGGTCGATATGCTTCTGAAAGAGGCGTATTAATATACACTTATAAACATAATATAATAACACTGAATAATGAGGGAGGATGTTCAAAAGGAGACAACTAAACTGGTTCAGAAGAGACTACTCTCCCAGTGAGAAGCAAAGGACAGGAAGACACCGACTTCCTTCTGTCATCGCAATTGTGTTAGGAAATTAATTTATAATCTGAAAATAATGACTACTTTTCAACTTGAACTTTACTGAGTTGGGAATGAGACTTTTCCTTTAGTACTGAAAGGGTTCTTCATGCCACCTACTCTAACCTTGATTGTAGGGTAAAAAAGTCGAAGTTTTCTGTCTTTCCTTCTTTGAGGCTAGAAGGAGCACAACTTTTAAAGCAGGGGAATAACATGATCAAAATGGTTGTAAAAGGCATAATAGCTACAGATGGAAAGCAGGTTGGAGGGGTCCAAAAGAGAAGTTATTATAGTAATGTTGGTGAAAGGAGATTACTTGCATTCAACTAACAGCAGCATAAATGGAACGTGTACAGATTCAAGCTGTGTTCAGTGGGTAAAATCAAAAGCATCTGGTTGTTGACTGGACTTGAGAATTGAGAGGTAACACTTAAGAAAGATGCACAGATTTCAGATCTGAACAGAGTGTACTCGATTTACTGGATTAGATAATACTGGAAGAGGGTCAGTCTTTAGGAAGAAGATGAAAGATTCTGTTTAAGACACACCGAATTTGAGACATCTATGAGACATTCAAGTGAGGTTATCAAGAGGGCAAGTTGAATACACAGATATAGGATTCTGAAAAGGGCTAAACTAGAGATAGGAAATTGAGAGTCACCAGAATAAAGCTGCCCGAGTTAATGAGACTTCCTAGGAAGAAAAGTGCACAGAGGAACTCTATATAAGGTTGGTCAGGAAAACAAGCCATTAAAGGAGGCCAAAAAGGAACAGCCTAAAAGTTAGGAGGAAAGTCAGATGTGACTCCTTCAAAGTGTGAAGGAGGGGTTAGGCAATAATCTGCAAGCTGGTGGGAAGTCAGGTGAAGAGAAACATGTTTCCTGGATTCAGCAGCATGAAGTGAGCACCTTGGTGATGCTGTGCCAGCACAGTGACAGGAGCTCCAGACATCAGCGGGGGAGTGAGGGGCATCCAGGAGGCGGGGAAATGGAGAACTCCAACACAGACACGTGCACAAAGTCTGGCCTCTGAACAGGAGAAGACAGACAGCTGTAGCTCAAGGGAGAAGAGGAAATGAGGACATTGAATTTTTTCCCTTAAAGATGAGAAAGACTTGACTACGCTTAATTTCTGATGAGGCAAATCAGAAAAGACAGAGACAGAAAGTAAAGAAAAATAAAGATTATCAGTATTACAAGCCTTCCAGAGAAGGTAAGAGAGATAGGATCCAGACACAGGCCGAGGTCTTCTTTAGACTTCTGTTATAACTTTCTTAATCAAAAACCTGGATTCTAAGTACAATTAAATATTTTAAGATACAAAAAGGTAATATTTTTCAGACACAAGGTAGACATTTAAAAAACAGCCCACTTTTCTGGTGTGCTGTACTGAGAGCACAGGGTACAGACGAGATTTAAATCGCGGGCAAACAAGGGGAATTCCAGAGTCAGGCCTCTGCAGAGAAAAACAGGAAACGGTGCACTCCACTCTGATACGTAGTAACTGCTGTCAGTAGCACAGTCACAGTTTTTCCTGGAAACATACTTTACTCTTCTTGATTCCTTATAGGGAACTTTACTAAAACTGTCGACCATCTGAATAATTCTTGCCATCCTTAAAATATTAACTGTTATTCTGCATAAGGTCAAAGACTAGAGGTACACAAAAACGAGCAGTTGTATTACAGTGAAGGGGATTAGGGAAAATGTCTCTTCCCATTTAATGTATGTCAAATTATGCCTCACTGCAGCTGTTTAAATCTTAGAGTTACATACTAAAAACTTGTTCAATGAAATGTGATATCCAGAATTTGCTTTTAATTATCCAGTGGAGGGGGGGGTTAATAGGTGAAACAAGATGGTCCCCCCATCAATAACTACTGAAGCTGGGGACTACACACACGGGCAGGTGGCGGGCCGAGGTGGGAGGGGGTCCTATTCTTTCCCTAATAAGTTTTTAAAAATAAGTTTTAAAAAAGATATGCTAATTCATTTATTTTCCTCCTAGTCTTACAACTTTACATAAAAACTTATGCACTGTGTACTAGTAAAAATGCTGTGACACAAATATGAATAAACATTTACTTTCATGTCTGATTTCCATCAGAATGTAATCTTGTCCTCATTCTTTCGGATGCTTTACAATTCTAAAATTCTCTACCCACTTCCTGTCTTCCTCCCCAAACTATAGAAGATATATGTGAAGTTTTTCAGAAATACACTGCAGAGCTACCTCATCAGTATAAGGCTAGCTACAGTATCCATTTAGTTTAACACTGCTCTTTATATGCTTCATTCATGCACTCCCATCACATGTTCCTTCTTTGAAAATAAAAATTACTAGGCAAACATTTATTTTAAAAACCTGGAATGTAAAATTTACAGAAAGGATTATTCTGAGATTATTCTTCCAAAAGACCCCTCTTCTCTGGTTTCACACTCATTATCTGGCTACCACCTCCATCCCTCTGCTTCTGTGTATCTCGTGTATGGTGGCCTTCTCCAATACATCCTAGGTCCCCTTTCTTTCCTCTCCCATGTCTTCACCTTATTAACTCTATGCTGATGACTAGTAAGTCTATTTTCTCTTTTCTGGGCATTAGACTACACATCCAACTGCTTACCGGACATGTCCATGTGAATGTTGAGAGGATACTCAAATTTCCTATGTCCACAACTGAACATATAATCTTATTTCTGTAATCTATTCTTTCTCTTCGTGCCCCATTTTGGTGAACAACACTTCCACCAGTACTTCAAGCCAGGTTTGAGGACTGTCCCTCACTCCTCCTCCTTCCTCATACTATCACATCACATCAGCATCACATCCTGTGGCTTCTACCCTTTCACTCTCTCCATCCCCATGTCACTGCCACAGCCGTACTTGCAGTCCCTACCGCCTTCCACCTACATCACTGTAGTAGCCTCCTAACTAATTTGCTTCGAGCTTTACAACATTCCTTCCCCTCCCAATATTCTTTGCCCTGGATTTAGATATACCTTTCTAAAGTACAAAGCTGATGTTACTCACCACTTTAAAATCCCTCAACAGCTCTCCAAAACTTGCAGGCTAAATTCAAAATCCCACAGCCTATGAAATCCTGTTTCTCTCTCTAGCCTCCTCTTTTAATACTTTCTTGCATTCTAAGCTTTCATCTGCTACTTGAAATTCCCTAAATACGCTATGATCTCGCTCTCTCTCACTTCTCTGCCCTTGACCTGAAAGGATCCTTCCTACTGTTCCTTGACTAACTCAGGCCTCATACCCTCTGCTCTGAGGTTAGATGCTCCTCCTCTCTGCTCCCAGAGAACCTTGTGTTCACCTCCACCAAAGTAAAATTTACATCTCGCACCAAACTGAAACTGTCCACTGGATGGCACATGTGCTCCTGTATGGAGAGGGCATATAAAATGTTAGCTCACAAGGACCAGCGCCATACAGAGCACAAAGCAATTCATCAACACACGTTTTTTAAATGAATATATTTATGAATATATAAACATTACAGTCACATTGTTTTTAAGGCTTAACTTTTTAAACATTTTTTTGTAGCAATATAAATGTTTCATCTCCCTCACATTTCTACAATATTGATCAAATACAGCTTCTAGGAAAACAGTGATTACTTAATCACTTAAAAGTTGAAACTTCCTCTAAGACTTTCTCTGGGCAGCTTCGTGTGCAAATACATGCCACCGAGGAGCAATTTAAGGCCAGATCCCACAGGGTAACAGGAGGCCTAAAGTAAAAGCACAGGTGGAACAGCCTCAGGTCCTTGTAGAAATGGCGGTAAAATGTAAATAAAGAACAAAATGGTCTGCCATCCGGAGCAGGGGAAAAAAGCTAGTGCTTTCGGGCTGCAAGACAGCAATCACTTATGCCAATGTGGACTAAGTATTTGAAAGGTTGAAAGAGAGTGATATACTACTGACTTAACTTTGTGACCTGGAGAGAGAAAGCTGAAAGAGTATAACCACATCCCCTACTTATGAATATATCAAATAAACCCACGATTCCCAGACTGTGTCAAGTAGCTGGCAAACATCAAGGGACCCCATGTGGTATTTTCAATTTGAGGGAAACACAATGATACTCAACATGAAGTAGACTGGGACCTGGGCCCCTTTGCTGCAGTGCTTGCACCTGGACACACCTCTTCTCAAGCAACAGAATACAAAGAAACTGTATGGGACTAAAAATAACTGCCTGCATGCCCAGTTGGGGCAAATTCCGAACAAAAGATAAAAAGAGACCAAAACACCCAACTGCCACCTCTTTCGAAGAGCCCAGAGCAAAAGCAGGGGGTCAGAACTTCCCTGGTGGTGCAGCCTGCCAATGCAGGGGACACGGGTTTGATCCCTGGTCCAGGAAGATCCCACATGCCGCGGAGCAAATAAGCCCGTGCGCCACAACTCCTGAGCCTGCGCTCTAGAGCCCACAAGCCATGACTGCTGAGGCCCACGCGCCTGGAGCCCATGCTCTGCAACGGGAGAGGCCATCACAATGAGAAGCCCACACACCGCAGTGAACAGTAGCCCCCGCTCGCCGCAACTAGAGAAAGCCCGTGTGCAGAAACAAAGACCCAATGCAGCCATACATACATACATACATACATAGATAAATAAGTTAATTAATTTATAAAAAAGCAGGGGGTCAGGAGCAAAAGCAGGGTACTGCACATGCCCCCTGCACACAACTCCACCTAAGGGGTGGGCAAACCACCTAAGCCGGCCCTCCAGCCCGACCCCTACCTTCATGCCATATAAGGAACAAGCTTGCCCTGCCTCAGGGAGTGAGCAAGCAAGGGTACCTGTTGTTTGTTCCCCTTCACCTCCCCGCTACAGCTGGGGTTCCAATAAAGCCTTGCCTGAATTTGTCTGGCCTCTGGTCAATTTCTATTGATTAAGAAGGCCAAGAACCCTGGTCGGTAACAAACATACGTACAATACTGTGTGAACTAACTCAAGATAATTCAAATTTCAATCTTAGAGAACACACTCTTTTCAACAACATGTCTTTGCAAAGCACAGTTTTTCAGTGCCTGCTGTGTAAAAAGCCCAAGTATTGTACAAAAGTCAGTATAATAGAACTGGAGAAGAGGCTGGTGGTGTTCAGTCTGATCCTACAGTTTGAGGAGTTGTGTAAAGCCTAATAGGCACACATATCCCATAGGTAATCGAGGTTATTTGGGAAAGAAATAAAAATTTATTTTTTCTTTCTATATATGTGTATTATTTTTTCAAATGGTGACTCAGTTTTTAGAACATAAATACTAAGTTGTTTAGACCAAACTAGTTAATAAATAAATCTGTAAAGCATTTCTCTTGGCCTGGGAACACCATGAAAAAAATTACCGAAGCATTAAGGGCAACAAACACAGAAGTTTGGGAGCCTCTGAAATAAGCTAATTTTTTGAAATACTGAGAGTATAACTAGGCACTGGGCATTTCTTAAAAAAACTAATTTTTTATACTATGCCACTGATAGTGTTCCCCTAAGTACATGAGCTGCTTTCAAATTGCATCCTATCATCCATCCAGTTCATACAACAGGGGGGAAAAAATGACTAACAAAAGCTATAATAACATAAAAATAGATTTGATTTTTTTTTATAGTAAAGGAAAAGGATTTTCCTAGTGAGTCTTACACAAAAAAATGAAAGCAATAGTTATGGCTGCAATGTCAACAAACTACGTGAAATGCCGTCACCCAAACCCCTTCCCACGTGGCACTGCCTATTCATCCCTTAAGACTCAGCTCAAACATAACCTTCTGAGTTGAAGCTGCTGGGTGTTCCTTGGTTTAAGCATTCAGAGCACAAGGCTCATTATTTCAATTATAACACTTAAAAATACTGTATTATAATTTATCTGCCCACAGTTTGATTTTCCTACCGTGCTGAGAGTTCTTCTATGACCACAGCTGTGCCTGACACATTGGACAATAAATGGCTGCTGAATGAATAAAAGGATTTTAAAGAAACAATGCCAGCTCAGTCCTCTAAAAACTGTTTGTCTTATCCAATATTATGACCAAATATTTCTCAAGGACCTATTACATATGGAAGATGTAAAAAAATGTATATACATATGATGTCAATTCTAGTGGATTTCATATTTCTGCAAAAAAAAATTACTTGTTTTACTTTTCTGCTTTACAGTAATGCTATCTACCATAGAGTAGTTCTACTGTCATCATTGTTCTAGCTTTTATACGGGGTGACACCTCAAGAGCAAGCTTTACTGTATATCAGAATCACTGCAGGGGTTTGTTAGAACACAGGCTGCTGACCTTCTTGCAGAATTTCAAATCCACCAGGTTTGGGGCAGGTCCAGGAATGTTCATGGCTAACAGGACACCAAGTGATAATGATAGCTCAATGGTTTAGAAATACTGGTGCTGAAGATTTACAGCTGAATATTTTAAAACAATGGGTAATTCTTAAGAGTCTTACTACACGCCAGGCATATTTCCAATCACTTTAAATACAGGAACACATTTGATAATACCTTGAAAAGCAGTGTGTGATGTTTTAATATTCCCTTCAAATCTAAGAAACTCTGGCAAACTCTCACTTGGATTCTCTTGACTATTGCTCACATTCCTACTTTATATTCACATTTGTTAGTCTCTTGAACTCCCTGAATAATATTTTACAATTTTTGTGTGTGTTTTTAAATTATTTGGAGAGCCATTAGGCTGAATGGTTTTTCTCATTAAGAACAAACAACTCTACAACAACCAAGCCACCAAAGAATGTTTTTTAATCAATAGTTTTCATCAAAAAGAAGAGCCTATTCACTGTAGCAAACAAAGAAATACTTCTCAACCAGCTATCACCCCAGGGCTCAGTGCACAGACAGTAGTCAGACATGCCTATCTTCCCTAGTCTTTCCCTGGAAGAGGTCTATTTGCATATTTTAAAAGCTACTACCTGAGGGTCAAGCTTCTAATTTAGCACACACACAGAGACAGACTAAGATACTGCCCAGAAAGGAGGCCACTGGGCACCATCTCCACGTTTTTCCTCTTGCCCATTCCAGGCTACCCAGCATACTGCTTTTGCAGCTGCCTCCCAGGGGTGACACTTTTTGACTGCCTGGCTTTGTTGGCCAGCAGGGCTTCAGGTCACAGGTCCCACAGCACAAAAACAATCAACCAGTTCTTAACTAGCTACCCCCCAACAGCTCAGTGCAGAGAGAACAGAGAGATATACCTAGCTCCCAGAATTTCCGTGAAAGGGGTCTACTTGCATAGTTTAAAAGATGCTGCCTGAGGGTCTGACTTCCAGTCAGCCTGCATCTAGGTGCTGACTGAGATCCTCCCCTTTGGACACTGATAGATTTTGGCACACCGTCAACAACAAAGAGGTGGCTTTGGACAATCACAAGGTTTGAGAGACAACCAAGACCTTGGGCCAGGCTGAATGATAAGGTTCAACTCCTACACATGACCAGTATGTCACACCTGGCAGAGGTGGCTGTTTTATATAATGCACAGAAACCAGCACAGAGAGCCCAGGAAAATGAAGAAACAGAGGAACATGTTCCAAACAAAAGAACAAAATAAAACTCCAAAAATAGACCTTAATAAAATGGAGGATAGATCATATGTTAAGCCACAGTTTAAGTCTTAATAAATTTAAAAAGACTGAGGTCATATCAAGCATCTTTTCTGACCACAATGGTATGAAATGAGAAATCAATTACAAGAAAAAAAGTGGAAAACCCACTTTAAAAACATGCTACTAAATAACCAATAGGTCACAGAAGAAATTACATGGGAAATCAAAAAACATTTTGAGAAAAGTAAAAATGGATATATTACATACCAATCTTATGGGATGCAGCAAAGGCAGTGCTAAGAGGGAAGTTCATAGCAATAACCAACTACGTTAACAACAACAAAGAGCTCAAACAAATAATGTAACTTTTTACCTCAAGGAATTAGAAAAGGAGCGAACTAAACCCAAAGTTAGTAGAAGGAAGAAAATAACAAAGATCAAAGTGGAAATAAATGAAAAAGAAACTAAAAGACAACAGAAAAGATTAAGAAAACAGAGAGCTACTTTTTTTAAAAGATAAAATAGAAAAACCTTTAGACTTACCAAAAAAAGAGAATTCAAATTAAATGAGAAAAGAGGAGACATTACAAGTGATACTACAGAAATACAAAGAATCATAAAGACTACTATGAACAGTTACATGCCAAAAAACTGGACAACCTAGAAGAAACAGATAACTTCCTAGAAACATACAAACCTACCAAGACTAAACCACGAAGAAACAGAAAATCTAAACAGACCAATAACAAGTAAGGAGACTGAATCAGGAACAAAAACCTTGCAACAAACTATAGGACCACATGGCTTCACTGGTGAATTCTACCAAACATTTAAGAAGAATTAATACCAATCCTTCTCAAATTCTTCCAAAAAAATAAAAGAGTACACTTCCAAACTCATTTTACGAGGCCAGCATAACCCTGATACCAGAACCATACAAGGTTAGTAAAGGAAAGAAATTACAGGCCAATAATCCTGATGAACAAAGATGCAAAAATTCTCAAGAAAATCTTAAGAAATTGAATTCAACAATACAATAAAAGGATCATACATCACGATCAAGTGGGATTTATTACAGAGATAGAAGGATGGTATACCACATTAACAAAATGAAGGATAAAAGTCACATGATCTCAAAGAAGCAGAAAAAGCATTTGGCAAAATTCAACATCCATTTGACAAAAACTCTCAACAAAGTGGGTATAGGGAGATCATACCTCAACGTAAAAGACTGCACAGATATATCTCATTTCATTGCGCTTTGCTTTATTGTACCCCACAGATATTGCGTTTTTTTTTACAAATTGAAGGTTTGTGGCAACTGTGCATTGAGCAAATCCATTGGCACCATTTTGCCAACAATATTTGCTCACTTTGTGTTTCTGTCATATTTTGATAATTCTCACAATATTTCAATTTTTTCCACTATTATCATACTTGTTATGGTGATCTTTGATATGACTATTGCAAAAACATCACGACTTGCTGAAGGCTCAGATGATAGTTAGCATTTATCAGTAAAGCATTTTTTAATTAAGATACGTATTTTTCCTTAGACATAATGCTATTGCACACTTAACAGACTACAGTATAATATTAATATAACTTTTATATATATTGGGAAACCATAAAATTCACTTGACTCTCTATTGCAATATTTGCTTTAGTGTGGTGGTCTGTAACTGAACCCACAATATCTCCAAGGTATGCCTGTATATGACAAGTCCACAGCTAACATGAACTCAATGCTGATAAGCTGAAAGCTTTTCCTCTAAGATCAGAAACAAGACAAAGATGCCCACTCTCACCACTTCTTTCCAATATATTGAAAATCCTAGCCAGAGCAATCAGGCAAGAAAAAAAAAAAAAAGGCATCCAAACTGGGAAGGAAAAAGTAAAACAGTCTCTATTTGCAGATGACAAGATATTACATATAGAAAATCCTAAAGACTCCACCAAAAAACTGTTAGAACTAATAAGCAAATTGAAATTCAAGAATGAAATTGAATGGTGGAATGGAACAATGGAAAAGATAGTCTCTTCAATAAATGGTGTTGGGAAAACTGAACAGCCACATGCAAAAGAATGCAGCTGGACCAAAATCTTACACCACACCCCAAAATCAATTCAAAATGGATTAAAGACTTGAATGCAAGACTTCAAGCCATAAAACTCTAGAAGAAAACGCAGGGATAAGCTCCTTGATATCACTCTTGGCAACGATTTTTTGGATTTGATACCAAAAGCAAAGGCAAAGCAAAAATCAGTAAGTTGGACTACATGAAATTAAAATTTTTTGCACAGCAAAACTAATGCAGTGAAAAGGCAACCTATAGCTACAGAATGGGAGAAAATATTTGCAAATAATATATTTGATGAGTTAATATCCAAAATATATAAAGAACTTAAACAACTCAGTAGTTAAAAACAAAAACAAAACAACAACCCAATTAAAAATGGGCACAACTGAATAGGTATTTTCCCAAAGATGACATACGGATGACCAACAAGTACATGAAAAGATGCTCGATATCACTAATTAGCAGAGAAATGCAAAACAAAACCAAAATGAGATATCACCTCAGACCTGTTAGAATAGCTATTATCAAAAAGACAAGAGATAGCAAATGTTGGTGAGAATGTGGAGAAAAGGAAACCCTTGTGCACTGCTGGTGGGAATATAAATTGGTGCAGTTTTTATGAAAACCAGTACAGAGGTCCATCAAAAAATTTAAAACAGAACTACCATATGATCTAGCAATTCCTCTTCTGGGTACACAGTCGAAGGAAATGAAATTGCTATCTCAGAGAAACATGCATCCTCCTGTTCTTGCAGCACATTTACAATAGCCATGACATGGAAACCACCTAAGTGTCCATCAATGGCTGAATAGATAATGAAAATGTGATGTGTGTGTGTGTGTCCACATAAGTACATATAGACAGATATATGCATATACAGATAGATGTGTGTGTATCTATATATACACAATAGAATTTTATTCAGCCATAAAAAAAAAGATGGAAATACTGCCATCCGTGACAACACTGATGAACGTGGAGGGTATTATGCTAAGTGAAATAAGTTAGAAAGAAAAGACAAATACTGTACCATCTCACTTTTATCCGAAATCTGAAAAAACCTAACTCACAGAAACAGAGAACAGACTAGTGGCAGCCAGAGGCAGGGGGTGAGGGGTAGGGGGTGGAGGTGGTAGAAATGGGTAAAGGGGATCAAAAGGTACATACTTCCAATTATAAGATAAGTAAGTTCTGGGGATATAAGGTACAGCATGGTGACTACAGTTAGCAATACAGTCTTGTATATTTGATTATTGCCAAGAGTAAATCTTAAAAGTTGTCATGAGAAGAAAAAATTTTTTTAACCATATGGGGTGATGAGTTAACTAAACTTACTGTGGTAAGCATTTCACAGTATACTCATATATCAGATCATTATGTTGTACTCCTTAAACTAACACAATGCTATATGTTAATTATATCTCAATAAAACTGAGGTGGGAGGGAAAACCTACTCCTACTTATAGACTGGAGGTAGTGAAATAAATTTCAGGTCCATCATTCCCTCATATGATCTACTTCTCACCATTTTCATTCCTTACCTCTGGGCTCTACCAAGATTTCTATTCAATATAACAAATCACAAGTGTGAGTCATGGTATTATTCTAGTAATGACTGGATAAATCCTAAGCATACCAGGATGATTACACAGAGGTCATATATCTATTTACAGGTATCAGTGATGATTTGAGCTACTAAATTCACTATCTCCTATCTGTGTCCATGAACTCCTTTACTGCTGAGTCTGACCAACTTTGGAAGTAATATTATATAAATTACATTATCTTATACTCTACAAATAGTAAGCAAAACATTAAAATAGAGCAACAAAACTTAAAAAAAACCATTAGACATATTAAGGTAACTGGGAAAAAGATATTATTACCATGACTTTATACAAAAATGATTCAGAGGATTTTATGAACTATTAATATTTAATGAGTTACGATATAGTGCTCAAAATGATACAAAGCACTTATAATTTGGGGGGGAGGATGAAAACCATATGAATAGACTGCATAATACAGGAGGCCTCTACCTTTCGCTCATTATCTTCATACAAAGTTTACTTACTATGGCACAAAAGTCAAAAGATAACTGAAGCTAACTGCTTATAGACCCTAGCTTCACTGGAATTCTGCTAAAGGTGTATATAACTAGCATTAAGTCTTAAGCCTTCTTTCACTTTGGTTATTCTATCAATGTTTACTTCAGCATTTGCTAAAGAGATTCAAGTTTCTGACATTCAAAACTTATCATTTCCCAAAAGGTGAAGGTTTGTGCAATTCACATATCCTTAGTTTTCTATTTATTTTACTGATTTGGATTAACTTTTTTTTTTTTTAACACCTTAACAGTAGCTTAGGATATTCTAGACCGACAACAAGTAATCTTTTTAAATTGTTCTTAAAGGATTTGAAGCAGCTTTGTAACATTTTTACCAGAGTAGTCAATAGATATTCAGGCTAAGTGACATTTTATTTCTATCCTTCTGTATAAATAGGCATAAATCTTTATTGTGGACATACACCATTTCTTTCTACATATTTTGTTCTAGAAGCAGCAACCCACTTCCTTTCCTTTGGGGAAATCACCTCTTCCTGACCCCAACCATATGATTTTGATAGGTTGCCAACCACAGTAGTCGACAACCCTGACCATGGGGTATGCACATGACACAAACTGGGCCCAGAATCCTTCCCTGGGAAGGACTAAGGGAGATGTCCTTTCTTCCTCATGGTGGTTAAACTGAGATGATGAACCTGGAGCTGAGGTCAATCATGGAAAAAACATCCACCTCTAGTCAGAAAGTGCAAAGAATCAAGAAAGAGACAGAGTTGAGAATCTTAACAGTGTCCCAGGTCCTGGATACAGATGTTTAAGAAGCCAGATCCAGCTTTCCCATGGGTAGTAATATGAGTTGATAATACCACCTATGGAAGTCTGGTTTCTAAGATTTTAACCAAAAATCTATGATTAATATGTCAGGATTAATATTAATCATTGAATAGTAAGACAAATGGAAGAGAAACAAGGAGTAGACTGCAAAGATCTAAGAAAAAAAATCTGCCCTTCAATAACTGAGTAGCCTACTTTGGATTCCAAATTCTCATATTTAGGTCAAACTTCAGAAAATAATAAACCTTTTCAGTATGCCAACTTGTACTGTATGAAGATACACTCTGGGAACAATAAGTGATAATTCTACTTCTCTGGTTTCTAGAGTGTGGTGCACTCACTGGAATGCCAGCAGTGGCTCTCAGGTGAAAAGGCTTACATAAGGAGGCAATTCTATAAAAGATGAGAGCCACATCATAGATCACCACAGAGAAATCCAAACACCCAAGTAGAGTTACAAGCAGGGACTTAGATCTAAGTCAAAGTACAACAGAAAGGCAAGGCATTTCATACTGGAAATATTTATAAATAGGTGGGTTGCTGGTAACACACTTAAAATTCAATCCTAAGTGCAGTGCTGTCTTTATTTTGCCCTCTAGAGTTTAGTAGATAAGTAGCCTTTTCCCACTTAGTATAAGTTTCAAAGTTGGTAACAGATGAGAAATTCAGAGGAGGCCCCAACATTTGTTTTTTATAAGGAATCTCTAAGCAAGTTTATAGTGATCTGTTCAAGGGCAAAATTGCCAAATGCAAAACTGAAGGAACTAGCCGTTCTCATCTCTCAGTGAGAAACCTGAAGCGAACACAGGGATTTCCTTTTCTCTTTCTATTTAAAGTTAGTATCTTGTTTAAGTCACACATTGCAAGTATGAAAACTGAAATACAAAATAGGCTTAAAACTAACCTGAAATAGCTTCTCTAAGTATTAATGATATATTTTTCAATGCTTTTGCATGTTAAACCCTTCACACTAGAGATTTCTGCTACCACACGTCCACTTGAGATTGTTTCTGTACCCTGTATATACATGCATATGTGTGTGTATAGTAGAGCTAACTTCAGGAAATCACTGTATACTGAACAAAGAAAATGTGGTATAATACAATGGTCTACACTGATATTATTGCAGTGAGACCTAAATTGGACTTCTCACCTCTGGAACTAAAGACAATAAATTTGTGTTGTTTAAGCCACTAAACTTGGATAATCTGTCACTGGCAGCCACAGGACACTAATGTACCTAGGGAAAGCATATTACTTGCCAAGGTCCCACAGCTAACTAAAGCAGGTCTGGGAGTCTTCCTTGTCCACTGTCTTTCCTTTACACCACCATATATACAGTTATTCTAAAATAGATACCTTTGTGTTTCAAAAAGAGTTACGTAATTCCCCCAAACATTTAGTACATAAAATAGAAAGAGAAAAATCAAATGCTTATATTAACTTTTTGTAAATATTGTTCACAATCAAGCCAAGCAATGTTCTACAGTTAATTTTTCTTGTATTACGTTTTGTGTTGAATTGCTTCTTTTTGTTTGCTTGATTTCCTATGAAACTAACGTTAATTGTTTCAACACCATCCACAAATTTCTTGCCGGTACAACTGGTTAAACAGCTAAACAACTAATCCATATAGTCTGAAATGTCACTAAATGGAATGAGTATTTTTCACTCAACTGGCCTTCAACCAAAACACTTAACGCTGTTTTTTAGTTCAGGGAAATGTTCCTGTATTATTATTGGGTTGTCCAAAAAGTTTGTTTAGGTTTTTCTGTAAGATGTTACAAAAACCCCTAACTTTTTGGCAAACACTTTGATAATTTATTCTCCTCCAATGCCTTTCTTCTACTTTGTGAAACTCTAATTAGGCGGATTTTGAACCTTCAGGATTGATCATCTAATTTTCTTAGCTTTCCCCTTCTACTTTCCATCTCTCTGTATCTTTGTTTTTACTATTTCTTTGTTTTACTTTGTTTACAGATTTATCTTCCAGCCCTTCCACTGGACTTCTGTATCTCAGCTATATCATTTCCAAACACTATTTCTTCTTCTCAATTTGTTCTTTCTGTCTCCCTTCCTGTGTAGGCACACTGTTCTTATTTAATGGGTCCAATATCTTAATCATCTGAGGAATAGTGACAGTTTTTATTGCTTTATTTTAGTTCTTTTCTATTCCCTGTATCATCTATTTCCTCTGAGTTCTTTCATTCGGTTAATTTCTTTTAGCTTTCCTCATGCCTGATGATCACCGACCGTCCAAATGAGGCTTAGTACACATGGGTCAGGCATGCTGAATGGTGGGTTCAAGGACAGGTGAGAAGATGGTGAAACTGGCTTTTTCCTTGGGGAGTCCACAACCACAGAAATCACCAGGTCTCTGCAGAGCCGGTCAGCTCTCTAGAGAACGATCTGCTGCAGGCCAGCCTGAGCAATTCAAGCCTAGTTGCAGGCCTTCCAAGAGCAAGGCAGTTAAGACTCTGGTTTGCTTCTGGTCAGTATCCCCCTGTGCAGGCAACTGGGTGTGGCTATGTTCTGCAAATTCCAAATCTATCATCTGTGTTTTATTACCTTTCATCCATGCTTATGTTTTCTCTGCATTCTTTTCCTTTGTGGGTTTTACCCCTTTTCGTTTTTTAAACTCCTTTAATGTCATGCAAAGTGGGGTTTCAGGAGGGAGGAGACTGTACGTGTGTGCTCAGTCCAACATCCTCTCTATGTTACACACCTGGATCTCTCTTCCTGGTAACTGAAAACCAAACCAAACCAAACCAAATCAAAATACTTCTGGTAAGAGACCAATTTTTCAAGCTTTGAAGGTCCAGTTCATTTCAAATAGAATGTGCTTGAAAATAACCAACGGAGATTTAAAACACAACAAAACAAAATGAAATCAACCATTATTTAAAATGAGAGGAAACTGCAATTTGTCAACTAAACATTCATAAGAGCACTCACTGCGTGCCAGGCACTATGCTAAGGGCTTAACATAAATTACCTTATTTAATATACTTTATTATCTACTTTAATATATTTAAGTCTATTAGATAGGTGTCATTATTCCTATTTGCAGAGGTTTAATTAATCTGCTCAAAGTCACATAGTAAATAAGCATTGGGATTGCAATTCAAACCCTTATTTGAACAACTCTTAAGCTCATAGAAAACCAGATCTCCTATGAAGAGGGTAGAAAAAAGGGAAAAACTTGTTTGGTTTTTCGTAACTACCCATAACTTTGGGGCTCATAAAAATGAGATCAATTTCCGACAGCTAAGCACTACTGAAAGCACACTTGTCTTATGTTTCTTAGTAACTTTATCTGCTTTTTTTTTTTTTTTAACATCTTTATTGGAGTATAATTGCTTTACAATGGTGTTAGTTTCTGCTTTATAACAAAGTGAATCAGCTATACATACTTTATCTGTTCTTAAGGTCAGTGAGAAATGACATCTAGTAACTTCTTTATTTAATGTATGGGAGATTCTGTTTAATTATCCTATATGCATGACTGACAGCTAACACTATTTCCAGTATCTTAATGATTTTTGAATCCATGCATATGTGCATAACAGAGACATGCAGAAGGATTTGTGCATGTTAAGATTCCAGTGAGGACATCACCCAACTGCTACTCAGGTAGACACTCCAAGAACAAATAAAACAAAACCAAAATCAAAACCACAAAAAACAGTGATGGGTGTGTGTGTGTGTGTGTGTGTGTGTGTGTGTGTTAGAATGGCAGGCATTTATATCATTAAGTTAATATGTATGAAAGCATTCAAACTAAGATCTGTAAAAATGGCAGATAATAATTAACATTTACTGGCAAGAATTTTTTTTTTAAATTTGGCTGTGCCTCGCAGCTTGTAGGATCTTAGTTCCCTGAGCAGTGAAGGCGCCGAGTTCTAACCACTAGACCGCCAGGGAATTCCCAAGAACCTTTTAAAATGTTGAAACACTGCTGGTTTCACCATAACTTATCAAAACTAGTGATGTATTTTTGCATAGTCCTATAATTCAATTGCATATCCAATGTGTGTATACATGTCCATTTGGGTAAAATTTATTGAAACACATACTAGAGAAAACTAGTCTTAAAATGCCAAGGCTTTGCCATTAACTTACTAGCCTTAACTTAGCTTACTAGTTCACTTCTTAATAGTTTCCAAATCTGTGTGTGAGTGATGCATCTGACTAGATGTTTGCTTAGATGCCTTTAAGACTATAACTTTATGATTGTATGAAAATTATTTTCAGTTCACAAATGAAAACAGCTAACAAATGACAAACCAAAATAAAGCAGAACAAATGATGTCTCACCTGCTAAAATAAAGGAGTATAAGCATAAAAAATAGCTCTTCAAGGAACTAAAAGAAAGGTCAATCTACAAAAGTAATTGGAACATGAGCACTAGAAATATCTAAAAAATCAGAAGAATTTTTACTATGTACAGATGTGATAAGAGACCAAGCTTTACTCAGTACTTAAAGGAGACAGAGCTGCGATCTTAGAATCTGTCTTGCATATGCGAGCTAACAAAATTGATCTGTAATATTTTCTACCCATTATAAACATGTTTAAGGCAGAGGAAGATGGAAGAACAGAATGGTTTTTATCATGTGTTTATATCACAGATGAACAGACTCTGAAGTGCTTGTAAAAACTGACTTCATAATTATTAAAATACTACTATAGTATTAGGCCCCAGAAGTTATCCAAATTCTAACTGCTCTTTAATCACGGATTACATAAAGTTTACATAAACATTTTATTCTTCTACAACCGTGAATAGTTTATTAACTAGACTTTACCTGCCTGGTACTGATTTCCTTTCTTTCTTTTGCCTTCTGATTTTTAAAATAATAAAATTGAGATCCTTAACTTCCCCTCCTATTTGTATATACCAAGGCCATGTGAGAATCAGGACCCAAACCACTAACTCTGGACAAATAAAGGCTTAATCCTCTTTATCCTTGCTGTTTCTATGTTTATAAAACCCAATAATCAGTAAAACAAAACAATGCAAAGGTTCATGCTATTGGTATTTCAGAAGCACGTTAATTTTAGCCATTTTAAGAATTCAATGCCTTATGAAAAGATGCAGACTTTCACATCATTTACACAAATAACAGAACATGTAAATGAAGAAAGTGTTTTCTAAATAAACATGACAATCTCCCAGATGTGTAGGTGAGATGACTTGAAAACAAAAGCTCTTTTAAGAAATGTTTCAGGATTCATGTAAACTGTCAGTTAATAGGAGCTCACACCGGCTACTTAACATGACCTCATAAATGAGGAACATTTTCTTTAGGAAGATATAGACAGTATTTTCTAATGAGCATATAGAAAAAAAAATTAAGTTAGGACTTATCTGCCATATAAATATATATTTTTAAAAACTATTTGACCACAATGTTTTTTTCTCTTCCTGCTCATCAAAAACAATTTTCCCTGCGTTTCTTTCCCTTTTTTTCCAGTGGTAATTATTTTTATCACAATAAAGATAAGATAATCCTGTTTCTCAACTCCAGAGCTCCATGCTCTGACTTGTTCTGTATTCAATGGTCTCCAATGTGGGAAATGCTCACCTGGGGGGTGTTCAAAATGATCTGCTGGAATGTGAGAGGAAAATACTAGACCTTCTATTTTTACTTTTCATCTTTTCTTAAATTAAGTTCTACTAATATTTTGTGTATAGGATGACATAGATGCCTGGTGGCTTCTGAATGCATTTATTTCTATAATAGTTACTAGAAACAGAGTAAGCAGAAAGCACTGAATTAGATTAATGCTTAATCACACTTGAAACTAAATACAAGAATGAAAGCTGCTATAGTATAATGTCTTAACTTCATGGGCTTCAATTTATCTAAATGTGTTTTTCTGTACTCTCAAAGAACTCATCTTATGGTATAATACAAATGGAATGCGCTGATGAACAAAAGTGTGGAGGAGCTGAATTGCAGAACTTTATTTCAAGAAATCTCTGACTTGTGTACAATCCTGAAGCTCACAACCTAGAAGTTTAAAAAAATCAGGTTACTTTTCACTCTCATTAAATTAAAATGCAAGATAATGCAAGGGTAAACATTTCCTCTCGGACTGATAAAAACTGAGTCTGAAAACATCATGCATTTGATGAGGCTATGTAACAACGGTTGGTAACTCAAACTGCTGGTAGGAACACAAACTGGTAACACCAAATTTAAAACAATGTTGTCTTGCATGGTAAAAGCTAATGTCCTTAGCCTTTAGAACCAATCATTTCACTCCTAGGTATATACCCTAGAGAACCTCAAGCATGTGTTCACCGGGCAACACATACACAAAGGCACGAAAGAGCATCATTTGTAATAGTCCCATACTGGGAACAACTCAGAATTTCAAAAGGACTATATGGATGTACATGGTGTAGTCATACAACAAAACGTTCAAGAAAAGTGGAAATGAAGTTCAGTTACCTGCCTCAATACGGATTAATCTTATAAATTTAGCATTGAATTAAAGAAGAAAACACAATTATATCCACTGGAACTCCACTCAAAGTTAAAACAGGTAAGTTAACCTGAGCAGGTAATACTGCTCAGGGCATATACAAATGGCAAAATCATAAAACACAATAAGGAAGTGATCACCATAAAAAAGCAGGGCAGTGGCTCCTCCAGGTGTTGGAGCAGGGATGTAAATGAAAAGAATGCTAGGGGGCTTCTGGGGTGTTGGCAATACTCCATGTCTTAACTTGGGTAATATTTGCTCCATAGTATGTTTCATAACTATTTATTATATAGTACATTTATATATAAAACATACTTTTAAAGTACTTTTTTGGTATGATAATGGTATTGTGGTTATGTTAAATATGAATCATTATCTCTTAGAGATAAATACTGCCATATTTATGTATAAAATGAAATAATGCTTGGAATTTGGCTTCAAAATAATACAGAAAAGAGCAAAGTAGATGCACTGAGATGAACAAGATCAGATAAGAACTGATATTGTTGAAGCTGAGTGTATGAGGTTCAGTATACAACTGTCTACTTTTGAATTATTTTTGCTGATGTCACTTTTTAAGTAACTATAAATGGCAGCCACCACATGGCTTGCTAAGAAATAGCTTGTTTTACTTTGACGTATATATTAAAAAACTCCAATATAAACCGAATAAAGATCAATTTAATAAAAGCATTAAAGAAAACAATTTCTTCTCTGACATTTACAAACTTATAAAAGCATTCTAGTTTCTGAAGATAAATGGCTTTCTACTACCATCTCACCCCCTCCCCCAGCTTGAACTCATACGGAATGCTATGGACACTAACTTACCAGCACTTCCTGACTGTGCTATCAGCACAAAACAGGGTAGGAACACCAAAATCCTTATGCCAAGAGCCTTTCTAGTTTGTCTTCAAGCTCATGTATACAAATTGAAACTTTCTCCTCAGGTATAAGCAGCTTACTGTCTCTATGAAGAAATCCAGTAGCCACTCCTGAGGCAGGACAGGCAGTTCCAGTGAATAAGATAAGCTTGGTAATTTCTAGGTTTAGCAATACAGTTACGACATTTGAATCAGTCCTCTACACTGCCTTTCTACAAAGTAGGGATATTTTTCATTTCTCCACTGATAAGGGTAATTTTCTATTTCTATTACGTAAATTCATCTACTAAATGTTTTGAGATGATTGTGGTTACATAATGTGTTTTTCTGTGTAATTAAACAAACATTTACGTTCCAGAAAAAGGAAAAATGACAACGTATCTATCATACTCACACCTCATTTAGGGTGTGTGGAAATGCGATTCCTAAAAAAGGAAGTTCTACATGAATCTATGCCATCTGAGGTCCTCATCGCATGGTACTGATGGAAATGCACCACACTTGAGCAAACACGCTTGTTTGACATAAATCCCCTGAAATTATAGAATGCCTTCACCTAGAGTTTCCTCTAGCCACCTTTCATAGAACTGTTGGTTCATACTCTCAGGCTGCAGTGACAGCTTTCATGCTTTTCATGTCTAAGGTCTAAGGTCTTCTAGCAGCCCCTGTCCACTGACCCATTCCATCCCCTTCCAATTCTTCACCCATTTCCCTCGAAGAAACCTTAGACTCTCTAAAACATGGAGCACAGTGCCCTTCCTTTGTTTTTGTATATGGCAGTTACCACATCATCACTTAAAGACACACACCCCTACTATTATGGATTAGAACTGCACATCAGAACAACAACAAAAATGAAGAAAAGTCACTGCAGGAAATCAACAATCTTATTGCAGAACACACTACACACATGATTGCAGACTGCTGAGGAGGACTCACTGGCTGGGAGTGTAGGAAGGAGAAGGTAACTCACTGGCCTACAGGATGCAGTCTGGTCAGGAAGTGCTAACTCTCAGTCTGGGCATACAGTAACACTCAACATTCAAACTAGTGGGAAAAGGATATGTTCTTCACTTGAAAGAACAAAACCATTCAATGATTTCCCATTTCACAAAGTGTAAAAATCAGTCTTTCCCCAGCCTGGAAGGCCATACATGACCTGGCCCTTAACTCTCTCTGACCTCATTGCCCACCACTGTAGCCCTGGCTCACAGCCACTCTGCCCTCTTTGACATTCCTCGTACACATACAACCCTTGCACTTCCAGAACTCTTCTACTCGCAAGTCCTTCTACATAAGCATGTGCCTTACTTCCTTAAATCTTAGCTTAAATATCACTTCATCAGAGGCGTTTCCTGTACACCCTTCATATCCCCATTTCTCCTCCTTTTTTCTACTTTCTTTTTCCTTAGAGCAGTTACCATCACCTGATATCACAGACACCTATTTATTCACTAAATATCTCCTCCACTAGAATGAGAGCCATGAAGCAGACACAGTGTCTGTTTTGCTCACTGTTATTTCATCAGTACGTGGCCCACTGTGGAAATACCAGTATTAATACATGACAACTGGGCATAGGTGTCTAATTAAAATAACACATTTCAGAGACAAACAGCATTACAAAACATCAGTACCATGTGGGGAAACACTATACGGGGAAAGTATGTAATATGACTAGAAAAGGGGGAGGTTGTAAATCAATATGCATTGTTTCTGAGGATACCTTAGAAGTTTATTATCTTAAGTGCGGTGATGGCAACGAGTGTATATACGTATGTCCAAACTCGCCAGATTGTATACATTAATTATGTGCAATTTTTTGGTATACCAATTGTAACTCAATAAAGCTGGGGGGTGGGGAAAGTCCACCAGCACACCAACGCACAACAGTAAGTAGGTAAAGAATTCACTACAGTCCTGTAAACAGCTGACAAATCTTTTCATTTTTTAAAAAATTAAGTTGCAAGACAGCTACAATCCAATTTAAAAATTCCAACCTTAGCACTACCTAGCAACAACAACCGCAGCATTTACACTACAGTCAATTTAAAAGGTTTAGATTACTATGGCTCCAAAAATTGGGACTCTATTTTACTCTGTATTATACTGTGCTAAAACGAAAGAGTAGGAAGAAAAAATATGATTCTTACGCTACTACTCAGAAAAACGCATTCTAAGTTCTTCCCAATATTGGGTTGTTCCTTTTCCACACATGGAATGTGCAAGAGCAGGGGGTGGTAAAGAAAGAGTGGGAGAGTTGGCTCACAGCACTCAATTTTGGTACATACTTTTAGAAAACTTTAGAGATGACCAAGCAGCTTTCAAATAAGACACTCTTGATATTGTCTAATAGAGCTGCAAGGATATGTTTTTGTAGACTGTAAACACACATACAATTATTAGTGCATCCTTTAAATGTTTTTTCCTCATGCCAACAAGCAAGCTGTTCTTCTACGATAGTAACCACACGGCCCTGTTAAGTTTTGTGTCATTTTTCTCAGCAAGTCAAAACACTATTCTTGTGGAATATTTCATACAATTATGTATTATTAAACAATAACACCATACAGACATGTTATATGTGCACAAAAAACTCAAACTGCAAATCCTTTGTGTATCAGAAAATGTAGTTCTAACGTCTCATAATTCTAAAGCCTTATGCTCCCACTCTTTAAATTCCTAACCTCTGCCATTCTAGTTTGAGTATACCTGTATCACATACTGGAACAGGATACATTTTTATTACAAACATTATGGATGCTGGCAATAAACAAATCCACCTTAAAAAATATGGAAATATGACTTCTGGTTTCCTGTCTCACACGTAAGGAGCTTAGAAGATGTCATGCCCATCCACACAATCAAAAAGTTGAACAAACTGAAAACCAACAACTGTTCTTAGATCCTTTAGAGAACTGAGATCACAGAGCAAACTGTTGCCTCCAGAATTGGAGACATAGGCAAATACAGAAAATCACAATGTACTAGAGCAGAAACCTCCAGTCAGTACAGGACCAATGTAGGAAAACAAACTGTAATTGGTGAACTGCTGGAGGATGAGTGTAGACAGCTGGAGAGTTAAAAAACTCCAGGGGTGCCCAGTCTTAGGAGGGTGTGAACTAGATTTAGTGAGTTAATTCCACAGGACGGAACATAGCAAAAGTGATGGGATGTCACAAAGATTCTGACTTCCATCTTGCTTGCCCTCTTGCTCATACTAATGAAAGCCGGTCGCCACATTGTGAGCTGTGCTATGGAGAGACCTGTGGAGCAAGAAACAGGGAGGCCTCCAGCCAACAGCCAGCAAGGAACTGAGGCACTTTTTCCAACTGAGACTCTTGTTAGGATTCAGAGAGGAACTGAACCCTTCCAACAACCACTTTAGTGAGATAGAAAGCTGGTCCTTTCCGTATTGAACCCCGAGATAATTACAGCCCCAGCTGACATCTTAACTGTAGCCTTAGAAAGATCCTAAGTCAGAGGACTTGGCTACACAGTGCCTGGATTCCTGACCACAGAATCTGTGAGATAATAAAAATCTGTTTTAAGCCACTATGACTTAGATGAACTTGCATCATCTTAGGTAACTAATACTTCATCCAATCCAATCTCTGTATTCTCAGTGAGCTAATGGAAATCAGGAGAGGTTTGATACCTTGCCTGAACTCTGAGACTCAGAACAGACCAGAAGCTAGGCCCCGGTTGGGGTTCTCTCAGCGATTTACAATGCCTTTCTGCAATTTGGTGGTATGGAAATTTGCCTGGCCTGTTCTTCTTAACAAAGCCTACCCTCAAAAGAAACTATTTTACCAGAGCCTAACTGACTAGGGTTTTACCAGAAACTAACAAACTTTGGGGAAGGGAAATATCCAACTCCAGCCTCCTCTAGCCTTTCTGTCTCAACTGAGGAGTAAAAAACAAAACTGAGAAGCACTTATATAGGTCACAGCCCAGGGGCACAGGCTCACTGAAAGACTGAAACCTAACCACAGCAGTATATAATGCTTCCCCACGCCCAACATCTTACCAATACATCAACAGGGCTCCTGTGCAACAGGGAAATATAACTGAAAGAACTGGACATGTCAGACCTTACTTAAGGAGAAGTCTCTAGGGAAACCAAAGACAACAGGGCACAGAAACAAGGACACCAAAGGAAATTTTATCCTGTGACACCTACAACTACAGCAAACAGTAAATAAAGCCTAACCCCCACTCAGATAAACATAAAAATTCACACTACAGGCCTATTTCCCTCAGTTCCTTTTACCCAGAGTATTATCACATATGACTTTCAACAAAAATTACAAGGCATACTAAAAACAATATGGCGACAGGATTCAAGTATTCTATAATCTTTAAAAACTGTTGAAAATGTAATCACTGATAATATATATCATAGATGATAAATTATACACAATAACTTAAATGCACAGGTAAACGTGTTCACTGAAATAAACATTCATTTTATGCTTAAGTAAATCTGAACCTTTCCCTTTAAAGTCGGGAGAAGCAAGAATGCTTAGCCATCACTGACACTATTCAGCACTATACTGGAGATCTGAGTCAGTGCAGTAAGATATTAATAGGGAAAAAAGTGTATGCATCAGAATTAAGACTGAAAAAAAATGTCACTATATGGAGAAATTTAGGAAATATAAACTGTTCAGTATGGTATCTGGATAAAAAATTAGTGTATAAAAATTATGAGTTGCCTATACACTAGTTAAAAAAAAATTCCAACTAGGAAATTTAACAGCAAAACAATATCATTCAGAATAGCAACAAAAATCCATAAAAAATCTAGAAAAAACCTAGCAAAAAATGTGCAGAACCTACATGACGAAAATTTTAAGCTTACTAAAAGAACATGAAAAGGTCTGTATAAATGAAGATGTATGCCATGTTTCTCAATGGCATTACTCAAAATTTTATAGATGTCAGTTCTCATCCAATTACATTCTAGATTCAATGCAATCCTACAGTAAACACCTACAGAATTTAAAAGATGCATTATGAAATATCTCAAAGAAAAAATATTAAAAAAAACATAATAAGGACCCATGTTACAACAATCCAGCTTAAAAATAAGACATTACCAATACAGTTTAAAAAGAACTATGTACTAAGTAACTGCAGCAATTAAAACAGTACAGTAACTGCACAGGTGTAAACATATGTAACCAAAAGAACAGGACAGATTTCAGGAACAGTCTCTTTAAATATATGAAAATGTAGTATATAATAAAGGTGACATTTCATATCACTAATAAAAAGACTGGCTATTTAATAAACTGTTTTTAAATAGCTGATTAACATGAAAGAAAAGTTAGACTCCTACCTCATGCCTCACAGTTCAAAGAGCTAAATGTAAAAAACAATATTATAAAAGTAGTAAAAGGGAAGATGGTGGAGCAGATATCAGCAGGAATCTGTATCCCCACCACAACAATTGTACTGGTAGAATCTGTCTGCTGTTATCTATTCTGAAACTAGAGTCTGTTCAAGGATTGCAGCTTCCAGGGGAAAACGTGGAAGGTAAACTGCAGTTAATTTCAGTCAGTGTTAGCTCTTAGCACAGTAGTAACTACCTGCCCAGCCCCGTAGCTGTGTTCTTCACATATACTATACACAG
Source organism: Eschrichtius robustus (assembly GCF_028021215.1). NCBI lineage: Eukaryota > Metazoa > Chordata > Mammalia > Artiodactyla > Eschrichtiidae > Eschrichtius > Eschrichtius robustus. The sequence continues at coordinate 109,072,575 of NC_090825.1, read as the reverse complement.
CTTGTGGGAGCCACGATGGGCAAAAAGGACCATGTCCTCCAAATACCTCTGCTTCTGATCACAGAGGAGCAACGGACAAGGAGGTAGGCAGCGACTGTTGCAAGCTCCTCCCTCTCTGGCTGAAGTGACTTCCAGAGGATTTAAAAAGCCACGCCTTTGCTTTTCCTCCCCGCCCCAATTTTTCATTTTTTCCCCTTTCCAGAGCCAGACATTAAAGACTAGGACATTCAAAAACAATTGCATATACAACAAGGGCAATTACAAAGTGACCATGTATGACCAGGGAAAGGCTCAGAAAAGATCTGAAGAGACCTTAGGATTATACCTCATTCTTCCTTTTATGTTGTTACAAATGTAAGCAAAACAGAATAAAATAGAAATTCATTTATTCTGCCAGTCAGACAGCAAACCAGCTAGCATGTATAGCTACATTCTCCAAGGTATTAGATTTGATCCTGAAGATACAAACTAAATATGCTCAGGGCCCCTAAAGAATTCAAAACATGGTGGGAAAGACTATAGTACAGTTAAGTTACTATGCAAGAAGTTCCATCCTACCACAGAAAAATGAACTAAAAGAGCTGGTGGTAATACACATGAGGTATCATCTAAGTCAGGGGAAAGCTGGTGAAGATTTCATAGAGTTGACATTTGATCTAGACATCTTAAAGGATGAAGAGAAAATTGGACGTGGAGGGCAGAATTTTCACAGAGGTAACAAAATGTGCACAGGTTAGAAGGGATAAAAGTGGGGCAGGTACCAAGAAAAAGTCAGCCAAGACTACTTACTATCCATATGACTTTGGGCAAAAAACTGAACCTATTTCAACTGAAAAATAAGGATAATGGTATCTTCCTCAGAGAGCTGCTGTGAGGAAAATGAGATGGTAAATCGAGACGGATGTGAGGCAACCTAGCTATGACATCTTCCACCACTGATTTCCAAAGCTGACTTGGCTGTTCTACCTCAGATTGTCTCCCTCTCCTCTCATGGCTCCTCCAGAAGCTGGTCTACTTGGTAGAAGAGCATAACCTTCTCAATCATACACAATGGTCTAGCACAGTTCCTCACACATGGCATTTACTCAAAACACATTTACTTTTTTTTTTTTTTTTTTTTCCTTTCTTTAACCAGATGTTCAGAATTCCACTGACAGGCCTTAGAACTGCCCTGCAATCACTGCTGGGGTCCTGATTCTCAACTTGAGAACCAGCATTATGTTTAATAAGCACCCCACCCACTCTGTACATGTATTACTTCATACTTACAGGTTGAGGCTGTTCTGCAATACAGCAGTTGAAACACAACCAGAATTCACTCATGCTTACAGTCCAAGTTATAAATGAGCACCAATGAAGTTTCCAAATCTCAACTCAGGAAGCTTCACAAAGCAGGCTTCTCAATATGATAAATGTCCAAAGATGCCAAAATAATAACTTTATTACTTCTCTGTGTTTTTGTTCCTGGAAGTCAAGTATCTTATATAGTCAATCTAACAAAGAAAAGGTCAGATTGTTTCCTTTCTTTGCTTCTGATTCTACAGAGACTCGTTTCTGAACCACCAGGAAAGGTATAAAAATTGTTGTCTTGACTCAGGACCTTAACAGGCAGTCTAGAAAAAAAGAAGAAAAGAAAAGAAGTTACTTTACTTATCTTACCCTTAGAAGCTTTTATTTCTTAAATCTGTGATAAAATTAAGACTATTTCCCCAAAAAGTAAACACTGAAAAAAAAAATCAAGATTTTAATAAACTGATATTCATTCAATAAAAAAATATTTGAGTACTTTCTCAGTGTCAGGTATTAGGAATACAGCAGTTGAAAAGAGACAGTAATCCTTGCCTTCATAGAGCATTCTATTTTATGACTGTAAAAGCTTTCCCCAAAGCCATGACTCTAAACCTTGTAAGACATAAATGACAGTTATTTTTATATTTGTATAGAAGATCTTCAATGAAGATTAATGCATATATGTTCAATGTCACAAATATGGGTAATAAGACATGAATTTAGGACCCTGATTCTACACAGTCCAGAGGACATGTCCTCCAACATACTAGAGGACAATGACATGTTAAGATCTAAACATATGTTCAAAGAGGAAGATAAGAAGGAAGAAAATGTACATTCTTGCCACAGTAAAATTCAGAACCTGGAATGCTTATTTTCAAGGAGAGGTGAACATTCCTTACGTCACCCAAACTCCTAAACAAAGAAGTAGCAGTCTTGCAATTGGCTCTGTCCAATGAATTGGGTAAATACTATGAAGGTTTATAAGCTCAAAAGAACTGTATGTTTCATTTACTTCCTTAGCGAGAATGTAAGAGCAAAGGGTTAAATTCACAACATCATGAATATTATTTCAGGGCTATTTACTTAACAAGCTTAATTCCTCCCTGAATCAAAGACCGTGGCCATTAAAATATCATTGTGAAATCTCTTTTAACCAATTTTATGAAAACAAATATGCCTTTGTTTGAAACTGAAAATTCCTTATGCTCATCACTGCTGATGCAGCACATACAAACGTGAATTACTCTGCTTCACATCTACTGGATTTGAAATCTGAGGTTTTAAAATCTATTATTTGATTTACTCCATCATCATATTTTCTCATCTACATATAGAGCTAGCAATTTCCTTTTTATTTGTAATTTACCTTTGCCAGAAACCACCTTCAAATACTAATTTTACATGGTAAGGTGTTCTATTTTCTTCTATTTTTAACTGAGTATACATTCCTTCTGTTTAACACTTAAAAGTAATAGATGACTTCCGTATTTACAATCAACATTTTCGCAAATTCAAATTTCCTTCCTATTTAGAGTAAAGCTGCTCCTTATTTTGCAAATTTCAAAATATACATTTTCCCATTCCCATGTACTACTTTGAAAATGACATTCACAATATTTCCTCCTTCTTAATATTTAGTTGAAGAATGACTGTTTAAAGTACAATAATTTGTGCTTCTATTTTCGGAGATAAGACAGAAAGGATACTTAAGAATATCGACCTAGATAATAGATAGGATGAAATACATTTTCAAACCAAGGGGATGCTTGCAACTAGACAGGTTTTTATTTGTTAAGTAAACATATAAATCTAAAAATGTTTCAGACATGCCTTGGAATATCATACCAATACACTTTTTCCATTTTCTTGCTTTTCTAAACAAAATTCCTTTTTAGAATTTTTTTCAAATGTATATATACTTATAACACATTTATACATAAACACCTTATAGAGAAGTATTGAATCTGTCACAAAAAATTTCAATACTACCACTAATAATAAATATATTAACAGGTACTTTCACTTCCTGAGCTCAAAGTTGCTTAAATCAGGTCCATTTTGAAAACCTTACTTTAAAAAAAAAAAATCTTAAGATAACAAAAGAAGTGTCACTTTGCAACAACATCAACAACTAAACTTGGCTTTAAACACAGCTCAGCACATTCCACACATAAATGAGGGGTCAAACTGGGCTACAGCACCAGAGAGTATTTCACAAACTCAAGTTTCATTAGGCATAAGATTTTAGAAAAGCTTAAGTGAACTGTCAGGCCACTTAGTGACTGGCAGAGATTCCTTGCATTAAAAGTTCAGTCTCTTGACTTTTAAAGAGATTGGCATGAGTAAAAAAAGTGTAGTAGTATTCTCCGGTCAAAAATATAACCTCCTCAGTCCCCTCCCCTCCTCCTCACTTTCCACACCTACAAATGCTGCAGATATAAGCTTTATACTTGTGGGAACAGTTTCGCTTCTGACAATATGAAAAATGTATGTCCCAACATCGTACCCACAAATTAATAAAATTGTTTAGGTCAACTTCCAAAGAAACAACAATAAAGCCATGATTTGAAAAACAAGGCAATGAGGCATACCTTTTAAGACAAATAATTTCTTCCCTCTTTTTTTTTTAACGTGGAATACTTTAACTCAGTTGAGGTATTGAGCATGCTCAGTTTGTGTGAAACAGAATCAGATGTTTAGAATTTAGACTTTGATATAAGAGATGTCTGGCAGTTGTTAGTACTACACTAATTTTTAGCAATGTTAACTTGGGCAAGTGACAAGCTCTATCATTAGTTATAAAAAATGGAATGCTTCACTGCCAATGTCACAGGTCTGAAATGAGGGCTAAATTAGGAGGTACACAAGGGCACTGCATATATCATAAAGAGCTATACTGATACAAGATGTTCTTTTATTTGTTATCAAAATTAAAATAGCTAATAGCAGAATGAAGTAGCAAAAATAATTAATTTGTAATAGCTGTAAATTTTTAGGAAACAGCCTAAAAGTCTATTCAAAAAAATAAATAAAAATAAAAAATGTTTTAAATGAACTGAGAGACAACCTACGGAATGGGAGAAAATATTTGCAAACAATGCAACCCATAAGGGCTTAATTGCCAAAATATACAAACAGCTCATACAACTCAACAACGAAAAAAAACAAACAACCCAATTGAAAAATAGGCAGAAGACCTAAAGAGACATTTCTCCAAAGAAGAAATACAGGTGGTCAATAAGCACATGAAAAGATGCTCAACATCGCTCATTATTAGAGAAATGCAAATCAAAACTACAATGAGGTACCACCTCACACGGGTCAGAATGGTCTACAAAGAACTAAAAAGTCTACAAAGAACAAACGCTGGAGAGGGTGTGGAGAAAAGGGAACCCTCCTACACTGTGGGTGGGAATGTAAACTGGTACAGCCACTATGGAAAACAGTATGGAGGGTCCTCAGAAAACTAAAAATACAATTACCATATGATCCAGCAATCCCCTCCTGGGCATATACCCAGACAAAACTATAATTCAAAAAGATACATGCACCCCTATGTTCACAGCAGCACTATTTACAATAGTCAACACTTGGAAACAACCTAAATGTCCATCAACAAATGAATGGATAAAGAAGATGTGGTATATATATACAATGGAATACTACTCAGCCATAAAAAAGAACAAAATAATGCCATCTGCAACAACATGGATGCAACTAAAGATTATCATACTAAGTGAAGTAAGTCAGAAAGAGCAAGACAAATACCATATGATATCATTTATATGTGGAATCTAACATATGACACAAATGAACTTACCTATGAAACAGAATCATGGACATAGAGAATAGACTGTGGTTGCCAAGGGGGTGGGGGGCGGGAGAGGGATGAACTGGTAGTTTGGGGTTAGTAGATGCAAACTATTACATATAGAATGGATAAACAACAAGGTCCTACTGTATAGCACAGAGAACTATATTCAATATCCTATGATAAACCATAATGGAAAAGAATATGAAAAGGAACGTATATGTCTGTAACTGAGTCACTTTGCTATACAGCAGAAATTAACACAACATTATAAATCAACAATACTTCAATTAAAAATTTTTTTTTAAAAAAGAATAAACAAATAGGGACTTCCCTGGTGGTGCAGTGGTTAAGACTCCACACTCCCAATGCAGGGAACTAGATCCCACATGCATGTTGCAACTAAGAGTTCACACGCCACAACTAAGGAGCACACATGCTGCAACTAGGACCCGGCACAACCGAATAAATAAACAAATATATATAAAAAAAAGAATAAACAGATAGCATTTTAAACTGAAAAAAAATGAATGGTGCTCCATTCATACAAAAGAACACTATACAAAATGAAAATGAATGGTAGTTTCATCCAACACACTGGACAATTCTCAGTGCCATGTTATTGAGGGAAAGAAGGCACAAAACAATATACATGGAATGATTTCCTTTATACGAATTTCAAAAACAAGTTCAACTAAACTACTTTGTTTAGAGATGCATAGAGAAGTATAAAAGTAAAGCAAGAAAATTATAACAGAAGTCAGGAAAGTGGTTAGGGCTGAGGGCAGGAATTAAGAATTAGGAAGAGATGCATAAGAGCTCCTGGAACGCTGACAATATTCTACCTCTTGACTTAAGTGGTAGTTACACAGGTACTTGCTTTATAATTTTGTATTAAATAGTACATTTATGGTCTATACAATTTTTTATATATCTTTAAATAATAACAATTTAAATAATATATAAGTAAAAGAAGCAAATACTAACGATTTCAAGTTGTTTGTAATAGAGTGATGGAAATGCAAAATACAATGTCAAGTAAAAATGAACACCCTTTGCTAGAGACTTTGAAGGACCTGGTAAAATTTGGGAGGTTTGAGTGGGGAAAGGGGTGATGAGGTCTGAAGTTCTACCAGATGCCAAAGAGATTTCCACCAGAAATGCAAAAATTACTAATCAATGACCAAGTCTGAGTTCTCAGTAAAGCTTATATCATAGCTGCACCAGCACTAAATCTGTCCCAATCTAGTTAAAATCATTCTTTGATATTGACTTGAGGTACAAGGTTCTATTGGGAAAGAAAAAACAAAAATACAAAACCCAACCCATTCTGAAAAGAGCTTTCAAACTACATACTTATCACAGACCTACTTTTCTGTGGCTAATCAAAGTTCAGTCAAGCCACTGTTCCCTGAACTCAGTTATAAAAGGCACAGACAGGGGCGCATGTAACTACTGAAATAAGAGGGTTAGTTTTTTGTTTTTAGTAATTTTAATTTATCATTTAAACCCTGCTGAGTTGCAGTAAGGAGTTGAAGCAGATTATAACATGGATTTTTATTTATTTATGGCTGTGTTGGGTCTTCATTTCTGTGAGAGGGCTTTCTCTAGTTGCGGCAAGCGGGGGCCACTCTTCATCACGGTGTGCGGGCCTCTCACTATCGCGGCCTCTCTTGTTGCGGAGCACAGGCTCCAAACGCGCAGGCTCAGTAATTGTGGCTCACGGGCCCAGCTGCTCCGCGGCATGTGGGATCTTCCCAGACCAGGGCTCAAACCCATGTCCCCTGCATTGGCAGGCAGATTCTCAACCACTGCGCCACCAGGGAAGCCCCAAGAGGGTTAGTTTTTTTCCTTAGAATGACTGCTTATAGGTTAGTCTTTCCCACAGTTTCGTGTTAATGTAATCACAGGGTACTTTTTTTTTTTTTTAATATCTGGCTTTTTTAATTCAGCATGTTTTTGAGATTTACCATGATGCCTCTATTAGCTAATTCACATAGATTTCCATTGTGTATACACAGCACAATTTAACTTCATATTTAGTATTTCCAGTTTTTGGCTGTTAAAAATAATGCTGCTATAAATTAGTGTATACAAATATCCATGTAAACAGAAATTTTCATTTCTCCTGAGTAAATATCTACAAAGAGAATTGCTGAGTCATATTTTAAGTATAATTTTAACTTTATAAGAAACTGTTTACCAGTTTTCCAAATCAGTTGTACCATTTTGCATTTGTACCAGCAATGTATGAGAGTTCCAGTTGTTCCACATCCTACCAACACTTTGTATCATCAATCTTGTTACTTTTAGTCATTCTAGTGGGTATGAAGTACTACCTTGCTGTGGTTTTAATTTACACTTTCCTGATAACTAATGGTATTTAGTCTTTTCATGTGCTTGCTAGCCATTCATATTATCTTCTTTGGTTAGGTATATTCACATCTTTTGCCCATTTTTTAATTTAGGTGCCTTATTCAGTTGTGTTCTTTACATATTCTAGATCAAGCCCTTTGTCTGGTAAGTGTATTGTGAAGATTTTTTCCTGGTCTTTGTCTTTCCATTTTTAAAAAAATAGCACCTTTCGGGACTTCCCTGGTGGTCCATTGGTAGAGAATCCGCCTTTCAATGCAGGGGACGTGGGTTCAATCCCTGGTCAGGGAACTAAGACCCCACATGCCGCGGGGCAACTAAGCCCATGCACTACAACTACAGAGCCCACACGCCCTGGAGCCTGCGTGTCACAACTAGAGAGAAAACCCGTGTGCCACAACTAGAAAGATGCCTGCGCACTGGAACAAAAGATCCCACATGCCTCAACGAAGATCCTTTGTGCGGCAACTAAGACCCGACACAGCCAAATAAATAACTATTTTAAAAAATAGCATCTTTCAAAGAGTTTAAGTTTTTTAATTTAACAAAATCTAGTTTACCTATTTCATCTTTTATGATTTGTGTTTTGTGTTCTAAGAAATTTCTGCATATCCCCCAAACATAGCTTTCCTTGTATTATTTTTTCTTCTAGAACTTTTAGTTTTTACTTTTCAGTCTATAATCAATTTTTAGTTATTTCTGGTGGTATAAAGTAAAGGTCAAAGATTCCTTTTTTACATAGATAGCCCATTGTTCCAGCTCATCTGCTGAAGGATATCTCTTTGCCTATTGACTTGATTTGGCACTTTTCACTGAAAATCATATAACTGTAGGTTTGTGTCCATTTCTGGGCTGATTATTACACTGGTTTATGCCTATACTAGAACCAGACTATCTTGACTGCTATACTTTTTTTATTATTACTATTTTACTTTTTTTTTGGCTGTGTTGGGTCTTAGTTGTGGCATGTGGGGATCTTCGTTGAGGCATGCAGGATCTTTCATTGGGGTGCATGGGCTCTTTGTTGTGGCATGCAGGCTTCTCTCTAGTTGTGGTGCACGGGCTCCAGAGCGTGCAGGCTCAGTAGTTGCGGCGTGTGGGCTTAGCTGCCCTGCGCAGCATGTGGGATCTTAGTTCCCAGACCAGGGATCAAACCTGCGTCTCCTACACTGGAAGGTGGATTCTTAACCACTGGACCACCAGGAAAGTCCCTTGACTGCTATACGTTTATACTAAGACTTGAAGTCAGGTAGTGGTAAGTCTTCCAAATTATTCTTTTCCAAGGTTACTTTGGATTGTCTAGATGCTTTGCATTTCCATATGCATTTGAGAATCAATTTGTCAGTTTCTACAAAAAAGCCTCCTCTGAATCTGATTAGGATTGCATTTATTTTGACAATTATTTGGAGATTTACATTTTAACAATAGAGTATCTAACCCATTAACATGGCATATCCAATAGTCTGTAGTTCTCAGTGTACAGGTTTTCTATGTATTTTGTTGCATCGTTTTTGTTTTTTAACTTTGTTTACAGCTTTCATATGAAAGCTTTTTTTTTTTTTTTTTTTTTGGCTGTGCTGCGTGGCTTGCAGAATCTCAGTTCCCCGACCAGGGATGGAACCCGGGGCTATGGCAGTGAAAGCACCGAGTCCTACCCACTAGACTGCCAGGGAACTTCCCATATGAAAGCTTTAAAGTCTTATGTAGTCAAACATCAATTTCCATCACAGATTAGGTGGTTTATCTTACTTCAGACAAATTTTCATCATGGACCGGGAGTTTCTTTTACTTATCCCAGGATTATAAACCTATCATCCCACATAGTTTCATTTAGGTTTACTTTATAAATTAACTTGGACGTTAATATTTTATGGGTATAGTTAGGTAACATTTTCACAGTCTACTCAGGCTTTTTCTTTTTTAACATCTTCCTTTTCGCCTGAATTAAAAACTCAAGTACTTAATGCCAAACATATACATATGTAGGGGAGAGATTCTTATATTGGCTCAAACCTGAAAGAGTTTGCAACATGGAGCAAAGTAATAACATAAGAAAACTACTGTCCCCTTCTCTAATGCCCACACTTCTCCCCCTTGTATGAGACTGAATACCATATTTCCTCTCTTTAACAATAAATCCTCCTTTTCCTTTCCTGCTACTTTCCTTCTTTCTTTTTTTCCAGTTTCTCTCTCTCCCTTTTTCTTTCTCCCTTTTCCATGTCTTCATCCACTCTCCTTAAACCCTTTGTTAGCTATGTAGAGTTAGAAACAATTTTGTGACACATAGTAGATTCTCAATTTATTAGTTCATGGATTGAAAGTTATCTTAATACTCTGAACTTTTCTTCTGCTTCTAGGTAGATATTTACACCCAAATGCTAATGAACATCTCATGTGGTCTCCTTGTTCATTTAAACACATTACTTTCAACACTAAATTTACATATCTGTGTCTGCGTTACCTTTCTTGGTGGGTGGCACCACCATGCAATGTTTACCAAGCAACACATACTCAAATTCTATCCCACTACCTGCAGTTCTGTGAATAAAACCATACTGTAAAATGTTTTCTTATATGTAAACAAGCCTTTACTGTTATTCAAAAATTAATACAAGCACAAAGATTTTTAAAAATCAATACATAATAAAAAGCTATTTAAAATGGTAAATCACACCTATCCCTCTCCATCTGTTAGTGGTAGTCATTTTTAACTTATCAAGGTATTTCTTTTGATATTTATAATTATGAGTAAGATGACAATTGCTATTTCTTGTTATTTTTAGATAATTTAAACTGATGTTCTGTTAAAACAGATAAGGATACGTCTTTTTTTAATCACTGCCTACCCTCAAACTCCCTTTCACTATCGTCGTAAGTGATAATTAATAATTTTTGGTTGAATCAATACTCAACGTTTGTTATTATAATTGCCACTGATGAAACAAGTAACCTATTTGAATTAGCTATCCTTTCTTGAATTATCTTTTGTTTTCCTGAGGTTAATAGCACCTGAGAATTTGTGTTTGCTTAGTTTTTCTATGTACCTATACCAGAACCGCAAAACACTTTAATTAGACCTGTAAAAGACCTGTAATTTCCACATACCCGAACATGTGAGTAAATGTACTGACTCAAATTTTCTTTTGGTTTCTCTACAGAACTTCCTAGCCTCTTACTTCAATCTTTACTAGCTGCTCTCAAGGCATGCTCCTTCGGTTCCCTTCCTACATTGATGTCCTGTTTCTGAGGATCACCTCTTCCTTTTTTTATCCTCCTCAGCTTATTTTGTAAAATCACACACTCCACTAGCTTATTAAGAAAGGGTACACGGAAGAAAAATGTTTTAAATGCTTGCATCTGACATTTGATTGACCATTTGGTTAAATATAGAATACCAAGTTAAAGATCTTTTCCTCAGGATTTTAAAGGCATTGTTTCACTGTTTACTACCTTCAAGAGTTGCTGCTGAGAAGTCTGGTGGCATTTTATTTTTGTTTCCTTACTGGTGATGTATTTCTCCCTTCTCTGAAAGGTTTAAAGATTTTTCTCTTTACTTTTGGAATTCTCAAATTTCACAGAGACATGACTTGGTTTGGTCCTTTTTCATTCATTGTGCTGGGGACTGGATGAGCTCTTTCAAACTGAAGAAAAATATTAGTACCTATACCACATGGTTGTTGTGAGAATTACACAAAATACTTATACTTAGCATATGTAAGTGCAAATAATGTTGATGATTACTAATATTTACTCACATTTACCAATTTCTTTGATCACCATTTTTTCTTGCCTCTCAATTCTTCCTTTAAAGTTCAGTTTCCTTCTTCATAAAGTGCTTACTTTAAGAGTTTTTCTTAATAGTACATCCTTTTTAATATTGAGCTACAAGTAGTTAGCTTCACAGTTGTTTCTCTAAAATTGTGGGGGTTTTTTTCAATTTAATTTTGAAATAACCTATAGAAGAGTTGGTAAAACAGAATAGAAATGTCCCATGTACCCTTCACTCAGATACACTAACTAGTAACACAAGGTCTATATTTTGCCCTTAGTCTTGCATGACAGGTTTTTCTTCTTTTTTTTAATTAATTTTTATTGGGATATAGTTGTTTTGCATGAGAGTTTAGCTAAGTACAGAATTCTTGGTTGACAGTGTTTTCCTTCAGTCCTTTTTTTTTTGATGTGGACCATTTTTTTTAAGTTTTTATTGAATTTGTTACAATATTGCTTCTGTTTTATGTTTCTGTGTTTTTTTGGCCCGACGAGGCATGTGGGACCTTAGCTCCTTGACCAGGGCAGAAGGCGAAGTCTTAACCACTGTACTCCCAGGGAAGTCCCTCCTTCACTCCTTTACAGATGTTATTCTGACCACTACTGCTGCTGATGAGAAGTCAACTGTCAATCTAACTTTCGGTCCTTTGAATGTAAATTTGTTTTTTCTCTATGGATGCTTTGAAGACTGTCTGCATTTGCCTCCAATTTCACTGACTCTCTAGCTTCAGATTCGTTTTTATTTACGTATGATTCTTTCACCTGTTTCTACTACTATTTAACTTTTGCTATTAATATCTTCCCCCAAATGATGACTTTCATTTCAATAATCACAATTTTCCTTTTAATTAATTTTATTTGGTTCTTTTCAAAATTTATTTACTTCAGTGTCTTAGTTTTTCATTTAGACACATCAAATAGACTCATTTTATAGTGTTTTTCTGACTATTCTGGTAAAGCCCAGTGCTCCCTGGTTGAGGAGCAATCCCTGAAGAGCAGTATGCACTTTCTAGTGCTTAGAAACCCATAAGATGAAGTATTCAAGTTCAAGTATATGTTTTAATTTATTTTCTTGGCTTGGGATTCTTATATCACATGGATAGTACACATTCATAATACACCCTGGTATCTAGATGCAAGCTTGGAAAGACAGTAATAATGCAGTGATTTAGAACCTAGACTCTGAAACTAGAGAGCCTAAGTTCGAAACCTGCATTCCTCCACTCACTGGATGGATGACCCTGAGCAAATTACTTAACCTCTGTGTGTCTCAGATTACAATTCTATAAAATGGAGTTTATAACTATCTACCTCAAAGGTGTGAGGATTAAATGAGTAAACTTAAATTGCTTAGAATAGTGCTTAGTACACAGTAAGTTTAAAAATATAAATAAATAAATAAGTTTTTCTTGTTAGTATCATCATCATCATCTTCACTACTGCATCATTTTTTTTTTCTCTCCACCCAGAGAACTGAGCAGAGACAAGTCTCCTTGATGCTTACCTAGGCAGGTGGACAAAGATTCTTTTAGTCAGTCTTCCTTTCTTAGACGAAGTAGCACACATACAAAACCACATGAGTCTGTTTATTATAATGTATATTTATTTAAGAGGGCAAGTGAAGCAGGAGCAGTATAAGGTAGTCTATGACACACAGTAAGATTAACAACAGAGGGTTTTCAGTAGATAGTTGGAAAAGTAATTCTAACTTACACTTATTAATTGTAAAAGAAAAAACACATTCATATAATAAACTGCATTTAGTCAGGTTTTTCTCTTAGTATAGAAGGCTATGTATATCAGAGGATTAAACTTTTAGAAGGGAATGCTTGCGTACCATACCTATTTACTGCCTGAACAGGCTGCCTGGTCTGTTTTGCAAAAGGAGGAGGGGAGGTAACTAAAAGGCTTAAAGAATGAGAAGTATGTGTAATCCATGCTTCCTGGTCCAGCATGGAATCCCAAACAATCACCTGGGAATATGACAGTTGATTAGTACAAAGTACAACCTGGGTGTGGAACAAGGTGAAGAGGAGAACAAGCTTTGATACTGTGTTTCAGATTCATCCCCCAAGAGGAAGAATATGACAGTGATTTACATTTGATTGCTACTTGCTTTGTGACTATTGCCTTAGGACTTTTTGTTAACTTGATATTTTCCTCGAAAAAAATGATATATTTTCGGCAGCCAATGATTTTTTTGGCTGGGAGAAACTTTTACAAGATTAATTTGCTATGGCAACAGAACTATGTCATGCTAAAGAGTTCTTTTAAGAGCTTCCCTGGCAGCGCAGTGGTTAAGAATCTGCCTGCCAATGCAGGGGACACGGGTTCGAGCCCTGGTCCGGGAAGATCCCACATGCTGCGGAGCAACTAAGCCCGTGCACCACAACTACTGAGCCTGCGCTCTAGAGCCCAGGAGCCACAACTACTGAAGCTCGCGTGCCTAGAGCCTGTGCTCCGCAACAAGAGAAGCCACCGCAATGAGAAGCCCGTGCACCACAACAAAGAGTAGCCCCCGCTCGCCGCAACTACAGAAAGCCCACACCCAGCAACGAAGACCCACAACGCAGCCAAAAATAAATAAAATAAACAAATTAAAAAAAAAAGAGTTCTCTTAGTTGTTTCAAATTCCTCCGTCCCAACACTGCCACAAAAATTAACATCAAATTGTATTATCCAAGCGTCTATCATACCTTCACAAGAGATGACTTACGTTATTAGGTTATCAAGTTTTTTCTCAAGCCAAACATCTAGCACAAACAAAAAAGCCACATACAATGCATAATACTTATATATTTATTACCATTGGCAAATTAAAGATAAACAATGACAATACAATACCTGTGACAAATGTACGTCCACCACTAAAGACTAGTCAGAGTACCAATTTATGTACAGCTTTGGAGCTCTCAAACTTACCGAATATTATTGTTTCTTTCCACAGTTGTTTTGGTGTCCGTATGCTTATCCTTAAGACTAAACAGGTTTCCCTATTCTTAGGGTAGAGGAGTAAAGGAAACTAATGCAGAAAAAACACACCCTAAATAAAGTTACATGAGAGTGGACTGACAAGTTGGAAAAATTCTGAAAGATTTCAACAAATACACTGTCATTAACTTTACTACAAATAAATCCTATCAAACTAAATCAAACTCATTACAAATACAAACCACTGGAACCCTAAGAAAATCAATAATGGTAACTGGACTATTGCTTCAGGTACTAAGATAGAATTTACATTTTAAAAGAGCCAAAAAGATTTAAAAAAGAAATCTACAGATGTACAAAACTGTTTCCACAGGTTTAAAAAAAAATTCTAGAAAATATCATACTGAAAACCTTTGGGAATTTTTCAGAGAAAACGAGAACAAAATTACATCAATGCTATCAATTACAAATAGGTACATGATATTTTGACCTGTGTTCTAAGGAGCACACAAGAGAAATATGCTGCCCTTAGTCAGAATAAGTTTGTGTTTCTCCAAAAGAAGAATCACTAAGCTCTTTAGTAAAACATACTACAGGCAGATTGAACTCATGGACTCTTAAAATAATAGAAAAATGCAAGTGTCAAAGGGGAAAACTTGCTGTTATTTTATATTTTAAAACAGTGTCCTTAGGAATACCTTAAGTGCAGTTCTATAATTATTTTTAAAAGCAGGGTACAATGACATTCCAAAAAGTTAAAATGAGGTATTTTGGATACTGACTTTAGGAGTCAAGATGGTGGTGTGGGAAGAGGCAGAGTTAGCGTCTCCCCACAAAGAGGCGCCTGCCGGCCGCTGGTGAGGAACTCTAACCTCCAAGGAGATGGGAGGAACCCCAGAGTGAACCGGTAGGACGTAAGTGGACAGAGGTGGGAGGAGAAGTGGAGGCCAGGCAAGATCGGCGCCCCTGACGCCAGGGAGACCAGGAGAAGCAGGCGAGAGGCGCCCTCCGCGAGGAGCGGGAGAGGAACAGAGGGCGACTTCCCTGTCCACTCAGGCCCAGGGAGCCAGCTGAGCTCCTAGGCCGATGCCCTGCCCTCCAAGGATCCCCCCGCTGCCCCCTCACCCCGTTCACCCCACCCTGCGCACATTAGTTTAGGGGCATAGGAGGGAGGCCAGGGAGATCAAGAGAGGCAGGCGGCAGGGGCCCTCCCAGACCCCAGACCAGAGAGCAGGAGAGGAGAGGAGGGCGTCTGCCCGGCCCACTCGAGCCCAGGAAGCCTTCTGGGCTCCCAGGTGAGGTCCCCTTCCCTCTGAGACCAGGGGTGGGGGTCACGCCTGGGCGCCTTCTGTTCCTTGAGCCTAAGCCCCATTCCCCACAGCCCTCAGGGCCTTTTCCAGCCCTGTGGGTCCTGAGCACTGGGCCCGCCCAGCGCCCAAACCTAGCCCTTGCTTACGCCCCGCTCTCCACAGTCAAGGTCTTCCCCTCCAAGTTTTTTTTTGTTCCTTTTCCCTCCTCTTTTTTTTACTATTGTGGTACTGATGTACCTTCCAGTTGTTAATACATCTATATTTTTATTTTTACATTCTTTCTAATATATCTGTTAGTTTCCTAGCCTTACTGTATTTTTTACTTTGCAGGATCTTGATTTGCAAGCCCAAGGTCAGGCGGAAGCTCCTGCGGTGGGAGCTCCGAGTCCGAACCACTGGACTAACAGAGAACCTCAGACCCCAGGGAATATTCATTGGAGTGAGGTCTCACAGAGTTCCTCATCTTAGCACCAAGACCCAGCTATAGCCAATAGCTTACAAACTCCAGTGTTGGAAGCCTCGGGCCAAAAAACCAGTAAAAAAAACAGGAACACAATCCCACTCATAAAGAAAAAAAAAAAATGAGAGGGGAAAAAAATATGTCACAGATGAAGGAGCAAGGTAAAAACCTACAAGACCAACAAAATGAAGAGTAAATAGGGAATCTACCTGAAAAAGAAAGATCTAGAAGAACTAAAGATCAAACAAACAGAGATGAACACCACAATAACTGAAATGAAAAATACACTAGATAGAAGGAATCAATAACAGAATAATGGAGGCAGAAGAACGAATAAGTGAGCTGGAAGACAAAATGGTGGAAATAACTGCTGAGAATCAGAATAAAGAAAAAAGAATGAAAAGAATTGAAGACAATCTCAGAGACCTGTGGGACAACACTAAACGCACCAACATTCGAATTATAGGGGTCCCAGAAGAAGAAGAGAAAAAGAAAGGGTCTGAGAAAATATTTGAAGAGATTATAGTGGAAAACTTCCCTAACATGGGAAAGGAAATAGTCACCCAAGTCCAGGAAGCACAGAGTCCCATACAGGATAAACCCTACGAAAAACACACCAAGACACATATTAATCAAACTAACAACAATTAAATTCAAACAAAAAATATTAAAAGCAGCAAGGGAAAAACAAAAAATAACATACAAAGGAATCCCCTAAGGTTATCAGCTGATTTTTCAGTGGAATCTCTGCAGGCCAGAAAGGAATGGCAGGATATACTTACAGTGATGAAAGAGAAAAACCTACAACCAAAATTACTCTATCCAGCAAGGATCTCATTCAGGTTCGATGGGGAAGTCCAAAGCTTTTCAAACAAACAAAAGCTAAGAGAATTCAGCACCACAAAACCAGCTTTACAACAAATGCTAAAGAAACTTGTCTAAGCGGAAAACACAAGAGAAGAAAAAGACACGCAAAAACAAACCCAAAACAATGAAGAAAATGGTAATAGGAATATACATATCAATAATACCTTGAATGTAAATGGATTAAATGCCCCAACCAAAAGACACAGACTGGATAAATGGATACAAAATCAAGACCAATATATATGCTGTCTACAAGACACCCACTTCAGACCTAGGGACACATACAGACTGAAAGTGAAGGGATGGAAAAATGGAAATACAAATGGAAATCAAAAGAAAGCTGGAGTAGCAATACTCATATCAGATAAAACAGACTTTAAAATAAAAATTGTTACAAGAGATAAGGAGGGACACTACATAATGATCAGAAGATCAATCCAAGAAAAAGATATAACAATTATAAATGTTTATGCACCCAACATAGGAGCACCTCAATATATAAGGTAAGCGCTAACAACCATGAAAGGAGAAATTGACAGTAACACAGTAATAGTAGGGGACTTTAACACCACACTTACACCAATGGACAGATCATCCAAACAGAAAATAAAAAAGGAATCACAAGCTTTACATGAAACAATAGACCAGATAGATTTAATTGATATTTATAGAACATTCCACCCAAATTTGGCAGAATACACTTTCTTCTCAAGTGCACAAGGAACATTCTCCAGGATAAGATCACATCTTGGGTCACAAATCAAGCCTCAGAACATTTAAGAAAACTGAAATCGTATCAAGCATCTTTTCTGAACCACAACGCTGTGAGACTGGAAATCAATTACAGGAAAAAAACTGTAAAAAACACAAAAACATGGAGGCTAAACAGTGCGCTACTAAATAACCAAGAGATGACTGAAGAAATCAAGAAGAAATAAAAAAAATACACAGAAACAAATGACAATGAAAACACGACAACCCAAAACCTATGGGACACAGCAAAAGCAGTTCTAAGAATGAAGTTTATAGCAATTCAATCCCACCTGAAGAAACAAGAAAAATCTCAAATAAACAAACTAACCCTACACTTAAAACAACTAGAGAAAGAAGAACAAAGAAAACCCAAAGTCAGTAGAAGGAAAGAAATCATAAAGATCAGAGCAGAAATAAATGAAATAGAATCAAAGAAAACAATAGCAAAGATCAATATAACTAAAAGCTGGTTCTTTGAGAAGATAAACAAAATTGATAAACCCTTAGCCAGACTCATCAAGAAAAAAAGGGAGAGGACGCAAAACAATAAAATTAGAAATGAAAAAGGAGAAATCACAACTGACACTGCAGAAATACAAAGGATTATAAGAGACTACCTCAAGCAACTATATGCCAATAAAATGGACAACCTGGAGGAAATGGACAAATTCTTCGAAAGGTACAATTTTCCAAGACTGAACCAGGAAGAATTAGAAAATATAAACAGACCTATCACAAGTAATGAAATTGAAACTGTAATTAAAAATCTTCCAACAGGAGGAGGAACCAAGGTGGCAGAGTAGAAGAACGTGCTCTCACTCCCTTTTGGGAGAACACCAGAATCACAACTAGCTGCTGGACAATAATCGACAGGAAGACACTGGAACTCACGAAAAAAGATACCCCACATCCAAAGACAAAGGAAAAGCCACAATGAGACAGTAGGAGGGGCGCAATCACAGAAAAATCAAACCCCATAACTGCTGGGTGGGTGACTCACAGACTGGAGAACACTTATACCAGAGAAGTCCACCCACTGAAGTGAAGGTTCTGAGCTCCACGTGAGGCTTCCCAACCTGGGGGTCTGGCAACAGGAGGAGGAATTCCTAGAGAATCAGACTTTGAAACCTAGTGGGAATTGATTGCAGGATTTCAATGGGACTGGGGGAAACAGAGACTCCACTCTTGGGAGGGCACACACAATGTAGTGTGAGCATCGGGACCCAGGGGAAGGACCAGTGACCCCAGGGGAGACCTAACCAGACCTACCTACTAGTGTTGGAGGGTCTCCTGCAGAGGCTGGGGGGGGGGGGGGGGGAGCCAGGTGGGTGTGTGGCTCACTGTGGGGACAAGGACACTGGCAGCAGAAGTTCTGGGAAGTACTCCTTGGTGTGAGCCCTCCCAGACTCTGTCATTAGCCCCACCAAAGAGCCCAGGTAGGCTCCAGTGTTGGGTTGCCTCAGGCCAAACAACCAACAGGGAGGGAACCCAGCCCCACCCATCAACAGTCAAGCGGATTAAAGTTTTACTGAGCTCGGCACACCAGAGCAACAGTCAGCTCTACCCACCACCAGTCCCTCCCATCAAGCCTCTTAGATAGCCTCATCCATCAGAGGGCAGAGAGCATAAGCAAGAAGAACTACAATCCTGCAGCCTGTGGAACAAAAACCACATTCACAGAAAGACAGACAAGGTGAAAAGGCAGAGGGCTATGTACCAGATGAAGAAACAAGATAAAACCCCAGAAAAACAACTAAATGAAGTGGAGACGGGCAACCTTCCAGAAAAACAATTCATAATAATGATAGTGCAGATGATCCAGGACCTCGGAAAAACAATGGAGGCAAAGATCGAGAAGATGCAAGAATGTTTAACAAAGGCCTAGAAGAATTAAAGAACAAACAGAGATAAACAATACAATAACTGAAATGAAACCTACACTAGAAGGAATCAATAGCAGAATAACTGAGGAAGAAGAACGGTAAGTGACCTGGAAGACAGAATGGTGGAATTCACTGCTGCAGAACAGACTAAAGAAAAAAGAATGAAAAGAAATGAAGACAGCCTAAGAGACCTCTGGGACAACATTAAATGCACCAACATTCGCATTATAGGGGTCCCAGAAGCAGAAGAGAGAGAGAAAGGACCCGAGAAAATATTTGAAGAGATTATATTTGAAAACTTCCCTAACATGGGAAAGGAAATAGCCACCCAAGTCCAGGAAGCGCAGCGCATCCCATACAGGATAAACCCAAGGGGAAACACGCTGAGACACATAGTAATCAAACTGGCAAAAATTAAAGACAAAGAAAAATTATTGAAAGCAGCAAGGGAAAAACGACAAATAACATACAAGGGAACTCCCATAAGGTTAACAGCTGATTTCTCAGCAGAAACTCTACAAGCCAGAAGGGAGTGGCATGATATACTTAAAGTGATGAAAGGGAAGAACCTACAACCAAGATTACTCTACCCGGCTAGGATCTCATTCAGATTCGATGGAGAAATCAAAAGCTTCACAGACAAGCAAAAGCTAAGAGAATTCAGCACCACCAAACCAGCTCTACAACAAATGCTAAAGGAACTTCTCTAAGTGGGAAACACAAGAGAAGAAAAGGACCCACAAAAACAAACCCAAAACAATTAAGAAAATGGTCACAGGAACATACATATCGATAATTACCTTAAACGTGAATGGATTAAATGCTCCAACCAAAAGACACAGGCTTGCTGAATGGATACAAAAACAAGACCCATATATATGCTGTCTACAAGAGACCCACTTCAGACCTAGGACACATACAGACTGAAAATGAGGGGATGGAAAAAGATAGTCAATGCAAATGGAAATCAAAAGAAAGTTGGAGTAGCTATACTCATATCAGATAAAATAGACTTTAAAATAAAGAATGTTACAAGAGACAAGGAAGGACACTACATAATGATCAAGGGATCAATCCAAGAAGAAGATATAACAATTACAAATATATATGCACCCAACATAGGAGCACCTCAATACATAAGGCAACTGCTAACAGCTATAAAAGAGGAAATCGACACTAACACAATAACAGTGGGGGACTTTAACACCTCACTTACACCAATGGACAGATCATCCAAAATGAAAATAAATAAGGAAACAGAAGCTTTAAATGACACAAAAGACCAGATAGATTTAATTGATATTTATAGGACATTCCATCCAAAAACAGCAGATTACACGTTCTTCTCAAGTGCGCACAGAACATTCTCCAGGATAGATCACATCTTGGGTCACAAATTAAGTCTCAGTAAATTTAAGAAAATTGAAATCGTATCAAGCATCTTTTCTGACCACAACGCTATGAGATTGGAAATCAATTACAGGGAAAAAACCGTAAAAAAACCACAAACACATGGAGGCTAAACAATAAGTTACTAAATAACCAAAAGATCACTGAAGAAATCAAAGAGGAAATCAAAACATACCTAGAGACAAATGACAATGAAAACACGAAGATCCAAAACCTATGGGATGCAGCAAAAGCAGTTCTAAGAGGGAAGTTTATAGCAGTACAAGCCTACCTCAAGAAACAAGAAAAATCTCAAGCAATCTAATGTTACACCTAAAGGAACTAGATAAAGAAGAACAAACAAAACCCAAAGTTAGCAGAAGGAAAGAAATCATAAAGATCAGAGCAGAAATAAATGAAATAGAAACAAAGAAAACAATAGCAAAGATCAATAAAACTAAAAGCTGGTTCTTTGAGAAGATAAACAAAATTGATAAACCATTAGCCAGACTCATCAAGAAAAAGAGGGAGAGGACTCAAATCAATAAAAATAGAAATGAAAAAGGAGAAGTTACAACAGACACTGCAGAAATACAAAGCATCCTAAGAGACTACTACAAGCAACTCTATGCCAATAAAATGGACAACGTGGAAGAAATGGACAAGTACCTAGAAAGGTATAACCTTCCAAGACTGAACCAGGAAGAAACAGAAAATATGAACAGACTAATCACAAGTAATGAAATTGAAACTGTGATTAAAAATCTTCCAGCAAACAAAAGTCCAGGACCAGACGACTTCACAGGTGAATTCTATCAAACATTTAGAGAAGAGCTAACACCCATCCTTCTCAAACTCTTCCAAAAAACTGCAGAAGGAGAAACACTCTCAAATTCATTCTACGAGGCCACCGTCACCTTGATACCAAAACCAGAAAAAGGTATCACAAAAAAGAAAATTATAGACCAATATCACTGCTGAACACAGACGCAAAAATCCTGAACAAAATACTAGCAAACAGAATCTAACAGCACATTAAAAGGGTCATACACCATGATCAAGTGGGATTTACCCCAGGGATGCAAGGATTCTTCAATATATGCAAATCAATCAATGTGATACACAACATTAACAAATTAAGGAATAAAAACCATATGATCATCTCAATAGATGCAGAAAAAGCTTTTGACAAAATTCAACACCGATTTATGATAAAAACTCTCCAGAAAATGGGCACACTCAATGGTGAAAAACTGAAAGCATTTCCAGTAGGATCAGGAACAAGAGAAGGATGTCCACTCTCTCCAATCTTATTCAACATAGTTTTGGAAGTCCTAGCCACAGCAGACAATAAAAAGAAATAAAAGGAATACAAATTGGAAAAGAAGAAGTAAAACTGTCACTATTTGTCAATGACATGATACTATCCTAAAGATGCCACCAGAAAACTACTAAAACTAATCAATGAATTTGGTAAGGTTTCAGGATACAAAATTAATACACTGAAATCTCTGGCATTCCTATACACCAACAATGAAAAATCAGAAAGAGAAATTAAGGAAACACTCCCATTTACCACCGCAACAAAAAGAATAAAATACCTAGGAATAAACCTGCCTAAGGAGGCGAAAAACTTGTACTCAGAAAACTATAAAACACTGATGAAAGAAATCAAAGATGACATAAACAGATGGAGAAATATACCATGTTTTTGGATTGGAAGAATCAATATTGTGAAAATGACTATACTACCCAAAGCAACCTAGAGATTCGATGCAATCCCTATCAAACTACCAGTGGTATTCTTCACAGAATTAGAACAAAATATCTTACAACTCATATGGAAACACAAAAGACCCCGAATAGTCAAAACAATCTTGAGAAAGAAAAATGGAGTTGGAGGAATCAGGCTCCCTGACTTCTAACTATTATACCACAAAGCTACAGTAATCAAGACAGTACGGTACTGGCACAAAAACAGAAATATAGATCAATGGTACATTATACAATGCACAGAGATAAACCCACACACATACGGGCACCTAATTTGCGACAAAGGAGGCAAGAACATACAATGGAGAAAAGACAGCCTCTTCAGTAAGTGCTGCTGGGAAAACTGGACAGCTACATGTAAAAGAATGAAATTAGAACACTCCCTAACACCATACACAAAAATAAACTCCAAATGGATTAAAGACTTAAATGTAAGACCAGACACTATAAAACTTTTAGAGGAAAACATAGGAAAAACACTCCTTGACATAAACCACAGCAAGATCTTTTTTGACCCACCTCCTAGTGTAACAGAAATAAAAACAAAAATAAACAAATGGGACTTAAACTTTAAAGCTTTTGACAGCAAAGGAAAGCATAAACAAGACAAAAAGACAACACTCAGAATGGGAGAAAATATTTGCAAATGAAACAACAGACAAAGGATTAATCTCTAAAATATACAAACAGCTCATGGAGCTCAATATCAAAAAAACAAACAATCCAGTTAAAAAATGGGCAGAAGACCTAAATAAGACATTTCACCAAGGAAGACATACAGATGGCCAAGAGGCACATGAAAAGATGCTCAACATCACTAAATGCAAATCAAAACCACAATGAGGTATCACCTCACACTGGTCAGAATGGCCATTATCAAAAAAGCTACAAACAATAAATGCTGGAGAGGGTGTGGTGAAAAGGGAACCCTCCTGCACTGCTGGTGGCAATGTAAATTGATACACCCACTATGGAAAACAGTATGGAGGTTTCTTAAAAAACTAAAAATAGAACTACCGTATGACCCAGCAATCCCACTACTGGACATACACCCTGAGAAAACCATAATTCAAAAAGAGACATGCACTACAATGTTCAGTGCAGCACTATTTACAATAGCCAGGACATGGAAGCAACCTAAATGTCCATCGACAGATGAATGGATAAAGAAGATGTGGCACATACATACAATGGAATATTATTCAGCCATAAAAAGAAACGAAACTGAGTTATTTGTAGTGAGGTAGACGGACCTAGAGTCTGTCCTACAGAGTGAAGTCAGTAAAAGAAAAACAAATACCGTATGCTAACGCATATATATGGAATCTAAAAACAAAAACAAAAACAAAAACAAATGGTACTGACGAACCTAGCTGCAGGGCAGAAATAAAGAGGTAGGCATAGAGAATGGACTTGATGACATGGGGTGGGAGGGCGAAGCTGGGGCGACGTGAGAGTAGCATCGACATACATACACTACTGAATGTAAAATAGTTGGCTGGTGGGAAGCAGCAGCATAGCACAGGGAGATCGGTTCAGTGCTTTGCGATGACCTAGAGGGGTGGGATAGGGAGGATGGGAGGGAGGCTCAAGAGGGAGGGGATATGGGGACGTATGTATGCATATGGCTGATTCGCTTTGTTATGCAACAGAAACTAACATGGTATTGTGAAGTAATTATACTCCAATAAAGATCTATTAAAAAATTAAAAAATAAAATGAGGTCATTTCATATTTTAAATGATCTTCAAAATATTTTGAAAAAAGTATTTAACTAAATCTGCGATTCTCCTTGCTTAGCCCACACATAAACTTTTAAAGAATAAGATGTATTTTTAACTAAAATTTTAAAAATTGACTTAGAATTTAAATGAACCAATACAGAGTATCCAGATTATATAAATAAGACTTGAAAGGCCTTGAAAGCATTCATAGACTTGACTATGGACCAGTTAGTGCTGTGACAACTGTTAAAGAAAAAGTTAAAAATACATGTACGTGGGATTCCAGTTGGTGGTTTAAATAGCTTTTTTGGTTGCTTAGAGAAAATAATGTAAGGAAAAAATACTTCTCTATCATCTTTTATCTTCCAGCTCCAGAATGAAATTTAATGTATTTCTATAAAAAGTGTTAACAATTTACATGTAAACATAAATACAGCAATGTTTTAAAATAGGTTATCTTATAGTATGCTAATCGCAAAGATAATAGTCAAATAAATTCAACTTGGGGACAACACAACACCTCAACACAAAGAAAATATATAATACTTGTGTCTTATCTATTGAAAAAGAGTCTTCTATTGCTATATTAGACTTTAAGTGCAGTGTATCAATTAGGAAATTAAAAAGTACATGCACATTTAGCTTCCTTTTTAGTATTTCTTTCCTCAAATTAAATCAGGAAATCAATAATCCTTTCTGATACTACCTCTTAACTGGATAAAAGAAACAAACTTCAGCATATACCTGAATGCAGGATTTCACCATACAGGGATACATGTATTATACACAGCTGACCATTGAACAGTGCAGTGGGTTAGGGGGTTGAGACCCTTCCTATGGTAGAATATCCGGGTATAACCTTAGAGTCGGCCCTCTGTATACATAGTTCCACATTTACAGATTCAGTCAACCATGGATTGTGTAGGACATATTTACTGGGAAAAAATATCCACATATAAGTGGACCCAAGCTATTTAAACCCATGATGTTCAAGGGTCAACTGTACACATGTATGTATTTGACAGATATTGTTGAGCAATCACTATGCACTAGGCCCTGTGAATATGACAATGATCAAGAGAGAGTGGTTCAAACAAAACTGAACGCTTTAAAAAATTTATTACTCACTAACTAGGCTAAATATAAATATGTAATAAGCACCAAAATGCAGGGTCACCTTCTACTTCAAGAGGTAATTCACTTTTGGATTTCATTCAGTTAAGTCCCAGGACTCTGACAAGGAGAGCTAGGCATCCAAGTAGTCCACAGTTGGGGCATATTCACTAAGGTCCTGATGTAGAAATCTTACTATTCCCATATGTTTCAGCCCCTGATGGAGTCAGATAAGATAAAAAAAAATCTCAGTTATACAGATGATTAACTGTGGATTGCTCAAGGTTCAATGAGCTAAGCTCTATTTAAGAGGAAAAGTGAATCACCAGAATGCCTGCATATGTGGCAATGAAAGCAAATAGAATGCAACTGAACATAGGAATTCACCAAAAAGTTAATATTTTTGTGCTGTATCACACACTGGGTTTTCAGTAATTCTTTACAGAGAAAAATACAGTGACAAAAATCTCCTATTTGGACACGCTGATGGAACATTTTTTCCTACAACTGTGTAAGTCTCCACAACTTCATCTTCCAACAGGATGGGGCTCTGCCTCACTTCTATCACACAGTCCAGATGCTCTTTTATGAATACCCATCACCATGCTAGACAGGCCATTATGTTCCAAAATTTGGACTGCCTCTGAAATAGTAGCCACCCAAATCACAACTGTTACACCACGCTATTTTTAGCAGGGATATGTAAAAAGAAAACTAGAGTTGGGACCACATATTCCTTACAGACTTGAGGAACTGAAGGCATTCAACCTGGCTACCATTTCAACCATCCAAGATTGTGTGCCACCTACAAAACGCCTGAGATGAATCAGACCATAAGATAGCCATGTGCTGTATTACACAGGAGGTACCTACCAGGCATTACAGAAATAACTATGGTTGTTCCTTAGTACAAATGTGACTACTTGTTTAAGTATAATGTAGGTAACTAAATAATAGATCTTTTAAATGTTCAAACCTTTTTGAATCACCTTATAAAATAAGAACCTTAAACAATAATGGGGGAAAAAAGTTTTTAAATGTGGTTTAAAACAGGATCTTCATTTTCATACTCAAAGGAAAGCTTGTAATAATGGAAAATTTTGATAATGATGTTATGATGATGAAAATACTAACAGAAACAGAAAATACTAACCACTCAACAAAGAACGTGAACTAGACAAGCAACAAGGATATACTGTACAGCACAGGGAAATACAACTTTATTTTGTAATAACTTTAAATGAAGTATAAGCTATAAAAATACTGAATCACTATTTTGTACACCTGAAATTAACATAATATTGTTAATTAAGAGGGAGTTCCCTGGTGCCCTAGTGGATATGATTCCGGGCTTTCACTGCCATGGCCCAGGTTTAATCCCTGGTCGGGGAACTGAGATCCCACAAGCTGTGCGGCTCGGCCAAAAAAAAGATCGTCAATCAACTATACTTCAATTTTTTAAAAAATAAAAGAACATGGACTATTTCTGGTGCATAAACTTAAATCATAGCAGGTCACATGAGAAATTCAGTATTTTGGATTTTCCAGTCTATTTTTGTTTTATATAAAAAAAAAAAATCAGTGATGACAGAAAATTTCCCTAAATTATAAAGAAAGGTTCAACTAAATTGTAAACCCCTGATAAGGGGAAAATAAATTTGAGCACTAGTCACATATTACTCTACGTACTTTGACAAATACTATCTGATTTCTACAATCCTAAGACGTAAGCATTATCCTTACTTTGGAAATAAAGAAACCACAGCTCAGACATATTAATAACTTAACGGCAGACCATTTTCTCTATATTCTTTTTTTAAGGTCTAGTTCAATGCTACCTTAAATTACAATTATTTATGACATACTGTTTCTTGTAAGCTCCATCAAGGCAGACTCCATCCAAATTATTATATCTCTTATAGCACTTAACATGGTAACTTGTCCCAGTATTTGCAAAAAAAAAAAAAAAAAGAAAGAAAGAAAAAAATGAATTAAAACTAGATTCTACCATTTATTAGCTAAGTGGCATTAGTCTATAATCTTTCTGAATTAAAGTTTTCTCTTATAAGGATTTTACCAACATTGCAGGATTACTGTAAGGTACGGTTGGTTTCTCTACCTCCACACTACTGTCTTTTTGGGCCAGGTAATTCTTTTTTGGCAGGGGCGGGGGACGGATACTGTCCTGTGCACTGTAGGATATTTAGCAACATCTCTAGTTGCTATCTAGTAAATGCCAGTAGCACCCCTCCCCACCAGCTGTGACAACCAGAAGTGTCTCCTGTCAAAATGATGTGTCAAATACTCCTGGAGATCGGGGTATACAAGAACCACTGCTCTAGGTAAGAGCATTATAAGAATGAATTGAAAAAGAACTATGTGATTTCCTCTACTCTAGAAAATCCCCTTGAGATGGGAGAAGGGCAAGATTTCCTGAGCCAAGCCTCTAATGATAATACTCCTAAAAGCAACAATCAGCAGCACAAAATTCTAATAACCTTACGTGGTCTAGTAAAGATGGCCACAAATTCTTTGTTATTCCTCCAAGTGAGAAAGAAATCCTCTACCTTAAATTCAGATGACCTTGATGACTTCTTTAACCAAAAGAATGAAGCTGAAGTCATGATCTGGAACTGATGAGGTGACAAAAACCTCTGTACCTTGTGCTCAGAAGCCCAACTACCCAAGACTGCCATGCTGGAAAGACCACAAGTGTAGGCACACAGGTTAACAGTCCCAGCTGAGCCTGGCCTTCCAGCCTCCTTAACCAGAGCGACAGACATGCAAATAAAGCTGCCTAGGATTCTCCAGTCCAGACCACCTGCTAGCTAAGACTAAACAGTGACCTTTGTTGATGCCTCATATAAGAGAAAACTTGCCAAGACCTGCTCAAATTCCTGATCCTCAAAATTGAGAGATTTAATAAAAGTTGTCATTTTAAACCACTAAGGTTTTAGGTAGTTTGTTTTCACATAATTTGTATGCATACACTTTTCGATTAAAGATTTTCATGTGTTTTAATGAAAATCTTTGTATAACTATCTTTATTGGCTCAAATGAGGTCATCTAATTCCTATCAAGTGATAAACTATCATGGGCTACTGGTCCCATCCTCCAAAATAAAGCCCTGAGGAAAAAAGAAGTAAGTCTGGATTCCAGGAACAACAAAAAGAAACAAAAACTGATGGGGATAAATCTGCACTGAATTTGTGTGAATAGACACTGGTAACCTTCAGTCAGGAGCAAAGGGCGGCAGGAGTCAAAAGACAGATTGCCTAAAAGCTTTTTTTAGTCTGCCCTTACGGTTCCCTTGACTGCCCCTTTATCAGAAATTAGCAGAACAGCTCAGATCTTTGTCAGCAGGATAAAATCAGGACAGCACAAAAGGCCTGGGAGGGGAAAGTTCATGAAAACAGGTACAAACTGACTACCCTGTGGTCATTTACTCTTCCCAGTCCTTCTCCTCTCAAAATAAACCTACAGGGCTGGTGGGTGAATTATAATACAAGGCAACTACCTCTTAAAATTAGTATTACTTATTTCTAAGAGTTTAAAAAAACAAACCCTGATCAGAAGTTGCCTGATGCAGTAGAAGCCAACAGAAGAACATAACAGCAATTCAGTGCCAGGGAGCTGTTTGACCTGAGACTCAAGCCCTCCCTCTCTTAAACTCACCTGGACCGACACAAACTAAGATCTGGCTGTTGGCCATTCCCTAATCCACATTATTAGACTAAGTGGATTAATACCTCCTCTCAAAGAATCATTAGCTCACTAGCTAAAATAAAGAAACATCTGGAGCATAAAACTACTATAAAAGACAGGCAACACATCAAACAGCCCACACCATCTGATACAGAATTAGTGAATTAGATGATCCAAGAATGTACACCCAGGGACCAAGGGGAGATATTAGTACTACAAACTCACAACAAGAAACTGTGAAAAAGAATCAAGTGGAAATACTGAGTATAAAAAGAAGAGGGAAAAAAATAAAACATTTCAAGAAAAAATAAACATATTAATAATGAGAATAAATTTCCCAGAATTACAGAGGGAAGAAATCAAGATTTAAGTGCTCCAAGAGCCAAACATATAAAGAAAAAAACCTCATTCCTAGAAATATTAAGAATACTGTGTAAATTGATAGTACTTTTAGAAAGTTTTCAAAATTTTTACATGTAATGCAGTAGTATCACTTTTGGAAATCAAAAGTAGTCCTGAGTAATCCAGAAGAAAACAAAATACGTATATGTGCAAAAATGTTTTATTCCAATACTTATTATGGTAAGAGGGAAAACCCCAGACACAACCTAAATATCTAACAACCAAGTAATAATTAACGGTTTAATATTATTATTATATAGCCATTGACATAGTGTTGAAAAGAGAGTATGTTTAACAAATTTTATGATTTGAGGGGATCTAAAAAAATCCAACCAACATGAGAAATTTACACTAAAACTCCTACGAGCATTTAATTTTTTAATTAAAACTTAAAAGTTTGTTTTTAAAAATCTGACAAACTCGGTAGCTTGTGTTTTTGTAAGTCTAGACTTCATCAAGAAATAGCCAACAACAATTATATTTTAGATATAATTTACAGAAACATTAGCTTCCAAGAGTATTTATAGTATTTTTATACTAAAGGAAAATATAATGTAGCTACTCTTTATTGAGTGAGCAGCTTATGGCAGCTTTCAGACTTTATAAATAATAAAATATGGTATGGAAAATTTCAGCATCCACTATGCCAAAGAAAGTACTGGTCTTATTTCTACTAAGTGCTTTATATTTTTATCATTTTCATTAGCTCAGCTCCACATGAGACCACTGTCTGCCTTGATTTCTGGAAGGCTGCCCCAATTCTTCTCTCCCAGGCCCTGTTGCCAGGGTTGCAGCTGCACAACCAATTCTTATTAAAATATAAGTCTTTGAAATGCAGGTCTATGGAAAAGGACATAAAGGATTTCGTTATCTTTTCTCAAAACTCACAATGAGGATTATACCCCCACCCTTCCCCAGGCACACCACCACTTAGCACCCTTCTCCATCAACTCACACACCACATATAATAAATGCAGCAGCTCCGTCTTAAATACTCAAATAACAAGTCATAAAGGAGTAAAACTGCATAATAACCAACGTAATGTCTAGCAAAAATTATTTTAGAATGACTTCTAATACCTATGATGGAATTATTTCAAATGACTTCTAGTGCATATGATGTAATCATAGGCGGACACTCATACAATGAGAGTAATAACACTTCTAAACACTACTACTAAATACTTCTAAAGAATAAACATTTGCAAGACAGAATGCACACTTATGTGATAATTTCAGAAATTTCAAGTTAAGAAAAAAACTGTAAGTAATTTACTCAAAATGTAAAATACTTTACAAGCTATTAATTTTGTTGTACAACTACTCATGCCTCTAAAATTTTCTTGTAAAAGGAGAAAAAAACTGAAGGACAGTTTACACTCCTTTTCCATTTCTTACCAGAATCTCATGTACTTTCGTTCTCTGGACAAAATCCCCTGCTTAAACATTGCTTGACTGTACTCTATGACTGAATTCATCTTAGGAGAAAAGTTAACACAAAACTGTCAAGATCATGAAGGTAAAACTATTTTCAATTAAAAGAATAAAGAGTGGTCAAATAGTCTGTTGCAAAGTAAAAATGACAAGTTTTTTTTTTATTAAAACGTAATATTTTTAATGCTGATACACCATTGGAATTCTTGTAACATGCAGAATCTTCAATTTTAACTATGTTAGAGAAAAGAATTAAAGTTAGTAAAATTCACTGGGGTTAATTAAGTATAGCCTAGTCTGTTCCCTGGGTGATTCATTCATGGTTAAATAGAAGAAAAAAATAGGGGAGGCAGAGTGAAGGATACTAAGCCTTGAGGATCTCATTATACAACACACACCTGAAGTTATAGCAACAAATCATACTGATAAATAGTTCTAAAAAGTGACCACTTGTTGCATTTTTAATGATTGAACTGAAATAATTAAGTTAAATGTACCAGATAAACTTTTTTAAGTATACAAGAAGTACATTATAATGATTATAAAGCTTGTTAAAAATGTCGATTGAGATCACCTCACATCAGTTATCATAGCTACTACCAAAAAAATAAAACAGGGGCTTCCCTGGTGGCGCAGTCGTTGAGAATCTGCCTGCCAATGCAGGGGACACGGGTTCGAGCCCTGGTTTGGGAAGATCCCACATGCCGCGGAGCAACTAGGCCTGTGAGCCACAACTACTGAGCCTGCGCGTCTGGAGCCTGTGCTCCGCAACAAGAGAGGCCGCAATAGTGAGAGGCCTGCGCACCGCGATGAAGTGTGGCCCTCACTTGCCGCAACTAGAGAAAGCCCTCGCACAGAAACGAAGACCCAACACAGCCAAAAATATTAATTAATTTAAAACAAAAATAAAACAGACAGTAACAATGTTGATGAGGATGTGAAGAAATTGGAACCCTTGTGCACTGTTGGTAAAACTGTAAAATAGTGCAACTCCTATGGTAAACAACATGGAGGTTCCTCAAAAATTTAAAAATAATTCTATCATATGATCTAGCACTCTCACTTCTGGCCATATATCCAGTAGAATTGAAGGCAGGGTCTGGAAGAATATTTGTACACCCATGTTGCTAGCAGCACTATTCACATAAGCCAAGAGGTAGATCAAGCCAAATGTCCATGAGCCAATGAGCAGATAAACAAAATGTGATATACACATACAAAGTAGTATTATTGTGATATATATATACACGGTGGAGTCTCTCAAAGGAAGGAAATCCTATCACATGCTATTAACATGAACCTTGAGGACATTATGCTAGGTAAAATAAACTAGTCACAGAAAGACAAATACTGTATGATTCCACTTATAAGAAGTGTTAAGTAGTCAAAGTCTATTTTTTTTTTTTTTTTTTTTTTTGGACACACCACGTGGCTTGCAGGATCTTAGTTCTCAGACCAGGAATTGAACCCGGGCCCTCAGCAGTGAAAGCGTGGAGTCCCAACCTAAAGTAGTCAAATTCACAGGAAACAAAGTAGAATGGTAGTTACCAGGGGCTGGCAATAGGAGAAAAAAGGGAGTTGTTCTTTAATGGGTATAGAGTTTTCAGTTTTGCAAGATGAAAAAGTTATGGAGATCTGTTTCACAACAATGTGACTATACTTAGCACTACTGAACTACATACTTAAAACTGGTTAAGATGGCAAATTTTATGTTACATGTTTACTACAATAAAAGAACATTTTTAAAATGTAATTAGAGGTCTCATCCTTAGAGATTCCATGAGTTAGTAAAGATGAAAAACAGAATGAATCTGTTTTTGTTTTTTTTTAAACCAAGTACCACATATTAATTTGGGTTTTTTATTTGTTTGTTTTGCTCAGATAGGTAGGTAATATACCACCATGGTGTAAAACTCAAAAGAAACAAGAGTAAATCACACGTAAATCTTCTTGTCATCATTATCCCTAGCCACCCAATTCTCCTCCGAAGACACAGCCACCAATATTAGCTTCTGGTATAGCCTTTCACAGGAATTCTAATAATATACGAGAATGTAAGTATGTATTTTTTTCTTTTTAAAATATTTTCACGTGACCACATACATGTTTTGGCACCTTGCTTTTTCACTTAACACTTTATCTTGGAAATCAGGCACTATCAGTGACTTTTTAAAAACTACTTCCCTCAATTTGAAAGGCTGTATTTTACCATATGGGTATAACTCATCACCAATAAGTGGGAAGTTGGGTTGCTTGTAATCTTTTACTACTACAAACATGCTACAAGGAATAATCCTGTAAATTCACAAATGTGGGATATGATGAAGCAGGATTTATCTGTAGGATAAATTCCAAGAAGTGAAACTGATGGATCAAAGGGTTTATACATTTTAATTTTTGGTAGGCATTTTAAGTTTCGACAGGTATTTTCCAAATCTTCTTCTAAGAGAATGTACACACTTACACTCCCACTAACAACGCACTAGAATATCTGTATTACCAATCCTAAAAAGCTTCCCTAACTCCAGAAATTTAAAGGGAAAAAAAACTATCTTCCTTCCCTGAAGTAGAGCACTAAAAAACCCCACCATTTCATGTAAATATACTGAGTTGCATAAAATTAAAACCTACGAGTTTGAGTAAGTCCCAGCTGCAAGAAATGAACTGTAGCCTAAGAAAAGCGCTCATCCTAGCAATGGCCAGCTCAGTCTTGGCAGGCGCACTATGGACCTAGGCCTCTACCAGTCTCAAATTTCTTTGCCCAGAAACCCATTCTTATTCTATAGTTTTTGACCCAAATAGCTTTACTCATATCAGCACCACAGTTACGATTTTTAACCAAATTACCTTAACTGGCCTAAGACAGTAATTGTTTCCATTTAGGTGGATATATCTCTAATTCTGGGAAAGTATAGAAATCAATCAGTATTAATATTTATGTGCTATTTAATATATTTATAATAACATTATGGTACTCTATGCTCTATCTACTAAGATACTTGAAAGACAAGAAAATTTAATATACTAAATTTATAAGTTTAATTTATTAAACTTTTAAGAATTATTTAAGTTTTAGAAAGATTTGTTTGCTCTACTGGTAATCTGCCTTGTTAACTGCTTGAAGTATTTGCGGGAATCAGAGAAAAGTAACTTTAAGTTAGAATG
Organism: Eschrichtius robustus; assembly: GCF_028021215.1. NCBI lineage: Eukaryota > Metazoa > Chordata > Mammalia > Artiodactyla > Eschrichtiidae > Eschrichtius > Eschrichtius robustus. The sequence continues at coordinate 109,038,421 of NC_090825.1, read as the reverse complement.
TCTAAGGATGTTAAATAATTAGGCATGAAAGTGTTGGTCAGTATTTAAGAAGTAGTATTTACTCTTCCCTATCGGGCATTAAAACCCAATGACAATATAGACAGCATTGAACTTTTTTAGTGAGTTGTACAGATCAACTTTTTTTTTAGGTCAACCGTTTTTTAAGAGAACTACAGAAATAGAGAACCACAGGAATATGGTCTTGGACAGAAAATGTCTATATCTACCTTAAGATCAACACATTTCATTTAATTTAATATCATTTCCGATAAGCATTTTTCAGCGAACATGTGTACTAAAGGCATTCACAGATATTAATAGACAGTAATAATAAATGAAAATAGGCATCCTGCATGTGACTACTTTTCAAAGAAGAAATGGCTTCTTTTATAAAAGGATGTCTTCTGTTCATAAAGCACAAAACAAATAGTGCATTTTCCCATGCTGCCAGAAAATACTTCTTAATCAAAACCAAAGGAGGGCTGCTTTTATAATTTCCTCATGGAAATCATGGCCTTTATAGTAAGGACACAGAGCAACAGCTACAATAAATTCCAGCTGCTGTGGCAAGACTTATTATACTATACTAGCTGCTAAATGGCCCAACATTAAGGCCACCAGCAACCAAAAAACTGGAGATTTAATATCAAGTTCCATTCCCTTACACTAAAAAAATTAATCAGACTTTCAACAATATTTTCTAGCTATCGATAAAGACAAATCTTTTGGATCCTACTACCAAAACTGAAGAGCTAATGCTATTAATCTAATCCCTCAAAATCACCCAAGCTCCTTCTTTATCAATATTTACAAGTTAGAATAGGAGAAACTCAAGAGCCATTCAGGGTCATCGTTTAAATGAATATCCCATTCAACCTCTGCAGTTTAATAATTTTCTATAATGTGCACATTTCCTCTTTCTTTCACATTTGATGAACAAATTATTCCTCGTGAGTGTGTGTGTGTGTGTGTATGTGTTTAATACCTAAACCCACCTGACAGTTTTAAATAGGCTGGTACCTACAGCAAGATGCTATCAAATCAGAATGAAAATGGTAGGATTAGCAATCAGCCACATGAACAAAAAATCAGGAAACTACAACTTTTTAATACTGAACATATATTTTCTGGATTTTTTTCCCTCCATAAAATTGATATAACATTTTCCTATCACTAGTCAAAACATATGCTATCAAGATGCCTCACTAATCAGATAATCATAAAAATTAACTTATTCAACATATATTCATTGAGCTCCTATTATATGCTAGGCCCACATAAATTAAACATTTAAATGTTAACATTTAACATTTAAATAGTATATAAATGTAAGTCAGCGAATTATGAAGTAAAATAAACATATTTTTAAATGTATAAAAATGAATTTACCAAAGATGCAAGAAGTTTAAAGACTACCAGAGATTAAAATTGAAATACAGGGACTTCCCTGGTGGTCCAGTGGTTAAGAATCCATCTTGCAATGCAGGGGACACCAGTTCGATCGCTGGTCAGGGAACTAAGATCCCACTTGCTGTGGGGAAATTAAGCCCAAGCGCCACAACTAGAGAGCCTGCATGCCACAGCTACAGAGCCCAGGCGCTCTGAGCCTGCACACAACTAAAGAGAAGCCTGTGCACCTCAACGAAGATACTGCGTGCCACAACTAAGACCCAACGCAGCCAATAAATAAATAAATTTTTTTAAAATTGTAATACAGTATAAGTAGATAGAACTAATTGATCAATTTTTAATTTTGAGCAGTTATGACACGGCAACAATTAACACTTTAAAAATCTGGTCCTGGGCTTCCCTGGTGGCGCAGTGGTTGAGAGTCTGCCTGCTAATGCAGGGGACACGGGTTCGAGCCCTGGTCTGGGAAGATCCCACATGCCGCGGAGCAACTAGGCCCGTGAGCCACAACTGCTGAGCCTGCGCGTCTGGAGCCTGTGCTCCGCAACAAGAAAGGCCACGATAGTGAGAGGCCCGCGCACCGCGATGAAGAGTGGCCCCCGCTTGCCGCAACTAGAGAAAGCCCTAGCACAGAAACGAAGACCCAACATAGCAATCAATCAATCAATCAATCAATCTTTAAAAAAAAAAAAAAAAAAAAATCTGGTCCTCACATGTTAAAACAGAATTTTAAAAAATTCTTAATAAAACAAGTAAATTGATCTCTTTTATTTTTTTTTAGTGAGCTTGCCTTTTGTTTTTTTTCAGCTGCGTTGGGTCTTCATTGCTGCATGCGGGCTTCCTCTAGTTGTGGCATGTGGGGGCTACTCTTCATTGTGGTGCGTGGGCTTCTCATTGTGGTGGCTTGCTCTAGGTGCACAGGCTTCAGTAGTTGCTGCGCACAGGCTTCAGTAGTTGCCGCACACAGGCTCAGCAGTTGCCGCACACAGGCTCAGTAGTTGCAGCATGCGGGGCCCTAGAGCATGCGGGCTTCAGTAGTTGTGGCTCAGGGGCTCAGTAGTTGTGGCTCGCGGGCTCTAGAGCGCAGGCTCAGTAGTTGTGGCGCATGGGCTTAGCTGCTCTGCAACATGTCGGATCTTCCCGGACTAGGGATCGAACCTGTGTCCCGTGCACTGGTAGGCAGATTCTTAACCAGTGCGCCACCAGGGAGGTCCTGATCTCTTTTACATTTGATTTTAAGGAAAACCAAAAGGCTGCTTCATGCTCAGTGGTAAAACATTATACCCACTCCAATTATGTAAGCATTTTGTGAAACATTAGAGGCATTAAATTAATGAACAAGACAAGATGCTCATTGTAATCACAATGTTCTACAAGCTCTAGCCAATGCAGCTGGTAAGTGAACCAATACAAGGTATAAAATCTGGAAAGGATAAAGCAAAATTACGTTTAGTTACAAATAAGGACTGCATTCCCAGAAAAGCTAAGTGAATCAAATGCAAGACTATGAGAAATACTAAGTGAATTTAATTAAGTTAACTGATTAAACTTAACAGAAAGTAATAACCTTCCTAATGTTAGCAATAAACAGGAGTTTAAGCTGTAAGAGCACAATGAAGAGGCAGCAGAGCAGTGGTTAAGGGCACTGACCTCAGATTCAAACAGATATGGGTTGAAATCTCAATTCTACTACTTCCTAGCTGTATAAACCTTGATAAAGTCACCTAATGTCTTTAATTTTCTCAAGTGTAAAAATGAATATAATTTATTAAACAGTTAAGATGATGCTGAAAAGTATACAGAGCCTGCCATTTAGTAATTGAATATAAGGCATTATTATTTGCATTATTAATAATAGAAAGCCTCTCGTCCCTTCCCTAAGTAAAAAGAGGTATTATGTTAAGCATACACATACCATGTAAACCTTTCTGAAATCCAGAGAAGGGTGAAATTCCAAAATATATCTGGCCCCAAGATTTGGAACAAGGGATTGTGGTCCTGTACCTTTCTAATGGCTTCTCACGGAAAAAACAATAATAACATATTACTTTTTTAAAAAGTCAGCCAGAACCCAGGTTCCGCACAACTATTTGTTTTACAGTTCCAGGGTGCCAAGGGTTCAGTAGGCATCTCCGCCAAAGAGTCAAATCAGTACAGATGACAGATACTCCTTTTCTTCTAGAACCAAACCTCAGTTAATACAAACCTATTCATTAGGAGGGTTGTTCACGTACTGTTAGCCTCTTCCAATTAACATTAAGCTCCATTAGTAATGGCACAGACTACGTATTGTTTACCACCTTAACTCTTGTACTTAATACCTGAACCTTAAATAAATCAATGAAAGGACTGCATTATCTGCCACCTTGCACACCTGTATCAGAGACATACTTGCCTAATTCGCAATTCTAGTCTCAGCAAGTCCCTTCAGTTATCATTACATGGTATAGAATGGGTGGTGATAAGGATGTATCAGTTATGATGTTTTGGAATTTACTGGCTCAGAACTGAAAAGTCCAGGTATACTATCTTCAGGGAAGACGTGATCCAGCATCTCAAGAGGTGATCAGGGTGTGTTTTTGCTCTGCTCTACTCCTTCCCTGTTGGCTTCTTACTCAACTGACTTTCCTTTCATGGTCGGAAGATGGCTGCCAGGTTGAAATTCAGCAGAAAAAAAAAGTACCTTTATCCTGGCATTTCTAGTAAATGTCCTAAGATCATTCTGATTGATTTGGCTTAGATCACATGTCTGCCATGGCTGTCTTAGGTTAAGACACATGCTTCATTCCTACAAACTCTTCATAATATACATGAAATAAAATACATTAAAGCTGACCTTGGTGATTTGAACTTCTTATATTACTAAATAACGGCATCATTGAATTCAAACTAATGGATCAAGCACATTATACAACTTTCCCTATCTTCTTAAAAAGTTATTCCCCCCATTTAATCACAACCCAACACGAAAAAATAAAAAAGTTAATTCTTCCCTGAATGTAAATCATTTTGAAGGATTCAGAATGTATTACCAGATTACAATAAAGGTTTATGATATTCCTTAACAAAACTGAAAGCAACATTATAAATTTTCAGGAAGAAAACAAAGTTCTTATCCCACTTTTTCAAGATTATAATAGCAGAATCTAAAGAAAAGATGGACAAGTACATGGACGTCTTGAGTTGTGGGGGTGGGGAAGGGTGGTGTTATAGAGCTTTAAAATAGAATCAACTAAATATTCCATCCTGCGACTCAAGACTCCTCAAAGACATTAGATTCATCACCAACCCTCTCTCCCCTACCCCCGTACACAACACTAGGTCCTAAGAACAAAACAGAGATGCACACTTTAGGGAGTCTTTTTGTCAGTGTGCATTCCAAAGCCAAATACAAATTATTTCTCGATTATGATGTTCCTACTATCCATGTCCCTCATTCCTATAACTAGCACAAAAAAGAGAAGGTAAATGATTCCATTTTTATAACAGAGAAGACAACAAAATCTATGAGATTAAAAGCCAATACTCAAATATACAGGAGAGGAGCTGATCTTCATGGTAAAGTTGAATAAAAACAAATAGCAAATCGTAGAACTAACCAATTGAAAATGTGTTACACACAAGTCATCTTAAATCAAAAGCCAAACTTCATTCATAATCCTAGAGGAAAGCAGTGTGGTCAAAGAAAGGAATGTGCATTAAAAGAATCTCTATAATTTTTCAAATGTATGAATTGATTTTTCAAATCCTCTATTGTTCAAATAATTCAGTTCACTAAATGGGCAATGATGGCTTTTTAAGAAGACAGAACTAGTAGACATAGCAGGGATATAAACATAGCCCTTGACATCACAAAGTTTATAATGGGCTACAAAGGCAATATACACAAACATTACTGGGCAGCTCAGAACATAATGAAGTACAAATGCCAGTGGGTGATCAGAAAGAGGAGGATCAAGTGAACTGCGATGACTTCCACAACAAGTAACAGAAAATCTAAAGGCAAAACTGTCTAAACAATAAGAAAATTTATTATCTCACATAATAAGGAATCTACAGTGAAGGTGGTTCTAGGAATAGTGAATGTGGCTCCAGTTCTACTTCTCTGGAATTCTCTTCCCTCTGCCCACCTTTAGGTAAGGGAATCACCTTCAGGCTGGTAGCAAGATAGCTATAGCAGTTCCAGATGTCACATCCAGATAAAACAAGCTCTACGGGAAGGATCATCTCTTTTCTTCTTTCTCAAAAGCAAGAAAACTTTTCCCAAGAGCCTCTTGCAGACTTTCCTTTTATTTCCCATTGGCCGAAACTGGATCTCATGCCCACTCCTAAAACAATCACTTCCAATGGCAATGAGACCTACCATAACCAAGATTAGAATGGATGCTAGTAACTATCATGACCATCACTTTAGTGATGGCTGAATATATCAAGGAAGACAGGCCTTGGAGGATAGTATTATTTGGACTGGGGTAAAAAAAAGATAGAAACACATAGGCAAAGGAAGGGATGTGTCTAACTGAAGAAAGTCGAACTGCAATCACACATTAAACACACTTTTAGGGATAAAGAATTCTTTTAAACTGTGCTGGAGTCATCTTCTGTTAACACAAAAATTAACTTATTATTCAACAGTCGGTAAATGCTAAGCATGCAGGAGTTGTTGTCCTCTCTTTAAGGGAAGGATTTAGGTTAATTACCAGTGGGGATAGTCAGACTCACCACTCACTCCTTGTCAACAGAGCTATCTCTGGGTTGAGAACATTCCATAATATGCATACAGATGCCTGTAGACTCACTGTCAGTATAAGTTGTTCCTTGAAGGTTTCTTCTCATTTGGGTTCGAGGTTTTACTCAAAAATCCACACACTCACAACTGGCCCTATCTGCAAATGAAAGCATGCAATTAGGAGGCAAAATGCTGCAGGGGGCAATTCCTTCCTCCCCCACCCACCTATAATTAACTGATCCGCATGAAAACTGAACTTAAACACCAGATTCACCAAGCCCCATGTTCAAACTAAGCAACCCGCATTTCAAAGGTTGTAATGTGCTCATTACACAGTCACCACCCATTTCCCAGCATGTAATATTTATTGTCGTGTCCACAGTATACCAGGTGCAACTCTTACGCACCGAGCGAAATCCAACACACATTTATGTTTGGTGGCAGCACACAGGACTGGTCTGCACAGCGTGTTAAAGGAGAGCTGCCTACAGTTACAAATTAGAAGACTTAACATAAAAATCAAAATATCTGACCTCTCTTAAAAAAAACAGAAGATCTGGCAATACTGGACCCACCTTCCCACCTGGTAACAATCTGTTGGATTGACCAGCAGCTAATCCTTCAGATGGGATATGGGCTTTGCAGTTCTCCACAGATGTCATCACTCTCTTACATTATAAACCCAACTCGCAGTTATCTGTCTGGAGTCTGTTTGCATCTAAGCTTGCAAACTCTGCTATATATTTATAATAGCTCATGGGAAACATTTATTACTGTCAAAGCCAAGCCTGTTTTTCTGCCTTATGGATATAATATAGCACAGGAATAACCACACTGGCTTTGGAGTCAGAGGGCCCTAGGTTTGAGATCTAATTCTGCAAATAACTAGTTGTGTGATCTTAGGCCTATTTTTAACCTAAGATGTATTTCTTCATTTACAGTCCTTCGAATAAACATATAAGCACTTAACAAAGCCAACAAACAACAGGCCTAAAACCCAACATGTCAAGGCTGAACTGATGATCCCAAATCCATTGCTTTCTCAGTCTTCCTCATTTCAGTAAATTGGACTGGGATCCATGCAGTTTGTGCTGAGACCTCTAAGTCCTTATCATACATGCTCCCTCATCCTCCCCGAAAACATCACCAAAGTGGCTGATTCTCTAAATATATAATGTGAACTGATTCTTAGAATCCCATAAAAACCATAAAAACAAACAGCAATTCCTCCCTCAGAACTACTTTCCTGAAACTGCCTATAAATCCAACTATTTAAATAATGACAGTTTGAAATTTCAAAGTTCCATATTAGAAGGAATACTAGTATTTCATAAAAAGAAAACATTGGGGATGCCACATATCAAAGTGATGCATTACGTTTTGTAAGCTTACACATTTCTTCACATCTAAGCTGACAATGAACTAGGACGTTATGCTTAATCCGAAAATGTAATTAAGAAAACTGAAAGATGACCAAAACTAATGAGTGAGTTTAGGAAGGTTGCAGGATACAAAAATCAATACTCAAAAATCAATTCTTTTTCTATAGAACACTTGTTCACTTACCCTACAACCCAGCCATTCCATTCCTAGGTGTTTACCTAAGAAAAATGAAAGTTTATGTCCACAAAAGCAGCTTTATTTGTAAGAGCCAAAAACTAGAAACAACTCAGCTGTCCACCAACAGATGAGTGGATACACAAAATGTGGTAAAGCCGTTCAATGCATTACTACTTGCAACAAAAAATAATACTGGGACTTCCTTGGTGGTCCAGTGGGTAAGACTCCACGCTCCCAATGCAGGGGGCCGGGTTCAATCCCTGGTTGGGGAACTAGATCCTGCATGCAAGCCACAACTAAGAAGTCCACATGCTACAACTACAAGCCCACATGCCACAACCAAGACCCGGGGCAGCAAAAACAAATACACATTTTTAAAAAATAATAATAATATTATACACTCATTAACATGGATGACTCTCAAAATCATTATGCTGAGAAGCCATATCAAGAGTATACACTGTAGAATCCATTTACTTAAATTCTAGAATCTTGAGTGATGGAAAGCAGTTCAGTTGATTGCCTGGGAACAGGGGTAAGTGGCTAAGAGAAGAGGAAGAGCCCATAAATGGCTAAAAAGCAACTTCTGGGGTGACAGATATTTTCATTACATTAAATGTGGTGATAGTATCACAGGCATATATATGTCACAATTTATCAACCTACTCACTTTCAATATGTGCAGTTAATTTTAAGTTTAAAACAAAGTAATTCACTGCACATTAATAATTGGTAGCAAGACTGATTAATATGAAAAGCAGAACCCCTTTACTGCGTTAAGTTTTGAAAATCATGGCCACACGTACACCTAAAACTAACGTAACATTGTTAATCAGCTATTCTCCAGTATAAAATTTAAGTTCGTTAAAAAAAGATTTAAAAAAAAAGAAAGAAAATTATGGCCACAGTCTTTCTCTCTTCAGAAAATAACTCTTTCAAAAGTATATCTCATGCATGTAAATCAATTAAGTTAGAATACATCCTCACACTATAAACAAAAATAAACTCAAAATGGCTTAAAGACTTAAATATAAGACAAGACACCAAAAACTCCTAGAAGAGAACATAGGCAAAACATTCTGACATAAATCATACCAACGTGTTCTTAGGTCAGGCTCCCAAGGCAATAGAAATAAAAGCAAAAATAAACAAATGGGACCTAACCAAGCTTATAAGCTTTTGCACAGCAAAGGAAACCATAAACAAAACAAAAAGACAACCTGCAGACTGGGAGAAAATATTTGCAAATGATGTGAGTAATAAGGGCTTAATTTCCAAAATATACCAACAGCTCATACAACTCAATAACAAAAAAACAACCCAATTGAAAAATGGGTAGAAGACCTAAATAGACATTTCTCCAAAGAAGACATACAGATGGGCAAAAAGCACATGAAAAGATGCTCAACATCACTAATTATTAGAGAAATGCAAATCAAAACTACAACGAGGTACCACCTCACACAGGTCAAAATGGCCATCATTAAAAAGTCTACAAATAACAAATGCTGGAAAGCGTTTGGAGAAAAGGGAACCCTCCTACACTGTTGGTGGGAATGTAAATTGGTGCAGCCACTATGGAAAAGAGTATGAAGGTGCCTCAAAAAACTAAAAATAGAGCTGCCACATGATCCGGCAATCCCACTCCTGGGCATATACCCAGACAAAACTATAATGCGAAAAGACACATGCACCCCTATGTTCATAGCAGCACTATTTACAATAGTCAAGACATGGAAACAACCTAAATGTCCATCAACAGATGAATGGATAAAGAAGATGTGGTGGGGCTTCCCTGGTGGCGCAGTGGTTGAGAATCTGCCTGCCAATGCAGGGGACACAGGTTCGAGCCCTTGTCTGGGAAGATCCCACATGCCGCGGAGCAGCTGGGCCCGTGAGCCGCGATTACTGAGCCTGCGCGTCTGGAGCCTGTGCTCTGCAACAAGAGAGGCAGCGATAGTGAGAGGCCCGCGCACCGCGATGAAGAGTGGCCCCCGCTTGCCACAACTAGAGAAAGCCCTCGCACAGAAACAAAGACCCAACACAGCAAGCAAGCAAGCAAGCAAGCAAGCAAGCAAGCAAGAAAGAAAGAAAAGAATGCTTAAAAAAAAAAAAAAAAAGATGTGGTGTATGTGTATGTATATATATAATGGGATATTAGCCATCAAAAAGAATGAAATAATGCCATTTGTAGCAACATGGATGGACCCAGAGATTACCATACTAAACAAAGTAAGTCAGAACGAGAAAGACAAATACCATGATATCACTTATATGTGGAATCTAAAATACGACACAAATGAACATATCTACAAAAAAGAAAGAGACTCGCAGATACAGAGAACAGACTTGTGGTTGCCAAGGGGGCGGGAGGGTGGGGGAGGGAAATACTGGGAGTTTGGGATTAGCAGGTGCAAACTATTATACATAGGATGGATAAACAACAAGGTCCTACTGTACAGCACAGGGAACTGTAGTCAATATCCTGTGATAAACCATAATGGACAAGAATATGAAAAAGAATAGATATATGTGTGTAACTAAATCACTGCTGTACAGCAGAAATTAACACATTATATATCAACTATACTTCACTAAATTTTTGTTAAAAAGTATAATATCTCAATGCTAAAGATCAAAAACATAATTACTGATCACAAAGAAAACATGCATCAAAAATAGCACTCTAACTAACCTAGTATAATATGGCATGGGCAAAAAGGAAAAGTGGTAAATTTCAACGTTATTCATTCAATTGTAGTCCACAAAGCACGTCAGTATTTCATCACATTGGTAGCAATTAGATTAAAAAATATCAAGGCATTTCACTGTCAACCCAAAAGACATTTTAATATATCATTTGATATACTGGCATTCATCTGGGTATCACTACTAAAATGTACTTTGGATTCTGCTTAGAATTAATGCAGTCATGAAATAAGATTCAATTTACTTGTTAAATGCTGGCATGGCTTGGTGCTTTTGTACTATATTAAATGCCACCTCTAACCCCATCCACCCGTTATTTATATTGAAGAGACAGAGCAAACTGCATTACTTCCTGAGCTGAACTTAACCATTAAATTTCAGACAGCATCAAAACTGCGTACTCCCATCACCACCCAGAGATTTCTATTCTCCAAGTTAACCAGTCTCAGTTCCACTGTACTGCTATGAAAAAGAGGCTGAATCTTCAAAGAAATGAGTTAACAGTGCTACCTTTCAATACCTTTAATGGCTGTCACAGAGAAAAATCATAGTAGTTCTGCATCATCCCAAATGGCAGAACTAGAGTGAATGAGTAGGGGCTATATGTTCTATCTGAGGCACTGCTGCCTAAAGGTGGAATGTCCTGCCTTGGGATACCTATCATCCGAGGCTGGGATATTAAGACAGTGATTCAAAAGTCCCAAAGACAATAAAATAAAATAAATAAAATAAAGTTTTAAACGTTAAAAAAAAAAGTCCCATGGCCAGTTGCCTTAGTTCAAGTTTATGATTTCTTCCAATCCTCAGATCATCTTATGAACTTAAAAATAAAATCTACTTAAATGCCCAAATCCACTGCAATTCGAAAGTCTGCAGTTTAAGCTGATCAAACTAATAAGAAGCTAAAGTCCTAAGTCTTACAGTAACATTTTTGTTTACTTTCCACTTTTCCCCAATGGATAGTGGCTTACATCATCATTCCTTGACCCTATAAAATTACTCTAATTTTTTTTAAACTTTTTATTACTCTAATTTTGAAAGAAAAATGTGCTAAATATGTGTCCCATTTCCTTGCTCATTTAATGTCAAATGTCAATTCCTTTTTCTTCCCAAAGAAATATACATCTAACAGGGATAAAGATCTGTAAGAAATCTAGTTCAATGTCCTCATTTTACAGACTCAGAAAGGTAAAGAAATTTGCCCCAAATCTCATAACTAATCAGTATAATGCCTATTAGCACTGCAATAAATCACTGCCATTTATTTCCTCTATAAGTACACTGTAAACAAATGCATATGACCATTCACTTAGGTTAAGTGAAGGAAGCAAGCAAGCAAGCAAGCAAGCAAGAAAGCAAGAAAGAAAATAGGCTCTGGAATCAAACTGTCGACGTTTGAATACTGGCTCTGCCACTTGTTAGATGTGTTGACTTCAGGCAACTTATTCACCATGCTTCACTTTCCTAAACTGTAAAATGGGTATAATTCATAAGGCTATTTTGAGGTTTAAATTAGGTTAATACATGTAAAATGCTTGAAACGTGGTCTGGCACAGAGTAAGCCAGCAGGAGTGTGAACATCAGAAGGGGAATGGGGTTTAAAATATGATATAACCTTATGAGAGTAATTTTCTCAGCAAGTCAGAGGACATTTTAAAATACATATACAGGGACTTCCCTGATGGTCCAGTGGTAAAGAATCCACCTTACAATGCAGGGGATGCGGGTTCAATCCCTGGTCAGGGAACTAATATCCCACATGCCACGGGGCAACTAAGCCCGCATGCCACAACTACTGAGCTCGCGCACCTCAACTAGACAGCCCAAGTGCCACCAACTACAGAGCCCACGTGCCTCAACTACAGAGCCCACGTGCCTCAACTACAGAGCCCACGTGCCCTGGAGCCTGTGCGCCACAACTAGAGAAGAGAAAACCCACATGCCACAACTAAAGAGAAGCCCGCGCGCTGCAACGAAAAAGTTTAGGATATAATAACTTTTAAAACGACTTTGAAGACTAACAAATATTTGGTTTCTGATTTATACATGAGGAAAAGGGAAAGGCAAGGGAGAATTTTAAAGTTTTAAAGTTTCCTAATGTTTCACAGAATTGTAATGGCTATGAGTACAAGAAGAAAAACTACTGAGAAAAATGGCATGAAAAAAAAGACTTTGTCCTCTCTGCTGTACCTTGAGGTTAAACTGATCTGGAAAGGAAGCTATTTTCTCAGGAGTGAGAATAAAAATGCAAAAAGAGAATATAAGGTATTCTTATTTTTTAAAAAGCACATAAAATGTCTAAATTAGTAACTCACTGTCATGTTTAACTCATTACTACTTACAATGCCCATACTCTCATTTTACAATATTTAGAGAGAAAAAAAATTATTTTCACTAAAACATCCGCTTCAATAAATATGTTGCACTCTTCAGTATGATTTTATTCAGCGATATGGGATGGTTTTTTCTCCCCATAAGAAAAACTTTTTATAGTAAGAGCTTTTAAAAATAAACTAAACTTGTATCTTTCTATACAACTTTCCAAAACACTTCTACATATATGAAACGCTGTTAATAGGGAAGCAACTTAAACTGGAAAGCCTGTTATGGGTTGAATTGTGTCCCATTCTCTCTCCCACCCCCCAAGAAAAGATATGTTGAAGTCCTAACCCCCCGGGACATCTGAATGTGACCTTATTTGGAAATAGGGTTGTTGCATTTATTAGTTAAAATGAGGTCATACTGGAGTAGGGTGGGCCCCTAAATCCAATATGATCAGTGTCGTTATGAGAAGCTGGCATTGTGAAGAAGACAGAGAGACAAACGGAGAAAACCACATGATGACAAATCAGAGATTGGATTATGCACCTGCAAGCCTAGGAATGCCAAGGATTGCCAGCAAACCACCAGAAGCTGGGGAGAGGCAAGGAAGGATTCTGCTCCAGGTTTCAGGAGGAACATGGCCCTGCTGACATCCTGATTTTGGACTTCTAGCCTCCAGAACTATGAGGCAAGTTTCTGTGGTACTTCATTATAGAAGCCCTACGAAATGAATACAGCTTCCATTTGATTAGAAGAGTGAAAAAAGTCAGACAAATCTAAATGCTACAGTCATGATCACTACAACCCACTACCCAAACAAAACAGGATTTTGGCCTTGCTCTGGAACAGTCACTGTCAACAAGGTCTCCAGCTCATCAGAAGTGAGTCCATGTTTCTATTAACTATCCCATTTATTCACTACCTAGGCTAGACGGCTGTCTAGGCCACTAGGTTTTATAAATGTATGTGCTTTTCCATCATTTTCTAATTGGACAGTTTTCCATGTTCTTATTTTACATCTTACTTACTTATTTTGACTACGTCATAACACATAGTAAAATGGGATATAAAGTGTTTCATCCTCACTCCCTGTCCACAAATCATCCTTCACTCCGAAGACAACCATTATTAACAGTTTTTTTAATGTATCTTTCCATTGAGATTCCATGCATTTAGGAAAATATATCATGTATGTGATAGACACCAATGGTAACATATTCTGTGTATCATTCTGCATCTTGTTTCTATCACTTCACTAATCTTTGTAGATCATTCTGTATATGTAGGACTTATTTGTTGTACAGCATTTCACTATATAGATGCATAATATATTCAACCAATCTCATAGAGATGGATATCTAGGTTGCTGCCAGTATTTACCTTTATCACAAATGATGCTGTAATGGCTTTTTATCGTCTTCATTGAGTCCTTTCTTTGCCATCCTATTTAAAACTGCAATCCCCTGTTCCCTAGCCTGGCAGTCCCCATCTTGCTCCCATGCTTTATTTTTCCTCACAGTGCTTTAAATTTTTTTGGCATTCTATATATACATTACTCACTTATTACTTTTCTTCACCAGTAAGAACATAGGGTTTTACGAAGAGACAGATTTTTGTTTTCGTTTGCAGCCGAACGCCTAATTCCTGAGTGCCTGGCACATAGTGAGAGCAGTTAAGTATTTATTGAATAACTCAATGCCTTTATTTAATCCCACAAAAGAAAAATATACATGATAACTAAAAAGTACAATACATCTTCCCCTTCAAGGCAACATAAGCCATAGCTCCCAAACTGATCAGTAATTTGTCCTTTTTATTTTGTATTAATTTTCTATATTGTGTCAAATGAGATTGTTACATTTTAGTTTGATCCAGATTTGATATACCCTGTGAACCCTCGAGTGCCTCAATTTAATTTAGCCTATTTGACCAAGGATAATGTTTCCTGGTCCTTCAGAATATTAACCCAAATAGCAGGTACTTAACTGAGTCTCTGCTTCCTTATATTTAGTGGCCCTCCTACACTGACAATGTCATTAACACGCAATTTCTCCTACCAGCTGTGCTTTTTCAGTCATGAGAGAGTGACTCAGTATGGTATTATTTCTGATAAATACAGAGGGGGCTGAAATTTCAACTTATCTTGAGAAAGTACATGTTTCATTTGTCCCAACTGCCTTCATAAGGAATTAAGATGTGGTAAATTGTGTCATTCTCTTGCAGAGAAATCAGTCTGCATTTCAACTGGGCCCTCGCACACTAGGGCCTAATAGTAAAACAGTCACTGACAAATTGTGCATTGGGGATGGGCAGGTGGAAATACTTTAAAGAAAAATAAGAACAAAAGGAAAACAGGTTCTTTACTCATTCTTAGATTATTAAAATCTGACAAGTCTGGGGACTTCCCTGGTGGTCCAGTGGTTAAGAATCCGCCTTCCGATGTGGGAGACGTGGGTTCAATCCCTGGTCAGGGAACTGGGATTCCACGTACCGCGGGGCAACTAAGCCCGCATGCTGCAACTACAGAGCCCACGTACTCTGGAGCCCACGTGCCGCAACTACAGAGCCCACACGCTCTGAAGCCCACGTGCCGCAACTACAGAGCCCACATGCTCTGAAGCCCGCACCACAACTACAGAGAAGCCTGCATGCCACAACAAAGAGCCCGCACACTGCAACGAAAGATCCTGCGTGCCGCAACTGAGACCCAATACAGCCAAAAAAATAAATACTTAAAAAAAAAAAAACTGACAAGTCTGCAACTTGTACTATAAAAATCTCTATGTGTTCAACTATTCAACATTCAAATTTATAAGTATATATATTATTATTATTCAGTATGAAGATCTCCATTTTAAAGAAGCTTGACAGTCAATAGTTTGTTCCAAGAGAACATGGCAGACTGATTTCCTAACAACTTTAATTCTACCCATTTCTGCACAAGTACAACCAACCATGTCTGCGACCAAAAGCCAAATAACCCCTAAACTTAGCAAAGGAATCATTAGGAAGGTTCATGGGTACTAGGTCATGTTTATTACAAGAGCACTTTGTAGGGTTCTTTGTGCTTAAGAGCAGAAGGGAAAAGATGATATATGAAACTGCAAGATGGGACTTCCCTGGTGGTCCAGTGGCTAAGACTCTGCACTCCCAATGCAGGGAGCCCAGGTTCAATCCCTGGTCAGGGAACTAGATCCCACAAGTCTCAACTAAGGGTTTGCATGCCACAACTAAAACATGCCGCAACTAAATATCCCGCACACAGCAACGAAGATCCTGCGTACCACAAATAAGACCCGGCATAGATAGATAGATAGATAGATAGATAGATAGATAGATAGATAGGTAGATAGATAGATAGATACACAGATACATAGATAAAAAAAATAATTTTTAAAAATGTTAAATTCTGTTAAAAAAGAAACTGCAAGATAACTTAGATGTAAATGACAATCTTGATCTTACCTGCATTTCGAAATTGGATTACTGAAAAAGATAATACTTCATATTTTTTTAAAACAGTTATGGGCATATAACAATAATTTGGAGACTTTTTAAATGAAAAAATAAGTGTGCTGGACTGCTTATGAAGGCTTTCCCCACACCCAAAAGTCTTTATATTGATCCATGTTTCCTTCTAACATGTTTAAGGTTTTCTTTTTTACGCTCAACTCTGGAAAACCAAAAATTTATCTTGGTGTCAAGTGTGATGTAAAGATCATTTCCTTTTTTTTCTAATTCTTCTATTTTAATAATCACTTCCATGAGGTTCTGATTACTACATTCATTGGTTCATGGACTACTGTAAAAACCACTCTGTTTCATCATAAAGGTCAGTTATAAATTTGTCAAACAAAGCTTTCAAGGCAAAATTTAAAAGTAAATGAGATAATTTACTTAGAAGGATAAATGCACAATACCAATTAAAGCAGAAGATATGCTGTTCCCCTAACTCAAGGGTCTTCAATCCAGTGTAAGGTTTGATATTTGGCAGGAGGTACTTGGGTCTGGACAGTTTCAGGAAATCAACTTCCAGATCTCCAACTTCCTCCTGTACTCTTTTCTAAAACTGATGGGCATCATTCTCTTTTTCTACCTTCCCTTTCACAATAGCTCTTACACATTATAGAAGTCATACTTCTAACTCATCTCAAAGCTTAGTAAGGTACTTTGCTTCAAGAAATCTCCAGTGCACCAAAGGGATAACTGGGAGGATGAGGAGGAATCTCACGTAAGCAAAGCACGAAATACTGAAACTAACTCATGGCAAGACTCCTTACCTAATGAACCAATTAATGTTTGAATTCAGAAGTGAAAGTAGTTGGTCCAGTGGTTGTTCAATGCAGACGTTGTCATTTTAGAATTAAAAAAAAAAGGGACTTCCCTGGTGGTGCGGTGATTAAGAATCCGCCTACCAATGCAGGGGACATGGGTTTGATCCCTGGTCCGGGAAGATCCCACATGCCTCAGAGCAACTACACCCGTGCGCCACAACTTCTGAGCCCGTGCACCAAAATTACTGAAGCCTGTGCTCTGCAACAAGGGAAGCCACGAGAAGCCCACGCACCACAAAAAAGAGTAGCCCCTCCTCGCCACAGCTAGAGAAAGCCCACGCGCAGCAACGAAGACCCAACGCAGCCACAAAAAAAAAAAAAAAAAAAAAGAAAAATCTGAAAAAGAAAAAAGATCATTTCTGACAAGAAAACATACCGAATCTAGCTGGTTGACAATGAGAACTAACAAGTTCTATAGCAACATTTTCCTTTAAAGTGAATAAGCAGAACCCACAGGGTCAGGGTTTTTGGCAAGTAGTGTTTATATCTTGTAATCAACTGACACATACAGTATTTCAAGTTCAAAATAGGCACTGCCTAATTTCTTCACAGAATTGCAACAAAAATTTTTACAATTTGTATGGAAACACAAAAGACCCCAAATAGCCAAAGCAATCTTGAGAAAGAAAAACGGCGCTGGAGGAATCAGGCTCCCTGACTCCAGACTATACTACAAAGCTACAAAAATCAAAACAGTATGGTACCAGTACAAAGACAAAATATAGATCAATAGAACAGGATAGAAACTCCAGAAATAAACCCAAGCACCTATGGTCACCTAATCTATGACAAAGGAGGCAAGAATATACAATGGAGAAAAGACAGTCTCTTCAATAAGTGGTGCTGGGAAAACTGGACAGCTATATGTAAAAGAATGAAATTACAACACTCCTTAATACCGTACACAAAAATTAACTCGAAGTGGATTAAAGACCTAAATATAAGGCCGGATACTGTGAACCTGTTAAGAGGAAAACATACGCAGAATACACTCTGACATAAACCACAGCAAGATCTTTTTTGATCCATCTCCTAAAATAATGAAAATAAAAACAAAAATAAACAAATGGGACCTAATTAAACATAAAAGCTTCTGCACAGCAAAGGAAACCATAAACAAAACAAAAAGACAACCCACAGAATAGGAGAAAATATTTGCAAATGAAGTAACCAATAAGGGATTAATCTCCAAAATATACACAGAGCTCATGCACCTCAATATGAAAAAAACCCAATCAAAAAATGGGCAGAAATGTCCATAGATAAATGCATAAAGATGTGGCACATATATATAACGGAATATTACTCAACCATAAAAAGGAACGAAATTGAGTTATTTGCAGTGACGTGGATGGACCTAGAGTCTGTCATACAGAGTGAAGTGAATCAGAAACAAAAACAAATACCGTATACTAACACACATATGTGGAATCTAAAAAACCAGTACTGATGAACCTAAGTGGGAAAGCAGGAATAAAGACGCAGATATAGACCACAGACTTGAGGACACAGTGGGGGAAGGGGAAGTTGGGACGAACTGAGAGAGTAGCATTCACATACATAACTACCAGATGTAAAATGGATGGCTAGTGGGAAGTTGGTGCATAGCACAGGGAGATCAGCTCAGTGCTTTGTGACCACCTAGAGGGGTGGGATAGGGAGGATAGGAGGAAGGCTCAAGAGGGAGGGGACAACTTCCCTGGTGGCGCAGTGGTTAAGAATCCACCTGCCAATGCAGGGGACATGGGTTCGAGCCCTGGTCCAGGAAGATCCCACATGCCACGGAGCAACTAAGCCCATGCACCACAACTACTGAGCCTGTGCTCTAGAGCCCGTGAGCTACAACTACTGAGCCTGCATGCCATAACCACTGAAGCCTGTGTACCTAGAGCCCATGCTCCACAACAAGAGAAGCCACCGCAATGAGAAGCCCGCACACCGCAGCGAAGAGTAGCCCCTGCTCACTGCAACTAGAGAAAGCTCGCGCACAGCAACAAAGACGCAACGCAACCAAAAATAAATAAATAAATAAATAAATTTCTAAAAAAAGAGGGAGAGGATATGCAGATATATGTATACTTACACTGATTCACTGTGCTGCACAACAGAAACTAACACAACGTTGCAAAGCAATTATACTTCAAAAAAGATTAAACATTGTAACAAAATGTAAAGCAAATTGTAAAGCAATCATACTCCAAAAAAGATTAAAAAAAAAAAAAAGACAAGGATGGGATGCAAGGAAAGCTTTGAGAATAAACAAACAAACAAACAAACAAAAGGGCAGAATATCTAAACAGACATTCCTCCATAGAAGACAAACAGATGGCCAAAAAGCACATGAAAAGATGCTCAACATCACTAATTATTAAAGAACTGCAAATCAAAACTACAATGTGGTACCACCTCACACGGGTCAGAATGGCCCTCATCAAAATATCTACAAACAACAAGTGCTGCAGAGGATGTAGAGAAAAGGGAACCCTCCTACACTGTTGGTAGGAATGTAAATTAGTATAGCCACTATGGAGAACAGTATGGAGGTTTCTTAAAAAGCTAAAAATAGAGAGCAGACAGCAGAAGCAAGAAGAACTACAATCTTCCAGCCTGTGGAACAAAAACCACATTCACAGATAGACAAGATGAAAAGGCAGAGGACTATGTACCAGATGAAGGAATAAGATAAAACCCCAGAAAAACAACTAAATGAAGTGGAGATAGGCAACCTTCCAGAAAAAGAATTCGAATAATGATAGTGAAGATGATCCAGGACCTCGGAAAAAGAATGGAGGCAAAGATCGAGAAGATGCAAGAAATGTTTAACAAAGACCTAGAAGAATTAAAGAACAAACAAACAGAGATGGGGACTTCCCTGGTGGCGTAGTGCTTAAGAATCCGCCTGCCAATGCAGGGCACACGGGTTTAAGCCCTAGTCCGGGAAGGTCCCACATGCTGCGGAGCAACTAAGCTCGTGTGCCACAACTACTGAGCCTGCACTCTAGAGCCCGTGAGCCACAACTACTGAGCCCGCATGCCACAACTACTGAAGCCTGCGCGCCTAGAGCCCGTACTCCGCAAAAAAGAGAAGCCACCACAATGAGAAGCCTGTGCACCGCAATGAAGAATAGCCCCCACTCGCCACAACTAAGAGAAAACCCACACTCAGAAAAGAAGACCCAACACAGCCAAAAATAAATAAATAAATTTATTAAAAAAAAAAAAGAGACAAACAATAACTGAAATGAAGAGTACACTAGAAGGAATCAACAGCAGAAAAACTGAGGCAGAAGAATGCATAAGTGACCTGGAAAACAGAATGGTGGAATTCACTGCTGCGGAACAGAATAAAGAAAAAAGAATGAAAAGAAATGAAGACAACCTAAGAGACCACTGGCACAACGTTAAACGCAACAACATTCGCATTACAGGGGTCCCAGAAGGAGAAAAGAGAGAGAAAGGACCTGAGAAAACATTTGAATAGACTGTAGTCAAAAACTTCCCTAACATGGGAAAGGAAATAGCAACCGAAGTCAAGGAAGCGCAGAGAGTCCCAGGCAGGATAAACCCAAGGAGAGACACTCCGAGACACATAGTAATCAAATTGACAAAAATAAAGACAAAGAAAAATTATTAAAAGCAACAAGGGAAAAATGACAAATAACATACAAGGGAACTCCCAAAAGGTTAACAGCTGATTTCTCAGCAGAAACTCTACAAGCTAGAACGCAGTGGCACGATATATTTAAAGTGATGAAAGGGAAGAACCTACAACCAAGATTACTCTACCCCGCAATGATCTCATTCAGATTCAATGGAGAAATCAAAAGCTTTACAGACAAGCAAAAGCTAAGAGAATTCAGCACCACCAAAACAGCTCTACAACAAATGCTAAAGGAACTTCTCTAAGTGGGAAACACAAGAGAAGAAAAGGACCTACAAAGACACACCCAAAACAATTAAGAAAATGGTAATAAGAACATACATATCGATAATTACCTTAAATGTGAATGGATTAAATGCTCCAACCAAAAGACACAGGCTCACTGAATGGATACAAAAACAAGACCCATATATATATGCTATCTACAAAAAACCCACTTCACACCTAGGGACACATACACACTGAAAGTGAGGGGATGGAAAAAGATATTCCATGCAAATGGAAAGCAAAAGAAAGTTGGAGTAGCAATACTCATATCAGATAAAACAGACTTGAAAATAAAGAATGTTACAAGAGACAAGGAAGGACACTACATAATGATCAAGGGATCAGTCCAAGAAAAAGATACAACAATTATAAATATATATGCACCCAACATAGGAGCGCCTCAATACATAAGGCAACTGCTAACAGCTATAAAAGAGAAAATCGACAGTAACACAATAATAGTGGGGGACTTTAACACCTCACTTACACCAATGGACAGATCCTCCAAAATGAAAATAAATAAGGAAACAAAACCTTTAAATGACACAAAAGACCAGATAGATTACACTTTCTTCTCAAGTGCAAACGGAACATTCTCCAGGATAGATCATATCTTGGGTCACAAATCAAGCCTCAGTAAATTTAAGAAAATTGAAATCATATCAAGCATCTTTTCTGACCACAACACTATGAGATTAGAAATGAATTGCAGGGGAAAAAACATAAAAAACACAAACACATGGAGGCTAAACAATACGTTACTAAATAACCAAGAGATCGCTGAAGAAATCAAAGAGGAAATCAAAAAATACCTAGAGACAAATGACAACGAAAACATGAAGATCCAAAACCTATGAAATGCAACAAAAGCAGTTTTAAGAGAGAAGTTTATGGCTATACAAGCCTACCACAAGAAACAAGAAAAATCTCAAATAAACAATCTAACCTTACACCTAAAGCAACTAGAGAAAGAAGAACAAACAAAACCCAAAGTTAGTAGAAGGAAAGAAACCATAAAGATCAGAGCAGAAATAAATGAAATAGAAACAAAGAAAACAATAGCAAAGATCAATAAAACTAAAAGCTGGTTCTTTGAGAACATAAACAAAATGGATAAACCATTAGCCAGACTCATCAAGAAAAAGAGGGAGAGGACTCAAATCAATAAAATTAGAAATGAAAAAGGAGAAGTTACAACAGACACCACAGAAATACAAAGCATCATAAGAGACTACTACAGGCAACCCTATGTCAATAAAATGGACAACCTGGAAGAAATGGACAAATTCTTAGAAAGGTACAACCTTCCAAGACTGAAGCAGGAAGAAATAGAAAATATGAACAGACCAATCACAAGTAATGAAATGGAAACTGTGATTAAAAATCTTCCAACAAACAAAAGTCCAAGACCAGATGGCTTCACAGGTGAATTCTATCAAACATTTAGAGAAGAGCTAACACCCATCTTTCTCAAACTCTTCCAAAAAAACTGCAGAGGAAGGAACACTCCCAAACTCATTCTGAGAGGCCACCATCACCCTGATACCAAAACCAGACAAACATACTACAAAAAAAGAAAATTACAGACCAATATCACTGCTGAATATAGATGCAAAAATCCTCAACAATATACTAGCAAACAGAATCCAACAACACATTAAAAGGATCATACACCATGATCATCAAGTGGGATTTATCCCAGGGATACAAGGATTCTTCAATATACGCACATTAATCAATGTGATACACCATATAAACAAATTGAAGGAAAAAAACCATATGATCATCTCAATAGATGCAGAAAAAGCTTTTAACAAAATTCAACACCCATTTATGATAAAAACTCTCCAGAAAGGGGGCACAGAGGGAACCTATCTCAACATAATAAAGGCCATATACAACAAACCCACAGCAAACATCATTCTCAATGGTGAAAAACTGAAAGCATTTTCTCTAAGATCAGGAACAAGACAAGGATGTCCACTCTAACCACTATTATTCAACATAGTTTTGGAAGTCCTAGCCATGGCAATCAGAGAAGAAAAAGAAATAAAAGGAATACAAATTGGAAAAGAAGTAAAACTGTCACTGTTTGCAGATGACATGATACTATACATAGAGAACCCTAAAAATGCCACCAGAAAACTACTAGAGCTAATCAATGAATTTGGTAAAGTTACAGGATACAAATTAATGCACAGAAATCTCTTGCTTTCCTATACACTAATGATGAAAAATCCGAAAGAGAAATTAAGGAACACTCCCATTTACCACTGCAACAAAAAGAATAAATACCTAGGGAGACAAAAGACCTGTATGCAGAAAACTATAAGACACTGATGAAAGAAATTAAAGATGATACCAACAGATGGAGAGATATACCATGTTCTTGGATTGGAAGAATCAACATTGTGAAAATGACTATACTACCCAAAGCAATGTACAGATTCAATGCAATCCCGTTCAAATTACCAATGTCACTTTTCATAGAACTAGAATAAAAAATCTTAAAATTTGTATAGAGACACAAAAGACCCTGAATAGCCAAAGCAGTCTTGAGGGAAAAAAACAGAGCTGGAGGAATCAGACTCCCTGACTTCAGACTCTACTACAAAGCTACAGTAATCAAGACAATATGGTACTGGCACAAAAACAGAGATACAGATCAATGGAACAAGATAGAAAGCCCAGAGATAAACCCACACACCTATGGTCAACAAATCTAGGACAAAGGAGGCAAGGATATACAATGGAGAAAAGACAGTCTCTTCAATAAGTGGTGCTGGGAAAACTGGACAGCTACATGTGAAAGAATGAAATTAGAACACTCCCTAACATCATACACAAAAATAAACTCAAAATGGATTAGAGACCTAAATGTAAGACTGGACACTATAAAACTCTTGGAGGAAAACATAGGAAGAACACTATTTGACATAAATCACAGCAAGACCTTTTTTGATCCACCTCCCAGAAAAATGGAAATAAAAACAAAAATAAACAAATGGGACCTAATGAAACTTCAAAGCTTTTGCACAGCAAAGGAAACCATAAATAAGACGAAAAGACAACCCTCAGAATGGGAGAAAATATTTGCAAACGAATCAATGGACAAAGGATTAATCTCCAAAATATATAAACAGCTCATGCAGCTCAATATTAAAGAAACAACCCAATCCAAAAATGGGCAGAAGACCTATACAGACATTTCTCCAAAGAAGACATACAGATGGCCAAGAAGCACATGAAAAGCTGCTCAACATCACTAATTATTAGAGAAATGAAAATCAAAACTACAATGAGGTATCACTTCACTCCAGTTAGAATGGGCATCATCAGAAAATCCACAAACAACAAATGCTGGAGAGGGTGTGGAGAAAAGGGAACCCTCTTGCACTGTTGGTGGTAATGTAAATTGATATAGCCACTATGGAGAACAGTATGGAGGTTCCTTAAAAAACTAAAAATAGAATTACCATATGATCCAGCAATCCCACTACTGGGCATATACCCAGAGAAAACCATAATTCAAAAAGACACATGCACCCCAATGTTCCTTGCAGCACTATTTACAATATCCAGGAAATGTCCTTTCACAGAGGAACAGACAAAGAAGATGTGGTATATATACACAATGGAATATTACTCAGCCATAAAAAAGAATGAAATAATGTCATTTGCAGCAACATGGATGAACCCAGAGATTGTCATAATGAGTGATCTAAGTCAGACAGAGAAGGACAAATACCGTATGATAGTGCTTGTATGCAGAATCTTAAAAAATGGTACAAATGAACTTATTTACAAAATGTAAATCGAGTCACAGATGTAGAAAACAAACTTATGATTACCGGGGGGGAAAGTGGGGGGTGGGGGATAAATTGGGAGGTTAGGGATTGACATATACACACTACTATGTATAAAATGAATAGCTAATAAGGACCTACTGTATAGCACAGGAAACTCTTCTCAATACCCTGTAATGACCAATATAGGAAAAGAACCTAAAAAAGAGTGGATATGTGTATAACTGATTCACTGTGCTGCACAGCAGAAACTAACACAATGTGAATCAACTATACTCCAACAGAAAATAATTTTTAATGCAGTGCCTATAATTATCTTTCCCCTCTCCATTTCAGAAGTAAAATTCACAAGAATCAGAGTTATTCCACACTACAATTATGAATTAAAAATTTGATGTAATTATGAAGCATTAAAAGTTCTTGTAACAGTAGTCTGAGATGCTATTTATAACATAATTATTGGCTCAACATAAAATAGTAACATTCCTAACAGTGAATGACATTGATTTTCTTGGCTGAATAAATTTACGTCAGTTAACATACACAGCTATAGCTATGGTCATTTTTTCTACTTTTTTTTTCTTTTACTCTGATAATAAAAGAAAAATACGCTTGTGAAAAGTATGAAAAATATAGAAAATTTTTTAAAATTTGATAATCACCATCTCCCAAAACTACATACACTGAATAACAGCTGTACATGTACAACCTTGTACCCACTTTAGCACTCTGACAATCACTTCCTCCTGAAACTCTCCAAAATAAATTACTAATAGATAGTACATGAGATGTACTTAATTTAACCCTTCCTCTTTACTATAAAATTAAGTAATTTTCAATTTTTCTTCAATATAAATAATGCTTCAGTGAACATTTTTGGATAGAAGGCTTTTTTTCACGAGAAAATAAACATGGTCAATCCATACAAAGGAATACTATTCAGCTACAAAACGGAAGGAGTACTTACACATATTAAAACATGGCTGAACCTTGACACACTAAATGAAAGAAGCCAGTTATAAAAGGCTACATATTTCCTATACTGTTGGTGGAAATGTAAAATGGTGCAATCACTTTGAAAAACAGTTTAGCAATACCTCAAAATGTTAACCATCAAGTTACCTTGTAACCCAGCAATTCTACTCCTAAGTATATACCTAAATTAAAACATACATCGACACAAAGTTGTATATAAATGTTCATGGCACCATTATTCATAATAGCCAAAATGTGGAAACAACCCAAATATCCATTAATTGATGAATGGATTGACAAAATATGGTATATATCCAGACAAAGGAGTAAACATTCAGCCGTAACAGAAAATGAAGTCCTGATAAATGGTACAACAGAGATGAACCTGGAAACATTATGCTAAGTGAAAAAAGCCACTCACAAAAGGCCACATATTGTATGATCTCATTTATATAGAATGTCCAAATGAGGCAAACCCAGAAAGACAGAAAACTGATTAGTGGTTGCCAGGCACTGGGAGGAAAGGAGGAATGGGGAATTACTGCTAACTTCTTTTGGGGATGATGAAAATATTCTAAAATTAAATAGTGTTGATACTTACACAGAACTGATTATATGCTTTAAAAAGGTGAATTATGATTTATGAATTACAATTCTGACACCAACTGTGATGTGCAGAACACACCAACACCAAGCAATTCTCCAACACCAACTGGGGGTCTTATAATTCAACCCAATTCTGACAATATGTACCTAGAGATAACATCACATCCCATAAGTTAAGGGCTCAGTCCTACAAGACTTCTCCCCTACCCCTTTCAGAAGTCAATCATAAACCCAGGTTGTCACCTGTGCTTCTGAGGGTCCCACGAAGCTCTTCTCAGGTTCGATTAATTTGCCAGATCGACTCACAAAATTCTGAGAAACATTTCACTTACTAGACTACTAGTTTATTTATAAAAGGATATAATTCAAGAACAGTCACGTGATGCACAGGGCAAGTAATGGGGAAAGGGACACAGGGTTTCCATGCTCTGAGCACTCCACTCACCCAGCACCTCCACATGTTCACCACCCAAGATGCTCTCCAAACCCTATTTTTTAGGTTTCTGTGGAGGTTTCATTACATGGGAATTGATTGATTAAATCATGGCGTTGGTGATTCAACCTCCAGCCCATCTTTCCTCTTCAGGTCAGAGGGGTGAGACTGAAAGTTCTAACCCTCTAATCACTCTTTTGGTTTCCTGGCAACCAGCCCCCAACCATACAAGCTTTCCATAGACATTCATTAACATAACAAAAGACACCTTTACTGCTCTCACTGATAAAATCCCAAGGGTTTTGGGAGCTCTGTGCCAGAAACAGGGACTAAAACCAAATAAATATTTCTTATTACAAGTCACACTATCTCAATAAAGCTGTTACAAAAAAAGGAAAATAACATCCTCCCTCAAAAAAAAAAAAAAAAAAAGTGGGGGGTTGGGGGGGGAAGGTTACTTCCTTAAGGAATACTCTTGCAGGCAGAAATACTACTCTTTGATATATGCCAAACTGCTTTCACAAAGGGTTCTACAGAGTTATACTCTCTCCAGCAATGTATTGATATTTAGTACCTATGTCGCTGTACTCAGGTGAAAGAGCACCATTTCCTAAATCTTAAATCTGATAAGAGAAACTTGCTATTGATTATTATTAAAGTTGAACATTTTTTCCCTATTCTAGTCATATTTTTCTTTTGCAAAGGGTCAGCTGGTCAGCTGTTAGCCTTTAACATAGACATCTTTATGCGTGCAATTGTTACACACAAATGCTTCTATTTCTCATTAAACAGAGAAATTACTTTCTTACCATTCTGGCCAGAAGTAATGAACTCATCCTGAGTTGTACTTCAACTTTTAACTTTAAAGCTTTCCTTGAGGTCAAAATACTTTTTTAAAAAGCTGCAATAACCACTCTCCCCCTCAAACAGGCAGATTAAAAGGACACTACAGGGCTTCCCTGGTGGCGCAGTGGTTGAGAATCTGCCTGCCAATGCAGGCGACACGGGTTCGAGCCCTGGTCTGGGAAGATCCCACATGCCGGGGAGCAACTGGGCCCGTGAGCCACAACTGCTGAGCCTGCACGTCTGGAGCCTGTGCTCCGCAACAAGAGAGGCCCGCACACCGCGATGAAGAGTGACCCCCGCTTGCCACAACTAGAGAGAGCCCTCGCACAGAAATGAAGACCCAACACAGCTAAAATAAATAAATTTATTTAAAAAAAAAAAAAAAAAAGGACACTACAATATGAGTCCACCTGGGTTACATATATTTCCAGTTTCCTGACTGCAATTCACTTTTAAGCTAATTGCCCCAAATGACTTGCAGAGATATTTTCAAACAATATGGCACAGTAAAAAGGAAAAACAGTTATTAACACCTTCTACAGGCCAAGTACTTAATGTGTGCTTCATAACAAACCTATTACCCTCAGTTAATCTAAAAAGAAAGTAAAAGTCACCAAGGGTAAGATCCTGCCATACAGCAGATACACAGCAAAATTAGGGATCAACTAAGGTACACCTAATTCTAAAGTCCACATTCTTTCTACCACTTTACAGTGCTTCCGAAGCTCACTGACTCTGAATGTCAGACAAGACTTTAAACACCAGTTCTGCCATTTATGATGTGACTATTTCTAAGCTTCTTTAGTGCGTATGTACCATTTTTACAAAAACAGAGTTATTATTCAAAAAATAAATATAAAAATGGGAGGCTTAAAAATTCACTGTAGGGCTTCCCTGGTGGCGCAGTGGTTGAGAATCTGCCTGCCAATGCAGGGGACGCGGGTTCGAGCCCTGGTCTGGGAAGATCCCACATGCCGCGGAGCAACTGAGCCCGTGAGCCACAATTACTGAGCCTGCGCGTCTGGAGCCTGTGCTCCGCAACAAGAGAGGCCGCGATAGTGAGAGGCCCGCGCACCGTGATGAAGAGTGGCCCCCGCTTGCCACAACTAGAGAAAGCCCTCGCACAGAAACGAAGACCCAACACAGCCATAAAATAAAAAAAAAAAAAATTAATTAATTAATTTTTTAAAAAATTAAAAAATTCACTGTAAAATGAAACTGTTCTTAAAAATACCAGTTTTTTAAAGGGCAAGATGTATGGAATAATTCTAAACACTTTTCTTGAATTTATATCAAGATTCACTACACCTTCCAACAAGCAGAAGCTCTTGCATATCCATTTACAAACATGTGATCACTCGGTGAAAAACATTTTTTAGGGGCTGACTGCCAATCTCCACTTTAGCCAAACGAATGCACCATTTCTCAGTAGAAAAAAGCCACATCAACTACATTGCTTTTTATTCTCCTGTACCACATGAGAAGTGTTTTCAGCAATATATGCACCATCCAGGAAGTAGCACTGCGGGGTAACAGAAGTGGCTACTTTAGCTACCTACCTAAGAGATAATGACTGCAGGACCTGGTGAGCAAGCAGTAATACAACACAGAACAGGACAAGGTCAAGAAGAATAAAAACAAAGCAAGAAATCGTTTACCCTAGGTAACGGATACCACTGTGGTCAAGGAAAACTCAGTTAAATTATACAACTCTTACAGGACCCTTGATTAGCTTAAAAAACTGCTACTTTAAGACCCAAACATCTACTTGACAAGATTGGGACTGATTTCCAAAGGATATTATACACCAGTAACAATTCCACAAGGATTTTCAAATTCATGAAACAAAAAACAACTCAAATATTAAAACAAGAATTCTTATACTAAAATTTTCTTTTTCCAAGAACTCCCACACTTTTCATATAAAAAGGGCAGCGTTATCTAATAAAACTAACATAATTTAGATAGATGGAGCCCTTCAATAAAATACATTTTTCTTTTAAAATTATTTTAATATTAAAGCATCAATAGGACTTGGGGCAGACCAAAAAATAGGAACTTACCTACAGCCCCCTAATTTACTCTAGGGCTATTATTAAAATAATTCTACTGTACACAGAATCATGTACTGTTTTCCTTAGCGGCTATAATACAATCAGGCTATTGTACAATAGTAAGAGTGTTCTTAAGAAAAAAATTACTGCTGAAGTAATTCTTGTCGAGGTAACTTTCCACATTCTACTCTCCATAAACACCACTGTTTTTAATCACAACTTTATTTACAGCTTTACAGTGTATCAACAAAATTTCCACTTTGTAAGATCCTTTCAAACTGAAATAATAAAATGTAATGCTTTTATGATCACAGTATTTGGTAAAGTGAGATGCTGTAGAACAGTATGTGTACTAAGATCTTGCTTTTGTGGAAAAATGTTCACTGATTTATCTGGAAGGACACATCAAAAATTACTAGTGGTTATCTTAGGATTATGGAAGTGCTTTTTTCTTTAGCTTATATGTGTATTCTGATGTTCTGCATTAAACACAACTTATTCATTTTTTAGTGCTTGTGCATAAGACACAGGACAATCTGAGTTAAAGAAACCTGTGTGCCATATTTTATTCAATATTACCAATTCAAATTCACATATTCAGAGTTAACATGATGCAAATGTTGCTCAAGAAATGTTAGTGAAATCTCCTCAGACAACAAGGTTCAGTTTTTAAACAATAAATTCCCTCAGACAGGAAAATGGTGCTTCTAAGAAAGAAGTAACTTCATGTCTGTTTTTAAAACTGAGGTGTAAGGGGGCTTCCCTGGTAGCGCAGTGGTTGAGAATCTGCCTGCCAATGCAGGGGACACGGGTTCGAGCCCTGGTCCGGGAAGATCCCACATGCCACGGAGCAACTAGGCCCGTGAGCCCCATTACTGAGCCTGCGCGTCAGGAGCCTGTGGTCCGCAACAAGAGAGGCCGCGATAGTGAGAGGCCCGCGCACCGCGATGAAGAGTGGCCCCCATTTGCCGCAACTAGAGAAAGCCCTCGCACAGAAACGAAGACCCAACACAGCCATAAATAAATAAATAAATAAATAAACAAAATTAAACTCACAGCCCAGTCGCCAGAAGGCTGATGGAGGAAAGAAGAAGTAGAGGGAGAGAGAGAGAGGGGGAATAAGAATTACAGTGACTGTAACTTACTAAGTGGGTCTGTCCTGGCCTGGAGTACGTAGTGTTACTTCTAAAAAAAACAAAAAAACAAAAAAAAAACCTGAGGTGTGAAGGTGGAAAATGGCTTGGAATGCCCAGGTGACCATAGATAGGGAAGACCATAGGGAAAAACTAATGACACTAACACTTGAGAAGCAAAACAAATCATTTCATCGATTTGGAGATACTGATTTATAGAAGAAATCACGGAGAAGCAAGTAAATAATCAGATAGTAAGTAAACACTTAAAGGATGATAATGGCCAAAGGAAAAAAAGAAAAAGCCAAGAAAAAACTGAACACATATGTATCCATGTAAATCATTCTGAAAAGCATATTAAAAAAAATTATCTAACAATTTATAACTCAAATTGAATCAGCTCTGGTTTCTTCACCAGAAAAAGAACATCTTTCAATGGGCTTAGCACTTAATTGCAGAGCCAAGAACACCCTTAAAGATGTCTCAAGCAGATGTGTCTGCTTTGAAATGAACTAGTTAAAAATTCGGTATATCGCTAAGCAATTAATACACGAACACATAAATAGACAATCTTTACATATTAAATCAATCTAGAAAAACACACAAGGTAAAGCACTGAGGTAATTTTATGCACTCCCACGAAGAAATTATCTTTAAACCGAAATAAGTAACTCCACTAAGTTAAACCATAAGAAATTGCCAATATTCAAGCATTTTTTAATCTATAAAAGCAGCAACTTCATATGGTCCCACTCTGTGGTCTGATGATCAATATTTAACAACCACCTCTCTGGAAAAAAGGCCCTGGTTTGTAGCTTTTGCCAATTCCCATGTTGTAAATAGTCCCATTGTAGCCAGTTTCAAGCTGCCAACACACCATCACTGAATGTGGAGCTGGAGAGATGCACACAATCAGTTCACCAGCTCCAACACACCACTGGTTCCACCTAATAGTCTGATCTCATCCTTTCTAAAACAAGCTTTCGCCCGAATTATCCAGTTTCCTACTTACGCTGTTAAGAAAGCAAAACAGCAGTGGGGGGCAGGGGCTATTTTAAACTGAGTGGTAAAGAAATGAGTCGATATTTAAGCTGAGATCTGAAAGATAAGAGGCCAACCTTGCTAAGATCTGGGAAGACTATTTCAGACAGAGGAAACAACGAGTGTAAAAGCCTTAACAGGGCAAGAACAAGCATGGCATGTTTGAGAAAATGAATGCTAATGTGGCTAGAACTTAGTGATCAAAGATGAAATACTCCTGAGAGGCTGTCAGGGCCATATCATATACACAGAGTGTGAGACTGTATTTTCTGGATGAGTATAGTTTGTATTTTACTGAGTGGACTTAGTTTGTATTTTACTCTGAGTGGATTGGAAACAATTTCATATAGTAGTCTGATAAATGTTAAATGAATGAATGCATACTTTAAAGCATTATTTTAATGACCCCTTAGGAGACTTAAGTCAAAGCCTATTAATTTTATTAACTTTTCTGAATATAATCACTCTGGTTACTTCACAATCTATGCAGAACATTATGAAATTAAGGAAGAGTAAGTATGATAGGTCTCAAACTATGAATATAGCTGAAATAAATGTAGTGGCAGGACCACACATCAGTTCAGAAATATTATCTTATTTATCCAAGATGGTTATTTCATACATGAAATGCTAACATATGAATTCAGGTAGGTCAATGTCAAATTCTAATGAAGATGACCTAATTAGTCTACAAAGTGTAGAACGATAAATTCAATACTGTAGGAAAACATTTGCGTGCATGTCATCTAAAATGACACTACATAGTATGTAAGTAAACTTTTAAAAAATTATAATAGCCATCTGTTTTCATATTAAAAATTATATTTAATTTCATACTGTAACCTGAAAGAAAAATAAAATATCAAGTCTGATTTATAGATATTATTGTTTAGGAGTTATAGTAACAAGCATATACAAGTTAACTTATATTTGCATATTACAAAAACGGTGAAGATACATACAAATACATACATGTCCACACCTCTGTGATCATGAAAATTAAGCCCACATTATGGCCACATAAAAGTCCATCAGACAAGACAATCAAGATATAAATTACTACATATTAGGGCTTCCCTGGTGGCGCAGTGGTTGAGAATCTGCCTGCCAATGCAGGGGACACGGGTTCGAGCCCTGGTCTGGGAAGATCCCACATGCCGCGGAGCGACTAAGCCTGTGAGCCACAAATTACCGAGCCTGCACGTCTGGAGCCTGTGCTCCGCAACAAGAGAGGCCGCGATAGTGAGAGGCCCGCGCACCGCAATGAAGAGTGGCCCCCGCTTGCCGCAACTAGAGAAAGCCCTCGCACAGAAACGAAGACCCAACACAGCCAAAAATAAATAAGTAAACAAATTAAAAAAAAAAAAATTACTACATATTACACAAAAACAGGGAAGGGACTTACCTGGTGGTCCAGTGGTGAAGAATCTGCCTTCCAATGCAGGGTACGCAGGTTCAATCCCTGGTTGGGGAACTAAGATCCCACACGCCATGGGACAACTAAGCCCACGCACCACAACTACTGAGCTTGCACACCTCAACAGGAGAGCCAGCGTGCCTACACGAGCACACACACTCTGGAGCCTGCGCCACAGCTAGAGAGAGAAAAATCCGCATGCCACAACTAGAGAGAAGCCTGCTCGCCACAATGAAAGATCCCGCATGCTGCGACTAAGACCTGACGCAGCCAAAAAAACCACAAAGAAAAAAAATTTTAAATGTCATTTGAAAAAAAAAAAAAACAGGGAAATGTTTAGACTGGTTTATGGAGAATAATTTATGCTTGCACATAAAAAACTATTCATTCAGGAACTTCTAAGCCACCTATTTCAATAATTTATTTAAAGGATATCTTTCAACCAACACGAAATGAGACCTATAACTCAGAAAAAAAAAATTAAAAAAAAAATCTTGTCTCAGCAGAATGAAATACTTAAAGTCTGCATATTATTAATTTCTCTTGCACTTTCATTTCCTACCTAAATACCAGTTAAGCTGAAGTTTAAATATATTCAGTTTTTTTCATTTAAGAGCACAAATATGCATATAATAATTATTACTCAATAGACTTGTATACATTAATGTAGCTAGCTGCTACTTTACCACAGAACTACAATAATTGTGCTGATATAGGCACCCCTCTCTTTTGAGGGGGGAATAAACAGGCAGTGCAGTACTGAAAGGACAAGGTACGGTAACAAATTTTTGTACCCCAAACATCCCTCCCTCAAACTATGAGATTTCTGTTTGAGCGTTCTACAAAAAAACAAGAAATGCTAAGAATATCGCCAGGTACACTACTTTCTTGGTAATGGCAACTGCTTTTCTTTAATGAAAGGAGTTTGGCAATTGAAAAGCAATTAAGTTTTGGTTTTGAATCTCATTTGAACCCACACCCCTGATAAAGAAAAGGTAAGTGCAATCCAACTTGCAGCGTCTACACCCATGTAAATCAACAAGACTTAGAATTCAAGAAACAAAGCCTAAAGAGAAATATGGGGCAGGGAAAAAAAAAAAATTTTTTTAAGTGGCACCCTACTTCCAAATCAGGCTTTCCTTTTCTTTATTCCATTTACCTTACCTCTCTTCATTCTTTTCTCACCTCCTCTGTCCTTTACCATTTTTCACTTTCTATACACAAAAATTGACTTCAAACTTACCATTTTCTCTTGTATCTAAATTTGTTTTTACTTCTTATGGGACTATATGGTTTTAGGTGAAATACTTTTAACTGAAATACTTTTAGTTAGAAAAACATACACATAAGCTGTTATCAAAGACATGAATAACAAGCAGCCATTTATTTAGCAAATGTGAGCACCCACCATGTGCAGAATACTGGGGATTTTGAAGTGAAAACAACAAAGCTCTTTCCCTAGGGACATTAAAGCAAGACTGTACCCAGCAGGTACAAGGTACGTGCCTGGTATGGGATAAGCCAAGGAGAAACGAGTAGGACATGTAATCAGAGAGGCCAGCCACACAGATGATGGAGGACCTGGTAGGCACTGTTATATTCTGGCATTTACTCGAAATGATACGAAAAACCACCAAAGAGTTTTGAACACAGGAGTAAAATAATCGGACTTTCATTTCAAAAGGACTGCCCTGGTTGCTGTGTTGAGAACAGAGAAGAGCAGAAGCAAGACGGAGACCAGAAAGGAGATGACTAAAATAACAACAGGCAAGAGAGGATGGTTGCACAGCGGGGGCGGGGTGGGGGCAGCAGTTGAAGACAGCAAGCTGTGATCATATTTATTCTTAAAGTAGATTTTAAGGTAAATAAAGGACATACTTTCATGATACATTATTTTGAATTACATGTGAATGTGTGAGAAAGAGGAATCAAGAGTGTCTATAAAGTTACAGTCAGAGAAACAAAGATGGAGTTGACATTTAATAAAATGAGGCAAACTGGAATAGGAACAATCCTTGGGGTGGGGGAAGGAGGAAGGAGGATGAGGAGTTCAGTGCTGACAGGTTAAATTTGGGATGTCTAATTGAAAATGTTGACTAGGCAGCTGGGTATATAAGTCTGAAGGTTAGGAAAGAGATCCAGGAGAGAGATAACATTTTTAGTTTGAAATATAATAATTCTAGCTAGAGAATAGGATGAGATCACAGGAGACTATGTATAAATACAGAAGAGGTCTAAACATAGAGCTCAGGACACTGCCTTACTTTTCAGAAGCTGGGGCAACCAAAAGGAACCAGCAAAAGAAACTGAAAATAAGCAGAAGTGCCCCAGAAACAAAGGAAAGAAAGGTTTCAAAGAAAAGAAAATTACCAACCACTTCAAATGCTTCTGCTGCTACATCCAGTGAGATTAGGATTGAGAACTGGCTGGGGAATTTGTCACCAAGGAGGTCACTAGTAAGCAATCTCACAAGAGCTGTTAATGTAGCATGGAAGAGAAAAAAAACCAATTGCAGTGGATCCAAGGCAGAGAGGGAGTACTGGTGACCACAAATAACAACTCTTGAAGAACAGTAGCTGAAGAAAGATGTGCTATTGGGATAGGTTTGTTTTTAAAGATGGGAGGGAGTTCCCTGGTGATGCAGTGGTAAAGAACCCACCTTCCAATGCAGGGGACGTGGGTTCAATCCCTGGTCAGGGAACTAAGATCCCACCTGCCGCGGGGCAAATAAGCCCACGCACCACAACTACTGAGCTCGCGCGCCTCAACTAGAGCCCTCTTGCTGCAAACTACACCCACTAGAGCCCATGTGCCCTGGAGCCTGCGCATCACGACTAGAGAAGAGAAAACCCGCAGGCCACAACTAGAGAGAAGCCCGCATGTCACAATGATGAGCCCATGCGCCACAACGAAAGATCCCGCATGCCGCAACTAAGACCTGATGCAGCCAAAAAATAAATAAAATAAATAAATATTAAAAAAAATAAAGATGGAAGATATTTCAGCATATCTATATGCTGATAGGAATAATCCAATACAAATGGGAAACACTGATGAGGCAGCTCATTGGCAGGCAGGAGAATGGGATGAATCCTGAGGCAAAGCAAAGTCCCTGACAGGAGGGGGACAGAACCAAGGGTGAGAGAGGTGATGGTCATAGCACAGTAGGAAATGCATAGAGTCTGGGTACAGATGCAAGGAGACATACAAAAGTTTTCTCCTGAGTGCTTTCATTTTTAATATACAGGAAACAAGGTCATCAGCTGAAAATGAAGAAAAGAAAAGAGGCACTAGAGGTTTGAGGAGAGGTGTAAAATTGTCATTTAGGGGACTGGCAGAGTGATTCAACCAGGGACTGATTGATACTATGGTTAAAGGACTGTGGACAGCACGAAGGACCCTCCTTGGCCGACACGAAAGGAGAACACGTCAGCACAGGTGTGTCTTCCTCAATTCACACTCAACTGCCAGGTATCAGCTGGACTGGATGGAGAACTGGATTGGGGGGTTGGTGGTTACCAAGTAAGTACATGAAGGGAGAGGTGCTAAAAGAGAACTGAGGCTTTATAAAGGGGAGAAATTTTAACAGTGGACTATGGATTCAAAGCAGGATAAATAATCAAGCAAGGAAATGGAGGAAGGGGGTGTTGGGACGCTAAAAAAGGGAGTAGCAGCAATGGATTGTACAACAGGTCCCAGACACAGAAGTACAGTTCAGGTGGGGTGCCTGACAGAAGGAACTGGAAAGATAGGAAACTGAAACCCTGATGGAATGCTTGAAACTGTGTTCTGTGAAATAATCTTAATAAAGTACAGGCAGGTCTGGTTAAAATGTAACAGAACTACCTTAAAGAGTAAAGCAAAACCTCTGCCAGGCACACTGAGCCTGCACATGAGGGCAACTAGAAGGCTAAGGGACTGGAGAAGAAGAATTATATCACAGGAATTACAGCTGGAGGTTCCCAGACATGGAATCCCCAAGAAAACCATTTCCAGCATTCCTCCAGAGTCAGCTTTAAACAACCTGTCCAACTCAGAAGGCACAGCTGCCAGATCACAATAGGAGGAGCCACATTAAAACCATACCTTTTCCCCCAATCCTCTTTCCCCACTGAACTGGACCCTGGACAGGTGAATCTGACAGCATACTAAAGAGGAGCTGGCAAAGTAAAAAGAAAGCTTCTCAGGACTCTTCCTCCAAAGCAGGCTTCTTGCTCTGAAGCAGTTCTGAGCTATGAAAAAAAGTTCTATATTGTGTAAGAGTTTGAACACATTATTATTCTGAACTGCACCTTCTAATGACTAAAATAAGACTATTACTGACAAATGAGCAGAAGACTTTTTACCCCTAGAAAAGTTATCTGGTCTTCCTAAGAGCTGGAAAGTCAGGGAAAGACAATCTACAGGGAGGCTTTGAAGGTACACTGAGAGAAAGCAAGCTGTTTTCCCCTTAAACCCTTATCAAGTCCCATCCATTTCAGTTCCACAAACATCCATGGGCTCCCACTATCTATTAGGTGCTAAACATACACAATGCTGAATATACAAAAAATTCATTTTTGCTTTATTGAGCAAAAAAGTGAAAGTAGATTAAGTCGAATGAAACAAAATGATTTTGGTTTAGTACGAGATGCTTACAAAAATTCAATCCTAAAGATTTAATAAGAAATCTTAGTTTTCTCCTTTTCTTGGAATTGTTTTCATATTTTTCTAACTTTGTGAATTACAAGCTTAAACACATTTAAAATCAATACTCGTTAATAAATTATAAGACTAAAAAAAAAGTCTTATCATGAATTTCTAAGTGAGTAAGCTACAAAATGGAAATAGTGCTCATCATTCCGTCATTTTCAAACACACCTAAATTTAACATAGAGTTATCTAATGCTTTCTAGGAAAAAGAGGGAGTTTGTTTTACTATAATCCATTTTGACTAAAATAGGTTTGCAGGTTATTTTATGGTGTCATGATAAAGACAACTCATTACCAAATTTTTTGGCTTTCAGTTCAAAAACTCCCTTTGGATGGGGTCCCAGAGCAGTTTCAGCTAAGTCTTCCTCTGTTCATTATTTGTTAGTATTATAGAAAGGTTCAAGTATACTTAAGCTTTGAACTGAGGTAGCAGAACGCATAAAGTTAATAATTAATAAACTAAATTCCAAGTTTTTCCAGGTAGTATGAAAAAAAATCAGAATAAATGCCCTCACCTAACTATTAAGGGTAAGTACACGTCTCCCTCTGAGACAGATCTAAAACTTTATTTATTAACATTTAACATTCAATAAATGTTAAAATATTACTTTCATGAGAACTCAGATTAAGAACACTGAAATAGATGAAAACTAATATGCATTTGCAACTGAGAGAAGTCTTATGAAGCCTTAACAAAATATCCCAGACTCATCCTAAAGCAGATGAGAAATCTAAACACTTTCATGATAAAGAGAGATAACTGGGACATAAAAACATAATAGAAACCTATCTTACTGAGTAAATGTGAGAAATCAGTTTAAAGCATTTTACAAATGTTAATTAACAGTCTTCCACAATCTATACAGGCAATATGGGCACAGCTACAATATGTCATACCAGTATCATTCTTAATCACTTTATTAATTACATCTGATAAAGGACACGCTTTCTAAATTATTCTAAAGGATATTACAAAAAAAAAGACAACCAGCCCCAACAATAAACACACATACCCTGATGAAGAAAGCATAAACACACTTAGAATATTCCAACAATTATAAAATGGAATGATCCTCGAATTTATTCAGCCTTAAAACATTATGAACTACTCCAAGGTAGTAATAATGCCTTGAAAACACGGTATTTTTTTTAAGTACAAAAAAAAAAGTCATTACAGGTTCTAATTTCTTGGAAAAATTACTTTAACATGTCTTGACGCTGTTGACTGTCAAAAACCCTGATGAAATTCTTACCCAAATAAAATATGCCAAGCGCTTTTTATTCAACATATAAGGCTTACATTGTTCTAATCTTCACTATTACGTTATTAGGTTTCTCATCAACAACAGACTACAAGGAACACACAGGTGTACGTTATCAAGTCACTCTTCCTACAAGAAATATATATTTAAAGAAAAACTATCACAACTCTCTACCACTAAAATTTAAGGGATTACTTTCCTTATTCATAGGAACCATAAAAAACTATTAGCCAGTAAGTGTAAAAATCTTTTTTTTTTAATGACATTTTGCAGTTTATTTTTATTGTATTTATTTATCTTTGGCTGTGTTGGGTCTTCGTTGCTGCACGCAGGCTTTCTCTAGTTGCGAGGAGCCGGGGGGTGGGGGGCTACTCTTCGTTGAGGTGCGCGGGCTTCTCAATGCAGCGTCTTCTTTTGCTGCGGAGCCCGGGCTCTAGGGCACGGGCTTCAGTAGCTGTGGCACGTGGGCTCAGTAGTTGTGGCTCCCGGGCTCTAGAGTGCAGGCTCAGTAGTTGTGGCGCACGGGTTTAGTTGCCCGCGGCATGTGGGATCTTCCCGGACCATGGCTCAAACCCGTGTCCCCTGAATTGGCAGACAGATTCTTAACCACTGCACCACCAAGGAAGCCCTAAAAATCTTAAAGTTCTATTTGAATGCACACATCATCTTCAACAATGCATAAGCTGTTAACAGGTCAAAAGTGTCCACCTAAATTCAAAAGTTAGGGGCTTCCCTGGTGACACAGTGGTCAGGAATCCACCTGCCAATGCAGGGGACACAGGTTCAAGCCCTGGTCCGGGAAGATCCCACATGCCATGGAGCAACTAAGCCTGTGCGCCACAACTACTGAGCCTGCGTGCTACAACTACTGAAGCCCGCGTGCCTAGAGCCCGTGCTCCGCAACGAGAAGCCACGACAATGAGAAGCTCGCACACTGCAATGAAGAGTAGCCCCCACTCGCCACAACTAGAGAAAGCCCGTGCGCAGCAACAAAGACCCAATGCAGCCAAAAATAAATTAAATAAATTTATATATTCAAAAGTTATCTGTAAAAAAATTATTAATCTATCAATACATTATTCTGTAATGATCAAGACTGACTTTGGAGCGCATTAATTTGGACTTCTGAAGAATCCAAGTACTTTTTATCATATGTAAATAAGATAAAAACAGACAACACAACCTTAGGTTCAGAATTAATAAGTGCAATACTACAAATCATCCTCTTTTTAGTAAGCAGTTTTACCACAGTTTTAATACTAGAGGTATAATTCAAATATGGAACTACAAATCATTACTAACAGTTCTTCACTTCTCAGTACTATCAAGTCAATATTCTATTTGTAAATGATGAATAAAAGGCCAAAATAAAATTTCTGAAAAGGTGCTTTATTTAAAAACACTTCTTATAGAAAAGGAATCCACTGTTTCTCCTAGGAGATTTTTAACAACAGAACATGTTGTACGGCAAAGATTATTTACAGAAAACAGAACCAGAAGTACATTACTTTTCAATACATACACTGTACCAAAAACACCTAATATGGGAGAGAGAATAAAAATACTAGTTTGTTAAACTTCTTCCTCTCTTCATTAAAAAAAGATTTTATTAAACTGACAATATGAAAACGTAACCCAATGATCTTAGCCCTATAAAGTTACTTATTAACCTTTAAATAGACTGCTATGGATCTACACTTCCTGCTGTTCACCTGCCATCTTTCCCAATTTTAAATAGGCACTAGGGGTATAAGACAGTCTGTCCTTGCAACATCCATAATGAGGAAAGAACCTCAGGCTCAGGTTAAGAAAAAGATAATTGTGGGTTTTGTTTGCCCCTAGGAAATCAGCAGCCAGCACAGGTGCCAGCATATAATAGGTGCTTAATGAATATCTGCTGAGTAAGTGGTGAGGTTTAATTATATTACTGCAACATTAGCTTTCTTTTTTCCCTTAAAGTTCCCCCTTGCTCAAAAAGCAACTCAAGACCATGCCAGAGTCCCTCAAAAGCACATAAAATTCTTTATTCATAATGAAATGGAAAGCAGGGTCTCAAAAGAACCAAACAGAGTACAAGCACCTCTTCTTTATCTTCTCCATTCTTTCAAAAGAAAATTAGATCAATATGGTTGATTTTTAAGAAACATCAAAATGTCTACCAACTTTCCTCAAAATGAGAAATTTCAAATGCATTTTCTATGCTCCTAATATTGAAAATAACTGATTTTTCAACAGTATGTGTATGTTGAATGAAAACAAAAATCAAGCATATAAGCCAAAATAACGTGTTTGCCAATTTTTTCTTTAACTTGAATCAAGAGGGTATGTGCCTAAATTGTACTAGATATGAGATCAGCTTTCTCTGACGTTTCAAGATTCATTTTTTCATTCAAGTATTTTATTGAGCATCTACTATACGTCAAGCCCTTTAACAAAACGTTAATTTTGTAAACTGAACATTAGCATCAAATTCTCCTTCAAAAGCTTATTACTCAAAATAAGAGCAGCTAAAGAGGAATCTCAGTGTTGTTTTATGTACACATTAAGTCAGCCCATCGAGGCTCCTTTTCACCTATTAATGCGGCATCAGCGAGCCGCTAACTACCACACCCGTTACCAAAAATCACAACTAAAGGAGCAAGCGCTGGGTAAAACAACCTGTAAGAGTAGGACGAGTTCCTCCTCCGAGGTGGTCAGGGCTTTCTCTCCTGGGCCCAAAGTACCGCGGCGAGACCCGCGTGCGGAACGCGCCGGACGCCCCAGGCAAGAGTCCGGCTCCCGAGCTGGCGGTCCCCGCCCCTCCGAAACTCACCTGGAGGACCCGGGCCCTCTCCGCCTGCCCCTAGCGCCACCCTCCCGACTTCCAGACGGGCAAAGTTGGGGGGGAGGGGGCTCTTCATTTCCATTTTACAACGGGGGGCCGGTGGGCTCTCTCAGCCGCCCGCCTGTCTTGAATCCGGAACAGAGTATGTAACCATTTTCCAGAAGGAATGGAAGGAAAACCAAAGGCAGGGTCCGCATGAGGACCTCGCCCAGACCTGAAAATGGAGCCGCAGGCTCAGCCCACAGACCGCAGCGGGCAGGGCAGGGCCGCACTCGCCCCGAAGCCCTAGGTGGCGGGGGTTAGGGGCTTCGGGTCCCCGCCCAAGGGGCCCCGAGAGCAAGGTAGGAGGCCTGAAGCGCGACCCCGGCGGGAGATGCACTCACCGTAGTCTTTGTCTCCGCCGCTCGCTCCGGCCGCGGCCGCTCTCGGGGCCGGCTCCGCGGCTGCTGCCCCCCCCCGCTCGCAGCTGCGCTCCCCGGCGCGCTCGCCGCTTCCTGGCCCCTCCCTCCACGCCCTGGCTCGCGCGCAGGCGGGGCAAGAGGCGGCGCGCGCTCCGGGAGCAGCGGGAGGGTCGCGCCGCCGCACAGCTGCCGCCACGCCGGCCCCGCCCCGTACCCTGCCTTGGGGATGGACTCTGCCCCGCACCTCAGCGACGCGCACTGCCCGCGAGCTCCGCGGGCTAGAAACCCCTTCCCCGGCGAGAAGAAGGCAGAGAGCTGGGGTTGGAGTCCGCGCGGGAAAGAACGCGCCGGAAGATGGCGATCGGGGCTGGGTGGGAACGTTCGGGAGCCCCTCCCCACTCTCAGCCCGGCAGCCGGCAGCAAGAGCTCGCGCCCCCTCCCCAGACGGCGCCTGCGCTGGAAGTGGGAACGCTCCCAGGCGGGCGAGGGTCGTGGCTGAGCCCTGGGACCGGCTGTCTCTCAGTAGTAGTTGAGAGATAGATGCCCTGAAATCACCAAACCACCCTCCCCCTTTTTTTAAATGGAAACATCAGAATTGTTGAATCCGTCATTACCTGGCTTAAGGCTGAGAACACCCACCTGGCATCTGAAATGTGTGAAATTACTCGTCTACTGGATCTCTGAGCCCTTACCTGTATATTTTATATATCCCAGAAATCAGAAACACTTAAAAGTGCCCTTATCTAGCAGTCGACCCTCCACCAAAATCCCTACAATATTTGGAATATAATATAGTACGTCTTCCCCGTCTTGATTGATTATATTAGTGCAACATTAGCTTTCTTTTCCCCCTAAATTTAGAGTTAGGTCTCCCTTGCTCAAAAAGCAACTCAAAACCATGCCCCAGTCCTTCTAGTTAGTTACTCAGGTCAAAAACTTTGGAGTCATCCTTGGCTCCTCTCATTCTCTCCTCTGCACCTCCAATCTGTCAAGCACGTCTGTTGGTTGTGCCCTCAAAATAAACCAGAATCAGACCACTTCTCACCTGCATCACTTTCATCTGCTCTGGCCTCGAGTATACTTCGGTGGCCTACTAAATGGTCTAGCTGCCCACCATTAACGCAGTCTATTGTCAAAACAACAATCAGAATATCCTCCTACAAGAAAAGTCAGCTCCTGTCTCATCCGGTCAAAATCTTCCATTGCCTCCCCATTTCCTAAATTGTAAAAGCTAAGGTCCTTAGAGTCTGTCATACGGAATGAAGGAAGTCAGAAAGAGAAAAACAAATACCTTATGCTAACACATATATATGGAATCTAAAAAAAAAAAAAAAAAAGTGGTTCTGA
This sequence comes from Eschrichtius robustus, assembly GCF_028021215.1. NCBI lineage: Eukaryota > Metazoa > Chordata > Mammalia > Artiodactyla > Eschrichtiidae > Eschrichtius > Eschrichtius robustus. Next base: position 108,994,592 of record NC_090825.1, on the reverse strand, counting down.
AGAACCTAGGGGCAGGACAGGAATAAAGACGCAGACGTAGAGAATGGACTTGAGGACACGGGGAGGGGGAAGGATAAGCTGGGATGAAGTGAGAGAGTGGCATGGACATATATACACTACCAGTTGTAAAATAGATAGCCAGTGGGAAGCAGCCGCATAGCACAGGGAGATCAGCTCCGTGCTTTGTGACCACCTAGAGGGGTGGGATAGGGATGGTGGGAGGGAGACACAAGAGGGAGGAGATATGGGGATGTATGTATACGTATAGCTGATTCACTTTGTTATACAGCAGAAACTAACACACCATTGGAAAGCAATTATACTCCAATAAAGATGTTAAAAAAAAAAAAAAAAGGTCTTTACAATTTCTACAAAGCCCTTGGATTTGCCTTTTGCTTTACTCCCTGACTCCAGTTGCTTGTATACTCCAGACAGGGACTTTGTCAGAGTTTTTTCTCTGCCGGTAACATTCTTCCCTGGTGTCCACCTTCACCTCTTTTAACTCCTTGATCAAATCTTCCCTTAACAATGATGCTCAGCCTGACCACGCTATTTAAAATTGTAACCACCCCAAACCCAACTCTCAGTCCTTCCTAACTTGCTTTTTCTTTTCTTCCCATGACACTTAAAACCTTGCAAAAATCTTTATAATCTGTTGTATATTTATTTTTTAATGTCTGTCTTCCCCAATAGAAGATGGGATTTTGTGTTTTGTTCAACTGATGTATCCCAACTGCCTAGACTAAATGAAAAAAATTTTAAGTCTCCTAGGTAATAAAAAGTGCAAAGCAACAAAAAATGACCAATTTTTTATTTTAAACTTCCTCTTGGTTCCAATTTCTATCAGTTAACCATAAGATCCCTATCAACATCATAACATAAGCATTTTGATTTTCTGGTTACTCTGAGTATAGTGATAACTTGACATTCACTGCAGTTTTTCTAACCACTGCTATCATGGTATTCTATTTCACTGAAGAAGACAAACATGATAAATTAGAGAAAACTTTCTGGTGTAAAACTCAAAGGCATTTTAATGCTAAAAATGTCCATATCCTGTGATAAACCATAATGGAAGAATATAAAAAAAAGAATGTCTCTATGTCTATAACTGAGTCACTTTGCTGCACAGCCAAGATTGGCACAGCATTGTAAATCAACTCCAATAAAAAGAAAAAAATTTTTTTAAGTCCTATGACAAAAAAACCCCAGAAAATTTCTGAACTTGATAAATACATTTGTAATCCTTCCTTTGAATTACAAATGTAGTCATCTTGTGTGAATGCCTTAAGTAATAACATTTCCTATCATTTATTCATAAAAGTATTCATTACGTAAACATTTATTTCCAGATTTTTCATATTTTGTTTGTAACACATCACGTGATTGAATACCTTAATAAAATCTAATTTCAGTTGCTATAGCTATTCCTACATACCTCTTGCCAGTAGAAAAAAGAAAGTCAATTAAGAAGACAATTCCATTCAATCAAAGGATACGTTTTGTATGAAAGTCTGTGTGCATATAATTATTTGTTCAGTATAATACTTATAGCACAGTCTCTTTACATACTTAATTTATCCTTTCTGATTTAAAACTATTTAAGGTTACAGGTGATCCCTTACAATCTGGATTATTTTTATATAAAATTCAATAGACTGCTTTTATTTAATTTTATATAAAATTATTTTTATATAAAATTCAATAGACTGCTTTTATTTCTTAAAACTATTAACTATATATTTCATTAATGTAAAAATATGGTTTGTGGGACTTCCCTGGTGGTGCAGTGGTTAAGAATCCACCTGCCAATGCAGTGGACATGGGTTCGAGCCCTGGTCCAGGAAGATCCCACATGCCGCGGAGCAACTAAGCCCGTGCGCCACAACTACTGAGCCTGCACTCTAGAGCCTGCGAGCCACAACTACTGAGCCCGTATCCCACAACTACTGAAGCCCGTGCGCCTAGAGCCTGTGCTCCGCAGCAACACAAGCCACCGCGTTGAGAAAAGCCCATGCACCACAACAAAGAGTAGCCCCCGCTCGCCACAACTAGAGAAAGCCCGCACGCAGCAACAAAGACCCAACACAGCCAAAAATAAATAAATTTAACAACTAAAAAAAAGGAATAAAAAATATGGTTTGTAATTAATAATTACAATAATTGTAATAATACCACATAATAATTTTTCTGGAGTCAATATTATGATGTGTCCGTACTGTCCTTAAAATTGTTACCAAGTAAAAACTTATCTCAAAAGGACAGAGTAGAAAATAGTCACTGTTCATAATTCAACCACATACTGCTAAAGTTAAATGCAACTGTTACAGTACAAAATAAAATGTCTTGCACCTTACTAGCCCATAAACAAGAGAACGATCTCAACAAAACTAACATGGTATATTTGTAACTTAACAAATGGAAACATTAACTAACACCAAGGACAACAGCAAACAATGTGTTGGTCTAACCAACTGCTATCACTACTCATGAGCCCACACAGCTATCACACTTGCCTGATTATGCAATCTCTTACTTAGTTAAGTTTTCCTTTAAAATGTTTACAGCAAATGGATTTTTCCTAAAAGTATACTATTATTTTTTTAACTACTTTCCAAAATTCAGTACCAGCTACTTATCACATATAGGGGAGATGGTGTATAGGGTCAGAGTCTGGAGTTCAAACTCTGATGCAGAATTAGCTGGGTGACACTGACCAAGGTTCTTAATCTTTCTAAATCTGTCTTTTCTTCTCATTTAATAGGACCATAGCAGTACTTATCTCCAAGAGTTGTTGGAAGAAATCAATGAGAGAACTCAAGCAGAGTTCTTAGCCCTGGGCCTGGCACATGCTCAGTGCTGGTAAATGCTAGCTATTATCATTACACAAGCATATAATTAAGCTCATTGCCCTATATTTGTAATACTGAGAAAATGGCTCATAATAGGCCCCAAATGGGATTGTTTGAATTCTACATCAAGATAGTATTACATGCAATTAAATGAACATTTTAAAAACAGCACTAACATTTCTTCTACCACCACTATGTGCCAGGCACAGTTCTAGGCAACAAAGGAAGCTAAGAGAAATAAGGCCCAGACCTAGAATGCCTTTACAGTTAAATGAAAAGTGACATACAGTTAGCAAATAACTGCTCTCAAAGTAGAATGACCGTACTTCCTTGTTTGTCAGGGACACTTCTTGTCCTGGCTTAATAGTTATTTGTGCCCACTTTCGTTCTCAGTATGTCCAGGTTTGGATGATAAGTATGTGTAAATTGCTTGGGGTTCAGAGAAGGAACACTAAGCTTCGTGTAAAGCTAAAGAGACTTAAATTGCTCCTTGAAAGGAACATCTAAATTGGCCTAGTGGACCAAAAGAGGGAGGAAAGGCAGAGGGAAGATTTCATTTTTACTGTTCTGAGTCAAAACTACAAAGCTTTTCCATACTTGTTAACAAACTTAGTAAATCCCCTTGACCAATGTTATATGAATTAGTTTGAGGACTTTGTATTTTTTCCTGAAGATATATCAGGGATACTCCAAGACACAAACAATACAACATGAATTCATTTATTTATACAACAAATATCTATTGAGCATCTACTATGTATATGTGGTCTGTCTTCGGTGTGATAGAGAATACAAAAAAAATTCACAAGACAGAATTAAGCAACGCAAGGTCTAGTAGCAAACAACAAATGTCTTAGCTAATTAGTCAACAAGGTAATCAGACACAGCACACAAAGTGTGATTTGGGGAGACTGAGAAAAATCAGGAAACACAGGGAACTTATTGAGAAAGGAGAAAATGCCTCAGAGGAGAACCACAGTCCATGGCCCTTCTGTGACTGAAGCAGCCCAAGGTAGGAGAGGAACCTAAGTCAAACTCTGCTTTACACTCTTACCCAGAGCTGACCCTTGCTGCTCATCAAACCACAAATATTCATTGAATGCCTGCTGTTTGCCAGGTAGCATACCAAATGCTGTGGGAAAACTTAGTATAAAGCATGGTCTTTGTCCTTAATGAAATGTCACACAGCAACATTCAAATAATTAGACACAGTAGCCTTATGAGTGCAGTTGAGGGGATCACTGAGGTCTGTATTGGTTTCTTAGAGGGAGAGGAATTTGAGGTGGGTCTCTGCGAAGAAGAAAGTGGGGTCTGTGTTTTCTGAACTGTGGATTGCACATCTCTGGTGGTATGGGGGATGACTTTAGGTAGCACACTGAAGAGGGGTGGGGATGGGAAGGAAGAGGCAAAGTAGTTTGGGGTACATGCAGCTTGCAGAGCTTCAACACGTGGCCTGTAATATAATTGCATTGTAGCCCCTTAGCTCAAAACACAATACAACAAAAACAAACAGAAAAAGAGTTAGGAATTGTAATAAAAATGCCCCTGGGGACAATCAGAGAGGAAGAAAGGAGCCTTTTGAGAATCACTCTGCTATGTCAGGTTAGAGACCACAAGTGACTAAGAATTTTTCTTTCCTTTTTTTTTTTTTCTTTTACAGTTAACACCTATATATGGCAGGTAATTCAGATTTTCCACATATAATAGTGATAGAAGTTTCCTTTATACATTTGTTAAGGTTAAAAATATGATTCAGCTAAAAGAAATCTCTCAAGTAAACAACAGAGGCAATAAAGAGAAAGGGGATGTGGCACTTTAGGGAACACAAAGCTTGGTGAGCAAAGGTTCGGTAACTGGCACATTAAAGGTGTGCTCCCAGGGAGAGCAAGAGCCACCATGGATTTTGAGCTGAGTATTGGGAGACTGGCATGCAAGTGTGCGGAAAGAAAGGGTTCAAAAGGCAGGTAACCTAGAGGGAGTGAAATCTGCTACAGGCAGGGGAGGGCGCTGCTCTTGCACACTGAGGAAGCTTCTTGGCCCAGAGGAACCAGCAGAACTGGCCCCAGTGGCCTGTTAGGAAGCCATTCAGGGGGTCCACCATCTCTACGGTTTATCAGGGCTCCAGCAATACAGGACATGGAGGCTCCAACATACCTCAAAGTGCCTGGACATCGCTTCCCTTAAAACAGGTGGGGCAGATATGTTACACCTCCTCCTAGCACAGAGATCTACATGTGGCTTTCAGAAAGAAAGTATATGATGATTAAAATTGGGGGGTAAAGTTGAAGGGAAGGTGGCAAGTCAGGAACCTTCACATCCATCCTCCACTTCTCCTCCAGTAAGTGTTACTGACTAATCATGATTCACCTCTTGCTTTTGTCCCTATGACTAGCTAAGCTAAGCAGCTGGGAATACTCTGATAGCTTGCTTTCTGCCACTGTCTCTGTGGTGGTGTACATGCCCTGTATAATCCCCAGGACTGTAGCAGGCAGAGAGCTGAAAATGCACCACCCACTCCCCCCAATATCCCATTCCCTAAACCCTGGAACCTGTAAACAGAATGAGATATCATTCCCACAATTATGTTATGTCATAGTTGACCTTAAAATAAGATTATCTGGGTGCCCCTGATCCCATTACCTGAGCCCTTAAAAGCAGAGAGTTTTCTATAAATGGGGGCAGAAAGAGAAGCCAGAGAGATTCAAAGCACGAAACAGATTCAATTTGCCATTGCTGGCATGAAGATGGGAAATGGGGCACGTGACAAGTAATACATCCAGCTTCTAGAAGCAGAGAGTAGCCCCTGGCTGACAGTCAGCAAGGAAGCAGAAACCTAAGTCCTATACCCATAAGGAACTGAATTCTGCCAACAACAAAAATGTGCTTTGAAACAGATTTTTCCCCCCAAAGTTATCAAGATGAGAACTCAAACTTGCAGGCATCTTGATTTCAGCCATGTGATACTGTGAGCAGAGAATTCAGCAAAGCCATACTGGACTTCTGACCTACAGATAATATGAGCTAATAAATGGGTATTGTTGTTGTTGTTGTTGTTGTTTTAACATCTTTATTGAAGTATAATTGCTTTACAATGGTGTGTTAGTTTCTGCTGTATAACAAAGTGAATCAGCTATATGTACACATATATCCCCATATCCCCTCCCTCTTGCGTCTCCCTCCCACCCTCCCTATCCCACCCCTCTAGGTGGTCACAAAGCACCGAACTGATCTCCCTGTGCTATGCGGCTGCTTCCCACTAGCTATCTATTTTACATTTGGTAGTGTATATATGTCCATGCCACTCTCTCACTTCGTCCCAGCTTACCCTTCCCCCTCCCCGTGTCCTCAAGTCCATTCTCTACGTCTGCATCTTTATTCCTGTCCTGCCCCTAGGTTCTTCAGAACCTTTTTTTTTTTTTTTTAGATTCCATATATATGTGTTAGCATACGGTATTTGTTAACGGGTGTTGTTTTAAGCCACCAATGGTAATTTGTTACAAGGCAATAGAAAACTAACACAACCCTGCCACTGAATTAACCCTTCTCTAGATAGGCCTCTAGTCTCAAAAGTGTATGAGCTGCCACTCTATTGTCAATCCACAGACAAATGGATCAATTCTCAGGCATTAGTAAATAAGCCTGGGTCATTTATGATTATATGAGGAGGGGAATCATGGGAAAAGATTGGAATTCCTGATAATTTGGCTTGTGAGGGACTTAACGTTATTTTCATTTGGGTAAAAAAGGAAATATGACCCTATTTTGAAGTAACAGGCTGGTGAGACTTCACGATCGTGGGTGTTATTAGAATTTCAGGGACTTCCCTGGTGGCACAGTGGTTAAGACTCCGCGCTCCAAATGCAGGGGGCCCGGGTTCAATCCCTGGTCTGGGAACTAGATCCCACACACATGCCGCAACTAAGAGTTCGCATGCCACAACTAAGGAGCCTGCCTGCCGCAACTAAGACCCAACACAATCAAATAAATAAATAAATATAAAAATAAAAAAATTTCAGGTAGCATAAGGCAAAGGAAAGACAGAGGAAAGAAAGTGTTCTTCAGCAAAAAGAGAATGATCTCTAGTGACAAGTGGATATGAGTATGTTTTGCAGATTGCTAGCTGTCTGATCATGGACTTGTAGGACATTTTCTTAACCTTTATGAACCCCAGACTACTTATCTTAAAATAGGGAAAATAACTATCTAATAAGATTTTGGGAGAATTAAATGAAATAGTTCATGTAAAATCTCAGCGCCTGCAGCACAGTAGACTATCGATAGTTCATCCCCATTACTAGAGTGGAATTTTTTTCACAACACCTTTGCAATGTTTCTATGGTAAAAGTAACTAAATTACAGCATATACCAAAGCAATGCTATCCTACAGAAATATAATGCATGCCACACTTGTACTTTAAAATTTTCTAGTAGTCACATGAAAAAAAGTAAAAATATGAAACTAATAGCACATTTCAATTCAGTATACCATGTTTCAAGTGCTCAACAGCAACATGTAGCTAGTGACTACAGTGTTAGACAGCTCAGTACTAGACCTCTATCTAAATAAATATTTCAATCAATTCTCCTTTACTCTTCGTTAATTCTAAAATAAACATAAATAGGTGATCAGTATATAATTATAGATGTATGAGAACACACATGCACACACATTACCCTCTGGCACATACCAAACCCAGATGATCTGGAGTTTTGTTGTTGTTGTTATTTTACCATCAGCTCTTAGTTACAATGAGTCACACTTGAATCAGAGGAGCAGGGTGTAAGTGGTACATGGGTTTCTAATTTTAAATTCGAAAACATACCACACATCAGAGCTACATAGTCAAACTAAAGTAATACCGGACAATCATGATAGCTAGGTTAAAACAAAAACCTATCTCGCACAAAAGAATACTCGTTGATTTTTAAAGTAACTTTAGTAAAAGATTATATATTTATTTCCTTAGCTTGTTCTTTGAAGACACTGGAGTAGACTTCTGGATTCTACAAAAGCTTGTTTTTTTTCTTTCTAAGTCATTATCTCCATTATGTGAGAATGAGGACTAAAGCAAATCAGAACTATAGAAAATAGGAGCAATGCACAGCAGCCACTAAGGACTCACATAAAATGTGTGACACTTCCACTACGATCTTCAAAGATGATTCAGACAGTGATCTTGCCCCTAGGGTGGATACACAGAAAAATATAGGAGACATCCAAACTTGTATAACACAAGGCAGAACACTGAAAGAGAATGAGAGATACCAAAAAGCATACCACAAGTATTTGTAAGAACAGAATTCTTTTCGGTGGGGATTAGGGAGGGTTTCCTAGAAAAGTATCCTTTGTGAGAGGTTTTAAAGAATGTTCTTTAAATGATGGTTAATAGGGCTCAATTCAACAGATATCTGTTTCCTACCTACTGTGCAGCAGGCCCCATTGTAGGCGGTGGGGATTCAGTAATGGAAGTCTGCGCTTAAGCTGTGGATGGGGGTGAAGAATGGTGAAAGACAAGTAAAACCAGCAATACAGCTCTTTCTGGATTCCAACCACTTTTTCCACCTTACCTTACCTCTGACATCCCTCTGCCTCTGAAGTCTTCTGAGGGTCTGCCTCTTGTACCCACAAACGACTTCTTATCTCTTCTCTGTTTCCGACCTTTCATCTGGAATATGACTCTTGGTCTTACCTCGTTCTCAGATCAGCCTGGTTGTAGGATCAGGGTTTCATTCTTTGACCCCCTACCCTGCAGCCACATGCACACTCTGCCCACCCCCTGTTCCAGCTCTAGCTCTAGTCAGGAAGCTACAGAATCAAGAAGCTGCCACCACAGCTTCAGGCTCCAGCATTACTCTGGTATAAAGAGGAAGTTGGGCACAGTTTACTAAGTATTATCATAGAGATAGTTCTAGTGGAGAACATTTGACTCAGCCTGTGAAGATCCAGAAAGGATTCCAAAAAGAGCAGATGCTTGAGAGGAATTATCCAAGAATGAAAGGAAGGATGAGATTTTTTGGCATAGAAGAACAACATGTACGAAATCAGGGAGAGGTGAGAGTGTGATGCTCTTAGGGAACTAGAGAATGAGTGCCGGTCAGAGAAGGGTCCTGTGGGCAGGGAGAGGAAATGATTCTGGACCTGCAGAAAGAGACTACATCATGTTAAGGAGTTTGGATTTATTTAGAAGATGATAAAAAGTAGAGCAGAAAGACAAAATGCATTAATGATGATGCTTTAAAAGAATAAAGTTTATATATGTGGACATATAATCAATGTATCATACATAACTTTTGAACTTCAAGATATTCTTGTTTTGATAACTTCCTTGATAAGCTCCACGTAGCATTCACTCATAAAGGGTAGTATGTGAAAACCTGAAATGGAATTACAGTACCTACATGATTATTTCAAGCTTATCTGTTTGCTTTTAATAATAAATCATCAGTATTGTGGAGGTTGATAACTTTCTGGTTAATTTTCCATTAATCTGAACAGTTTTTACTATTAACTATGTTTATCTCCTTATGAATAATAATTGCACACACATGAAATTCAGTGGTCAATGTCAATTCCATGAGTCACCCTGCTATTCGTGTATTATCTCCTAGACGTTTTTTTCTTTTATCTCTTCTATCACAATATAGAATTGCATATTCTATTCTACTAAAAAGTAGGTTAAATACAAATAGAAAAAGTATGAGAATCTCTTAAAAGAGAATGGTACCTTGAAAGAGAAAGGAAATTAACCTATTTGGGTGGGGGGAAAAGTTAACTTCTTAGTTTGTCAAGTCATGGGAATTTCCTAAATGGGGGAAACATGAAAGGTTTTTTTTTTTAATTTTTTAAAAGTTTTTCTAATTTTTTTTTTTTTATTTGGTTGCACTGGGTCTTAGTTGTGGCTCCAGGGCTCCTTAGTTGTGGCTCCAGGGCTCCTTAGTTGCAGCACATGGGCTCTTTAGTTGTGACATGCAAACTCTCAGTTGTGGCATGCATGTGGGATCTGGTTCCTTGACCAGGGATTGGACCTGGGTCCCCTGCATTGGGAGCATGGAGTCTTATCCACTGCGCCACCAGGGAAGTCCCGTAAGTTTTTTTTTTTTTAAATAGTTACCTTTAATAAAAAGAGTGATCTCCGCTGTGATTTCTTGGTTTAGAAAAGTGAAAGAAACTCAGAGGGGTTAATTACAGCTTCCTGCTCCAGGCAAGACCTGCCCAACATACTCTTTTGCTCACCAAAATTATTCAGTTCTATTTTTATATTCCATTAACTGATAAATTTTAAATCAATAAGAAAGATATACACGGCTTCCCTAGTGGAGCAGTGGTTAAGAATCTGCCTGCCAATGCAAGAGGGGACACAGGTTCGAGCCCTGGCCCGGGAAGATCCCATATGCCGCGGAGAAACTAAGCCCATGCGCCACAGCTACTGAGCCTGAGCTCTAGAGCCTGCAAGCCACAACTACTGAGCCCATGTGCCACAACTACTGAAGCCTACGTGCCTAGAGCCCGTGCTCCACAACAAGAGAAGCCACGACAATGAGAAGCCCGCGCACCACAATGAAGAGTAGCCCCCTCTCACTGCAACTAGAGAAAGCCTGCACACAGCAACAAAGGCCCAACACAGTCAAAAATAAATAAATAAATAAATTTATAAAAAAAAGAAAGATATACAAAATATTAAAATAAGTCATCTATTTGTTAAGAATTCTGATAAGCAGCTGTAATATTATTTTTTCACTTTGTTTTTACATAGTTTTAGGCATCTCTATATATTCTTTAAAAGTGCATTTCTAAAATTAACAGACTTTTTTTTAGTAGTTTTAGGTTTATAGAAAAGTTGACTGGAAAGTACAGGGTTCCCATGTAGCCCTCATTCCCCACCCCACAGTTTCCCCGTTATTAACAACTTGCATTAGTGTGGCATAATTGTTATGAATGATATTTTTTCCACAAAGTTTTAAACTTTCCTCCAAAGAGTTCTTGGATGTCTTATGTTAGATTTACTCCTAGACACTTGATATTCTCTAATATTACTATAAATAGTTTCTTCTCTTTAATTATATTTCCAGTTGTTTGCTGCTAGTAGCATTGATATATAGGAATGCAACTCACTTTTGTCTTACATAGGACATTTTGTTAATTTTAGGTTATTTTGGGTTGTCTATGTAAACAATCATATCAACTGCAAATATTGACCGTTTTGTTTCCTCCTCGCCAATCCATATGCCTCCATGCTACTGAGGACCACCAGTGTAAGGTTTTATAGAAAAAATGATAGAGGAATCTTTGTCTTATTCTTGTTTTTAAAGGGAATGCTTCTAATATTTTCCCACTTAGAAAGATGTTTGCTTTAGGTTATCTATAGTATTCTAATCAAGTTAAGGAAGATGAGAAAGTAGATCCAACATATATATAATTGGTATCCTCAAAGATACAAACCCTTCCCCCACAAAATGACCATCCTAACTATTTAAAAACATAAATCAAGAAAACTTTTTCTCCAGATAAAAGGTAATTTGACTATTATGAATCAAATATTATGAGACATATCCTAGCAAAAAAGTTATTGAGAATCAAAGAAAAAGAAAGAAAACTTTGGTTTGCCAGATAAAAGTTTAAGGCACAATAACTGTGTCTCAGATTTCCCCACAGCCCTGATTACAAGTCAGTAAAATAATGTCCTCAAGAACTCGAAGTCCTCAAGGAAAGAAAGTGTGAGTCAAGAATTTTATGCCCAGTAAATTGCTTTTCAGGTATAAAAGCAATAGAAGTACAATTCTGAATATGGAAGAATTTAGAGAATATAATACCCATGTTCTTCTTGAACAAACTACTTGAGGATTTACTTTCAGTCACCTAAGAAATAAATGAAACCATGGCAAAAGGACAAAGTACGCAATACTGAATTCATTTGATGGTGAGAATAGAACAATATAAAAGCTTTGTGGTTAAAGAACAAAATGTAAGTGTCACAAATTCTGATGTTAAAGGAATACTACTTCTAACAAAAGTTGGGACAGGAAGGAAAAAAGGTAAAGACTCAAGCAATATATTTAAGAAAATTCATCTGGCATTGGGGTTTTTTTAAAATGTATCCAGGTGATTCTAACAGGCAGTTAAATTTAGGAACCACTATGTACTATGGGAATAATGATAGTTACTCTCCTTTTCAAGCCTCAATTGTCCACAGTAAGTACACCAAACACTCTTGATTTCTACCAGTCTCAGGGCTGCTGAACAAGGAGACAGCAGTGTGTAACAATCCGTGTATTAAATCTTGTATGAGAAAACAATTTTGTTTTCCTTCTTGGTGTGAGATATTATTTTAGTATACAATCTTGGCAAGAACTGGCTGTTCTTGACTATGAATCTGGCCAATTGTTATAGAAGTCACCAACAAGAGTTACAATGAATAAATCCAATCAGTATGCCCTGTACCTGGAACATCCATATCAATCATGGAGACTGACAAAAGAATAGTAAGCACAGTAAGGACCAAAAAATAAATTAGAAAACAAACAAACAACAACCCAGAGATAACCACCTGTAAGCTCTGGTATCCAGCAAATTTAAGAATGCCTTCGGGGTCTCCTTTTGCAAGAAGAGGAGTTGGGGACTAACTAATCCTTGTCCTTTCTTTCCTGTTCCCATAATTTTCTTACTCTGTTCTGGGTTTTCCCATCAGCCTATTTGCTTGTCTGTGGTTTTGCTCCACAGAAGTAGCAAAATCCATTCCAGGTATTTGTATCAGCCTATCAGGCTGGCTGCAATTTGGAGCCATCGGTAGTCAATTTCTTTTATATTTTCTTTGTGTACTATAGGAACAACTCCGGCTGTCCCTTATCATGTCGCAGTCCACTCCCTGGTGAACTGGACCTGGACTTTTTATCGTTATGCAGTGTTTCCCTATCTCTAGTAGTACTTTTTGTTTTAAAGCCTGATATTAAAGCTACATCAGCTTTCATTTGGTTAGTGTTTGTATGATCTAACTTTCCCCATTCTTTTGCTTTCAACTTCAAGATCTCTGCTCAAAACAATGGGAGTTTACTGACTTCTAATTTAATAGCTATTTGGGTCAGTACATTGAATCCATCATTCCATTGTTTTCTGACTTCTGTTGTTGTTGGGATCCAACTGTGGCTCCTGTAAAGGTTCTACACTTCAGGTGTGAACTTTGGAAGCAGACAATTCAGAACAACTGTTCCTAGATCAAAATCCACTTTCTCATGGGCTGAAATTATAAGCCTGCTGAGCTAAACCAGAAAAACAAATATGGTAGAAATGACTAAGTTCTGAGATCAGAATCGGCACATAATTTGTGCAGCTCTGTGCAAAATGAAAATGCAGGACTTTTTGTTTAAAAATTATTTTATTTAAAAAATTTATTTCATTTATTTATTTATTTGGGACATGCTGCACGGCTTGTGGGATCTTAATTCCTCAATGAGGTATCGAACCTCTTCAGTGGAAGCACAGAGTCCTAACCACTGGACAGCCAGGGAATTCCCCCAAAATTATTAAGAATATCAAAACATTGGTAGCAGGACACTAAACCAAGTTTAGGGTCCTTCTGAACACGGGGCCTGTGTGACTGCACAGGTTGCATACCCATGAAACTGGTACTGTGGGAGATAGACTCTGCTTGTTGAGCTGATCTATTACTTTTCTGCACAAATGGAGCCATTTGTGCCATTTGGACTTGAGTGAAATTCAAAGCAGAAAGCTGATCGAAAGAAATGAGTCATAAAACTTTAGAGAGCAATCGATAACCTTCTTGCAGACATACATAGACTTCTCTAGAAAGAATACACAAGTGAATTCTTACAATTCTCAGCCATTGCTTTCAGAAGACAACTTACTCTAATTATAATAAACAAGCAGAAATGTCAAAGAAGTGAAGAGACTCATTTTTGCTCATTTACTACAACTATTACCACTTAGTAGAAGGTAGTACTGAGGCAGAAGGAAAAAATATTCCGGAATTCAATTCTGTTTTCTAAACATTTTCCCATAGCTACCACCCATCCTTTAGATTTCACTGTGGAAATAATAACTTAGATGAAAACAAGTATATACCAGTGAGTTAATAATAGTTGTGTGATATACACATGGAAGGGTATCAAGCTACATTGCAATTTGGATATCTAATAAGATATCATGCTTTCATTAGGTTGGAAAAATGAACAGTAATAGTATATTCATTCATTCAACAATTGTTTAATGAGTGCCTACTATATGTCAAGTAGGGAATAGTAAAAAAAAAACCACTGTATATATATATACATATATACATGTAGGTATGTAAATGTATGTATCAGATATTAGTATAATAAGAAAAAAAGCAGTTAAAAGGAATAGGAAGCAAAGGGGGGTTGAAATTTTAAAGGGGTGATGGTCAAGGCAGATTTTACTGGGAAGATGACATTTGAGGAAATGTTTGAAGTAGATGCAGGTATTATGAGAATTTTGAGTGTGTTTGTGGATATGAAGAGACTGAAGATAAAGGAGAAGAGATAAATGATGGAAGATGGTCTGTGAGGTGATAAGGGGGTGGGATCAAGGGACATAGGTTAAGGGACTGGCCCTGAAAAGGGAAAGACAATTCATTTTCTGAGATCAGAGAAAGTGACCTAAAAATGAATTCAGAGTGAAAGGGAATTGTAAATTATTGACTTTTGTACAGAGTCAAGGTGATATTAGCAACCTTAATCCTATGAGACATAAGACAAAGGTCAAGGAAATAGTGGTGATATTAGCAGAGAAAAGAAAGTGCATAAGGTAGAAATGAAAGAATATAATTTGAGAGCTGAAGTATAGAATAAGGAAAAATGAGCTTATTTAGATAATAAAGGCAAAGACAGTGTTTAACGAATTATTAACATCACAGCTTATAAAGGAAGCATCATGCAAAATAAGACCATAATTTTATAATCTTAAGAAAAACAGAGAGTTCCCTGGTGGCCTAGTAGTTAGGATTTGGCGCTTTTACTGCTGTGTTTATGAAAGAATGAAATGAATGAATGAAAGAATAAAATAAAAAAGTAGTTTAGATTCTGAGAGAAGACAGGACATAATAAAAATCCATAACATGAATTTTGAAATTCAGAAAAATGTTGTATAAAACATAGAGAAATGTTTAAAATCTGTAACTAAAGCAATGACCTGTGGAAGGATTTCCCCTCTGAGCAGAAACACTGTCAAATCAGAGAAGAGTCAAGGAAGTTTACTCTGAGCAGGACTCTGGGATAAAGATCCCACTCCCCACCTGAGAAAACAAAACAAAGCTAAGCCTCTCTCTCGGATATGGAATCTGAATTTATTCTACCCTTATAGTTAGGGAACTCCCTGCTGAGACATTAATATTAACACTGGAGCTGGACCCCAGTGAAAAACACCTAGGGTGCCTGGCAGTAGCAAGCCCCAAACCACTCTAAGGGATGCTTCTGCAACAATGGTCACATGAATTTTGCACTCAATGTTCACAATAAAAAATGACAAAAAACATGCAGTTAGATTACAGTTCACAAAAACATAATAAACAGGAGGATAAGCAACCTCAAGAACTTAGTTATAGAAAAATATTTCTGCAAAATCATCTTTCAAAGTATTTTTAAATTAAATAAAATTAATTTTTAAAGAATTAATAATAATAGTAAAGAATTTTTAAGGAATAAAGATTAAAGAAAAAATGGGAACCAAAATTACAGGATAATACATATGAAAAAGAACGGATAATTTTGATATAAAAAAATACAATTTCTAGAAATGAAAAAGTCATTTGAATTCAATCAACTTACTATAACTGCTGTTATTAAATTACAGATTACACACAGCTGAAACAAAATAGCAAAATGGATGATGGAGAAAATTATTCAAAATATATTATGAAGTGATAAAAGAATGGAAAATAAGAATGGGAGACTAAGACACATGAAGGATAGACTGAAAGGCCCAATATAGTCTGAAAAGTGTTTTAGATAGAATAGAAGGAATACAGGAGAGGCTATACATGAAAACATAGTGGATGAGATTTTCCAGAAATGATGAAATAAATAAATCTCCAAATCAGAGGATACTGGTGAAGAATAATAAAAGTAAATCCATATCTAGACACATGACAGTGATATTATAAAACATAAACTTTAAAAGGAAACTCTTATGGCAACCTTGAGAAGAGATGGTTACTACAAAATATCTCAGATAAAAAGAAAATCTGAAAGGCAATGGAAGAACAGTATCATTGACAAAAGATATATCAGGAGCAACTACAAAAACCAGAAAGCAAAGAATAATACTTTCAAAGTCTTGAAGATAAATAACTGTCAGAAGAGAATTCCACATCAAGTGAAACTACTATTCACAAATGAAAGAGAAATAAAGACATTTTAGACAAGCCAGTTAAGGGAATGTGCCTCTCACAGACCCTCAGAGAAAGAACTTTCTTAACAAAAAGAAAATTGAACTAAGGAAGAGTGACATGCAAGAAATAACAGTTATCACAGGACTGGAAAATGCTGACCTAAGAAAACAACAAAAATGACTAATTTGGGTGTTTAAAATAAGGTGATTCCCCCTCCCTCCCAAAAACAAAAACTGGTGTTATTTTTTTGAGAACTAGATAAACCTATTTGAAAGTGTATATGGAAAAATAAGCCAAAATAGTTGGTAAAATTATGAAATAGAAAAGTAGTGAGTGGGAACTCGCTCTACAAGACATTCAAACGTTGTTATAGAGTTAATAGAATAATGTGATACTGACAAGTCAGTGGAGCAGAACAGAAAGCACAGAAACTATTGTATCATATGTTGGATTTTAGTACATGACAAAGGTAGCACTTCAAGTCTTGTGGAAAAGCTAGATTAAGGAATTAGTGTGTTAGAATAACTGGTAGCTATTGGGGAAAAAAATAAATTTAGTATCTATCTACCTAAAACGCCACAGAAAAATAAAATTTAATTGAATCAAAGATTTAAATGTAAAAAAAATAAACTATAAAAATACTATACGAAAATATGGAAGAATACTTATTAAAAATCTTGAAGTAGAGAAGACTTTTCTAAGTGACAAAAAACCCAGAAACTGTAAAAGAAAATACTGATTTAAAAAAATACCTAAACAAAGTTAAAAGACAAATGATGATCTGGGAAAAAATACTTGCAATTCTTATCATAAACAAAAGAAAACCCAACAATTCTATAGAAAAAATGGGCAGAGGATGTGAACTGACAGTTCACACAGAAGGAAATACCAATGGATCTTAATATATGGAAAGATACAAAAAGACTTTTGACTTGAGTCATAATAAAAGAAATGCAACTTGAAACTCCAATAAGATGGATTGTTTACCTTTTGGTTGGTAAACAACAAAAGAGTTTCTAACACATTGTTACCAAGAGCATAGAGAAATGTTTTTTTAAATTTTATTCATTCATTCATTCCATTATTTATTTCTGGTTAAAATGTACTTGATGAACCTGAAGGTGATTTGATGAGGAAATGTTGATTGCTGCTTCAAATAGACCCCATAATTTCATTTACTTAACACACAGAAGTGTAATTTTTGTACATGAAATAGTCCAGTGCAGAATTTCCTAGTGATGAGAGCAAGGGAGGAGAAAGGGAGGTGTAGGGATGGAGGTCTAATCCATGAAGTCACTCAGGGACCTAGGTTGATAGTAATTCTGTTTCTCCAGCAAGTGGCTTTCCAAATTGCCCTGAGTACTGACATCCAGCCAAAAAAAGCAGAAAGAACATGGAGAAGAGTGCATGGGAAATGTCTTAGCCAACTTGTGCTACTCTAACAAAATACTATAGACTGGGTGACTTTGGCGGCAAAAATTTTTTTCTCATAGGTCTAGAAGCTGGGAAGTCTGAGATCAAGATGATGCCAACATGGTTGAGCTCTGATGAGAGCCCTCTTCTGGATTCCAAATGGCTTACTTCTGGTATGGCAGAAAAAGGAGGAGCTAGCTCTCTGGCCTCTTGTTGTAAGGGCGTTAATCTCATTCATGAGGGCTCCACCCTCATGATCTAGTCACCTCCCAAAGGCCCCACCTCCAAATACCACTGCATTGAGACTAGGGTTTCAACATATGAATCCTAGGTGTTTACAAACATTCAGTTCATAATAGGACGTTTTAATGGGGCGTCATAGGAAGACAATGAAACGCATTTGGAGACGAATTTATTGAAATTAAAACACACATGCCTCCTGTTGCATGCCCTTTGAGGAATTTATACTACAGATATACACATGTGCAAAATGAGGTCTATACAAATATGCTCACTACAATATTGTTTTTAGTAGCAAAAACATTAAACAACCTAAATATCCAAAGTAGGTGATTTGTTAAATACATTATGATACGTGTATCTAATGGCTATTATAAGAATTACAAAGCCATTATACTATTGTATACTTATATATGTAGTATAAAATATATATTTATATTATAATTATATAAATTATTACAAGGAGTGAGGGAGCTCTATATGTACTGATATGAAGTAATTTCAAAGAAATACTTTTAGATAAAAAAAACAACATGTAGAACAGTGTGGGTCATTTGCTACCATTTATATGAGAAAGAAAAAATATGTACATACCTTATATGCTTGTATATGCATACACTGCTTCTGGACAGATATACAATAAACTGATACTAATGGTTGCCTCTGGGGAGGGGGCCTTGAAGACAAGGGACAGAGATGGGACTAAAACTTACACTGTACAGCTTTTTGTAGCTTTCAAAAAAATTTTTTTTCACTATGTACAACCTAGTCAAAGCATAAAATACTTAAAAATATACCAAAATATCAGAGAATAATAATATGAAAGATGATGGGAGTTAGGCAGAAAGGTAGTTATGAGAATGAATCAGGAAGAGGGTAGAAACCTTTTTAAACCTGAGATAATATAAAGACATGTATGCAGGATAAAATTCTAAGGTAACTGCTAAGAATGGATATAAAATGTACAATTCCAAAATAGAATAAGGGTAAAGAAAAAATTAATTTAGCAGAAGGCAAAAAGGAAGAAACAAATAAAAGGCACAAAATAGGACTGGCAGTAATAAATTCAAATATATCAGAAATCACAATGAGTGTGAGCTGATGAAACTCACAAGCAAAAGACAAGGTAACTTCAGATAGGCTCCTTTAGATCGAGCAGCCTGCCAATCACCAAAGATGTGAGAAAGGTCATGTTAAGATCATTCAATCCCAGCCAAATTAGCCCAGACCAGAATAGACCATCCAGCTAACCCACAGAATCAAAACAATAATATATGTTAAGCCACTATGTTTTGCAGCAAAAGTTAATTGGTAGAGTTGGGACTTCAAAACTTATAATAAAATACTTGCAACAGTTTTATGCTATTAAATTTTGAAAACCTATAAAAAAGACAACTTTTTTGAAAAAGATTAACTCCAGAAACAGATTCAAAAAGAGAGTGAAACTATGAACAAACATAAACCATTAATCTAAAATATACCCTCATTTAAAGCACTAGGTTTAGAGTTTACATTAGATTTTTAAAAAACCAAACTTCAGTAACAGTTAATTTCCAGAGAATTAAAAAGTAGGGAAAAGATACAACCTGGTATAACTGGTGTAACTTTGCTATAAAATTATACAAGAAGAGTATGGAGAAAGAAAAATTAAAGGTCAATGCTGCTGATAAACATGGATGAAAAAGTCCTACACAAAATATTAGCGAAGAAAATCTAGCATATATATACAGAAAACATATATACACATATAAATCTATCATGACAAAGTAGATATTACAGCAAGAATGCAAAGCAGATTCAACAATGAGAAAATCTTGAACCTAATTAATTCATTTCTGTCCTCATTAAAAGATTCAAAAAAGAAAAGCCATTTTATCGTCTTATTAGGTACAGAAAAAGAAAACTCTTAGAAGACTATATAAATGGACAGAAACTTTCCTAATCTGAATAAGGACATTGTGCAGCTTTTTGACTTTTAGCTGTCAGCTTCATTCCTGCACTTGCGTTTTCTCTTCTCTATCACAGGGGGTTGGAAGCCTGACAACTGTATTTCCCGTGCTCCCTTGCTGTGGTTTGGTTAGATTCTGCCAATGGGAGACAATGGTGAGGATTTAAAAGGTGGCAAAGGGAGAGAAGCCATTTGTTTCCTTCTTCTGTTTCTGGCTCTAGTAGCAGGAGCAGCTGTAGCAGCTGTGCCCCAGCTGCCCAGAAGCACAGCATTCTTGGGCTCTGAGTTAACAGCACTTTCACCTTTTTGCTCCTTAACCTTTCCAACAATTTTGTAATTAGTTCCCTGTGTTAGCTTCCCTCTGACATACCTAATTGGTTTGTGTTTTTCAAACTGGTTAGTAACTGATATAGGTATCCACCAGACTCTGCAACAGATACCATTATCAGTGATGATTAGGGAAGAAGGAGAGAGGGAGATGGAAGAGGGGGAGCATGAGCGCTCTCTGGTGTCTCTTCCTATAAGGGAAACTGATCTTACAGGATCAGGGACCCGCCCCTATAACTTCATTCAACCTCAATAACTTCCTTAGAGGGTCCTCTCTAAATACAGCCACACCAGGGGTTAGGGCCTCAATATGAATTTGAGGGGGGGGACACAAACATTCTGTCCATAACAACGATATATACCCTGAAAAAGGGCAAGGAGCTAGGCTGTTTGTGTTTGCACTCTAAATCTGAGGTATTCTTAATTACCTTTAGAGCCAAGTGTCCTTTATTGCGGGAATAGAGCCTTTGATTGACTCAGATAAAGGATGTAAGTCTCACAGAAACCAAAGACCAAAGCCAAAATTCCAATGGACTTCATGGGAACTAGAAAGCCACCAGGGACCAAGGCCATTCTATGTTTACAGTCTTTGGGGCAGATTCTTTATATGGTGCTGTAGGTCAGGCAGACAATAAAAGATATGTCTAATATGGTTATTAACCATGAGGTTGGTTATGTACCTCTAACAAATATTCCACTCATCCATACGTTTACTATATTAGTAAAATAGTGGTTGCTATTGTTAATTCTAAAATTTCCTTTTCCAAACTTCTTTGTACCACCTTTAATTCTAGGATTCTAGAAATTGGCGAACTATACCATATTTGAAAGACACGAGATTTTAATAACCCAAATAAACAGAATTTTTCACTTTTATACTTCGTAAGAAAAGTTGCCAATGGAGACAAATACGAAAGTACAAAATAAAACCAAATTCTATAAATTAATGTTCAATTTTAGTTTTTACAAAGCAAATGTATTCAACCTGACAACGAGTCATGAGCTACCAAATGAAGTTAGATATCATAACTATAAAGGCTTACTTCTTTTTAAGACCGCATCTTGTAAAGGGATCTTCTTTAAAAATACCATGAATATTACTGATGGCAATGGTGTCCCTTACGATTGGCCAGCTCATGAACTGACTGATTTTCTACTTGCATCCAGAATAGTGTTAGTATCCCAGGTCAGCTTTAAAGTGGTTTGAGTAACTGTATCAGTCAGGGTTTGATTAGACAAGCAAACCAGTAAGAATATCTATTTGGTAAGTAGAGGTGAGTTTGTGGTGACTTCCATTTGGCCTTTCCTACTACAATAGTTTTTTTTCCAAGAGTAAAAACAACCCATGTGGGGACTATTCCAACTGTGCATGCCAGAACTGGAGAAATAACCATCGGGTGAATTCAAGAGCCTACTGAGCTTGCAGTGAAGTGGACTGGAGCCAAAATTCCAATAAACACCTGACCTTTGTAAGCCCCTACTCTGACTGATGGACCATAATGGTGCTTTGGTTCTCTAGGAATTAGTGCCAGTTCAGAGCCAATGTCCCATAATTTCCACAGAGTTTGGTTATTCCGCCTTCCTCAATGCATATCACCCTAGTAAATGACTGCAGGCCCCTTTGCGTAAGTTTAGGAGCAAGATTTACAGTATATATTTTGGGCTGTGCATTACGGTTGTTCCTCAGGGGAACCTGGTCTCCCCTTTATTTAAGAGGCTCTGGGTCTGTGAATTGGCTCATGTCTGGTAATTGGTTCAGGAGCCAAGAGTTTTGTATTGTGTGATTCAAGTCAGACTTCAGCTCATCAGACCTAGCGTTTCCTGCTTATGCAAATCACACTAAATATAAATGATACTAACTAACTACTATGCTAAAGTAAGATTTCAGTACATTGCTTATCTAATTCTGACCTAGGGACGCCACAAGCAATTAGCCAACACCAAAGATCTCTATGGGTCAACTCGTTCTGATTACCACTTTGGCTTTGCTGTACGTTACATTAACCAAACCCACCTTGTCTTTGGCAATTAAGCATTGCCATTTTGTCCTTTTCACCACAGAAGCCTATGATCCTTTGGTTCCAGGGTTTAGTGAACAACCAAGCCAACTCCAAGAGTGGAAAGCCACTCTTAGTTTCTTGGCCTAACATATCAGATCCAGAATTTCTGCTTTGTACACCCAAATCAATACATTTGGCCTGATCCTACTTTACATTCTTTCCACCCTGATCCAACACTCTTAGGATCCCAAACATATTTTATCAGTCAAAATTAGCAAAATCTCACTATTCTTTTGGTGCATTTGCTTCCTTCTTGTAGGTCATTTTGTAACTGACCTCCCGAGGCCTGCCAGGATTTAAGTCTATTTCAAGTTTGAGAAACAATGAGGGATGGTGGGGATAGGTCCTGAAGAGGCTTTGTCTCCTGCAAAGCCACTCTCTCAGGTTCTTCAGGCAAGGGGAGACTGACCTTCTCATGCAGAAAGAAGGGCTACTTCTACTGGAATAGAAGGCATAGCAAAATTTAAAGGCCATGGGCCAAGCTTCATTCATATCTGCCCATAAAGTCCCCATATCAATTTTCAAAGTCCCTCTTCTTCCCAATCAATGCCCTAACTTGAACAAAAAAGACCCTATGGAGTGGTAAATTCAATTTGCCTTGTAATTCAATCACCCACAGGATTAGCCTTCTGTTTGTTTTTCAGAAAAATTTCAGAAACTTTGCTACTGCATGAGATAGAGTTTCTTTTAGGGCAGTCATAAACAAGTTTGTAATTCTGAACGTCCCTAGAATTCCCTGGCTTGTGGAAACAAATAAAGTCACCTTAATATTGAAGACTGAATTCCACTAGTTTGAAAGCTCTCACGTACATAACAGTAAAACCTTGGGCCTCTTTTGAGGTTTCTCTCTTACAGACATATCTCTGGTGTTTTTGGAGGTTGTCACATAGTGTCACAAAGCATGCATGGCCACTGTGCGTGGCACTGCTTTCACTTGGCTCTGGGCCACCACTCCATACTCCCAGCAGACTGTTGCTGGAGCTGGCACCACAGCCCTACTCTGAATTGCCGCTCTGTGCTCCACCTAAGCCACTGTTGACACAGGGGCTGCTACTTTACACTCTGTGCCTGCCATGCCTGTCATAGCTGCTTCTCCTGGACCCCCATTCCCTCTCCCTCAGGCCTGCTGTTTATGCTGGCGCTGCTGCCCAAGGTAACTCTCTTGGCCTTTCCACGTGGGCTGCTGCTGGCCCAGCTGCTGTCACTCTACCTGGATGCTACTTCTGGGTGCCTTGCTGCTCTGTCCTATTCCATTGCCAGACCTTCTGCTTTGCCTCCTGCTTCTGCTGTGGTCACCCTATCCTTTGCAGCCAGTCAACATCCTTCACTGTCATCACCCATCTGCCTTAGGCTGCTAGCATTCATCTTTTATAAAATGGGTAGAGAAACAGTTTCCTCTTCTCTGTGTTCTGTCCTCTTATACAATTCCACCTCAGAGCTGCTTGGGGCCTGAGGTGTTACATAGTTTAAGGAGTCTTCCATATTATCCACACATGCTCCTGTCCTCATAGGTTCATGTTGGCGATTAGGACAGCAGTAGAGCTTGTGGGGAGGTTGAGTCAGAGGCACTGCACTACACCCAGAAATCCTCTTGAAATCTCAGGTCTTATTACTGAGTTTAGTTTATTGTGCTAGGCTTCTTTCCTTGAGATTGTGCCAGGTTTCTTACAGGAGCTGCATAATCTACTTCTCTTTTACCCAGTTTTCTACTCAGTTTGAATTCCTATCATGAACACAGTTCAAATGCTTGTCCTAGAAGATGCCAGTGAACACAAACAGATCCAGTGGTGTGTGAAGGCCTCACTCCACATTAGAATATAAAGGATAGTCCCTCCATTGTAGGATTTAAAAACTCTCATTTGGCTTTATCAGAGGGAAAAAACTTCATTTCATACATGTATATGTGTGTATGTTTGTGTGTACATGTATCAACAATTATTTGTCAGATACATATATTGTGACAGATGCTCCAAGTATATCTATGAGCAAAACAAAGACCTTTGTCTTCAAAGCGCTTACATTTAGTGGGAAGACAGAAAAAAAATAACAAATACAATAAACAAATATAATATGTATTAGTAGCTGATGACTGCAGAAAAAATATAACAGTAGACAGGGTAAGGATAATCTGAAGTGTCAGTGGTATGTGTGTGCACGTGTGTGAGCGTGTGCCTGCATGCATGGGCACAGTTGTAGTAGTAAACCAGATGGTTAGGGCAAGTCTCATTGAGAAGGTTCCCTCACTGAGGGAAGACAAGAAGGGAAGAAAGTTAGCTAAGGAGAAGAACATTTCAGGGAGAGGGCACAGCCAGGGCAAAGTCCTAACCCAAGAGTGTGCATGGTGTAATGGAGTAACAGCAAGGAAGCTGTTGAAGGGGACTGAAGCTGAGTGAAAGGGAGAGTAGAAAGAGACAAGGTCAGAGAGATAATGGGATGCCAGGTTAAGTTGGACCTTGAACCTGTTGTAAAGGTTTTCACTTTAACTCTGACTAAAATGGGAAGTTTTTGGAGGACTTTGAGCAGACAAATGATATGACCTGTCTTACATTTTTTAAAGCTCTGGCTTCTAACTATGAGGTTTAGGTTAGAGGAAGAGGGACAGTGAAGAGGTTATGAGGTTAGTCCAAATGAGAGAGGATGGTGGCTCAGACCAAGGTAGTAACTGAAGGGGTGGTGAGTACTCGGGTTCTGGTAATATTTGAAGGGAGAGTCACATAGGATTTCCCAAGAAATTGGATGTGAGAGATAGAGAGGAGTCAAAGCTAACTCTAAGATTTTTTACCTGAGCAGATGGAAGGAAGGAGCTGTTAACGAACTTTCAAGATGCCAAGATAGGGAACGCTGCAGGTGGGCCAAGTTTAAAGAGTAAGGTCTGGAGTTCTGCTGGAGACCTGTAAAGTATGAGATGCCTATTAGACATTCAAGGAGATGTTGAATAGGCAGTTGGATATTCAACTCAGGATTCAAGAGGGAGAACTGGGCTGAAGAGAGACATTTGGGAGTTGTCAGATAAGAGGTTTACATTTACAGCCCAGAGACCAGATGAGATCATCAAGGTAGTGAGTTTGGATAGACAAGAAAGGGCCCAAGGATGAGCCTGGGGCACTCCAACACCAAAAGGTTAGAGAGAAGACACCAAGTCAGTCAAAGACTGAGAAGAAATAGCCAGGGAGGCAGGAGGAAAACTAAAAGAGTGTGGTATCCTGGAAGTCAAAAGAAAGTACATCAAAGAGGAGGGAGTGATCAATGTCATAAAATGCTGCTGGTCAGGCAAGATGAGGACTGAAAATTGACCAATGGAATGATCAATATGAGGTCACTTGATGGCCTTGACAAGAACAATTTTGGTAGAGTAGTGTAGGCAAAAGCTTCACTGAATTTGGTTCAATAGAGGTGGAAAGGGAAAAATTAGAATCTACAAATGGCTATTAAGGAGTTTAACTGTAAAGAAATTGGACAGTAGAGGGAGGGAAAAGTAGGTCAAAAGGAGTTTTTTGTTCATTTTATTAAAGACAGTAAAAATAATAGCGCCCTTGTAGGCTGATGGAAATGATTTAGTGCAGAGTGAAAAGTTGATAACAGGGGCTAGGGAGCAGGAACTACTGGAGCAATGTCTTTTATTGGGTGAGAGGGAATAGGACCTCAGTGTCTAAGTTGAGGGACTGGCTTTAAACAGAGCATGAATAGTTCATCTATGGTAACAAGCCGCTGTGGGGGAGATTTTGCTTTATGTAGAAAATGGCATTTTTTAATCTGGCTTATAATATTGGTCATAAGAGAGCAGAGGCTTTGTCAGATCAATGGAAAGTCAGCTTTCCAAGTTGGCAGCTGTGCCCCTACACATCCTCCCCCAGTATTCATCCGGCACACACATGCCCAATCCCAAGGGGTGGTCCAGGCCCCAGGCATATTTAGGGAAGGCCAAAGAAAGGGGTCTTTATGGTGGTCACTGACATTCAATTCTGGTTTGAAGATGCTCTTGATCTGATTAAAACATCAGGTGGGAATAGAGGAAAGAAACACTTATGTTTTACCGTCAATTGAGTTCCATTTAGGACTAGAAAGGAAGAAAAAAGAAACAGTTTTCTCTTTTAAGTAAATGGATAGGGTGATGATGAGTCAATAAATTAGCTAAGAAACAGTGCTAGGAAGGAGAGAAAATAATCTGCTATTTTAAGAAAATGGATGGGGTGACAATGATTTCATTACATTAGCTAAGAAACCAGTCAGTGCTTATTGTACGTTTCAGGGGGAGAGGCCTGACGACTTGAATCTTGGATAAATCTAGAAGCTTGGCAGCAAGCAGAGTAAGAAGCCAAGACTGGATAAGCAGTAGGATGAAGGTAGGAAATGACATTGCAATCTGGGTTTGTCTTTCTGAGGGAACTGCTGAGAATGGTATGGAGAAGTTAAGGGTACCATGCCCCACACTCATGTCCTCCTCTGTGTCCATGCCAGTCACTTGTCACTCTGTTAAAGAAGTCTGCTGAAGTACAAGATCTGGACAAGAAGCAGATAGTGTATCATCTGAGACCAAAACAGGATTGCAGGGTACTCGTCTACAACAAATAGTAGAAATGCAAATACAAGTGCAGTGATGTGTGAGTCTTCACCTGCATTCGTTTTGTTTAAAATTTCATTTAGCAGTAGCTCTGGTTTTCTTTGATTCACTGTTGCCGTCAAATAATGCCAATAATAGCTAACATACTAAGAACTTACAATGTGCCAGGCACTGTTCTAAGTAGTTAAAATGTATTTATTTAGGGACTCCCCTGGTGGTCCAGTAGCTAAGACTCCTCGCTCCCAATGCAGGGGGCCTGGGTTCAATCCCTGGTCAGGGAACTAGATCCCACATGCCACAACTAGGAGTTTGCATGCCGCAACTAAAGATCCCGCATGCTGCAACTAAGACCTGGTGCAGCCAAATAAATAAATAAATATTTTTAAAAAACGTATTTAATTAATTTCAAGCAGGGACTATTATTCTCCCTTTACAGATGAGGAAGCTGACGCACAGAGAGGTTAGATAACCTGACTCTGCACACAAAGCTAGTGGCTAAGTTGGGAGACAATCCAGGCAGTCTAGTGACAAAAGCCAATGTTCCTACCTACTCTGGAATAGTCTCATCTCAGGACTTGGGGACTTCTGGATTGCTAAGAACTTCTTACTGACTTGGGGTGTTTGTGAAAAAATCTGTTTTATCTTTGCATTATGAGAATCTATTTCAATATTAAAATTTGATTGAGTGGAAATTTCTTGTCTTCACAGAGATTTTAAAGTAGAAAAACTTAGCTCCTCTTTCTTATGAATCCAAACAATTTCTGGGAGCATTCATCCATGTGAGCATTATGTAATGATGAGTCAGAGCTGTTTGAAAGGTTTGGGGAGTGATACATTATTTATACTGCTAATTATCACACTAAAATTATAAATTTGCACAATGTTTATTGTGAATATTCTTCAGGCGCAGTTTAGTTATTCAAATTATTTCTGACTTTATGTATACATATGAATCAATGTTAACTTGCCACGTTCTTTTCAGTACCCGTATTTACCAATTAATAAAATATTAAAATTTACACAATTCACCTATGGAAAACAGCTGATGGCAAGTGGGAAAAAAGAGGGCTAGTAGAGAAAAAAATGAGAAAGAATAGTTCATTTTTGCAAGTAAGTAAAAACATTTTCCTCTTTATTTTACAAATTGTAGAGGTGGAAAAATGAAACAAGTCAGAGGATATTCTGTTAGGCATGAAGCTCTTCCACCCTGTAACAGAAGTAGTTCATGAAAGCTTCATCCTCTGGAGAAAGAGTGGGTATTCTGGGATTGCTTCTTGTTGTTGTTTTTCCCACAGATAGTGTGCTCACACAAGGGAATATTACATTGTAAATTCTGAGGGTATGGTCACATTTCTCACTTCCTGTATATTTGCATAGTATCTGGTGCTTTGCATAGGAGAGGGTGTTATTAATAAATATTGATTTGGCTGGGTATGATGATTAATTTTATGTGTCAACCTGATTGGCTAAAGGATGCCCAGGGCTTCCCTGGTGGTGCAGTGGTTGAGAACCCGCCTGCCAATGCAGGGTTCGAGCCCTGGTCCGGGAAGATCCCACATGCCACGGAGCAGCAAAGCCTGTGTGCCACAACTACTGAGCCTACACTCTAGAGCCTGAGTGCCACAACTACTGAAGCCCGTGTGCCTAGAGTCCATGCTCCACAACAAGAGAAGCCACCGCAATGAGAAACCCGCGCACCGCAAAGAAAAGTAGCCCCCGCTCGCCACAACTAGAGAAAAGCCCGTGCGCAGCAACGAAGACCCAACGCAGCCAAAAATAAATAAATTAATAAATTATTTTTTTAAAAAAAGGATGCCCAGATAGTTGGTAAGACCTTATTTCTGGGTGTTTCTGTGAGGGTGTCTCCAGAAGAGATTAGCATTTGAATCAGTAGAGTGAGTAAAGAAGATCTTACTTACCAATGTGGTGGGCATGAACAGAACAGAAAGTGGAGGAATGACGAATTTGCTCTGTTTGAGCTGAGACATCCATCTTCTCCTGCCCTCAGACATGGGCGCTCCTGGTCCTCAGGCTGTCAGACTCAGATCAGGACTGACACCACATGGCTCTGCCACTCCCACTCCTATTCTTAGGACTTTGGACTGGGACTGACTCCATATCACCAGCTTTCCTGGTTCTCCAGCTTGGAGATGGCAGATCGTGGGACTTGGCCTCCATAACTGGCATGAGCCAATTCCTATAATAAGTATAAAGATCTATAGATATTGGTCTGTTTCTCCAGAAAACCCTAACTAATTTACACAGAATAGATAAGCAAAACATTTAGTCTCAGGTGAGGTACTCCTGGAAACATTTCAACCTTGGAGACACACAAACAAGTGTGTGTAACTTGGAGATTAAAGTCAAGTACACATAAGCACTGATAACGTAGAACTGTGCTCTAGCAATCAGGCATAGCACATGTTTCACAAAATACCACTTCAAGAATGGCTTGTCCTAAGCAAAATATCAATAACAGTTCTGTCCTGATTTACTGTGTGATCTTAAATAATTTATTATTTTCTGTCATTCTACCTCATTTTCTACATCTATAATAAGATGTCCTATCAAGGTGCCATGAAGTCACATTAGCTAAATGTGCTACTGCAGATGAAGTGTTACATGCTGCTTGCTTGGAAATATTTTCTGAAAGTCAGAAGTATTTTTTAAACAGATTATTCCTAAAACAAATGGCATAATTAAGTGCAAGTGTGTGATCAGAGCATTATGTGCTGACAGATAACATTTATAGAAATTCAATACTTTAAAGTAATTCCTGTACCAACCATTACTCAGCCATATTGATATAAAATGCAGAGAAATTAGAGTGATCATAAACAGAATTAATCAAGACCTTATTCCAATAAACACCTACATCACATTTGCTGTAGCCACACACAACTTTTCTTTTCCTGCATTGTGTGTGTATCAAAGCCACAACACGATGTGTTTGCAAATGACATTTACAGCAGCTCAAGTTCTGTATACAATAGTTAATGACCCATCTCAAAGAATTCTATTTTTCAGCCTTATTGGTTCACTATTGTGGAGGGAAGTAATAAAGCTCTACAGTTCCTGGAAAAAATGGTCAGACTTTATTTTTAGTGTAAAGGGTCAGAATTTCATTCTTCAGAAAGGGATACTGAGGTACATTCAGAATTAGCAACAAATATAAGCTGCTATCAATCAGGGAGCTTCCTGGTACCAGACTGAATTAAATGGTAATTGGATTATTTTAAAATCTTGAAATATAACAAGATTATGAACTTACTGGTAAAATGTATACCATTATTAATATCAACAATTTCTTTTATTTTTCAAATATGTTGTGTTCAAGTCACTATGCCAAGATCACAGGGGCTAACAATGTAACATATATTGTATTTTTTTTTAAATAAAAACTTTCATTGGCCAAGATGGTGGAGTAGGAAGACCCTGAGCTCACCTCCTCTCATGGGCACACCAAAATTACAACTATTCACAGAGCAACTATTGATGAGAAAGACTGGAATCTAGCAGAAAAGATCTTCTACATCTAAAGTTATAAAGAAGGAACCACAACAAGATGGGGGGGGCGGGGCAGAGATGCAGTATAGTCAAGACCCATTCCCTGAGTGGGCAACCAACAAATGGGAGGATAATTACAATTGCAGAGGTTTCCCTCAAGGATTGAGTGGTCCAAGAAACACATAGGGCTCCCCAGCCCAGAGGTCCTGCACCAGGAAGACAGATCCCCAGAACATTTGGCTTTGAAGGTCAATGGGGCTTACATTCAGGACACCCAAGGGGCTGCAGGGATTAGAGACTGCACTCTTAAAGGATGCACACAAAATCTCACAAGCTCTGGGAGCCAGGGCAGAAGCAGTAATTTGAAAGGAGACTGGGTCAGATTGACCTGCTGATCTTGGAGAGTCTCCCGGAGAGACAAGGAGGCAACTGGAGCTCACCCTGAGGTCACAGACACTGGTGGCAGCCACTTTGGGGAGCTTGTTCTACCACGTGGACACTGGTGCTGGTGAGTGCCATTTTAGAATCTTCCCTCTAGCTTATTAGCTTCAGGACCTGGCCCTGCCCACCAGCCTCTGGACACCATATGGGAACACCTCGGGCCAAGCAACTAGACACAGGCCCACCCACCATGAGGCAGGTTGCTTTAAGACTCCCTGAGCCCACAAGAAGCCTGGGACACAGCCCTGTCCACCAGAGGGCCCACGACCTGGCCTTACACACCAGTGGACAGGCACAAGCCCCAGGAACCCCAGGGCCCTGCAGCCACAGACCCTGGGGCCCAGCTCTGCCTACCAGGGCATTAGCCCTGGGACCCCGGGCCTCGGTTCCATCCACCAGTGGGCCCTGAAGTCAGACAGCCATGGACCCAGCTCCACCCACTACTGGCAGGCACCAGCCCCAGGATTTCCTGGACTCAGGCCCCATCCACCAGCAGGCAGACACTAGCCCCAGGAACGCCACAGCCCCACAGCCTCCTGTGGCAGGACCCAGCCCACCCTCAAGAGGCCAACATCAGCTCTGAGACACCTTGGGCCCCTCACCCAGCTGCCCCAAGATCTGGTATCACTCACCAGCTGGTGACACAAACTTCAGGACACCCTGGACCCTGCAGCCAACTGTGTCAGGAACTTGCCCAGCCCACCAGTGGGCCAAAACCAGCTCTAGGACCCCCAGGACCCTGAAGCCAGAGATCCAGGGGCCTGGGTCCACCCGCCACTGAGCCAGCACTAGCCCCAGAACTCCATGGGCCTTTTAGTGTCTCATGCATTTCTACTTGTTTGTTTTGTGTAGTTCTAAAAGGGAAGTTTATAGTGACACAAGCCCACCTCAGGAAACAAGAAAAATCTCAAATAAACAACCTAACCTTACACCTAAAGGAACTAGAAGAACAAACAAAACCCAAAGTTAGAGAAGGAAAAAGATAATAAAGATCAGAGCAGAAATAAATGAAAGAGACTAAAAAAAGAAACATAGAAAAGATCAATGAAACTAAAAGTTGGTTCTTTGAAAAGATAAACAAAATTGATAAACTTTTAGTCAGCCTCATCAAGAAAAAAAGAGGGCCCAAATCAATAGAATAAGAAATGTAAAAGGAAAAGTTACATTGACACCACAGAAATACAAAGGATCGTGAGAGGTTAGTAAATAAATAAAATGGACAACCTAGGACAAATTCCTAGAAATGTACAACCTTGTAAGACTGAACCAGGAAGATATAGAAAATATGAACAGACCAATTACCAGTAATGAAACTGAATCAGTAATTGAAAACTCCCAATCAACAAAAGTGCAGAACCAGAGGGCTTCACAGGTGAATTCTACCAAACATTTAGTATTAACACCTATTCTTCTCAAACTATTCCAAAAAATTGCAGAGGAAGGAACAGTTCCAAATTCATTCTACAAGGCCAGCATCAGCATCAGCACCCTGATACCAAAACTAGACAAAGATATCACAAAAAGAAAATTACAAGCCATTGACTTCAGACTATACTACAAAGCTACAATAATCAAAACAGTGTGGTACTGACACAAAAACAGACACATAGATCAATGGTCAGAATAGAGAGCTCAGAAATAAACCCATGCACTTATGGTCAATTAATCTACAGCAAAGGAGATAAGAATATACAATGAAGAAAATACAGTCACTTTAATAAGAAGTGCTGGCAAAACTGGACAGCTACATGTAGTATAATGAAATTAGGACATTTTCTCACACCATATACAAAAATAAACTCAAAATGGATTAAACACTTATATGTAAGACCAAAACCCATAAAACTCCTAGAAGAAAACATAGGTGGAACACTGACATAAATTGTAGCAATATGTTTTTGGATCTGTCTCCTAAGGAAAAAGAAATAAAAGCAAAAATAAACCAATGGGACCTAATTAAATTTAAAAGTTTTTGCACAGCAAAGGAAACCATCGACAAAACGAAAAGACAACCTACTGAATGGGAGAAAATATTTGCAAATGATATGACCTATAAGGAATTAATATCCAAAATATAGAAACAGCTCATATAACTCAACATCAAAAAAACAAACAACTGGAATAAAAAATGGGCAGAAGATCTGAATAGATTTTTTTCAAAGAAGACATACAAATGGCCAATAGGCACATGAAAAGGTGCTTGACATAATTAATCATCAGAGAAATGCAAATCAAAACCACATTGAGGTATCACTTCACACCTGTCAGAATGGCTATCATCAAGGGACTTCCCTGGTGGTCCAGTGGCTAACACTCCACACTCCCAATGCAGGGGGCCAGGGTTTGATCCCTGGTCAGGGAACAAGATCCCACGCGCCACAACTAAAGATCCTGCATGCTGCAACTAAAAAGATCCCGCATGCCACAACTAAAAGATCCCGCATGCCACAACTAAAGATCCCACATGCTGCAACGAAGATCCTGCAGGCAGCAATGGAGATCCTGTGTACCAAAACTAAGACCTGGTGCAGTCAAATAAATAAAATAAATAAATATTTTTTTTAAAAAAGAAAAAAAATGGCTATCATCAAAAAGATGACAAATAACATGTTGGCATGGATGTGGAGAAAAGGGAACCCTTATACACTGTTGGGAGGATGTAAATTGGTGCAGCATCTATGAAAAATAGTATGGAGATTCCTCAAAAAACTAAAATCCAGGGATGATAAATGATTTGCTCAAAGGCCCAATTTTCACTGACAGAGCTATGACTAGAACCCAGGACCCTGTTCCCTCTTTGGTGGCCTTATCTCCAGGTGACATTAGACATTTATTGAATGAATAATGACCTCACACATTAACTCACTTTGAATCTCAACTCATAATTAGCTCTTTTCTAATGGACTTGCTATCTTCTTTTGGTCTGAATAGGTAACAAATTGTCCCTGGGGTACTTACTTCCCAGAAGAGAAACACCCAGCTTTACAATTCTGCCTCTCTTGCTCAAGCAGTTTGAGCTAATTACAGAAGAGCCTTATTTGGTGTAGTGGGTTCTGTGCAACTACCCAGACGTCCCCTTCAGGAGGCATTCATTTCCCTAGCTCCTGGGGCTGTGCACAGCTACTGTTCTTTCTAGGAGTTGTCGCACTGAAGGAAGCTGCCTCACTAAGGTTTTGTCTCTTCCCTGGGGTTGCCCCACCTTCAATGACTGTTGATATCAACGAACAAAAGTCCAGTCCCCTTCCCACAGTTCAGAATAATTCTGAAAGCCATTTCAGCTCCAGGCCTCCTCTGCAGCTGCATCACAGTTCAACAACTCCCTCTGCCCAATCTCGCTTCTCACTCCCTCACAGAGGTTATTCCTGACTGCACTCCTGCAACCATATCTCTGTCTCAAAGTCCGTTTCTCTGGAAATCTTACCTAAAACAGTAGCCCTTTCACTCTGTTGCCAGAGTAAAAGATAACAGGAGAGAAAAATGCTACAAAAGAAGTTTGTGGCAGAAAGCTTAAGATTTCCCCAAACTTCTCCTGCCTCACAGAATCCCATTTTTTTTATTCCAATTTATATATTTTAAATGATGTTAGGTATGAGTTATTTTATATGTTTACTTCTTTCAAGAGATTAAAAGCACATTATCTTATATATTTATTATATTTTACCAACCACTTTCTAATAAATTACTTTATATTCTTTTTTTTTTAATTATTAGCACCTTTACTTATTTATTTATTTATTTTGGCTGTGTTGGGTCTTCACCCCTGTGCGAGGCCTTCCTCTAGTTGCGGCAAGCGGGGGCCACTCTTCATCGCGGTGCGCGGGCCTCTCACTATCGCGGCCGCTCTTGTTGCGGAGCACAGGCTCCAGACGCGCAGGCTCAGTATTTGTGGCTCACGGGCCTAGCCGCTCCGCGGCATGCGGGATCCTCCCAGACCAGGGCTCGAACCCGTGTCCCCTGCATTAGCAGGCAGATTCTCAACCACTGCGCCACCAGGGAAGCCCTACTTTATGTTCTTAAAACTCTAATTCCTGTGTAGCACTAATTACATTATAATTGCCTACTTTCTGAGAGTCTTTCCTGCTAGACTGTTTTTGTCTTTGATTCTCTAGCACCTATATCACAATCCACAACTCCATATGGGATCCTCAGTGAATTAACAATTGCTCTTCAAGATATACTTACAATAAAAAACTACAGAACACATGAGGAAAGACTACATCATGAACAAATAGAATATTCTGAAAGAGTATAAAATTATCTTTAAATGATGAAAGATATAAAAGATATAAAGAACACATAACTGTGAAAAAGGAACAGAGAGAGAAAGAGAGAGACAGAGAGACAGAGAGAGAGAATATGGGTCTACCCCTCTACCCCTGAGCTCTCTCTTCTGGTCAGTTGCTAACCATTCTTCAGTTCTTTCACCAATACTACACTTTAAAAAAAATCATTATGGCTTTGTAGTATTTTTTAAACAGCTTTATTGAGTTATGACTGAAATATAGTAAACTATACACATTACAAATGTACATACACCCATGAAACCATCACCACAATCAAGATAATGAAAATATCCATCACCCTTTAAAATTTCCTCATGCACCTTTTCAGTCCCTCCCTCCACCCATCTCCCTGCTCTCATCCCCTGGCAACCACTGATCTGCTTTCAGTCACTATGAATTAATTTGTATTTTCTAGAATTTTATAGAAAAGGAATCATAAAATATGTACTTGTTTTTGTCTGGTTTCTTTCACTCAGGATAAGTATCTTGAGATGCATCTATGTTGTTGTTTGCAGCAACAGTTCATTTCTTTTTATTCATGAGAAGTATTCCATTGTACAGACATATCAATGTGGTTATTCCTTCATCTGCTGATGGATATTTGGGTTGTTTCCAGTTTGTGGCCATTACAAATAAAGCTGCTATAACTAAGTCTTTTTTTAAAAATTGAGATGTAATTGACATTCAACATTATACCAGTATCACGCACACAACATGATTTGATGTTTGTATATATTGCCAAATGATCACCACATTAAGTCTACACACAGCTGCAAATCTTTTTTTCTTGTGATGAGAACTTTTAAGATATATTCTCTTAGCAACTTTCAAATATATAATACAATATTATTAACTATAGTCACCATGCTGTACATTACAAACCCATGGTTTATTTATTTTACAACTGGACGTTTGTACCTTTTGATTCCCTTCACCCATTTCTCCCACCCCTCAAACCCTGCCTTCAGCAAACACCCATTACTATGAGTTTGGGTTTTTTGTTTGTTTTGTTTTCTTCTTAGATTCCACGTCTAAGTGAGAGCATCCGTTATTTGTCTTTCTCCGTTTGACTTAGCAGACAAGGTCCACCTATGTTGTCATAAACAGCAAGATTTCCTTTTTTTATGGCTGAATGATATTGCATTGTATTATATGCATACACACACAAATACATATATACAGACACATACAACATTTTCCTTATCCAGTCATTCATTAAAAGACACTTTGGTTGCTTCCGTGTCTTGGCTATGGTAAATAATGCTGCAATGAACATAGGGGTGCATATATTTTTTCCAGTTAGCATTTTCGTTTCCTTCAGATAAACACCCAGAAGGAGAATTGCTGGATGACATGCTAGGCCGATTTTTTAAAAATTATATACATTTCAACATTATACAGCATTATACTTCAATGCTGTATCTGTATACACTACAAAGTGAACACTACCACAAATTTAGTTACCATCCATCACCATACAGTTGGCCCGTTCACCATTTCACCCACTGGCAACCCCTCCCCCTCTGGCAACCACTAATCTAATCTCTGTGTCTATGAGTTTGTTTTTGTTTTATTTTGTTTGCTTTTTTAAGGTTCCACATATCAGTGAAATCATAAGCGTTTTGTCTTTCTCCATCTGACTTATTTCAATTAGCATAATACTTTCAAGGTCCATCCATGTTGTTCAAATGGCAGGATTTCATTCTTTTCTATGGCTAAGTAGTATTCCATTGTGTATATATGTCACATCTTTATCCATTCACCCACTGATGGACACTTAGGTTGTTTCCGTATCTTGGCTATTATAAATAATGGTGCAGTGAACATAGGGGTGCATATACCTTTTCAAATTAGTGTTCCCATGTTCTTCAGATAAATACCCAGAAGTGGAGTAGTTGGGTCATACAGTTGTACTATTTTTAAATTTTTGAGGATCCTCCATACTGTTTTCCATAGTGGCTCCACCAATTTACATTCCCACTAACAGTGAACAAGAGCTCCCTTTTCTCCACATGCTAGCCAACACTTGCTATTTCTTGTCTTTTTGCTAACAGCCATTCTAACAGGTGTGAGATGATAGCTCACTGTGGTTTTGATTTGCATTACCCTGATGATTAGTGATGCTGAACGTCTTTTCGGTCATTCCCTGGCGGTCCAATGGTTAGGACAACGCGCATTCACAGCTGAGGGCGCAGGTTTGATCCCTGGTTGAGGAACTATGATCCCACAAGCTGTGTGGCGTGGCCAAAAAAAAAAAAAAACATCTTTTCATGTACCTGTTGGCCATCTGAATGTCTTCCTTGGAAAAATGTCTATTCAGATCCTCTGCCCCTTTTAAAATTAGATTTTTTTTGCTATTCAGTTATATGAGTTCTTTATATACTTTGGATATTAACTCCTTATCAGATATATTATTTGCAAATATTTTCTCTCTTTCTGGAAGTTGCCTTTTCATTTTGTTGATGATTTCCTTTGCTGTGTAACAGAAACATGTAAGTCTTTGTGCTTTCACTTCCCTTAGGTAAATACCTAGGAGTGGGAAGTCTGGATTATAAAGGAAGTATATGTTTAACTTTGTAAGAAATGGCTGCATAGTCTTCCAAAGTTGTTCTGTCATTTTACATTTCTCTCAGTAATGAATGAGGCTTTCAGTTCCTTTACATCCTTGCCAAGACTTGGTATGTTCAGTCATTCTAATCTTAGCTATTAAAATAGGTATGTAGTAGTATCTCATTATGATTTTAATTTGTAATGACTAATGATGTTGAGATCTCTCTATGTGCTTATTTTCCATCTGTACATATATAGTTTTTCCATTTATATATTTTTTGAAAAAGTATCTACTCAAATATTAAAAAACTGTTTTTTGTTTTCTTACGATTAAAAGTTCTTTGTATTTTCTGGATAACAAGTTTTTTTTTTTTTTATCAGTTTATGATTTTTAATATATTCTCCCGGTCTGTGGCTTATCTTCTCATTCTCTTAACAATTATCTTTTACAGAGCAAAGGTTTTTAATTTTGACAAAGTCCAGTTTATTAATTTTTTCTTGTGTGTATTGTGCTTTTGGTGTCATATCTTAGAAATCTTTGTCTAACCCAAAGTCACCAAGATTTTCTCCTGTTACTTCAAGAAGTTTTACAGTTTGAGGCTTTGTATTTAGATCTATGATTGATTTTGAGATAATTTTTGTATATGGTGTCAAGCATGGACCAAAGTTCCATTTTTTTGCATATGGATATCTAATTTTATTCTTTTGTCATAGCTGATTTAGCTATTTAAGGACCTTTATTATTCCTCATAAATTTTTGAGTAAGTTTTATCAGTTCCTTATAAAAATCCTACTGCAATTTTAACTGTGATTACAACAAATTTAAAGATCAATCTGGAAATAATCAACAAGAGTATGTTTCTCCAATTATTTCACTGAAACTGTCTTGCCAAAGTCACCAAAGTCAGCTCCACGTTGCCCTTCCTAGTGGAATTTTAATTATGATCGCAATGCAGTCACTCCCTCTCAACGAAACACTTTTTTTACTTGGCTTCTAAGACTCTACACACCAGGGGTCAACAAGCTTTTTCTGCAAGGGGGCCAGATAGCAATTTTGGGCTTTGTGGATCATACAGTTTCTGCTGAAATTACTCAACTATGCCACTGTAGTATGAAAGCAGCCATAGAGAATATGTAAATGAATAAGTGTGGTAGTGTTCCAATAATAGTTTATTTACAAAAAAAGACAGTGGGTCAGATTTGGCCCCTGTGAGCCATAGTTTGCCAACTTCTGTTCTACATTCTCCTTGTTTTCATTCTATCTTATTGGAAACTTCTTTGTCTCTTGTGCTTATTGTTTCTTATCTCTTTAACTTTTAACATTGGAGTGCCACAAAAGACTCAATCATGGACTTTTCTTCTTCTCTATGTCAATTTCTTAGTGATTTCATCCAATGTCATGACTGTAAGTATTTTATCTACATTAATGGCTCCCAAATTTATATCTCCAGCCCAGACCACTTCCTGAACTTCAGATCTTAGTCCAGTGTCTTATTAACATCTCCACTTGGATACCTTCTAGATATTTCAATTAATACATGCCCAAAACGAAATGCCTGATCTTTTTTCACAAATCTAGTCTGTTTTCACCATTACAATTGATGGCAACAATATCCTTCCACATGCACAGGCCAAAACCCTTGGGAATCATCCCTGACTCTTTTCTTTTCCTCTCACCTCAGATTCAATCCATCAGGAAACCCAGGAGCTGTATCAAAATATACCCATAATTTTGCCACTTCTCACCACCATCACTGCTGCCACTCTGGTATAAGCCACTATCATCTCTTACCTAGAATAACGCAAGAAACTTCTAGTTAGTATCCCTGCATTCATCCTTGCCACCATGGTCTATTCTCAACACAACAGCCAGAATGATGTCTTTAAAACTTAAAATCAGATCATATCACTCCTCTTCCCAAAACCATCTAATGGCTCTGCATTTTATTAAGAGTAAAAACCACAGTCCTTATAATAGCCTACATAACCTGGCATCTACTCTCTGCCTCCTTCTACCATATCATTTCCATGACTTTTAAAAAAAAAAAATGTATTTATTTGGTTGCACCAAGTCTTAGTTGCAGCAGGCGGGCTCCTTAGTTGTGGCATGTGAACTCTTAGTTGTGGCATGCATGTGGGATCTAGTTCCCTGAGCAGGGATCAAATCCAGTCCCCCTACTTTGGGAGCGTGGAGCCTTATCCACTAAGCCACCAGGGAAATCCCTCATTTCTATGACTCTGTCTCCTACTACTCTCCCCCTAAAATCACTTTGCTCCTGTCACTTGGTTCTCCTTAAACATAGCAGACAAGAACCTGTCTCAGGAACACTGCATTAGCAGTTTTCTCTGCTTGGAAAGCTCTTCCCTTAGGTATCTGTGTGGCTAGATCCCTCAGATCCTTCGTCTTTGCTCAACTATCACTTCCTTAGTGAGACCTTCCCTGATCCTGATCGCAGGACTTAAAATTGCAACACCCTGTTCTTCCTAACTTTCCTATTTCCCTTTTCTACTTTATCTTTCTCCACATTACTTATCACCTTCTTATTTACTTTTTAATTTTGTTTATTATCTGTCTCTCACCTACAGAAAGTTAAGTTCCCCCAGGGCAGTGAATTAGTGAGAATCCTAAAAGGAAATAGATGATGTACTTAAAATACATGTTTGAGGAAGATTTATTTATAAAGAGTCTCTTTACAAAACTGTGCATGTAAAGGAACTCACATGGATAGTAGCAGATGAGATGTTGCTGCCCCAGATCTGAAGATGGGAGGGAAGCTCTTATCCAAACTGGAAGGAAAGAACTGTACAGAGGTCACCGTGAGAGATACTTTGAGGGACAATGCCAGCATGAGGCAATCTCTCAGGGATAGAGCCAGGAAAAAAAAATACCTGCCTTCACTCTCTTCCCTCCTTCTGATCTCCGGCCAGGGTCCCCCACTGGCCGAACCAACCAAAAGTCAGAGGGTACAAGAGCCACTTGAGCTGATTCATATAGGTTAGTCTTCCCACAGAAGGCTGAGAGCAGCATCAAGAAGGGCTGAGAGTGTATCTAAAATCACAAGCAGAAGATGAGGCAGGCATTTTTGTTACTTTGGTTCATGACTGTATCCTACTTGTAGTAGGTCTATAATAAACATGTGTCTAGGTCTTTGTTCAAAAAAGAGGGAATGACCAATCATGCAATTGCTACTGATAGGGTGAATAAAGTAAGAAATGAGAATTGACCTTTGGACTTACCAAGTAAAGGTCAATAGTAACTGGGACAAGAAGGGTTTTAGTGGAGTGGTTGGGATTAAATTCTGATTGGGGTCTGTATAAGAGAGAATGGGGACAGAAGTGGAGTCAGTAAATATAGAAACCTCTTAGAACAAAGAAGAGCAGAAAAATGGTGCTGAAGCTCGAGGGGGGGAGCTGGGGTTCAAGAAAGTTTTATTTTTGATGGGAAATATTTCAGAATGTTGAATGCTGTTGAGAACAATCTAGTGGAGAGAGGGAAAAAGATATTTCGCAGAGGAGGGGGACAACTGTAGGAGCAAAGTCTTTGAATAGCTACGAGGGTTAGACTGCTTCCAATATATAGTAACTTGGGATATGATCAAAGTAGCTTTACATGTTATCAGGAAAAGGACAGGCCATTCAATAAATGATGGTGAAGCAAACTGTTAACTCATTAAAAAAAATAAAATTAGATCCCTCTCTCATGTCGTAAATAAAAATAAATTCTAGATGATGTAAAGGCCCAAACATGAAAAGCAAAACTTCAACATTCAGACGAAAATGTACTAGAGTATCTTTACGATTTGGAGTAGAAAGAATTTCTTAAAAAGCTATAAAGGCAAAATTAATAAAGGAAAAGTTTTTTTTAATGAATATGATATAAATAAAGTCCCAAACTACAGGTTTATCATAAACAGAATTGAAAGACAAGTCACATATTGGAAAAAGGCAATTGTACCACAGATAACCAACACAGAATTAATATCAAGAGTATATAAAGGATCAGTAAGAAAAAACCAGACGACCCAATAGAGAAAAGTGAACAAAGGATATCAATACACATTCATAATGGAGAACTGTAATGAACATAAGCATGACAAGATGATCTTCCTCACCAGTAATCCAGAAATGCAAATTAAAACAATGTGATACCTTTTCATATCCATGAGTTTGACAAAAATGAGAAAAGTTATACATAACAATAACAGTGAGGATATGGTGAAAAGGGACCTCTCACACAGGGTTGATTGGGGTATAAATTGGTACAGTTACTTTAAAGAACAAGTAAAAAATTCCTGGAAAACTGGAACATGTACATACCCTATGCCTCAACAGTTCTGCTTCTTGGTATATACCTAGATAAACTTTTACATGGGTGCAAGAATCCATGTGCTAGTGTTTTCAGTAAATTCGTGTGCAATATCAAAAAAATGAAACAATACTATTGTTTATCAAGAGACATGGATAAATAAACTAGCTTATTCTTACAATGGAATAAGACATAAAAGTGAAAGACCTAGATATTTATCCAACAGTATAGATAAACCTCAGAACCTAATGTGTGATGAAAAGTAAGTTGCAGAATATATGGAGCATAACACCATTCACTTGCATTTTAAAGCCACAGAACAATACAATATATTGTTTGGAACACATACACATTTGATAAAAGTATAAAAACAAGTACAGGAGTGATATCCACTGACTATAAAATAGTGATTATCCCTGAAATGAGACAAGAAAATAAAAAGGGACGTACGACTTCAGCTTTACAGGATTTTATGACTTAAAAGGAAGGAGATTTTTGTTAAACAAATATGGCAAAATGTAACATCTGTCAAATGTGGGAATTAGGTTTACGAGTGTCTGATGTACCAGTTGCTGATATTTGAAACATTTTATAATTTAAAATTTTACATAAAAATCACTAGTAGCTTAGGTATTATTGTCCTTTAAAAATTATAAAACATTTAAACATGCAGGAGTTATCAGAATAAAAGTCCTCAAGTTACTAGTCCCCTTCCCCAAATCTCATTTTTCTCCCACACTAATTATTAACATTTAGCATGCATTACTTCTATGTATTTATATACACATATGCATATATGTGTACAAAAATAGTTGTTTCGTATCTAAGTGGATTCAAAGAGAATATATATTCTGTGACGTGCTCCTTTCACTTGACATGTATATATATATATACATATATATATATATACTACATCATACTTTTCAACTTCTGCATAATATCCCAGAGTATGAATGAGCCATATCTTCTTTCATTGTTCCCCTAAATTTGGAAATTTAGGCTGTTTAAACAATGCTGTAGAAATTTCTGTACGTATACCTGAGGTGTACATTTATTAGTATTCTTGTGAGCCACTGGGATACAGACTGAATAGTATGTTTATTTTAAATTTTGATGTCAATTTCCCTTTCAAAAAGGCCCTATAACTTACATTCCTTCCTGAAATATATGAGAGTGCCCATTTTCTCACATGCATATCACCTTTACATATACTGGATATGACCAGTTTCTTTAACTTTGCAACTTTGATGAAGAAAAATGTTTCCTTTGTTTTAATCTACATTTCTTTGATCACTCAATGGGTTAGTATTTCTTCTTTTATGAATTTCTTATTGATATCATTTGCCCATTTTTCCATTGAGTTATCTTTTGCTGAGTCATAGGAACATCTTATATCTTAACTATTTTAATTATTACATCAGTGGCAAATTTTTCTAAACTTTATTTATAGTAGCTTTCACAGAATACAGAAGTTTTATATTTTTATGTACACATATCTGTGAATCTGTTGGGATCTTGATAGATTACATTTTAAAGAACTGTCATCTCTACAATTTTCAACTGTCCCATCCAGGAACACAGTATGTCTTTCATTTTTAAGTTTTACAGTTTTTTTAAAAAGTTGCTTCTTATTTTACAGTTTTGTTTGCTATTATACACAGGATCTTTTTTCCATTTCATTTCTGATAGGTTACTCCTGATATATAGTAAAGTTACATTAATTTTGTATTCATCTACTTTCACTTTAGAAAATTCTGCTTAAGAACTGGAATTTTCACTTCTTTGTTGACCTATGGCTTTGTGTTTACAGTGAAATGATTGGTTTTGTCAATGAGTGTAGAAATTCTACCTATTCTTATTATTGTGTGTTTTTTGG
This sequence comes from Eschrichtius robustus, assembly GCF_028021215.1. Taxonomy (NCBI): domain Eukaryota; kingdom Metazoa; phylum Chordata; class Mammalia; order Artiodactyla; family Eschrichtiidae; genus Eschrichtius; species Eschrichtius robustus. Next base: position 108,950,867 of record NC_090825.1, on the reverse strand, counting down.
ACATTGTACTGATGTTAAAATATGCAACTGAAAGCGGGCTTCCCTGGTGGTGCAGTGGTTGAGAATCTGCCTGCTAATGCAGGGGACACGGGTTCGAGCCCTGGTCTGGGAAGATCCCACATGCCGTGGAGCAACTAGGCCCGTGAGCCACAACTACTGAGCCTGCGCATCTGGAGCCTGTGCTCCACAACAAGAGAGGCCACAATAGTGAGAGGCCCGCTCACCGCGATGAAGAGTGGCCCCCACTTGCCACAACTAGAGAAAGCCCTCGCACAGAAACAAAGACCCAACACAACCAAAAAAATAAAATAAAATAAATTAATTAAAAATATGCAACTGAAGGCAAAATGAGGACCAACTTAAATACAATTATACTCAAATCTTAATTTCAATGTTCTGAATTAGATGTTATGCAAACTATCTCTCATATTTCCTTTAGCTTCAAATCTTTAGTGAAGGATTCTTCCCCACATATGCTTGCCAAATCTAAGTCTCCTGGCATACACCCTTTCTGACTTCTGCCAAAAGACTGTTTTACAAAGTCCTGCTGGGCCTCTGAGCCTAGATATCTGCAATTAGAACTTGCACCCACCCACTTTCACTGGGTTTCAATAGTCAAAGTGAAATGTTATATGTGGGTAATTCCCTCTGGGAACATGGGAAGGTTTTTTTTAACTAACTAAAAAAGATTTAATTAAATTTGACATTGTACCACAGAGAAGTCAGGCACTTAGATAATCATCATTCTCAAAATTTACTTTCTAGAATATTGACAATCTTTGTTTCACAACAGGCCAAGAACTCATAAATTGTTTTAACTGATCTAATAAAACTATTAAATAATGTTAAAATTAATTTGAAATATAAATATATGCTCTTTAAGGATAGGGTGTCAAATCTTTCAAAATTTTATGACAGTGAAACCTATTGTTGATATCCTGGTATATTACATAGGAACTGTATTGCATAGTCTTAAGGCACAAAATCACTATATATATATATTTATATATATATACACATATATAATACGTATACATATATAGTATATATCTTAAAATGTCTAACGTACTAGCTTCAATAAAATAAACATCTGAATGATTATTTTTTATTTTATGTAACATGTTAGTTATTAATCTCTATTGCTCCTAATGATAACTAGATTGTAAAACAAAAAGAACTATTTTTTGATGAGATATTTAAATTAACATGAGTGAAGAATGGAACAAGGGAATTCAGGTTAAAGAAAAAAACTAGAAACTTCTAAAAATGTTAAATAATATTAAAACAATTAAAATATATATTAAATTTAAACTATTTTAGCCAACTTTCCTCAAAAGATATAATATAGACACTTACTGAAATAATAGTAAGTCAGAGTATTTACCAGTGATTGTGTCATGACGACCTTTAGCATTTTCTTACAAGGGCAAATTTCAAATCTGAAACAACATTTATGTAGGTATAATTTTCATACACACAATAAGAAACAGGCATGAGAGATAAAAAAAAAATTATGTAGCAAATCTTTTGACCTATGTAATCCATTTCACAGACTACTAATCTCCAAAGTATTAGGAGGCATTAAAGGTAGTCTCTGGTTTACTGTTAAGTATACTATGTCTAAGCAATTTTGATAATTTTTTTACTTACTAAAATTAAGTTATTTTAAAACATGACATTTTATATTGAGCATGGCAATTCCAGTATGTTTGCCAACAAACAAAGCTTGCATTGCGAATCTTGTAAAAATTAAAAACCCTGTGTCATCATCAAATGGGAGAACTGACCAGTGAATGGAAGAGAACACACTGCTCACGGAGAAAATAGAATGGTAAAGATGCACAGATAAAAGAGAAACAAGAAGAATATTAAACACAGTTTTATAGTTCCTACCATTAGATGGTAGAATGCCAAGCTGTTCTGTGATACTGTCAATCTTGTCAGGGATGAAAAATGTTGGAGAAAAAAAAAAAAAGCCATTTAGATCTTACTGATTAAAATGAAGAGGATGCAGCCATATATTACATTTTCACAATAAGGTCTAGCTGTGGTCTAAGTACAGCTAATTCTACTAAGCCTATATTATATAGTTTGATCAAGGGCCACTATTTCCTTAAAAAATTAGAATTTCTTTATTCCACAGTTATCTTACGTGATTTTGACATTTTATTCATCTATCTTCAGAAAACTGATTAAAAATTTTCTTTTAGGAACAGAGACATACTCTATCTCTAAAAGGAAACTGTATAATTATTTGTTAGCTACAGGAGTAATTTCAGTGCTTTAGGAACAAAGGCTGCCTTCTGTGGAAAGCTGGCACACACTGTGATTTTTAGACCAATTTAATCTTTTCGGGACTAAACGTTAACTTAATCTAATAATTTTAATCTAATAGCTTCATTTCACATGGGAAGAAAACCCACCAACCTGTCAAAACACTTCATTCTCAAATAGCTATGATAAAACCAAAATACTCATTAAGGTCAAACAGAAGTGAATATGATATACCTCCCTAAGCATTTATTTCACTTTATACAGTTTGATTTTCAGTGAAAATGAAATGTCTTCTTACCTAATGTTCCTTAGAAATACTTAACTATGTTCTGCAGTTTTCAGCAATGTTCTTCCAACGTGAAACTTAATTATGAAACTATACTTTAATGCACTCAATTTCAATATGCCATTTCCAAGAAAAATACTCGCATTTCCAGGAGTTTAGCCAGAGTTATATATTTTAAAATTAAAAATGATACAGACTTAATTTTATTCTAGAAAAATTCATTGCTTCTGAGTTGGTGCATCACAATATGGCACATTTTCTATAAGAAGGTCTTTCCTAGGGACCAATTCTGAAAGAAAAACAAGAAGAATATTTAACATCATTAAAATTAAAATTAAATGCAAATCCACTCATTTCCCCCTAAAACTTGTAACAGTAAATTATCTAGCTTTAAAATAAATCTTCCCAGTGATATTTTATTTCGGTTAACTTCTAAGGTGGCTTTCCTGATTTTAAATGGAGATAGTTAATAGGACTTTCATTTCAGATTATACAAAAACATACATGACCAACTTAACCATTTACCATTGATTTATTAAATATAACTAAATAACTGACTAGAATTCAGCTAAAGCACACTGTCAGTAGCAGATTACAGATTAATGATAATTAAAACCATCAACTGGGGACTTCCCTGGTGGCGCAGCGGTTAAGAATCTGCCTGCCAATGCAGGGGACACGGTTTTGAGCCCTGGTCCAGGAAGATCTCACATGCCATGGAGCAATTAAGTCCGTGCACCGCAACTACTGAGCCTGCGCTCGCTCTAGAGCCCACAAGCCACAACTACTGAGCCCACCCACCTAGAGCCCGTGCTCTGCAACAAGAAAAGCCACCGCAGTGAGAAGCCTGTGCACTGCAATGAAGAGCAGCCCCCCTTCTCCGCAACTAGAGAAAGCCTGAGCGCAGCAACAAAGACCCAACACAGCCAAAAATAAATAAATAAATAAATAAATTAATTAATTAAAACCATCAACTGGAAAATTAGTTCATGCTACCAACTATATAAAAAGCAAGACCACTTTCCTAATTTAAAGATTTCAGTGACTTCCCCAGTAGTCCAGTGGTTAGGACTCCACGCTTCCACTGCAGGGCGCCTGGGTTTGATCCCTGGTTGGGCAACTAAGATCCTGCATGTGATTTCAAATTTTACAGAACAGTGGTTCTCAACTGGAGGTATTCTGGGTGGTCACACCAACTTAAGAATGCTACTGGAATTTAGAGAGGAGGAACCAGGGATGTGTGGGATAGTCTGTGTAGTGCAGACTATCTGTTCAAAATGACAATAGGGCCCCACTGAGAAACACTGTTCAACAATAAGAACAACAACAACAAATGCTGAGTCCTAGGAAAGACATCCTGCTGGAGCCAACTGAGGTAAAGCTCTTAAGACAGAAAGTTTTTAGAAGAGCTGAATCCAGGTGAACTGTCATGATCAAAAAATGCTCACACCAAATTCTATGAAATAACTTGCCTATATTCTTCAAAAAGAACAAGGTCATGAAAGACAAAGAAAGATTAAGGAACTGCTCCAGATTAAGGAAGACTAAAAACATATACATACTACTACATGTAACGGTAGATGGCTCATAGGGACCTGCTGTGTAGCTCGGGGAGCTCTTCTCAATACTCTATAATGACATGTATGGGAGGGCAATGTAAAGAAGAGCGGATATATATGTATGTGTGGCCAATTCACTTTGCTGTACAGTAGAAACTAACACAACATTGTAGATAAACTATACTTCAATAAAAAGGAAAAAAAGAAGCCTGACTAATACAATGGCATATATAATCATCAATTCTAGAACTTGGAATTTCAGATCATTCTGATCTTAACCCAGTGTCTTTCCAAACTGAATATTGGCTAAGACTGGGCCATACTAATGAATAACACTTTCTCCTTATCTAGATGTGAGTTGTAAGAACCACTGCAATTGTGCTGTTCCATCCACATGCTTGCTTATCCCACAGTTCCCGCACAATATTTTTTTTCAAGAGACATGGAAAATGTTGTTGTATAATAGAAGAAATAAATAGAACATTCTCAAGTGACTGGTTTATTCATTTTAGGAGAGAGTATGTATAATGAAATGCATTTTTGCTCAGAAATGAAAAGGGTCCTTTCTGCTATTGTCAAACTTGTTTTTATAAACTCCTATTTTATATTTTATTTGGGTATATCAATCTTGAGTACTTTATTGTCAGGTCATCATTGGTAAACCCCTTCCCTATGACAGTACAGTGTGTACTCAATTTTGGAGTGTGGAAAATACATGTACTTGTTTTGTACCTGTAGTTTGGATATATAATTGACATCTTTGTGCTTTGGTGTTTCAAAACTTTTAAGGCTGTAATGAGGAGTCACATTTACAATCATCAATATATTCTCTACAATGAATATGCTCCCTTAATTAAATCACGATGCTGGAAACACAAACACACACACACACACACACACACACAAAAACATGATGATTAAATGCGATCTGTGTGACCCTCAACTGGACCCTAGACCAGAGATCCAATCCATTTTTTTTTTCTTCTGCTATAAAGGGCACTCTTAGGACAAACAGAAAAATTTGAATAACAGAATTGAATCAATGTTAATATACTGATTTTGATAATTATACTGTTGTTATATAAGAGAAGGTCTTTGCAAATTTAGGAAATACACAATATAGTATTTTTAAGAAATACACACTGAAGTATTTCTCCAGATCTAAACCCAAGTGGGCTGTTATGATCTGAAAAATGCTCATTTGGGGGAAAAAGTACATTATGCCTGCATTTACCTTCAGAAAGTTTAAGAAAAAAATGAGGGAGAGATGATAAAGCAAATGTGGTAAAATGTTAGCATTTGTAGAATCTGGATAAAGGAAATTCGCATATTCTTCAACTTTTCTTGCACCTTTTCTGTAAATTTGAATCATTAAAAAATGTTTTAGAGATATTACTAAAATGAATTCAAAAGGAAAACTGAACTTGTAACAAAAAAATAAGTGATCTGACTAAAGATAATGCTCTTATGAGCCACATGGTAAATCTGGCTTACTGAAATGAAAACCAGTTAAATAAGTATTATCTAACCATTTTTTATATCTCACTTGCTGTTACCAAATCTTTGGAGGTTTCACCAGAGAGCAAATTATAGTTTAGGTTTTAACTTATTAACAATGGCAGTAAATTGTTTCACTTATCAAACATACATGTGCTTATTTTTTGCTCGACATTACATCAAGAAATGAAGTTACAGAGATAAATATATAATAGTCTCTTAAGTACAGCACGGTGACTTTAGTTAATAATACTGTACTGCATACTTGAAAGTTGCTAATAGAATCTTAAAAGTCCTCATCACAAGAAAAAAAATTTTTTTAACTATGTATGGGGACAGATTAACTAGACTTACTGTGGTGATCATTTCAAAATATATATAAATAGAGAGGACAGACAGCAGAAGCAAGAGTAACTACAATCCTGCAGCCGGTGGAACAAAAACCACATTCACAGAAAGATACACAAGATGAAAGGGCAGAGGGCTATGTACCAGATGAAGGAACAAGATAAAACCCCAGAAAAACAACTAAATGAAGTGGAGATAGGAAACCTTCCAGAAAAGGAATTCAGAATAATGATAGTAAAGATGATCCAGGACCTTGGAAAAAGAATGGAGGCAAAGATCGAGAAGATGCAAGAAATGTTTAACAAAGATGTAGAAGAATTAAAGAACAAACATGTAGAAGAATTAAAGAACAAACAAACAGAGATGAACAATACAATAACTGAAATGAAAAATACACTGGAAGAAATCAACAGCAGGATAACTGAGGCAGAACAGATAAGTGACCTGGAAGACAGAATGGTGGAATTCACTGCTGCAGAACAGAATAAAGAAAAAAGAATGAAAAGAAATGAAGACAGCCTAAGAGACCTCTGGGACAACGTTAAACGCAACAACATTCGCATTATAGGGGTCCCAGAAGGGGAAGAGAGAGAGAAAGGACCCGAGAAAATATTTGAATAGATTGTAGTCGAAAACTTCCCTAACATGGGAAAGGAAATAGCCACCCAAGTCCAGGAAGCACAGACAGTCCCAGGCAGGATAAACCCAAGGAGAAACATGCCAAGACACATAGTAATCAAACTGACAAAAATTAAAGACAAAGTATTGAAAGCAACAAGGGAAAAATGACAAATAACATACAAGGGAACTCCCACAAGGTTAACAGCTGATTTCTCAGCAGAAACTCTACAAGCCAGAAGGGAATGGCATGATATATTTAAAGTGATGAAAGGGAAGAAACTACAACCAAGATTACTCTACCCGGCAAGGATCTCATTCAGATTCGATGGAGAAATCAAAAGCTTTACAGACAAGCAAAAGCTACGAGAATTCAGCACCACCAAACCAGCTCTACAACAAATGCTAAAGGAACTTCTCTAAGTGGGAAACACAAGAGAAGAAAAGGACCTACAAAAACAAACCCATAACAATTAAGAAAATGGTAATAGGAACATACATATCGATAGTTAACTTAAAGGTGAGTGGATTAAATGCTCCAACCAAAAGACACAGTCTTGCTGAATGGATACAAAAACAAGACCCATATATATGCTGTCTACAAGAGACCCACTTCACACCAAGGGACACATACACACTGAAAGTGAGTGGATGGAAAAAGATATTCCATGCAAATGGAAATCAAAAGAAAGCTGGAGTAGCAATACTCATACCAGATAAAATAGACTTTAAAATAAAGAATGTTACAAGAGACAAAGAAGGACACTACGTAGTGATCAAGGGATCAAGCCAAGAAGATATAACAATTATAAATATATATGCACCCAACACAGGAGCACCTCAATACATAAGGCAACTGCTAACACCTATAAAAGTGGAAATCAACAGTAACACAGTAATAGTGGGGGACTTTAACAGCTCACTTACACCAATGGACAGATCCTCCAAACAGAAAATTAGTAAGGAAACACAAGCTTTAAATGACACAACAGACCAGATAGATTTAATTGATATTTATAGGACATTCCATCCAAAAACAGCAGATTACACTTTCTTCTCAAGTGCACATGGAACATTCTCCAGGATAGATCACATCTTGGGTCACAAATTAAGGCTCAGTAAATTTAAGAAAATTGAAATCATATCAAGCATCTTTTCTGACCACAACCTTATGAGATTAGAAATGAATTACAGGGAAAAAAACGTAAAAAACACAAACACATGGAGGCTAAACAATACGTTACTAAATAACCAAGTGTCACTGAAGAAATCAAAGAGGAAATCAAAAAATACCCAGAGACAAATGACAATGAAAACATGACGATTCAAAACCTATGGGATGCAGCAAAAGCAGTTCTAAGAGGGAAGTTTATAGCAGTATAAAGTCTACCTCAAGAAACAAGAAAAATCTCAAGTAAACCATCTAACCTTACACCTAAAGGAACTAGAGAAAGAAAACAAACAAAACCCAGTTAGTAGAAGGAAAGAAATCATAAAGATCAGAGCAGAAATAAATGAAATAGAAACAAAGAAAACAATAGCAAAGATCAATAAAACTAAAAACTGGTTCTGAGAAGATAAGCAAAATTGATAAACCATTAGCCAGACTCATCAAGAAAAAGAGGGAGAGGACTCAAATCAATAAAATTAGAAATGAAAAAGAAGAAGTTACAACAGACATGGCAGAAATACAAAGCATCCTAAGAGACTACTACAAGCAACTCTATGCCAATAAAATGGACAACCTGGAAGAAAGGGACAAATTCTTAGAAAGGTATAACCTTCCAAGACTGAACCAGGAAGAAATAGAAAATATGAACAGACCAATCACAAGTAATGAAATGGAAACTGTGATTAAAAATCTTCCAGCAAACAAAAGTCCAGGACCAGATGGCTTCACAGGTGAATTGTATCAAACATTTAGAGAAGAGCTAACACCTATCCTTCTCAAACTCTTCCAAAAAATTGCAGAGGAAGGAACACTCCCAAACTCATCCTATGAGGCCATCATCACCCTGACACCAAAACCAGACAAAAATACTACAAAAAAAAGAAAATTACTGACCAATACCACTGATGAATATAGACGCAAAAATCATCAACAAAATACTAGCAAACAGAATCCAACAACAAATTAAAAGGATCAAAATGTATATATATATATATATAAATAAATATAGAATCATTATGTTGTATACTTGAAACTAGTATAGTGTTATATGTCAACTATACCTCAATTTAAAAAAAAGTCTCCTCAGCTTCAAACAGTTCACAAGCTAGTGGAAAAGACAGATTAACCAAAAGTCCAACAAATAGTGGTTTAAGTAAGAGATTTAATTTTCTCACATATCAAGAAATACAGATTAAGGCAACCCTAGGCTACTGCAGGTCCTTAGTACCACCAAGGACCCAGGCTCTTCTTTTTTTCCTGTTCTGCTACTCTTCATGTATTGTTTCTGTCTTCACTACTGCTGTCACATCACATCTGCATTCCAGGCAGGAAGAGGGGAAAAGGGCGAAAAGGAGAGTGCTAGCTCGGCCTATGCTTTTTACTGGAAAACAATAGCTTTACTGGAAGCAACATTCAGTAGACAGCTGCTTACACTGACCAGAAAGGTGTCACATGGTCTGAGATATCACTTTTTTGTCTCTCCTGTCACACTGTACTCTGAACACAATTTTTCAGTTAGTGAGAAAGAAAGGATATTGGAGAGGTAACAACCCATCCACCCTTTTAGCTACACAACATGAATATGCACCCTTCTTCCAATATATAGAATACTACATCCGTTTACTACTTGACCCCTAAGATCTCATCCATGTTCAAATCAAGGATCTCTAGCTGATGTGCTAGCCTTTCCATTAGGTCCAGCTGTGGCTCACATGGTAGATACCTACTGGAGCATAGTAAAGAATAAACAGGATACAGCAATAAAAACCTGGAATGGAAAACACATGGCAGTTACTGCTCCGCAGCAAATCCTAAATTCTAAATCCTTCTGGACAGAGGAGCAAAAGCTCCTTGCTTTTGGCAGAGCAATAAACTCTAGTCAGCCAAACTGGCAATACCTAATCCTGTTTTCTGGGAGACCCAAAGACCCTCTATTGTCCACTGTCGTTCAAGGCTTCTGGTCTGTCCTCTGGGGGATCCAGATGTGGGGATATTACAAAAAATGCCCTTCTTTGAGGCTCTGAAGCTTTCATAATCCAATTCCTCTTGATATGAGTTAAGGGACCCAGGGATGGCCTTAAGAGTGGAAGAGAGCTAGCCAAACTTGGGGTTTCTTGGCAATACAATTTATTCAAAAATTTTATAACTTCAAATCTATTTTTTTCCAGTCATTTCCATGTGCAAGTAGCCACAGGCAAACATCTTGACACAGTTACTAAGCATGAAGATTTTCATTCTCTGGTTATGGTCTCTATGCTGTCCCATCTCCTTAACTCTTAGCTTAATGGACACTTCTTAACACAATAAAAAACTATAGGCTCCAGTGAGTAAATGCATCATATATCTGATCTTTGTCTGGCAAATGGGAAAGCTTGGGGCACTGATCTTATATTAGAGCTAAGAGACCCCCTGCTTGTATTGGCTTTAGTTTTAGTGGATAGGAGCAGCTGGCATTTTTAGGCCTGCAAGGCTCTAAATTATAGGACCCTCAATCAGATTCCAGGTTGTAGCAAGAAGTGTCCCTTCACAAAGTAGTACTTCTTTCCATCTTTGCTTTGAAGACTGACTAGCTTAACCTGCATTAATCCTCTTTTTCAATATTTTGCTGAAAGCAGGAAGAAATAACGAGCACACACTGACATTCGAATTAGATCCCTTATTGCTGTAGCTGTACTCCCAAAAAACAGTAAGTGGCACTAACCTTACGTTCACTACTACATAACAAGAGCCACCAGCTTAAGGCCTGTAATGGTCAGGTCCATGTTAACAACACTCCCCTCTACCCCGTCTTCCATTCAACTAATTTCACATTTTAGGTTGTGTAATTTTCAGTATCTCACTTCTGACAACAACTTCTGTTGTTCTTAGTTATAAGTAACAGAAGCTGACTCTGGCTAATGAGGCAGAAAAGGTATTCATTAACAGTTTATTGGTCTAACTCAAGGAATTATTGTGAAGGCTTAAGAATCAGGCAGGCTTGAGGCTAAGCTTCCAGGAACAATGTCCAAAGACATACCACAGAACTGGCCTGATGACGAAAACTGCTGCTGCCTATGGAGCACTAGAAATAACTATCACTATTTCTACCCTCATGGAGCACAACATGCTATACTTTGGATGTTGCCAGAAACTCAACTTTACTACATCTGTTCCTGCTACCACACCAATGACACTTCTGGATCAGTAACTTGACTCCGCAACCACTGATGCTAACTCTTGCCAGCAAAATGAGTTCTGTGCCAAGCCTCTTTTCTCAAGCTTACTTCTGAATACAGTACAGGTAGTGTGCTGCACCTATGTTAAATACATGTGCCTGAGCTGCAAAGGAAACTGAGGAAATGAATATTCTAGATCCTATCCTGGGAATTTAGAACTCATAGAGATGGAAATTCCTGAAGTAAGACAAGGACATTCAGAAAGTGGTAAATAACCAGAAAAACTGTCAGATATTCATTACTCTATCCCTTCACACAATTTATCTTATTATGCAATCTATGAAATCAGAAGGCATCCTACAATTGAATTTTTCTACATTCATTAATTGCTAATACTTTAATTACGCCAAACATATTACAGGTATATTTACATGCAGTATACTATTTTCACTGTGATTATTTTATTGATTATAAAATTCCTAACCTTGCTCTCTGTATTAGATATCAAAGTACCAAAACAACATTAGTTTAGGAAGTTGTCAGATCTCAACAAGGAACCACACTAAGATCGTGATTTATTTCCTGTATTTTAGGCCCCTGAAAAAGCTTATCTCTTATGGTCATATTAAATGTATCATTTAAAAATTAATTTCTTAAAATAAACATGTTTTAACTCAATTATGGCCCCAAATCAAAATTTAGGTCAAGATTTAAAAAAATAAATAAAAGAACAGAAGAGGAAGGTACATGTCCAAACACATTTTATGAGTCTAGCATTAGCCTAATACTAAAACCAAACAAGCACACTATAAGAAAATTACAGACCAATGTCCCAGTTGAACATAGATGCAAAAACCCTCAACAAAATGGTAGGAAACTGAATTCAACAATACATTAAAAGGATCATATACCATGATCAAGTGGCATTTATTCCAGAGATACAAGGATTTTTCAATATCAGCAAGTAAATGTGATACACCACATCAATAAAATGAAGGATAAAAATCATATGATCATGTAATAAATGCCAAAAAAGCATTTGACAAAATTCAACATCTGTTTATGACAAAAACCTCTCAACAAAGTGAGTACAGAGGGAGTATACCTCAACATAATGAAGGCCATATATGAGAAGCCTACAGCTAACATCATACCCAATGGTGAAAACCTGAAAGCTTTCCCTCTAAGATCAGGAACAAGACAAGGATGCCTACCCACTACTTTCATTCAGTATAATTTTGCAAGTCCTATCCAGAGCAACGAGGCAAGAAAAAGCAATACAGGCATCCAAATTGGAAAGAAGTAAAACTGTCACTGTTTGAACATGACATGACATTATATAAAGAAAATCCTAAAGATTCCACCAAGAAACTGTTAGAACTAATAAAAAAATTCGGTAAAGTTGCAGGATACAAAAGCAATACAAAAAAATCTGTTGCGTTTCTATACACTAATAATGAATGGAATAAACATCAGAAAGAGAAATTAAGAAAAAAATCCTATTAACAATTGCATACAAATGAATAAAATATCTAGGAATATATTTAACCAAGGAGGGAGAGACTGGTACCCTGAAAACTATAAGACACTGACGAAAGAAACTGAAAACACAAACAAATGGAAAGATATTGTGTCCTCATGGATTGGAAGAATTAATATTATCATTAAAATGTCCATACTACCAAAAGCAATCTACACATTCAACGCAATTCTTATCAACATTTCAATGGCATTTTTCACAGAAACAGAACAAACAATCCTAAAATTTGTAACATGAAAGACCCTGAATAGCCAAAACAATCTTGAAAAAGAAGAACAAGGCTGGCAACATCACACTTCCTCATTTCAAACTATACTACAAATCTATAACAATCAAAACAGTATGGTATTGGCATAAAAGAAAAACAACACACAACAACCACCAAAAATGGAACACACAGACACAGAGAAAAGATTTGTGGTTGTCAGAGGTAGGATGGGGGTGTGTGTGTGAAATGGGTGAGGCTGGTCAAAAGGTACAAACTTCCAGTTATAAGACAGATAAGCTCTGGTGTTGCAATGTACAGCATGGTAACTATAGTTAAAAATACTGTATTGTACACTACAAAGCTACAGTAATCAAAACAGTGTGGTATTGGCACAAAAACAAACATGGATCCATGGAACAGAATAGAGAGCCCAGAAATAAACCCATATATCTATGGTCAAATCTTTGACAAAAGAAGCAAGAATAAACAATGGAAAACAGTCTCTTCAGCAAGTGGTGCTGGGAAAGTTGGACAGGTGCATGTAAATCAATGAAGTTAGAACACACCCTCACACCACACACAAAAAATAAACTTCAAATGTCTTAAAGACTTAGACATAAGACATGACACCATAAAACTCCTAAAAGAGAACAGAGGCAAAACATTCTCTGACATAGATCATATCAATGTTTTCTTAGGTCAGCCTCCTAAGGCAATAGAAATAAAAGCAAAAATAAACAAATGGGACCTAATCAAAGTTACAAGCTTTTGTACAGCAAAGGAAACCATAAACAAATTGAAAAGACAACCTACAGACTGGGAGAAAATATCTGCAAATGATATGACTGACAAGGGCTTAATTTCCAAAATATACCAACAGTTCATAAAACTCAACAATAAAAAAACAACCCAATTGAAAAATGGGCAGAAGACCTAAATAGACATTTCTCCAAAGAAGACATACAGATGACCAATAGGCACATGAAAAGATGCTCAACATCACTAATTATTAGAGAAATGCAAATCAAAACTACAGTGAGGTACCACCTCACACCAGTCAGAAGGGCCATCATGAAAAAATTTACAAATAACAAATGCTGGAGAGGGTGTGGAAAAAAGGGAACCTTCCTACTTGTTGGTAGGAATGTAAATTGGTGCAGCCACTATGGAAAACAGTATGAAGGTGCCTCAAAAAACTAAAAATAGACTGGGTCGCTCACCTGCGAGTCGCGGAGGCACCTGCTGCAGTCGCTGCATCTCTGAGCATGGCTGACAGCAGGCCCAAGGCCCCCAAGCCCGCCAACAAGACGCCCCCCCAAGTCCCCAGGGGACCCCACGAAGGACAAGGCAGCAAAGAGGCTATCACTAGAGTCGGAGGGCGCCAGCGAAGGGGCAGCCACCGCGGGCCCAGAGCCCAGCGCCCTGGAGGAGGCCTTCCAGAGGTTTACGGTGCACTGGTACACCAGGGCCACCTGTAAGGAGATGCATGGCAAGAACTGGTCCAAGCTGTGCAGGGACTGCCAGGTGATCAATGGCAAGAACATGACCGTCACCAACACAGACATCGTCTTCAGCAAGATCAAGGGCAAGTCCTGCAGGACCATCACATTTGACCAGTTCAAGGAAGCTCTGGAGGAGCTGGCCAAGAAGAGATTCAAAGACAAGAGCGGTGAGGAGGCCGCCCAAGAGGTGCACAGGCTCACTGAGGGCAAGGCCCCCATCATCTCGGGGGTGACGAAAGCCATCTCCTTGCTCACCGTGTCGCGGCTCACGGACAAGACCAAGTTCACGGGCTCCCACAAGGAGCGCTTGGACCCGTCCGGAAGGGGCAAGGGCAGGGCGGGCCGCGTGGACCTGGTGGACGAGTCGGGCTACGTGCCGGGCTACAAGCACTTGGGCACCTATGACCAGAAGGTGCAGGGGGGCAAGTAGCCGGCGGGGCCTTCTCCTGTCGCCCGGTCCCCCCCGCCGCCTCACACTTCGTTACATTCCTGTGCTTGCAGGCAGAACTCGGACCCAGGGCTGGGCGGCCGCGGAGGCACCAAGCCTCCCTCCCCCGCGGGCCCGCACTCCCCTCGACCCCAGCTTTGGCCCCGACTCACCTTTCCTAACACAACTGCCTCGTCCCTGCAGGAAGTGGGCAGATGACCCTTTCCAAAGTGTCTCCCAGGGCCAGACCACACCGGCCACTGGTTTGCAGCAAAAGGAGTGTTTTAAAGGAGCTGGTGGGCAGACGCTGTCTGGGGAGTGCTGACCCGCAAGCGCCAAGGCACCAACCAGCAGCACCGATAAAGCAGACGGAGTCCCGGACACGGCGCCGCAGTGCCCCGAGAGCACCACGCAGGTATGGGAGGCAGGGCACACAGTGCACGCTTGCACACCCACGCACACATGCACGCACGCACATGCACCCACGCCCGCACCTACGCACACACGCACCCACACGCACTAAGCACCCACGACGCACGTACACACCCAGCTACGCACGCACCCACGCACGCACACGCACGCACCCACACGCGCTCAGGCACACAAACCGAGGACCAGGTCTGCGCTGGTGGCGGGCGCCAAGCTGAGGGTTGCTGTTCAAGGGAAGAAGCCTCTGTCGACCAAAGTGACTCGAAGTGTGACGTCACAAGATTTCAAAATGGAAACTAAGGGCAATTCATTTCGCTTCTCTGAGAAGAAATAGGAAACAGTGATGCATGTTTATTCTCAGAACGGCTCAGGGAAGGCTCAGAATATTCCATCTCTGTGACTCCCTCCCAGCGGCCCCTGTCTCCCGGCCCCGAGCGGGGAAGACCCCCGGGGGCCCTGGACTAGAGGCTGCGGGTGGCCCGCCGGCTCTCTCCTTGCTCCCCCAGCCACTGTGGTTCCTCTGGCCTCTCTGGAGCCTCCGTGAGCGGCCTTCCCTGTCCTCCCCGCCCTGGAGTGCAGAAACCGCAGGGCAGGGCCAGGCCAGGGGAGGGCCAGAGGTCAGCAGCATCTGCGGGGTTTGGTTTCTCTGAGAGACCAGAGGTGGGGCCTCCTGCTGTCACAGTGGGCCCTTGGCAATGTGTCCCTTTGCATGGACATGGCCACAGCCTGGCGGGTAACCTTCTGGGCTCTGTGGTCCTGGTTTCGGTCCTGGGGGAAGCCCATGGCAGCCCCTGGGGAATGCTTCCCAGGAATCCAACCGCCCTGCCGCTATCTGTCCTGTGTCCAGGGCAGCAGGCCAGTTAGGGGCACCCCTCCACGGACACACGGCCTGGCCCACGGCACAGGTGGCTGTGAGAAAGGCCAGCACTGCCATGGCAGGCACGTTGGTCACGGCTGGACTTGGGAGACCCCGCCCACCCACACGAAGGGGCTCAGGCCAGTGCTCCCAGCCGACACGGCCACTCGCACGGGGCTCCCCCTGGGGTGGTGGTGGTGGCCTCTGCGGGCAGCTTCGTCCTGAGGCCCTGGCACCTCACCGCACTATCACCCAGGAAGTGATGGAGCACAGGTGTCCGGGGTCACTGCAAGGATGTGAATCGCTGCCGTCTAGAAAGTTTCTAAAACTTGGGGATCCGAAGCTGCCCGGTCAGGCCTGCAATCCACCACCAGGAAACTGAGGCCCGAGGGCTGGGGGAAAGCAGGCAGGACACCGACCCCCGCCCTGGGCTCCTCTCCTCCCTCCAGAGGCAAGAGTCACCTGGGGAATCGCGTCTGCAAAGAACTCTGAACGTGCAGAGTGTTTCTGAGCACTAAGTTGATCACAGATGGGAAAGCCCATGTTCCAGGGCCGGCCGGTTCCTCTCCGTGGACTCGGGACAGGACTCCTCCCCAGACCCATCCTCTACCCAGACGCTGCGGGTCTCTGCCTGCCCGACAGCCCGACACTGCCCCGCCCCCCCCCCCCGCCAGCCGTCCCGCAGCAGGACCCTGGAGTCCAGCCCTCCCAGCCGGTCAGGGGCTGGCCTGCCCGGGAGCACATGGGAGGTGGTCTGAGCAGAAGAAACCACGCCAGTGCCGTCCTGGTACGCTTCCTCACGCTGCCCCCCACTGCGGGGCCGGCCTGCGGGGCCGACACCACCCGCTGCAGGAAACCATCTTCCCGATGGTTACAGCAGCACCTCCTCCTTGGGTTAAGGAAAGTCAAGTGCACACAGCTGCCCCCGTGGCCATCCCTGCCTCAGCCCCACACTTGCGGGCTCCCGAGCTGCCGAGGCCGAGGTGTCTGGGTGGGTCTCAGGTGTCCCCAGCCCGCCTGAGGCTTCTTTCCCGAAGTGTAGCTCTGGGGGCACATCTCCCGCTCAGGGCAGGAGGAAGCGGTGGCCCCCTCCCCGTCGGCTCTATCACGGCATCTGTGTGTAGCCCAAACACAGCACGTCGCTCGGGCTCCAAGCTCTGCACGGACACATGTGCCTCCCTCAGGCTCCGGACGCTGTGGACACACAGGCAGGTGTGCATCTTCACTGCGTGTTCTATGCAATACCCATTCGCTTCTACCAACTGCGGTTAACTAGAAACTACATGTCTCTCTGTGAACGAAGGAAACTGCACAGCAAGCCCGCCAGGAAGCAGGGACCCGTGGTCAGGGCGCACCATGCTGACTGCGCCGAGCGCCAGGACAGCAGAGCGAGCGTTTGAGAACACTGATCGCGCCACAGTACTTATTTATTTCTATTTAATGCTCTAGGATAAGCAACTAGGCGGCGGTCAGTTCACCAAAACTGACGTTCAAATTACGTAAGTTTAAAATATTATAGGAAGAGATCTATATTTATACTGGAGTATTTTTACACCTCGAATATCCTCAGTCTTAAGGTTTGAGGCCGATGAAAATTACAGTCAGGAAGAGGCACGCGGAGCTCCAGCGGCATCGCCTCCTGTCTAAGCTGCTCTACATCCACGCCCCAGTGGCCGAGAGCTCAGCACAGGCCGCGGCGTCCCTCTGAAGCACCAAGTGGACAGAGGCTCACACACCCAAAGCCTGGACCTGCTCAGCCACCGGCTGTCGTGAATCGAGTTTTAACGGCACACAGCCCCACCATGCACCGCGCAACGCCTGTGGCTGCTTCTGTGGCTACGCCGGTGGCAGGGAGAAGATAAGTCACAGATGCCATGGCCCACGAAAACTACAGCAGCCACCGCCTGGACCTTTAAGGGAGGCTGCTGGTGCTGCCTCCACCCCTGAGGACCCAGCAGGCTCCTTCCTCCGGGAGTGTTCCCACACAAGCTGGCACACCCCGTCCCACAGTGCATGCAGGTGGGGACACCGTTGCCACCTGTCCATACGCTCAGGTTGATCATTCAGCTGTACTGTGAAGTCACCGCAAGGCTGGAATGTCCTTAGAACTCTGACCCTGAGTAGCTTCCCTCCGCTGACTGACTACTGAGTGCTCTGTGAAGTCCTGTGGCTCGGGTGTGGCCTTTGCCCATGGGCGTGTGGACAGCGTGGCTGGTGGTGGCCCCAGGCAGTCCCGGGAGGTGGTCACCCTGCACTTTGAGATGCTTTGGTTAACCCTCTCTCTTCCCCAAACCAAGCCAAACAACAAAGGAAACGCACATAACTCAAAGTTGAAAGGGAGCATATGCTACTAGTTTGTACTAAGTTTTTTTCAGGAAAGGGAAATAAATGTATATATAGATGGGGGGGGGAGCTAAAAATAGAGTTGCCATATGGTCCAGCAATCCTACTCCTGGGCATATATTCGGAACTATAATATGAAAAGATACATGCACCCCTATGTTCACAGCAGCACTATTCACAATAACCAAGACATAGAAGCAACCTAAATGTTCATCAACAGATGAATGCATAAAGAAGATGTGGTATAAATACACAGTGGAATACTACTCAAACACAAAAAAGAATAAAATAATGCCATTTGCAGCAACATAGATGGATCTAGAGATTATCATACTAAGTGAAGTAAGTCAGAAAGAGAAAGACAAATACCATATGATATCACTTACATGTGGAATCTAAAATATGACATAAATAAACTTATCTAGAAACAGAAACAGACTCACGGACATAGAGAACAGACTTGTGGTTGCCAAAGGGGAGGGCCAGTATGGGAGGGATGGATTGGGAGTTTGGGATTAGCAGATGCAAACTATTATAAATAGAATAGATAAACAACAAAGTCCTACTGTATAGCACAGGGAACTATATTCAATACCCTGTAATAAACCATAATGGAAAAGAATATGAAAAAGAATGTATATATGTATAACTGAATTACTTTGCTGTACAGCAGAAATTAACATAACATTGTAAATCAACTACTTCAATAAAATAAATTTTAAAAATACTGTATTGTATATTTGAAAGATGCTAACAGTAAATCTTAAAAGTTCTCATCACAAGAAAAAAATCTGTCACTGTGTATGGTCATGGATATTAACTAAAAACTTATTGTGGTAATCATTTCACTATATACACATATATGTTGTATACATAGTGAAATGATTATATATAACCATTATGTTGTACACCTAAAACTAATACAATGTTGTATGTTAACTATTTGTCAATTAAAAAAATCTTTCAATGGCATGGTTTGTAAGCGTGTGGAAATCATAGAGGCATTTAGGATATAAATAATTTATAGGACATTAAAATATTTAACTCTGCAGTTATAAAAAGTCTCTAAATATATAAAACACACAAATACAAATGAGTTTAAATAGAGAACTTGCATACAAAATTTTCTTTTTTTTATAATTAACTTTTTATTGGAGTATAGTTGCTTTACAATGTTGTTAGTTTCTACTGTACAGCAAAGTGAATCAGCTATACGTGTATATATATATATCCCCCCTTTCGGATTTCCTTCCCATTTAGGTCACCGCAGAGCACTGAGTAGAGTTCCCTGAGCTATAAGGCAGGTTCTCATTAGTTATCTATTTTATACATAGTATCAATAGTGTATATATGTCAATCCCAATCTCCCAATTCATCCCACCCTCCTCCATCCCCCCTTGGTGTCCATACATTTGTTCTCTATGTCTGTGTCTCTACTTCTGTTTTGCAAATAAGATGATCTATACCATTTTTTCTAGATTCCACATATATGCGTTAATATGCGATACTTGTTTTTCTCTTTCTGACTTACTTCAACTTCACTCTGTATGACAGTCTCTAGGTCCATCCATGTCTGTACAAATGACCCAATTTTGTTCCTTTTTATGGCTGAGTAATATTCCATTGTATATAGGTATCACATTCTTCTTTATCCATTCCTCTGTTGATGGACATTTAGGTTGCTCAAAATTGTTTTCTTTAAGAACCTCTTCCTGACCCACCAAGTCTGGGATTTGGAGCTCTGCCTATGTGCCTGAACAGCCCCTCTACCTCTCCTGATATGGAAGCCAAAGGACTGTGACTGAACACTTTGTTTATCTTCTAATACGGTGCTCTAAGTTCCATAAGGACTGACCACTGTTCTATTCTTAGTGCCTAGCACAACAGGTATTGAATAAATGGTGGTTGAATCACATTTACCTGCCTTAGAATACAAACTATAAAGATAGTTTAGGGCAAAGACGAATATAAAAAACCAAAGGACAGAAGTTTAAAAACACATCTGAAATAAAGAATAGCTTCCTAGAGCTTTTTTTTTTCTCTTTCAGTACTGTTCTTTATTATTTTCCAATTAAAACAAAAACAAAAAACACCTTATTTTACAATCACTTAGGTAACACAATGCAGACAAAGAATATATTTAACCTTTTTTTCTTCAGCAATATCCACTCTGTGAAATAGGGAGAAGACTCACGATATAGGCCTCTGATCTCAAAGAGCTCAAATTCTGGGGAGCTTGTTAAATATGCAGATATCCTCTGCTTTTCTGCACAAGCACACTAGCCAGAAAGTATGTCTTCTTAAAGCCTCTGACCTTGAAGCACATATCTCAAAAAACTTCTTCCATCCATAGGCAGAAATGTTTATCCATCATCCTCCGTCTTTACTAGTTCATCATCCATCTCACCCATGTTTGTTTTAATTCTCAGCAATATAATATTGCTCTCTGGTGACTTTGAGATCCTTTGTAGGTGGCATGAATGCTAAAATGGTTGCATTGTGGTACATCAAATCCATGGTATGAGATTATTCATCAATTTAAAACAAACAAAACGAAAAACAGCATGCTACGTGTTCTCTAAACCCTATCTAAATGGTGTGCTGCATAAAATCTTGTAAAAGGATAAGAGAAAAGGAAGAAAAGCAATTGTCCAAAGGTCCAAAGTATATTGAACCACTAGGGAGAAAAATGATGATGGAACAATAAAGGTAAACTCTGGATCAGAAAGGGTATTTTTTCCTACAATTAACAAATATTCATGAATAACTATAGATAAAATAATGAGTGAGACAGTTCCTGCCCTCAGGGAGTCTAATATCTAGCACCAGAGAGAGAAATAAAGCACATACACACATCACAAAGTTTATACCCAATGGCAAGCTGGGTAAATACTCTGAAGGGAGATTACAAGGTACCATGAGGGCATATGAAAGGGTATATGCTTTTTTAAAAAAAATGTATCACACGTGTTCAGAAGCATGTTCCTATTTTGTTTGTCTTACATATATGCCAGAGAGGAAGTTAAAAAAACATAGATAATGCTACTCAGAAACTAAGTAAATATATAGCCCTAAAGTCTTGAGTTTTCTTAGTACCATCTATAATCATACATTTGGTTACTGTCTATAGAATATATGTTTGATAAAGGCCAACACTGAAACCAGTTGACCAATATCCATGTTAGAAAGAGGGCTTTGAAAATGTCAATAGTCAATGACAAAGCAAGTATAGAAAAATACTGAAATTAACTCATTGTTCTAAGTCATAGTTAGTTTTTACTTTTCTACAGAAAACCTAGGAAGGCTAGAATGGACCAATGATGAAACTGATATGAATTAAAAATTATGATTAATCCAAATTCATGTACCTGTGATCATACCAAAAATAAAAATACAAAAAAGTAGGGAATACTTGGAAAGAAAATAGTTTTCCCAATATTTTTAAGATTTTAAAAATAAGGAATTTCTCTCAAATGATGAAATTATTATATCTATAATAAAGAATAGTGAAATTATCTTCAATGATAAGGAAAGCACTCTTTTTTAAAAGATTTTTTAAAAATTAAAGACAAAGAAAAATTATTGAAAGCAGCAAGGGAAAAACGACAAATAACATACAAGGGAACTCCCATAAGGTTAACAGCTGATTTCTCAGCAGAAACTCTACAAGCCAGAAGGGAGTGGCATGATATACTTAAAGTGATGAAAGGGAAGAACCTACAACCAAGATTACTCTACCCGGCAAGGATCTCATTTAGATTTGATGGAGAAATCAAAAGCTTTACAGACAAGCAAAAGCTACGAGAATTCAGCACCACCAAACCAACTCTACAACAAATGCTAAAGGAACTTCTCTAAGTGGGAAACACAAGAGAAGAAAAGGACCTACAAAAACAAACCCAAAACAATTAAGAAAATGGTCATAGGAACATACATATCGATAATTACCTTAAACGTGAATGGATTAAATGCCCCAACCAAAAGACGTAGACTGGCTGAATGGATACAAAAACAAGACCCATATATATGCTGTCTACAAGAGACCCACTTTAGACCTAGGGACACATACAGACTGAAAGTGAGGGGATGGAAAAAGATATTCCATGCAAATGGAAATCAAAAGAAAGCTGGAGTAGCTATACTCATATCAGATAAAATAGACTTTAAAATAAAGAATGTTACAAGAGACAAGGAAGGACACTACATAATGATCAAGGGATCAATCCAAGAAGAAGATATAACAATTATAAATATATATGCACCCAACATAGGAGCACCTCAATACATAAGGCAACTGCTAACAGCTATAAAAGAGGAAATCGACAGTAACACAATAATAGTGGGGGACTTTAACACCTCACTTACACCAATGGACAGATCATCCAAAATGAAAATAAATAAGGAAACAGAAGCTTTAAATGACACAATAGACCAGTTAGATTTAATTGATATATATAGGACATTCCATCCAAAACCAGCAGATTACACGTTCTTCTCA
Organism: Eschrichtius robustus; assembly: GCF_028021215.1. Classification (NCBI taxonomy): domain Eukaryota; kingdom Metazoa; phylum Chordata; class Mammalia; order Artiodactyla; family Eschrichtiidae; genus Eschrichtius; species Eschrichtius robustus. The sequence continues at coordinate 108,928,156 of NC_090825.1, read as the reverse complement.
AGTGCACACGGAACATTCTCCAGGATAGATCACATCTTGGGTCACAAATCAAGCCTCAGTAAATTTAAGAAAATTGAAATCATATCAAGCATCTTTTCTGACCACAACGCTATGAGATTAGAAATGAATTACAGGGAAAAAAACGTAAAAAAGACAAACACATGGAGGCTAAACAATACGTTACTAAATAACCAAGAGATCACTGAAGAAATCAAAGAGGAAATCAAAAAATACCTAGAGACAAATGACAATGAAAACACGACGACCCAAAACCTATGGGATGCAGCAAAAGCAGTTCTAAGAGGGAAGTTTATAGCTACACAAGCCTATCTCAAGAAACAAGAAAAATCTCAAGTAAACAATCTAACCTTACACCTAAAGAAACTAGAGAAAGAAGAACAAACAAAACCCAAAGTTAGCAGAAGGAAAGAAATCATAAAGATCAGAGCAGAAATAAATGAAATAGAAACAAAGAAAACAATAGCAAAGATCAATAAAGCTAAAAGCTGGTTCTTTGAGAAGATAAACAAAATTGATAAGCCATTAGCCACACTCATCAAGAAAAAGAGGGAGAGGACTCAAATCAATAAAATTAGAAATGAAAAAGAAGAAGTTACAACAGACACCGCAGAAATACAAAGCATCCTAAGAGACTACTACAAGCAACTTTATGCCAATAAAATGGACAACCTGGAAGAAAAGGACAAATTTTTAGAAAGGTATAACCGTCCAAGACTGAACCAGGAAGAAATAGAAAATATGAACAGACCAATCACAAGTAATGAAATTGAAACTGTGATTTAAAATCTTCCAACAAACAAAAGTCCAGGACCAGATGGCTTCACAGGTGAATTGTATCAAACATTTAGAGAAGAGCTAACACCTATCCTTCTCAAACTCTTCCAAAAAATTGCAGAGGAGGGAACACTCCCAAACTCATTCTGTGAGGCCACCACCACCCTGATACCAAAACCAGACAAAGACACTACAAAAAAAGAAAATTACAGACCAATATCACTGATGAATATAGATGCAAAAATCCTCAACAAAATACTAGCAAACAGAATCCAACAACACATTAAAAGGATCATACACCACGATCAAGTGGGATTTATCCCAGGGATGCAAGGATTCTTCAATATACGCAAATCAATCAATGTGATACACCATATTAACAAATTGAAGAATAAAAACCATATGATCATCTCAATAGATGCAGAAAAAGCTTTTGACAAAATTCAACACCCATTTATGATAAAAACTCTCCAGAAAGTGGGCATAGAGGGAACCTACCTCAACATAATAAAGGCCATATATGACAAACCCACAGCAAACATCATTCTCAATGGTGAAAAACTGAAAGCATTTCCGCTAAGATCAGGAACAAGACAAGGATGTCCACTCTCACCACTATTATTCAACATAGTTCTGGAAGTCCTAGCCACGGCAATCAGAGAAGAAAAAGAAATAAAAGGAAAACAAATTGGAAAAGAAGAAGTAAAACTGTCACTGTTTGCGGATGATGTGATACTATACATAGAGAATCCTAAAACTGCCACCAGAAAACTGCTAGAGCTAATTAATGAATATGGTAAAGTTGCAGGATACAAAATTAATGCACAGAAATCTCTTGCATTCCTATACACTAATGATGAAAAATCTGAAAGAGAAATTATGGAAACACTCCCATTTACCATTGCAACAAAAAGAATAAAATACCTAGGAATAAACCTACCTAGGGAGACAAAAGACCTGTATGCAGAAAACTATAAGACACTGATGAAAGAAATTTAAGATGATACCAACAGATGGAGAGATATACCATGTTCTTGGATTGGAAGAATCAACATTGTGAAAATGAGTATACTACCCAAAGCAATATACAGATTCAATGCAATCCCTATCAAATTACCAATGGCATTTTTTACGGAGCTAGAACAAATCATCTTAAAATTTGTATGGAGTCACAAAAGACCCCGAATAGCCAAAGCAGTCTTGAGGGAAAAAAATGGAGCTGGAGGAATCAGACTCCCTGAATTCAGACTATACTACAAAGCTACAGTAATCAAGACAATATGGTACTGGCACAAAAACAGAAACATAGATCAATGGAACAAGATAGAAAGCCCAGAGATTAACCCACGCACCTATGGTCAACTAATCTATGACAAAGGAGGCAAAGATATACAATGGAGAAAAGACAGTCTCTTCAATAAGTGGTGCTGGGAAAACTGGACAGCTACATGTAAAAGAATGATATTAGAATACTCCCTAACACCATACACAAAAATAAACTCAAAATGGATCAGAGACCTAAATATAAGACTGGACACTATAAAACTCTTAGAGGAAAACATAGGAAGAACACTCTTTGACATAAATCACAGCAAGATCTTTTTTGATCCACCTCCTAGAGTAATGGAAATAAAAACAAAAATAAACAAATGGGACCTAATGAAACTTCAAAGCTTTTGCACAGCAAAGGAAACCATAAACAAGACGAAAAGACAACCCTCAGAATGGGAGAAAATATTTGCAAACGAATCAACGGACAAAGGATTAATCTCCAAAATATATAAACAGCTCATTCAGCTCAATATTAAAGAAACAAACACCCCAATCCAAAAATGGGCAGAAGACCTAAATAGACATTTCTCCAAAGAAGACATACAGACGGCCACGAAGCACATGAAAAGATGCTCAACATCACTAATTATTAGAGAAATGCAAATCAAAACTACAATGAGGTATCACCTCACTCCTGTTAGAATGGGCATCATCAGAAAATCTACAAACAACAAATGCTGGAGAGGGTGTGGAGAAAAGGGAACCCTCTTGCACTGTTGGTGGGAATGTAAATTGATACAGCCACTATGGAGAACAATATGGAGGTTCCTTAAAAAACTAAAAATAGAATTACCATATGACCCAGCAATCCCACTACTGGGCATATACCCAGAGAAAACCGTAATTCAAAAAGACACATGCACCCGAATGTTCATTGCAGCACTATTTACAATAGCCAGGTCATGGAAGCAACCTAAATGCCCATGAACAGACTAATGGATAAAGAAGTTGTGGTACATATATAGAATGGAATATTACTCAGCCATAAAAAGGAACGAAATTGAGTCATTTGTTGAGAAGTGGATGGATCTAGAGACTGTCATACAGAGTGAAGTAAGTCAGAAAGAGAAAAACAAATATCGTATATTAATGCATGTATGTGGAACCTAGAAAAATGGTACAGATGAGCCGGTTTGCAGGGCAGAAGTTGAGACACAGATGTAGAGAATGGACATATGGACACCAAGGGGAGAAAACTGCGGTGGGGTGGGGATGGTGGTGCGCTGAATTGGGCGATTGGGATTGACATGTATACACTGATGTGTATAAAATTGATGCCTAATAAGAACCTGCAGTATAAAAAAACAACAAAACAACCAATACTAAACTTTCATTGGGTTATTTGTATGGAAATATGTTAATATAAATGTTTCAGACATTACATGAAATTTCTAAAAATCTTATATGTTCTGGTATAATGTTATAAGTAATAATCCTAGTTATTACTTTAAAATGTATATCTCAGAAATAACTAATTTTCTTGTCAACTGCATTATTATGAACTTTCATCAAATCTTTAACTGTGGTCATTTTTAAGTCTTTTGTCATTTACAGACAGTTCTGGGTGTACTCTGATGCTTTTGCAAATATGTTCCTATAAAAGGCTTTCATCTTCAAGAAATTCATGGAAAAGACTCTGACCAGTACAGGTTTCTGGTAACTGACTGTACTGCTGAACTGAATGAATAAGCATTTTCAGAACTCTAATGAAAAACTGATGAACTCAAAAAAGTGCTAACAAAAGATCAAGATGAAAAAAAAAATTTAATTACATGGGACTGAGTGAACTGATGAGGATGAGTATAATTTTTGTGACTTTGTCTGAATTAAAAAAAAAAAATCCCACAAGGACTCAGAGGCAAAGAATATACAAATCAATTTTCACTGCAAAGTAAAGGAGCTGTTACAGTGGAGGATTACTGGACTGAATGTCAATATTATGACATAGTATGAGTGTGTTTCATGTTTGGTAATTGCAATCATTGTTGCTTTTGTTGTGGTCATCCATGTACAATGCTTGGTGTCAGTCTATTTATCTCTTGTAAAAATAAAATACAGTGTGTGTGTGTGTGAAAAAAAAAAAAAGGAACAAATGAGAAATTATTTAGGATAAAGAGTTCTTTCTGCTAGTCAGTATTTAATTTCCACTGTAGATATTTAGAAGGGAGAAAAAAAGAGATGGATTTAGAATTTAGGCATACAGGTAATTACTTTTGTAGATGAAGTTTCATTTCATTACTTTCAGTTTCTATTATTTTTCATGTTGGGGCTTTATCTGATCTTTTTTAGAGATACACAGTCACAACTCTATTTTCTAGCCAAGAAGAATTTTAATTCCTCTCACTTCTGTATGCCAGTACAGACATTGCTAAAATATGTGGAGGAATTTTACTTAAAGTAACTTCTTAAAACAGAGATTAAAGACTCAAATTTGTTCTATCTTAAACCCACAGGAATAAAGTAGGAAAAAAGAGACCCATATATAACTTAACAGAAAGAATGAGGCCTTTATCAAGGCAATATAGCATTAGATACTAATAATCATGTAAGAGTCAAAATTTTCAATCTTGTGGGAAAATTAAACTATACAGAAAACCAAAAGAAAAAAAGAAATTTAAACCAATATTATCGTATTTAAAATCAGGCTTCTGAAGTGTAGCTATCAAATTTAGTTATCTGAAATAACCTAAATTTTTATTCATATACTAAAGATAATATTTTGCTGTGATTACCCATATAAAATTTTGGCTATAGTACACAGAAGCTCTAAAGATTATTATTAAGATTAAAGACAATGACTACAAATTTTCAATTTAGGATTAACCATGTTTATTGCCCTTAGAAATATAACTGGATCTGATAATTTCTGATAAATACTCATGAACTAAAAATAACTTTAAAAGCCCTATAGGACATATACTACTAGATATTCAGATTTACTGTAAGGCTGTAGTAATCAAGACATTATGGTTTGTGATGCAAGGACAGAAAAACAAACTAATTGAAGAGATTATAAAGTCCAGAAACAGATGCACACATATACAGTTATTTGATTTTATGATAAAGGTGACCCTACAGTGCAGCGGGGAAAGAGTGGTCTTTTCAATAAATGATGCTGGAATCAATATTTCAGTTCCAATGATGCTGGAACTGAATATTCAGATGTAAAAAAATAAATCTTGACTCCTATCTCATACCATATACAAAAATCAACTCTAGTTGATATAAACAACCAAATGAAAAAGACCAAACAATAAAGCTTTTGGAAGAAGCATAGGATAATCTCTTCATGACCTTGCTTGAGACAGGAAAAGATTTCTTAAACAAGACTCAGAAAAATATTAACCATAAAGGAAAAAAGGGATTAACTGGACTACATTAAAATTAAGACCTTCTCATCAAAAGATAAAAACACCAAAACGAAAAAGCAAGACAAAAAGTAGAAGATTCTTATAATACATATATTCAACAAAGGATTTATATTCAGAACATACAAAGAATTTCTTCAAATCAATAATAAAAAGGCAGATAACCTCTTAGAAAAATGGGCAAAAGACTTGAACAGCCACTTCATAAAAGAGACTATCCAAATGGCCATTAAACAACTGAAAAGGTGCTAATCCTTCATTAATTACCAGAGAAATGCAAATTAAAATCACAATGTGATACCATTACATAACCACCAGAAACTCTAAAATTAAGAGATGCACAGTATCAAAGAGCTGGTGAGGATATAAAGCAACTGGAGTTCTCAGATACCACTGCTGCAAGTGTAACTTAGCCTAACTACTTTGGAAAGCTGGTTAGCAGTACCTATTAAAGCTGAGTAAACACATACCATATGACACAGAAGTTTCACTCATACAATATTCACAGAAATGTTGCTACACACAATGATAAAGATGAATCTCACAAATATTGAGAGAAAGAAGCCAGACAAAACAGAAATCCTATATGATTCCATTTACATAAGGTTCAAACACTTTATTATATTAGGTTAAAACTGGTAGTGTTAAAAGGACAGTGGTTATACTTATGGGGAGGGGTTGACGGGAAGGGACATCAGGGCATGAGGGGGGGCTTTTGGGAAAGTGGTAACATTATATAACTTGATGTGGATGTTGGTTACATGATATTTCACTTGGTGAAAATTCACTGGGCTATACTATTATAAATTGTGTACTTTTCTGTTTGTATGTTGTTTGTATCTTTGCTGTTGTTTCTGTCCCCCAAAATACTTCAGGGAATGAAAACCAAATATTATGTGAAATGAGAGTCTGCTGAAGCCCCACCAGGAGTTTGGAGGTATAATGGAGGATTCTCAACTATATAACCATTTTGTATAATCCCAATTCTTCTGAATTAAAATAGTAGAATCATAGGAGAAAAGATAAAGAAATAGACATAGTCTAGGCAGGTGACAAATTATACTAGGAAAATTAAGAATGCCAGATAAATTTTATAAAAACAGTCACACAGGAGGCAAACTTCTGAGATATTGCAGGTTCGGTTCCAGACCACTACAATAAAGTGAGTATCTCAATACAGCAAATCACACCAATTTTTGGTTTCCTAGAGCATATAAGAGTTATGTTTATACTATACTATAGTCTATTAAATGTCTAACAGCATTATGTCTAAAAAAACAATGTACATACATTAATTTAAAAATACTTCATTGCTATAATATGCTAACCATTATCTGAGCCTTCAGCAAGTTGTAGCAGTGATATCAAAGATCACTGACCACAGATCACTATAACAAATATAGTAATAATGAAAAAGTTTGAAATACTTCAAGAATTACCAAAATGTTACACCGAGACACCAAGTGAGCAAATGCTGTAAGAAAAATGGCACCGATAGACTTGCTTGACACAGGGTTGCCACAAACCTTCAGTTTGTGAAAAATGCATTATCTGGGAAGTGCAATAAATTGCGGTATGCATATACTGCCTTTGTAACTGTAGTTTTGCAGTATAACCAGTGGTTAAGATTAAGAAGAAAAAATAAATAAAAGAAAAAAAGTCCGGTAAACAAACTTTCATAATTCAGCATTTTTAAGTACAGCCTTATAAATGTGTACAATATATACCACATTGTCTGGCAAAATCAAGTTGTTTTAGTAATCAGCATTAAAAGCACTGTAATTGCTCAATAGTTTAAAATACATTGCAAGCAACATTTTTCTTTAATATTACTTACTCAGCGTATTGTGGTCTGTGTGAATACCTTGTATAACAGATGTTCTGAGTATCAATTCAACATCAGAACCTATTTTTATTAGCTGTTAAGAAAACCAAAAAATAAATAAATAAATAGACTAAATCCTCTGTTTTTTCAATGGTTCACATGAATGTACTGTTTTTGAAAACTAAAGGTTTACTACAATTCTTTTTAGGTGATACTTGCCTTTAACTTTTTTTTTTTAAAGAATATATTTATTTATTTATTGGCTGCATTGGGTCTTCGTTGCTGCGCACGGGCTTTCTCTAGTTGCGGCAAGCGCACAGGCTTCTCACTGCGGTGGCTTCTCTTGTTGCGGAGCACGGGCTCTAGGAGTGTGGGCTTCAGTAGTTGTGGCTGGCAGGCTCTAGAGCGCAGGCTCAGTAGTTGTGGTGCATGGGCTTAGTTGCTCCGTGGCACGTGGAACCTTCCTGGACCAGGGCTCGAACCCGTGTCCCCTGCATTGGCAGGCGGATTCTTAACCACCGTGCCACCAGGGAAGCCCCTTGCCTTTAACTTTTATTTTTGTTTTTGGCCACGCTGCGGGATCTTAGTTCCCGACCAGGGAACAAACCCGTGCTCTCAGCAGTGGAAGCGTAGATTCCTAACCACTGGACCACCAGGGAATTCCCTTGCCTTTAACTTTTTGTAACCATTCCAAGCATACAGAAAGCTCAGACATGCGTATACTTTTACCTATCCACTCCATATTTTGTTCCAAAGCAGATCTGGAGTATGTTTTGTTGTAATATATATTTTACAATGTGTTTAAAATGTGCATTTTGTTTTTTTGAGAGTGGCTGAATCTTTCTTTCACTGTAGAGTTGGATGTTCTGAACACTAGAAAGAGTACTGGATCAGGAGGCAGAATACTTGGACTTCCAACTCTGGCTCTGTCATCAACTGTATGGCCTTGGGTTAATACCTACTCACTAAGTTTCAGAACTCATCATTGCAAAATGAAGAACTGAACTAAAACAGTGAGTCTCAAAGCTGTGGACCTTGAGACCCTTTCAGGGGACCCATAAAGTCAAAATTATTTTCATAATACTAGAGCTGTCTGCATTGTTTGAGTTGTGAGCACAAGTAGAGTTTTCTCTTTGGAATACCATTTTTACTTTTATAGACAAACTCTGTTTATTAAGATTTGGGTAACTGGCAGATAGGTGAAGTGAGTATGTCACTTTAAGAAAACAACTGACAGTATTTAATGGCAATGATAAAATTCAAGCTTTCAAGCAAAAATCAGAATTCTGGAGAAGCTGTATCTGTCACTGTAAGCTTGACAGCTTCCCAATACTTAAAGATTGTTCTGATGAGATGTATATTAAGATGTAATTTTAAAATATTACATATTGAACTATGTCAACATGTGGAAGATCTGCATTACTTGGTGAATCTACTTTTTCCAAATCATCAGTGCATGATGTTACAAAACATGCATGACTAAAAGATCCATTCAAAGGGAAAGATAGATTAAAATCTGTTGGTCTACTAAATGACCAACAGATTTATATGTTATACCTATCAATATTTACCATATTAGAGAAGGGCATATTGGAGAAGAATATCCTAGGAAGAAGCAACAGCATAAATGGCCTGAGATAGGAAAGTTCTTGGTAAACTGAAGCACCCTCAAAGAAGGCACTGAGGTTGGAAGAGTGAGAAGTATGTGGTGAATTGAGGCAGGAAGTTAACAGGGGTCAGATGATACAGTGTTATAGGTCATGGTGGGTAGAGACTTTAGATTTTAATTGGAATGGGATGAGGAGCCATGGAGATTGTGAGTAGAGGAGTGATGGGATATGCCTTTTTTTAAAAGGCTCACTGCCTTTATAAGTATTGAGAATAGGCTGCAGGGAGTTAGGGCAGAAGCAACAAGACCCACTAGGAGGCTGTTGTAACAACCCAGTGAGAAATAATGATGGCTTGAACCAGGAAATAATAATGGGGCGAATAAGAAGTGGTTGAATTCTGGGTATATTTTGAAGGTTAAGTCAATAGGATTTGCTTCCAGATTGGCTGTAAATGTGAGAGAAGGAAAGCAGTCGAAAAAGAGAGCACCGAGGGTTTTGGTCTGAGCATCAAAAGGAGGAAGCTGCCATTAATTGACATGGAGAAGGCTGTAGGAGAGCAAAGCCTCACCTCCCAACAGAGCTGAGAAGGGGCTTAGAAGGGGAGAGAAAGAAAAACAATGCGCCTCCTCACCCACTGGAGGTGCATAAACTGAGCTGAGTCTTAGGTTTAAGGCTGGAAACAAGGCTAGATGAGAAACAAGGGATTATGGGAGATCAAAGGGGATGAGCAGGATGTGGTATGTATGAGTCCTAGGAACCACCCCCGCAAAGGATAAATACACACACCCACACACATCCATTGGTCTAACAGATAACAGAGTTCCGCATTGCATCTAACCTTTTAAGAAATTTACCACTTGTTGAGGTATGATATCAAAGAATATTCAAAATTATTTGAAAAGGCTAATATATACACCTACCCTCTTCCAACTACCTATCTGTATAAGGCTGAATTTTCTTCATATAATTCAATCTAAAAAAACATACATTGCCAGATTGAATGAGGAAGCAGGTATGATAATTTAGCTGACTCCTATTAAGCCAGACATTAAAGAGATTTGCAAAAATATAAAATAATGCCTTTCTTCTTACTAAATTTTTCTGAAAATATAGTTATTTTTCATAAATATTGTATTTAATAGGTAATGAGCTTATTATTTTTAAATTATTTAATCAACATATATTTTTAAAATTTCTCAGTTTTAAATCCTAATATGGTAAATATTGATAGGTATAACATATAAATAGCACTTTTTGGGGTCTTCAGTTTTTCAGAAGGTAAAGTGGTCTTGAAACCAAAAAGTTTGAGAACTGCTGGTCAAGAGGATGCCTATGATTCCTTTTGGTGCCAAGACTTCATGACAATACATGACAATGTAATTATCTAAAAACTACTAAGTATTTAATAAATGCAGAGTTACAGAAAGTACAAAATATACACTTGTATATAACAAATATCTAATTTCAAGAGTGCTTAATGTGGGCTTCCCTGGTGGTGCAGTAGTTAAGACTCTGCCTGCCAATGCACGGGACATGGGTTTGAGCTCTGGTCCAGGAAGATCCCACCTGCCACGGAGCAACTAAGCCCGTGTGCCACAACTACTGAGCCTGTGCTCTAGTGCCCACGAGCCACAACTACTGAAGCCTGCATGCCTACAGCTCATGCTCCGCAACAAGAGAAGCCACCACAATGAGAAGCCCGCACACCACAATGAAGAGTAGCCCCCGCTCGCCACAACTAGAGAAAGCCCGCGAGCAACCAAAAATAAATAAATAAAATAAATAAATTTATATATATATAAAAAAAGAGTGCTTAATGTGAGTGCTCTACAAGTGAAATTAATTTGGGAGATGCTAGTTCATTTTTCCAGTTTAGCTAATATAAACAGACCTCAATTAAAAAATTTTTAAATCATGACTTCAAAATTTAAAAACACTTACAGGCATACCTCAGAGATATTGTGGGTTCAGTTCTAGACCACCACAATAAAACAAATATCATAATAAAGTGAGTCATACGAATTTTTTGGTTTCCAACTGCATAAAAGTTATGTTTACAATATACAGTAGTCTATTAAGTGTGCAATAGCATTATGTCTAAAAAAACAATGTTCGTACCTTAATTAAAAACACCTTATTACTAAAAAATGCTAACCAGCATCTGACAATGCAGGGTTGCCCCAAACCTTCAATTTGTAAACAACACAGATTCTGTGAAGTGCAATAAACCGAAGCACAATAAAACGAGGTATACCTGTACCATATTGTTATTAATCAGTCTACCAAATAGCAAAATAGTACAAACTTCAGTATATACATTTTAACTTCTCCTCAAGTCATGACCTGATTAGAATGTAATTTTAACTTCTTTCGTGAATAAAAATTACATAGTCCCTGTTTGCCCTATCATACGCTTAAGTGAAATTTCCCCCTTTTTTCTTTATGTTATAGGGAAAGAAATCCTTAGGCTATCTCATTTTGTCTCATTAGTTTATCGCAGATATTTACTATTTCAAAAATAGCATTTTCTCTACTAAGTAGAAAAGTATTTGTATAAAACAATTTTTTTCACCATGTGGAAATTCTATTAAACATGGAAGAATTTCTCTAATTTGTACCTTCCTCTTTATCAAACCAATTCTTGGAATCTTAATTATCCCAGCAAATAATTTTTCATTTTTCATTTTCTTCCTAATGGTCCTTTCCCTACATTTATACAAAGTTAGATACAGGAACACCTAGGAAGCAGTGTTCCTTCCTAAGACAGAGACAATGTATATATATGCACATGATTTTATACAGGAAAAGAATCATTTTGCACTTTTTCAATGAACATATACTGGGTATACTAGGGAGCTCACCGACTAGTGTTAGTAGATTGCCTTCAACTACGGCAAGTGACTAAAATGCAAATACAGAAGGCAATGCAACAATAGTTCATAAAGTCTGGCTGGTTAACTTCCACAGCCAGGATATGAATTAAAAAAAAGTTCTGTCTAGTTGAGCTAAATGAGTAGACGTTCCCTCTGTGTAACTGAGTGAGTTACCACAACACTCACTCTCCTTAGTTTCAGTCACTTGCCTTAGATGAAGATAGCATTTCTGTGAATTTCTGGGTTGGTTCAGCTGCTCTTGCTTTGATCATGGCTACACTCATGTTCTTTTCACCAGGCAACTTGCTATCTTAAGGGTGTAGGCAGATGACCCTGAGAAGGTGAGTCAAACCAAACAAGTGAAGGTTATCTATAGTTGTGATGGCTTTAACTATCAAGTAATGATTTTTATTTCATATAATCCCTCTATTTTTATCATTTCCTCTAGTTGCTAAAATTTGAGTTTTATTGTAATTGAAAAACTTAATTACTGTACCTCTTCTATTTTCTTAGGAGAAGTTTCACTTTTATTACATTTGAATTCTTCGTTTATCTTTATTCTGGCTGCTAGAAAAAGAAAAAATATGTATATAGTTATTTGCTTTTCTTTTTTTTTTTGTTTTTTAATATTTATTTATTTATTTTGGCTGCACCAGGTCTTAGTTGTAGCATGCAGGATCTTCACTGCGGCATGCGGGATCCTTTGTTGTGGCATGTGGGATCTTTAGTTGCGGCATGTGGAATTCTTAGTTGCGGCATACGGACTCTTATTAGTTGTGGCATGCATGTGGGATCTAGTTCCCCCGACCAGGGATCAAACTGGGGGCCCCTGCATTGGGAGCATGGAGTCTTACCCACTGGACAACCAGTGAAGTCCCTGCTTTTCTAATTTATAATTCCTGTCCCAATAATTTACATATTATTCATTATACTATGATACTACATACTATATACATATATCTACTACTTCTCTAGTAGAAAAAATAATTTTGCCCCATGTAAAACAAAGTATAAAAATAAGAAATTTATTTAGAAAGTCCTTGGAGAGCTTTTGACAGGCTGGCAAATTTGTAATTAAACCTAATACATATTTTTAGCACTCTAATACTTTTGTTTCCTGCTTTTTATTTCTAATTTCATTTTGAACCCCTAGCTATGAGATCCTAATAAATTCAAGTTAATACTTTGTTTCTGTAAATCTAAGGATTTGAATTAACATGCTTTTTTTAAAATGGCAAAACTCAATACATACAAGCATGTTATCCCTACCCCCCCGCCAACCACACACTTAAAATGAAGATATAGCAGCAAAGAGGATATACAAATAATTTTGGGTGCCTTGACTGACAAGTAAAGTGACTGATAAATAAAACTTTTGTTCATATACCACTGAGACTTTGGCATCACTACAGCAGCATAATTCAATATAACTGATAAACTGCCTTAGAGTGTGCTGTGAGCATTTAATGGAACAATTCATGTACAGTGCTTAGTAAATATGCAGTATTAGCTATTCTTATAATTATTTCACTTAAAAACATTTAAAAATATGTTATGCTGGTGGAGATTAGCCATAAAACCTTCCTTCTATGCTCGATACATTTCAATATGTAAGGTGGGTAAGAGTTTAGGCTTTGGAGCCAGAATGTTTAGGCTAAATCCCAGCTCCACCTCTTACTAAGTATCATGTGGGGTAAATCCTTTCACACTTTGTCAGTTTTCTTATCTGAAAAAATAGAAATTATGATAGTTAACTACCTCACAGGGCTGTGATAAGAATTAAATGAGGAATTTGTGTAAAGTACATATAATATGAGGCATATACTTTAATATTCAAGAAATTTTTTTTGGTAAATTACAAAAACTTGAATTCCTAGGGACAGTGGGGACACTTTATGTAGGTGGCCTCTTTTTTTTAAATAGAGGTTGAATTTTTTTTTTTAATTTTTATTGGGGTATAGTTGATTTATAATGTTGTGTTAGTTTCTGTTACACAGCAAAGTGAATCAGTTATACCTATACATATATCCACTCTTTTTTAGATTCTTTTCCCATATAGGTCATTACAGAGTATTAAGAAGAGTTCCCTGTGCTATACAGTAGGTCCTTATTAGTTATCTATTTTATATATAGCAGTGTGTATATGTCAATCCCAATATCCCAATTTATCCCTCCACCCCTCCCCCAAGGTGCCCTCTTAAAAGAGGTTTAGAAACTGAGTATGACCAACACAGAACCTAAGCTTTAGAGCTCTGAGTTCTGGATAAGACAGAAACCACTTTAAACAGTGAAATACTGAATTTGGAATCATTTGTGATAGATTCTCTTTCATAGCTGCTGTCACTTCTAGAAAGACACAAGGCATTAACAATATGGTAGTATCTGGTCTTAGAGGATGTGAAAATTTGATTATATAATAGATAAATGAGTTTCATGGCTTGAACATAAGGCAAATAATGGAGCACATTGAAATTCTGATCCTTTTTTTCCCTGATTTTTTATGAAAACTCGATCTTTAAAATTTTTTCTTTGTAGATACTTCTCAAAGAAGTGTAAGGTAAACTCATCTTTATTTAAAAAAACATTAGGGGAGAGATCGTGAAGGTCATTCCCCAAGATAGGTCTTGACCACCATACAGGGTCTCTTGTATTATTAGCAGCCACCTGAAGAATGGACTTGCTCCAAAGGGGCAAAATATAAACTTACCTTCTAGTGCCCTAGCATCATTTTTAAAAACTTGTTGTCTGGTCCTGTGCAGTGTTTTAAAGAGCTGTAAAACCTATAAAGAAAATTAGAATTCAGACCTCAAAAGAAAAAATTTCACATTTTACATAATTACATGGATTAAACAGTATTTATTTTCTGTTTGTTTTTTAGACTATTTTTCGAAATAGCTGGTGAAAACAAGAGTTGGCCAAAACAACTTTCCCTTGATTATTTATCTTTAAATTAAAAAAAAATTAGCCTTATGTATTTACAAAAACAATACAAAATTCTTTGAAACAAAACAATACGAGAATGGTTAAAAAGTTAATGATTCCCCCTGCCAAAACTAGTTTGCTAAGGTAACCAAATTTACCAGTCTGGTATTTGTTCTTATTTTGCTTAACCTGGGAACTTCATCTGTTCTTAAAGTCATACACACATGCACACAAACTCGTGAATATACTACATCTTAGAAGAGCCCAGAGGAAGATGTTTCAGATATTAGGCAGGTTTAATTGTGCTTTCTCAAAAAAGAAGTGGAATGCTGAGACTTCTGAATATTCTAAGACTGTGCTAAAAAAAAACCAAACAAAAAGGTATTCAATATTGTCCCCCCAATATTGCTCTTTCTTCTGTCTTCTCAATTTCAGTTATGGAAAACAATGGATTTCTCAAGCCAGAAATCTCTAGGTCATTCTTTATATCTACCTTACTCCTCATGTAGAAACTGTAGGGATGTTTCTCTAATCTTTTGTATATTCTCCATCACCCAAAACAATTTAAGTTCAGACCTCTCCCTATCTCTTGCTTAGACTACTGACAAAGATTTGTCAGTCTGCCACCATTCCCTCCTTTCCCCCAGTCCATTCACCAGATAACAATACCTAAACTTTACTAAGTGTATCCTGTGCGCTAGGCACTATTTTAAGTATTTTACATATACTAGAAAACCTAAAACATCAAAGGCAGATACCAAAACAGAAACAGAAAACAGGGAGCAGAAAACATAAAAATAAAACAAAACAAAGACTGACCAACCACAAAGAACCTTCTCAGAAACATAAATTATTACAAACATGGAATAACAACAAAAAGAAGTTACAGTAAATTTAAAAAGGAACATTCAGAAAATGCCCCCAAACTCTTGGATATCAAAAGAGTGATAGCAAAGATTAAGTTGAGAAAAACTACCCCGAAAGTTGAATAAGAATTCAGAGATACAAAATAAGGAGAGAAAGGATAAGAAAATTAAAGGAGTAGTCTAGATGGCCCAACAGTTATATTCACAGATCTCCAACAAGACAGAACAAAGAAAACAGCCTCCATCAAGTGCTCAACACAAAACCCATGAATAATCTTGGAGGGAAAAAAACAGTTCACGTATAAAAAACAGAAAATCAGAATGGTACCTGATTTCTAAATAGCATCACTGTGAGAAGACAATGGTATAAAATCTTCAAGTTTTGTACAAAATGTCCAGCTTAGAACACCATACATATCCAAACTATCACCTAACTGCAATGGCAAATAAACATTTTCAGAAATGCAAAGTCTCTTATTTGCCATACGCCCTTTCTTGGAAAGCTATAGAAGATTGTGCTCCACCAAAATAAGGGGATGAATCACAAAAGAAAAAAAATGGGAATGAGGGACACAGGTGATCCAACATAGGAGAGGCAGAGATGATGGGGAAGGACAAATATAGGTCAGCATTTGTGCAGCCAGCATAGAAAGCAACTAGTCTGGACTATAGCAAAAGGGTATATTGCTCTACAAAAGATGCTGCTAGGAAAAAACGATACTAGTAGACATCAGTTTTGCTCAGAGTTTGGAAATAGCTATGTAGGAAAATGATAATAAAAACAAGACAGTTATTAACTTCAAGAAAAACTGGGACTTCCCTGGTGGTCCAATGGTTAAGACTCCATGCTCCCAATGCAGGGGGCCTGGGTTCAATCCCTGGCCGGGTGGGGAACTAGATCCCGCATGCCGCAACTAAGAGCCTGCATGATGAAACTAAGACTTGGTGCAGCTAAATAAATACATATTTAAAAAAAAAAGAAAGAAAGAAAGAAAAACTAAGACTTAGAAAAGAAAGGCAACATAATCATATATTTATATTAGAGGGCTCAGCTGTGGACAAGTTCTGTATAGTCATATTAATATCAAAGATGAAAAACTGCTTCACCAAAATCTGTATATTGAGAGGAATAGGGTATAAGGGGGAACTTAGTCCTCAACTTTCATAGACAAAGGTCAATAAATATCCCCAAAGAGGAAAAAAAAAATCAATAGTAGTTTAAACATGTTATTTAGAAACATGGAGGTAAATATCAGAAAAAATAAGTAAAATGATTAAAAGTGCTTATATCTGGGGAGCAGGAATTGGGAGTATGTAGAAGGAAGTAGACACCTACTGGTTTCTGTGTAACACTGTTTGACTTCTTAAATTTTACACATTTATCCCCTTTATAAAAACTAGAAAAATTGTTTTAAAAGATAAAGGGAAAGGACACTATCAAGAAAGAGAAAAGACAACCCACAGAAGGAAAGAAAATATTTATAAATCGTATACCTGATAATGGGCTAGTATCTAGAATGTATAAAGAACTTCTACAATTCAAATAAAAAACTAATTTAAAAATAGGCAAAGGATTTGAATAGACATTTCTCAAAAGAAGACAAACAAATGGCTATTAAGGCCATGAAAAGATGCTCAACATAATTTGCCATCTGGGAAATACAAATTTAAATTTCAGTGAGGTACCACTTCATCCCAATAGTATGGCTACAGTCAAAAAAAAAAAAGACAGTCAATAACATGTGTAAGATGTGGAAAAATGGAAACTCTTATACATTGTTGGTGGGAATGTAAAATCCTGCAGCTGCTTTGGAAAAGTTTAGCAGTTGTTCCAAAAATTAAACATAGAGTTATCTATCATATGACCCAGCAATTCCATGCCTACGTATACAACCAAGATGAAAACATATGTTCATATAAAAACTTGTACATGACTGTGCATACTAGCATTATACAAAACAGTCAAAAAGTAGAAATAACCCAAATGTCTACCAACTCATGAATGGATAAATAAAACGTGGTGTATCTATATTGTTATAGCTTGAATTGTGTGTCCCCTCAAAAGACATGTTTAAGTCTTAATCCTCAGTACATGTAAATGTGACCTTAGTTTGGAAGTAGGGTCTTCACAGCTATAACTGAGTTAAAGTGAATCATTAGAGTAGGCCCTAATCCAATATGACTAGTACCCTTCAAAGAAGAGGATAATGCCAGGTGAAGAAAGAAACACAAAGGTGTAAGACCACCATGCGAAGATGAAGGCAGAGATTGGAGTGATGCAACAGCAAGCCAAGGAACACTAAGGATTGATGGCCACCATCAGACTTTAGGAAGAAGTAAAGATTCTGCCCAGAGTTTCAGAGGGAGCATGGCTCTGCTGTCACCTTGATTTCAGACTTCTAGCCTCCAGAACTGTGAGACAATAAATTTCTGTTGTTTTAAGCCACCCAATTTGTGGTAATTTGTTAGAGCAGCCATAGGAAACTAATACAGATTTTACTACTGGGAAGTGGGATGCTGCTGTAACAAACATCTAAAAATGTGAAATTGGCTTTGGAATTGAGTAATGTGTAGAGACTGGAAAAATTTTGAGATGTTTGATAGTAAAAGCCGAGATTGTCTTGAAAAGATTGCTGGAGAAATAGGGACATTAAAGGTGGTAGAACATCATAGAAACCCAGGGAGTTTAATATTACAAGAGCGGTGGAAGAGATTGCATGGGATTAAGAAAAAAGTGAGAAGTAAGTAAGCCTAATCGTTTTACATGCTATTCAGGGAAAAAACAAAGTGATTCCATTAGTACAACAACCAGTATCCCTACTTTAAGAATTAGTATTAAGAAAAAGAAAATGTCATCATTACTGCCTTAGAGCTAATATCACCTTGGAGTTAATAAACTTTCATTAAAATGTAGACAGCTAGGTCACAGACTGTCTTCTCTTACTAATTTACTTATATTGATTGGACAAATTCTGGCAGTATATATGGAAAGTCAAATTACTTAGCCTTTTTGCCTCAATTTTCTTGAATAATGGGCTAATTTTAAGGGTGGATGATATAATTTCTGTACTAGGTTTCACTTTAGCTGGTTAGTACTTATTTGTCTCTTCTAAGTCTGGGTTATATGCCCCTCTTGAGTACATCCACAGCAGTGGGCACTTACTACAATTACTTGCTGTGTCCTCTACTTCCTGAAAGGCTTCTCGGTCATCTTTGTATCTTCCACACGGCACAGGTGTCTTCTACACATGGCAGTTCTCACCAAAAGTGTTTTTGGAATGAATTCTATTTAATTTCATTTGTATTCAAGTTTTCCAAGCAACTTCCCACTTCGAGGATGGTCCATATGATATTTCTTCTTCATAGAATACTCTTTTCTCTATTCTCCTAGCTAGGTTCTAACAAAACTTCAGGTCTCAACTTATACTTTTATGAGGGATTTTTTTGTTTTGTTTTTTTTGGCATCCCTCCGCACAGGTTAAATCCGAGTTATGTGCTCATAAAACACACTGTATTTTCAACAGAAATATATATCAGGGAACTTCCCTAGTGGTGCAGTGGTTAAGAATCCACCTGCCAATGTAGGGGACATGGGTTCGAGCCCTGGTCCAGGAAGATCCCACATGCCACGGAGCAACTATACCCGCACGCCAAAACTACTGAAGCCGGCGCGCTCTAGAGCCCGTGCTCCGCAACAAGAGAAGCCACTGCAATGAGAAGCCCGCGCACCGCAACGAAGAGTAGCCCCCGCTCGCCACAACTAGAGAAACCCCGCGTGCAGCAACGAAGACCCAACGCAGCCAAAAATAAAGAAAATAAAAGATAAATAAATTAAAAAAAAAAAAGAAATATGGATCAATGGAACAGGATAGAAAGCCCAGAGATAAACCCACATACTTATGGTCAACTAATCTATGACAAAGGAGGCAAGGATATACAATGGAGAAAACACAGTCTCTTCAACAAGTGGTGCTGGGAAAACTGGACAGCTACATGTAAAAGAATGAAATTAGAACACTACCTAACACCATACACAAAAATAAACTCAAAATGGATTAAAGACCTAAATGTAAGACCAGACAGTATAAAACTCTTAGAGGAAAACATAGGCAGAACACTCTTTGACATAAATCACAGCAAGGTCTTTTTTGATCCACCTCCTAGAGTAATGCAAATAAAAACAAAAATGAACAAATGGGACCTAATGAAACTTTAAAGCTTTTGCACAGCAAAGGAAACCATAAACAAGACAAAAAGACAACCCTCAGAATGGGAGAAAATATTTGCAGATGAAGCAACTGACAAAGGATTAATCTCCAAAATTTACAAGCAGCTCATGCAGCTCAATATCAAAAAAACAAACAACACAATCCAAAAATGGGCAGAAGACCTAAATAGACATTTCTCCAAAGAAGACATACAGATGGCCAAGAAGCACATGAAAAGCTGCTCAACATCACTAATTATTAGAGAAATGCAAATCAAAACTACAGTGAGGTATCACCTCACACCAGTTAGAATGGGCATCATCAGAAAATCTACAAACAACAAATGCTGGAGAGGGTGTGGAGAAAAGGGAACCCTCTTGCACTGTTGGTGGGAATGTAAATTGATACAGCCACTATGGAGAACAGTATGGAGGTTCCTTAAAATACTAAAAATAGAATTACCATATGACCCAGCAATCCCACTACTGGGCATATACCCAGAGAAAACCATAATTCAAAAAGACACATGCACCCCAGTGTTCATTCCAGCACTATTTACAATAGCCAGGTCATGGAAGCAACCTAAGTGTCCACTGACAGATGAATGGATAAAGAAGATGTGGTACATATATACAATGGAATATTACTCAACCATAAAAAGGAACGAAATTGGGTCATTTGTAGAGACACAGATGGACCTAGAGACTGTCTTACAGAGTGAAGTAAGTCAGAAAGAGAAAAACAAATATCGTATATTAACGCATATATGTGGAATCTAGAAAAATGGTACAGATGAACTGGTTTGCAGGGCAGAAATAGAGACACAGATGTAGAGAACAAACGTATGGACACCAAGGGGGGAAAGTGGGGGGGGTTCGGGGGGAGATGAACTGGGAGATTGGGATTGACATGTATACACTAATATGTATAAAATATATAACCCAAAGAACCTGCTGTATAAAAAAAAAAACAAACTCTATTTTCAATTCAAAGCACTTACTACACTTGTAATTAAGTAATTGTTTAAACTCTCCATACCTGCCAGATTTCTGTATGAAGTTATTGTTGCTTCCACTATGCCTAGACAGTATAGGCTAAATGCTGGCTGTTAGGTGCTACTAATAACTATTATGGACACTCAGTAAGTGTTTTGAATGAATAACCGTTTACAATTCTGTTTCTCTTGGTCCTATGACATATATTGAAATGTACTAAGCACAGAGTTCAGTAGTACACGAGGCACTCTTGGTGGCTCCCTGTTATTGACCAACCATTATAAGCACTGCTTTTCCTCACTAGACTATAGCAGGCCGTTTCCCCTTTTTCATATCTCAACCAGTGACAGGGACTGGTCTCAGCCGGCCATGCTGATAATACTTAAAGTTAGGGATGGCTGGTCCCAGAGAATTGTACACTGGCCAGGAATGCGCATCAGTTTGACAAGAAATGAATCCGAGACAAGGTCCTCGGGGATGTGACCCACGACCCCGGCGGGGCCATCACTTCCCAAGCTCGTTCACAACACTCAGGAATCACAGGTTTCTGCTCTGTCTCGCTAAGTGCTACTTTTGGCAAACGGTTTTGTCTGGAATCGGTTTCCTTGGTTCCTAGACGTCTGTGCACCGTCTGGTTAACTGACGAAACCTTTCACCTCATCGGATGGTTTCAGCGCAGGACTGACTTTGGGGTCTCGTACAATTCCCAAGGATGTGAAATGGGGCCCTCACACAAACACTCGGTGTGGAGATGGCAAGGCGGCAGAACTCAAGTCGCCGGCATGCATCACGGACAAACATTCCGTACCCAGTAGACGAAGAAGCAGGACCACCTGTGTCGCCCTCTCTCCTCCGCACCTGCACAAACCTTCCACTGCCCTGCAGGGTCGGTCTCCGGCTCCTCAGCTGTAAAGGCCACATACTCCGTGGAGGGTCCTGAACCCCAGCTACAGAGATTCCAGTCTACGTTCGCAAGGCCGCGCTCTTACCCTCCCCGCCGGCATCGTACCCAACCCCTCCCCGGACCCAGTCACCTTGGCCGCCAGACCCATGGCTCTCCTCACAGCTCCGGCTACTTCTCCAGCGGTCAAGCCGCCCCGCCTCTCGGCAACCAGTCACCGCCTGGTGTGGACGGTCCAACACCCCGTAGCCACGTTCTTAACGAGCCGCAACCAATCACCACGCAGTAGCTCCTTCGTAGCCCCGCCCCCCGTGAAGGGACAGGCGAGAGGTGTTTGCTAAGCCGGTACCCTCTGGGAAAACCGCGAGGAGCAGCCGAGCTCAATTACAGCCGAGAGGGGAACGGAAATCACCTGGACGCCATGTTAGTTAGGGGCAGAGGCACTTCCGGCCATTTCTGAGGCAACCGCCGGTGGCTGAGTGTGGATTGACACTTAATTGATGGCTTCGGCACCTTTATGTCCTTTCCTCCTGTTTGGGGGTTGGGGTTATCTGTTAAGGAACCATTATTTTAACGTTTCCGGGTTGCAAATGTGTCCTTGCAAAAGTGCATAAATAAGAGCCAAGCCCTAACAACTATAGTAGGCGTTGACTGGAACGCTGACTCCCAAAAGCGCTATTGGTACATTATCCCACTTCATTCTTCTAGAAGGTGAGGTTGAGTTACTTGCTCAAGACCACACGATTAGCAAATGGAGGTCTGGGATACAAATGCCTATGATTAACCTGAAAGCTCAGTCTTACCCTCTACTCATCCTGCCTACTCAACTTGCCCTACTCCTTGGTTTTGCTGGTCAAGAAGTTGGAAACAGATAGTTTATTAGCAGCATCATGATCATAAACAGTCATAAAGCATTTAAGTACATTTAACTTATGACCTTGCAAGCATCAAGAAAAAAATCTCAACCTGGCTCCCATCGCATAATCATGGTTTGTCTTCCCTACCCACCCCTCAGGTTAACTTTTAGGTAAAATGGACTTTTTATTAGGAATGAAAGATTTAGACCAATGGATATCCAAGACCCTTTTCCTTCTCTGTGATTTATGTCATTTTAAAGAATACTGCAAGTCAACATGAGAATAGCAAGATAATAGTCGACTTTTTAAAAATTAAAATGCATTGGATTTGCAAAAGAACGTTTAACATAAGCAATTAAACCAAATATACTGGATACTGTCTTTTATCCAGGAAACAATAAATTAGATGATCTTGTGACATTGTATAGTAGTGCCTTCTGATTGCTAATGAATGATTCAAAGATGCCTATTTTCATTTTCAGTTTAGAATCACAGCCCAATCTCCTGAACATTCATAATTTATTTTTATAATTTCTGGCTAACTAGGGTACTGTATTCAGTTAACCAAAGCCACTTATCTGCCAACCTTTCAAAGTATAGTTTCCATAGTGCCCCAAAATCAATTCAGTCCTGAAGCTTCTCTTCTCTTGGGTAAATATGTATGGTTCCTTGAGCTGTTCCATAAAAGAGGTGACTATTCTGGTTGTTCTGGGAATATGTCTTGGTCTGTTGGCATCTCAAAGTGTGGGACCCAGAACTGAACAGGAAATTCCTACATGTTCATCACATAAGGTCATGGAGTATGTGGTAGGCTGACTAATGGCTTACAAAACATGTCCCTATTTAAATCCTAGGAACTTTTGAATATATTATTACCATTTATGACAAAAGGGGCTTTGTAGATGTGATTAAGGATTTTAAGATGGGAAGATTATCCTGGGTTGTCTGATGGGCCCAATGTAAACACAGGATCTTTCTCTTTTTAAGATTTATTTATTATTTATTTATTTATATTTATTTTTGGCTGCGTCGGGTCTTAGTTGTGGCACCCGGGATCTTCGTTGAGGCATGCGGGATCTTTCGTTACAGCACGCGGGCTTCTCTCTAGTTGTGGCGTGTGGTTTTCCTCTTCTCTAGTTGTGGCACTCAGGCTCCAGGGCGGGTGGGCTCTGTAGTTGTGGCGCACAGGATCCAGAACAAGTGGGCTCTGTAGTTTGCGGCATGCGGGCTCTCTAGTTGAGGTGCTTGAGCTCAGTAGTTGTGGCACGCCGGCCTAGCTGCCTCGCAGCATGTGGGATCCTAGTTCCCCGATCAGGGATCGAACCCGCATCCCCTGCATTGGAAGGCGGACTCTTTACCACTGGACCACCAGGGAAGTCCCAACACAAGGATCTTTATAAGTGGAAGAAGGAAGCAGAGTCAGGGAGAGGTTTGCAGATGCTCTTCTGTGGTCTTTGAAGATGGAGGAAGGGCCAGAAGCCCAGGGACGCAGGTGGCCTCTAGAAGACAGAAAAGGCAAGGGAACCGTTCTCCCCTAGAGCCTTTAGAAGGAATGCAGCCCTGCTGACACCATGATTTTAGCCCAGTGGAACCCAATTTGGACTTCTGACTTCCAGAATGTCATCTGCTTGTGGCCCCTTCCATCTTCTAAGTCAACAGTGGAGCATCTTCCGTCTTTGACTCTCACCCCTGCTTCCATCATCATATCTCCTTGTCTGAGTCTCACTCTCCCGTATTCCTCTTTCATTTAAAGGGGTCCATGTGATTACACTGGGCCCACCTGGATAATTGCGGAATCTCCCCACCTGAAGACCCTTAACTTAACCATATCTGCTCATCCCCTTTACCATGTAAAGTAACATATTCACAGGCTCCAGGGATTAGGAGATGGAAATCTTCTGCCTATCATACCCACTTTGGGTGAAGCTGGTCAATAAGGATGAAATGGAAGGAAATGAAGTAGGAGAAGCAGCCGTGGGCCTGATCACTTAAGAGCTTATAAGCCAAGTTTAGGATTTTATATTTAATTCTATGATGAAATGCCTTACCATCAGGAGAGTGACATCGTGATTTACATTTTATAAAAATCATCTTCGCTACTGTATAGCAAATGGACTATAGTAGAAGCAGATAGGCAAACTAGGAGGCTCTTGAAGTACTCCAGGCAAGATATGATAGAGACTTGGATTAGGGTGGTGGAGTAGAGGAGGTGAGAAGTGATTAGATTCATATGTGTTGAAAATCCACAAAGAAGAGTTGATGATTGCAAGCCTTCTGGCTTGTGCAATTTGGTGAATGACATTATAGTAGATGTAAAATGCTGCAGGAAGAGGTTTTTAGATTGTTTGTTGCGAGGGAGTAAAAATAAATTTGAAGTGCCTGTTAGACATCCTACTGAAGGTGGTGAGTAGGCAGAACTATGTATCATACACCAATCTGGAATTAAGGGGTCGGGAGATAAATACTGGAGTCATTACTCTGTAGATAGCAAAGTCTCTTAGTGAAAGATGACCATATTATTTACTACCCAACCCAGTATATATTCATTTTTTAATTTTGACAACTTCAGTCTTACAGAAAAGTTGCAAGAATGATAGATAGAATTTGCAAATACCTTTCACTCAGTTTCCCCTACTGTTAACATTTTACTACAGTTGCTTTATCCTTTTCTTTTTTGGGGATCTCTTTACTGTTTGAAAGTGAGTTGCAGACACAATACTGCTGTACTCCTAAACACTTCAGTAGGTTTTTTTCCTACAAAAAACACATTCTCTTACATCAGTGGTTCTCAAAGTGTAGTTCCCAGGCTAGCAGCAACTGCATCACCTGGAAACTGTTAGAAACCTAAATTATAGGGCCCCACCCCAGATCAACTGATTTTGATAATTTTGCTGTATGTATGTGGGGAAATTAACAAGACTTTCAAAACTATTTCCTAATTTGTATGCATTATTTAGATTTCACCAATTGTCTCAGGAATGTCTTTATACCAAAAGTACTAAATGGGACACTTTTGTGATTAAAGGGGACCACTATCAATAATTTTGCCAAGGCAAAGTGGTAAAGGTATAATTTTTCATAATAAGGACACTTGGAGATTAAGTGTTAGCTAGAGAAGAGGGCGAAGAATGGAATGCATTGAGAGGCCTGGAACAGAAGGCTCACTATGAAGGAGAAATAGCATCCAGAGAGGTAGGAGAGTGAAGGCTTTTGCTGAAAAGAGGGCATGGTCAACAGTGGCAAATGTTGCCAAGGGGTCAAGTATAATGAGAACTGGAATTGCCTATAGGATTTTGTAAGTGGAGGTCCTTAGTGACCTTGACAAGAGGCAAATGGTTTCAAGAAAGATAAAGTGGACACAATATATAGAAAACTCTTTTAAAAAGGAGCAAAGACATGGAGGGGTATGTGGGGTTAGGAAAGGTGGTGTTCTTTTAAGGTGGGGCATCTTGCATTATGCTGATTAATGCTGGGAATAATTCTTTGCAGAACAGTCTAGGGAGGTTTACAAACTACTGATGCCTGGGTCTCTCACCCCCAGAGAGTGATTTAACTGACCTGGGGTGTGGCCAAGTTCCCGGGGACTTTTTCCATGCTCCCCAAGTGATTTTTAACGTGCAGTCAAGGTTGCGAACCACTGCTAGAGAAAAAAAAACGGATGCAGGTGGGCTTACTTGCTGGAGCTAAGACCTATGTAGCTGACAAATTAAGTTATCATGGTGTCTCTGCCAGCAAAAACGGCCAGTACTGCTTAGGTTATCAAATCTTTTCAGTTACAGTATCCGATTTTTCCTACAAGCGTCCATAAGTTAAGTAAAGGGCTTACTGCAGTAACAACACTCCCCGAGAGACAAGAAAGAAAGAAAAACGACCTTGGTGCGGAACCCTCGGGCCTCCAATCAGGAACCGCCCTCCAGCTTAGTCGCGCCCAGCGATTCCCCTACAGCTGCCGCGCGCCCGCAGCAGCCCAGCGCACGTCGCCAGTGCGCACGCGCACGAGCTGCCGTGGCAAGAGAGCAGCGGTCCCCCAGCAGGCTTGGCCGCCAGCTCCCGCCCTCTGCCAGCTCCCACGGCTCCTCCCTCCTCCGGACCTTCTCCCCGGACGGCCGCGCGGGAGGGACGCCGAGATGGCAGATGAGATCGCTAAGGCTCAGGCCGCCCGGCCTGGTGGCGACACGATCTTCGGGAAGATCATTCGCAAGGAAATCCCAGCCAAAATCATTTATGAGGATGACCAGGTAGGCACCGGGCGCCGCCTCGCTCGTGGGCTGAGGCGGGGCAGCCGCCTGTGGACACGCGGGTTTCCCGTGGTGGGAAGGGAAGGGAAGGGAAGAGTCGGGGTGAGGGTGCGCCGCGGAGAAGGGGAGGCAGCGGGCCGCCTCGCGCGGCCTCTGCCTCGGGCCCGCAGCCAGCGGGCTGGGCCGCGGCCTCTCCGAGGCGGCCGGCCGGCGCGTGTCTGCGCTCCGGTTACGCGTTATCAGCCCGGAGCGCTGGCCAGGCCGCCGGGCGCCCGCAGGCCCGCGCTGCGGGGTCTGGGCGCTTGTTGTGGGCGCGCCGGGTCCTCGGCCTGAGCGCCCCCCTGCTCCCCGACTGCCTCGGACCTCTCCTGTGTCAGGAATCTGACAATCTCGCCCGCGCTCTGCCTGACAGGCAGAAACCCGATCGCACCCTGAACTCGGGCCCAATCTCCGCGATCTCCCGCGCACAGCCGGCCTGCCCGGGAGCTCCCGGGCGCCTGTCCCCGCCGCCTTAAGCTAGAGGGCCGGGGGCGAACGGCCTGGGGGCGGCACAGACGCGCTGGGCCTGGGCGAGGGCCGCTCGCCAACGCCACCCGGACCCACCCCCGCCGCCCATTCGCGGGCCTAGGACTCCTGAGATGAGAGTGGGCCTGCATCTAGGATTTGCTTTCCTTTGGCCCCTCCCGGGAAGAATGGTTCCTTTTATATTTTACAGGAAGCAATTTTATGCCAAGGGATTAAGAATGTCGTTTTTGTTGACTTCACTCTAGGTGAAACTGTTTTAGAAAGGCCGAGTTCATTTGACTTCGAGACATCTTGTATAAAATATTTAGTGGGCGGTTATGTTTATGGATCTCACATAAAGCTGGACAGGTTGGCTGATTTAGGTACAAGGTTTGTGAACTTTAATAAATTAGCTTTATGAAATATGGAATATAAGGAAACATTTTATGCTACTAGTAGCATTCTTAGATTCAGAACACCTAAGATTTAATTCCTCGAGGTGAATTTATTTAAATATCTTTATTTGACCGTTAGGGGAGTTCTTTTGTTGTAGGTAATGTGTATTTCTTTAAAAATATTTTAAGTTTCTTTTAATAAATGATCGTTGAAATACTGACTTGTGAGCCATCAAAGTTCCAAGGTGTAACAGCATGAAGCAATCTAAATGATACAGCATTTTTGTACAGAGTACCAAGTAGAATAACTCCTGAGACAGTTAAGCTGGGATAGGTTCTATTAAACAGCTTCCACCTTCAGTAGAGAACAAGAGATTCAAAACCATTCAAGTGGTATGTAATTTGTCTAAATGTTACTTATGCTATTCATTTCTACAAAAGAGAATAGATATATTAAGTAATTGAGTAAAGTTGGAAGAAATCGGTGTTGGTCAAATATCAGCAAATTTCTCATTACAAATGTGATCACCGCCATAAAGGGAAAAAAACCAAATTGCACAACCAGGGCTCCTGACCTAGGGAAGGTGGGGACGTGAATCAAAAGATTTCCTTTTAGTGGCGTTGGGAAATTTGGATAGCTGCATATAAATCAATTAAGTTAGAACACACCCTCACACCATGCACAAAAATAAACTCAAAATGGCTTAAATGGCTTATGTTTAAAGACTTAAACATAAGACATGACACCATAAAACTCCTAGAAGAGAACACAGGCAAAACATTCTCTGACATAAATTGTACCAATGCTTTCTTAGGTCATTCTCCCAAGGCAATAGAAATAAAAGCAAAAATAAACAAATGGGACCTAATCAAACTTACAGGCTTCAGGCTTTTGCACAGCAAAGGAAACCATAAAAAAACAAAACAAAACGAAAACCGAAAAGACAACCTACGGAATGGGAGAAAATATTTGCAAATGATATGACCCACAAGGGCTTAATTTCCAAAATATACAAACAGCTCATAAAACTCAACAACAAAAAAACAAACAACCCAATGGAAAAATGGGCAGAAGAGACATTTCTCCAAAGAAGACACACAGATGGCCACAGGCACATGAAAAGATGCTCAACATCACTAATTATTAGAGAAATGCAAATCGAAACTACAATGAGGTACCACCTCACACCGGTCAGAATGGCCATCGTTAAAAAGTCTACAGGGCTTCCCTGGTGGCACAGTGGTTGAGAATCTGCCTGCCAATGCAGGGAACACGGGTTCGAGCCCTGGTCTGGGAAGATCCCACATGCCGCGGAGCAACTAGGCCCATGAGCCACAATTACTGAGCCTGCACGTCTGGAGCCTGTGCTCCGCAACAAGAGAGGCCGCGATAATGAGAGGCCCGCACACCGCGATGAAGAGTGGCCCCCATTTGCCGCAACTAGAGAAAGCCCTCGCACAGAAACGAAGACCCAACACAGCCATAAATAAATAGATAAATAAATAAATAAATAAACCCAAAGTTTAAAAAAAAAAAAAAGGCTACAAATAAATGCTGGAGAGGGTGTGGAGAAAAGGGAACCTCCAACACTGTTGGTGGGAATGTAAATTGGTGCAGCCACTATGGAGAACAGTATGGACGTTCCTCAGAAAACTAAAAATAGAGTTACCATATGATCCAGCAATCTCACTCCTGGGCATATACCTGGACAAAACTATAATTCAAAAAGATACCATTAGACTGTAAGTTCCATGAAAAGGACCAGAGGACCACATGTATTGTGTCCAATTCTGATTTCCTAGCATTTATTACAGTGTTTCCCATGGGGTTAGTGTGAAAGAATGATAAGTTTAGGCTGTAAGATTATATATGAAAACCTTGATTTTTCCCCCCTCTTATTCCAGTGTCTTGCTTTCCATGACGTTTCCCCTCAAGCACCAACACATTTTCTGGTGATACCCAAGAAACATATATCCCAGATTTCTGCAGCAGAAGATGACGATGAAGGTGTAAGTACATTTACTAACATTAATTTTCTTGTTTTTTAAATTGGGAGACTAAATTTTGACTTTAAAGTGATGTCACATTTTCATTTTCCTGAGGGCATTACTGAGGAAAATCAGAAAATCATCAGGTGTTCAAGGCAATGTATAAGTAGTTTGATTTTTTAATGAGATATAACTGACATATAACATATTAGATTTAAGTATATAACATAATGATTTGACATATGTATATACTACAAAATGATCACAGTGGGACTTCCCTGGTGGTCCAGTGGGTAAGACTCTGCGCTCCCAATGCAGGGGGCCTGGGTTCAATCCCCAGTCAGGGAACTAGATCCCACATGCCTCAGCAAAGATCCCGAGTGCTGCAACCAAGACCTGGCGTAGCCAAATAAATAAATAAATTTTTTTTTTTCCAAAAAGAAAATGATCACAGTAAGTCTTGTTTACATCCATCACCACAAATTCTTTTTTTTTTGGATTTTAATTCCTTTATTCAAATGATCTCTGGGCTTAAATTTACAAAACAAATTTCATCTTTAGACTTTCATTTCTCCCTGAGAATTTGATAAAGAGAAAAGATGTATATTCAAATTAGATGTAGTTCCATGCTTTTAGTGTTTTTTTAATTAGAGAACCTTACTATTTTCATTGTCTTATGCAGAACCTCTGATATGCTATGTTGAGCAATGTAATTGGACATAGTTTGGCATGGAAAACAGGAAATTAATTTTCAGCCTTTGAAATGGAGTATCTTTAGTGTTGACTGATTAGTGTATTTTCTTACCCATTTCCTAGCCTTCTGGGGTCAAAACTACACTCCCACCAACAATCCCAGAATGATGCCCAAAAGAAGTCATCACCACAAATTCTTAAACAAAAAAGGGTTGTAAGCAAGGATTAGTTGGTGAGACTCATTTTTCCTTAAGTAAGAAATAGTGTTATCGTACAGGAGAGGGTTCATTGGCTCTTCTGTTAATGCCGTTAAAGAAAAATAATTACTTGATTTTGCTAGGAGGTACTGGCCTCAATTAAAATTTTTCCTGGTGCTCTTTGTAGTAGATTATATACTTGTTCATAAATACTATTTTATTTAGGGGTACATTATATTTCTGACCTCACTGATGTTGGGCCTGGTCGTATGACTTAACTTGGCCAATGAGTACAAACAGAAGTGATACATGTCTTTTGAATAGAAACTTTAAGAGCTAGCACCCAGTTTGCCATGTTCTCTCTTGCCTCTGCCACTGTGATCATACAGAGACTGTTCCATCAGCCTGGGTTTCAAAGTGAAAAAGATGTAGAATATAGAGCCTGGTCAACTTGTGATGAAGATGTAGTAAACACAAGAAATGTATGTTTGTTGTAAACCAGATCTGGGGGTGGTTTGTTAACCACAGCATAACCAATTCTATCCCAACTGATACACTCCCCCATAACAAGCAAGCAAGGTATCTTGCCTTATTAAGAAAATTTAAATACCACTTGGAATATGATTTAAAAATTGTTTTAATTGAGCAGATTTTTGTCTCTAATTCGTTTATTGAAATTAGTAATTAATAAATACCTAATCTTACTGGGTTTTTAATTGTAGATTATATATTAGGATTAAAAGTGTTTCCAAATATTTGCCCGAAGTCTGTTTCAGTTTGGCAGTTTTTTAATTTAATATTTCAACTTGGTAGTTTGTTACATGATGACAAGAAGTTGTAAATTACCATTGCTTAAGAAACTTTTATTTTTTTTTCCAGCTTCTTGGACATTTAATGATTGTTGGCAAGAAATGTGCTGCTGATCTGGGCCTGAAGAAGGGTTATCGAATGGTGGTGAATGAAGGTTCAGATGGGGGACAGTCTGTCTATCATGTTCATCTCCATGTTCTTGGAGGTCGGCAGATGAATTGGCCTCCTGGTTAAGTGTGTTGTAGGGATCATTTTCCCTTCTCTATGCAGTGATCAGATCTGCAAGTTCCAATATGCAAAACAATACTTTTTTTTGCCTGTGTATGGAGAGATTGCAGAAATAATTTAAAAAACCCATACGTAATAAAAGACATTGTTGCATGGTCTGAATTCTGTATTTGACTTATTTTAAAAAACATATTTGTTGGAATGTTTGAAGGTGGAGTTCATAATTTGGGAGGTTTTTGTTTTTTCTCCCCACGGAGGACTCAGCCTATGTACATGGCTATAATGGTGTGAGTGATCTTTGAAGACAAATTTAAAAATTTCATAAAATTAACTTTAGCTTTGAAATATCCTTTTAGGGTAAAATATTAGTCCAGGAGAAGATTTTCTAATCCAATTCTCTTATTTTCTAAGAACAAAGGAGTATGTGATGTGATTGATCCAGAAAATGACAGTTGTGGGTCTAGCAAAGATGCTTTTTGTCCAGGTCACGTGTTTCTCCTGGACTACTGGGGTAGTGTGGAAGGGATGAAAGTAGATTTGTCACAGAATCTTTGATGACCATGTGAAGCCATACAATGATGTTTCCTTGTTACCTAACGCTATTTATTATAAAGACTTGAAAATATATTATTTAGAATTAACTCTTCAAATTGAAAACTCATTGTTGTGAATGTGTATGTGCACACTAGCAAAAATTTTTAAGTTATGCATGACTCTGGCTATGTAGAGTTGGGGGGAAATCTCAGGGTTTGAGTTCTTATGTAGGCTGACAACAAAACTTTTTTTTTTTTTGGTCTTTGCCATGCACCCTAGCCTTTCTAAGTTTGTGCAGGGCAAACAGGTTTGCTTCTTTGCTTTCCTTCATGTAGGCACTTTCCAGCTTCTAAAATTTATTTAATACTTCTTGCCTGCTTTGTCTCTTCTCTCATTCTCTTTGTGTTTATGGGTTCCTTCCATTTTTAATCCCTAAGACCATTTTAGTAGACTTTGACACATTTTATTGCAAATTGTTTTTCTTCTGAATTTTTAATTTTATTAGTGACTTAAAAAATTTAGGGGGAGTGGATTAGGGAAATTGGCTGTATATGTCCTACAAGTGAGTTTTTTCCAACTGTCATTTTTTTACTTTGTTTATGGTGTTTGTTTAAAATATTTATATGGTTAATGTATCAATTTTTAATTTAGTTCATATTTTTAAGAGCCTTTCCCACCCTAGGAGGATTTATAAAAGAAATTATTCCCCTAATACTTTATGGCTTTACGTATTTTTATGCCTTTTTTATGAGGGAAGTTTTGGGGTGGGGGATGAGTTTTGGAGGGATTTGTGCCACTGTATAAAATGTAATAATGAGAGAAGCATTTGTATTATATATAAGAGGGTTGAGTCTAGTTCCTTAGGCATATTAACTTTCCCATTGATTTCATCAAACTAGTGCTAATAAATCAGGTAGATAACCGCTAAGTTGTCTTGCTGATTGTGTCCGACCTTTCTGCCTAAAATCGTTCTGAGACTCAATTTTCAGTGTGTGCAGGGGGGTGGGGGGTGGTGGGGGGGGTGAGTATCCCACACAGCACCAGGTAATTCTCCAGATACCAGCTGGGCGTCCTACAGTTCAATTCAATTCTAACACTACCCAGAGATAACATCAGATTCCACAGGTTAAGGGTTCAGCCCTACACGACTGCCATCCCCCTATCCCTCCAACTTCAGATGCCATTCACAAGCTCGGGTTGTTACCTGTACTTCTGACCAGCTGGCTATAAATCACAGGTTCTCAAGACTCTTCCTCGACTTCAATCAATTTGCTAGAGTGGCTCACAGAGCTCAAACATTTTACTAACTAGATCAGTGATTTATTATAAAAGGATATAATTCAGAAGCAGCCAGATAAGAGGTACATAGCACAAAGTATGGGGAAGGGCCGGGAGCTTCCATGCTTTCTTTCAGTGCACCACTCTTCCCAAATCTCCATGTATTCACCAACCTGGAATCTCTGAAAAATGCTCTTTTGGGTTTTATGGAGGCTTCACTGCCTAGGCACGATTGATTAAATCATTGGCCATTGGTAATGAATTCAACTTCCAGCCCTTTTCCCCCTCCCTGAGGTTGTTAGGTAGGGCTGAAAGTTCCAATCAAGGGGTTGATTCCCTTAGGTTACCTAAGGGTGGTCCAAAAGTCACCTCATTAACATAACAAAAGATACCTTTATCCCTCTTATCACTTAGGATAATTACAAGGGTTTTAGGAGCTCTGTGCCAGAAAGGGAGATGAAGACCAAATATGTATTTCTTACCATAAATCACAGTATCAAACTGCCTGAAACAGACTTGTGTCAGATATTCACCAAACCTCATGTGGTAGCCAGTTTCCAAGATAGCCCACAGACATCCTCTCCTAGCATCCACACCCTCGTGTAGTGGGTCACAAAGGGCTTGTGGCTTATATACCTTGTTCTCTTGGATTGCTCACTTTGGGGGAAGCCAGCTGCTATGGCCAAGGACACGCAAGCAGCCCAGTGGGAAAGCCTATGTTGGGAGGAACTGAGGCCTCCTGCCAGCAGCCAGCGTTAACATGTCAGCTATGAATAAACCACCCTGGAAGTAGATCCTCCAGCTCCAGTCAAGCCTTCAGATGACCGCAACCTCATGAGAGACTCCAAGGCAGAACCACCCGACTAATCTCCCAAATTCCTACCCCACAGAAATTAAGAGATAACAAAGGATTGTTTTAAGCCACTAAGTTTGGGGATAATTTGTTACATAGCAATAGATAACAAACATCCTCTTTTCCTTAGCATATAGCTAAACTACATTTCCCTGCACCCCTTCAGCTATGTGGGGGCATGTGCCTGTAGTCTGGTCAGTGAGATGTGTGAGGAACTGATGTATGCCATTTCAAGCCCCAGAAAAATCTCCCATGCTATCTATCCCCCATGCTTTCTTTTTTCCTTTGTCTTGGCAAAATGCAGAAAGGATCCAGCAGAGGACAATGAGCTGTTTGATGGAAGGAGCTTGAATCCCTGAATGAATGGGGCAGAGTTCTCATTATTCCTGACCCACATCAGAATTTGTTAAGCTGAAACAGGAGGGAAGGGGGCAGGGCACAACTTTTAAAAGAATGACATAGCCCGAGGACATGACATAAACTGATTAGAACCAATAGGTCCAAGAAGGCGGACAAGTCCACTAGACCTTAAGCCTCAGGATATGCTCATTGTAACACATCAGCAAGCTAAATGACACACTCACAGGTGCCATGACAGTTCCAAGGCTGACCATAAAGGTCAAAAAGTAGGTGCTGGCCTAATTTTTGGAAATCCCCACCCCTTCTCCAAAATAGCTGGAATACTCCTCCCACTCATTAGCCTATGAAATTACCCACCCCTATAAAAACTGACAACCCCATACCCTGAGGCCACTTTTGCCTTCTGAGATGGCCCACGCTCTGTCTGTGGAGTGTGTTTCTCTCTAAATAAATCCACTTCTTACCTATCACTTTGTCTCTCACTGAATTCTTTCTGTGACGAGACAACAAGAACCCAAGCTTCGGGCTTCCCTGGTGGCACAGTGGATAAGAATCTGCCTGCCAATGCAGGGGAAACAGGTTCGATTCCTGGTCCAGGAAGATCCCACATGCCGCGGAGCAACTAAGCCCATGCGCCACAATTACTGAGCCTGCACTCTAGAGCCTACGAGCCACAACTACTGAAGCCCACATGCCTAGAGCCCATGCTCCTCAACAAGAGAAGCCACCACAATGAGAAGCCCGCGCACCACAACGAAGAGTAGCCCCTGCTCGCCACAACTAGAGAAAGCCCGTGCGCAGCAACGAAGATCCAATGCAGCCCAAAATAAATAAATTAAAAAAAAAAAAAAAAGAACCCGAGCTTCATTAAGTCCTGAGACCAGGTGTGTGATCTCAGTTAAAAGACCCTGGGTTTGAGTCCCAATCCGGTTTTTGGCTGGGTTCTAGTCCTGGCCCATGGGCTCAAGTCCCAATCTGGGTTTTTGCTGGGTTCAAGTCCTGGCCTGTGGGTTCAAGCCCCAATCTGGATTTTGGCTGCGTTCAAGTCCCAATCTGAGTTACACGGTTTCAAAGCCACTGAGATTTCAGGGATTAGGAAACAGCAGCTAGGAATATTTACCATAATTAATACAAGGTCTATGATTCAGGAGTGGTGGAACTTACTTGTCTGCATAAGGTGGCTTGGGCTTTTAACTATCATAGCAGCCTATTTGATTGTTCTGCCCTTTGAATTACCTGGAGGGTGAGACTGCCAGGGTAAGCAGGGTTAGAACTTGGAGTTAACAGTTGGGTTCATAAGCAGAGTGTAAGCCAGTTTCTGTAGCACAGCTTGATAGAACTGAACTGAGAGGGAGGCTAAATGGGAAATGACTCCTACCATTAACATTAAATGTTGTAAGTTTAGACCAAAAGTGATAGATTCAGACCATTCAAGGGTCTTAATTTATCACTGAGATAATTTGCTTGAGTAAGCTACTAAGAAAATCAAAGTGGTCTTTATCCTTCATTTTAAAAAATGTTATTTTTCTCAATGTGATACACCGCATTAACAAATTAAGGAATGAAAACCATATGATCATTTCAATAGATGCAGAAAAAGCTTTTGAAAAAATTCAACACCCATTTATGATAAAAACTCTCCAGAAAATGGGCTTAGAGGGAACCTACATCAACATAATAAAGGCCATATATGACAAACCCACAGAAAGCATCATACCCAATAGTGAAAAACTGAAAGCATTTCCACTAAGATCAGGAACAAGACAAGGATGTTCACTCTCGCCACTCTTATTCAACATAGTTTTGGAAGTCCTAGCCACAGCAATCAGAGAAGAAAAAGAAATAAAAGGAATACAAATTGGAAAAGAAGAAGTAAAACTGTCACTATCTGCCAATGACATGATACTATACATAGAAAATCCTAAAGATGCCACCAGAAAACACTAGAACCAATCAATGAATTTGGTAAGGTTGCAGGATACAAAATTAATGCACAGAAATCTCTGGCATTCCTATACACCAAAAACAAAATATCAGAAAGAGAACTTAAGGGAACACTCCCATTTACTACTGCAACAAAAAGAATAAAATACGTAGGAATAAACCTGCCTAAGGAGAAGACTTGTACTCAGAAAACTATAAAACACTGATGAAAGAAATCAAAGATGACATAAACAGATGGAGAATTATACTATGTTCTTGGACTGGAAGAATCAATATTGTGAAAATGACTATACTACCCAAAGCAATCTACACATTCAATGCAATCCCTATCAAACTACCCATGGCATTCTTCACAGAATTAGAACAAAAAAATCTTACAATTCGTATGGAAACACAGAAGACCCCGAATAGCCAAAGCAATCTTGAGAAAGAAAAACAGAGCTGGAGGAATCAGGCTCCCAGACTTCAGACTATACTACAGAGCTACAGTAATCAATACAGTATGGTACTGGCACAAAAACAGAAATATAGATCAATGGAACAGGATAGAAAGCCCAGAGATAAACCCACACACATATGGTCACCTTATTTTTGATAAAGGAGGCAAGGATATACAATGGAGAAAAGACAGCCTCTTCAGTAAGTGCTGCTGGGAAAACTGGACAGCTACATGTAAAAGAATGAAATTAGAACACTCCCTAACACCATGCACAAAAATAAACTCCAAATGGATTAAGGACTTAAATGTAAGACCAGACACTATAAAACTTTTAAAGGAAAACATAGGAAAAACACTCTGACATAAATCACAGCAAGATCTTTTTTGACCCACCTCCTAGAGTAACAGAAATAAAAACAAAAATAAACAAATGGGACTTAAACTTAAAAGCTTTTGCACAGCAAAGGAAACCCTAAACAAGACAAAAAGACAACCCTCAGAATGGGAGAAAATATTTGCAAATGAAACAACAGACAAAGGATTAATCTCCTAAATATACAAACAGCTCATGGAGCTCAATATCAGAAAAACAAACAATCCAGTTAAAAAATGGGTGGAAGACCTAAATAGACATTTCACCAAGGAAGACATGCAGATGGCCAAGAGGCACATGAAGAGATGCTCAACATCACTAACTATTAGAGAAATGCAAATCAAAACTACAGTGAGGTATCACCTCACACCAGTCAGAATGGCCATCATCAAAAAATCTACAAACAATAAATGCTAGAGAGGGTGTGGAGAAAAGGGAACTCTCCTACACTGTTGGTGGGAATGTAAATTGATACAGCCACTATGGAGAACAGTATGGAGGTTCCTTAAAAAACCAAAAATAGAACTACCATATGACCCAGCAATCCCACTACTGGGCATATACCCTGAGAAAACCATAATTCAAAAAGAGTCATGTACCACAATGTTCACTGCAGCACTATTCACAACAGCCAGGACATGGAACTAACCTAAGTGTCTATCAATAGAGGAATGGATAAAGAAGATGTGGTACATATATATACAATGGAATATTACTTGGCCATAAAAAAAGAACAAAATAATTCCATTTGCAGCAACATGGATGGACCTAGAGATTGTCATACTGAGTGAAGTAAGTCAGACAGAGAAAGATAAATATCATATGACATCGCTTATATATGGAATATAAAAAAAGGCTACAAATGAACTTATCTACAAAACAATAATAGAGTTACAGATGTAAAATATAAACTTATGGTTACTGGGGGGTAAGGAGGGGGAGGGATAAATTGGAAGATTGGGATCGACACATACACACTATGATATACAGAATAGATAACTAATAAGGACCTACTGTATAGCACAGGGAACCCTACCCAATACTCTGTAATGGCCTATATGGGAAAAGAAACTAAAAAAGAGGGGATATATGTATATGTATAACTGATTCACTTTGCTCTACACCTGAAAGTAACACATTGTAAATCAATTATACTCCAATAAAAATTAAAAGAAAATAGTAGTGGGTGCCATTTTAATTCCAGGTAAAGCCCCTCTTTTTTTTTAAATTTTTAAATTTAATTTTATTTATTTTTTTATACAGCGGGTTCTTATTAGTCATCAGTTTTATCCCCATCAGTGTATACATGTCAAAGCTCCTTTCTTACTGCACTCATTTCTAGTGTCCTATTACACTGAGTACAACATATTTTTTCTACTCATATTATGACTTACAAAATAATAAGTAACTAAAATTTAAAAATTATGGCATGAGGGCTTCCCTGGTGGCGCAGTGGTTGAGAATCTGCCTGCCAATGCAGGGGACACGGGTTCGAGCCCTGGTCTGGGAAGATCCCACATGCCACGGAGCAACTAAGCCTGTGAGCCACAACTACTGAGCCTGCGCGTCTGGAGCCTGTGCTCCGCAGCGGGAGAGGCCGCGACAGTGAGAGGCCCATGCACCGCGATGAAGAGTGGCCCCTGCTCGCCGCAACTGGAGAAAGCCCTCGCACAGAAACGAAGACCCAACAACAGCCAAAAATAAATAAATAAAATTAAAAATTATGGCATGAATTTTAGTTAAAAAGAACAAAAAGCGGGGAGAGTGGCCCAGATGGCGGAGTAGGAAGACCCTGAGCTCACCTCCTCCCACAGGCACACCAAAATGACAGCTATTTACAGAGCAATTATTGATGAGAAAGACCTGGAGACTACCAGAAAAGATCTTCTGCAACTAAAGATATAAAGAAGGAACCACAGTGAAATGGGTAGGAGGGGCAGAAATGCAGTATAGTCAAAACTCATACATACAAAACTCATACTCTTATGACCCACAGATGGGAGCATAATTACAATTGCAGAGGTTCTCCCCAAAGAGCGAGAGGTCCACCCCACATTGGGCTCCCCAGCTTCGGGCCTGGGGGTCCTGCACCAGGAAGATAAGCCCCCAGAACGTTTGGCTTTGAAAGCCAGTGGTGCTTACTTTTGGAAGAGCCAAAGGGCTGTAGGAAATAGAGAGTCCACTCTTTAAGGGTACACACAAAATCTCACACGCTCCAAGACCCAGAGCAGAGGCAGTAATTTGAAAGGTGCCTGGGTCAGACCCACCTGCTGATCTTGGAGAGCCTCCCAGAGAGACAGGAAGCAACTGGAGCTCACTCTGGGGACACAGACACTGGTAGCAGCCATTGTGGGTAATGTGTTCTACCACGAGGACACTGGTGCTGACAAGTGCCATTTTGGAGTCCTCCTAGCTTATTAGTGCCGGGACCCAGCCCTGATCACCAGCATGTTGGCACAAGTACTGGGATGCCTGAGGCCAAGCAGTTAGCCAAGCAGGGGCACAGCCTCACCCACCAGCAGATTGGCTGCCTTAGGAACCCCTGAGCCCCCAGCTGCCCTGGTACCTGACCCTGCCCACCAGAGGGCCCAGGATCTGGTCTCACCCATCAGTGCGCCAGAACTAGCCTCGGAACCCCAAGGTCCAACAGCCAGTTGTTGAGACCTGGCTTTGCTCAGCAGTGGGCATAACACCAACTCTGGTACCCCCAGGGCCTTGCAGCCAGAGATCTTAGGACCCGACTCTACACACCAGTGGGCAGGCAATAGCTCCAGGACAGCCTGGGCCCAGACTCCACCTGCCAGAGGGTTGGCACCAGCCCTGGGACCCCCCAGGACCCTGCAGCCAGAGACCCCAGAACCTAGCCCTGCCCACTAACAGGCTATCAGCCCCAGGACCACTAAAGTACCACAATTTGCCATGTTAGAACCCAGCCTACCCAGCAGCAGGCCAGCACCAGCTTCATGACCCACAGGGCCCCACAGCCAGAGGCCTCAGGACCCAGCCCTTCTCACCAGTGGGTAGACACATGCCCCAGGACCACTGCAGTCCTGCACCTTGCTGTGTCAGGACACAGCCCACCTACAAGCACCCAGCACCAGCCCTGAGACCCTTGGGCCCTGGCCCTACCCACCAGCAGGACAAATCCAGCTCTGGGAAACCCTGGGGCCCTGAACCAGCTGCTCAAGATCTGGCCCCACATACCAGTGGCTGACACGAGCTTTGGTCCCCCAGGGCTCTGCAGCCAGAATCCCTGGGAACTGGCTCCACCCACCAGTGGGCCAGCACTAGCCCTGGGACCCCAAGGGCCCTGGCCCTGCCCTCCAGCAGGTTTACACCAGCTCTGAGACACCTTGGACCCCTCAGCCAGCCACCCTTGGGATTGAGCCCCACTCATCAGCGGGCCAACGCCAGCTTTGGGACACCCAGGACCCTGCAGCCAGCCATGTCAGGAACATGTCCTGCCAACCAGCAGGTGGACACTAGATCCAGGACCCTCAGCTGCACAACCACCCACTTTAAAGTGATGAAAGGAAAAACCTCCAATCAGGAATACTCTACCCAGCAAGGCTTTCATTCAGATTTGATGGAGAGATCAAAAGTTTTACAGACAAGCAAAAGCTAAAAGAGTTCAGCACCACCAAGCCAGCTTTACAAGAAATGTTAAAGGGCACTCACTAAGCAAAAAACAAAACAAAACAAAACAAAAAAACAGGCCACAACTAGAACATGAAAATTACAGAAGGAAAAATCTCATCGATAAAAGCAAATATACAATAAAGATAGTAAATCAACCATGTATAAAGCTAGTAGGAAGGTCAAAAGACAGAAGTAGTAAAATCATCTATATTCTGAATAAGTAGTCAAGTGGTACACAAAACAAAAAGATGCAAAATATGATGTCAAAAACAGTAAAGGTGGGGAGAGTAAAAATGCATGCTTGTTAAAATGTGTTCGGACTTAAGAGATCAGCAACTTAAAATAATCATACACTCACATATATTTCTATATATAAACCTTATGGTAAGTACAAACTAAAAATCTATATAGATACACAAAAAAGAAAGGATTCCAAACATAACACTAAAAATAGTCATCAAATCACAAGGGAAGAGAACAAAAGAAGAAGAAAGGAACAAAAAAGAAGTACAAAAATAACCCCCAAACAATTAACAGAGTGGCAATAAGTACAAAGCTAAATGTAAAGGAACTAAGTGCTCCAATCAAAAGATATAGAGTGGTTGAATGATACAAAAACAAGGCCCATATATATGCTCCTTACAAGAAACTCATTTCAGATCTAAAGACGTACACAGACTGGAAGTGAGAGATTGGGAAAAGGCTTTCCACGTAAATGGAAATGAAAAGAAAGCTGGGGTAGTGATATTTATATCAGACAAAATAGACTTAAAGTCTATTTTAAAGAGACTGTGACAAGAGACAAAGAAGGATACCACATAATGATCAAGTGTCAGTCCAAGAAGAAGATATAATAATTGTAGGCAGAACTGGAGCTCTGGGCAGCACCAGCAGTGGCATAGGAGGCAGCGAGGCTGGGATGGCAGAAGCCAACCAGTGATTGCAGCAAGAGTGGCAGGGACAGAGCAGACCACAAGGAAGGTG
The DNA here is from genome assembly GCF_028021215.1 of Eschrichtius robustus. Taxonomy (NCBI): domain Eukaryota; kingdom Metazoa; phylum Chordata; class Mammalia; order Artiodactyla; family Eschrichtiidae; genus Eschrichtius; species Eschrichtius robustus. Next base: position 108,886,146 of record NC_090825.1, on the reverse strand, counting down.
CACAGGCAGCCAGACTGGGCCAGGCCATGGGGAGAGTGGCCACTGGGAAGCAGGCAGCAGGCTGGGTGGGCAGCTGCCTAGCCATGAAGCGACATGGTGCTGCTCAAAGAGTATCAAGTCATCTTACCTGTGGCTGTGGAAGAGTATCAAGTGGGGTAGCTGTATTCTGTGGCTGAGGTCAATAAAAGTGAAACCGGTGGTGGTAAAGGCATAGAGGTCCTGGTGAATGAGCCCTATGAGAAGGACAGTGAGTAAGGCCAGTAAACACACAAGATCTACCACTTACAGAGCAAAGTGCCCACGTTTGTTCGAAAGCTGGCCCCAGAGGGAGCCATGAATATACATGAAAAAGCATGGAATGCCTACCCTCCTACCGTTATTGCTGAACTGTTATTACAAATGAGTACATGAAAGAAGACTTTCTGATTAAAATTGAAACCTGGCACAAACCATATCTTGGCACCCAGGAGAATGTGCATAAACTGGAACCTGAGGCATGGAAACATGTGGAAGCCATATATATAGACACTGAAGATCAAAACCAAGTACTTAGCAAGGATTTCAAGGTAGAGGAAGACCCAGCAAAATTTAAATCTATCAAAACAGGCTGAGAACCCTTGGGCCCCAACTGGAAGCAAGAACTTGTAAATCAGAAGGACTACCCATACATTCATACATACAAAATGGTTACTGTTAAGTTCAAGTGGTGGGGCCTGCAGAACAAAGTGGAAAACTTTATACATAAGTAAGAGAGGTGTCTGTTTACAAACTTCCACAGGCAGCTGTTCTGTTGGCTTGATAAGTGGGTTGACCTGACTATGGACAACATTCAAAGGATGGAAGAAGAGATGAAGAGATAGCTGGATTAGACAAGGCAAAAGGACCCAGTTAAAGGAATGATGGCAGATGACTAAAGCCACCCCTCCTCCTTCTGCACTTTTTGCAAGACAGTGGTCAAAAGGAAGGCCCAGCAGCTCCACCCTCCCAAGTGACAGGCCATCTTTGGACATAGTCTTTCTGTGCCCATTCTTCAGACAACTTTTTATCCCTTACTGTAGCTAATTCTAGATGCCCTTTAATATTGGGAACAAATAGACCATCTGGTATTATGAAGTCCATGTGTGCGGGAGCCTCTTCCTCTGAGATGTGTGGTGTGCAGGTTGCTGTATTTACAGCTCCTCCCTCTCCAACCACTGTGTTCTCAACCTATTTCTGTGTGCCCTCCCCCACTTTATTTCCAAGTGACAATTTTAGTCTTTCAAAAAAAAAATTGTAAATATATACGCACCCAACATCAGAACACTTAAATACATAATGCAACTATTAACAGACATAAAGGGAGAAATTGACAGTAACACAATAATAGTAGGGGACTTTAACACCCCACTTACATGAATGGACAGATCATCTAGACAGAAAATCAATAAGGAAATACTGTCCATAAATGACATATTAGATGAGATGAACTTGATATATATAGAACATTCTGTCCAAAAGCAGCAGTATATGCATTCTTTTAAAGCATACGTGGAACATTCTCCAGGATAAATCATACGCTAGGCCACAAAACAAGTCTCAGTAAACTTTAAGAAGGCTGAAATCATATCAAGCATCTTTTCCAGCCACAATGCAAATACAAGAAAAAAACTGTAGGGAATTCCCTGGCAGTCAAATGGTTAGGACTCTGCGCTCTCACTGCTGAGGGCCCGGGTTTGATCCCTGGTTGGGGAACTAAGATCCCACAAGCCGCGCAGCCAAAAAAAAAAAAAAAGAAAAGAAAAGAAAGAAAAAACACTAACATGTGGAGACTAAATGATATGCTACTAAACAACCAATAGATTACTGAAAAAAATCAAAGAAGAAGTAAACAAATACCTGGAGATAAATGAAAATGAAAACACAATGATCCAAATCTATGGGATGCAGCAAGAGCAGTTCTAAGAGAGAAGTTTATAGTGATACAAGTCTACCTCAGGAAACAAGAGAAATCTCAAATAAACAACCTAACCCTACACTTAAAGGAACTACAGTAAGTCCCCTACACACGAACGAGTTCCGTTCCGAGAGTGCGTTCATGAGTCTAATTTGTTTGTAAGTCCAACAAAATTAGCCTAGGTACCCAACTAACACAATAGGCTATATAGTACTGTACTGTAATAGGTTTATAATACTTTTCACACAAATAACACATAACAAACGAACTCAAAAAATTAAAAAAAACTTTAATCTTACAGTACAGTACCGTGAAAAGTACAGTACAGTACCAGCTACATCATCGCTGCTTTTACTCTTGCTTCCAGACATCCTGGGCTTGAAATAAAGATACTGTACTACTGTACTCTATAAAGTACTGTACACTAAAGTACACAAAAGCACAACCACTTGTAGAGGATGCATGCATGTAACAATGTACACCAGACATGTGAACTAACTTACGTGATTGGACATGTGAACGCACGTTCGCATCTTTGAAAGTCTGCAACTTGAAGGTTCGTATGTAGGGGACTTACTGTAGAAAAAAATCAAATAAAACCCAAAGTTAGTACAAGGAAAGAAATCATAAATAAAATCATAAATGAAATAGAGATGTAAAAAAACACAGAAACACCTAGAGGGGTGGGATAGGAAGGGTGGGAGGGAGACGCAAGAGGGAGGAGATATGGGGATATGTGTATATGTATAGCTGATTCACTTTGTTATAAAGCAGAAACTAACACACCATTGTAAAGCAATTATACTCCAATAAAGATATTAAACCATAGAGCTGGTCCTTTGAAAAGATAAACAAAATTGACAAACCTTCAGCCAGACTCATCAAAAAAAAAAAAAAAAAGAAAGAAAGAAAGAAAGAGGGCCTGAATCAATAAAATAAGAAATGAAAAAGGAAAAGTTACAACCAATATCACAGAAATACAAAGGATTATAAGAGAGTACTATGAACAATTATACAACAATAAAATGGACAACCTAGAAGAAATGGACAAATTCCTAGAAATGTATAATCTTTTAAGACTGAACCAGGAAGAAATAGAATACATGAACAGACCAATTAGCAATAATGAAATTGAATCAGTAATAAAAATACTCCCAATAAACAAAAGTGTAGAATTAGATGGCTTCACAGGTGAATTCTATCAAATATTTTGAGAAGAGTTAATGCTTATCCTTCTCAAAATATTCCAAAAAATTGCAGAGGAAGAAATGCTTCTGAACTCATTTTATGAGGCCAGCATCACCCTGATACCAATACCACAGAAAGACATCACCAAATTACAGGACAATATCACTAGTGAACATAAATGCAAAAATACTTAACAAAATAATTGCAAAACAAATTCAACAATACATTAAAAGGATAGATCATACACCATGATCAAGTGGGATTTTCCAAGGGATGCAAGGATAATTCAATACCCACAAATCAATCAATGTGATACACCACATTAACAAGTGGAAGAATAAAAATCATATAATCATCTCAATAGATACAGAAAAACTTTTTGACAGATTTCAAGATCTATTTATGATAAAGACTCTCAAAAAAGTGGTTATGGAGGGAATGTTTCTCGACATAACGCAGGCCATATATGACAAACCCACAGCTAACGTCATACTGAATAGTGAAAATCTGAAAGCTTTTCCTTTAAGATTAGGAACAGGACAAGGATATCCACTCTTGCCACTTTTACAACATACTATTGGAAGTCCTAGCCATAGCAATCATACAAGAAAAAAAAATAAAAGGAATCTAAATTTGAAAGGAAAAAGTTAAAGTGTCATTTTTTGCAGATAAGATGATACTATACACAGGAAATCCTAAAGATGCCACCAAAAAACTACTACAACTCATGAATGAATTTGGTAATGTCGCAGGATACAAAATTAATACACAGAAATCTGTTGGGTTTCTATATACTAACAATGAACTATCACAAGGAAAATTAAGAAAACAATCCCACTGTATCAAAAAGAATAAAATACCTAGGAGTAAATCTAACTAAAGAGGTAAAAGATCTCTACTTGGAAACTATAAGGCACTGATGAAAGAAACTGAAGACGACACAAACAAATGGAAAGATATACTGTGTTCACGAATTGGAAGAATATTAGTAAAATGACCATACTATTCAAGGCAATCTACAGATTCAATGCAATCTCTTTCAAAATACCAATGACATTTTTCACAGAACAAGAACAAATAATTCTAAAATGTTTTGGAAACAGAAAAGACCTTGAATAGTCAAAACAACCTTGAGAAAGAAGAACAAAGCTTCAGAGGTCTCATGCTCCCTACAAAGCTACAGTAATCAAAACAGTATGGTACCAGCACAAAAACAGACACATAGATCAATGGAACAGAATAGAGAGCCCAGAAATGAATTCACACTTTTATGGGCAACTAATCTATGACAAAGAAGGCAAGAATATACAATGGAGAAAAGACAGCTTCTTCAATAAATGGTGTTAGGAAAAATTGGACATCTCCATGCAAAAGAATCAAACTGGATTACTCTCTCACACCATGCCCAAAAATAAACTCAAAATGGATTAAAGACATAAAGGTAAAACCCAAAATCATAAAAATTCTAGAAGAAAACATAGGCACTAAGCTCTTTGACACTGGTCTTGGTAATATTTTTTGGGATCTGTCTCCTCAGGCAAGGGAAACAGAAGCAAAAATAAACAAATGTGACTACATCCAACTAAAAAGCTTTTGCACAGTAAAGGAAATTATTAACAAAATGAAAAGGCTGCCTACTGACTAGGGGAAGAGATTTGCAAGCCATATATTTGACAAGGGGTTAATATCCAAAATATACAAAGAACTCATACAACTCAACATCAAACAAACAAACAAACTATCTGATTAAAAAATGGGCAGAGGACCTGAGTAGACATCTTCCCAAAGAAGACATAGAGATGGTCAACAGGCACATGAAAAGATGCTCAACATCACTAATGATCAGGAAAAAGCAAACCAAAACTACAACGAAGTATCACCTCATACCTGTCAGAATGGCTATGATAAAAATTACAACAAATAATAAGTGTTGGTGAGCATGTACAGAAAAGAGATCCCTGGTCCTCTGATGGTGGAAATGTAAATTGGTGCAGCAACTGTGGATAACAGTATGGACAGTCCTCAAAAAATTTAAAGTAGGGGACTTCCCTGGAGGGTCCAGTGGTTAAGACTCTGTGCTTCCACTGCAGGGGGCATGGGTTCAATCCCACACTGGGGAACTAAGATCCCACATGCCATGCGGCATGACAAAAAAAAAAATCACAAGTAGAACTACCATAGGATCCAGCAATTCTACTTCTGGGTATTTATCTGAAGAAAACAAAAACACTAATTTGAAAAGATATAGGTACCCCTATGTTCACTGTAGCATTATTTACAATAGACAAGATATGGAAGCAACCTAAGTGCCCACTGATAAATGAATGGATAAAGAAGATGTGGTATATATACACACAATGGAATATTTCTCAGCCATAAAAAAGAATAATATCTTGCCAGTTGTGACAACATGGATGTACCTAGAGTATTATGCTAAGTGATTGAGTCAGACAGAGAAAGACAAATAATATCTGATTTCACTTATATGTGGACTCTAAAAAAACCACAAATGAACAAACAAAACAGAAACAGAATTAGAGATACATTCAGGTGGTTGCCAGAGGGGATGAGGGTGGTGGGAGGAATGAAATAGGTGAGGGAGATAAGAAGTACAGATTTCCAGTTGTAAAGTAAATGCGTCAGGGGTATGAAATGTACAGGGTGAGTAATATAGCAAATAACTATGTAGTATCTTTCTATGTTGACAGATCGTGACTAGACTTATTGTGATCATTTTGAAATGTACAGAAGTATTGAATCATTATGTTGTGTAACAGGAAGTAACAAAGTGTTATAGGTCAATTATACTTCAAAAACAAACAAACTCATGGAAAAAGCAATCAGATTTGTGGTTAGCAGAAGTGGGATGTGGGGGGAGGGAGAATTGGATGAAGGCAATCAAAGGTACGAACTTCCAGGTACAAGACAAATAAATACTAGGGATGTGATATACAACATGATAAATCAACACTGCTTTATGTTATATATGAAAGTTGTTGAGGGTAAATATTATGATCACAAGAAAAAATATTTTTTCTATTTCTCTAATTTTATATCTATATAATATGATGGATGTTCACTAAACTTATTGCAGTAATCATTTCATGATGCATGTAAGTCAAATCATTATGCTGTACACCTTAAACTTATATAGTGAGTACATCAATTATATTTCAATAAAATGGTAAGGAAAAAGAACAAAAAGTGGTTAAGCCTTTTTCAAATATGTACTGCAAGTATGCCAAGAGTTGATATCAGTTCTCTGTATATCAATCCTTTCATCCATCTATGAAGCAAACTATTTAAAAGCACCAGCTGACGATAATAATTGCTTCTTGCATTGCCTTCTATGATATACAGGATCATTTAATAAAGAGATTTTTGCCTATAATAGCTCATTAAGTTTTCTTCCTGAGCATATTTATTATAATGATATCCAGTTCTATAAGCTTCTCTGAAGTAGTGTGAGTTGTACATGCATTTGTTTATTCAGAGTAAATTCTGCTGTTTTTATAGCCTGATTTCTTCTCTTTGTTCCATACTGAAGAGTATTTGCATTTGCCCTAGAAAAATGCAGTTGGTTTAACATGGATTTATTGTACTCTGTTTGAAAATGACCTGAAAGCTTGGATAGCTTCACGTTACTTTTTTATAAGTCAAGATTATTGATTTATAATTTAAATACTGTAAAATCTACCTTTTTAAAAGTGTGCAGCTTGATGACTTTTGATAAATGTACATCATGTATCCATCACCACAATCAAGATATAGAATATTTTAGTCACTCCAAAAAGACTTGTCAGGAGATCATTTTATAATCCATGCAAGAGATGACTGTAGCTTGGTCCTGTATGATAGTGATGGAGCTGATGAGAAGTGATCAGATTCAGCATGCATTTTGAAGGTAAAGCTGGCAGCATTTGCCCATGGGTAAAATGCGTAAGAAAGCACAGTCAGGATTTATTATTTCTCAAGATTCTATGGACCAACTTGGCAGTCTGCTGCTTTTTGCCTAGTCATGTCGCTGTGCTTTAAGGTTGGAAGGTACAAGATGATCCCACTCAGATGCCTCACAGTAGGTACTGGCAGTCAGCTGGGGTCCTTTGAGTCTCCTCTATATGGCCCTTTATTCTCCTGTAGGCGAGATCAGCTTACATGGTGGCCACATGGTAATAAACAAGCTCAAACTTAGCTTAAAACAAGTACAATTTATTATTCATCATGATTTTTTGTGTTGGTTGGGCTGTTCTGCTGATCTTACCTGGGCTCGCTCATGTAGGTTGGATGGAATGGATTCAGCTGGGAAAACTGGAATGGCTTGGCCTTTTTCCATGTTGTCTTTCACCCCAAGTTTCTTCATAGCATAATGTTCTCTCATAAGGCAGCATTTCAAGAGGGCGAACAGATGCTGCAAGGCCCCTTGAGGCTTAGGCTTCAGAACTCAAATAACATCACTTCCCCCACAACCCAGTGGTCAAAACAAGTTAAAAGGCCAGCCTAAATTCAAGGATTTGGAGAAACAGACCTCACTTATACAAGGGAGAAGCAGAAAAGTCACACTGCAAAGGTGGGTACATACTAGGATGGGAGGAAGATATATAACCATTAATCAGTTTACTCCACGGCCGTTAGGTTGACTCGCCTACTTTCTTTCTCTCCTCCTGCCATTAAGACCAATTGCTTCTGTATCTCTTTGTGACTTGAGTTCATACTTCCTAAGAGAAGACAAGGACTCCTAAGGCATAAACTTGGGGCCAGATCCCCTCATAAGCTGCAAAATAGCCTATAAATGGCTTATCAGCGTTCACTGTGGTGAGCCAATCTGGTATCCATAGTAGCCAGTGTGTAAAGAACTCAAAGAATCTTATAAAAAGGGCCAGTGGGTGTGGCAGGTCCTCTGAAGTTTTCCTGAAGGGGTCAATACAGGCACCTTGCTTGACTGGTCCAGAGCACCTGGGAAAAGATGTAGCGTGTACAAATATCAGCTTACAATGTGGTATGCAAAAATATACCTCCTTTTGATCTTCTATAACAACTTACTTTCTCTTTTGAGTCTCTGATCCATCATGATGAAAAATTCATATTTTTAGTCAGTTTAGAGTTTCTCTCTTCCATCCCTTGGTCACACCTAATTTCTGGAGGGTCTTATATAGTGTCACAGCATCAGGAGGGCCTATCTAGGCTTCTTTGTCATTGGTCTCTACAGTGTTCTCAAGACTTTAGCTATCTCATTTAATCCTTATTCATTCATCCCTGTAGCCTGATATTTTTTAATAATGATGACCATGATTATGATAGTAATTATGACAGTTTTATGATAGTATTAACAGCAATTTCTATTTATTGTCTGCTATGAGAGGCAGGCACTATGCTGCTGTATATATTAAATATACTATTGATAAAAACCAAACAACTCTGTGTACATCTATTACATCCTACGGCATTTACTGAGAAATTATATGTATAATGAACCCTAGTAATTACTGATGTCCACCATTTGAAACCCCCTTGAATTGAAGGGATTCCTTGTCTCCCAAAAGAGAAGTTGAAATGAAAAGACATCTAGTGTTCTAGCTCCTCTGCTAGCTGGGAGGTAAGCCCTTGGCTTAGGCTTTGCCAATCAGATGGACTCGTCTGGGATTTTTGAATTTGAAACTAATGACACAAAGAAAAAAGGACAGTGGAGATTGCTTTCTGGTGTCAGTGGCAGCAGCATCCAGTTGGCAGGCACAACAGTGTCTGTGTTGCCAACTGCTGGATCCAGTATTAAATACCAGGGATGACAACAGTGCAAGCTGCAGTTAGTTCCTTTGTTCAGTGGCAGCAGTAGTGGTGCCCCAATAGACTAGCTTTTTGGTTTTATTTTTGGCTGTGGTATTATCTGCATAGGTTCTCTTGATTCTTGCCTGTTTTACCAGTTAAATCTGTGAGGTAGCCATTAAATATTGTTACAAGAAATTAAATTTTGGAGAAATTTTTACCAGGGATGGTTGTAGGCAATAGATCCTCAGGGAAGGGTGGGGTGGTGTGGGGAGAACTAAGATTAGTAACTTGGTCTGGTTTAAGATGAAGACAAGGAGAATCCAGCTAACATTAAGAAACTGGATTCTCACAGCCCATGGTAAATAGTACCAAAATAGCTAAATCATTCCATGGATCACTTGTACTAAATATGCCAATTGAAGGCAAGGCTTTGTACTTTCAAGTGCTACTGCCATAGGATGATATGAAGGGTAGGCAGAATTCCAGGACTATGGAGGTGTTGTGATTGCTTCTAATATTGCTGAACATCTGAGAAAGAATGACATTCTATGAGGCCACCATCACCTTGATACCAAAACCGGACAAAGATACCACAAAAAAAAGAAAATTACAGGCTAATATCACTGATGAACATAGGCACAAAAATACTCAACAGAACACTAGCAAACTGAATCCAACAATACATTAAAGGATCATACACCAGGATCAAGTGGGATTTATCCCAGGGATGCAAGGATTCTTCAATATCCACAAATCAATTAGTGTGATACACCAAATTAACTGAAGAATAAAAACCATATGATCTCATTGCAGCACTATTTACAATAGCCAAGACATGGAAGCAACCTAAATGTCCATCCACAGAAGAATGGATAAAGAGGTTGTGGTACATATATACAATGGAATATTACTTGGCCATGAAAAAGAATGAAATAATGTCATTTGCAGCAACATGCTTGGACCTAGAGATTATCATGCTAAGTGAAGTAAGTCAGACAGAGAAAGACAAATATCATATGATATCACTTATATGTGGAATCTAATTTTTAAAAATGATACAAATGAACTTATTTACAAAACAGAAACAGACTTACAGATATCAAATACAAACTTATGGTTACCAAAGGGGAAATGTGGTGGGGAGGGATAAATCAGGAGCTTGGGATGAACATACATACACTACTACACGTAAGATAGATAAACAAGGACCTACTGTGTAGCACAGGGAACTCTACTCAATATTCTGTGATAACCTATATAAGAAAAGAATCTAAAAAACCATGAATACATGTATATGTATAACTGAATAACTTTGCTGTACGCCTGAAACTAACACAACATTGTAAATCAACAATGCTCCAATAAAATTGAATTTAAATAAAAGAGACATTCTCACTATTCTTTCTCTTATTTCCTCTTTATATGATGTATCTGTCCTGCTGTGAACACCATCAGCAGCTCCTAAAACTAAAACAGTCCAAAGGCTATCACCAGCTATGAGATTGATAAGAATCTTACTCTTGAGAGCAACAGTGTATCCTTTTAAAATTGTATTTTGTTACATCACATTATATTTGGCCACACACTACAGGTCAGATTCAGGAGAGCATTTGGTAGACTGCATTTTGTCATTTAATAAAACTTTTATGGAGCACACTTTTGTTATTAAAGAAAATAAATTACATTCCACTTCAAAATGTCTTTCTCGGAACTTTTGTTAATGCCGTGAATTTTTTTTTTTTTTTTTGATAACCTGTGAGATGTTGCGTTTGTTTTTTTAGGTGTGCCCTAACCTAAGTGCCACAAACTGGGTGGCCTAAAACAACAGAAATTTATTCTCTTGCAGTTCTGGAGGCCAGAAATCAAGGTGTCAGCAGAGTTGGTTCCTTCTGTAGGTTCTGAGGGAGAATCCACTCCACGCCTCTCTCCTGACTTCTGGTAGCTGTTGGCATTCCTTGGCGTTCCTTGGCTTGTAGCTGCATCACTCCAGTCTCTGCCTCCATCTTTACATGGTGCTCCCCTCTGTTTCCTTTTTTAAAAAAATATTTATTTATTTAATTTATTTATTTTCTTTATTTTTTTGGCTGCATTGGGTCTTAGTTGCAGCGTGTGGGATCTTTCATTGCGGCATAGGCTGTTCGTTGTGGCGCGCCAGGGTTCTATCTAGTGTGGTGTGCGGATTTTCCCTCTCTAGTTGTGGCACGGGGGCTCCAGGGCGTGTGGGCTCCAGAGTATGTGGGCTCTGTAGTTGCGGCATGCAGGCTCTCTAGTTGAGGCACACAAGCTCAGTAGTTGTGGCACATGGGCTTAGTTGCCCCGTGGCATGTGGGATCTTAGTTCCCTAACCAGGGATAGAACCTGTGTCCCCTGCATTGGAAGGAGGACTCTTTTTTTTAAAATCAATTATTTATTACTATTATTTTTTTTTAATTTAATTAATTTATTTTTGGCTTCACTGGGTCTTCATTGCTGCGCAGCCTTTCTCTAGTTGCGGTGAGCAGGGACTACTCTTTGTTGCAGTGCGCGGGCCTCCCATTGCAGTGGCTTCTCTTGTGGCAGAGCACAGGCTCTAGGTGTGCAGGCTTCAGTAGTTGTGGTGCATGGGCTCAGTAGTTGTGGCGCACGGGCTTAGTTGCTCTGCAGCATGGGGGATCTTCCCGGACCAGGGCTCGAATGTCCCCTGCATTGGCAGGCGGATTCTTAACCACTGCACCACCAGGGAAGCCCTGGAAGGCGGATTCTTTACCACTGGACCACCAGGGAAGTCCCCCCTCTGTGTTTCTTTCTCACATCTTCCTCTGTCTTTCTCTTCTAAGAATCCCTGTCATTGGATTTAGGGTTCACCCTAAACCCAGGATGGTCTCATCTCTAGATCCTTAATTACATCTGCAAACACCCTTTTTCCTAACAAGGTCACATTCACTTAGTTCCGAGGATTAAGACTTGTTTTGGGGGACTACTGTTTTTTTTTTTTTTTAACATCTTTATTGGAGTATAATTGCTGTACAATGGTGTGTAATGCCGTGAATTTTAAAAAAAATAGATCTGCTATATTAAAAAGGAATTGCATTGATTTTCTTTTCTAAAGTTCAGGAAATATCTCATTCAAATATTTGCTTGCTATTAACTATGGTTAGGCAGAAGACAAAGGAATGAATTTTCCTCCTGTTGGAAACAATTAAGCAAGCTCTGCATGTAGTATATAGTTTGCCATTTATGTTACTTTTATTCCACCAAATATGGTTATAAATGTTTTAGAGAAAGAAGATGGCTATCAGAGAAAGCTCATGTTTGCTAAATGGAGGATATAATCCTTCTTAACATCAAGACATTGTTTGTCAAGATTCAGCTATTAGGTGTATTTAGGATTCTATAATAGTTTTTGTTATTTATTCTTTTGAAATCCTAATGTAGCATTTCTCTTTGGAAGATATGAAACATCTTGCATTGGGGTTCCCAAGAGGACCCCAAATAAATAGCACCCCTCTTCCTTGCCTGAGTTTTGGACAAGTTGAGAAAATAAAACAAAGAGTAAATATAGAGGCCAACATTTTGATTAAATCTTCATTACTGTTAGAGATGAGGTTGGAGGATGTGGCTCTACGTCTGTAACCATGTGTCCTTGTTAATACTTAACCTACAATTAAGTAGATTTAACCTTGGATGGGTAAGGGGATTGGGTGGGTTAGCAGGGGAAGTGAGCCTCTTGAGGGCTTCTAAAAGGAAGAACAGCAGAGCTGAGAATTTGCATTAGTGGTTATTCTTCACAGATTTACCAATCAGAGAAGTCACTCCACCTACCTTGGGATGGAGTGCAAAAAATGAGAAGAGCATACTTAGGAAAAGGCCCTCCTCTTGGAAGCCGGGAGTAGAAGAAAGGAATTCTGTTCCTACATTCCTCGGCTTTTTGTTCTTCTAATCCACTGATTTAGTAATTAAGCCTATGGTTAACCATAGGCTGTTTTCAGTTTTGTCCCTGTTTCATAAGACTGCTCCTCCCGAACCAACCACTTCTTTTTGGCATCATTCTGGGATTGTTGGTGGGAGTGTAGTTTTGACCCCAGAAGGCTAGGAAATGGGTAAGAAAATACACTAATCAGTCAACACTAAAGACACTCCATTTCAAAGGCTGAAAATTAATTTCCTATTTTCCATGCCAAACTATGTCCAACTACATTGCTCAACATAGCATATCAGAGGTTCTGCATAAGACTGAATGAAAATAGTAAGGTTCTCTAGTAATAAAAACTCTAAAAATATGGAACTACATCTAATGTGAATATACATCTTTTCTCTTTATCAAATTCTCAGGGAGAAATGAAAGTCTAAAGATGAAATTTGTTTTGTAAATTTAAGCCCAGAGATCATTTGAATAAAGGAATTAAAATCCAAAATCAAAATCTCTTGTTCTTGTGACTTAAAAGTCCAAAGCCTAAAATTCTTCAAGTCCAAAATCCATTCCCTCAAATTTCTTTTCCTACTTGGTTTTAGTGAGGAACTAAATGCTTGAGTGGGACTGGGGTTCCTCCTATAACTATGGTTTCAGCTGGCTCTCATGGACGGAGTATGCTTTCTTCAGAATTCCAGAAATAATACCTGTTTAGAGGCAAGTTTCTCCTGACTCTCCCATTTTAAAAAGTTCAAAGTGTCCACAGGCCCCATCATAGCCAAAATTTAGAAGAAAAGATGTCTCTACCCCAAGAGCAGGAAATGGGAGAAAGCCAGACACCACTCTGCTTCAGCTCCAATGAACTCAGGACCTGGGAGTGGATGAGCCCTACGGTACAGAGCTCCAAGCAGGAGAAAACCCACTGTCGAGAAAACTCACTGTCAAGAAAACCCACAATCAGTCACCCCTTACCTCTCAAAACAATGCTGCCGGTCTGGTCTTTCTCCGTTGCCTCTGTATTAATCAGAGTTCTCCAGAGAAACAGAGCCAACAGAACATATGTAGATAGATAGATAGATAGATAGATAGATAGATAGATAGATAGATAGATGATAGATAAGAGGAGATTTATTAAAAGAATTGGCTCGGGGCTTCCCTGGTGGCGCAGTGGTTGAGAATCTGCCTGCCAATGCAGGGGACACGGGTTCGAACCCTGGTCTGGGACGATCCCACATGCCGCGGAGCAGCTGGGCCCTTGAGCCACAATTACTGAGCCTGCGCGTCTGGAGCCTGTGCTCCGCAACAAGAGAGGCCCGCGCACCGCGATGAAGAGTGGCCCCCGCTTGCCACAACTAGAGAAAGCCCTAGCACAGAAACGAAGACCCAACACAGCCATAAATAAATAAATAAAATATTTAAAAAAAAAAAAAAAAAAAAAAAAGAATTGGCTCACCGAGGCTATGGAGGCCAAGAAGTCCCATGATCTGTCATCTGCAAGCCAGAGAACAAGGGAAGTAGGCTGTATAATTCAGTCTGAATGCAAAGGCCTGAGAACCACGGGGCGACTGATATAAATCCCAATGTTCAAGGCTGGAGAACCAGGAGCTCTGATATCCTAATACCCAACGTCAGGAAAAGACAGAAATCCCAGCTCCAGTAGAGGGAGAGGAGAGAGGTAGAGGAAAAGGGAGAGAGGGAGAGAGAGGGAGAGAGGAAGAGAGAGAATTCTCCCTTCTTCCATCTTTTTGTTATATTTTCAGGCCCTGAAAAACGGATTAGCTGATAGCCGCCCTCATTCCAGAGCAAGGATCTTCTTTCCTAAGTCTACTGATTCAAATGCTAATCTCTCCTGGAAACACCCTCACAGTGCACCCAGAAATAATGTTTTTTCAGCTCTCTGGGCATCCCTTAGCTCAGTCAAGTTGACACATAGAATTAACTATCACAGCTTCCTTGGGAGAAACAGCAGAAGAGGGCATTCCTTATTTGTAATTCCCACTCTGAAGTTTCTAAGCAACTGCTTGAGGTCAGTTAGTCCCCACTTACTTGTCTCATACGCTCACAAGTGCAGGACTTCACTGTGAAACTAATTTTAATCTTGAGCACACCTGGACCACAGGCTGCTGGTAAAGGCTTAACAACCAGCTGGGGGTTGTTGGGGGGAAGCCCTGATTAGTAGGGTTTGTTGATTTTCATGGTATAAAATCAGGGCTGGTTTCAAGTTGCCAACTGAAAGTGGAGTTGAGAGATGTGCAGTAGCACAATATTATATAGAGTTTCCACCTTACAAGTACAATAGATACAAATAATCTCAAGAATACAGATAATTGCAAATTGTAGTATAATTAGGAAGTGATGACTTTTGAGTATTTATTGTTCAAAAAAACCTTTTTATTTTAAAATATAGACCCATAATAAGTTACAAAATAGCACAGGGAGGTTCTGTGTACCCATCACTCATTTCCCCCAGTAGTAATATCTTACCTAATTATCAAATATTATGAAAACCAGGAAATTGAGATTTTATTGCCTTTGCTTTTTTAAAAAAATTAATTTTTAAACTTTTAATTGTGGTAAAATACACACTACATAAAACTTACTATCTTAACCATTTTTAGGTGTATAGTTCAGTAATTGCTACGTTTATGCACATTGTTGTGCAACCAACCTCCAGAATTTTTCCCTTGCAAAACTGAAACTCTATACCCATTAAACAACTCCCCATTCCTCTTACCCCCTTACCCCTGGCAAACCACCATTCTACTTTGGTGGTTTTTTGACGACTCTATGTACATCATTTAAGTAGAATCATGCAGTGTCTGTCTTTTTGTGTCTGGATTATTTCACTTGGCATAGTGTCCTCAAGGTTCATTCATGTTGTAGGATGTGTCAGCATTTCCTTCCTTTTTAAGCCTGAATACTATTCCATTGTATATATATACCACATTTTCTTTATCCATAATCTGTTGATAGACACTTGGGTTGCTTCTATCTTTTGGCTATTGTAAATAATGCTGCTATAAACATGAGTGTTGCCTTTGTTTTTAATATAACTTACTTAATTGTAAGTTTATATAATTTAATTTTTAATAATGGCTCTATTTAAAAACTGGCTTGCAAAACTCCTGACAAGTTAACAATCAGCTATTGAGAGCTGCTACACCAGTTCCAGCACATCGGTGGATCTGAGTCACTTCAGGCATGGGAACGGGCAGTATTTGTTCCAAGACAGCAGCAGAGGAGAAATAGAAACAGAGTGCCAATATTTCCCTTTTTGGCAAAATATTTCCCTTTGGGGCTAAAGCCACCATACCCTGCACAAACCAGTTCAAAGCACTTCCCCTATCAAGGATTTCTCAACAGTTTTCCTTCTCTACATGCTTGGCGTTGATCTTGAGCGAGGGAACCAGTGTCCCTAACAGTTCAGCATCTTGTCCTTCTATGTTGTCTCTACATTTTTGCAATGATGTTTTCAATAGTGAACAACAGTTTGCCCGTCTCCTTTTACAGGAGGATGATTTGTAAATGCTGTGCTCCATGCTTACTGGAGCTCTTATCTTGGAGGAGAGGATGTGTCTGTGCCTTGAGAGCGCATTTTTCTTGTCATATCAATGGCATTCCAGGGGACAGACGTCTTTTCACTTGTCAACAGTGATTTTCCCCTTCTAGACAACTGCTAGTCTCTAGACGGTGGGAATCATCCCTGGAGGCTTTATGAATTGCTTTAGTTTCCCTGAATGCCTAATGAGGTTAGAGAATTTCTGCTTCCATTCCAAATTGGGAGGCTGGCGCTTAGCAAATAATAAAGATATAACTCAAGTAGAGCAAAGAAGGCTTCATTTTATTCATGTTTTGTAGCAGAGTGTTAATTTTCCAGAAGTGTATTTTTTTTTTTTCCAAGTGCAGCATACAGTTAGAAGCTCTAGTAGGCCACTTACATGGAACAATTATACTTTTGGTGAGTGCTTTTCATAAACCTTAGTCATGTACTTTGGGGACTCATTAAATTTCATTTAGGTGACACATTAAAAAATTCATAGATCTGATAGGGAGCTGTAATTAATCCCTATTTTTCTTCAGGGAAGAGGCTAGAAATGTAGCATTTTGTGGGGTACAAATGATAGACTAAATAGAGGGGAAAACCTCAGGAAGGCAGGTGTGCAGGACTAGCTGCTCACGTGGGTGACCCACAATGTCAGGGAGATAATGCAGCACTCCCAGGCTGGGGGGCTCACCTGAGGCTGCCCACCCAGCCAGTTGGTCTCCTTCACTTTCTTCTTCCTCTTCTTTAGGGGCTATGTGGCAGATTTGGAACAAGAGGACTTCTCTCCCCCTGTGTATTGCTTATCACTTTAGCCAATCATTTTAATAAGATTTACAAGTGTGTGTTTTCCTGTGCTTCTTTTGCTGATTACACAGCACACACCCCCCAATGACATTTGACCATTTGGGCAGTCTTTTCACTAGTGAGTTTTAAGAGTTCTTTATATATTCTGGGTACAAGTCCCTTAACAGATACATGGTTTACAAATATTTTTTTCCCATCCTGTGTGAGGTATTTTCACTCCAACATTACATTTTGTCAATCTTTTAATTACTGCCAATCTGATAGGCAGAAAAGGTGTCTCACTGACTGATTTGTTTTGCATTTTCCCCAGGTTGAACACATTTGTATATAATTACTTGGTATTATTAGTGCTTCTTTCTTTTTTTTTTTAATAAATTTTATTTATTTATGTATATATGTGTGTATGTATGTATGTATTGGCTGCGTCGGGTCTTCCTTGCTGCGCACGGGCTTTCTCTAGTTGCGGCGAGCGGGGGCTACTCTTTGTTGTGGTGCGCAGGCTTCTCATTGCAGTGGCTTCTTTTGTTGTGGCGCACACGCTCTAGGTGCGCAGGCTTCAGTAGTTGTGGTGCGCGGGCTCTAGAGCACAGGCTCAGTAGTTGTGGCACACGGGCTTAGTTGCTCCGCGGCATGTGGGATCTTCCAGGACAGGGCTCGAACCCGTGTCTCCTGCATTGGCAGGTGGATTCTTAACCACTGTGCCATCAGGGAAGCCCTTCTTTTTTTTTTTTTTTTTTGTTTTTTGGCTGCGTTGGGTCTTTGCTGCTGCGTGCGGGCTTCCTCTAGTTGCGGTGAGGGGGGGCTACTCTTCCTTGCATTGCGCGGGCTTCTCATTGCAGTGGCTTCTCTTGTTGTGGAGCATGGGCTCTAGGCGCACGGACTTCAGTAGTTGCAGCAAATGGGCTCAGTAGTTGCGGCGTGTGGGCTCTAGAGCACGCAGGCTTCAGTAGTTGTGGTGCACGGGCTCAGCAGTTGTGGCTCACAGGCTCCAGAGCCCAGGCTCAGTAGTTTCGGCGTGTGCGCTTAGTTGCCCCGCGTCATGTGGGATCTTCCTGGACTGGGGATCGAACCCATGTCCCCTGCATTGGCAGGCAGATTCTTAACCACTGGACCACCAGGGAAGTCCTTATTACTAGTGCTTCTAATGTGTGTTGCCTGGTTCTGTATTTTGTCAAATTTTGTCGGTTTTCTCCTTTTGTTTTAAAAAATCTAGCCAATAAACATTTGAATAAAATATTATTTTTTGGCCTCCCTCCTGGCTGATACACCTTCATAAAGACCTGGAAGGCTAAGTTCAATTTCCTAGAACGTGACACTGCAGGGAGGGCTGGCCCCCAGCTCAGCTCCAGGTCCACGGGTTACCCATTTCTTTCCTTTTTTCCCTGAGGCAGTGCACAGGGTGCCTATACCCTGGCTCTTGTAACCATACTCCTTCCATCTCCCTACAAAGGACCCCTCCACCCCCACCCCCAGTGAACTGGGAGCCCAGGTACTAGTAGAAGGTGACAGAGTCTGGGTGGCCTCATCCTTGTGGTCCTGTGGGCAACTTGCTCCATGCCCCGCGCAGAGAGGTGAGCCAAATGAAGGTTCAGAGCTCACATGGAGGCCCTCCTTGCAGAGGTCTTGCAGGGATCCAGTGATTAATCATTCTGTGACAAAAAATGCTATGCTAGGTCTTCCCTGGTGGCACAGTGGTTAAGAATCCGCCTGCCAGTGCAGGGGACACGGGTTCGAGCCCTGGTCTGGGAAGATCCCACATGTCGCAGAGCAACTAAGCCCATGCGCCACAACTACCGAGCCTGCGCTCTAGAGCCCGCGAGCCACAACTACTGAAGCCCACGTGCCTAGAGCCCATGCTCCGCAACAAGAGAAGCCACCGCGATGAGAAGCCCACGCACCGCAAAGAGCAGCCCCCTTTTGCCGCAACTAGAGAAAGCCTGCGAGCAGCAACGAAGACCCAACACAGCAAAAAATACATAAATAAAATAAATTTTTAAAAAATGCTATGCTAAAAATAAATGCTTTTAGTATTAACTTTTAGATTGGAAAACCCATCACAATTTCCATCTGGTTAACTTGCAGATAAACCTTTGTAACCCAGTTACAAGTTTGGAACCCTGTTCTGTCAAGTCCATGTTAATTTGATCCAGCCCTTGCATTTGTTAATTTGCAGCTGTTGTTGTAAACTGTCATATGAGCACAGTCAGTCTGAAAATACATAAAATATCTTGATCTTGAGAAGCTTGCTGGTGAAATCAAGCTAAATTTAGAATGCAGTTTTCAAATATAATTTACCACAAGACTGCAGGTTTACAAATCTAAATGATGGTCATTGTTCACCCCAAAGCAACAAAACCCCAAACTGAAACAAAACAAAAACATAAACAAAACCCAAAAAAGAGGCTGGAAGTGGATAGCTGGTTAGGACCAAACCATATTAGCCCCTGGGGAAGTCTCATGTCTAGATTTTAGGAACAGAATTTAGGTAAGTAGGTCAGATCAATGGGGGAATAAACTTTGGGAAAGTTCAAGTTCATTTTTGCCTTCATATGGGACTTAATGCTAATTAACTTACCTGAAACCAAGCCTGTTTAGTAAATAATAGAATAATTAAGCCTTACTGTTTTCATAATTTAGTCAGCATCATTTTTCTGACAATGTTAAAAATTAAAAATAGTACAGAGAAAACATGTAATTGTCAGATGCAGTCATAATACTTTTTGTTTATTCAGTTTTGATAGGTGTTTCTTAATCAGGATTAGTCTGGTAAATGGTTTTTCTTTAGGGCTGTAAACCACACATCTTTGTGTAAATGAAATAAAAGCTGCCCTGGGAGCTAGGATACTTGGACTCGGATTCTGAATCTCACAATAGGTTTGGGTCCTACCTACTCACCTCAGGGTCTTCAAGGTGTCTTGTGTACCATGAAGTTCCCGGTCTCCCTCGGAAGCACTGTGTAAGGAGCAACAGAAAACACTTACATGAAGCACTTTGAAAAGTACAAAGAGCTAGTACTCATCTCAGGGGTTTGTTGTGAAAATTAAACAAATTAATATTTACGTGGTGCCTGATATATAGTAATTGCTCAGTTAATGTTAATTATTATTATTGTCCCTACTTTTTGTGGGGTTTTTTTGTTTGTTTTTTATTATTTATTTATTATTTATTTTTGGCTGTGTTGGGTCTTCGTTTCTGTGCAAGGGCTTTCTCTAGTTGCGGCAAGCGGGGGCCATTCTTCATCGCGGTGCGCGGGCCTCTCACTATCGCGGCCTCTCCTGTTGTGGAGCACAGGCTCCAGACGCGCAGGCTCAGTAGTTGTGGCTCATGGGCCCAGTTGCTCCACGGCATGTGGGATCTTCCCAGACCAGGGCTCGAACCCGTGTCCCCTGCATTGGCAGGCAGATTCTCAACCACTGCACCACCAGGGAAGCCCCCTACTTTTTATATTTAAACCCGTACCATGTTTTGTATACCATCAAACAACATTTCACCTTGGGAAAATTAGAAGATAAGTTGAATATTAAATTCAACTTCACAAGTGGATGAGTTAAAAACCATCTGACATTTGCAAATCACTTTTCCTCTAAGTCATTTATATTTCATGTTTTTGCATCCAGTAACACTATACTCAGAAAATATGAATATTTAGTGTGGATTTCTGATTAAAAGAGAAGCCTCTGTTTTTTCCTTTGTGCTCTGCTTATTTCTCTGACTAAAGGCATTTATTTTCGCTGATTCCAACTCCTGAGCACTGTCCCCTCATGCACTTCTCAGCATTCCCACAGCAGGGCAGAGCAGGACCATAAAATGAACACTAGTCAGCCTGAGCCGTTAGAATGCATGTCTGCTGGCCTTCGCCTTATTTGATTCTGCAGTCTAATATGAGACCCTGTGAATGCTTTGTCTGAAGTTGTGCTTATTAAATTCATAGGTCCTTCTGAAGAATTTTCATACCCTCTGAGCATTTTGTGTGTGTATATGTTCAATATACATCAGAAGGACAACAACTTAATGTTTACTCTGTAAAACTGCTTTTCATTTTGTCTGATGCATTCCTCAATGGAAGGGAACAGAAACCTAGCCTTGTGCTTGGGAGAGCCACTGTCTTTGCTGTTGTGACTGAGAGGATCCCTTTGAGAACCATCAGCTTGCTACTTCTAGAGTAATCTGTAGGTGGGACTCTGTGGAGGCACTGGTAAATTAAAAAATAAAAAATAAATATAGTAAATGAGCATATACAGGCAAAATTTTCCAATGACAAGTTGTAAACCCAATCATTTACTATTAACATTTTTTTTTCAATCTTGGCAATCCTTTCAGAAAAGTTCACATGAAAAATAGCATTTGCTTTGCTACCTTGCTCTCCATAAAGTCTAGGACCTTCACTGACACCAACAATATTTTACTATAGTTTAATTAATACCCACCCCCAAAGACTTTCTAATCCCTATTTTGAGCAAGTTATAGTGCGTGTATTGCATATGTGTGTGTATGCATGTGTGTGTGTCTGTGTTTATATGTTTAGAGCTTGTCTGGCAGACTTGCATACAAGTCAACAAGTGTTTGTTAAATACCATGTATTGAATACACTGCTAATACAGGGGCTTTCAAACAAGCAAAGAATATAGACTTTACAAACATCCAGTTTGGGTTTGAGAGGTAAGACACAGGAGATAAGACTTGTTAAACAATTACTAGAATTCTAAATTTTTACCATTGAAAGTGGATAAGCACTAAGATTTTTCCAGTTCTAAAATTTTGATTCTATGATTTAGAGGACAAATAAAAAGAATATATAAGCAGGTCCAAAGTTTTATGGCATAGAACTAGTACTGCCTTAGAAGATTAACAGTAACAATAAAGATTCAAGGTTGATTTTTTTGGTCCCCAAGACTCTTACTAATGATGAATTAAGGTATAAAAGGAAGAATTCTCATATTTTTAATTCCTTTTGGAAAAAAAAATAGCCAGAGTATTTCTAATTTTTGTGGGCTTTTTACTAAATTCTCAACAAAAAGTACTTAGGATAAAAACTGAGCACTGTAAACCCTTCCCAATGCCTTTTAAACCCACGCACCTATGGTCAACTAATCTATGACAAAGGAGGCAAGGACATACAATGGAGAAAACACAGTCTCTTCAATAAGTGGTGCTGGGAAAACTGGACAGCTACATGTAAAAGAATGAAATTAGAACACTCCCTAACACCATACACAAAAATAAACTCAAAACGGATTCGAGACCTAAATGTAAGACCGGACGCTGTAAAACTTAGAGGAAAACATAGGAAGAACACTCTTTGACATAAATTACAGCAAGATCTTTTTTGATCCACCTCCTAGAGTAATGGAAATAAAAACAAAAATAAACAAATGGGACCTCATGAAACTTCAAAGCTTTTGCACAGCAAAGGAAACCCTAAACAAGACAAAAAGACAACCCTCAGAATGGGAGAAAATATTTGCAAACGAATCAACAGACAAAGGACTAATCTCCAAAATATATAAACAGCTCATGGAGCTCAATATCAAAAAAACAAACAACCCAATCCAAAAATGGGCAGAAGACCTAAGTAGACATTTCTCCAAAGAAGACATACAGATGGCCAAGAAGCACGTGAAAAGGTGCTCAACATCACTAATTATTAGAGAAATGCAAATCAAAACTACAATGAGGTATCACCTCACACCAGTTAGAATGGGCATCATCAGAAAATCTACAAACAACAAATGCTGGAGAGGGTGTGGAGAAAAGGGAACCCTCCTTGCACTGTTGGTGGGAAAGTAAATTGATACAGCCACTAGGAGAACAGTATGGAGGTTCCTTAAAAAACTAAAAATAAAATTACCATATGATCCAGCAATCCCACTACTGGGCATATACCCAGAGAAAACCATAATTCAAAAAGACACATGCACCCCAATGTTCCTTGCAGCACTACTTACAATAGCCAGGTCATGGAAGCAACCTAAATGCCCATCGACAGACAAATGGATAAAGAAGAAGTGGTACATATATACAATGGAATATTACTCATCCATAAAAAGGAACGAATTTGGGTCATTTGTTGAGGCGTGGATGGATCTAGAGACTGTCATACAGGGTGAAGTAAGTCAGAAAGAGAAAAACAAATATCGTATATTAACGCATGTATGTGGAACCTAGAAAAATGGTACAGATGAACAAGTTTGCAGGGCAGAAATTGAGACACAGATGTAGAGAACAAACGTATGGACGCCAAGGGGGGAAAGCAGCAGGGAGGTGGTGGTGGTGGTGTGATGAATTGGGAGATTGGGATTGACATGTATACACTGATGTGTATAAAATTGATGACTAATAAGAACCTGCTGTATAAAAAAAAAAATAAAATTAAATTTTAAAAAAAGGTATATTAACTATCTTAAAAGCTAGCTTTTATTTTAACGTAATCAACAAGTTTTCTGGGGGCCACATACTGTGTGCAAGGCACAGGGAATGCAAAGACAAATAAGAATAGGCCTTACTGTTCTATATTATATGTACTGACTTTATTATATTTATTGTGATTTGTAATGCAAAGTACTAATTGTGGAGTATACTCTGCCTACTCCTCTCTCGGGATAACAAAAACATAGGGAATAATTTTCTTGGGTGTCCACATAAGAGAGCCACAATATCTGTGGCTTCTCAGAAGTCAGTGGCTATTCTCAGACCATAATTTCAATACTGGCAGAATCCTCTACTCAAATGACTTCCAAATCCACATCCCTAGCTTTGAACACGTCTGGATTCCAGTCATAAAATCCAACCACTTAGTGGAAATGCACTGGGATATCCTGCTTACCTCAGTTGAACTTAACTATAAGTATCATCATCATCTACCCTCAACCCCACCCCTCCCAACAGACTTCTCTAATGGTGAATACCACCATAGTTGTGTTCACCTAGGGTTGAAACTTCGGAGTTATCTTAGCCTCCTTCTTCTTCCTTATATCTCATGACCCGTCATTAAAGACGGTCAATTCTTACTTCACAACTCCTCTCATATTAGACCCCTTTTCACTTCTGAAGTTACCACTCTAGGTTTAAGCCCTTACCACCTGTCTTATCTCATTTCCAGGCTCTGCCCTCTAATTTAGCCAGCCACCCATTTCCGTATCAGTCTTCTGAGAGCACTACTTAGACTTCTAAAGGCATTTCTAGTTCAAAGATATTATAATTCCTTTATTCAAGAACACTTAGAATTTCCCTGTTATTTAGAAGATTAAGCCCAAATTGGCATTCAAGGATTTCCAGTCTGGTTGAAACACACATTTGAAATGACATCCTCTGTTATACCCACATCAGAACCCTCTGCAGCAGGTCTGACAGTGTATTCATGCCTTAGCACTCTTCTGCACCTTGTTTATCTGTTGTTTTTTCTCTGCATTCACATGTTAATCATCTGTCCAAGTGGATCCCTGGTATCTTTTTTTTTTTTTTTAATTGAATCTTCCTTTATTGCTCTATTTGCAGTCATCTCTCCCCATTGGCGGAATCAATAGCAATGTCTGTACTTATATATGGCCTTGTTGTGTGTATGACATTTATAATTCTCCCATTAAATGGAGGCTGTCCATCACTCACTATATCCTCTATTTCAGATAAAGCAGCTCTCAGAATGTATTTGTTGATCAGCCAACTGAATGAATGATTTAGTAAATGGAGAATGAATGAAGACCTAGGCCAAATTAACTTGAAGTCAAAGTCTTGCATATGATTTTGACCACTTAAAACATCAAGAGTGGCATTATGTTCTTCCCAAATGCTTTGACTGGACTGTAGTCAAGTCAGGAAGAAGATATCATCTGTTCTTCTGAAGGAAATTATAGGTTTGGGTAGTCAGTCAGGAAATTTCCGCTGGAGTGCCCAAAGGGCACTTGTAGTCATACATCCCTCTGAGCCTCAAGTCTCTGAATGTTCAACAAAGAATACAGAACATTCAAAGAGAGATAAGAGTTCAAGACTTGCCTTTGCCCTGCCCAGAATAAATTGAAAACCAAAAGTTTAATATCCCTGATCTTCTTCCCAGGCTTCTGGGAAATGCCTCTACCATGAAGGCACCAAGCATCCCTCTGCATTGGGTCAAGAGGTTTTGACAAAAATCCACTGACCTGTGTTGGATATTCATTATTAGAGCTGTCAGCTTCAGTATGGAATGCCTTGTCCTTAGGGCATGGCAGGTCCAAGGGCATGGCATGATCAGAATTAACCTTGGATTCAAGGCTAAGAGTTATCTGCCCAGATTAGCACACCTATCAGTCCACAGAGTACATAAGGGTCTACTGAATAACTTCATAAGGGTAATGGGATCGAGAAGGAAATTGATTAACTAACTCTGTATCCTCTTTATTGACATTATTATATATCATTTAGGCTTACACATTTGTATGGCATAAGCATGATGAAATATTAAAAAGTTATTTTATTCTGTTTCATTTTTAGATTGTTTTATTGTGCTGTGGTTCCAAAAGTGAAATGAAAAATTTGACTGAAGACCTTCATTCTATTACTAATCAGTTATCTGTGTACATGGTTAAGATATTTCCCCTTGGCCCACTTTCCATGAGCATCACTGCTTTGATCTGTGAGGCTGTTGATCAAATAAATTGACTTGTAGAAGTTCTAATTATGCCACCTTTCTATGATTGGTTTTCTACACAGCAGGAGAAAGGGGACTTCCTCTCCCCTTCCACATTCTTGTTGTTTGGGAAGGAAAAGAGCCCTTTACTAACACTTTGATAATGCTCTAGTGTGATGCTGGGCTTTCACAATAGTCAAAGAATACATACATGATTTCCATATTCTCAACAGCAGGTATTCTGATCCTGCAAATTTTCCTTGATTTTTCCTTTTCCTTCTGATTCACTGAAGATCATTGTATCTGAGCCTCTGCTTTTGCTGCTTCTTTAGAGCCCAAGCAAGAGCATTGTGTTTGCTCAGTCTCTTCCTCCAAAAATCTCCCTGGGGCTTCCCTGGTGGCGCAGTGGTTGAGAATCTGCCTGCTAATGCAGGGGACACGGGTTCGAGCCCTGGTCTGGGAAGATCCCACATGCCGCGGAGCAACTAGGCCCGTGAGCCACAATTACTGAGCCCGCGTGTCTGGAGCCTGTGCTCCGCAACAAGAGAGGCCGCGATAGTGAGAGGCCCGCGCACCGCGATGAAGAGTGGCCTCTGCTTGCCACAACTAGAGAAAGCCCTCGCACAGAAACGAAGACCCAACACAGCCAAAAATAAATAAATAAATAAATAAAATAGAATACCATGGCCAAAAATTAGTAAAAATATTAAAAAAAAACAAATCTCCCTGAAGAACTGTACTACATTTCCTAGTCTTGAAGGATTTCTAGGGTGCTATGATTTCTAGTGACTCTTTGTCAGTTCGAAACAGATGACTGCTTAATATCAGCACCATCATGGTGACAGATGCACATGGAGAAATTAGTAATATTAATAAATGATTGACACATAGTATGGGGTTCTGAAGATGATTATTTTGACAAGGAACCATTCATTCATTCATTCAACAAATAATTCCTTACCACCTACTTTGTGCCAAGCACCAGTACAGTAACTGGGGATACAATGGTGAATAAAATAAGAAAATTCCTCATCTTCATGGATCTATGTTGTACTATGCAAGGCCGATTATAGGCAGGCAGACAAGTGAATAAATAACATAACTGCACACTGTATTATGTGTTATTAAGGAAATAACTCAGCATTGCAATTGGGTGGTCATGGAAGACTTCTCTGAGGAACTGACATTTATGCTGAGACTTGATGGCTGTAAAGAAGCTAGACACATGAAAAGTCAAGGAAAAGATTCCCAAAAAGATGGAACAGTAAGTGTAAGACTTTAAGGGAAAAAGTGAAACTGGATAAGTTGGAGAGTGGGTAGAATCCAAATTATGTTTACTGAACCCTGAAGGACAAGGTATGGAGATTATTCATTATGGAACTCAAGGTAAAAATGGGAAGACCTTAAGGGGTTTAATCGGGGTTATGGTAGGAAGTGAATTTTATTTTGAAAGATCATTCTGGTTACTGTGAAGAGGTGGGAAAGGGGGAAGGTTAGAAGCAGGCCAATTAGGACATATATGTTCTGAACATCTACTGTTTGTTCCTACAGATCTACCTTATAATCTGTCCTATGTGGCTAAACAGATTATGAATTACTTCAACAGAGTTCCCAAGCCCTCTGGCTTCAGCAGGGTTTGATCAACACTCACGTGGAGATCAGAGAATGAGATTGAGGCTAATTATTCACCTGGATTCTTTCCTGCAAGGGCTATGTTCCTCAACTAAGGTCCTTGCTCCTCTTGAGACGGCCTACTCTTTATGATTCTTTCTCCTTTTGGGTTCTGGTAACCTTTCCCTCTCCTCATCCTTTGATAACAGCTCTGATGCTGTTGGCCTGGGTTCCTGCAATCCTTTGTTTCCTTAACCCTGCATGTTTGTTTGAAGAACTAGATCACCAGGGTTGGACAAATTCTTTCAGGCTAAATCATTCCTTGGGATTCCTTCTTTCACTTTGTTTCTGCCTTTTGTAGATTCCTTACTTTCTTGCCATCTCAACAACTCATTTAACATGGTGACCATTAAGTATTCAATATTATTTAGCTTTTGTAGTCATTTCATTGGAAAAGTCCTTCCAATATCTAATCAACAAGCTTGCCTTCCATTTATCCCTGTAACAGATCCAGAGTATCCTGACCATGGGATGGACACATGACACAGGCTGAGATAATCTTAGTCTCCAATCTTTCTGAGCATGTGCCCAAAGTGGAGACAATCAGAGGCCTTCCCCAGGAGTCTTCTAACCCCAGTCAAGGGGAAGACCTCTCCTTGGATTTGAGCTGTGAGGATGTGATACCAGAGTTGCTGGCACTCATTTTCTCCTCCTGCCATGAGGCAAAAGCCTGTTTGCTATGGGAGAGGTTGAAGCCAAGCAAAGATCAGCAAAGATGAGAGATAGGCTGAGGAAGAGTGATAGACATAAAAAGAACACTTTGGAGGTATCAGGTTACCAGTTCCAATTGCTGAGATTCTTGGAGTTGCATGAGTTCCTGCAGCTCTCCCTTTCATTCTGTGACGAATCCCAATATCCTTCCAATAAGTTGCTTAAGCTATTACGGGTGAGAATCCTCTGGGACCTCAGGGCCCCAGCACTGTGGGATACTTAGGAGACAGCCCTAGAGCCACACTTTTACCAGTATGACTCTGTTGCAGACTGGCAGCTGGTGAAAATAACCATGGGTTATCCCCTCTAATCTCAAAGGAAGACTACCCAACAACATGGCTCTCAGGCTAAGGATTTAGGATCAGAGACACTAGGTATGAGCACTGCACAGGGCTCCCAATTTGGAAGCCAAATCAAAGGCAGCTGAGGTGACACAGTCTTTACCGTGTCTTCAAAGACAATATTAAAGCTGCAGGCCCACAAATGTGTCAGTTCAGAGCCTTCACCAGCATTGTATTTATTCAAACCAACATTTAGGAGAAATTAGCTTTCTTATATTTTCTGTTGCATTTCCAGCTGTTGCCAAAATTTTGGCAAAGTAAGATATCTTGACGCATAATTGAATAACATATTTTTGAAAGTGAATATAAAGAATTTCAAGATTAATTTCATTTTTTGCTTTTAGAAAAAAATAACTAACACCAGATTTTACAAAACCTTTTAAATTTTCTCAAAAAGAAATGAGAAGCACATCACATCCGTATTCATGTTCCTTTTACTTTTAAAGCTTGTCAGATTTCAGGTTTTAAACAGCTGGTAAACTGAGTCACAGTGCAATAATCAAGTTACTTACCCGACTCCCTCTTGATGTCAGGGGTTTCTCTCATGCAGTTAGCTTCACCTGAAATGGAGTCAATAGGTGGGGATGGAGGTGTGCAGCTCTTTGTTCTCCTTGACTAACAAGCTCAATTTCCTAACAGCTTCTGAGAGACTCAGTAAACTCTCAAGACCAGTCAAAATTCTAGTCCATTTACTTCACCATTAGTGGAGTTCCTAAACTCTAACCAGGCAAAGCACATCACGTGACCTACAAGCATATGAGAAAAGTGTCTCTACTCTCAACCACTCTTTCAAAGATCAATAGGATCAAGTGAATGACAAAGCCAGCACTCAGTCTGGGACATCATCAAAGGGGCTAGATATGCAAACAGTACCTCATGGTGTCTCTCTCCCTTTCTCTTCCTCCTTTCTTCATTCTCCCACCTACTATTCTTCTCCATCTGTATTAGTTTCCTATATAAACTACCACAAACTTAGTGGCTAAAAGCGACACGAATGTATTATCTTACAGGTCAGAAGTCAAAAAATGGGCCTTGCTGGACAAAAACCAACATGTTGGCAAGGCTGCATTCCTTCTGGAGGCTCTAGGGGCAAATATCTTTCCTTATCTTTTTCAGCTTCTACAGGTCACCTGCATTCCTTGGCTCCTGGCCTCTCCCGCCATCTTCAAATCAGCAACTGCAACATTCTGACCTCTGCTTCTGTCATTACATCTCCTTCTGTGACTTTGCCAGGGTCTTCTGATTCTCTTTTTCACTTTTAAGGACATTCATGATTACACTGGGACCATACAGATAATCTGGGGTAATCTCCCCATCTCAAGGTTAGCTGATTAGCAACCTTAATTCCACCTGCAATCTTTTTTAATTTTTATTTTTTATATTTTGGCTGCATTGGGTCTTTGTTGCTGTGCGCAGGCTTTCTCTAGTTGCAGCGAGCGGCGGCTACTCTTCCTTGCGGTGCACGGGTTTCTCATTGCGGTAGCCTGTCTTTATTGCTGAGCACGGGTTCTAGGCACACGGGTTTCAGCAGTTGTGGCTCGCGGGCTCTGGAGCGCAGGCTCAGTAGTTGTGGTGCATGGGCTTAGTTGCTCCGCGGCATGTGGGATCTTCCTGGACCAGGGCTCAAACCCATGTCCCCTGCATTGGCAGACAGATTCTTAACCACTGCGCCACCAGGGAAGTCCCTCCACCTGCAATCTTAATCTCCCTTTTCCATGTAACCTAACACCTTCACAGGCTCTGGGGACTAGGATATAGACACTTGGGGTGGGGTGCATTATTCTGTCTACAACACTATCTTCTTCTTAAGCCATTGCAAAGCAAAAGTACTTTTTTAAGGTAAAAAGGAAGTCTAGGATGATGAAAATGTTATGAAACTAAACAGCGGTGATGGTTGCACAACTTTGTGAATATGCTAGAAATCTACTGAATTGTACACTTTAAAATTGTGCATTTTACGCCATATAAATTATATCATGATAAAAAATATGTATACAAAAATGTGTAAGTTGACTATATGGATTCTATCCACTAAGCTGTTTTATCTGTTGCTTTACTTATATATAAACAGGAAATATCACTCACAGTCACTCCTTTACCAACTTAACTCAATTCAATTTTCTCCTGAGTGGGAACAGGGTTAATGAATCCAGACATATCAATTTCAAGAAAGATTACAGAAGAGACAGATATGCAATAAAACAGGGTGTACTGGCACTTCAAGAATGCGTTTTAGATAACTTAGCCTTTCAGCCCCAGACCAACCTCAGTCATACTCTAGCAGATCTTCTTATTGGGCTCTACATAATTTGGAATAATCCCCAAGTAATTGAAATATGCACATGAAAATGTCCTAGGAGGATTTATGCAGAAGTTTGAATGGTACATCCTAGTAAATATTCTGAAATGAATAGAGACAATTACGAATCAGCTGCAGATGCATCCCAAAGTAAGCAAGTAAAAGTCCCATGTAGCCAGGGAGAATCTCAGTTGGGTTTCAATGACACTAAATCACGAAGAATATAAAAGAAGAAGAGAGCTCTAGGGGTCCTCCATCTGAGACCACAGGCTTAAATCAAAGACAATCAACTAGGAAGCCTCATTCTATCTGACAACAGAGCCTCAGTAGAGATGAGAATGTTGATGCAAGGATCCCAGGCCACAGGGATAACCATTATGTGGACCAGAGGTTTGCAAAACTTCTCTATGCTACACACCTCAAAAACCTACGTATAGAATATATGTGGATGTTTGCAGCAAGCATTCCCAGCTTCACTTCTCAAGCATCAACTTGGTTAGAAGGGAGAAGGAGTTAGAAACAGGGAGTGTGGAGATGAAGAAGGTACAATGTCAGTTAATACTGAACACTGAACCCTTGAACTGCCATTCGTGTTGGAGTATATACTACAATAAAACAACCAACTAGTTATCCTGGCTGTCTCCTTTACCTCTCTATTCACCTTGGGGGAAATTCAAAACTTATGCTGATGAAAATGGGATTTGTATCTATTAAAAGTACTTTTTATTCACTCTGAAAAGTGTCTTTATTCTTCAGCAAGTCTCATAACATTTATTAATCCTTCCACACTGCTGTCATAAATGACAAATCTGAGATGAACTTCCTTTTTTTGCTTTGAGTTTGCATTTAAAAGAGTATGATCCTGAAAGAGAGGTTTTAAGAATTCACAATGAACTCCCTGAGTTATTTACTGCCTAACTTTTCCTTCATTCTCACCAAGGGAGCATATTTATTATATTTTCTCCCTCTGTGCATTTACATTTCTGAGAAGTTTCCAAAAATGGAAGGAAGTGGGGAATTGGTATACTTATTCTGCAGCCAGGGAGACTCTTCAGTTTTTAATAACTCATAATACCAATGGGATAGTTAAATAGAGTTTTTGGCTAGAGATTTTGTTGGTCTAGCTTGATTTTTTCAAACTGTGATCAATCCATTTCCACATTGCTCCTACAGCTGGATGTAGTTTATATTTCAAAGTCTCTGAAAACATAGGTTACAAAATTTCCAGTTTTAGATGGGGTGGGAAAACCCTTTGATGTTTTTGAGGTGAAAATTACCCATCAAAGAAGTGGAGTTAAGCACTGCGCCAGAAAAAAATTATATCCCATTTCCATACTTGGAATAAAAAGAAGAAAAACAAAACCCAAAGCCCCTGCAATTGAAAGAATACATTTTATTAATTTCAACCTTCCATAGTAATTTTATCCCAATCTCTCATGGGCCCTAGGAAATGTTAAGACAACCAAACCAAAATTATCAGGTTTATCATCCAAGCCATGATTTATCCACAACAAATTGTGAAACCTCAAACTGCTTCTGCATGCAGTATTTTTGCACTATTTTCCCCCACACACCACATAAACACACACACACACACACACACACACATCGATTGGTTAGTCTTATGGATTGCAACAAAGCTTAATGGAGTAAAATCCTCCTATGGGATACCTTGCTCTCCCACAGATTTGGACAGCATGAAATATATAATTCATTTCTTTCCCAAGCTTAAGTAGTTGGGTACCAATCTAGAGTAATTGAAATTTTGGGTTCTTGTTTAGGATCATTAACTCTACTCTTCCTTTCTCTATGAATGGGAAGAGTAGTCTCTTGTAAAGTAGTTTAAGTAAAATATGGACATTTATGCAAAATGAGTTCCTAGACTTATCAAAGCCTTATTCCTCACCCAACAGCAATTTCACGGGGCAAACACCTCCTATATTGATGGTCAAATTGTTCAGGGCTCTTTTCTTTTTTCCACCTTTTACATCCTGATGATCAAAGAAGCCTTTCTCCCTGTTGGTGCCCCTGAGAACCCTGGGCACCCCTTGCAAATCACTTCCTACTACTTCCTGGGCCGACCCTGTCCTGCTTGCCTTACCGTGTGGGGCTTCCAGTCACTCTCAATTCAGCATTATTCACATTTATTGGTAGATACTTTTTCAGTAAAAGGCCTCTTAGACATATACCATGTTTCAGTTTAGAGTTTTATTTTGGTTGCCTGGGGACTTGTAAAAAAATTCTGTGTCTTTTTCATCCCAGTCACATATATATATATACCCTGAGATTATAAAAAGAAATTTTTAGTCTCAAGTCTCCTGAACCTTTTTAAAAAAACTGTTTTTTTTAAAAATTTAATTTTATTTATTTTTTTATACAGCAGGTTCTTATTAGTCATCCATTTTATACACATCAGTGTATACATGTCAACTCCATCGCCCAATTCAGCACACCACCATCCCCACCCCACCGCTGCTTTCCCCCCTTGGTGTCCATACGTTTGTTCTCTACATCTGTGTCTCAATTTCTGTCCTGCAAACCTGTTCATCTGTACCATTTTTCTAGGTTCCACAAATATGTGTTAATATACGATATTTGTTTTTCTTTCTGACTTACTTCACTCTGTATGACAGTCTCTAGATCCATCCACATCTCTACAAATGACCCAATTTCGTTCCTTTTTATGGATGAGTAATATTCCATTGTATATATGTACCACTTCTTCTTTATCCATTCGTCTGTCGATGGGCATTTTAGGCTGCTTCCATGACCTGGCTATTGTAAGTAGTGCTGCAAGGAACATTGGGGTGCATGTGTCTTTTTGAATTATGGTTTTCTCTGGGTATATGCCCAGTAGTGAGATTGCTGGGTCATATGGTAATTCTATTTTTAGTTATTTAAGGAACCTCCATACTGTTCTCCATAGTGGCTGTATCAATTTACATTCCCACCAACAGTGCAAGAGGGTTCCCTTTTCTCCACACCCTCTCCAGCATTTGTTGCTTGTAGTTTTTCTGATGATGCCCATTCTAACTGGTGTGAGGTGATACCTCATTGTAGTTTTGATTTGCATTTCTCTAATAGTTAGTGATGTTGAGCAGCTTTTCATGTGCTTCTTGACCATCTGTATGTCTTCTTTGGAGAAATGTCTATTTACGTCTTCTGCCCATTTTTGGATTGGGTTGTTTGTTTCTTTAATATTGAGCTGCATGAGCTATTTATATATTTTGGCGATTAATCCTTTGTCTGTTGATTCGTTTGCAAATATTTTCTCCCATTCTGAGGGTTGTCTTTTTGTCTTGTTTAGGGTTTCCTTTGCTGTGCAAAAGCTTTGAAGTTTCATGAGGTCCCATTTGTTTATTTTTGTTTTTATTTCCATTACTCTAGGAGGTGGATCAAAAAAGATCTTGCTGTAATTTATGTCAAAGAGTGTTCTTCCTATGTTTTCCTCTAAGTTTTACAGTGTCCGGTCTTACATTTAGGTCTCGAATCCGTTTTGGGTTTATTTTTGTGTATGGTGTTAGGGAGTGTTCTAATTTCATTCTTTTACATGTAGCTGTCCAGTTTTCCCAGCACCACTTATTGAAGAGACTGTGTTTTCTCCATTGTATATCCTTGCCTCCTTTGTCATAGATTAGTTGACCATATGTGCGTGGGTTTATCTCTGGGCTTTCTATCTTGTTCCATTGATCTATGTTTCTGTTTTTGTGCCAGTACCATATTGTCTTGATTACTGTAGCTTTGTAGTAGAGTCTGAAGTCAGGGAGTCTGATTCCTCCAGCTCCGTTTTTTTCCCTCAAGACTGCTTTGGCTATTCAGGGTCTTTTGTGTTTCCATACAAATTTAAAACTTTTTTGTTCTAGTTCTGTAAAAAATGCCATTGGTAATTTGATAGGGATTGCATTGAATCTGTAGATTGCTTCGGGTAGTATAGTCATTTTCACAATATTGATTCTTCCAATCCAAGAACATGGTATATTTCTCCATCTGTTTAGGTCAACTTTGATTTCTTTCATCAGTGTTTTATAGTTTTCTGAGTACAACTCTTTCATCTCCTTAGGCAGGTTTTTTCCTAGGTATTTTATTCTTTTTGTTACAGTGGTAAATGGGAGTGTTTCTTTAATTTATCTTTCTGATTTTTCGTTGCTGGTGTATAGGAATGGCAGAGGTTTCTGTGCATTAATTTTGTATCCTGCAACCTTATCAAATTCATTGATTAGCTCTAGTAGTTTTCTGGTGGCATCTTTAGGATTCTCTATGTATAGTATCATGTCACCTGCAAAGAGTGACAGTTTTACTTCTTCTTTTCCAATTTGTATTCCTTTTATTTCTTTTTCTTCTCTGACTGCTGTGGCTAGGACTTCCAAAACTATGTTGAATAATAGTGGTGAGAGTGGACATCCTTGTCTTGTTCCTGATCTTAGAGGAAAGATTTCAGTTTTTCACCATTGAGAATGATGTTTGCTGTGGGTTTATCGTATATGGCCTTTATTATGTTGAGGTAGGTTCCCTCTGTGCCCACTTTCTGGAGAGTTTTTATCACAAATGGGTGTTGAATTTTGTCAAAAGCTTTTTCTGCATCTATTGAGATGATCATATGGTTTTTATTCTTTAGTTTGTTAATATGGTGTATCACATTGATTGATTTGCATATATTGAAGAATCCTTGCATCCCTGGGATAAATCCCACTTGATCATGGTGTATGATCCTTTTAATGTGTTGTTGGATTCTGTTTGCTAGTATATTGTTGAGGATTTTTGCATCTATATTCATCAGTAATGTTGGTCTGTAATATTATTTTTTTGTAGCATCTTTGTCTGGTTTTGGTATCAGGGTGCTGGTGGCCTCGTAGAATGAGTTTGGGAGTGTTCCTTCCTCTGCAATTTTTGGGAAGAGTTTAAGAAGGATGGGTGTTAGCTCTTCTCTAAATGTTTGATAGAATTCACCTGTGAAGCCATCTGGTCCTGGACTTTTGTTTGCTGGAAGATTTTTAATCACAGTTTCAATTTCATTACTTGTGATTGGTCTGTCCATATTTTCTATTTCTTCCTGGTTCAGTCTTGGGAGGTTATACCTTTCTAAGAATTTGTCCATTTCTTCCAGGTTGTCCATTTTATTGGCATAGAGCTGCTTGTAGTAGTCTCTTAGGATGCTTTGTATTTCTGTGGTGTCTGTTGTAACTTCTCCTTTTTCATTTCTAGTTTTATTGATTTGAGTCCTCTCCCTCTTTTTCTTGATGAGTCTGGCTAAAGGTTTATCAATTTTGTTTACCTTCTCAAAGAACCAGCTTTTAGTTTTATTGATCTTTGCTATTGTTTTCTTTGTTTCTATTTCATTTATTTCTGATCTGATCTTTATTATTTCTTTCCTTCTGTTAACTTTGGGTTTTGCTTGTTCTTCTTTCTCTAGTTCCTTTAGGTGTAACATTAGATTGTTTGAGATTTTTCTTGTTTCTTGAGGTAGGCTTGTATAGCTATCAACTTCCCTCTTAGAACTGCTTTTGCTGCATCCCATAGGTTTTGGGTCGTCGTGTTTTCATTGTCATTTGTCTCTAGGTATTTTTTGATTTCCTCTTTGATTTCTTCAGTGACACTTGGTTATTTAGTAACGTATTGTTTAGCCTCCATGTGTTTGTGTTTTTTACGTTTTTTTCCCTGTAACTGATTTCTAATCTCATAGTGTTGTGGTCAGAAAAGATGCTTGATATGATTTCAATTTTCTTAAATTTACTGAGGCTTGATTTGTGACCCACGATATAATCTATCCTGGAGAATGTTCTGTGCACACTTGAGAAGAAAGTGTAATCTGCTGTTTTTGGATGGAAGGTCCTATAAATATCAATTAAATCTATCTGGTCTATTGTGTCATTTAAAGCTTCTGTTTCCTTATTTATTTTCATTTTGGATGATCTGTCCATTGGTGTAAGTGAGCTATTAAAGTCCCCCACTATTATTGTGTCACTGTTGATTTCCTCTTTTATAGCTGTTAGCAGTTGCCTTATGTATTGAGGTGCTCCTATGTTGGGTGCATATATATTTATAATTGTTATATCTTCTTCTTGGATTGATCCCTTGATCATTATATAGTGTCCTTCCTTGTCTCTTGTAACATTCTTTATTTGAAAGTCTCTTTTATCTGATATGAGTATTGCTACTCCAGCTTTCTTTTGATCTCCATTTACATGGAATATCTTTTTGCATCCCCTCACTTTCAGTCTGTATGTGTCCCTAGGTCTGAAGTGGGTCTCTTGTAGACAGCATATAGATGGGTCTTGTTTTTGTATCCATTCAGCCAGTCTATGTCTTTTGGTTGGAGTATTTAATCCATTCACGTTTAAGGTAATTATCGATATGTATGTTCCTATGACCATTTTCTTAATTGTTCTTGGTTTGTTTTTGTAGGTCTTTTTCTTCTCTTGTGTTTCCCACTTAGAGAAGTTCCTTTAGCATTTGTTGTATAGATGGTTTGGTGGTGCTGAATCCTCTTAGCTTTTGCTTGTCTGTAAAGCTTTTGATTTCTCCATCGAATCTGAATGAGATCCTTGCTGGGTTGAGTAATCTTTTTTGTAGGTTTTTCCCTTTCATCACTTTAAGTATATCATGCCACTCCCTTCTGGCTTGTAGAGTTTCTGCTGAGAAATCAGCTGTTAACCTTATGGGAGTTCCCTTGTATATTATTTGTCGTTTTTCCCTAGCTGCTTTCAATAATTTTTCTTTGTCTTTAATTTTTGCCCATTTG
Organism: Eschrichtius robustus; assembly: GCF_028021215.1. NCBI lineage: Eukaryota > Metazoa > Chordata > Mammalia > Artiodactyla > Eschrichtiidae > Eschrichtius > Eschrichtius robustus. The sequence goes on along the minus strand of NC_090825.1, from coordinate 108,848,665 downwards.
ATTACTATGTGTCTTGGCATGTTTCTCCTTGGGTTTATCCTGTATGGGACTCTCTGCGCTTCGTGGACTTGGGTGGCTATTTCCTTTCCCATGTTAGGGAAGTTTTCGACTATAATCTCTTCAAATATTTTCTCGGGTCCTTTTTCTCTCTCTTCTCCTTCTGGGACCCCTATAATGCGAATGTTGTTGTGTTTAATGTTATCCCCGAGGTCTCTTAGGCTGTCTTCATTTCTTTTCATTCTTTTTTCTTTATTCTGTTCTGCAGCAGTGAATTCCACCATTCTGTCTTCCAGGTCACTTATCTGTTCTTCTGCCTCAGTTATTCTGCTATTGATTCCTTGTAGCGTATTTTTCATTTCAATTATTGTATTGTTCATCTCTGTTTGTTTGTTCTTTAATTCTTCTAGGTCTTTGTTAAACATTTCTTGCATCTTCTCAATCTTTGCCTCCATTTTTTTCCCGAGGTCCTGGATCATCTTCACTATCATTATTCTGAATTCTTTTTCTGGAAGGTTGCCTATCTCCACTTCATTTAGTTGTTTTTCTGGGGTTTTATCTTGTTCCTTCATCTGGTACATAACCCTCAGCCTTTTCATCTTGTCTATCTTTCTATGAATGTGGTTTTTGTTCCACAGGCTGCAGGACTGTAGTTCCTCTTGCTTCTGCTGTCTTCCCTCTGGTGGATGAGGCTATCTAAAAGGCTTGTCCAAGTTTCCTGATGGGGGGGACTGGTGGTGGGTAGAGCTGGCTGTTGCTCCGGTGGGCAGCGCTCAGTAAAACTGTAATCTGCTTGTCTGCTGATGGGGGGGCTGGGTCCCCTCCCTGTTGGTTGTTTGGCCTGAGTGACCCAACACTGGAGCCTACTCGGGCTCTTTGGTGGGGCTAATGGCAGACTCTGGGAAGGCTCATGCCAAGGAGTACTTCCCAGAACTTCTGCTGCCAGTGTCCTTGTCCTCACAGTGAGACAGAGCCACCCCCCGCCTCTGCAGGAGATCCCCCAACACTATCAGGTAGGTCTGGTTCAGTCTATATGGGGCCACTGCTCCTTCCCCTGGGTCCCCATGTGCACATTACTTTGTGTGTGCCCTCCAAGAGTGGAGTCTCTGTTTACCCCAGTCCTGTCGAAGTCCTGCAATCAAATCCCGCTAGCCTTCAAAGGCTGATTCTCTAGGAATTCCTCCTCCCATTGCCGGACCCCCATGTAGGGAAGCCTGACGTGGGGCTCAGAACCTTCACTCCAGTGGGTGGACTTCTGTGGTATAAGTGTTGTCCATTTTGTGGGTCACCCACCCAGCAGTTATGGGATTTGATTTTATTGTGATTGCACCCCTCCTACCGTCTCATTGTGGCTTCTCCTTTGCCTTTGGATGTGGGGTATCTTTTTTGGTGAGTTCCAGTGTCTTCCTGTCGATGATTGTTCAGCAGTTAGTTGTGATTCCAGTGTTCTCACAAGAGGGAGTGAGAGCATGTCCTTCTACTCTACCATCTTGAACTAGTCTCCTAAAAAAACTTTTAAATTATCCTTTTCTTCATCACACCCCCAAGTTTTCTTTTTTTAATTTATTTATTTTTGGCTGCATTGTGTCTTTGTTGCTGCGCGGGCTTTCTCTAGTTGCAGCGAGCGGGGGCTACTCTTTGTTGCAGTGTGCGGGCTTCTCATTGCAGTGGCTTGTCTTGTTGCGGAGCACAGGCTCTAGGTGCGTGGGGTTCAACAGTTGTGGCACGTGGGCTCAGTTGTTGTGGCATGCGGGCTCAGTAGTTGTGGCTCGCGGGCTCTAGAGCGCAGGCTCAGTAGCTGTGGCTCACGGGCTTAGTTGCTCCGCGGCATGTGGGATCTTCCTGGACCAGGGCTTGAACTCTGTTTCCTGCATTGGCAGGTGGATTCTTAACCACTGCACCACCAGGGAAGTCTCACCTCCCCCCAGTTTTATTAAGACATAATTAATATATAACACTGTATTCATTTAAGGTATATACAACCTAAGGATTTGATACATGTATTTATTGCTAAATGATTACCACAATAGGTTTAGTTAACATCCATCACCTCATATAAATTTTTTTTCTTGTGATGAGAACTTTTAAGATCTACTCTCTTAGCAACTTTAAAAAAAAATGATTATCACAACAAGTTTAGTTGACATCCATTATCTCCTATACATATAAAGGGAAGGAAAAGAAAGAAAAAAAATTTTTCCTTATGATGAGATCTCCTAGGATCTCTCAACAACTTTCATATATACCATAGAGCAGTGTTAACTATAGTTATCATGTTGTACATTATATCCCTAGTACTTATTTATGTTGTAACTGGAAGTTTGTACCTTTTCACCACCTTCATCTAATTCCTTCTCTCCCCCACCTCCCTGCTTCTGGTAACCACAAATCTGATTGTTTTTTTCTATGAGTTTGGTGTTTTTAAAAAAAATTCCACATATATGTGAGACCATATGGTATTTGTCTTTCTCTGACTTATTTCACTTAGCACAATGCCCTCAAGGTCCATCCACGTTGTTGCAAATGACAGGATTTCCTTCTTTTTTTGTGGCTGAATGATATTATTTTGTGTGTGTGTGTGTGTATCACATTTTCTTTATCCATTCATCTGTTGATGGACACTTAGGTTATTTCCATGTATTGGCTATTGTAAATAATGCTGCAATGAGCATAGGGGTGCAGATATCTCTTTAGATAGTTATTTCATTTCCTTCGTATACATATCCAGAAGTAGAAAGGCTGGATCATATGGTAATTCTATTTCTAACTTTTTGAGGAACCTCCATACTGTTTTCCATAGTGGCTGTACCAATTTACATTCCCACCAATACTGCACAAGGGTTCCCTTTTTTACACATTGTTATCTCTTGTCTTGTTGATGACAGCCATTCTAACACGAATGAGGTAATATCTTAATGTGGATTTGAGTTGCATCTCCTTGATGACTAGTAGTGTTGAGCAACTTTTCATGTACCTTTGGGCCATTTGTATATCTTCTTGGTAAAAATGTCTATTCAGTTCCTCTGTTCATTGTTAATTTTGCCCATTGGATTATTTATTTTTTGCTTTGAGTTGTATAACTTCTTTATTTATTTTAGATATTAGCCCCTTATCAGATATATGATTTGCAAATAATTTCCTCCCATTCCGTAGGTTAACTTTTTGTTTTATGATGGTTTCCTCTGCTGTTCAGAATTGGTGTCAAATCCAAACAATCATTGCCAAGACCAAAGTCAAGGAGCTTACTCCCTGTTTTCTTCTAGCATTTTTATGGTTTTAGGTCTTATGTTCAAGTGTTTAATTGAATCTGAGTTGATTTTTGTGTATGGTATAAGAAAGTGGTCCAGCTTCATTCTTTAACATGTGGCTGTCCAATTTTCCCAGCACCATTTATTGAGGAGACTAACCTTTCCCCACTGTAAATTCTTGTCTCTTTTGTCACAAATTAACTGATCTTGTATGCATAGGTTTGTTTTTGGGCCCTCTATTCTATTCCACTGATCTATGTGTTTGTTTTTATGCCAATACTACACTGTTTTGACTACTATAGCTTTGTAGTGTAGTTTGAAATCAGGAAGTGTTATGCCTCCGGCTTTGTTCTTCTTTCTCAAGGTTGCTTTGGCTATTTAGGAACTTTTGCAGTTCCATACAAATTTTAGGATTGTTTGTTCTATTTTTGTGACAAATGCCATTGAATTTTGATAGGAATTGCATTGAATCAGTACATTGCTTTGTGTAGCATGGACATTTAAAGAATATTAATTCTTCCAATCTATGAGAATGTAATATCTTTCCATTTATTTGTGTCTTCTTTAATTTCTTTCATCAATGTACAGTTTTCAGTGTACAAGTCTTTCACTTTCTTGGTTAAATTTATTCATAGGTATTTTATTCTTTTTGATGCAGTTTTAAATAGGATTGTTTCTTTAACTTTTCTTTTTGATAGTTTGTTATTAGTGTATAGAAATACAACTGATTTTTGTAGGTTAATATTTTATTCTGCAACTTTACTGAATTCATTTATTCTAACAGTTTTTGGTGGAGTCTTTAGGGTTTTCTATATATAATATCTGGTCATTTGCAATTAGAGACATTTTTCCTTCTTCCTTTTCAATTTGGATGTCTTTTATTTCCTTTTATTCCCTAATTATTTTGATTTAGGATTTCCAATGCTATGTTGAATAAAAGTGGCAAGAGTGGACATCCTTGTCTTGTTCCTGACCTTAGAGGAAAAGCTGTCAGGTTTTTACTGCTAAGTATGATGTTAGCTGTGGGCTTGTCATATATGGTCTTTATTATGTTGACGTACGTTCCTGCTATACCTACTTTGTTGAGAATTTTTATCATAAGTGGACGCTGAACTCTGTCAAAAGCTTTTCCTGCATCTATTGAGATAATCATATGATTTTTATCCTTCATTTTATTGATGTGATGTATCACATTGATTGATTTGCAGATATAGAACCATCCTTGCATTCTTGAAATAAATCCCACTTGATCATGGTGTATGATCCCTTTAATGTATTGTTGAATTCAGTTTGCTACCATTTTGTTGAGGATTTTTGCATCTATGTTCATCAGGGATATTGGCCTGTAATTTTTTTTCTTCTTCTGGGGTTCTTGTCTGGTTTTGGTATCAGGGTAATGCTGGCCTCATAAATGAATTTGGAAGTGTTCCCTCCTCTTCTGTTTTTTGGAAGAGTTTGAGAAGGATTGGTATTAACTCTTCTTTGAATGTTTGGTGGAATTCACCAGTGAAGCCATCTGGTCCTGGATTTTATTTGTTGAGAGTTTTGATAACTGGTTCGTTTTTACTATTACCTGGTCTATTCAAATTTTCTATTTTCTATTTCTTCATGATTCAGTCTTGGTATGTTTCTAGAAATATATCATTTCTTCTAGGTTGTCTGATTTTTTGGCCTGTAATTGTTCATAGTAGTTTCTTATGATCCTTTGTATTTCTGTGGTATCAATTGTAATGTCTTCTTTCTTTTTTTTCTTTTAAAATACTTACAATTTATACTAGCACTAAATTTGAATTCCTATATAATGGATTTCTGTTTTCCCTCTTTCATCAGAATGGTGAATTTAATTCTGCATTATTACATCTAGTCAGAATCACCTGTAGCAATCAGCACATTATTAAGGACCTGGATTCAGTGCTTGCACTGGACTATGGAGACAAGCAGCTGAAACACCACAGAGAAGAGAAAAAGGAAGCAGGAAATGAGCCAGCTGGCGCTACAGAAGAACTGAGGCTCAGAAATATGCTGTATACCCAGCATTGCCTAAAGACTAGGCACCTGGAGGGTAAGCCTCTCTGCTTTTACACATGCCACTCTGTCTACTGCCTTTTGGTGGGCTTTCTTCTCCTCATTTTACCTTCATTGTTCCCATTCAGGATCACTTTAACCAGGTCTCACCTATCTACAAATGAAGGGCAGGACAAGGTGTGTTCATAGCTCATGTGACAATGTCTGAGCTCCCAGAACTGGTCCCGTGACCTCTGGCCCAGCTCTCCCAGATGCTTCCACACCCAGCTCCAAGACCACACACTGTCTTTACTTGTAGACTCTAAAATAGACTCTGAAGACGTGGTACATATATGCAATGGAATACGATGCAGCCATAAAAAAGAATGAAATAATGCTTGTTACAGCAATATGGATGGACTTAGAGATTATTATACTAAGTGAAGTAAGTCAGAAAGAGAAAGACAAAAATCATATGATGTCACTTATATGTGGAATCTAAAGTATGACACAAATGAACCTATGTACAAAACAGAAACAGACTCGCTGACAGAACAGACTTGTGGTTGACAAGGTGGGGTGGGTAGGGAGGGAAGGATTGGGAGTTTGGGATTAGCAGATGCAAACTATTATGTATAGAATGGATAAACAACAAGGTCCTACTGTATGGCACAGGGAACTATATTCAGTATCCTGTGACAAACCATAATGGAAAAGAATATGAAAAAACAATGTATACATATGTATAAATGAATAACTTTTCTGTACAGCAGAAACTAACACAACATTGAAAATCAACTATACGTCAGTAAAAAAAAGTAGACTCTGAAATGTGGAATTTCAGCTGTTCCTTGTCCTGTACAGAAACGTAATTTGTACAAACCTTATGATATTAGAGCCAAATCTTATGTGTATTCCTCCTTTGACAGCTGGCACGATGTTAAGCTATGCCAGTGGCGGGCACTGAAGTGACTCAGCTAGCATGCAGGACAACCAGCAGAGCTAACCTCCAGCAGATTTCAGGGGGCACCCAGGCAGGTATCTTTCCAGCAAGTTCCATGGGTGCACCAGATGACTTCTCTGCAAGCTCAGCAGTATTCTGCACACATGCCTTCCCACGAGTTCTGTAGACACTCCAGCCAGATTCCCAGCAAGCACCCTGTTCCGCCTGGGTGAGTGACTTCCCAGTGAGTCCCACTGATGACCCAGTTAACTTCCCAGAAAATTCAACAGCAGCCCCTCTCCACAGGAAGCTTGCCAGTGAGTTTCTTCAGCATCCCAGCAGCCTATTTCCTGCTTTCCAATCTTGGCCCACAGCTTCTCAGTGAACTCCTTTGCCATCCAGAGGGTTATAGCTGCACATTCCCCAAAGAGGTCTGAATATCAGCGTTAGATGGGGAGAAGCGGAATATCCCAAATGTGTTCCTTCCTTGGGTACTCTGCCTCACACCAAGGGGTAGTAGCTGTTCCTTATAGCTGCTATTGCTTTATTTTTAAGTTCTCTTTACCAAGGGGTAAATCTCCTGTTACTCCAATCTCCTGTTACAAGTTGATAATTCTTCCTATTAAATTTTTCCTATCTAATTACTAAATTACTCTGTTTACTGACTAGGCCCTGACTGATACAAATTCTATCATCATTTGGTTTTATAAGAACTCTGCCACCCCATTATTTTAGTTTCAAAAAGCAGGGTTCCAGTACAGACCAGGATAAACCAGTGATTCCCACATGCTCTGCTACCCCAAAAGGTTGTCACATTCCCATGCCATAATGCTACAGTAGTGTGGTCAGTCAGAACTCCATTTGAAAGAGACAATGGTCTTCAGAAAAAAAAAAAAAAAAGCAGGGACTCTTGGTATTAGTGAAAACTTTGAGTGTTTGCAATATCACATATTCAGAGCAAAAATAAAAAAGGAGGACCTATATTAGAATGAGTTGGCTAAAAGTGTTAGAAATCCAACTGATACTAAATTAAGCATAAAAAAGGAGTTTATAGGAAGGATATTTGGTTTTGTCACAGTATCAAAGGAAGGGCTGTAGGAACTCATGAAGCTCTAAGGATCTCAGGAATTGGAACGGAAAACCTAATACCTCCAAAGTGCTCCTTCTTTCCCCTCTATCACTCTTTCTCAACTCATCTCTTATCTTTGCTGGTCTTTGCTTGGCTTTAACCACTTCCATAGCAAACAAGCTTTCGTCTCATGGCAGGGGAAAAAATGAGTATCAAAAATGCTTGGTATCACATTCTCACAGCTCAAAACCAAAGAGAGGAAAAAAAAATCCCTTTCCCCTTGGCTGGGATTAGAAAACTCCTGCGGAAGTTCTCTGGTTGTCTTCACTTGGGGCACATGTTCAGCCTGGACCAATCAAGGGCCCAGAGAGACTGGAGACTAAGTCTCATCCTCTGTTATGTGTCCATCCCATGATCAGGATATTCTGGGTCTGTTTACATGGACAAATGGAAGGCAAGCTTGCTGATTAGCTATCCTAAGGACTTTCCCAATGAAATGACTGCAAAAGCTAAATAATACATAACAATCACTATGTTAAATGAGTTGCTGAGATGGCAAGAAATGAAAGAATCTACAGAAGCCAAAAAATAAAGTGAAAGAAGGACTCCTGGGGAGTGGTTTAGCCTGCAGGAATCTATTCAACCTTAGTGACTGAGAACTTTTAGTTTGATTGCTACAGAAGGTAGAAGAGACAAGGTATGTTTTTATTATAAGTTTTCCCTCAAAAAAAAGGGTGACTTGAAAATATGAGCAAGGAACAAGAGACCATAAAAATGATCTAATAGACTTGAACAAGAACCATATAGAACTTCATGTCAGAGACTGTCTGTCTAGATTTTGTTCCCTAAAGACATAAGGACAACCCTAAGCCATTACTCTGATGTGTCATTGATCTCTGGGGACTCTGAACTGAGGCTTTGGGCCCGTGACAAAACTGCCTTTCTGTGTTCTAAGTGATCCCTTTTCTGCTTTGTTTATTTACTCATTTTACAAGTATGTCGGGCACCATGCCGTCTCTGCCCTTAAGAAGGTCACAGCGCAAGAAGAACAGGAGTTCACAATCAGATGATGATAATACTGGGTGACAAGTGCTGTAGCAGAAGAGTAGACAAGGAGTGAGAGGAATTCAGGAGGAAATTCCCAAGTCCACCTGAGTAATGAGGGTGGTTTTAAGTTGCGACTTGAAGGCAGACAATTGAGGCTGGGCATCTTGGGCTGTGGGAAGAGCATGTGCAAGAGCACAGAGCTTAGGAAGGAGCTGGGTGCATCTGGAGAATTTCCAGAGGCTCAGTATTACTGACTCACAGAGGGAGTGTGTCTAGGAGAGGGAGAAGATACAGGGACAGCCAACAGGGACCAGGCCTAAAAGACTTTGTCCACATGCTTAAGAGCTGAGATTTTACCCTGTAGGGTGGGGGAGGGCATTAAAGGATTTAAATCTGGGCAGTGACATGATTGCGGCTGCAGGAAGGAGCACTCAGTAATGGTGTAGCAGCTGTTCAGACCAGGGGTGATGACGGCCTAAACCCAGGCAGCCGTAGCAGGCAGATAAACCTGAGATACTTAGGAGGTTAAATTCCCATGACTGAATAAGGCCAGTAAAAGAGAGAGGCAAGGCAAGGATGACCCTTTCATTTCTAGTTTGTGTAACTAGGTGTAGATTAAAGTGTGAATAAAAGTTGACTTACGAAAGTGAAAAATAAATAATGGTTAGAAGAATGTAATTTTTAAACTATAGGGGACCTGGAGCAAAAAAATCCCAAAGAGGCAGAAAATAACCTAAACTGGTCAGTTGAGCACAAAGGAATGTTATTGGACAAAAGTGCAAAGGGCTGGCTTTCAGAAAGGCTCAGGGCTGGTAAAATGAGCCAAAGAAAGGAGGAAGAGGATTATCTTAATTTCCTGGTGCCATTAAAAGCAACTGGGATGGATGCCCAGGATTCTATTTTAGCAGTTTTAGCCTCCTTTAGAGACAGAAATTTTGCTTCTTAATTCGTTAATGAGTTTTTGGTATTTTACAGAGTTACTTCTTCAAAGCAAGAGCAAAATCTGAGTTTATCCTGTCAGGCTTACAAATGCTCTAGTTAAGACACATTAGGGCAATCAAATATGCATAGGTTAATCTCACCTATGCTGTCTCCTCTAACCATTCTTCTAGGTGGTTTAGCTTCTTGCTAAGTCTAGAGTTTCCCTATGACATGTACACTCAAATATGTGGTTTTCTAAAGAGAAGGTGGGAAAAAGTCAGCATCTGACTGTTGCTAGGCTTGTTTACTTGCTACTCTCCCATCTCTTTCTCTGTGTCTGGCTTGAGCCATGAACCATGAAGCTGAGTCATATCTTACCATTCTTCGTCTCTGCTACTGCTCATGCTTGCAAACCTGACTTGCCCCTCTTGACCTTTCTCCTCAACCCTTTCTCTTCATCATGTTCTAGACCTTCCATATGTACCTCCCTTGTAACCTGAGTGAATCCAAACGCTCCATGTTGCCAATCTCAGCACTGTCACATTCAAATAATTGATCAACCAGAAGTAATTAAAATTAATTCGAATCTTCACTTATGTCTCTTGAAGAACATTAGAGGAGACTCAATTCAAAATTCACAGGACTGCGACTTCCCTGGTGGCGCAGTGGTTAAGAATCCACCTGCCAATGCAGTGGACATGGGTTCGAGCCCTGGTCCAGGAAGATCCTACATGCCGCGGAGCAACTAAGCCCGTGCGCCACAACTACTGCGCCTGCGCGCCTAGAGCCTGTGCTCGGCAACAGGAGAAGCCACCGCCATGAGAAGCCCACGCACCGCAATGAACAGTAGCCCCCACTTGCCGCAACTAGAGAAAGCCCATGCACAGCAACGAATACCAAATGCAGCCAAATAAATACATAAATAAATAAATTTATTAAAAAATAATTCACAGGACTACTTTTCAAACTAGCCACTTTCCCAGTCTTCTCACTCTCTATCTCCCTCACAGCTCTACGGATGCTTCCATGGATTAGTTTCCTGTCAGATTCCTTAGTCCCCTGCCCTTACTTATTACTTGCTTCTGCCTAACAGGGCTGGGGTGGCAGGGAGGGAAGGCACATGCCAGAAGTTCCTTAGTGGGCTGGGCTGAGAGAGTCTACTGATTTTGGTTACAATACCCTTGAACCTTTAACACTTCATTGGAATTATTTATATGCTTGTCTCTATCACCTAGATCAGCAATCCTCCACAGAAGTATCCTAGCCCACTAATGTGTTGGAATCAGGCTGGAGGAAGGGCTTGGGTTATAACTATTTTTCAGGGAACTGTGCTGAACTTTTAGTCTATGCAATTATCTGGAGTGAGTGACCATAAAAATCTGGATGTACTGAGAGAGGAAAATACTAGGCAGTAAAATCTAAAAGTGTAGGGAGAGTCATCATACTCATTTCTATTCTTTCGCTGTAAAAGGAATGAATAAAAGCACTTTCATCATGTAGATTGGGATTTATTTTAATGTTTTAAGCTCCAGCGGTTGTAATGTCTTAATCACAAGTTAATTGCTTTCAACTTGAAGTTATTAACACAAATTTTATGATTCACATATTCCTAAAAGGAATAAATGGGAGAACAAGAGAGAAGGCAAAGACCAATTCTAAACTCATCTAATGGATGCAGATTTGGGGGATCTCTCATTTTTTCTCTCCCGGAAAAATAATGAGTTTTACATTATCAGTCCAGATCTCATGATGCAGGATTTGCTTGAAACTCAGCCTGATATTTGCTGCTAGAGTTTTCACATAAACTTTGTATTGATTCTGTACTAAAGGATATACAAAACTGGTTTTAGGCAAATAGTGAATGTGTGCTGGACCAGTTTTCTTTTTTTAACTATGCCTTGTTATATATTATTGCCAACCTCCTTGTGCTTATGTGCTCATATAACTTTGCTCTTCCGGGTAGCATTCAATCTGATTTACCACACCTGTGAAGCTGTCTCTTTGGTGTAGGGGAAGGTAGGAGATGTAGTTTGGGTGCCAGGATATGAAAAATCTGTTTCTGTTAATATACTTATAAAATCAGCAAATTATATTACATATATTGTATATGTATACATTATATATATAGGTGGAGAGAGAGAGAGAGAAAGAGAAAGAGAGAGACGGAGATTTTCTCTAAATTCCAGCTCCTTTCCCCTAACATCCTTATTCATACAGCTTAGTGCCTAAAAAGCATCTTAAATGTAATTATGTGTACAACAGATTGTTAAGTTATTCCCTTCCCAGGTTACCTTTTCACAGTCTGTTCCATCCTAATAAATGGTGGCACAGCCCACTCAATTGCAAGGACCAAAAACTAGGAGTCATCCTTGCATCCTTTCCATTTATCACCCTCTACATCCATCAGCAAATCCTTTGGGGTCTACCTCCAAAATACCTCTTGAATTTGTCCACTTCTTTCTTTGTCCAAACTACCTTTGTAATCCATCCTATATCGTCCTTTATCCAGACATCTATAATAGCTGTCTTGTTAAATAAGACAACATCACTAATGGACAATTACAGCTCAATATCTTCAATATGATAAATGTACTCTTGTTAGGTGTAAATGATATAAATAATCAGAATTTGATCAATTGCTTATTTACTTCAAAAATAATATCTGTTTTTAATACTGCTGAAACTTATGTGACCCCTAAAATGATTTATTATGTAATCCCAAATAATGTTAATAACATAAATAAAAAGTAAAAAGTAAATGTTAGGCAAAGATGACAATCTGTGGTGTGTGTGTGTGTGTGTGTGTGTGTGTGTGTAGGCAGCGCTGAGGGAAATATAAGAGCTAACTTTATCATATATCTGAAATTTTAGAAAAAGGTCAGAAACTCTCCCTTTAAAATACCATAACGATCATTAAAATATGGATGATATTTAACTCCCTTTTAAAAGAGCATAGCTAATTTAAACATGTATTTGTAAGCACGATGCTGGTATAACTAGGGTGCTAAATACATCTCAGTAAGGAATCTTAGGAATATCCTGAAAATGGAGATGTCACATTCCAAATTAAGGTGGCTAACTGAACAAAGGTATCAAATTTTATTCCTCAAATGCAACTAAAAATACAGTCAGGGCTTAAATTTTTTTTTATTACGTTTTTAAACTGCAAGGAATTTTAAAAAAGGATTTAAAAAATAAACTCAGAAAGACAGTGAGAACAAAAGAAGAGAAAACATACACAAAATTTTGGAAGCTGGAAAAGAGACAGATACACGGTAAGCAACTTAGCAGAGTACAGAGCTGAATACTAAGTCAATAAGAGCAAAAACCGAGAAACAATCTGATTTTCACTGCAGAATATTCAAAGACTTGGAAACCAGCAGTACAAAATACCTCTGAAATGGAGTTCAAAGGGAATGCTAAATAATACTGATTTAATGAAAATTGAATGAAAAAGATATTTCTGAACCTACTCACCATTATATGTTTCTGGGCAACTGATTCCACTCTACCCATGATAATTCAGGACTGGAGAGAGTAAACACAGGGCATCTAGCCTAGGGAACATAAGGCAAAGTTAAGGGCATTGGTGCAGTAACAAAAATAGATAGGTTAAGTGATCTTATGCAGATTGTTTACTGAGATCCCAATTTCCCTCACTCCCTAGAACTCTAATAGATAGTACTTTACCCTCCAAAGAGAAGATAAAAGCCTTATATTTAGGAAAACTGATTAGGCCAAGAGAAAATATCTAAAAATACTGTATACCAGAGTTTCTCAACAAACAACCTACCTGATCACTCTACCAAAGAAGGTTAAACTCAACAAGTTAACTCATTTGTTACAGGCTTTCAATCAGCTTTTTAAGCTTTCAGTGGAAGGACATATAAAAGTAAGTCAACAGAAAGGAAAATAAAGGTAGTTTGTTGGAGACAGATGCTATGTAGTTTAAAAAAAAAAAAAAACCTACCAAAGACTTAGATGAATATACCAGGTGCATGAATTGAGAGATTCAATAATGAAATAATGAAAAATCTATAGATTCAGCATACCTACCTCAGTAAAATCCAGGTAGGATTTTTTTTGGGTAGAAATTAGTGAGCTCATTCTAAAATGCATATGGAAACACAAAGGGCCAAAAATAACAAAGATACCCCTGAAGAAGGAGAATAAAACTTGAGATATTATACTTCTAGATATCAAGACTTATTGCAAAGATACAGTGAATCTAACATTCACTGTAAATACAACAGTGTGATAATAAATAAGGATTGATAAATAGATCAATGGAACAGAGTAAGGAGCTGAATAAAAAACTGAGATATAAACACATATAGAGTTATTCTACATGTCATGTCACTCCAATGCAGTGAGAAAAGAATAGTATTTTCCCCAAACTTCAGATATATAATTGACAAACAAATGAAAAAATAATAAACCTAGCCTCTCCAATCCATATCGTATCTATTCCAGGAGTGTCTTCTTTGGCATGTCAGAGTAAGCTCCTAACAGACCAACCCTCACAGAAATTTTAGCAATGGCACAGATGCCATCATGACTAGTCAATAAGAAATCTAGAGTTACTCATGCCAATAGGTTGAGAATGATTTGTTGTCCGTCTAAAGAAGAGGCAGTATCATTAATAACTTCTGCCAGAGTTAGTGACAAGTTTCTTTCAGTCTTTTCTATTTGTAAGATGCTCACCACTGGGAACACTGCTCTGACTGCATCAACACTGAGTCAGTAATTCTTACAGGTAGAGTGCCAGAATAATCAGAGGTAGCCAGATTTTGTAGCTCATGTCTAAGCTGGAATTTTCATCCTTGGTGATTTATAGAATTAGATTTCCGAGTATTATTCCTAAAACACATGAGGTGCTAGTCTGAGGCAAACTGGACCAGACATTCTGGCTGTCAAGGAAGTAGTAGCCAGTAGGAGCAGAGGAAAAAAGGAGTTGTTCAAAACATGAGATGAGAATTAGGGCCTTACCTTAGTTTGGTTACATATTTGAATCTCTATTAGTCTGTTCTAAGTGACAATTTCTTGGCCCATCATTCAATGAAGGTTGCTGAATTCAGATTTAAAATTACCTCTAACTGATCAGTTGTAATAATTTGTCCTTTTTCTGAGAGGGGGTAACCATCAAAGTCATAGGTAGGTTTTTAAGGTCATTTGTTTATGTAGGTGCAAGTGGAAATGCTACTGGCTATCATTCCCTGTGTTCTCATTTGATGAGACTAGGATTGTGCAGAGGTTTTTTTTTTATCATGGGGGTCTGGTGACGGATGGCATATCCAGCAGTCGGTAAGATTAAAAGCAGTGGCTACTGTTTGGGATAATCTAGGAATGGCATTAGAATAAGTTTGTTCTGACCTAACAGTTATCAGAAAGAGGAAAGAAAAGAGAAATAGGGTAATTATGGACGGACAACAACAGGGGTCAAATGTAATTGAGAAGGCAAAGGTATATCCAGAGCAGACACACTTGACTATGAATAGAAGAGTCCTTTGGAGCCTCTAGAAATAGTCCCTTTGGTGTGCATTTAATGTGACAATTCCATTTGCAAAGCAAGCCTCTCCCTATTGGAGGATTGGTGTCACAAAGCAGAAAGAAATACTTTTCAGATATTGCGCAAGGACTGAGAAAAAGGGAAGGTCTGTGGGTTATTTAAAATATCCACCACCCGTGTGGTATGTTTACTCCAAGGAAGAGATTGAGCAAATGTGGCAGGATTTGATGTAGAAAGAGAAGTGCTGGTATCTACCAGGTACTGATGTAGTTGACAATTTGTATTTATGGTTAATTCACCTTAAATGTTTAAGGTGAAGGCAGTATATTGGGAGCTTTCTCCTTTCCCGGAACATTCTCATTGATCTTAATTGAGGGATTTTTCTGTCTCAGTTTTCTTTTGTAAGATGGATTAATGTTTTGTATCTAGTGTTCTTTATATTTACAATATCTACAATTGTCCTTGTTAATAGGTGGTCTGTTAGGAAGTGGGCCACCTACCTTTTTGATCTGGAAGGCCATAAGTTTATTTGGGGCCTGTCTTGTTTTATTCTCAAGGCCTTTCAAAATGTCGTGCCAGTTGTAACAGCACTATTTCCCATTATAATTTCTGTTGTCTAATTAGGTCTCAGATTTCAGGTTTAATTTCATTGACAAAAATGAGAAGAAAGGTCTGCTGTTACATTGGTGCCTTCTTTAAATCCCAAATGTTGTCAGCGACATTTTCTAGTCTATCCCACAAAAACTCCTATAGTTGCATATTTTATCTTCCTCCTGGAAAATCACAGTGCAATTAATGAAATCAAATCTCTAATAGGTTACTTGACAAAGAAATACTGTTATTACAGATAAAAGAAACATTTTGAAAAATATGTATTACATAAAACATTTTTAGAAAAATATATCATTAATTATGATTAACAAATCATTTTCTAAATTGAGGCCTCAAGAGCTTGGTCATGTGACTCATTTTCACAGAGCCTGAATACAACTGATATAACTGAGCAGCTGAACATGCAAAGCTGAAGATCCAATTTTGAATCTTTAGTTTCGCAGTAAAGTACAGACACCCTGAAAATTCAATCACAGTTGCAGAACAAATGCAATGTGTGTTTCTCTCTCTTGACTACCTGGCTATAATGCTGTCAGGTGGCATATAATTTTGAACTTAAAATGTATATTTTCAACAAAAGAATTTTAATGAAAAAATGTGCCTGAAGTCATTCCATTTTTGACTGACTATATCTAATTCAGTGTTTCCAGAAGTGTGTTTTTTAGAATACTATAACTGCAGGGTATAAATAGGTATTACAAGAAAATAGGAGAGGTGGTAAGGAGAGATGGAGATCAAACAAGTTTAGGGAAAAGCAATGTGCTAATCAATGAAAAATCATTTGGTTTTGCTTTTTCCTTTAAATATTTATCAAAGCACATCCATTATTTCAAGATGAAAACATGCAGTTTTACTTTTTTAGTATATAAGCCATGAAAAGTCATTAAAATGTATTACCTAATGAAATTATCAGACAAGTCAATTGTTCATGAAGAAGGAAATGGCTGCAAAGACGCAATGAATAATTGCTTAAGTAGTTTGTGTAGTTTAAGAAATAAAGCCACAAGGAAAACAAAACCATACTTCTCAGGATTCTCTCTCTGCAAGTGTTGAATTCTGCAAAGATTTCTAGCCTCAGGGGAATGAATCATTGCAGCTGTCTTTCTGCTTATTAGAATGGCATTTATGGTCTGATTACGCTGAAATTTTTTCATAAAGCATTGATCATGTGGTCTTTCATTTGAAAACCTGTGGGAAAACTAAATTTACATTTATACTAGATAACATTTAAGAAAAATGCATTTAAAATTTTAGGATTCAATTAATGTAACTAAATAAAAGTAAAAAAACCTTGCATTCAGAAGATGGGGTAAAGCAAGTAAAAAATTTAAGAGGGTATATAAGCTAGGGCAGAAAATTAAGCATTAAAGAACAACATAAAACACTAAAAACAGGTAATGAATATTATTATTACAAAAGTTTTAGAAGTAGTTCCTCACGGAAAATTGTTCAAATATTATTCATGATGCATTCTACACAATCAAACCTTTACCCCTACGGAAAAGAACATATGCCTGGGTGTCAAATGAAGGGGGGCATACAACTTTTACTGGGGAGTAGAAATGAATTATAAATTGAACTGAGCTGAAGCAAAGATACTCCACTGTACGGTATATGTTCCCCTGCTACTCTCTCTTGCATCATTCCACCTGCCCTCTCCCTTATCCTTTATATATTGCTGGTGTTAAACCATGAAGCGGATTTCCTGAGTCTGCCTCCAGGTTAAGCTTTAAACTCAACAGTGAAAGGAGGGCTTCCCTGGTGCTGCAGTGGTTGAGAATCTGCCTGCTAATGCAGGGGACACGGATTTGAGCCCTGGTCTGGGAAAATCCCACATGCCGCGGAGCAACTAGGCCCGTGAGCCACAATTACTGAGCCTGCGCGTCTGGAGCCTGTGCTCCGCAACAAGAGAGGCCGCGATAGTGAGAGGCCTGCGCACCGCGATGAAGAGTGGCCCCCGCTTGCCGCAACTAGAGAAAGCCCTCGCACAGAAACAAAGACCCAACACAGCAAAAGTAAATAAATAAAATTAAAAAAAAAAAAAGAGTAAAAGGAAAAAATCAGGGCTTATACATATATATATGCCATTACAACTAGCCAAGGTAGGAGTCCAGGTATGTGATCAAATCCCTAGCTTTAATAGGACTTTCAGGGACCCAGGTGGGTGCTGATGCTTATGAGGGAGCAGCATTCAGGGTTTCATAAATCCCAACTCCATCATCTCAGGAAAAAAGGAAGTACAAATATTTTTGACCAAATCACAAAGAATCCTGCTTGGATTGAAAAACAGCAATCCATCTGGTAATATGGAACCACAGGTAAATGAAAAAAAATTTTACCTGCGTTGTGAGTCATATCCTTTATTTGAATTAAAAACGTTTATTGCCTGTAGTTTGCTAAATTTTAAACTCTAGACTTGTGGGTCCAAAATAATTTTTTTTTTAAAAGGAAGCCAGGATTCCTTTATCTCCTGTCTCCCTTGACTTCTTTTTAAAAAAATTGATTAATTAACTAATTAATAACTTATTTATGGCTGTGTTGGGTCTTCGTTGCTGTGCACGGGCTTTCTCTAGTTGCGGTGAGTGGGGGCTACTCTTCGTTGCGGTGCGCGGGCTTGTCACTGCGGTGGCTTCTCTTGTTGGGGAGCACGGGCTCTAGGCGCGTGGGCTCAGTAGTTGTGGCTTGCAGGCTCTACAGCGCAGGCTCAGTAGTTGTGGCGCACAGGCTTAGCTGCTCCGTGGCATGTGGGATCTTCTCGGACCAGGGCTCGAACCCATGTCCCCTGCATTGGCAGGTGGATTCTTAACCACTGTGCTACCAGGGAAGTCCCAAAATAATTTTTATGTTTGATATAACATCTAAGGACATCTGAGAACAACCAAAAGGTCTTGTAGGTTTCATATTGTCAAAGCAAAAGTTGACAAAGTTAAGCAGGCAAAGGAAAATTTAAGAAGTTATTACCAATATGGAAAGGAGACCAAAAGCTGTCTGAACTCAACTCTACCGAAATCAAGGGCAGGAGGGTTTTTAAATGCTGGGATGAGCAGAAGAACACAGGCCAGCTGTGTTTGCTAATTGACTTTACTCAAAGGAAAAATAAACTTTCTCACATCTTTATGACAGAAAGTGGTTTTATAACTTGTATCAAAGCCATCACCAAAGTTAGGCTCCTACCCTCCCAAAGAAACCGGAAGATAGGGTCACTATCTTCATTGACAATTACATTTCAAAGGGATGGCTCCCAGGTCCTTGAGAAAGACAGTTCTGGATTGTAAAACTGACAGGAGGCTTTTAAAAACTATTTACAACTTACAGAAACAGAAAATAATTTAAAATTATTTAAATATAATTATGTTTTATAACTTTAAATATATTCAAAGTTTTCCGAAGTGAATGCTGTAAGGAAAGAGAGGTAAGAGACCTGGAGACAGAAAGAACCCTGTCTAAAGACTGGCCAAGCTGAGGGGAAGGTTAAGATCATTTGGGCAGTGCCCTCTTTTGCTCAAGGGAATCCAAGTTTCCCACTGAACAACTGAGGAAAGCTAGTCCATGGAGTTCATTTCACCACATTTCTGCTGTTGAAGGCCTAGTGGAACCATCTGCTGAGCCTTGGCAGTAGAGAATATTTGCTGGATGGTACAAGCAATGAGGAATTTAATGGGGGGGGGGATTCCTACAGAAATGCAAAGAAGAACACAGAGTAGTAGCTGCAGCAGACTTTAAACCCAGTTTTGGAGACCAGAGCTCACATAGTTCAAAAGATCCCAAGACACTGGGCTTGAAGCATATTTAGATTACAGAGTGAGGACAGCAGTGGTAATTCAATGCATTTCCTGATTTGCACTCTGAATGTTTTTGGTGATGACATAGACATCAGAGAGGTTTTGGTAGGATCATCCACGACTGTGGTTATTATCTGCAGCAGAGAATGGAAGATGCTATAGTTCCTATGAACTTCTTGAGTGGCCCACACAGCAGCAGCTTCAGGCACAAAGTCTGCCCATACATGATCTGCTCTGGTATAAACCTCAAGTCATTCAGCTTTAGTTCGCAGGACTACTTCTAATCCTGGGGGGACAGGCCAGCTATGAAGCAATACAGAATCCTAATAAAGATCTGGGCAGATTTTAGTTCTCAGTGATGCCAAGTCAGGAGAGTGGGAGAAAAACTGGAAACATTAGTTTGTAGACCTGGAGTCTGATATTGAAGGAAACTGCAAAAATTTTTAATTTGATAAGAACTGACAATTTGTGCAAAATGACAGGATTGAGTGTAATGTACAGGTAGGTAACAAAACTATTTTACCTACAGAGAGGTGAATAATAGATGGAAGACAATGAACAGGACTAGAATCTAATAACTCACAAGGGCGAGCTATAGTTTTCTATTGAAACATAAAATTTCTCTCTACGGTCTAGGCTCTTTCACTCAAAGATAAGCAAAGTAAGACTATCCTCAATCACAAAATAAGTCTGGGACTTCCTTGGTGGCGCAGTCATTAAGAATCTGCCTGCCAATGCAGGGGACACGGGTTTGATCCCTAGTCCAGGAAGATCCCACATGCCGCGGAGCAACTAAGCCCATGCGCCACAACTACTGAGCCTGCACTCTAGAGCCCGTGAGCCACAACTACTGAGCCCACGTGTCGCAACTACTGAAGCCTGCACGCCTAGAGCCTGTGCTCCGCAACAAGAAAAGCCACCGCAATAAGAAGCCTGCGCACCACAAGGAAGAGTAGCCCCTGCTCACCGCAACTAGAGAAAGCCCGCGCGCAGCAACAAAGACCCGGCGCAGTGATAAATAAATAAATAAATAAATAAATAAATAAATAAATAAATAAATAAATAAATAAGTCTGGTCTCATTAGATTTGATTTATTTGTGTAGATGCAGCAAGAATGGTAATTGACTACATAGGCCTTTTAAAATTTACTTTCCTGGAAGTTTTCACAAAGAATCTCAGATTGGACTTTTAAAAGCATTGAGGCTAGAAAGCTAAGCAAAGAAACTGCCACCAGATTTCACCTGCAGTACCTATAGATTTGGGTGACTCCCTCTCTTCTTGGGGTCCTCCAAATACCCTAAGATTCCTGTGCCTGCCAGGAAGTGATCTTCCTTTCTCACTTATAAGGCTGGGCACCCTCTAAGCCAGATACCAGGCCAGTTCTCCCAAGAGAGTTTTGTAAGCATTGACTCCATAAACCCTGTTTTCTTAAACCTCTCTGGTCATATCTGATTCTATGCACATTATTCTCAAATCTGCCATTCCAGTTATATAACCAATGTTTCCAATTACGTCCTGTTACAAGGATGACAGATTCTTACTGAACCAATGAGAATATATTGCAATGAAAGTAAGTAATCTCAATAAGAGTTTCTGAATTCTGGAGCAATCAGCCAGGGAGAAAAAGATGAATGTTTCATTTCTGTTTATACAAGTATACTCTACTAAGTTGTTAGGAGTTATAGATAGATTAAGAGAAAAGAGAAAGGAGTTCCTTATATCTAGAAAACAGAACACTAAAATATCAGCAATATTCCAAACAAAACCCATAATCATCCTTCATCAGTTCATTCAGTACTATGTAATTAATTCTCTTCCTGCTTGATCATAGGTTAGCAGTCTCATGAACCCATCAGCATCTCCACTACAGTTATAGAAATTCTGACTCAGTCCAGTGGTATGGTCTCAAAGTCATTTAAGCAATGTCATCAGAAGCTTGTGTCTCAGAGTACCTGGCATAGTGTTTTCTGTGGGTCTCATAAAGAGTTTCATTTTGTTGAAGACAGTGCATTCTGACCTACAGCTAACTGATGTTTCAGGGAAACATCAAAGTAAAAAAAAAAAATTGTGGATGACATAAGATTTAAAACGGATGTGGTTAAAGATCTAATGAGAGTTCATTACAAAAATAATGCAATTGGCAAGGTAATTTGTTTGGTGGGAATATAAATTGGTGCAGCCACTATAGAAAACAGTATGAAGGTTCCTCAAAAAATTAAAAATAGAACTACCATATGATCCAGCGTGCCCACTTCTGGGTATATATCCAAAGGAATTAATATCAGGATCTCAGAGAGATATCTACACTTTCATGATCCAGCATGCCCACTTCTGGGTATATATCCAAAGGAATTAATATCAGGATCTCAGAGAGATATCTACACTTTCATGTTCATTGTGGCATTATTCACTATAGCCTAAACACGGTAGCAACCTGAATGTCCATCAACAGATAAATAGATAAAGAAAATGGGGTCTATACATGTAATGGAATATTACTCAGCCATTAAAAACAGGAAATGCTGCCACTTGCAAATACATAAACAAAGTGGAGGACATTATGTTAAGTGAAATAAGCCAGACACCAAAGGACAAATACCACATGATACTACTTATAAAAGGAATCTAAAATAGTCAAACTCACAGAATCAGAGAGTAGAATGGTGGTTGCCAGGGGTTAAGGGGAGGGGGTATAAAGTTACAGTTATACAAAATGAATAAATCCCAGAGATCTATAATACAACATAGTGTCTATAGTTAATAATACTGTATTACATACTTAAAAATTTGCGAAGAGGGTAGGGCTTCCCTGGTGGCACAGTGGTTAAGAATCCGCCTGCCAATGCAGGGGACACGGGTTCCATCCCTGGTCAGGGAAGATCCCACATGCTGTGGAGCAACTAAGCCTGTGTGCCACAACTACTGAACCTGAGCTCTAGAGCCCACGAGCCACAACTACTGAGCCCGTGTGCCACAACTATTGAAGCCTGCGTGCCTAGAGCCCGTGCTCCGCAACAAGAGAAGCTACCGCAATGAGCAGCCCATGTACCACAACAGAGAGTAGCCCCTGCTCGCCGCAACTAGAGAAAGACCACACACAGCAACAAAGACCCAACACCGCCAAAAATAAACAGATAAATAAATTTATTAAAAACAATTTGCTAAGAGGGTAGATTTAAGTTGTGTTCTAATAATCTTCATCATAATAGTGATAATAATAACAAGAAAAATAAATAAAGAGAATGGGGGGCAACTTTTGGGGGTGATGGATATGTTTATGGCATAGATTGTGGTGACGATTTCACAGATGCATACTTATCTCCAAACTCATCAAGTTGTATATATTAAATATGTAAAGCTTTTTTGTATGTCAATCGTACCTCAATAAAATGGGTTTAAAAAAAGAAAGAAAGAAAAGTTTCTTTAGTATTTTATTTTGTGAAAAAAAAATATCAGAAGTCAAGTTTGAACACTTGGTTAAATAGGATCATGAGTCACTGGGAAAAATATTTAGCTACTTATTTAATCCAGGTGACAATAAAATATTTAAAAAGTAAATATAAGAGGTAACATGATTGTAAAAAAAACTTTAACTCTTCCAAAAATGACAAGACTTGGTTCTGTTACATAATCAATGATATGATAATGTCAACATAGTGCACAGGAAACATAATTCTATTTTTTTATAAAAGATTTAATTTTATTTTTGGCCGCGTTGGGTCTTTGTTGCTGCGTGCGGGCTTTCTCTAGTTGCGGCTCATTGCAGTGCATGGGCTTCTCATTGTGGTGGCTTCTCGTTGCGGAGCACGGGCTCTAGGCACATGGGCTTCAGTAGTTGTGGCACGCGGGCTCAGTAGTTGTGGCGCGCAGGCTCTAGAGCACAGGCTCAGTAGTTGTGATGCACAGGCTTAGTTGCTCTGTGGTATGTGGGATGTGGGATCTTCCCGGACCAGGGATCGAACCCATGTCCCCTGCATTGGCAGGTGGATTTTTAACCACTGTGCCACCAGGGAAGCCCCACAGGGAACATAATTCTAAGACACATATTCCGTTGTGCCTTGTAAGTGGATTACTCAAAAGGTAAAGAAAAATCTTTTACAACCTCTTATTAAGAGTAGACAAATAATCCAAGGACATTTTGCCATTTTTAAAAGAGCGAAAGTCAAACTCTAGTTCTGCATCAGTATACTATTGATACTAAAGCTCATTTATAAAAACGATATAAATAAATCCATTGAGTCTGTGTTGGTAAAAAATTTTCTTAGGTCCATTTATTCATCCAGGGATATCCCAAACATATTAAAATGTTGGGGTTCTATATAAAAAAAGAGAATCACAAAATTGGAATTCACAGAGTTGAAGATACATATTTCCCTCCAAAAACAAAGAAGAAAGCAGATAATAATCTCTCCAATTATCACTGGAATCATGTTTCATTCCATTGCTAGGTAAGAATTTTCTTCTTCCCTGACCAAAGCAATGCTGTGCCAAGAAGTTTTAACTTCTGAGTTAGAGGAGTAAAATTCTTTGATCAAGGATACCTACTTCTTGGGGCTTCCCTGGTGGTGCAGTGGCTAAGAATCCGCCTGCCAATGCAGGGGTCATGGGTTCGAGCCCTGGTCTGGGAAGATCCCACATGCCGCGGAGCAACTAAGCTCATGCGCCACAACTACTGAGCCTGCGCGGTAGAGCCTGCGAGCCACAACTACTGAGCCCGCGTGCCTACAGCCCGTGCTCCACAACAAGAGAAGCCACCGCAATGAGAAGCCCGCACACCACAATGAAGAGTAGGCCCCGCTCTCCGCAACTAGAGAAAGCTCACAGGCAGCAACGAGGACCCAACGCGGCCAAAAATAAATAAATAGACAAATAAATTTATTTTTTTTAAAAAAAGGTACATACTTCTCTTTCCATCTATCCTTTTGGAAATCTAGTCACTTGTTAGCACTAATTGAGCTTTCCGTATGCCACTGCATATGAAATGGTTAATCAATCCCTTCTTCAAAAAAGTTTTTTTCCCCTTGATTTTCTATTTTCCCTTCTCTCCTGGAAAGCTGCCCAAATAAGAAACTTCAGTCATTCTGGACACCTCCCTCTCCCTTATGTTTTATATTTGATTTATGTTACTACTCTAATTCTCTCTCTGATTTGTCTTTCTATAGAGCAGAGTATTTAAGAGTGGAGACTTGAAGTCAGACAACCAAAATTTAAATCCCAGCTCCACTGTTTATTAGCTATGTGATCTTGCGAAATAATGGTAATAATTAAAATAAGAATAGAAATAAGAATAAGGCTATGTGCCAGGCACTATTCTAAATACACATATCAACTCAATTATTACAACTTATGAGATAGGTGCTATTACTGATCTCATTTTACAGATGAGAAAACTGAAAAACAGAGGTTAAAGAACTCAATGAAGGTCACATAAACAGTAAATGTTCAGCCAGGATTCAAAACTAGTCTGACTGAAGAGTTCATGCTTTTAACCATTTCATTTTTTGCTTTTGGCTTTCAGTTTGATATGTACCATGCAGTAAACAATAAATATCAGCATTCTTATTAATACAAGTACATGACTTTTATCAAGTTTCATCATTTCTTACTTGTACTATTGCATCAGTCTTTGCATTAGTCTCCTTGCACGTCCCCAGGTTAATTGTTCTCGCACTGCTGCCAAGGATCATCTTTTAAAAAATCCAGAATTAACCATAATACTTACCTGTATGAAAAACTTTTAATGATTTCCATTTATCTACCAAATAATATTCAAGCACAGCAAGGTGTTCAAGAGCCTTCATGGTGTTGCCCCAAATTAATTAATTTTATCATTTATTTTTCCTCACTCATTCCACACTTGCCTAACCCCAGCCACAACAAAAGTTTACTGGTCCACATGGATCCGTAGATATTTACATCTTGGTGTAAGCTCAGTGTCATCAGCTCACTATGTTGAACTGATAGTAGGGTATCACCTAGGCCCAACTTGGTTTCAGTTGGTAAGCATGGGGTAAAAAGGCCTCTGGGTAAAATCTGTTATTAGTGTGGATGCCAGGTAACAGATAAGGAAGCCAGGCACATGGAGAAGAGCACTGGGGTGTCCTGGTCCCAGGTACTAGGTCTGATTCTCACAGAAATAGCAGTACGCAGATGAAGGGGGTTTTTCACAACAGACTCAGGGCCCAACCCCTGCTGCTCTGGAACTCTGGGGATCAAGCTTAATAGCAACTTAATAGCAATACCTGGGGGCAGGTACTGTCCCATTTCTAAATGAAATGCAGGAAATCTCCAGGCGCAGAGGGAAGGCAATAGGGTAGTACATTATTCAGCACCTGGGGAGTGGGAGAAAGTTCCTTAGGCAGGTAGAGGGGTGGTCACTGAGAGGAATGTGAGGTACTCCAGAGATCCCAGGAACAGGAGAGGAGATATTGTGGCTGAGTTACAAATATTCTGCAGTTGGGCTTCGATGTGGGATGGGGAAATAGGGCACAAACCAGTGAAATATGGATAATAATGTGCCATTTGCACCCATACATGGGATTACTGAGACACTTAAGTATGTTAGTCATAATTTATTTTGTTATATACTCTGCAACTGATCTGGCGAGGCTAGTATTTTTAACATTATATTTAAGGATTACTGATCTTGGGAATTCCCTGGTGGTCCAGTGGGTAGGACTCCGCGCTGCCAATGCAGGGGGCCTGGGTTCGATCCCTGGTCGGGGAACTAGATCCTGCATGCATGATGCAACTAAGAGTTTGCATGCTGCAACTAAGAAGTCCGCATGCTGCAACTAAGACCCGGTGCAGTCCAAATAAATAAATAAAAATAAAAATCTTTAAAAAAAAAAAAAAAAGAAGAATTACTGATCTCCCAAATTTGCTGCTACCCTTCTGGCAGTATTCCAAGAATTCCCAGGTTTTCCCCTGCACTTTCC
Source organism: Eschrichtius robustus (assembly GCF_028021215.1). NCBI lineage: Eukaryota > Metazoa > Chordata > Mammalia > Artiodactyla > Eschrichtiidae > Eschrichtius > Eschrichtius robustus. The sequence continues at coordinate 108,822,594 of NC_090825.1, read as the reverse complement.
ATAAGTGGAAAAAATAAGGGACCTAGGACCCAGTGGAAGACTGGGTTTAAATCCTGTGTGCTGGAGTGTGAGTCTCAGGATTGAAAATTGATGACTAAAAGCAATCTCGATTTATGGCAGACTGCAGTGGTGCACTGTGAATGCTAAATGATACCAACATCTGCAGTGGTCAAATTCCAGGTCTCAAAATTAGGACCTCATATGATGTGTTGTTCCTTTTCCAAGACACCCACAGATGATTCATGCTCTTATTCCTTCCTCCAAATGGCCCCTCAGTCACTCGTCATCCAGGGGTGACTCACTCTGCCCCTGTTTATACTTGAGCACATCAGACAGCAGCTATCTTCATACATGTCATGATTTCCTTGAGTGACATATTTTCTAGAATGATGCTGGAACACACACCTGCACTTGGGCAGAACTTCTCAAATGTGTGTAGTTACCTACATCCCTGGTCAAGGGCCTGGCATTTGAGCTTAGAGTCCATTTCCAAGCATCAGAGTCCTTAACAGAGATTGTAAATAACCTCCTATTTCTTTTATATTTTTGCTTTGTAGTAAAGAAACATTAAAACTTAGTGGATGCGAGTTGTTAGCAGTGTGTAGTGTAAGAGAAGGACCGGTAAGTAGATATTTTAAAATTCTAATCAGCCTGTTCCTTCAACCTAGTCATAAGTGGCTCTGGCCTACAATTCCCCACCTAAGACCTCAATGAATTTGATTTTATTTATTTACCAATGAAAAAGTAGATACTTCATTCTTTGTTATTTCCCCGCTGCCTTATGACATTTAATCTGGTATCACCTAATTCTGAAAGTATCATTAGTACAGCAGTCATTATTACTGTAATGCACTGACAATATACTGCTTATTTTGTTTCCCTGAACTGTCACCAGAGATGTCCATTAATACAAATTTTGCCACAATTTTTGAAGTAAGCCACAGATACTCATGCATCTTCTTTGAGGAGACTCTCACTCTGAATGTATGACATATGCTCCAATAAGAATAGAAAAGGAAACTAGCAAGGATGACATCTAGCCAAGTCAAAACCTTTCAATTACAAAGGAAAAACATAGGAAATCATTGGAGTAATTGATTTACATCTTAAAAAGTATATTTTTAAATATTAAAAACAAATAGAAACCACAGAAGCAACTTAAAAGGTTCTTGCCTCCTACCATTTGTTCATAGTTGACTTGTAAAATAAACTTTTCAATAGTTCTGGACAAGATGTAATATGCATGGAGGGAGAACTTTTGTATGTATATATATATATGTGTATCAATTTTCTAAATTATAAAATGGAGATACAAATATATATCCCTAGATATTATTTCTAGTGACTTCATGTGAATAGATTTAAAAATCCAAGAGATTCCATTGGCTTAGAAAATAAATACTGTTCTTAGCAAAGAAAGCACTCTTTACTTTTACATAATAACTAGTCTGATCTCACTGATGGGCTTAACACACCATCAAATCACTGCTCTGTGGGACCAAGCAGGATCCTTAAAAATTTCAGGAGCTAGTACACATAATCATAATCAGGAATGGCTGGTTACCACTCCATGAAATTAAATGGTACCTAAAGCATCTAAGTTATATCATCAAGTATAGTGTATACATTTAGGAGGGACGATATGGTCTACAAATGGTCACAGGAAAATTTTTTTAAAACTTCATTAGGGAAAAAAGGAAAGGAATAAAAGGACTTTGCCTTGGGAATAAGGGGCTGTTTTGGGTTGGACTGAGCGGCTGAGCCAGGGAGGGCATGGAACTGAGTCCCTGTGGGAGCCTGAAGCCTTGCACGCCCACCCCCACCCCAGCAATGGTTGTCTGTGGTCCACAGCCCCTCCAGCCGAGGAGAAGTACCCTTCACCCAGACCTAGTAGCAGAACAGGCAGAAATAGAAAGGCATGGCCCAAACCTCACGAACCCAAGCTAAATCTTCCGGACATCAATGAGTCTAACCACAAGTGCCGTTGGTGGCCACAGTAAACCACTGCAGGCACAGAAATGATGAGAGTGTGGCTGCATGAGGGAAGGGACTTAGGACTTTTTAATTCACTGTTGAGTTCCCAGGTCCAAGAATAATGCCTGGCACAGAATAGGTGGTCAATAAATATTTGATGAATGAATCTCTACTTTCTACATAATAACCAGTCTGGCCACACTGATAGGCATTCTACAACGTCTGCTTTATAAACAGTGTGTTTGGTCTGTACACACTAAACATCTGAGACATGATGATTACCCAGCAATTTCAGACACACAGACATGTTGGACATGTGTTTCTTTAATTAACCTTAATACAGTGGGAAAAGGACAGTCCCTTCAATAAATCCTGTTGGGAAAACTGGACAGCCACATGCAAAAGAATGAAACTGGACCACTAACTTACACCATACACAAAAATTAACTCATAATGGATTAAAACCCATAAAACTTCTAAAAGAAAACATAGGCAGTAAGCTCCTTGACATTGGTCTTGGTGATACACTTTTTGGATTTGACACCAAAAGCAAAGGGCAAAAATAAAGAAGTTGGGACTATATCAAACTAAAAAGCTTCTGCACAGCAAAGGAAACCATCAACAAAACGAAAAGGCAAACTACCCAATGGGAAAAATATTTTAAAATCACATATCTGATAAGGCACTAATATCTAAAATATATAAAGAACACATACAACTCAGAAAGAAACCTGAACGATCTGATTAAAAAATGGGGAGAGGATTTGAACAGTTTTTTCAAAGAAAGTATACGCGTGGCAAACAGGAATATGAAAAGATGCTCAACATCACTAATCATCAGGGAAATGCAAATCTAAACCACAATGAGATATCACCTCACACCTGTTATACTTGCTATCATCGAAAAGACAAGATATAACAAATGCTGCAGAGGGTGTGGAGAAAAGGGAACCCTCTTGTACTGTTGGTGGGAATGTAAATTGGTGCAGCCACTATGGAAAACAGTATGGAGGTTCCTCAAAAAATTAGAAATAGAACTACCATACAATCTAGCAATTCCACTTCTGGAAAACACTAAATTCAAAAAGATATATGCAGCCCCATGTTCACTGTAGCATTATTTACAACAGCCAAGATCTGGAAACAAGCTAAGTGTCCATTAATGGATGAATGGATAAAGAAGATGTGGTATGTATATACACACACACAGACACACACACACACACATATACACACAATGGAATATTATTCAGGCGTAAAAAAGAACAAAATCTTGCCACTTGTGACAGCATGGATGGAATTATGAGGGCACTGTGCTAAATGAAATAAGTCAGACAGAGAAAGACAAATACTGTATGATTTCACTCATATGTGGAGTCTAAAACAAACAAATGAACCATCAAGCTCATAGATACAGAGAACAGACTGATGGTTGCTAGAGGTGGGGTGGGGGGTGGAGCAAATGGGTGATGGGAGTCAAAAGGTGCAAAATCCCAGTTATACAGTAAATAAATCATTGGGATGTAATGCTCAGCACGGCGATTACAGTTAATAATACTGTATTGCAGGGACTTCCCTGATGGTCCAGTGGTTAAGACTCTGCACTCCCAATGAAGGGGGCCCCGGTTTGATCCCTGGTCAGGGAACTAGATCCCGCATGCCGCAACAAAAGACCCTGCATGCTGCAAATAAAAAAAGACCCTGCATGCCGCAACTAAAAAAAGATCCTGCATGCCGCAATTAAAGATCCCACACACCACAACGAAGGTCCTGCGTGTCGCGACTAAGACCCAGTACAGCCAAAAAAAAAAAAAAAAAAGTGGTCCATTGTATAGTATGTGTATTGTATCTCAACAAAGCCTTTCAAATAAATGGATAAATGCATTAAGAGTTTTTTAAAAAAACAATACTGTATTGCATATTTGAAAGTTGCTAAGAGTCATCCTGAAAGTTCTCATCAGAAGATAAAAACTCTATCTGTGTATGGCAATGGATGTTAACTAGACTTACTGTGGTGATCATTTCATGATATCTACAAATATGGAATTAGTATGCTGTACACCTGAAACTAATATAATGTATGTCAAGTAAACCTCATTGAAAATAAAAGTTAAATAAAAAGAGATTTACTTTAGAATTTCTACAATGCATAACATAGTTTCCCCTATTTTGAACCTGAGGTACTGCATAAAAGCTCCTACAATGCTGTATGCACCTTTTTAAAAAATTGTGGTAAGAACACTTAACATGAAATATACCCTCTTAACAAAATTTTAAGTGTACAATACGGTCTTTTAAACTATATGTACAATGTTGTACAGCAGATCTCTAGAACTAAATCATCTTGCATAACTGACATTTTATACTTGTTGAATAGCAACTTCCCACTTTCCCTCCCCCTGGGCCATGGCAGCCACAATTCTACTTGTTACTTCTATGAGTTTGGCTACTTAAGACACCTCATGTAAGTGGAATCGTGCAATACTTGTCCTTCTGTGGCTGGCTTATTTCACTTAGCATAATGTCCTCCAGGTTCATTCTTATTGTTGCATATGACAGGATTTCCTTTTTATAAAAGCAATTTTGTCTTGATAGAACCTGTTCATATCTTCCGAAGTCTGTGTCTTGCCATGAGAAACTGTTCACTGATTTCTTAAAAGTATATTCAGTAGACTTAAATGTTTTCTTTTAATTATACTAATAATTAAATATAATGATAAATATGTTAACATTTCATAATTAACTCACATATTCTGCTAGAATGGCACGCAGCACATAAGATATAGCTTAATTAATAATCATAGGCACCGTTCACTTAGTGATACTACATATCAGATCCTAGGCTAAAAGCTATTCACACATTAAAAAATTTTTAATCCTTATGAAAATTCTATAAAGAAAATATGATTATCCTTATTTTATAGATGAAGAAACAGCCTTAAGAAAATTATACGTTCAAGAAAGTACAATTTATACACAGCATTATACAAATTATATGTGATGTGCTTACACGCTAACGTACTCATCAAGTAAGACCAGGGCTGCCCAAGTGGCAGTTGTGAACCATTTGTTACGGGTCCGACATGAGATAAGCTTGTTCTGGAATGTAAATCAAATAAATCACAATTCATTTTCCCATTAATATATCAGAACTGTCAACTAGAGGGCGTCTGTTATCCTTATTATAAAAACAGAATTTTTATCTCAGTTTGTCATTGCTTTCTTCACTGAGAAAGTCCTGCTTTAAAAAAAAAAAAAAAGTTGCCATGCAGGCTAAATCAGATAATATACATGAATACATTTCATAAAGTCTAGTAATATTACCTGGATTTTAGAAACGAGTTTCAAAAAAGGCCAGCTGTCGTCATGCCATACCAATTCCACAAGTTGTTCAAAAGCAGACAATTCATGAACTCCTCCCTGTCGACCTGAACTCCTTCAAGTGTCATAGGAGATGATTCTGAAGAAATAATAATATTAATTCTAGGTGATGACAAAACAAAATATTTGATCACCATAAGCTAAACAGGGCATATAAATACAAACTAAATTCAAACAGAAAATCGACACTCTACACACTGAGATGTTAAAGTAACTTACACTCTGAGAGACAGGTGAATCTGGACCAAGTATTTCCTATTTCCTTTCGATCTTAAAAATTTCCAATTGAAATAAACATTTATTGGGAACAGATTGTAAAAAGAGTGTAATACAAAAGGAAATTCTAGAATGCAAAGTTTGTCGGTTGTTTTTTACTCCATTTTATTAAAAATATGTTTTCAACTACAGTAAAATGAAAGCAAGCAATCCTCTGGTATTTCCTGAAATACATCCTTAGGAAAATAACCTCTTCGGATCTAGAAACTTGGCCTCTTTATAAATTACCTTGCAAAATAGAAAATATTTCTCAATGATGAAATAAAAGATTATTCTTATAAATCTAAAAACAAAAAATAAAAAACAAAAAAAAGTCAGCTGAACTCTACAGTGTGCTTAGTGACATAGTCTATTTACATTGTGATGCAACTCCTTATCTGGGTAGGGACTGCTAGCCAACAGTTCATGCCCCACCAGGCGTCTGCAGGCTACTCTTTGAGTAGCACTGTACATATGGGGTATGAATAAATACCTAACACTTCAGTTTAAGCAGAGTTCAAGCTGGACTCAGAGAACATGAACGTTTGTGTGAAATGTTCAGGGTATTTTTAATCCCTTCTTGCAATCAGTCAAAAAACTAGTGTCTATTCTGTATACACAACAAACAAGGCACATAGTAGAAGGTGGGGGTGATTTTAAAAATCAGGATCCTTGCCCACTTTAGGAAGTTTGCCACCTGAATGGAGAGAAAAACTAACGCCAAAAAAACCTACTTATACTTAGGCATTAATGATAAAGGCCCAATAAATGATCTGTGTAGACCACAAGAGCTCATACGTGCAGCTGGGGGAACAAGCTCTGAGGCGATCTGCCAAAGATCCAAGGTAGAGGGAAAATATAAGCAGGTCTTTTAATGACGAAACACTCATATGGTTTGAGAAAAACGTAGAGGCAGAAAAAATCAGCACATTCCCAGGAAAATGAGGGAGAGTAATCAAGGGGAGCCAAGAATCTGAAGAAGAGGGAGGAGTAGGCTAGTAAGGTAAACTTTCCCTCAGGGACACGAAGTGCAGATGCTTAATAAGCATATTGAGTTTCTTGAAGAAAAGCTTTTTATTGCTGAAGGCTGCCTGTCTTAATAGTGAGCAGGGACGTCGGTAGGGACAGTGTTTTCCATTTTTAGTATGCAAGGGTGCACTTCTTTGCATAATTCTGACTTTGCATGAATTGTCATGAATACCCTGCAGGTTTAGTTCCAGTTCAGGTTTATGTATTAAGGATGGGACATTTTATGTACGAACAACTTCTAAAAAGTCCTACCCTGGTAAATAATCTATATATTCATAGCCTATAGAAGTGTCTGATCCAGAGTTTAGGCTTAAATCAAAATGGATTTTCCTAGGAAAAATTTAATAAGTAATATCCTGGGATATTCCAGAAATAATCAGTTTCCATGATATTCTCCAATTTTTATGTGGTGAGTTTAAGTTGAGAAAGCTTCTTAAAAAAAAAAAATATATATATATATATATATATATGTGTATATTTATATATTTGTTACAGAAAAGAACTAACTTGAGGCAAATATTTCTTCAGTTTCCCTCCCTGTTAAGCTCTTTCCTCATACTGTTTTTATTTTTACAAAATACAACACATATGAATCCACAAACTCAAACTAGTGAAAGACAATGGCTGAATGTGAGGTTTGCTTCTTTCCATTTCAAAGTTCAAATGTTATCACTATCCTAATTCATAAAGGAACAATTCAGGGAATATTTACAATTATATCTGTATCTCCATGCAATTCGTGTAGTATACAAAAAAGCCTTAATTATTCATATTTAAACCTGTGTGACTCAAAATTATTTATTGAAAGGTTTAACAGCCTAGGTTGTTTCATGGAAAGAGGGAAATACCTGCCAGAAAATCCATTAACACGCCAATAATTTCACTAAGTTTTAGTAAGTGGTCAGGGTGAAATCAAGATGGGATATATTTGCATTTCAGCTTAGAATAATAAACTGACATTTGCTTAACATTTCCAAGTGAATTTGCACATCTTTCCCACAAGCATTTATTTTCATATTAGTTGCTTCTCATTCCCAGACATACCCTTGTGTAATTAGGGTTAATATCAAACTATGCCTGAAGAATTTGTTCAAGAGAGGTGGAGACACCAAAGGAGAGCAGGAAGCCCCCAACGGATATAACCACACACGTAGTTGCGTAGAGACACCTGGCCAAAGGCACAGGTTCCTTGGTAAGGAGAATCTGAGGGCATGAGCTTGTGTCAGGTCAGGGGCAGGGAAGATTTTCAAGAGAAAACAAAGAAAGGGGAGAAAAGAGAACAGGATGACAAATTAAAATCCAGGAATCTGAGCACAGAAAGGAGAGACGGCTTTCCAGTTTTAACCAAATTTTAAGAGTTGATGGGATCAGATGGAAGAAGTCAGGACTTCTGGGGTCAATGAGATGAGTTTGCTCCTTGGAAGGGCCTGACCTTATAGTGGGTCCTGATAGCCAGAATCTCTCACAATGGCCCTCAAATAAAGCCATGTGTGCAGTTAAAGGTATATGTACCTCCATGAGGTTTTCTGTTTGCCTGTGCCTGCATGTTTATATTCTCTCCTAAAGAAAGGACTTACTGTCTAAATTTCCGTCTTTTTTCAGCACCTTTCCATTAGTGAACTTCAGACACAAAAATAGGGTTTCAATAGGTTCCACAGGGTGGAAGTGTGGAAGGAAAGATTTTCTAATTTAGAGTTCTGAGCAAAAGCTTCATAAGGCTTATGACACTGCCTTTCTTTCTACCTTTTTGCTGTCAATTATGAGTTTTACTTTGCCTGCAGAGAAATTTTTTAAGAGCAGTTGCTTTCCTTTGGATATTCTAACACATCTGACAGCATTCTCAGTGCCCTATCATTAATTTATATTATTCACTATGTTTGCAAAGATTAAAAACCAACTCCCCAATACATTTGTAGACTGTTATATAGAATTCAATTTGAATTTAGCATTAATTAATGTGCCACTAAGCATGTTCTCTATTTTTCCTGTCACTGTATGATATTAAATCCTTTTAAATTTTTAGTTTTTCCTAGTAATTTACACTGTTTGAAATAATATGCAGTGACATAGCAAGCAGAAGTTAAATCTACAGCTGATTTAACTCCAAATCACAATTCATTTTCCCATTAATATATCTGAGTTGTCAACTAGAAGGTGTCTGTTATCCTCATTATAGTAACAGAATTTCCATTAGTGTCACAAAGCTTCATAGAAAATACTTTTTGATGTGCTTAAGTCTCATTCCTTGTGAGAGAGGTCTTGTTATGTGTGTAAATAAAACTAGATACCCTAGACATCCTGCTGTAGAGAAGAAGTTGCAATAAGAACATGATACTAAATTATTTGTTCTTAGGATGGGAAAGGATAAGTATAATAGAATTGATGAATAACTTTCTAAAGTTTAACCAGAGTCTAGTATTTTTGTGTTACTTTAAATCACCTAATCTTTAAATTCAGAGCATCTGTGTGAGGCATTAATTCATAGAAGTTTTCGTGAAGGTCAATTCTGAATAAGTATTTATAACATGTGTTTATGCTTTTGCCTAGGAAATCAGTAAAGGAGACAAGTCATTTTATCTCTGTATTTTGTGAAAAGCAGTACTCAGGTGATACTGCCTCTTTTATTCCAAGAATACATGCATGCCCACACCTGAGTTTGAGAGCAAGCCGAGTAATGGTGGCAGCGTAATATGAACAGCACCCACTTAGGCAGCTTCTTTTTCATTCCCACTGAGAAAAAGAAGAAAAAAAAAGAAGGCCTCGTGGAAGTATTTTGTCTGTTCTTTCTCAGATAAAGCAAATCATCTTTCTTTTTAAAATGACCTTCAGTTTTGGGGCTTCCCTGGTGGCGCAGTGGTTGAGAATCTGCCTGCCAGTGCAGGGGACGCGGGTTCAAGCCCTGGTCTGGGAAGATCCCACATGCCGTGGAGCGGCTAGGCCCGTGAGCCACAAATACTGAGCCTGCGTGTCTGGAGCCTGTGCTCCTCAAAGGGAGAGGCCGCGATAACGAGAGGCCTGCGCACCGCCATGAAGAGTGGCCCCCACTTGCCACAACTAGAGGAAGCCCTCGCACAGAAACGAAGACCCAACACAGCCAAAAATAAATTAAAAAAACAAACAAACAAACAAAAACATTATTGGCAACGTAATTCCTCTAAGACATCACACTTGAGTCCAATGATTTGACATAAGCTCATATATTTTTCCATTACTAAAAACAAGTTACAGAAGGAGACTCTATTAAAATGCCCAATTCTTATACATAGTCATTGTTAAGTTTAAAATAGGAGTCATCTTTGTAGAACTTCCAAGATTGATTTCTATTAGACTGAGTAAATAAATACTCTGAATTGTACTCCTGTCTCAAGCCAAACACTACTTGCCAGTGTCCTGTAAGCAGCAACCTTTACAAAAGAAAAGAAAGAACAACAGGCATTGTTTTTATGTGATTCCTGGAAGCTTTTGCATTCAGAGCCTAGAGTAATTAACTGAGGACCACATTTTTTTATAAATACAAGTAGAGAGAAGTTGGCCTGCTGGAAATTTTAAGCAATCTCAAACTCAACTTCTTCCCTAACATCAGTGCGTCGTATCTAGCTGAGACGGTAAAGGGAATGAAGGGTATACTCACACTGGATGCTTGGTATGAACTATTGGGTCAGGCCTATTGGGGCACCTAGACTGGTCAGTGTGGATGAGGTAGAAACATTCAATGTGGTCAGTGTGTCTGTACCGATAATGTATCCAGATCATCAGTTTGAAAATTCCTGTGTCCAGGTTTTCATATCATTATTGGGTGCTCAAATAGGCGTTGATTGAAGTTTTACCTGAGAATCCTGACCAGCAAAATCTTGGGGGGTGGGGAAATCTCTAAATTTGAAATGAATACAGATGATTTCTTTTTTTAATTAATTAATTTATTTTGGCTTCATTGGGTCTTCTTTGCTGTGCACGGGTTTTCTCTGGTTGTGGTGCGCGGGCTTCTCACTGCAGTGGCTTCTCTTGTTGCTGAGCACAGGCTTTAGGTGCGTGGGCTTCAGTAGCTGTGGCACGTGGGCTTAGTTGCTCCAAGGCATGTGGGATCTTCCCGGACCAGGGCTCGAACCCACGTCCCCTGCATTGGCAGGCAGATTCTTAACCACTGCGCCACCAGGGAAGTCCAATACAGATGATTTTAAAAAGAAATATATAACATGATAAGCATTCCTCACTAGAGCATAGGCCTGAATGCGTGACTCTGTAGATAAGAGAATTCTAGTTCATTGTACCATAGATCTGAACTAAAACCGTAATTAATTTGAACCCAGATGAAGAGAAGAGAAAGGAGCAGTGGCAGTTTAATCTCACTTTATCATCTAATGAAAGATACTGCATTTTGTTTTTTGAGTCACGAAACACAGACACTGATTCTTGCCAGGTTTTCTCTTACTCTCGTTCCCTGTATCCCAGAATAAGTTTTTCGGTTGCTGTGTGAAAGATCACAGTTCCACAAACTCCCCTCCTCTTTGTCCTCAAGAAAGACACCTTTCTTCCTGAAACAATGCAAAGGAACCTATGCCTCCAGCAAGTATTTCTATTACATTTCAAGGACCGTGGGGGTGAAAGGTGTTTCTGTCTCTTCCAAGGTTTGGATGATGGGTCCATTAGATGGTTAGTGCAGCTTCCATCTGGCAGCAGAATTCACGGTTCCAAGTAGCACAGCATTATTAACTTTGTAGGCAAGACAATATCACAACTGGTGGAGGAATAATCACATACGTTGCCTCGTTTTACATTTGTCCAGGCATTCAGCTACACAAACTATTCCTCTTTGCTCGGTCCTAAATGACAAATAGACTGGGGAAAACACAAGAGCACACTAAAGAAATTTATCTCAAATTACTTCAGGGAATTGAATTTGTGGCTCAACTGAAATAGGTAACCGCTTCTATTTAACAGGCTATAAAGAGATATCAGATGGCATTGTGATGTATGTTCTTTACGATGACCTTTGACAGGCTACGGTGGGTCCTGAGGCATTTGAGGCCACGATTAATGGTATTGCTTTCTTGTGAGTTTTCTTGCTAACACTCTGTAAATCAGAAGTCAAGAAGTCGGTTTCTCATCTAATAGATTTTTTTGGTGCACTTATTTCACCTCTTGCAAAGGAACAATGACTTTTGGGGGGAAAGAAAGGAGGGAGACATTTGAATGCCAAACTTTAATAATAATAATAAGACGTGGACTGCATTTGGCCTTCAGCTAGGCCTGGTGTGGGACCTGTCATTTTGTATTTAGGCATGTAATTTGGACTTAATTAAAGCAATTTCAACTAACATATATTAGAAAAGATTATTCTCCCCAAGTGATTCTCTGATCTTACTTTATTGCAAAACAGTGATGCTGATTAATGTAAACAGAACTAGAAAAAAACTTAAAGATAAACTATTCTTAATTGAGGATCATAATATTCAGTAGACAATTATGACTTTTCCAGAATAATAAAAAAGTTATGGGAACTTCCCTGACGGTCCACTGGTAAAGAACATGTCTTACAACGCAGGGAACACGGGTTCGATCCCTGGTCAGGGAACTAAGATCCCACATGCGTGGGGCAACTAACCCAGGGTGCCACAACTACTGAGCTCCTGCGCCTCAACTAGAGCCCGCCTGCTGCAACTACAGAGCCCACACACTCTGGAGCCTGCGTGCCACAGCTAAAGAGAAAACCTGCACGCCAAAACTAGAGAGAAGGCCGTGCACCACAAGGAAGAGCCCGTAAAACGCAATGAAAGATTCCTGCATGCCTCAGCGAAGATCCTGCGTGCCCCAACTAAGACCCGATGCAGCCAAAAATAAATAAATTAAATAAATAAATAATAAATCTTTAAGAAAAAGTTATGTGTAGAATTATTAAATTCAATTTATTAAAGTCACTTCCTACATCTTTCTTCATATTTTTCAAAGCTTTGATAATAGAGTTAAAAACGCCTCAAACTTCTTAAATTAAATGCATTGTTTCAATAGAAAATGCCCTTCCTGATCTACAATTAATCTATAATCAGCAGTACTCATTTTTAATGCTTCCAAGTTTCCTTGGGTTACCTAAATTATGTATAGAATATACATATAATATAATATAACCGTCCTTATCTTAGTCATCTTTTACACAAGTTTTACTGCTTTGCAAAACAGCATTGAGACACTGGAAGCCTAAAATTCCATAAAAAGATTCACTCACACTCAAACTGAAAGCAGGAAGAAGAAAAAGGAAGAGGGTGCATCAAGTTATGCTAGAAAATAAAACGTGAAACACATGATCATTTTAAGATAGCCACTACTCTAGATTTCATGATATTCTGCCATGTGGAAACATTAAAGAAACAAACAGAAAAATGGATAGGAGAATTCTATACAGAACGGAAAGAAAACTAAAGATCTTAGACGAAGACTGAAAAAAAATTAAAAAGGAATAGGAAAGTAAATGAAGGAACTGGATGAAAAGGAAGAGAAAAGTAGACAATCTGCATAAGAAAAGCAGTTGTGAAACATTCTTACTAGGATACTTCTCATCTTCCTGACTTGTCACCTGGTTTCAAATTCAGGTATCATATAAGTGGACTGACTACTGCTTATCTGTATATTGTGCAGTGGAAAGGGAACAATGAGAAAGTGAGCAATTAATTAGAAGTAATGATTTCCAAAATGAAAAATTTAATAGAAAACAGGATAATTACATGGAACACACCTCTTAGCATGTGAAGGAAGAATTGAAACAAAGCGAAAATGTTGAGAAATACAGCATCAGGAGAGAGAGAACATCACTTCATCATTCAGCTATTAGGAAGTCTAAAAGAAAGAAGTGAGAAAAAAGAGGGAGGAAGTCATCAAACAAGTAATATAAGAAAATATCTGAGTCATAATATTTATATTGAAAGGGTCCTTTGAGCAATGTCATCAACAAAACAATCAGTCTCAGATTAGCATCAGCACCTAAAATATAGTACGTAAACAAACTGGATCTGCTAAGAGGATCAGCAACAATGGATGTGAAAAAATGAAGTGATACCTTCAGGGGCTTCCCTGGTGGCGCAGTGGTTAAGAATCTGCCTGCCAATGCAGGTGACACGGGTTCGAGCCCTGGTCTGGGAAGATCCCACATGCCACAGAGCAACTAAGCCCGTGAGCCACAACTACTGAGCCTGCGCGTCTGGAGCCTGTGCTCCGCAACAAGAGAGGCCGCGACAGTGAGAGGCCCGCGCACCGCGATGAAGAGTGGCCCCCGCTCACCACAGCTGGAGAAAGCCCTCGCACAGAAACAAAGACCCAACACAGCCAAGAATAAATAAATAAATAAATAAATTTATTAAAAAAAAAAAAAGTGATACCTTCAGAGTGTGAAAAAAAAAGATGTTATTTATGATTCTGTGCTCAGCCCAACTATCAATTAAGTTTGACTGTTTCATAAATTTATTTTCAGAAATGCAAGGACTCAGATTTTATCATCTATGCATTTTTTAATGAAGAAAAGACCTCAGATGTACTCTCAGAAAATAAAAGGGAAATCAGACATTTAAATGAAATGACAGCACTTCCCAGGAGGCAAAAAAAAGAAGAAAGAAAAAAGGGAAAAGGCAGTGTTTTTTTTTTAATGGAAAAGATAGTTTTAATATTTCATTATTAATTCTTGATTTTATGAATATCAAAACAATTCACTAACAACTTTGTGCAAGGATTAGGGTATTAACACACAAAGTATAAAATTATTTAGAGTATAAAAATGAACAACTAGTCTAAACCAAAGAGTACTTTGTAAAGAATGCTATATTGCCTACCTGGATCTAAGTGGCAGGTAGCGTCTCAGAAATTGCTGTGATAGAAGGGAGGCCCATTTACAGTGGTCATCACAGCATCCTGTGACAACACTTGAATTAATGCATTTGTATGTAAACTTATGTATCTAATTAATTTTACTATTTGTTATAGATACTATTAAAATATTTTGCTTCTGACACACAGATATTTCATTGTTTTCAAACAGGTCCAGTCGTACTGGTAGGCACTAGTTGAATAGCAGCCTTGAACGGGTCCACGTTAGAAGAGAAAGTGAAGCTCCTAAAAGAGTATCTCCAAGAAGAAGAATGAAATGGAGTCAAACAGTTTGTAACCCCTGAAAACAGCTGGAAGATATTTGGGAAATGATAAACTCTCTCAACAGGAAAACAGAAATGTAAGAAACTCACGGTCCAAAAATGAAACAAGCTACAAAGGTAGATTTTAAATGAAAGTAATCTATTTAACCTTGATCCTAGGAACATACTCCTTTGAGGAGCACAAGTATTAGAAGCCAGAAAAGGGGATGTAACTGGAATATATTACCAATATAAAAATAAGACAATAATATAAATACTGTTCATTTGAGCTCATCCTTTAAAATCAATCTCTTCCTATGACTTCTCCATAAACAGGTAATTATGTTAACAGAGGAGAATGTGAACTGTATCAACCATAACCATATATATGACAGGTGGAGCTGAAAGAGTTGAAGATGCAATTAGGAAGGAGTGCTGAGAGGGAACGGTAGGGTACAAGGAATAAGTTTGGTTGTGCCTAAAACTGATGGAGCAGTAAGGAGAGATATAGGCACATTATTTAAAGCTAGAAGTAGGAAAAATCAAAAATAATGTTACAACTATTAAATATTGGGAAGGGAAGAAAAGATGATGTTCCATTTGAGTTAACCCTCATTCTTCATAGTGGAGAAGCAATAGGAAGCAACTGTCTCAAATTGATAAACCAAGAAATAGTAGGGTGTTCATATTACTTAGAGGAATGAAGGTAAATGAGTACCACCCCCTGCCCCCCGCCACATACACAAACAAAACCCAGAAAATTCTGAGTGCTTACCTCCAGAGGACTAGAGCTCAGAAGAAGGGTAGAGGAGAATACTACCAAGTATAAAGTGTTTAGATTTATTATTTTATAAAAATATTTCAATTATTTAAACACATAAAGAGAAAGGAAAGTCATTATAGGAGATATATAAGATAAGTAGCATGACCAAATCTTTGCTGGGGAATTGGAACCAAGCAGAACCCTGCAGCACACCCTGTCACCCCATCCCCAACACGGGTACAAAGGCCCTCTATGTCCCCTGCCTCTTGTTTGTAGAAAAGCTGAAATCTCCCAGGCCTCCCTGAATTACAAAAGAGCAGGCTCAAGCAGTTAATGATTAGGACAACAGCGTCACAGACTCAGCGTCTGATACACATTCCTGAGTTATTTTACAGATACTGTAACTGCCACCAGAGGGAAAAAGCTAACTTCATGATGGTCAGACTGTAGCTGTGACATAAGCTGCTCCATCCTGAGCAGTACTGAATCTATGGCTAGCACAATTCTAAAAACTGGCCTGAAGAGAATGGGATTAACACTATTACTCATAATAATCTATACCTTTGTGGGCAGCAAAATAATTGTAGTTTGTTCTGCCCGTATATGTAAGGGGGCAACTAAAACTGTCAGCAAAGAGATGCCTCAAACCCATATCGATATCTTTCACTCTAAGACTTCAACGCCCTTTTTCAGCATCAAGCAATTACAGAAGATACAGCTTCGTCCCCAATCCCATAGAAAAAGAATGATATCTGACTGGGGGAATCTGTAAGCAGCTCTTTGCAGGAAACCACCCTCAGCAGAAAACCCCTTTTCCCTTGTCACTTTAGGAAAGCTATATTGTAACTAACCTTAAAACATGCACCCCCATGCTCCACTCATGCCTGGCACAAGCACACTTTTCAAATGTTTTGATCACACAATATCTTGCCTAACCTGCTGATTCTTTCCTTAGATCAAAGAAGAAGAAATGAAGAATAAGTAATTAACAGATGATCAGATTTCTTCCCTGGCTTCCCCTTTAGTAATCTCATGAACAAACTGTGTGAACAAGATAGCATCTAAAGAAAGATCACAAGGAGTTGACAAGCCTCCAGCAGTGGAAGATGGCTACAAGTTTGGTCCTCTATCTCAATGATTAATTGAGATTACTTCTCCTTTTCCCTTTAAAAACTTTCATGGCTGAGCAGAATCTTCAGAGTTGGTTTTTGGGGGGACACGAGTCTGCTTTTCTCCCCAGATTGCTGGCATTCTGATTAAAAGCAACTTTCCTTTTGACCAATAACTGCCTCTCGGGTATTGATTTTTGAGTGGCGAGCAGCCAGACCTGAGTTTGGTAACGGAATGAGACCTTATGAAAAATGGATAATGGAGATGGACATTTTGATGGGTACAGAATTTTTGAAAGGAAGGTAGCAGGGCTAATTTTATCCTTAGTTCCTCTATAGTGAAACTGAGGTTTAGAGAGTTTAACGTGGTAATCCAAAGATTTACTGATAGTAAATAGGGAATATACTGTAGAAGTAGAACCTGATCTCCCCAATTTTAAGTACTTTATATTCTTTGAGATTCACCCTTATTCTAAGCTCTTAATATATTCATATAAAAGTTAGAGCAACATGTTCCAAATCCTTTTTTCATTCTTTTTTGGTGCTTATTTTCCTGCAAAATGCAAACTTAAAAAAATTCACTCTGCCCTTAAAGTGACTCAATTAAAACCAACTACATAACATATATCAAGGGAAAGAAACAGTGCAATGTGGTAACATAAAGTGTTCTTCCTACTGCATGTAATTGATAATCCCCTGACTCCTGTAATTCCTTACACCCCGTTGCCTTAAGAAAAAATAACAATTGCTTAATGTCTATTTAATAAAACATGGAATTTTTGCAAAGCAAAACCCAACTTTATGTTGTACGCAAGAGATATTACCTCTAATAAAGTAATTCAGAAAGCCTAAAAATAAATGGATGAACAAAGGTATAAAAGACAAATTAAAACAATAAGAAAACAGGAGCTATTTCCTGATATCAAACAGACTAGAATTCAGACCAAAAGGCGTTGGATGTTAAAAAAAACATACAGTATGTAATACTTGTTAAAATAAAATAGAAACTAGGCTTGAAGGTCCCCCAAGCAGACAAAACTAGTTTAGCCACATATGCAAAACTCAATCTAGTTTATGCGTGTGAAACTTACATAGGTTCTTGTAAGTGAAGGGAAGTGAAACTTAGATTATTTCTTGTAAAGACATCTGATAATCACAAAGGAAACTTAAGTTATCTTCTTAAAATGATAGAAGAAAATCACTTGTAACCAATCCCTTGTTGTCTGGAAACCTCCATTCTAACAACCAATCACTGTGAGGTTAAACAACTTGCTCATTCTCACTTTATAAGCCATCCTGTAATAACAAGCCTCTGAGGTTCATACCACTTTCTGGTTTGAAGTCTCCCTATTCATGAACAGTTTGTTTCTTGCTCAATAAAATATCCACATCAAGTAAACCTCTCTGAATTTTCTCTTGACAAACTAAAAGCCACAATTCACAAAGAGGATACAATATTCATGAAAATCTATGTACCAGAAACACAGAAATCACATTCATAAAGCAAAAATTAAAAGGAAGTAAAGGGTAAACAGAGAGAAACCCACTAAAAAGAGGAGACACTGTCATAACTCTCAGTCCAAAACAAATCAAGTAGACAGTAAATAGGCAAGGATATACAAGATCTATACAACAGTACCAATAAGGTAAGTATTAGAATACTGTCCTCTATAAGCCCAAATAGAGAATATTCCTTCTTCTTCAACACAAATGGAACATGTACAACTATTTACCAAATAACAAGTCGTAAAGATAAGCTCAGTAAGTTCCATAAAATAAAAACAACAGAAAAAACATTCTTTGATGACAATGCAGTAAAACCAAAAATTAATAACAAAATCAGAAAATTCCTCAATATTTATTAAAGGAAGCACTGTGTGAAATAATTCTTGAGTAAAGGGGGAAATACAATCTGAAATTCCTCTGTTTCTTAAAGAGTAATAATAACATAAACATAACATAATAATAATATAAACAGAATCTAAGGGGTGAAACAGAAGAAATTAAAACAATCAGAACAGACTACACAATTTATGCAAAACATTTAATGTCTATATAAAATAATCAGTTATTATTAGGAAAACACAATTTACTAAAATTGACTCCAATCAAGATAGACAGCTTGAGCAAACCATTTTCCATAGACGGAATGAAGTTATCAAATTTCTACCCTACAAAAAAAGCACAAGGCCCAGAAATGATTTCACAGGGAGATATCACCTAGTTTTTAAAAAACATACTTTAAACATTGTTCCAGAGGATAGAAAATGAAGAACTTCCAAATTTCTTTTATGAAGCAAGTGTAACACTAATACCTAAACTTGAGTAAGATCTCTCTCTCTCTCTCTCACACACATACATATACACACACTCACACACATAACAGTAAGCACCAATAATGCATAATGAACACAATGGCTCAATAGTAGAAATCCACTAATATAATAAATTAAGAGATCTAAGGAGAAAAATGAGATAATTATCTCAAAAGATGCTTAAAGGCCTTTGAAAAAATTCAACATCTATTCCTTATGGAAACATTCAACAACAGGGAATTGATACTTCCTTATCCTGTAAAAAAAAAAGAAAAAAAAATATGTAACAATCCTGTATCATATTCTTTTTTAACTGGAGACTTCTGAGGAAGGAGAAAAAATGACCCAGTCAATCTCCTTGCAAACAAGCTGACCTCCTACAAACACATTAGTGCTATTTACTAGCAGAAAGACCATGAAGAGTCCTTATCTCTAAAATACTTTTAGTAGGATAGAACTTTTAGTAGAATAATTGCTCATTTTATTGATATATCAACTCAGATACGGATTTGTAAGGCATGATTTATTGTAAAAAGTCACACAAGCTACCTAAAGGGGCACACAATTGGTATGTTCTGCTGAAATGGCTCTCTGTTCAAATAATGTTGCATACACATTGATTAAAACTTTGTATGCTAAATCCAGTCCAGAAGATATCCTTATAAGGGAGAGAAAGGACATTTGGAGTATTGTGTTGATGGTCTCAGACCATTCCAAAAAAATAACCTGTATTTTGCTATTGTCTACATTGTTTTAGTTATTACTAATTTTAGTACTGTGTAGGTTCTACACTTTTTATAGAGCATGATTTTACAGTCCTACTCTGGATGGTATCTATCCATTTAGAAAGAAGATGATGACAATAATATTGACAGGAATAGAGATAGGTATAGGAATAGAGGTGGAGGTGGAAATGGAGATTGACATGGAGCTAGGTCTAGAGACCTTATATTTAATGTCAGCTCCTTATTTAATGGGGGAACAACAGTTATTCTGACTAAAGTAAGGAACAAAGTAAGCATACCCACTATTTCCATCACTATTTAACATTGTACCTGGGGCACTGACCAGTGAAATCAAATAAGAAAAAAACAATTAGAGGAAAAAGGATTGGAAATGAAGAAGTAAACTGATCTCTTTGAAGATGATATGACATTATAACAGGAGAACTCAAAGAATCAATGGTAAATATTACTCAATAAATTCACTAAGTTAGAAGCGTGTAATATTAATATACAAAAATTAAAAGCCTTCACTTATACAATAATAATCAGAAGTTACAATAGAAGAAAAAATCCCATTTACAATATCAACAGAAAATCTTTAGGAATATACTTAACAACAAATATGTAACACTTAATGAGGAAGCCAGGAAAGAAATACTTCTGAAAGATACAAAAAATACATTCCCTGTTCTTGGACAGAAAAATTCAGTATCATAAAAACAGCAATACTCTCTAAGCTTATATATGAATTTAATGTGATCTAAATAAAAATACCATTTTTTTCTAGATCTGGACAGATTTATTGTGATTTCATGTGTAAAAATAAACTTGAGAAAAGGAAGGCAAACTCTAGGACTAACTCTATAAGATATTAAAACAAACTAGAAATTATCTGTAATTAAAACAGTATAATACTCATACATGCATAGACTGACCGACAAATGAAAAATCCAGAAATGAACTCCAAAACATGTAGAAATTTAACATATGAAAAAGACATTATTTTAAATCACTAAAGAAAAAATAGACTTTTTAATAAATGATATGAGAAGTACTGGATAGCCACTTGGAAAAAGATGAAACTGGACACATACTTTGCATCAAACACCAGAAGAAACTTCAAATGGATCAGAGATCTAACAGTAAAAAACCAAAAACATAAGTCTTGGAAGGAGATACATGTGATTTCATTTTTATAACATGTATGTGAGAAATCCAGATGTAGTTTTAAAAGACTGATGAATGAAACTTTAAAATGATACATTGCATGAAAAAAATTATAAGGAAGTCAAAAGACAATTGCCAAACTAGAAGAAATATTTAAAATATACCCCCTGTAAAAGACTAACATCCATACATGCAGAACTCTTAAAAATAGAGAGGGAAAGAAAAAAACTTGTTGAAAACTGGAAAAAGATTAACAGTTAATTATAAATACAGAAAAATAGACCTTAGATATATGAAAAAATGCTGCACTTCACCCATAATAAAAGCACATTTAAACCACACTGAAAACATTTCTCACTTATCAAATTAGCAAAAATTCAAAAGCCTGACTACACACTTTGCTGGTTAGATTGTGAAGAATCAGCACTTGCTTATATTGCTAGGTGGAGTGCAAATTATGCAATCCCTATGAAGGTGAACTTGGAAATATCTAACCAACTACATAAGTATTTATTTGTTCACCCAGAAATCCTACTATTATGACCCTACCATGATATGTAACTTCAATAATATACAAATACTTATGTACACATTTACTAATTTTAGTGTTCTTTGCAATAGAAAAATATTGGAAACAACCCAGAAGCCCAAACATAGGAGAAAAACTATGGTACATGGAATATTATTCAGCTGTACAGAAGAATAAGAATGATCTTTAAGAACAGATACAAAGCAATTGCTGGGATATATTTTTAAGCAAAGCATGTTTGGGATATATTTTTAAGCAAAGCAAAGCAAAGCAGGTAAAAAGATCAGATTTTTTATTCTACCTCGTCTGTAAGAAAGATGTGAAAAAATATATATAAAGGATTCTAAATACAATTCTTCACTAAAAGGAATCAAGACCCGTTGGAACTAATACCAGATATGAGATAGGAAATATTCAAAGTAAGCCTGAAATAATGTGTTGTAAAGAAACTAAGGAAGTACCAAAAAACTGATGAAGAGATGTCAAAAGGACAAAGGAACTCTTTTGTAAGAGCTCTTGCTTGACAATTTGAATATTTTAAAAAACCAAAGATTAATAATAGATTATGATATGCTGAATAAAAAAAATTATGAGTCTTAGTAAGATGGGAAAGTTCTTCTTTACAGAAGAATATAAACTAATAAATGTATAAGAAATGATAAAATTATAAAATCACAGTTTTGCAACTACCAATATGATAACTGACTCAGGAAACCATCATTAATGATTGCTCAAACGATTGAATAGAAATTTGTTGAGGAACAGGTATTCACACAGCCTCAAATTAACACTGTAGAGAGAGCGGCCAAGATGGTAGAGTAGAAAGACCCTGAGCTCACCTCCTCTCACAAGCACACCAAAATCACAACTTTCTGCAGAACAACCATCGATGAAAAAGACCAGAATCTACCAGAAAAGATTTTCTACAACTAAAGACATAAAGAAGGAACCACAACGAGACAGGTAGGAAGGGAGGACTCGCGATATAATCGAATCCCATACCCCCAGGTGGGTGAACCACAAATTGGAGAATAATTATATTACAGAGGTTCTCCCAAAGGAGTGAGAGTTCTGAACGCTATGTTGGGCTCCCCATCTCAGGGGTCTTGTACTGGGAAGATGAGCCCCCCCAGAGCATTTGGCTTTGAAGGCCAGTAGGGCTTACTTTTGAGAGCCTCACCAGACTTGGGGAATTAAAGACTTCACTCTTAAAGGGCACACACAAAATCTCACGTGCACTGGGACCCAGGGCAAAAGCAGTAATTGGATAGAAGCCTTGGCTAGATGTACCTTCTAGTCTTTGGAGAGTCTCCCAGAGAGGCAAGGGACAGCTGTGCCCCTCTGTGGGGACACAGACACTGGTGGCAGCCATACTTAGGAACATTGTATCATGTGAACATTGTTGCTGGTGGCTGCCATACTGGTTCATTAGCACCAAGACCTGCCCCACCCAACAGCCTGTAGCACAAGTGTTGGAACACCTCAAGTTGAACAACTAATTGGGTAGGGATACAGCCCCACCCATTGGTAGACAGGCTGGCTAAAGACCTCCTGACCCCACAGCCACCTCTAGACATGACCCTAGACACAGCCCTGCCCACTAGAGGACCAAGACCCAGCTCCAACTATCAATGGGCAGGCATTGGCCCTTCCTGCCAGGAAGCCTGCAGAATCCTCTAGACCAGCCTCATACACCAGGGGGTAGACACTAGACACAAGAAAACTATGATCCTGTAGCCTGTGGACACAGCCCACCCAAAGCAGGCCAGGTCCTACCTTGAGACCAGCTGGGACCTGGCCCTGTCCACTAGCAGGCCAACACAAGCTTTGGGACATCCTAGACCTCATGCCCAACTGTGTCAGGAAACCCCCCCGCACCACCACCCCCAACAATTTAAAATGAACCCTGGGATCCCTGGGCCCTGCAGCCAGACTTCAGGGACTGGATCTGGCTGTTCTGCACCCAGCCACCTCATGACTAGGCCCTGCTAAACAGCAGCCAGCAGCATCCACACAAGGCAGAGCCTGGCAACCAACCAGGCTAAGGGCCAACCAAACCTACGGGACCACCCACATAGTCAGCCCACCACAATAGAGGGACCCACACAGCCCTCATAAGGGGAACCCCTAGAGCATATACCTGGGGTGACAAAAGGGGAGGGCACTGCTGGGATGCACAGGACCTTTCCTAGAGAAGGTCACTTCTCCAAAGCTGAGAAACATAACTAACCTACCACATACATAAAAATATAAATAGCAACGTAGACAAAATGAGGCAGCAGAGGAATAGGTTCCAGATGAAGAACAAGATAAACCCCAGAAGAAGGACTAAGTGATGTGGAAATAGGCAATCTACCCAAGAAAGAGTTCAGAGTAATGATCATAAAGAAAATCAAAGAACTCAGGAGAAGAATGGATGCACAGAATGAGAAGTTAGAAGTTTTAAACAAAGAGTTAGAAAACATAAAGAACAACCAAACAGAGATGAAGAACACAATGAAAAGTACACTAGAAGGAATTAAAAGTAGCCTAAATGATACAGAGGAATGGATCAGTGAGCTGGAGGACAGAGTAGTGGAAATCACTGCTGCTGAACAGAAAAAAAAAATGAAAAGAAATGAGGACAGTTTAAGAGACCTCTGGGACAACATCAAGCACACTAATATTCATGTTATAGATGTCTCAGAAAAAAGAGAAAGGACCTGAGAAAATATTTGAAGACATAAAAGGTGAAAACTTACCTAACCTGGGAAAGGAAACAGGCAACCAAGTCCAGGAAGCACAGAGAGTCCCATACAGAATTAACCCAAAGAGGAATACACCAAGACACACTGTAATTAAAACTGACACAAAAATAAAGATAAAGAGAGAATATTAAAAGCAGCAAGGGAAAAGCAACATATAACATACAAGGGAACTCTCATAAGGCTATCAGCTGATTTTTCAGCAGAAACTCTGCAGGCCAGAAGGGAGTAGCACAATATATTTAAAGTGATGAAAAGGAAAAACCTACAACCATTGGGTAACTGAAGAAGTCAGAAAGAAAAAAAAAATGCCTAGATAGAAATGAAAATGAAAACACAATGATCCAAAACCTACTGGATGCATCAAAAACAGTTCTAAGAGGGAAGTTTATAGTGATACTAGCTTACCTCAGGAAACAAGAAAAATCTCAAATAAAAAAGTTAACCTTACATCTAAAGGAACTAAAGAAAGAAGAACAAACAAAACCCAAAGTTAACAGAAGGCAAGAAATCATAAAGATCAGAGCAGAAATAAATGAAATAGAGGCTAAAAAACCAATAGAAAAGATCAATGAAGCTAAAAGCTGGTTCTTCGAAAAGATAAACAAAATTGATAACCCTTTAACCAGACTCATCACGAGAAAAAGGGAGAGGGCCCAAATCAATAAAATAAAAAAGGAAAAAGGAAAGTTACAACCAACATCATTGAAATACAAAGCTCATAAGAGATTACTATGAGCAACTATATGCCAATAAAATTGGCAACCTAGAAGAAATGGACAAATTCTTAGAAAGGTACAACCTCCCAGGACTAAACCAGGAAGAAACAGAAAATAGGGACAGACCAATTATCAGTATTGAAATTGAATCTGTAATTTAAAAAACTCCCAACAAACAAAAATCCAGGACCAACAGCTTCACAGGTGAATTCTACCAAAACTTTAGAAAATTTAGAGAAGAGTTAATAGCTATCCTTCTGAAACTATTCCAAAGAATTGTAGAGGAAGGAACACTTCTGAACTCATTCTATGAGGCCACCATCACCCTGATACCAAAACCAGATAAAGAGATCACAAAAAAAGAAAATTAGAGACCAATCTCACTGATGAATATAGATGCAAAAATCCTCAACAAAATACTAGCAAACCAAATCCAACAATACACTAAAAGGATCATACACCATGATCAAGTGGGATTTATCCCAGGGATGAAGGATTTTTCAATATCTGCAATCAATCAATGTGATGCACCACATTAACAAATTGAAGAATATTCACTTTGTTATATAGCAGAAACTAACACAACATTGTAAAGCAATTATACTCCAATAAAGATGTAAAAAAAAACCCCAAAAAACTGAAGAATAAAAACCATATGACCATCTCAATATATGCAGAAAAAGCTTTTGATAAAATTCAGCATCCAGGGGCTTCCTTGGTGGCTCAGTGGTTGAGAGTCTGCCTGCCAATGCAGGGGACACGGGTTCGAGCCCTGGTCTGGGAAGATCCCACATGCCACAGAGCAACTGGGCCCATGAGCCACAACTACTGAGCCTGCGCGTCTGGAGCCTGTGCTCCGCAATAAGAGAGGCCGCGATAGTGAGAGGCCCACGCACCGCAGTGAAGAGTGGCCCCCGCTTGCCGCAACTAGAGAAAGCCCTCGCACAGAAACGAAGGCCTAACGCAGCCAAAAATAAATAAATAAATAAATATTTTAAAAAAAATTCAGCATCCATTTATGATAAAAACTCTTCAGAAAGCAGGCATAGAAGGAACATACATCAACATAATAAAGGCCATATATGACAAAACCACAGCTAACATCATACTCAATGGTGAAAAGTGGAAAGCATTCCTTCTAAGATCAGGAACAAGACAGGGTGCCCACTCTTGCCACTTTTATTCATCATAGTTTTAGAAGAGCTAGCCATAGCAATTACAGAAGAAAAAGAAAGAAAAGGAATCCAAGTTGGAAAGGAAGAAGCAAAACTGTCTCTGTGTGCAGATGACATGAAAAAATCCTAAAGATGCAACCAGAAAACTACTAGAGCTCATCAATGAATTTGGTAAATTTGCAGGATACAAAATTAATATACAGATATCTGTTGCATTTCTATACACTAACAACAAACTATCAGAAAGAGAAATTAAAGAAACAATCCCATTTACCATGCATCAAAAAGAATAAAATATCTAGGAATAAACCCACCTAAGGAGGCAAAAGATCTGTATTCTGAAAACTATAAGACACTGATGAAAGAAGTTGAAGATGAAACAAACAGATGGAAAGATATTCTGTGTTCTTGGACCAGAAGAATCAATATTGTTAAAATGACCATACTACTGAAGGCAATCTACAGATTCAGTGCAATCCCTATCAAAAACTAGCGGCATTTTTTTCACAGAACTGGAACAAATAATTTAAAAATTTGAATGGAAATACAAAGACTCCAAATAGCCAAAACAATCTTGAGAAAGAAGAATGGAGCTGGAGGAATAACATTCCCTGACTTCAGAGTATACTACAAAGTTACAGTAATCAAAACAGTATGGTACTGACACAAAAACAGAAATATAGATCAATGAAATAGGATAGAGGGCCCAGAAATAAACCCATACACTCACTGTCAACTAATCAAAGACAAAGGAGGAAAGAATATACAATGGAGAAAAGAGTTTCTCTTCAGTAAGTGGCACTGGGAAAACTGGACAGCTAATGTAAAAGAATGAAATTGGAACATTCTCTAACATCATATACAAAAATAAACTCAAAATGGATTAAAGACTTAAATATATGACTGGACACTATAAAACTTCTAGAGGAAAACATGGGCAGAACACTCTTTGACATAAATCACAGCAATATTTTTTGGATCTGTCTTCCAGAGTAATGGAAATAAAGGCAAAAATAAACAAATGGGACCTAATTAAACGTAAAAGCTTTTGCACAGCAAAGGAAATCATCAACAAAATGAAAAGACAACCAACTGAATGGAAGAAAATATTTGCAAATGACATGACCAATAAGGGATTAATATCCAACATATATACAAACAGCTCATACAACTCAGCTTCAATAAAACAAACTACCTGGTTGAAAAATGAGCAGAAGAACTGAATAGATATTTTTCCAAAGAGGAACTGCAGAGGGCCAACAGGCATATGAAAAGATGCTCAACATCGCTAATGATCAGGGAAGTGCAAATCAAAACCACAATGAGGGACTTCCCTGGTGGTCCAGCAGTTAAGACTCCGCGCTCCCAATGCAGTGGACCCAGGTTCAATCCTTGGTCAGGGAACTAGATTCCACATGCTGCAACTAAAGAGCCTGCACGCGGCAATGAAGATCCCATATGCTGTAACTAAGACCTGGCACAGCCAAATAAATAAATAAATATTAAAACAAACACAAAAACAAAACCACAATGAGATATCACCTCACACCTGTCAGAATGGTCATTCATAGAAAGAACACAAATAACAAGTGTTGGGGAGGATGTGGAGCAAAGGGAACCTTTGTACACTGTTGGTGGGAATGTAAATTGGTGCAGCCACTGTGGAAAACAGTATGGAAGTTTTGCAAAAAACTAAAAAGAGAACTGCCATATGATCCAGCAATTCCACTCCTAGGTATATATCTGAAGAAACCAAAACACTAATTCAAAACGATACATGCTGTTATGAACATGTCAAGATAAGGAAATAACCTAAGTGTCCATCAACAGATGAATGGATAAAGAAGATGTGGTATATATACACAATGGAATACTACTCAGCCATAAAAAAGAACAAAATTTTGCCATTTGCAGCAACATGGATGGACTTGGAGGGTATTATGCCAAGTGAAATAGGTCAGACAGAGACAGATACTGTATGATATCACATGGAATCTAAAAAATACAACAAACTAGTGAGCATAACAAAAAAAAAAAAGCAGACTCACAGATATAAGGAACAAACTAGTGGTTACCAGTGGTTGGGGAGGGCCAATATCGGGGCAGGAGAATGGGAGGTATACTATTCGGTGTAAAATAGGATCAAGGATATATTGTACAGCATAGAAATATAGCCAATATTTTTTAATAACTATAAACAGAAGTAACTTTTCAAAATTGTATGAAAACTAAAAATGAAATAAATTTTTAAAAATTGAAAAATTTTGCATTAAAAATTATCACTGTACAACATAGAATTTATAAATTAGGAAAGTGACACTTAAAAAGTGGATGCACTGTGAAGGACATAATATCCTGTATTTGATATCTTGACAAAAATTTTTAACCTGACTCTAATTATAAGGAAACAATCAGACAATCCAAATTATTGGAAGTTAAAAAAAAAAAAGCACTAATCTGGTCTCTTTATAATAGTCAATGTTATGAAAACAAAACAAAAGCAGTGGAACTACCTAGATTAATTTTAATTAAAGTATATGTTCTTAATAGATATTGTTGTATCAATGTTCAATTTCATTAGTGTATTTTGATTATGTAAGAAAATGCCTTATTCTTAGAAAGCATTTAAGAGTTAAGTGTCATGATGTCTGCAATTTATTTTCAAATAGTTCAGTAAATGTATGTATGTAAATAGAGAAAGAGAGAGCAAATATGATAAAATTTTAACAATCAGCAAATCTAAGTGAAGGGTATGTAGGTTTGAAATTATTCGAGATAAAATGTTGGAGGACAAAGAATTTTCCAATGCTTTAATATTTTGAATCTTTATAACCTGCCTAATTAATGATTCTAAGGTTCCTTGTCTCCTTTTTTGTGAAATTTACTACTTGATTCATAATAAACTAACTGAAAATGTGTATGGGATATTGCTGTTAAATGGAAGTAGCAGCACAGTGTAATGGAAAGAACACTGACTGGGAAAGAGAATCTAATCCAAGCTCTGCTGAATATATTTTATGAGTTTAAACAAATTACTTCTCATCTCTGAGACTATGGCCCTACCTGTATAATGGGGAGTTTTCTAAGTTGTATTCTTAAGAATTATACAAACCAAGTCTTACTGTAATACAGGATCTTCAAGTTCCAATAACACTCTTTTATTTCACAGCAAATCAGTTCACACGCATTCTCCCTCTGTAAAGAGTTGGTTAACGAGCAGCATTTTGTCCATATAATGCTGGCTTCTAAGAATTGCTGAGTGATTAACGTAAAGGGAGAGAAGTTTTGAGTGTCAGAGTGAAAGCAGAATATATTGGCTTGTAATTTTTATTTAATCTGAAGTGCACCTGTCTGGCCTACTTATTCTACTATCAATTTAATTTATTTTGTAAAACTTAGAGTTGTTCTTCAAGGCAGAAAATGTTGGGAGGAAAAATAGTTCACATTTAGGCACTTTCACGAAGTCACCATTTCTTTTCATGGTGTTATATCAGGAAATCCAAGCAATACCTCTGTACGTTTCTATGGGAGGATAGGGTAGAAACTTTCAGATATCTTCAAGAAGACAAAGAATACCCTTCTGCCCACCTCACCCACCCACCCTCAGATTACTCCACCAACTTTTTACTGACATCTGAAATGCCACAACAAGAAAAGCATTCCCTTGGCTTCACTTTTTTCCTTTTTTTACTCTTTGTTAGAATGCTAACATTATAAGGATATATAGTATGACTCCTCATCAGTTTACTCATCAGTAACAATTTAACAGGTCATTTCTTAAGAAACTCAGGGTTGAAGAGGAAGAAAGAGTCTGAGGGCATTTGGGGATGTTGGTATAAATGAGAAAAGGGAGAAAAAGCACAGATAGGACATAATGAGAGGCAATGTAGACAAACCAGTCACTCATAGCTCTGCTGTCTCAAGGCCCTTCCAGTGTGCATAAAAACAGTAAGAGATGCCTGAGGGAAAAGCCAATCCACACAAGAGACAAAGCAAGGTTCTTTAACCCTGGACAACCTAGAAGAGCAGACTACTATGGTGGGAAGGTATAGGCTGTTTTTCTTTTTCATTCCAGATGGTGCCAGCCTGGGATTAGTCAAAACTGTTCTAAGACTGTTGGAAATAGACTCTACCTGTCATGAATAACCTTGAAGCACTTAAAAGCACAAAATACTATGGTAGATCTGGGTTAAAAATGTCTCCTAGTGGCATAGTCTACATCTCTGTGCTCCAAATATTCTAAATATCCTACCAAAATATATTGGCTTCCTGAAGGCAAATGGTCCTCCTGAAGTATCCTTTACCTCCCTTCATTGGCCAAGTAGCCAGATTTTCTGAAACAACACTCACAGGAAAGGGGGATTGGTAGGACACAATATAGATTCTAGTGGGTCCTACTGAATGACCACGTGAATCATTCATATAATTTTAAAAAGAGTTTCATCATGATGAACCACACTTCACTGATGCTTCAAATGCCTGGAAAGAAACTATAAATGGATTCCATGTTAGGTTTCTCTGTGCAGAGACACGCTCCCAGAGCCCACTTCAAACATGCCAACAGCTAACACCCTGCAAATGTCAGAAGCCCCACCAGCTCCTCTGTTAGAAATGATCTCATTCTGTGTGGGATAGCTGGCTTGCAAACAAGAATCTAAGTTCATTCATTCTCCCTCTCTGCCCTGGCCGATGTGAGTGATCCTCGGAGAGGAATCTCAGACGCAAGAAGGCGGTGGGGTAAAGCCGCTGTTAGAGCTGACAAGTAGTTGGACAGCTGATTATATTGGACCTGAGTGATTACAGTTACAGCCTCTCTACCTCACAGGCTTTTTAATGGGTTTCAGAAAGTCAGATAATTCTGAATGCCATGGAAACTTCTCATTTGAAAGTGGCAAGGGGATATGGAAAGTTTATTTCCACTGGTCAGTGTGATTCAGTGAACTCGACATGGAACTAAAAAAGAGAAGCACTTTGGGACTAATACTAACAAAGACACAAAATTTAGATAAAAGTAGTAGAAGAAATAAATCTGGTTCTCTTTCACTTGGGTACATACAGGCAGACTCTTTCTAGAAGGCCAATTAGTAATGAATAGAGAAAGAATTCTCAATATCTTTAGACTTTATTACAAATTTGTCAGCTGTAGAGGTACTACTGCCTACAAACAAATCCATTTTCTGAGTTTTGATCCATTTGATTAACTTCTTTTATATCATTTTTATGTGACTGAGTTTCTATATTTGGCCAGTTAACCATCAGCCTTTTAGTTTCATTTTTTTATCCCAAGTACATGTTTGGCACAGGTTCTGTTCTTTTAAATAAATGGAATACTAAACAGTGGATTCTGAAAGTTACTGAAAATTCATTAAGATTTTATCCTCCCCATTCATAGCATTCTTTTTGTCCAAAATTAATTCCCTGATTAAGAGAATATAACTACTTAATACTCTCCATCAGTCTTCATAATAAAATTTCACTTTCTTTTTCATAGAAGAATGTATGTAAAGCAATGTAAATCATTTTAAGATTTCTCTGCTAGTCTAAGAGAAAAATAAATGACTAATAAAAGCAATCACCAGGGTTCCAGGTTAAAATGGTAGATAGAAAACACACATCTAAATTCACTCCTTCCGGAAGTAGAACCAAATGGGATCTTTAAAAAAAACAAAATCCCCATATACAAACAAACAAAAAATACTCTCTCAAAGATATCAGGAAGAAAGCCACTAATTTTTGAAACTATAAAAATCAGATAAATGAATGGCCACTGATTGAGTAGATCTAATACAGCCAAACTTGTAAGCCTGCAGTGGAGAATAGCTAGAAACATGCCTGACTTACACTCAAAAAGTAGGAAGCTGGCAATACCAGGGACCTCTGGTGTTTCTGGAAATGGGAGTGAAGGGAAAACTGAGTGAGTGAAAGAATAAAATAAAAATATGGTAAAAGTTGTTTGAGAATCGTTTAAAACCCTAGATGTCCTTCCAGACTCTACTCCATAGAGTGAATGTACCTCCCCCACCCCAACAGAAATATGAAAGATAATTCTTCAGAAAAGTTTTAAATGGAGAATCTCTGGGCTGGGGATACTTAGCACAGTTGTGGACCTGGGAAACTTAATAAGAACAGAGGCACTCAGGAAAGTAGTCTTTGTTCTTCTTGTTGGGCTCTGCTCTGTTCCCAGGGCATGAGACCCCCCTCCTCCCCCCTCACCCGCCCCCCATCTCTGGACTCCATGTAATTGAGGCTTTTGTTTATTATTACAGTCTTCATTCCAACTAGAAACTGAGTTTTTAAGAAACGTTCTAAAATTTCCTAAACTCTTCCAAGGCAATAAGCTTTTAACCCCAATATATCCTACTAACTTGCAATGCTCTCACTCTAAAGAGTGTGTGGTAAAATGAAAACATATTAAGTGAAATAAAATTTGGGGATCAAGAAGAAAAAATAAACAGGGGTACTAAGTGGAGGATAAATAGTGACTGTTGAATGCTGGAACCACCAGCCCCACCCCCATCCTCTCCTCACCTCCCAGAACTCTGGCAGCCAAATCTCTAACATCTAGGCTGGGGGCTGGGAGACCCTTCTCTGGGACACCTGATCAACCCAGGAGGAAATTTATAAAGACATTGACATCTGGAGCTTGGCAGCTAATTATCTGTCAAGACCGCCCTACTGTGAAACTATAAATCTGCAAGCCCCATTCCCATACTCAGAGCATTCAATTTAAACCCATGTTCTATAAGCCAACAAGAAAGGATCTACAAACATCTAAGGAAAGCTAACAGGAAGTTAGCAATCAAAACAAACAATCAATAAGGAAAAAAGCCACTTGGAGGACAAGAACTGCAAGGGAAAAGAAAACAAAACAAAACAAATAACTATTATTGATATCCTCCCAAATAGAAGAATGGCATCCATGATCATATCAGGAAATAGTATTCAAAGAACAGAAAAGTGGATCTTGGAAATTAAAAACTTGATGGCAGAAATGAAAAACATCAATGGATGGGATGGAAGGTTAATTTGAGCAAGTCTCATAGAAAATAGAGCAAAAAGACAAAAAAAATGAAAGGCAGGACGGAAGGTTAAGAAAATAGGAGCAATCTAAGAGTTTCAACATCCAAAAAAATAGCAGTTCAGAAGGAAAGAACTGAGAAAACAGGAGAAAATCATCCATCAAGTAATTCAAGGCAATTTCCTAGGATTAAAGGGCATACTGAAAGGACCCATTGAACACCGAACACAATGGATAAAATTAGAACCACACTAAAATACAACACTGAGAAATTTCAGAATCTTACTGTAATAAAGATCTTAAAACCCCTGGTAAAGCAAGAAAAAAATTAATAAACCAAAAGAACTTTTTCTAGAATAACAAAGACAATAGTAATAACCTCAAAACTCTGAAGGGAAATTATTTCCCAGCTAGAATTCCAGGTTTAATCAAACTATGAACCTACTTGAAGGGTCAAATAAAGATATTTTCAAACATGTACAAATAAAAACAATGAAATCATTTTGTGCTCCACCAAAATGAGGAAGTAGATTAAGAGAGACACAGCAGAGGACAAAGGAATCTTAGGTTGTCTTCTGAGATCCAAGCATGGATCTGAATTATTTAAGAAACAGGATGAGCTCTGTAATAAACTGGTCTCCCAAAGACAGTGGCTTTAAAAAGGCAGTAATTTATTTCTCTCCCATGTAACACCCCAAGTTGAGCAATGAAGGTTGGTGGAACATCTGTGCTTCACACAATCATACAGAGAACCTAGTTCCTTCTGTTTTGTTGCTCATCCAGATTGTTGGACTATTCTGCATATTCAAAGCTTGAGGACTTATCTATGTGCTAGCTTGTGGAGAAAGGATGAGTATAAATCCAGAGTAAACAATTAAATTGTAGTTTACACACCTCACTTCCACTCTTAGGTCATAAGAAATAACTTAGTCACATGATCACATCTACCAGAACAGAGCTTACGAAGTATAGTTCCTAGTTATGCAATCATGTGTCCAGTTTGAATTCTCTTGCTATTGAAGAAAGGAAAAGAAGATTTTGTGATATTATATAGTCTCTGTCATAGAAAACAGGATAATGTTTTAAAAACTTGTGGACAAGAGCAGTGTAACTCCCTATATCCATGGCCATCCTTCCCTCCAGAGTGAATAGACAGATATAGTGAAAATCAACAGAAACACAACTTTTATTTTTATTTTTTATTTTTTTGAATTTAATTTTTTTATACAGCAGGTTCTTATCAGTTATCTATTTTATACATATTAGTGTATATATGTCAATTGCAATCTCCCAATTCCCCCCCCCCACCCACTTTCCCCCCTTGGTGTCCATACGTTTGTTCTCTACATCTGTGTCTCTATTTCTGCCTTGCAAACTGGTTCATCTGTACCATTTTTCTAGATTCCACATATATGCATTAATGTACAATATTTGTTTTCCTCTTTCTGACTTACTTCACTCTGTATGACAGTCTCTAGGACCATCCACGTCTCTGCAAATGACCCAATTTCGTTCCTTTTTATGGCTGAGTAATATTCCATTTATATATGTACCACATCTTCTTTATCCATTCGTCTGTTGATGTGCATTTAGGTTGCTTCCATTATCTGGCTATTGTAAATAGTGCTGCAGTGAACATTGGGGTGCCTGTGTCTTTTTGATTTTTTGATCTTTTTGATCTTGAAGATCTTTAGGATCTTCAATAATTATGATGTACATCAGACACTGAATGATGAAACAATACAGAACTGTGCTCCTAACGTGAATGGTAACATAAGAGTCTGAGTACTTCTCTCTCAACCAGCGTCTTAGCGAGACCCTTTGGGCTCTCATAAGCACAATGCAGAAGAAGATATAAATATTTCAAAATAAGAGGAATTTCCCAATTCCTAATATACATACATGTTTATATTTGCATAGATTATCTCTGTATTTAAGGAGCTAGTAACAGTGGTTGCTTATCAAAAGAACTAGTAATATTTTCACTCTTTACCATTTTGTTTACCTTTTGAATTTATATATTATGCATTTATATCGCATCCAAGAATAAAAGAAGAATTTATATCCCATCTAAGAATAAAGTAAAATGCATTCCTTTAAAAAAATGCAAATGGGAGGAGCTTCAAGATGGCAGAAGAGTAAGAAGTGGAGATCACCTTCCTCTCCACAAATACATCAGAAATACATCTACATGTGGAACAACTCCTACAGAACACCTACTGAACACTGGCAGAAGAACTCAGGCCTCCCAAAAGGCAAGAAACTCCCCACGTACCTGGGTAGGGCAAAGGAAAAAAGAAAAAACAGAGACAAAAGAAGAGGAATGGGACCTGCACCAGTGCGAGGGAGCTGTGAAGGAGGAAAGGTTTCCACACACTAGGAAGCCCCTTCGCAAGTGGAGACTGCGGGTGGCGGAGGGGGGAAGCTTCGGAGCCACGGAGGAGAGCGCAGCAACAGGGGTGCAGAGGGCAAAGCAAAGACATTCCTGCACAGAGGATTGGTGCCAGCCAGCACTCACCAGCCCGAGAGGCTTATCTGCTCACCCGCCGGGGCGGGCAGGGTCTGGGAGCTGAGGCTCTGGCTTCGGAGGTCAGATCCCAGGGAGAGGACTGAGGTTGGCTGCGTGAACACCGCCTGAAGGGGGCTAGTGCACCACAGCTAGCCGGGAGGGAGTCCGGAAAAAGTCTGGAACTGCCGAAGAGGAAGAAACTTTTTCCTGCCTCTTTGTTTCGCAGTGCGCGAGGAGAGGGGATTCAGAGCACCACCTAAATGAGCTCCAGAGACGGGCGTGAGCCACAGCTATCAGCGTGGAGCACAGAGACAGGCATGAGATGCTAAGGCTGCTGCTGCAGCCACCAAGAAGCCTGTGTGCAAGCACAGGTCACTATCCACAACTCTCCTTCCAGAAGCCTGTGCAGCCCGCCACGGCCAGGGTCCTGTGATCCAGGGACAACTTCCCCCGGAGAACACACAGTGCGCCTCAGGATGGTGCAATGTCATGCCGGCCTCTGCCACCGCAGGCTTGCCCCGCATCCGTACCCCTCCCTCCCCCCGGCCTGAGTGAGCCAGAGCCCCCTAATCAGCTGCTACTTTAACCCCGTCCTGTCTGAGTGGCAACAGACACCCTCAGGCAACCTACAGGCAGAGGCGGGGCCAAATCCAAAGCTGAACCCCAGGAGCTGTGCGAACAAAGAAGAGAAAGGGAAATCTCCCCCAGCAGCCTCAGGAGTAGCAGATTAAATCTCCACAATCAACTTGATGTACCCTGCATCTGTGGAATACCTGAATAGACAACAAATCATCCCAAATTGAGGTGGTGAACTTTGGGAACAACGATATATAAATATTTTTCCTTTTTCTCTTTTTGTGAGTGTGTATGTGTATGCTTCTGTGTGTGATTTTTGTCTGTATAGCTTTGCTTTTACCATTTGTCCTAGGGTTCTGTCTGTCATTATTATTATTTTTTTCACAGTTTTTAGCGCTTGTTATCATTGGTGGATTTGTTGCTCTCTTCTTTCTTTCTTTTTTTATTACTTAAAAAAATTTTTTATTTTTAATAATTATCTTTTATTTTTTATTTTAATAACTTTATTTTATTTTATTTTTTCTTTCCTTCTTTTTTCTTTGTCCCTCTTATTCTGAGCCGTGTGGAAAACAGGGTCTTTGTGCTCCAGCCAGGCATTAGGCTTGTGCCTCTGAGGTGGGAGAGCCGAGTTCAGGACATTGGTCCACCAGAGACTTCCCAGCTCCACGTAATATCAAATGGCGAAAATCTTCCAGAGATCTCCATCTCAACGCCAAAACCCAGCTCCACTCAATGACCAGCAAGCTACAGTGCTAGACACCCTATGCCAAACAACTAGCAAGACAGGAACACAACCCCACCCATTAGCAGACAGGGTGCCTAAAATCATAATAAGGTAACAGACACCCCAAAACACACCACCAGACGTGGACCTGCCAACAAGAAAGACAAAATCCAGCCTTATCCACCAGAACACAGGCATTAGTCCCCTCCACCGGGAAGCCTACGCAACCCACTGAACCAACCTTAGCCACTGGGGGCAGACACAAAAAACAACGGGAACTACGAACCAGCAGCCTGTGAAAAGGAGACCTCAAACACAGTAAGTTAAGCCAAATAAGAAGACAGAGAAACACACAGCAGATGAAGGAGCAAGGTAAAAAGCCACCAGACCAAACAAATGAAGAGGAAATAGGCAGTCTACCTGAAAAAGAATTCAGAATAATAGTAAAGATGATCCAAAATCATGGAAATAGAATGGAGAAAATA
Source organism: Eschrichtius robustus (assembly GCF_028021215.1). NCBI lineage: Eukaryota > Metazoa > Chordata > Mammalia > Artiodactyla > Eschrichtiidae > Eschrichtius > Eschrichtius robustus. The sequence goes on along the minus strand of NC_090825.1, from coordinate 108,785,286 downwards.
CAAGAAACATTTCACAAGGACCTAGAAAACTAAAGAGCAAACGAAGAATGATGAACAGCACGATAAATGAAATTAAAAATTCTCTAGAAGGAAGCAATAGCAGAATAACAGAGGCAGAAGAAGGAATAAGTGACCTGGAAGATAAAATAGTGGAAATAACCACTGCAGAGCAGAATAAAGAAAAAAGAATGAAGAGAACTGAGCACAGTCTCAGAGACCTCTGGGACAACATTAAACTCACCAACATTCGAATTATAGGGGTCCCAGAAGAAGAAGAGAAAAAGAAAGGGACTGAGAAAATATTTGAAGAGATTATAGTTGAAAACTTCCCTAATATGGGAAAGGAAATAGGTAATCAAGTCCAGGAAGCGCAGAGAGTCCCATACAGGAAAAAACCAAGGAGAAACACGCCAAGATACATATTAATGAAACTATCAAAAATTAAATACAAAGAAAAAATATTAAAAGCAGCAAGGGAAAAAAAGCAAATAACATACAAGGGAATCCCCATAAGGTTAACAACTGATCTTTCAGCAGAAACTCTGCAAGCCAGAAGGAAGTGGCAGGACATATTTAAACTGATGAAAGGGAAAAACCTACAACCAAGATTACTCTACCCAGCAAGGATCTCATTCAGATTTGATGGAGAAATGAAAACCTTTACAGACAAGCAAAAGCTAAGAGAATTCAGCACCACCAAACGCAGCTTTACAACAAATGTGAAAGGAACTTCTCTAGACAGGAAACACAACAGAAGGAAAAGACCTACAATAACAAACCCAAAACAATTAAGAAAATGGGAATAGGAACATACATATTGATAATTACCTTAAATGTAAATGGATTAAATGCTCCAACCAAAAGACATAGACTGGCTGAATGCATACAAAAACAAGACCCGCATATGTGCTGTCAACAAGAGACCCACTTCACACCTAGGGACACATACAGACTGAAAGTGAGGGGATGGAAAATAATATTCCATGCAAATGGAAATCAAAAGAAAGCTGGAATAGCAATTCTCATATCAGACAAAATAGACTTTAAAACAAAGACTATTACAAGAGACAAAGAAGGACACTACATAAGGATCAAGGGATCAATCCAAGAAGAAGATATAACAATTGTAAATATTTATGCACCCAACATCTGAGCACCTCAATACAGAAGGCAAATGCTAACAGCCATAAAAGGGGAAATCAACAGTAACACAGTCATAGTAGGGGACTTTAACACCCCACTTTCACCAATGGACAGATCATCCAAAATGAAAATAAATAAGCAAACACAAGCTTTAAATGATACATTAAACAAGATGGGCTTCATTGATATTTATAGGACATTCCATCCAAAAACAACAGAATACACTTTCTTCTCAAGTGCTCATGGAACATTGCTCAGGATAGATCATATCTTGGGTCACAAGTCAAGCCTTGGTGAATTTAAGAAAACTGAAATCGTATCAAGTATCTTTTCCAACCAGAACGCTATGAGACTAGATATCAATTACAGGAAAAAATCTGTAAAAAATACAAACACATGAAGGCTAAACAATACACTACTTAACAACCAAGAGATCACTGAAGAAATCAAAGAGGAAATCAAAAAATACCTAGGAACAAATAATGAAAACACGACGACCCAAAACCTATGGATGCAGCAAAAGCGGTACTAAGAGGGAAGTTTAGAGCAATAAAATCCTACCTCAAGAAACAAGAAACATCTCAAATAAACAACCTAACCTTATACGTAAAGCAATTAGAGAAAGAAGAAAAAAAAAACCCCAAAGTTAGCAGAAGGAAAGAAATAATAAAGATGAGATCAGAAATAAATGAAAAAGAAATGAAGGAAACAGTAGCAAAGATCAATAAACTAAAAGCTGGTTCTTTGAAAGGTAAACAAAATTGATAACCCATTAGCCAGACGCATCAAGAAAAAAAGGGAGAAGACTCAAATCAGTAGATTTAGAAATGAAAAAGGAGAAGTAACCACTGACACTGCAGAAATACAAAGGATCATGAGAGATTACTACTAGCAACTATATGCCAATAAAATAGACAACCTGGAAGAAACGGACAAATTGTTAGAAAAGTACAACCGTTCAAGACTGAACCAGGAAGAAATACAAAATATAAACAGACCAATCACAAGCACTGAAATTGAAACTGTGATTAAAAACCTTCTAGCAAACAAAAGCCCAGGACCAGATGGCTTCACAGGTGAAGTCTATCAAACATTTAGAGAAGAGCTAACACCTATCCTTCTCAAACTCTTCCAAAATATAGCAGAGGGAGGAACACTCCCAAACTCATTCTACGAGGCCACCATCACCCTGATACCAAAACCAGACAAAGATGTGACAAAGAAAGAAAACTACAGGCAATATCACTGATGAACAGAGATGCAGAAATCCTCAACAAAATACTAGCGAAGAGAATCCAACAGCACATTAAAAGGATCATACACCATGATCAAGTGGGGTTTATCTCAGGAATGCAAGGATTCTTCAATATACACAAAAAAATCAATGTGATACACCATATTAACAAACTGAAGGAGAAAACTATATGATCATCTCAATGGATGCAGAATTTCTGACAAAATTCTACAACGATTTATGATAAAAACCGTCAAGAAAGTAGGCAAAGAGGGAACTTACCTCAGCATAATAAAGGCCATATATGACAAACCCACAGCCACCATCATCCTTAATGGTGAAAAACAGAAACCATTTCCACTAAGATCAGGAACAAGACAAGGTTGCCCACTCTCACCACTGTTATTCAACATTGTTTTGGAAGTTTTAGCCACAGCAATCAGAGAAGAATAAGAAATAAAAGAAATCCAAATCGGAAAAGAAGAAGTAAAGCTGTCACTGTTTGCAGATGACATGATACTATACATAGAGAATCCTAAAGATGCTACAAGAAAACTACTAGAGCTAATCAATGAATTTGGTAAAGTAGCAGGATACAAAATTAATGCACAGAAATCTCTTGCATTCCTATACACTAATGATGAAAAATCTGAAAGTGAAATTAAGGAAACACTCCCATTTACCGCTGCAAGAAAAAGAATCAAATACCTAGGAATAAACCTACCTTAGGAGACAAAAGACCTGTATGAAGAAAACTATACGACACTGATGAAAGAAATTAAAGATGATACAAACAGATGGAGAGATATACCATGTCCTTGGGTTGGAAGAATCAACATTGTGAAAATGACTATACTACCCAAAGCAATCTACAGATTCAATGCAATCCCTATCAAAGTACCACTGGCATTTTTCACAGAACTAGAACAAAATATTTCACAATTTGTATGGAAACACAAAAGACCCCGAATAGCCAAGCAATCTCGAGAAAGAAAAACGGAGCTGGAGGAATCAGGCTCCCAGACTTCAGACTATACTAAAAAGCTACAGTAATCAAGACAGTATGGTACTGGCACAAAAACAGAAATATAGATCAGTGGAACAGGATAGAAAGCCCAGAGATAAACCCACGCACATATGGTCACCTTAGTTTTGATAAGGGAGGCAAGAATATACAATGGAGAAAAGACAGCCTCTTCAATAAGTGATGCTGGGAAAACTGGACAGCTTCATGTAAAAGATGAAATTAGAACAATGCCTAACACCATACACAAAAATAAACTCAAAATGGATTAAAGACCTAAATGTAAGGCCAGACACTATCAAACTCTTAGAGGAAAACATAGGCAGAACACTCTATGACATAAAGCACAGCAAGATCCTTTTTGACCCACCTCCTAGAGAAATGGAAATAAAAACAAAAATAAACAAATGGGACCTAATGAAACTTAAAAGCTTTTGCACAGCAAAGGAAACCATATACAAGACAAAAAGACAACCCTCAAAATGGGAGAAAATATTTGCAAATGAAGCAACTGACCAAGTATTAATCTCCAAAATTTACAAGCAGCTCATGCAGCTCAATATCAAAAAACCAAGAACCCAATTCAAAAATGGGCAGAAGACCTAAATAGAAATTTCTCCAAAGAAGATATACAGATTGCCAACAAACACAAGAAAGAATGCTCAACATCACTAATCATTAGAGAAATGCAAATCTAACTACAATGAGGTATTACCTCACACCAGTCAGAATGGCCATCATCAGACAATCTACAAACAATAAATGCTGGACAGGGTGTGGAGAAGAGGGAACCCTCTTGCACTGTTGGTGGGAATGTAAATTGATACAGCCACTATGGAGAACAGTATGGAGGTTTTTTAAGAAACTAAAAATAGAACTACCATACGACCCAGCAATCCCACTACTGGGCATATACCCTGAGAAAACCATAATTCAAAAAGAGACATGTACCACAATGTTCATTGCAGCACTATTTATAATAGCCATGACATGGAAGCAACCTACGTGTCCATCGACAGATGAATGGATAAAGAAGATGTGGCACATATATACAATGGAATATTACTCAGCCATAAAAAGAAACGAAATTGAACTATTTGTAGTGAGGTGGATGGACCTAGAGTCTATCACACAGACTGAAGTAAGTCAGAAAGAGAAAAACAAATGCCATATGCCAACACATATATATGGAGTCTAAAAAAAGAAAAAAAAAGCTTCTGATGAACCTAGGGTCAGGACAGGAATAAAGATGCAGACATACAGAATAGGCTTGAGGACACGGGGAGGGGGAAGGGTAAGCTGGGAGAAAGTGAGAGAGTGGCATGGATATATATACACTACCAAATGTAAAATAGATAGCTAGTGGGAAGCAGCCGCATATCACAGGGAGATCAACTTGGTGCTCTGTGACCACCTAGAGGGGTGGGATAGGGAGGGTGGGAGGGAGGAAGACGCAAGAGGGAAGAGATATAGGGATATATGTATATGTATAGCTCATTCACTTTGTTATAAAGCAGAAACTAACACACCATTGTAAAGCAATTATACTCCAATAAAGATGTTAAAAAAAAAATACAAATGCATATACCCTCTTAACCAGCAATTTCACTTCTAGGAATTTATCCTACAGATATACCAGTACAGCATTATTTAGAGTTAAAACAGAAGAAAACAATCTAAATATTCAATAATAGGAGAATGATGGAATTAATTATGCACAGCTACACAATGGAATGAAATATAGACTCAAAAAAGAATGAAAACTTTGGAAACTGACTAAAACCAAAGCAATAAATTGTGATCAGTAACTACATGAGTGATTAAGTGGATGCAGTCTTTGGCTCTGTTCAGAACTTGATTTCAAAAACATTTACAATATTACTTTGAAGAAGAAAAAGACAGACTGTAAGACTGAAAATGCAATGGCATGACATTAAACTTAAATGACATATGAATGCATAATTGTTTGTCTTTGTGAATCAAAATCTGCTCAAAGTCACACTTCTCTCTAAAATAGTAATGGCAATTATATTGTTGACTTGGAAAAGTATTATGATAAATCAGCAGAAACATCAGATTTGGTGTTTATGACTTGGGTTGGTGCTCAGCTCTTTCACTTCATCAATTTGTAGCCATTGCTGTAACAGACACAAAAGGTCCAAAACTTAGTGCTCACTGAGGTTGGGCTGGGAAGCAGAAGGAGAGAAGGTGTAGCACCATAGCCCATGCGGGCAATGGACTGAGTTATCATGGAAATTCTGGGTGGAAAGCCAGAAATTACAGAGATGAAAATTGGGGTTCAGGGTCAGAAAAGATACAGGATGATAAAACTTAATTCTGCAGAGACTGAGTCTCTGGTACCTGGTGTTTTCAATAGGCTCTCTGGGTACAGGCAAGCTGGCTCTATTTTGGCAAGATGCCGCCAAGGCACTGGTTGGTGTTTATATGATCTTGGAAAAGGAACCTCAATTTCCTCATCTGTGATCTGTAAATAACAACACATAACCTGAAATGATGTACATGAAAGGACTCTTACAAATATAAAATAGTATTAATTTATTTACTACTGCTGTTGAGGGAAACAACATTGATCTAGAACAAGAGTCACGTTCCTGTTAGTAGGACTCACCCATCTCCATGTGCACAAAGCAACTGTGAAATCCTGTCTACTACTGATTTTCAGCATTTTACTGTGGTATCTTCTTTCCTAAGGCCGTGCTTCATGGTGTCCTGAAATCTTTTCTCACCCTGTCCTATGTTGAGAGTCCCCTAGAGCTTATTCCTACAATAACTTCACTGCTTGTAACGTGAGTTTTCTGTCCCAAGCTATTAATTTCACAAGACTAACCCAGAGAATGTGTAATAGGTGTAACATCTTAGGATTCTCTTGCAGGAAGGAGTGCCTGTGCAATTAGAGGGAAAGAATGGTTCTTCAAAATTGTCTGTGATGAGTCCAGCTGTAAAATTATTCCACAATTTAGTTAGAAAATCAACAGTTTATTGGCTTATGCGCTGCCTGCATTATTCCAATGTACACTGTAGCCTTAGGCATTCACAATGCCTATCTATTAAATGACCATAGGTCACCTCCTTTTGTTCCTAGCAGTATGCAGATGATCTTAAATAAAGCCACATAGCTAAATGTCTGCAGCGTGCTACAAACAGACTTTAAAAATCCTAAACCTAAATGACTGTTTTGATCAGGCATCTCTTATAGATGTCTAACGTGGCAAGAAGTACCTATGCTGGATAAGTACATAGCACCTTACGGTGTGCACCCATATGAATTACTATAATCTGAAAGAATGAACATGTTGAATAAATGAAAATTAGGTCATGAAAAAGCAAGCTTTTTTATAGTGCCATAAAATCAGGAGCAAAACAAAGAGATTTATCACTGTGGCAGAAATGGTTAATTGCTTCTCAATCCCCACTCTCCCATTCTGTTCATTTTTATCTAGGCAGCTTGCCACCCAGCTAAAAGCCTGTATTCCCCAGTTTGCCCGACTGTGTGGCAAACTTGCCTCAAATCTTCTATAAAATCTAACAGAGGATAAATAAATATAATATGAAAAAATTATCTGTAGGCTTACCTCTTTGATATACCAGCCTGGGAAGATGGTAAATCTTACCTTTCAGCTAAGAACCTCCCTAGCCTGACCTCTGGAACAAGGGGTGATGGAAGTTGGCAAAATAATTAAGTTTGTTTGACCTGAACATATGCATACATGCTCATTTCTTACCACTAATCATAACCAAAAAGACAAAAAAGAGCAAACAAATCAGGAATCAGCTATGTAACCCTAATGGTGATCCTTTGCTACTACAACATACTTGTCAAAAGACACCCATGCTCTTCTGAGATGAGAAAGGAGTTAAGAAAGCATATAGGTTTAGAAAGGGTCAGAAGCAAGGTTCAGAAAACTGTATCTCCTCCTGCCAATTCTGATTTCGGATCTTATTACAGACACCAAAGTGCTTCTGTTCCTCTTGGTTCCCCAAACCTTATTTCAGTGGCTGCCTTTGGCCGTATCCTGTGGGTGTTCCTCCCTCCTCCCCAAGTCTCCTAAGTCCTGCTTCAGGACTCCTGCAGTTCAAAAAGACACTAACTTGCTATGCAACCATATCAAGTAATGGAGTTGGACTGTCCTTAAATAATGATGTGGCTTCATTTCATAAAATTGTATATTTAAGTCATAAAATATGGATCTAGATATCACCAAATCTAAGGTCTCAGGCTTTAGGTATCAAAGTATTACTATCTTCAGTTTTACAAGTGAATCACAGAAAGAATAAGGGACTTCTCTGAGATCACTTGACTTGTTTTCTAAGAAAAGACCAGAACCCAGGTCTCCTGTCGCCTAAAAGTTACTCTTTTTTAAACTTCATGGAAGGGGGTTACATAAGGCATCTACCAAAAGCAAAAATATATTGCAGAAATTTCTTCAGTGTTACTTATCAGCAAGGGTAGTCATGGGTGTATCCGTTATACACTGTCACAAGCATGTTGTGTAACAAACTACCCACAAATTACCCACTTGTTTTCAGTGGCTTAAAACAAGTGATTTGTTCTCACAGCTCTGCAGGTCAATTGGGATGGCTCTGCTTCTCTCTTGTTCTTTTCCCAGGACCAGTGAACTAACTAAAGAATGTCCCTCTCAAGATGATAACTGAGGCACGAGAGGGCAAGTAAAAACACATGATAACTTTTCAATGCGTCCATTGGTCAAAACAAGTTACATGTTCAATCCCAACATCACTAGGATAAGAAAATATACCCCAACTACAGTGGGAGCGGTCACTGCAAAGTAATGCGGCAAAAGATGAGGAGGCACAGTCCTCTTGGGAACTGTAGCAGCTGGAGCAGGGATGGGGGGGATGTCAAGTGAAGAGTTGGAATAGTAATGCAGTCTATCATAGCATAATGTATTGGAAGAAATTAGAGTTTTTATAAAAGTATATTATTTGCAGTCAATGCCCACCATAGACGAAGCTAACAAATTGTTTCAGACTCTTTAAAATTCCTTTAAGTGATTACATTTTCTAGAGGAGCCCAATGTAATCCAAAACACAATTTTTTTTTTTTAGGATAGAATTGAAAAAAAAGGCAAAGAACTTGATTGATGAAAACTGATTGCCAGCAATGTTTTTAAAGGGATCTCACTTAGATAAGCAGATAAAATGTTTATAACTTTAAAAAAAAAGATGAAATGTGAGAAGTTGGATGAATACCAAAGAGTTTAAAAATGTCAGTTCAAGGGACTTCCCTGGTGGTCCAGTGGTTAAGAATTCACCTTCCAATGCAGGGGACGTGGGTTTGATCCCTGGTCGGGGAACTAAGATCCCACAGGCTGCGGAGCAACTAAGCCTATTTGCTGCAACTACTGAGCCCGTGCGCTCTAGAGCCTGTGCACCAGAACTAAAGAGCTTGCATGCTGCAACTAGAGAGAAGCCCGCGCACAGCAATGAAGAGCCCACGCGCTGCAACAAAAGATCCTGCATGCCGCAACGAAGATCCCGCGTGCTGCAACTAAGACCCAAAGCAGCCAAATAAATAAAATAAATAAATAAATTCTAAAAAAAAGTCAGTTCAAGTAGAACTTCAATTAATAAAACATGTTCATCACTAAGCTGTGTGTGTGTGTGTGTGTGTGTGTGTGTGTGTGTGTGTATAAAATGGATGTTGTTTTCATGCTGTGCCATCTATTTGTTAATGAAGTGTTATGACTCTTTACCAAGTAATTATTATAAGGTACCATTCACAAAAACTACTCTATCATGATACATTAAGAATTCAATTCAACAGGGGAAAAGCATAGAGGTTTTCTTTTTTTCATATTTGTTTTTTGTCAGTGTTGTTGGTGAGCTCACAGGGACACTTCAATGACGAGACATACTTTTTATTTCAAAATAAACTATTCCATCTTATGGCAGTTTAAATTTCATAATGTACAGGTTCTTTTCTAAATAATACCTGATTTAAATTGGCAAGTAGCATAACTTCTTCTACAATCACAGCTTCATGATGTACTTTTGCTAAATAAATGTATTTATCATCAAACTGTGAAAAATCTGAATTTAATTTATTGTTCCATCTTGCTGGGAAAAAAAAAAATCTGTGTTTCTCCTCTGAAGTCAATTAGTACTTCATTTATAACCACTTGTTCAGAATATGTTAATACCAGAAAAAAATTGTCAGGTATGTTTTCATCATTTGATAAAACATTTCTTTTAAAAATTAAAAAATAAAAAGTCAGGGCTGCTCTCTTTCTCATTGCTAGGTGAAGTAACACATATTAAGGAAATGAATGTTAAATTGTTTTTTAGCCAAGACATGGAAGCAACCTAACTGTCCATCAGCAGATTAATGGATAAAGAAGATATGGTACATATACACAATGGAATATTACTCAGCCATAAAAAAGAATGAAATAATGTCATTTGCAGTAACATGGATGGACTTAGAAATTATCATATTAAGTGAAGTAAGTCAGACAAAGACAAATATCATATGATATCACTTATATGTGGAATCTAAAAAAAAGGATATGAATGAACTTATTTACAAAACAGAAATAGACTCACAGACATAGAAAACAAACTTGTGGCTACCAAAGTGGAGAGTGGGGGAGGGAACTGGGTTGGAGGGAGAGAGAAGTTAGGAGTTTGGGATTAACATATACACACCACTAAATAGATAAACAACAAGGACCTATAATATAGCACATGAACTATATTTAATATCTTGTAATAATATATAATGGAAAAGAATCTGAAAAAGAATATATATGTATGTATAACTGAATCACTTTGCTGTATACCTGAAACTAACACAACATTGTAAATCAACTATACTTCAATAAAAATTTGGTTAAAAAATTGTTTTTGATGTCCCAATTATATCAAATTTTTAGTGCTTCTGATTTTAGTGAAGAATATATTTGTAGTCATTCAGCCTTTTCCACATAGAGATTACACTGAATTTTAAGAATTGACTCATTGAGAAATTACCACTCTTTCAGATTTGATTTATGGAGGAACTCAAATAGGCTAAAAAAGGTCACAATGAAGGTCACTTACAAACTACAACAAATCAAAGTTTTCTGTCTTTTTCAGTGGCCAGTTCATCACCATCACAAGCAATCTCTCTGAAGCCCAATTTGTGAATATTTAAACTACTGCCTTTGAGTAAGGCAACCCAAACCACCTCTCTGTGGCCTCCATGATGCCCCAGTGGTTTTCATTTGGTAATTCTTTGTTCTCACAAAATAGGACACTCTCAAACATTTTTGAGGAATAATTAAATATGATTATAGAGCTTATTAGGAGTATTTACATTTGGTACATTAATTCTAAAGAATTCCAAAATATGAAGACCATTTCTGCTTGTATCTGTTATATTACAGGTACCTAATAATCCCTGGAATATAATGTGTGCTTCATAAAGATTTGTTGAATAAAATAATGAAAACAGTACTAAAGACCAGCTTGTCTCAAAATTTTAAATAATATTTTGACACTCAAAGAACATGGATTTTTCCCAAATGGTCTTAATGTTGGTATAATATGAATAAAAATAGTATGTTATCTATGATATCAATCATGAAACCCTTAGTTTCTAAGTGGCAAATAGGCAATAAAAAATGATCAATTCATTTCCATTAATTTCTCATACATTGTTCTATCCAAATCAATGGAAAATCATCCTTATTGATTAAAGTGGCTTAAATGTTTAACAGTGCACCCATTTTTTGTTGTTCACAAAATCAAAATCTCAACATGTTCTTTATTTCACAGAGACCTAACAGTGGAAAACACAGACTTAATGACCCCCAATTGCTTCATTGACCACCAACTATGGGATTTATTTTAATTACTATCCTCTTTATTTATGATTTTAATATAAGTGCTTCTAGTCTTTTATCTATAAATATCTTTATGGAGTAAATATAATATTGTGCACACAAATGAGCTATTGTTGCTCTTGAAATTTAAATTTAGAATGCAAATATTCACCTGTTATTAAAAACTTTAAGTCATCTTTTAATAGTACATAATAGTCAATTAGATATATTTACAAAATCCTATATATCTACTTCCTAATTATTAAGTTTATTAGGTTACTTCCATTTTAAGTCATTATATATAACACCATGGTGCACAATTGTACATATACTTTGGTTTTAGGCATTTCAGATTATTTTCTTAGGCTATATTCCATAAGTGAAATTATTAGGCCAAATAATAGGGAAATTTTCAAACATTTTGTTCAAATTTCCAAATTACCTTCCAAAAGAGTTTATGACAGATAATTCTCCCATTAGTTTTACATTTGAATGATAGCCTCACTTCCATCTCACTAGCATTTAGCTTAGTCTTATTCTAAAGGAGACTGTTAATTTGAAAGATGAGAAATGACATTATTTTTGCTTTAAATCTACATTTCTTTCATTACTAATGAGGTTAATTTATTTATCTTAATGATTATTTGTATATGGTAAATGTTCTATCTCTGATTATCTAATTTCCAAAAATGATTTCTTTAAATTAAAATATTCCTTCTAAAAAAATGATACAAATGAACTTATTTACAAAATAGAAACAGACTCATTGACTTAGAGAATGAACTTATGGCTACTGGGGGAAGGGTTGGGGGAGGGATAGTTAGGGAGTTTAGGATTGACATGTACACACTACTACATTTAAAATAGTTAACCAATAAGGACTACTGTATAGCATAGGGAACTCTGCTCAGTGCTCTGTAATAACCTAAATGGGAAAAGAATTTAAATAAGAATAGATACATGTATATGTATAACTGAATCACTTTGCTGTACACCTGAAACTAACACAAGATTGTTAATCAACTATACTCCAATATAAAATTTTTTTAAAATGTAAAAAGATTAAAAGATTCTAGGTCCCATTTAGTTGCCTTTCATCTGGTATAAAGAATCTCATTTCCTTCCATTTTGTGAAAATCTGGCAGTTAAATATTTACCATGTACCATTACCCTGGAAACTGGAGCCAGGTTCACTCTGGCCTTTCTGTGGCTGCACCTCTCTCTACAAGGCAAGGAGTCCATGGGGCCAAGAGGACAAAGCCTGTGCGCCCTGCCATCACAGTCCGGATGCCCAGCACCTGGAATTCCCTCTGTGAATGGCTCCAAGTCTATACCAGGGGTGGCATGGGCCCCTGTCGTAGGCTTGCCCTAGAACTGCCAATGTTAGAAACAAGTCCTGCATGGACTCTTCCATATCTATCTTTTGAGTATATTGTTCTCAACTCATTCACAAAATTAATCCCTGGAGCTTTATATTTATGTTCAGCTAGTTGCAGGGCCAAGTTATTAAACACAAGGGAATTGGAGTCAGTATGGATTTGAATTCTGTCTCTGCGACTTATTAGCTTTGCGACTTTAAATAAGCAACTTAATGTTTCTAACTAACATAGTATTAGGATTATAGAATTACTTAATGTATACAGCGTTTGGCATATAAAGTAACTTGGTAAATTATGGTCTTCATTATGAGGAGAAAAAAATCAAGTATTAGGAAAATTATGCATTCTATTCATCTTCTGAGTATGTATTCAGGCAGAAGATGTACTGTGAACTTATGTGTATGTGTGTACGTGCCTGTGTTCACACATGTAGTCATAAAGACATAGGTTTAAACTAAAAATTGAATGTTAGAGATTGACTAAATTCGGCTTGAAAGGTGCAAAAGTAGTAAAAACATATTCAGTCTTCTTTGTATGAAATTACAGCATGATGTATCATAAAGAGCATCAAACTCAAAATCAGCAAGTCTTATATTCACACCAGACTCTTAGGAAAGTAAACGCTCTGAACTTCAAATTCCCTATCTATAAAATGACAATAATAATCTTTCTCTGCCCACATAAAAGTATGATTTTCCATATATTTATGCTTACTTATTTTACATTTATATGAATTTATAGATATAAATTATAAAATTTTATCCACCTTTAATATTAGTAGTAAGAGTAGTATCTACAGTAGTTACATAGTCATTATAGCAGTAGTATCTATAGTTATAGATATCTATAGTGATTATAGACAGTACTACCTATAGTAGTTCTTGTGATTGGTTTATAGTCACTACTCTAGTTAGAATATTTTTACTCAAAATGTACCTATACTTGTTTTGGCTTCCCTGATGTCTTATTGAATTAGCATTAAAAATTAAATGGAAAATATATGTATTCAATGAGACAAGAAGGGATAAAGTCAGTCTGAAAATCTTTAATTTTGGCGACATGGAACTGAATTCAACTCAATCCAATCATCCAGATAGGAAAATAAATGTAATATGGCTCATTATTTCTGTGTGTGTATATATACATGTGTATAAATGTGTGTGTGTGTGTGTGTGTGTGTGTGTGAGAGAGAGAGAGAGAGAGCATGCCTTGCAGAAATAGTGAGAAACTAGGCATATGATTCATTCTCTGTTTAAAAAATAAAAAACTCTAGACCTCAGAAACATAAATAGAGCAATAGGTTAAAACAAATTGTAGAGGGATAAGAAAACGCTGTCACTATCCAACTTAATATTAACTCTCTTGTTTTCTTAAGTATATTGACATTTATACCTTACCACTAACAAGTAAGTACTTTGGTACCCTCTCATGTCATTTGGTCTTCTCCTTCTCATCATATTAATGATGGCTAGAATTTTACTTCTAAGTTAATTTTGGACGTATGTTTTCATTTTTGTTTCATTAATCCTAGTTCCTTTTTTTAATAAACAAAAATAACTTTTACCAAGATATTTGATCACTCTTCATCTATCTTGCCTCATCTCCTAAAATTGTTTCTCTCCTATTTCTCAAAAATGCTCTTACAATGGATCTTTGTGTGACAACACTTCTAAGGTTTTCATTTTTTAATGCTTGAGAGTATTTTCATTAAATGTCTTCATCTGAATGGTAAGTTGGCTGGACATAAAGTTATAGATCAAAGTTCATTTCCTTCTTGTTTTTAAATATTTATTTAGTTTTGGCTGTGCCGGGTCTTAGTTTCGGCACGCGGGATCTTTAGTTGCAGCACGCGGACTTCTTAGTTGCAGCCTGCATGTGGGTTCTAGTTCCCTGACCAGGAATCGAACCCAGGCCCCCTGCATTGGGAGCGTGCGGTCTTACCCACTGGACCACCAGGGAAGTCCCAGTTCACTTCCTTTTATACTTCAAAAATATTACTCTGTTACCTTCTTACTTCTAGTATTACTGATGGGAAGTTCAAAGTTAACCTAAGGTTTTTTTCCTTTGTAGGTAAACCTCTCACTGACTTTACTTAGTATTCCATCTTTGATTCTGATATTCTTAAATTTCTCAACAATGTGGATTTTTTTCTTTGTATCTTCTCGATGCTGTATGAACCCATTATATCTGAAGCTTATTTTTTTATTCTGGGAAATTTACTTCCATTATTTCTTCAAATATTTTCTTCTCTCCATTTTTACTTTTTTTCTTCCTTCTGAATTCTCCATTGTATCTCCTATTCCAATCCTTCATATCTCTTTAGCCTTTCCTTTTATATTTTTAAACACTTTATTATTTCCTAACGACTTCTGGAGGGTTTTCCAATCTGATTTTCCAATTCGACTAAATTGTTCTTCAGCTATATCCATCAGACATATTCATCCCACACATTAGATTCTATACTTCAAATAATTTTTCATACCGCATTTTCTATTTGGTTACTCCTTATGATACTAGTTATGTTTCATATTAATATCATCCCTTATTTCTTTAAAATTAGCATGGTTATTTTAATTTATTGGTTCATGTATTAGAATAGATTATGATGTAGTAATAAAAAATCCTAAAACCTCAGTGGTTTAACTCATGCAAAGTCCATTACAAGCCTCAGCAATGCTCCAGGGAAACAGGATGTGGTGTCTCAGAAATCCAGATAGTTGGAGGCTCCACCACCAAGTAGTTGAACTGTCTGGAGCATGCAACGCATTTGGCCAACACAGCAGGGGAAAAAGAGCTCTGGAGAATCCTGTACTGGCAATTAAAAGCTTCACACTTTAGCAATAAATCATAACTTTGACTCATAAAGAAGTTGCCCAGTACTAGTCACATGATCCTGCCTAACTGCAGAGGTGGAAAAGGGCAACTCTCCTATTTACCTGGAGAGAAGAAGTTGATATGGATGAACATTACACACCACTAGAGTCCCTCTGTTCCAGTACATCTGCTTCAGATTACATATACTATTCTATTCATTGATTTGCTTTTGAGGCAGTTGAACTCCTCAGGTAAAGAGGAAGGGTCACCACTGTAGTGCTTAACTTAATGTGTCAACTTGACTAGGCCATGGTACCCAGATATTTGGTCAAACATTATTCTAGAGGTTTCTGTAAAGGCAATTTTTCAAGATGAGAGTAACATTTAAATCAGCAGACTTTGAGTAAAGTAGACCATAATGTGGGTGGAACTCATCCAATCAGTTGAAGGTCTTATTATAAAAAGACTGACCTCCCTATAGGAAGATGGGATTCTGTCAGTAGACAGCCTTTGGACTCGAAGTGCAACATCAACTCTTCCCTGGGTCTCCAGGCTACTCTGCAGATTATGCATTTGCTTCTACTATCAAGTGAGCCAATTCCTTAAAACTAATCTATCTCTCTCTCTCTTCTCTCTCTCCCTCTCCATATACACATATCTCCTGTGGACTCTGTTTCTCTGTTAAACCCTGACTAACACACTAATAAAGCTTGAGTCATGGACTCTCACTACCAAATGGTCATATATTTTTGTACATCTGCAAAAGTAAGATACTTGTATGCAATCAGTTAAGACTTCTGTCTCTTTCTTCTGTTTCCACTTCCATTCTAAGATACATGATTCACAGTGACTCCTGAGTACAGTTATTACTAGCTGCACCTGTGTAAAAATAGCTTCTGGGAATACTCGTTTAGTGCACTGTGCCAACTCATCCTGCATCATGACATGAAAAAGGTCGTATTGTAGTATGAGAATGTTCTTCAGTGTCCAGCACTGAGAATATAAAGGAAGTGGTTTGAAATGCACAAAGCTAAAAAATAATATGTGAAAAAATGATTCCAATCACCAGATATGGAAAATTATAACAGAATTTGTTTTTCAATGATCCCCCTAGTCAAAATGGAAGTTCTCTGTTTTTAAAAATATACTTGAAAATTCAAAATACATAATTTCAAATGCAACATACAATTTTCCTTTCTTGATACAATCATGCAAAATAGGATTGATAAGATGTCCTGTGACTATAAAGCACAAAACTATAGCAGTATCAAAAACATGTCAGTGTATGAAGTTGTATGATTTATGCATCTAGGTATCAATAAGAAAATCAAAATTGAACAATCATATCATAGAAAAAGATAAAATATATTTCTTGTTTTAAATTGTAATTATCTTTGATAATATAACTGTTGACAGATAAAGAGGTGAACAAAGAAAATAAAGAAAAAAAAAGGAAAACAGTTTTATAGGAATTTGTCATCTGGTTAATTAATAGAAATACTTTTTCTAGATTTAGTGATGTTTGTGTTATCTCTCAGTTTTAAAACACGTGCATTTTATTGTTATTTCTTGTGTCAGCCTAAACAAATAATCGTTTTCACACCTGATTTTGTATCTGTAATTTTGTTTTTCTGTTTTGTAAGATATAAAACGGTATAATTTTCAGGCCTCATAATCCTGGATCCACCCCTTCTCAGAGGTCTCCATCACAGATTCCCCTGTAATCCCCATGGGGCAAGACCAGAGTAGGGGCTCCCACAAAGCGATCCACAGTGCTGGGGGGCTGGCTGTCCCCCTGGAGGCCCCGGAGGCTCAGGGGAAAGCTCTCTGTGCGGTACGGCGCTGGCCTGCGGGAGGGGCAGCGCGGTCAGCCTGCAGTCACTTCTCTTACCTTGGATTGCAGCCTGTCTTGGTCTCTGTGGTGCAGAGGGGTGCTTCAGCCTCACGCCAGTGTTCTTGGATTCTCTCTGTGGTGTCTTGTTCATGAATGGTTGTCAGCTGTTCTCCTGAGGGGGAACCAAGTCAGGAGCCACCTATGTCTCCATCCTGCTGACATCACTCTCCATAGGTCTCATTCTTGTGTCTGCTGAACCTATGTCTTCTTGAGGGTATCAGCTGTTCTATCTGGTTAATGGAAAATGGCACAAGATTAAACGCTGAATCAATTAGTCCAGGTGAGTTGGGGGGTGGGGGTGGAGACAAGCCCCCACAGCTGAGTATCTCAGCCTCCACAGAATCCCTGGTGACCTTTTGGCTGACCCTCCAGCAGGCAGCTACTCCAATCAGGGTTTCTTTAAAGCCTTAGGTGAATCAACAGAAGCAGGTTCACTCCGGAGGCTGAAAACTGAAGAGTTTAATGGGGAAATAAATGCTGGAGAACAGCGAGTCATATACCTATGTTAATAACTTCTTGCTGGAGCAGGCCTTTTTTTGCACTGCTGTACTACTCCCTGAATTGGCAACAGCAGTGATCCTCTGAGCTGCTGGGGAAAGGAAGGTGTTTCCAGTAAAGCTTCTCCTGCAGAGCAAGAAAAAGGCAAGTGAAGCTTAACAAAACTTTTTATTTCAAATTTTAGCATGTATCAGATTACCTGGATGGCTTGTTTAATCATAAATAGCTAGGCTTTAGCCTAGGTTTCTGATTTAGTAGGTCTGGAATTAGCCAATAATTTGTATTTTTAAATTTGTATTTCGAATAAGCTTGAGGTGATACTGATGCTACTGGTCTTCGTAGCACACTGGAGAACCACTGTTCTATCCCATTCTCCTGTTTTCTGCCTCTGCCTTTCCTCTGCCCCAGGCTCCTACTACCCAATTATCCTGTGCAAACTAGTCCTCAGATGGTCTTCCCTCTGCAAGGAGGGGTGGGGGCTGGGGGGAGTGTTTGTCCTCTATGAGTTCCTTAAATTTATAGTTCCTTTCACTTCTATAATTTCTCCAGCATTCATTATGGAGGACAGAGGCTGAAACTTATTTCATCATCTTGGCAAAACCAGAACCCACACCTCCTTCAGCCTCCTCCTGTCTCCTTAGTTTAATATTTAACTAAAGCCTTGGTGATGAGTCATCCTGGTTTTGCCAGATAAAAATAAAATAATATAAAAAATGCCTTGTTAAACTGTCTATTCCTATTCAATTAAGTAACATAAAGTACACCAATACTGCGAAGTTGTCATCTGAAATCATGTCCAACAATAGATTGCCTCTATTACAGCAAGTTTCATCTGGAAAACCCATTAAAATAAAAGGTCAGCTTGATGGAGAAGGAAGTGGTAAAAGATCGTGAAAAGAAAACAGAGGAATGCAAAAAGTTTCTAAAACCAGGGATTGTGAGACCAAAGCTATAGTTATATGAATTTTAGACCAAGAATTTTCAAACTGTTAAATGTTGCCTTTATGTTGGAAATAAATGTCTTCAGAAACTTGATTATGCAGCAGTATTTTAATTATATATGTAGGTTTAAAAAAATCTATTGCCATTTAAGTAACATGTATAATAAATCATAATAAAATAAAGTAATAGTTTATATAGCCAATGACTCATTGCAAAGGGGCAAACTGAATTTTTTTTTTAAATGAAGGAAAACAAAGGAATAATAGAAGAAAGAAAAACTACATATTAAGTAAACTCTACAGTGAGACTGGCAACTTGTCAAAGGCAAACTATTCATTTTTATCTGAATCACACATACACACACACATACACAACACACAAATACACACACACACAAATAATACATTTCTTGTCTGTAAGTGACTATATTTATACTCTTTGCTTTCAGGTGGAGTCCTTTGATTGCTCTAAGCATGCCTGCTATAGGATAAAGACTAAACTGTAGATGTGTACCTAAAATAAAAAAAAAATTAAAAAAGAAGTGGTTTTAAACAATTAGAAAAAGTTATACGTACATTTATATAGTATCCACGGTACTTTCTCATGGAATTATTCTCCTGGGACCCTCTCCCTTCCTAACCCCCTACTCCAACACATAGAGGAACAGAGTACACTTTGAAACACCCTGCTCTAGCCGATGTAAAAGATCTGAAATTAACAACAGTGCAGATTTAAAAGGACGCTTTTTCTCTTTAAATTGGGAAGAGTTGAAGATAGTTTCGCAGCTCCTCAGAGGCAGCTGTTAGGAGAGCCACAAACACAGAGCTCAGTGCCTTAGCCTCGCTGCCTCATCCTGTGTCATTCTCCAAAGGAAGCCAAGGCCCCTTGTCCATGGCCCTGTTCTCTCTGCAGAATGGCTATGAAAGATGAGTGCCAAATTACAGTAATTTAGACATTTTAACAATTTTCTGGTAGCAGACTATAATTGACATTCATCTGTGGAGTGGAGTAAGGTTAACGATTCAATCACATTTTTATTATGAAGGAATCTTACCCTGCTTAAATCTGCCAAAAAAAAGAGGGGGGGGGAGTCAATATGTATTGTTTCTGCAGTGTTGTTAGTGGTCATAGTTCCTAAGGAGAGCATTGTTTAAGCTAGTCCTTCGCTCACCATGTAAATTATTCTACCTAAGCGGTTCAAGAAAAATGAGCATGGGATGCTAAATTGCAAATTCCTTGATGCAGATTTAAGTAAAGTAAAAATCCACCCTCTGTAGTCATGACTGTGATGAATGTTTCCTTGGTACATGTCAGAATTGTTTGTCGAGACATTCCGTTGATCAGGAAATGGCTTTGCCTATCCAAAAAGCCTAATAGAGCCTTAGATCCAGAGTGAGCAGCTCTCCTGACAGTACTGGTTTTTATTAGATATACAGCTGCAATCCTCAGCCACAATAGAAAAAAAGACAGCTTTGGAGGTACAGCAAAGTTTGGAAAGTGTGAGGGTGCCAGAGAAAAATCACTGGAAGATGTCACTTGCTTTACAACTTTCTGTGCCCACCTTCAACTTACAGGGCTCTGGGTCCTTGGAGGGAAGTCTTCTTTGTGGACTCATTTCAAAGAGTTTTCTCTGAACATGAATGCTCCAGCTCCCCATGGGGTCATGAAGCAAGAATGAATAGGCTATACATTTACCTGTATAGCTGCTGAAAACAACAACAAAGAACGGCTTCAATGTAAAAAAAACAAACAAACAGTACAATGCCTTCACTTAAGATGCTATACCATTTTCTACAGTATGATGTTCTGAATGCTCAAGAACAATTTTGTAACAAATAACCTGCTAGTTAAGAGAGCAACTATGGATACATTTTTTTCCCACGGCAGGAAATCTGTGAGTGGAGGGGACAGAATAGGCCCAGAGTGTACTCCTCTGTCTCTTCCTGCTGGAAAACAGAGAAGAAGCCCCCTGATGGAACTACAAACCCAGAGAAAAACAGTAACTACTGTGCAGTTCCCTCAGGGCAACGAAGCCATGTGTCAGTTGAGGATTTCTGAATACAAGTATCTTTATTCCAAAAAATTCTCAGTATTGGACTTTCTAGTGTTGTGAGAAATCAATGGGGAAATTAATTTGTGGGAAGGAACAGAGAATAGGACTTAAAAAAGAGTCAAGGTTTTGGCATCAGAGGGATTTGGGGTTTTAATCCCACAAAGACAAAGGACATTCTTGAGCCAATTCTTTCTATTCTCTGAGAATTATTTTCCTTGTCTGTGAAATGAGGACTGACAAAATATTCTCTAAGATCCATTTAAGTTTGAATATGGCACCTGAGGAATCTTCCTGTACAAAGACATAAAGTCACTAATCACATATGAAGCCATTCTGTTTTCTACCTTTGGTTTAAGATTGAGGCAGCATTTTGGTTAGGAGATCAGATCTAAGTCAGGCATACTTGTGTCTGAATATTGGCACTTCCACCTACCAGCTGCATGATCCTGGGAAAGTTGTCAAACAGGTCTACGCCTTAGTTTCCCCACCTGAAAAATGGAGAGGAAAACAATCTGTCTTATACGGGTGGTCGAGAGAATTAAATGTGTTAATTCAGGTGATGACTTGCAAAGTACTATGAACATGTGAATAGAGGATACAGAACATTCCACAAAATCGTAGGTTTTTTTTTTTTTTTTTTAATCACATTTTACTCTTAGAAATGCATTTACTCTCGGACTTCCCTGGTGGCGCAGTGGTTAAGAATCCGCCTGCCAATGCAGGGGACGTGGGTTCGAGCCCTGGTCTGGGAAGATCCCACATGCCGTGGAGCAACTAAGCCTGTTGTGCGCCACAACTACTGAGCCTGCACTCTAGAGCCCATGAGCCACAACTACTGAAGCCCGTGTGCCTCAACTACTGAAGCCTGTGTGCCTAGAGCCCGTGCTCCTCAACAAGAGAAGCCACTGCAGTGAGAAGCCCGCGCACCGCAATAAGAGTAGCCCCTGCTTGCTGCAACTAGAGAAAGCCCATGTGCAGCAACAGACCCAATGCAGCCATAAATAAATAAAATAAATAAATTTATTTAAAAAAGAAATGCATTTACTCTCAAGGAGACCAAAGACACTGGTCCAGCGTGTTCACCTTTGCCTCTCAGCATCGATCCACATCCTTTAAGACCCTTTCAGAAAACTGTGACCATTTCAGTTTACATGACTGTTTGCAATAAGAACTGATTTGGTTCCGAGAACTCTTTTCTTGCTACTATTGTTTTAGATCTTTGTTTTTGTCACCTTCACATTGAAATAGCATGGAGAAAACTATTGACTTCACTCTCTGAAACCAGAGAGATCTGTGCTTTTTCATTGGCATCCTTCATTTTAAAAATAACTATTATTCAGCAACATTTTAATTATTCTTTTTTTTCAGGTTTCTAAGATTCTTCATATTCTGCCTATTTTTTTTTTAACATCTTTATTGGAGTATAATTGCTTTACAGTGTTGTGTTAGTTTCGGCTGTATAACAAAGTGAATCAGCTATATGCATACGTATGTCCCCATATCCCCTCCCTCTTGCGTCTCCCTCCCACCCTCCTTATCCCATCCCTCTAGGTGGTCACAAAGCACCGAGCTGATCTCCCTGTACCATGCAGCTGCTTCCCACTAGCTATCTATTTTACATCTGGTAGTGTATATATGTCAATGTTACTCTCTTACTTCGGTGCAGCTTACCCTTCCCCCTCCCCGTGTCCGCAAGTCCATTCTCTACACCTGTGTCTTTATTCCTGTTCTGCCCTTAGGTTCATCAGAAGCTCTTTTTTTTTTTTAGATTCCATATATATGTGTTAGCATACGGTATTTGTTTTTCTCTCTCTGACATACTTCACTCTGTATGACAGACTCAAGGTCCATCCACCTCACTGCAAATAACTACATTTCAATTCTTTTTATGGCTGAGTAATATTCCATTGTATGTATGTGCCACATCTTTAACCATTCATCTGTTGATGGACACTTAGGTTGGTTCCATGTCCTGGCTTGTAAATAGTGCTGTAATGAACATTGTGGTACATGACTCTTTTTGAATTATGGTTTTCTCAGGGTATAAACCCAGTAGTGGGATTGCTGGGTCATATGGTAGTTCTATTTTTAGTTTTTTAAGGAACCTCCATACAGTTCTCCATAGTGGCTGTACCAACTTAAATTCTCACCAACAAAGCAAGAGGGTTCCCTTTTCTCCACACCCTCTCCAGCATTTATTGTTTGTAGATTTTTTGATGATGGCCATTCTGGCTGAAGTGAGGTGACACCTCATTGTGGTTTTGATTGGCATCTCTCTAATGATTAGTGACGCTGAGCATCTTTTCATGTGTTTGTTGGCAATCTGTATATCTTCTTTGGAGAAATGTCTATTTAGGTCTTCTGCCCATTTTTGGATTGGGTTGTTTGTTTTTTTGATATTGAGCTGCATGAGCTGCTTGTAAATTTTGGAGATTAATCCTCTGTCATTTGCTTCATTTGCAAATATTTTCTCCCATTCTGAGGGCTGTCTTTTTGTCTTGTTTATGGTTTCCTTTGCTGTGCAAAAGCTTTGAAGTTTCATTAGGTCCCATTTGTTTATTATTGTTTTTAACCATTCATCTGTTGATGGACACTTAGGTTGGTTCCATGTCCTGGCTTGTAAATAGTGCTGTAATGAACACTGTGGGTCAAAAAGGATCTTGCTGTGATATGTCACAGAGTGTTCTGCCTATGTTTTCCTTGAAGAGTTTTATAGTGTCTGGCCTTACATTTAGGTCTTTAATCCATTTGGAGTTTACTTTTGTGTATGGTGTTAGGGAGTGTTCTAATTTCAGTCTTTTACATGTAGCTGTCCAGTTTTCCCAGCACCACTTCTTGAAGTGGCTGTCTTTTCTCCATTGTATATTCTTGCCTCCTTTATCAAAGATAAGGTGACGATATGTGTGTGGGTTTATCTCTGGGCTTTCTGTCCTGTTCCATTGATCTATATTTCTGTTTTTGTGCCACTACCATACTGTCTTGATTACTGTAGCTTTGTAGTATAGTCTGAAGTCCGGGAGCCTGATTCCTCCAGTTCTGTTTTTCTTTTTCAAGATTGCTTTGGCTATTCGGGGTCTTTTGTGTTTCCATACAAATTGTGAAATTTTTTGTTCTAGTTCTGTGAAAAACGCCATTGGTAATTTGATAGTGATTGCATTGAATCTGTAGATTGCCTTGGGTAGTATGGTCATTTTCACAATATTGATTCTTCCAATCCAAGAACATGGTATCTCTCCATCTGTTTGTGTCATGTTAATTTCTTTCATCAGTGTCTTATAGTTTTCTGCATACAGGTCTTTTGTCACCTTACGTAGGTTTATTCCTAGGTATTTTATTCTTTTTGTTGCAATGGTAAATGGGAGTGTTTCCTTAATTGCTCTTTCAGATTTTTCATCATCAGTGTATAGGAATGCAAGGGATTTCTGTGCATTAATTTTGTATCCTGCTACTTTACCAAATTCGTTGATTAGCTCTAGTAGTTTTCTGGTAGCATCTTTAGGATTCTCTATGTATAGTATCATGTCATCGGCAAACAGTGACAGCTTTACTTCTTCTTTTCTGATTTGTATTCCTTTTATTTCTTTTTCTTCTCTGATTGCTGTGGCTAAACCTTCTGGAAAATATGTTGAATAATAGTGGTGAGAGTGGACAACCTTGTCTTGTTCCTGATCTTAGTGGAAATGGTTTCAGTTTTTCACCATTGAGAACGATGTTGGCTGTGGGTCTGTCATATATGGCCTTTATTATGTTGAGGTAAGTTCCCTCTTTGCCTACTTTCTTGACGGTTTTTATCATAAATCGTTGTTGAATTTTGTCAGAAGCTTCTTCTGCATCCATTGAGATGATCATATGGTTTTCTCCTTCAGTTTGTTAATATGGTGTATCACATTGATTTTTTTGCATATATTGAAGAATCCTTGCATTCCTGAGATAAACCCCACTTGATCATGGTGTATGATCCTTTTAATGTGCTGTTGGATTCTCTTCGCTAGTATTTTGTTGAGGATTTCTGCATCTATGTTCATCAGTGATATTGGCCTGTAGTTTTCTTTTTTTGTGACATCATTGTCTGCTTTTGGTATCAGGGTGATGGTGGCCTCACAGAATGAGTTTGGGAGTGTTCCTCCCTCTGCTATATTTTGGAAGAGTTTGAGAAGGATAGGTGTTAGCTCTTCTCTAAATGTTTGATAGAATTCGCCTGTGAAGCCATCTGGTCCTGGGCTTTTGTTTGTTGGAAGATTTTCAATCACAGTTTCAATTTCAGTGTTTGTGATTGATCTGTTTATATTTTCTATTTCTTCCTGGTTCAGTCTGTTAAGGTTGTGCTTTTCTACGAATTTGTCCATTTCTTCCAGGTTGTCCATTTTATTGGCATATAGTTGCTTGTAGTACTCTCTCATGGTCCTTTGTATTTCTGCAGTATCAGTTGTTACTTCTCCTTTTTCATTTCTAATTCTATTGATTTAAGTCTTCTCCCTTTCTTTCTTGATGAGTCTAGCTAATGGTTTATCAATTTTGTTTATCTTCTCTAAGAACCAGCTTCTAGTTTATTGATCTTTGCTATTGTTTCCTTCATTTCTTTTTCATTTATTTCTGATCTGATCTTTATGATTTCTTTCCTTCTGCTAACTATGGGTTTTTTTTGTTCTTCTTTCTCTAATTGCTTTAGGTGTAAAGTTCTGTTGTTGATTTGAAATGTTTCTTGTTTCTTGATGTAGGATTGTATTGCTATAAACTTCCCTCTTAAAACTGCTTTTGCTGCATCCCATAGGTTTTGGGTCGTCGTGTGTTCATTGTCATTTGTTTCTAGGTATTTTTTGATTTCCTCTTTGAATTCTTCAGTGATCTCTTGGTTATTTAGTTGTGTATTGTGTAGCTCCACGTGTTTGTATTTTTTAAAGACTTTTTCCTGTAATTGATATCTAGTCTCATACTGTTGTGGTCGGAAAAGATACTTGATGTGATTTCAATTTTCTTAAATTTACCAAGACTTGATTTGTGACCCAAGATACGATCTATCCTGGGGAATGTTCCATGAGCACTTGAGAAGAAAGTGTATTCTGTTGTTTTTGGATGGAATGTCCTATAAATATCAATTAAGTCCATCTTGTTTAACGTATCACTTAAAGTTTGTGTTTCCTTATTTGTTTTCATTTCAGATGATCTGTCCATTGGTGAAAGTGGGGTGTTAAAGTCCCCTCCTGTAACTGTGCTACTGTCGATTTTCCTTTTTTATGGCTGTTAGCATTTGCTTTATGTATTGAGGTGCTCCTCTGTTGGGTGCATAAATATTTACAATTGTTATATCTTCTTCTTGGATTGACCCCTTGATCATTACATAGTGTTCTTCTTTGTCTCTTGTAATAGTTTTTATTTTAAAGTCTATTTTGTCTGATATGAGAATGGCTACTCCAGCTTTCTTTTGATTTCCGTTTGCACGGAATATCTTTTTCCATCCCCTCACTTTCAGTCTGTATGTGTCCCTAGGTCTGAGGTGGGGTCTCTTGTAGACAGCATGTATACGGGTCTTGTTTTTGTATCCATTCAGCCAGTCTGTGTCTTTTGGTTGGAGCATTTAATCCATGTACATTTAAGGTAACTATCGATATGTATGTTCCTATTACCATTTTCTTAATTGTTTTTGGCTTGTTATTGTAGATCTTTTCCTTCTCTTGTGTTTCGTGCTTAGAGAAGTTCCTTTAGCATTCGTTGTAAAGCTGGTTTGGTGGTGCTGAATTCTCTTAACTTTTGCTTGTTCGTAAAGGTTTTAATTTCTCCATCAAATCTGAATGAGATCCTTGCTGGATAGAGTAATCTTGGTTGTAGGTTTTTCCCTTTCATCAGTTTAAATATGTCCTGCCACTTCCTTCTGGCTTGCAGAGTTTCTTCTGAAGGCTCAGCTGTTAACCTCATGGGGATTCCCTTGTATGTTATTTGTTGTTTTTCCCTTGCTGCTTTTAATATTTTTTCTTTGTATTTAATTTTTGATAGTTTGATTAATATGTGTCTTAGTGTGTTTCTCTGTGGGTCTATCCTGTATGGTACTCTCTGTTCTTCCTGGACTTGACTGATTATTTCCTTTCCCATGTTAGGGAGGTTTTCACCTATAATCTCTTCAAATATTTTCTCAGACTCTTTCTTTTTCTCCTCTTATTCTGGGACTCCTATAATTTGAATGTTGGTGCATTTAATGTTGTCCCAGAGGTCTCTGAGAGTGTCCTTAATTCTTTTCATTTTTTTTTTCTTTATTCTGCTCCCTGGCAGTTATTTCTACCATTTTATCTTCCAGCTCACTTATCAGTTCTTCTGCTTCAATTATTCTGTTACTGATTCCTTCTAGAGTATTTTTAATTTCAGTTATTGTGTTGTTCATCACTGTTTGTTTGCTCTTTAGGTCTTCTAGATCCTTGTTAAATGTTTCTTGTATTTTCTCCATTCTGTTTCCACGATTTTGGATCATCTTTACTATCATTACTCTGAATTCTTTTTTCAGGTATCTTTCCTATTTCATCTTCATTTATTTGGTCTTGTAGGTTTTTACCTTGCTCCTTCGTCTGTAACAAACTTTTTTGTCATTTCTTTTTTCTTTTTTTTTGTTGGTTGTTTCTGTATTCCTTTCTTACTGGTTGTTTGGCCTGAGACGTCCAGCACTGGAGTTTGCAGGCAGTTGGATAGAGCTGGGTGTTGGTGCTGAGATGAGGATCTCTGGGATGCCTCACTCAGACTGATATTCTCTGTGGTGTGAGGTTCTCTGTTAGTCCAGCTATTTAGACTCAGAGCTCTCACCACAGGAGCTTGGGACTGACCTCCGGCCTGGGAACCAAGATCCTGCAAGCTTCGTGGCATGGTCACGAAAAATAAAGGAAAGGGAAGATAGAAAGAAAAAAAGGAGCAGTACAATATCAAAGAATAAAAAATGAAATAAAATTAGAAAGATAAAAAATACATTAGGAAAAATAAAACTACAATTGAAACAACTGCAACAAGGTAAAATAAAACCACAACAGAAGAAAGAAAAAAAAAGGGGGTGGGGAACAAGCCAAAAGGAGAGATCACTAACAAAGTATAAAGAATAAAATAAAATTAGAAAAATAAAAGATTTATTAGGAAAAATTAAAATAGAAAAGAATCAACAACAATGAATCAACAAGGTAAAACAGAACCCCAATCTAACAGAGGAAAAAAGAAAAGAAAAAAAAAAGCCTTGGCTATGGGGGCAGAGTTTAAGTGGGGGGGGTGGAACTTAGGCCGGGATGGGGTTTAGGGTGGGGTGGGACCTAGGCAGGTGGGAGGGTGATGTTTGAGCATGGGGTGGGGCCTAGGCTCAGGACCCACGCAGCCAGAAAAGGCCTTGGGGGCAGGGCCTAGGCAGGGCAACGTTCAAGCATGGGGCAGGCTCTCTGCTTAGGACCTGTGCGGAAGGGGAGAGGCAGAACATGGAAAGGAGGGCGTCTGGAGTGTGGAGTTCTGGAGTTTGGAGATAGGGCCCTGAGTGAGGCTGTGTGGGTGGGGTTTAGGCACAGCACATTGGAGGGGGTCTCAGAGGGGGTCTCTGAGTGCAGAGGTAGGGCCCTGGGTGGGGGTGCAGGGGCGGGGCTTGGGCTCTGTGTGGCAGGAGGGAGGCTCTGAGGGCAGAGGATTAGGTCCGGGAACCCAAGAGGCTTCCCGGTGCCTAAGTGGACAGGGAAAGCACTGGCTGCCTTCCCTTCCATTCCTTCGTTCCCCTCCCCCACTGCCTCCCCCAGGGTCTCCCCTGTCGCCGCTGGACCTTAACTGTGGGTGGGTCCCGCTGGGTGTAGGAAGTCCTTCCCTCCCCCAGCCACCCCTCAGGGATGCCGGTCCCAGAGTTCTGGCCTTTACTTTTGCTCCCCCTTCCCTCCCCTCACTCCCTCAGGACTCGGGCAGCTGGAGGGGGCCTCGCTCGGTGAGCAGAGGATCAGGGCCGGGATCTCAGCAGGCTCCTGGGGGCCCAAGTGGGCAGGGGAAACCTGGCCACGCTCCCTTTTGATCCTCTGACCTCCCAATAGTTCCCCAATTTCCCCCTTCGGGTGTGGGATCCCTTACCCTCCCCCAGCCACCCCTCAGGGACACCAGTCCCGTCCCTCCTCCACTTCTCCTCCCCCTTCACTTCCCCCACACCCCACGTCCTACCCGGTCACTGGGGTTTCCTCCCATCCCCTTAGCTGTCTGTGGTCCCCCACCGGTGCCTGGTATGTGCCCTAATTGTGAGGAGACGCAAATTCCACGTCCTCCCAGAATCTTGACTCTAAATCTGCCTATTTTTTTTTAACTGAGAAGAAAGAGGAGAAACATTTCTGTAAAAAATGTTTTTTCACCAAAAAAAGGAGAGTATAAAAATGTTGGAGATATGGTGAGGGAAAGAGTAAGTCTGTGAGCAAGCCATCTAGTGTGTCAGTGAGTGATAAGGAGAAAATTGGAAGGAGAACTATAGGCAGAGAGAAGGAGACGAATTGAGAAACCAATTTTAAGCAGAATCAACTAAAGGAAAGTAGAAGGTTTGAAAAAAATAAGAGAGTGGCAACAGAAGGAGAAAGTCTGGTGAGAAGCGAAGAATAATAAAAATGTATAGCAATTCATGTATATGACAAATTCAACCCACATTTGAATAGAAATACCAAAAGAAACACCAAAGAAGGATCTAATGGAAGGTTCTCATCACCCACATAAAATGGAGATTCTTTTCCCTAACCTTTATTTATTTAATTTTTTTGGCTGAAGTACTTTTACTCTCAAATTTCTAAAACTTACTGCCCTCTTGTGCCATTTTCTCATTGCTTTTATGATTTTTATTAAGGCTAAATTATTCATTGAAATATTTCCCCCTCCTCCATCCCAGGAAGGTAGTTTGACCACCATTCAAGTCATCTATAGAAATTATCTAAAGTAGTGCACTAAGAAAATGTGCTTAGGCTTCTGTGTTTATCAGTATGACATTCTAGATACCCCAGATATCATACCCACTGAAAACAAGAAAAAATTATGGAAAATAAATATTAATCCATGTAAATTCTTCCCTGATCTGCCAAGAAACTAAGAAATAGTCAGGGGCTTTCAGCAACTGTGAAGCTGGGGAGACCCCAGCCAGGCTGAAGACCTAAGATCTCATTGTCCTCCCAGCTCTTTGACACTTCCCCAAAGCCCCTCAGTAAAATGGTCTGATCCATTTCCCCTCTCAAAAGAAAAGAAATAGTCAGGGGCCAAAAATGAAGTCAAAGAGGGAATTCATAGAGAAAAGTAAGTGCTCACCAAATGGCTTTCACATGGAGGTGACTGCTGACGCATCGTGACTCTGAGCTTCTGTTTTGGTGCTATCACGGGAATAGTGGAACAAAGTCTAATCTTAGCTCCTACAAGATGGGAATTGAAGAGGAGATCCTATATGAAGCTGGGATTTCAGAGGGCTATACCCTCAGTAAAAGGGTGAACCGGACATAAAAAACACATTGCAGAGGAAATCTGCCTGTCTTGATGGACAGAAAGAACAAAAAGAAATCCTCTCTGATAATGTTGATGCAGACCCAGGGTTTTGGACTCTTTAATCAATATAAATTGACAAGAGGCCAAACGAGAAATTCAGGCAAGGCTTTATGGGACTCGTGCTGCAGCACGATGGAGCAAAAACAAGAAACAGGTGCCCTTGCTCGTTCCCTGAGGAGGGGTGAGCTGGTTCCTCAAAAGGGTGAGGGTAGGGGCAGATCAGGAGGTCAGGCTGGAGGGTGGCTAGGTGGTCTGCCCATCCCCTTGGTGGTGCTGCGTGCAGGGATCATGTGCAGGACCCTGCTTTTGCTCCCGGCACCTCAGAAGTGACAATTGGTTTTTGGCCTTTTTGTATCTTATTGTTCATAATTTGCCCCAACTGTGCATTCATGTATTTTTAGTCCCTTACAGTTTCTTTGTGTTCTGTTGCTCGAAGAGACATTTGTCCAGGTGCAAGCACTCCAGTAAAGGGTCTGAGGTCCCAGGTGCCAGCCTGTCACAATGTGAACCAAAAAACTGACCCTCAGAATGGTTTATAGCAAAATGCTAAAGGGGATATCAGTAATGAACTGTTGTTATCAGCTGTTACTTTAAAAAAATCCATTATCTTGCCAAATAAAGGGAGTTATGTCAAGATTATAGAGAAGGGAGGGATATTGAAATAAAACGTTTTTGTAACTGAAATTGGAAGGGACTAAATTCAGCAACAGAGTAGTGACTGCTTGTATTCGTGTGCGGGTAAAACAAAAGGAGACAGGCAGGAACTGTGCACTTTTGGAGGCACTAAAACTAATTTCATTAATAGCTCCACAAAGACAGAGATTATAGGTTCTTACTCAAGGTCCAATAGAAGCAAGGATGACTGAAGAGACAGCCCATTCAATTCTGAGAAGAAAAAAAGTCAACCTCTCACGATTTCTCCATGGGATGCGTAGCTACTGAGTGCCATACAGTCTTCATTCTCTCCTATTTTAACTTCCCTAAATCTGACACTAAACAGAAAAAAAATGGCACATAGGTAATCACACATTTAAAGAACATCTCTGGAGTACCTGCTCTGAAGCTGGCACTGACATAAGCAACGGCAACACAGAAATGAATGCGATATGCTCTGAGCCCTGGAGGAGCTCTGTATGGGAGGAAGAAGAATGGAGACCGAAGCTTTAATACAGAACAGGGAAAATGACATGCGGCAGAGATTGGGATGGCAAAGTATAGTGGAAAATAGGAGGCAGAGCAATTAGCTTTGATGGCGAGTACTAGTGGTTGTTTCTCAGCTGAATCAGAGGAAGGTGGCCTTAGGAACAAGAGTAGAAGAGTTTGTTCAGTGAGTAAGAAGAAGAGAATGATATTCCGGGTAGGAGATGTGGCCTGGGAAAAGGCACAAAGTCATTGAAGGATTTTGTGTGTTTTTGTGTAAAGATAAAATGTGTTACAGAGTAAATCACCAGCCAGGTTACATCAAGAGCAGATACTTTTCCAAACAAGAAGCAGCTGGGCCACGGGTAGTGGTCTTGTGTGGTGTGGTCAAGTTCTCTTCCACAGCAAGGGGTGAGATTGACCACAGCTGATTCAGGGATGCCAGTAAATGCCTGGGGATTCTGAGATATGTCTGCCTGTAAAAATTGTACTATATGTTAATTTGGGAAAATCAAGAGTGGTACTTGGGGTTGCAATGCAGTGGTGCTGAGAAATTCACTTGCTGATAACACAAACACAGGTAAAGAGGACACAAGTGATGTCATTCTTATTATGGGAGGCCACTTATTTACATATGTATACAAAAAAATGTTTACATCTCAAGAAATCTGTTAAAGGCTACAAAGTAAAAACTGCACTTTTCTTACAATTTATCTCAGGAACTAAGGTATGCATTCATTCACTGATTCATTCAACCAATATTTTTGATCATTTACTATATATCAATATCAGTCTAGGTGCTGAAGACATAGCAGTGAAGAGGAGGACATCACTGCTCACATGGCACTTATATTCTACTGGAAGAACCAAAAACTTGCAAGTCTTGATATGATTAGCTGCAGCAGTTAAACAGATATGGTATAAAAAAATGTTCCAAACATGATGTGCATCAAGGTCACCTGGAGATTTTTTTCTATACACAGAGTCCCAGGTTCCAATCACTAAACATCCTGTGATTTTTAAGAAGTCTCCCTGGAGACCCCTGATACGCAGTCAAGTTTAAGAAATGATAATGCAGACCATTATCCTAGGATCTGCAGAAATTAACCAAGTGAACGCTCACTTTTGTGAGACCAGCTGTCTAGATCAACCTAACAACTGAGCTGAGCTTACGTTGGTACAAACCAATTTAGATATACGTACAAACTGGGACTTCCCTGGCGGGCCAGTGGTTAAGACTCTGCACTTCCATCGCAGGGGGCCCAAGTTTGATCCCTGGTCAGGGAACTAAGACCCCGCATGCCGCACAGGTTAAAAAAAAAAAATGCATTAGATATATTTACAAAATATGACAGATATGTATTTTGTAAATATTTATATGGAGAGAATACATATTTTATACATGCCTGGGTGTGTATATACCTGTGCTTGTGCACTTGTTGCAGGAATGGGGACCCCTTCCAGGGACCAAGAGTGGGCTCTTGTCTAACACTTAGAGGAGACACACGTGCTGACAAAGCAAGAGACTTTATTGGCAAGGGGCACCTGGGCGGAGAGCAGTAGGGTAAGGGAACCCAGGAGAACTGCTCAGCCGCGTGGCTCGCAGTCTTGGGTTTTATGGTAATGGGGTTAGTTTCCGGGTTGTCTCTGGCCAATCATTCTGACTCAGTGTCTTTCCTGGTGGCTCACACATCGCTCAGCCAAGATGGATTCCAGCGAGAAGGATTGTGGGAGGTTGGTAGGACATATGGACTGGCATCTCCTCTCTCCTTTTGACCTTTCCGGAATTCTTCCAGTTGGTGGTAGCTTGTTAGTTCCACGTTCCTAACCAGGACCTCCTGTTGTAAGATAACTCATGCAAGTGTTTACTGTTGGGCCTGGCCAGGGCGGGCGGTTTCGGTCAGCGGTTCCCCTAACACAGGGGTCCCCAACCCCCGGGGCCGCGGAACGGTAGCAGTCTGCGGCCTGTTAGGAAGCCGGCTGCACAGCAGGAGGTGAGCATCGGGCAAGCAAGCGAAGCTTCATCTGCTGCTCCCCATCACTTGCACTACCGCCTGAACCATCACCCCCACCGCCCAAGTCCGTGGAAGAATTGTCTTCCAAGAAACCGGTCCCTGGTACCAAAAACATTGGGGACCGCTGCCACACTTGTGTATCTTTTCTGGTGTATTGTATTTGGGACTAATTAGTATTGATTCTACACAACCACACCAACATTGTACACTTTCTGCAGTATTCTATGTAGACAGTGAAGGGTGGGATACAGCAAAGTAATTTAGAGCTGATCTGTATTAAACCTTTTAAATTTATTTATTTTAGCTTAGTGATATATGTCTTGCCTAAAGGGCTGTTCACCTCAAAAATCCCTTTACAAGTCATATGGAGTTAAGCAAACATCTCAGTGGCTTGTGCCATGTATTTCATTAGTTTATTCAGCAAGCATTTTCAATATTCATTCCGCTTAAAATAAGAACTTAAGTAATTCAACTGTGGTAGGTCATGTTAAGACCCGGTGAGAGGTGGGGTGAGGGCTGATCGCCTTCTCTCCTCTACTCCCTTTCCCAAACTCTACTCATTTATCCTAAAAGATTAACCCAATGTGTAAAAGCAGCTGTATTCTTCTTTCTTTAGGTCACTTGATGACATCATCCCCAAAGTATCTTTTTGTAAATTTAAAACTTCTACTGATTAAATTCAAACCCCCCAGAGAATACTCCAAATTGAGAAATTTAGGTAAGAAAGATAAGTTTAACTCCTTTAGAAAATAAAATGCTTTCTGCAAATTTCTTGTATTTACTTTTTAAGATTTCCACTTACTCTATTCAGAGACTGAATTGCAAAATTTCTTCCATGACAATAGAAGAAGGATTTGTATCTGAATTGTATGATACTGGAATAGATATAGACTATAACTTAAATATTTCCTTCATGGTTTTAGGAAGATGTTCATTTCAGAAACTCCTAATATCTCACTTTAATTAGTAAATAATTTATATAATAATATTCAAATAGGGTTTAACATTCTTAGAATAACATAACAGAAAACTCTCATGGCCTGTCTCAGTGATAATATTTCAGAAGCCATTGTGGCATATTTATGACTAGTAGTCAAGAAGTTGGCGGTCTATATTTCTCTTAGAAGTGATGCCGGTTGGGAGAAATAAAGAATGTGTTAATGTATTATTGCTAGTGTATGGGTTAGCAATAATATAAACATTGCTTGTAGGATAGGATCAGAAGTTGGAGACAAAAGCATGACAGAGAGATGCAAGTAATATGCAAGATCAAGGAAAATCTATGTTCTTTATCATCTGCCTGTTTCTTTCTCTGTGTGAAAAACAGTGGAAAAATAACTTTCATAGGAAAGATTAAAAATAACCTAAAGTGTCACTTTCAAGCAGGTTTCCAGCTGAGGTAGAAGGCCCTACCTGCCTTTCACTGCTTTATGAATCAGCAAATTTTTTCATAAGCATTTTCTCATATCTAGCAGTCAAACAACTTGAATGATTGCATG
Organism: Eschrichtius robustus; assembly: GCF_028021215.1. Classification (NCBI taxonomy): domain Eukaryota; kingdom Metazoa; phylum Chordata; class Mammalia; order Artiodactyla; family Eschrichtiidae; genus Eschrichtius; species Eschrichtius robustus. The sequence continues at coordinate 108,750,309 of NC_090825.1, read as the reverse complement.
TTAGAAGCTAAGGAACCTTCTTACCTTCATTATAATACTGTTCTGTTCTATTCCTGCATTGCTTCATTACTTTAAAAAGATGGAATTTTCATTTGTTCTCTTTCTATCATAAGTGTCTCATGGGTGAAGATTCATTTCTGAAAGCAATAAAAAATTCATTTGGTTCATAAAGGAAGAACTGGTTGTTAATTATATTACCAAAGCTGTTCTTGATATGCTTGTCCATTAAAATAAAACAGAATAGTTGAGAAACTCCCATTAAATCATTAAAGGAATTTTTTAAAGTTACCGTTTTAAAGGATTGATTTTATTATTGTGTTATTCAATATGCCTAAGCAATTGGTCCATTCTTCTAAGTCCTGAATAAATAACCCACTAAAAAATCATGGCCAAGTGGTTTTAAACTAGAAAGAGTAGCTGTTAAGTAACAAGAAAACCAAGTGAATGAATCAGGAGTTTAAAATTTTAAAAACACTGAACAAAACAGCTCATAATTTTTTCTACAACATAAGCAGAAAAAGCTTCTCTAATGTCTCTCCACATGTCACAAATCACAGCAAGTATTATAACTACAGATAAAAAGTGTCAACAGAAGAATCATTCAAATATACAACAAATTTTGACTTACAAATTATTTGCTTAACAAATTACAAATTATTTTGGTTCTAAATGAAATCTTTGATATGGAACTTTATTTAGCGAATCAGTCAGATGAACTGATAGTAGAAACTCCAAATTTCTACCCAAGAAGGGTTTAGGGGTTAATAAGATGGTTGTGAGGGATCCTTGAAGCTGAGCTTGCAAAGCACTCTGCACTCCATCAAGAATTTGTGAGTTGTCCACATCAAAGAAGAAGAAATGGAAAGTTGGGGGTGGGGGTAGAGAGGTGTTAAACACACAGGTGCCCCTAGTACCTGAGGTCAGGAGAGTGGAGGTGATGTAGAAGGAAACTGAAAACAATGAAGGAAAATGAAGCAATTATGTTCTCCACATAATACATAAACTATGTGGAGATATCCTTTCAGCTTTAAGCATTCATGAGAAACTCGTCCAGCCAACAGGGGTCTTTATACAAGTTAAATTCCTTGTTCAGTTTCTTAACAATTACTGCCTCTCACCTAAATCAGGGGTCATTTGAAAGAACTATCCTGGATTTGAATTCTGTTTCTCCACTTATTATCTGTACAACTTTCTTTCTTTTTGTTTTTTGTTTGTCTGAGAAGTACTTTATTCTCCTTTCCTTTTTTTTTTAATAGATCTTTATTGGAGTTTAATTGCTTCACAATACCGTGTTAGTTTCTGTTGCACAAGAAAGCGAATCAGCCATATGCATACACATGTCCCCGTATCCCCTCTCTCTTGAGCCTCCCTCCCATCCTCCCTATCCCACCCCTCTAGGTCATTGCAAAGCACCGAGCCGATCTCCCTGTGCTATGCTGCTGCTTCCCACCAGCCAACTATTTTTACATTCGGTAGTGTATATATGTCGATACTACTCTCACTTCTCCCCAGCTTTGCCCTCCCACCCATGTCATCAAGTCCATTCTCTATGTCTACCTCTTTATTCCTGCCCTGCAACTAGGTTCATCAGTACCATTTTTTTTTTAGATTCCATATATATGCATTAGCATATGGTATTTGTTTTTTTTCTTTCTGACTTACTTCACTCTGTATGACAGACTCTAGTGATCCACCTCACTACAAATAACTCAATTTCATTTCTTTTTATGGCTGAGTAATATTCCATTGTAATTATATGCCACATCTTCTTAATCCATTCATCTGTGGATGGACATTTAGGTTGGTTCCATGTCCTGGCTATTGTAAATACTGCTGCAATGTACGTTGTGGTGCATGTCTCTTTTTGAATTATGGTTTTCTCAGGGTATATGTCCAGTAGTGGGATTACTGGGTCATATGGTAATTCTATTTTTAGTTTTTTAAAGAACCTCCATACTGTTTTCCATAGTGGTTGTATCAATTTACATTCCCACCAACAGTGAAGGAGGGTTCCCTTTTCTCCATACCCTCTCCAGCATTTATTGTTTGTAGATTTTTTGATGACGGACATTCTGACCGTCGTGAGGTGATACCTCATTGTGGTTTTGATTTGCGTTTCTCTAACGAAGAGTGATGTTGAGCATTCTTTCATGTGTTTGTTGGCAATCTGTATATCTTCTTTGGATAAATGTCTATTTAGGTCTTCCGCCCATTTTTGGAGGGTTTTTGGTTTTTTTTTTTTGAGCTCTATGAGCTGCTTGTATATTTTGGAGATTAATCCTTTGTCAGTTGCTTCGTTTGCAAATATTTTCTCCCATTCTGAGGGTTATCTTTCCATCTTTTTTATGATTTCCTTTGCTGTGCAAAAGGTTTTAAGTTTCATTAGGTCCCATTTGTTTATTTTGGTTTTTATTTCTGTTACTCTAGGAGGTGGGTCAAAAAGGATCTTGCTGTGGTTTATGTCAAAGAGTATTTTTCCTCTAAAAGTTTTATAGTGTCTGGTCTTACATTTAAGTCTTTAATCCATTTGGAGTTTATTTTTGTGTATGGTGTTAGGGAGTGTTCTAAATTCATTCTTTTACATGTAACTGTCCAGTTTTCCCAGCGCCACTTACTGAAAAGGCTGTCTTTTCTCCACTGTATGTTCTTGCCTCCTTTGTCGTAAATTAGGTGTCCATATGTGCATGGGTTTACCTCTGGGCATTCTATCCTGTACCATTGATCTATAGTCCTGTTTTTGTGCCAGTACCATACTGTCTTGATTACTGTAGCTTTGTGGTACAGCTTGAAGTCAGGGAGCCTGATTCCTCCAACTCTGTTTTTCTTTCTCAAGATTGCTTTGGCTATTCAGGGTCTTTTGTGTTTCCATACGAATTGTAAGATTTTCTGTTCTAATTCTGTGAAGAATGCCATTGGTAGTTTGATAGGTATTACATTGAAACTGTAGATTGCTTTGGGTAGTATAGTCATTTTCACAATGTTGATTCTTCCAATCCAAGAACATGGTTTATTTCTCCATCTGTTTATGTCATCTTTGATTTCTTTCATCAGTGTTTTATAGTTTTCTGAGTATAAGTCTTTCTCCTCCTTAGGCAGATTTATTCATAGGTATTTTATTCTTTTTGTTGCAATGGTAAATGGGAGTGTTTCCTTAATTTCTCTTTCTGATTTTTCATTGTTGGTGTATAGGAATGCCAGAGACTTCTGTGCATTAATTTTGTATCCTGCAACCTTACCAAATTCATTGATTGGTTCTAGTAGTTTTCTGGTGGCATCTTTAGGATTTTCTATGTATAGCATCATGTCATCGGCAAATAGTGACCGTTTTACTTCTTCTTTTCCAATTTGTATTCCTTTTATTTCTTTTTCTTCTCTGATTGCCATGGCCAGGACTTCCAAAACTATGTTGAATAAGAGTGGCGAGAGTGGACATCTTTGTCTTATTCCTGATCTTAATAGAAATGCTTTCAGTTTTTCACCACTGAGTATAGTGCTTGCTGTGGATTTGTCATAGATGGCCTTTATTGTGTTAAGGTAGGTTCCCTCTATGCTCATATTCTGGAGAATTTTTATCAGAAATGGGTGTTGAATTTTGTTGAAAGCTTTTTCTGCATCTATTGAGATGATGAAATGGTTTTTATTCCTTAATTTGTTAATGTGGTGTATCAAATTGATTGTTTTGCATATATTGAAGAATCCTTGCATCCCTGGGATAAATCCCACTTGATCATGGTGTATGATCCTTTTAATGTGTTGTTGGATTTTGTTTCCTAGTATTTTGTTGAGGATTTTTGCGTCTACGTTCGTCAGTGATATTGGTCTATAATTTTCTTTTTTTGTGATATCTTTTTCTGGTTTTGGTATCAGGGTGATGGTGGCTTTGTAGAATGAATTTGGGAGTGTTTCTCCCTCTGCAATTTTTTGGAAGAGTTTTGAGAAGGATAGGTGTTAGCTGTTCTCTAAATGTTTGACAGAATTCACCTGTGAAGCCATCTGGTCCTGGACTTTTGTTTGTTGGAAGATTTTTAATTATGGTTTCAATTTCATTACTTGTGATAGGTCTGTTTATATTCTCTAATTCTTCCTGGTTCAGTCTTGGAAAATTGTACCTTTCCAAGAATTTGTCCATTTCTTCATGGTTGTCTATTTTATTGGCATATAGTTGTTGGTATTAGTCTCTTATAATCCTTTGTATTTCTGCAGTGTCAGTTGTGATTTCTCCTTTTTCATTTCCAATTTTATCAATTTGCGTCCTCTCCCTTTTTTTCTTCATGAGTCTGGCTAAGGGTTTAATTTTGTTTATCTTCTCAAAGAACCAGCTTTTAGTTTTATTGATCTTTGCTATTGTTTTCTTCATTTCTATTTCATTTATTTCAGCTCTGATCTTTATGATTTCTTTCCTTCTACTGACTTTGGGTTTTCTTTGTTCTTCTTTCTCTAGTTGTTTTAAGTGTAGGGTTAGATTGTGTATTTGAGATTTTTCTTGTTTCTTGAGGTGAGATTGAATTGCTATAAACTTCCCTCTTAGAACTGCTTTTGTTTCATCCCATAGGTTTGGGTCGTTGTGTTTTTGTTGTCATTTGTTTCTATGTATTTTTTTATTTCTTCTTTGATTTCTTCAGTGATCTCTTGGTTATTTATTAGCACACTGTTTAGCGTCCATGTATTTGTCCCTTCATGGTTGTTAGCATTTGCCTTATGTATTGAGGTGCTCCTATGTTGGGTGCACAAACATTTATAATTGTTATGTCTTCTTCTTGGATTGATCCTTTGATCATTATGTAGTGTCCCTCCTTATCTCTTGTAACAGTCTTTATTTTAAAGTCTATTTTATCTGATACGAGTATTGCTACTCCAGCTTTCTTTTGATTTCCATTTGCATGGAATATCTTTTTCCATCCCTTCACTTTCAGTCTGTATGTGTCCCTAGGTCTGAAGTGGGTGTCTTGTAGACAGCATATATATGGGTCTTGTTTTTGTATCCATTCAGCTAGTCTGTGTCTTTTGGTTGGGGCATTTAATCCATTTACATTCAAGGTATTATCGATATGTATGTTCCTATTACCATTTTCTTAATTGTTTTGGGTTTGTTTGTGTGTGTCTTTTTCTTCTCTTTTGTTTCCCGCTTAGAGAAGTTACTTTAGCATTTGTTGTAAAGCTGGTTTGGTGGTGCTGAATTCTCTTAGCTTTTGCTTGTCTGAAAAGCTTTTGACTTCTCCATCAAATCTGAATGAGATCCTTGCTGAATAGAGTAGTCTAGGTTGTAGGTTTTTCTCTTTCATCACTTTAAGTATATCCTGCCACTCCCTTCTGGCCTGCAGAATTTCAACTGAAAAATCAGCTGATAACCTTAGGGGATTCCTTTGTATGTTATTTTTTGTTTTTCCCTTGCTGCTTTTAATATTTTTTCTTTGAATTTATTTTTTGTTAGTTTGATTAATATGTGTCTTGGTGTGTTTCTCCTAGGGTTTATCCTGTATGGGACTCTCTGTGCTTCCTGGACTTGGGTGACTATTTCCTTTCCCATGTTAGGGAATTTTTCCACTATAATCTCTTCAAATATTATCTCAGTCCCTTTCTTTTTCTCTTCTTCTTCTGGGACCCCTATAATTCGAATGTTGGTGCGTTTAATGTTGTCCCAGAGGTCTCTGAGATTGTCTTCAATTCTTTTCATTCTTTTATCTTTATTCTGCTCCTCGGCAGTTGTTTCTACCATTTTGTCTTCCAGCTCACTTATTCATTCTTCTGCCTCCGTTATTCTGCTATTGATTCCTTCTAGTGTATTTTTCATTTCAGTTACTGTGTTGTTCATCTCTGTTTGTTTGTTCTTTAGTTCTTCTAGATGTTTGTTAAACATTTCTTGTATTTTCTCAATCCATGCTTCCATTCTATTTCCGAGATTCTGGATCATCTTTACTGTCATTACTCTGAATTCTTTTTCAGGTAGATTGCCTATTTCGTCTTCATTTATTTCATCTTATAGGTTTTTACCTTGCTCCTTCACCTGTGACATATTTTTTTGCCATCTCATTTTTTTTTTTCTTTTTTATAAGTGGGATTGTGTTCCTGTCTTACTGGTTTTTTCGCCTGAGGTTTCCAACACTGGAGTTTATAGGCTATTGGGTAGAACTGGGTCATGGTGCTGAGATGAGGAACTCTGTGAGACCTCACTTCAATGAATATTCCCTGGGGTCTGTGGTTCTCTGTTAGCCCAGTGGTTCGGACTTGGAGCTCCCACCGCAGGAGCTTCCACCCAACCCCAGGCTTGCGAATCAAGATCCCGCAACCCGTGTGGTGCGGCAAAAAATAAAAAAGAACAATAACAAAGTAAAAAATAAAATTAGACTAGGAAAGTAACAGATATGTTAGAAAGAATGTAAAGATAAAAATATAGACGCATCAACAACTGGAAGGTACATCAGTACCACAATAGTAAAAAGGAGGAGGGAAAAGAAAAAAAAAAAGTTGGGGGGGAAGGCCTTGGCTGTGGAGAGTGGGCCTTAAGCAAAGGCGAGTTTTGGTTGGTGGGTGGGGCCAATGCTCAGTACCCAAAGGGCTGGGAAAGGCCCTGGGGGCTGTGAAGGGTGGGGCTTAGGCTCAAGGAACAGAAGGGGCACAGGCGTGCCCCCCACCCCTGGTCTCAGAGGGCACGGGACCTCACCTGGGAGCCCAGCAGGCTTCCTGGGCTTGAGTGGGTGGGGCAAACACCCTCCTCTCCTTTCCTGCTCCTCCGGTCTGGGGTCTGGACGGGCCCCTCCCGCCTGCCTCTCCTTATCCCCCTGGCCTCCATCCTATGCCCCCAGGACCCATGCAGCCTGGAGGGGGGAAGAGGGGCCTTGGAGGGTAGGGGACCGGCCTGGGAGCTCAGCAGGCTCCCCGGCCCAAGTGGGCCAGGCGATTGCCCTCCACTCCTCTCCCACTCTTCCCGGAGAGTCCCTCCCACCTGCCTCTCCTGATCTCTCTGGCCTCAGGGGCACTGATCTTGTCTGGCCTCCACTTCTCCTCCCCCTTCGGTCCCCTTACGTCCTACTGGTTCACTCTGGGGTTCCTCCCGTCTCCTTGGTGGTCAGAGACTCCCATCAGCGGCCGGCAGGCACCCTAGTTGTGGGGAGACGCTAACTCCATGTCTTCCCACACTGCCATCTTGACTCCTCCCCTATCTGTGCAATTTTGAACAAGTTACTTGACCTCTCTCAGATACTTTCTCTTTATCTTTAATTTAGAGATTTTTAATAGCCACTAAAACGGTGCATGGTACACAATAGGCACACAATAAATGTGGATGAATGGATAAGTGAATGAGTGTTTACCTTGCCTGGGTTATATAAGAGCTAAATAAGAATGTATACAAAATGCCCGACAACCTGCAAGGAGGCAAAAAGACTGATTTTTTTTCTCCTTCTCCCACAACTCCCACTCCCCACCACTGCAACCTGTCTCTTATTCTTTAATGGATCAAAGTAAAAGAAGTCAATTGTGTAAGGCAAATCTCTACTTATTTCAGTTCCTAGAGAACAGGCAACCAAGGGAGGTGGAAAGAGAAGAGACGGTGATAGAAAATCAGAAGATTCCTTCCCTTTCCTCCCTAAGTATCTCCCCACATGGAAGCAGCAAGCACAGCCATGGGCAGAGCTGCTGTCAGAAGCTTCCTTGGAGCCCAGCCTGTCCCAAACTCTAGTGCTCTCTCTTGGCAAACACTGACCAGGGGTTTGAATCCAGGATTCACCTATACCAAGGCCCACACTTAAGCATGTACCGTGACCAGTGATGAGGCTGTGACTTTGTTTGTAAGGCCAGGAACTAAGCTAGCAGTGGTCAACTCCTGGCTCTAGGCTTCCCTTCTCTAGCCACTCTCAAGGGTGACACCCCACAGGACCCTCAAGCCCTAAAAAATACATTCACAGATGACTCAAGCCCCTCCACAACACTTAAATCACAGGAGTATTCCTGGCCCCAGGTGACCATTAGAGACAGCCTACTGGGAATGCCTAACTGCACCTGGCAGGATTCCGTAGTCTCTTGATAGATATGGGGCTTGCTAACGTCCTTGGAAAACCTAGTTTGAAATACATAATTATGTACCAGAGTATTTTGGCATTGTCACCAACCTTGTCTTTTTTACTGCAGCAGAATTGTGTAAACCAAGAATTAAGACTATTTTAAAATATTGCTAATTCATATTCTCCTTGACAATAGAAGGGATTAAACTCAGGTAATCAGAACCACAACCTCTTTATCAAAGACACTGTCACCTAAAGATGACACAGAGCAAAAATTGACAAAAGGTATTTTCTTTCTTTTCATGGAAATTGATAGAACAGTCTAACTCGCTTCTCCACCCTTATTAAATTCACCCTCGTGAAAGTTAGGTTTTAGTGCTAGTTCCTTACCGTGGGTCAGAACTCAAAAAGAAAACTCAGCACTAAAGATTCTTGTGTCTCTGTAATATCATGAGTAGTATATTCTATCATACTGGCTGCAAGCCTATTATAAGCATACATCAAAATAATACAAATAAAAGACAACAGTTCTTTACTGGAATGGGGAGTGAGCAAGATCTGAGAGAAAGATAACTCAATATTTGAGGAAAATATTTAGCAATGAACAATATAAGACTGTAGAAAATGAAAACACAAACAAAAATGTATCTTCTATATTCCAATCCCCCTTTCCTAATTCTTTTTGTCAAACTGTTTTCTTCTCCCTCTTCCATTACATCTGTAAGTGGTTAACTGTGTTTAATCTTCTCAGAAAAACTTTGGAACAGGAGGTAAGATGCTAACATCCCCAGGATCACTTACGTGTAGGCTTGCTGAAAATGGAGATGTAAAATATGTGCTCCTTAAGTTTGTTTTTCAGACCAGCAGTTTAGCCCCCCAAAAGCTTTTACATCAGACAAGCTTCAGTTTTAACCATCCATTTCCTCTTACTAGTTGTGTGGCCTTGGAAAATTTAAACTTTCTGACCCTCAACTCACCTTCTGGAAAAAAGATATGGGGAAAAATAGTGTTCTGTGAGTTTAAACTTAATATGTGTCTGGGGCTATGGAGAAAATATTTTTATATTTCAGCACAGTTAGGATTTTTTGAGCAAATTTTACTCACACTTGGCCTTGGCTAAAAGCAACCCTTGGAGCTTAATTTATAACTGACTTACACAATGAGAGAATTCCAGAGAGAGAGACTGGAGATACCCCTGGGTTACAAAGCTGGAGATCCTGGTCTTATATTTCCTCTGGAGAGATTTATTTATATTCCAACAGATTAAAGTAAGCACTCAGGATCCTTCCCATTATGTTTCCAAGGAGACTCTCTCAGGAGGCAGGGGAATAACATACGTAAGAACCCATGTTCATTTTTTGAGAATTTCTTGCTTAAAATACACTTCTTATGTACAGAGATTTAATCTATCTGGCTCTTATTATATCACCCTAAGTGTAAGAATTGGGGCAAAGGGGAACCACGTGGTTGTTTGCTGTAAATAAGTGAATAATAATATGCTCTGCTCCAGAAACTTCATGTATGTATTCAGGATAATATCAATAAATATGGAATTTTTTAAACTTTACAAAATATAAATTATCTAAAAGAGCACTTGACATGTAGTAGGTACTTAATAAATGGTAATTATTTTTTCAACTTGACTTAAAAATGTTTTTTAACCACACAGACTTATCTGAAATGTGTAGTTTCTTTTTTTTTTCCCAGTCAGGATTCCAATATTAGATTTATAGGTAACTCTCATATTAATAAAATCTGACAGTCATAAAACCAAAGCTGAAACACGATAAATTAGGAGAAATTGTTCATATTACAAATAGACTTTTCACTTCCCAAGAGAAACCTGGCATGAGTGGAGGTCATTCTTAGAAGTTAATAAAATTTCAGTTTTTATTTAAAATGTCCAACATTAAAATATTCCCTTTTAGACATCCAAGTTTGTAATGTATTTGGAGATTATTAGCCACAGAAGCTCCAAGGAACAACAGAAACTATATGAACTACATGTACTTTTTGTTATACTAGTAGTGATGGTGGCGTATTAATCAAGTACTAGTAATAATAACTATAGCAAAAACATCAATAATTAACATTTATTAGGCACCTAATATATGCCACACACTGCTAGTTTATATGTTTTCTTTTATGTAGGACTCAACAGCAAGCTTTTCAGTTACATGTCCTCTATTTTGCAAATGAGGGAGATGAATTTTAATGAAGTGAAGAATGAATGAATCTCTGTCCAAGATTATATAGCCAATAAGTAGCAGAGATTTTAACACAGAAATCTCTGAGGCACAGACCACACACATCACTGCTATGTGGCCTCCCAAGGGGATAATCCGGATAGAAATTTTGGTAATATTGGGGCAAAAGAGGCTGTTAGGTAGAGCTGTAGTAGGCACAGGACTCTGGTTTCCTGACATCACCTTTAAAACTAAACAACCATAGGAAGACTTACAATTACTGTAAATTATCAGAAAGAGAAAGGAAATAATCAGAATCAAAGTTGGATTGTTTATGATACTTCTGAGAGAAACTCTCCAACTAACAGGTTAGTTATATGGGTACATGCACATGCTGAGACATACACATGCACACAAAGCCAACCTCATACACTTTTACACACAGGTACACATATGTACACACATACACACAAGTACACATATGTACACACACATATACTCACTCAGGTACTTAACATCTGGATTTACAACGGAAAAAACTTTCATGCCCGTATATAAAAGCAGTATCTTGCTTCAGATTCTCTTTAGGATCTAAATTTAGTTTTTAAATTTCCCTTTCTAATTCTAAGCATCTGGCCTAGGAACACCCACCCTCAGCTCTGGTATTTGTGATCTATGTGAAGAATTTCAGTTGCTAAGTGGACACTTCTGATTTCCAGTGATAGTCCAGCTCATCCCACACTTTCAAATGATGAAGAGTGTGAGCTCTTCTGCCTTGGCTGGCTAGATGTGGGGCCAGCAGTAGATGAGGGTCCCATAGATACGAATTCCTCTCAAGATAGGACCACTCTGAGCCAAAATGACCTTATCAGACAGTTTCCCAAATTACAGATAAATGAGAATAAATCATTTAAAGAACTGTATTCTAAGAAAGGAGCTGTGTGAGGTTCAAAAGACAGAAGAATAAGAAGAAAAGGCAAGACGTTAAAAAAAAACTGGAAAAGAAGTTAGCTTACCTGAGTATCTTATCTAGAACCATCCGTTTCAAACCCTGACATTAATTTCAGTATACTCAATCAGAGACAGCAGAAAAATAGTCAGAAAGGAGCTAAAGACCATTTAATTACATCTAAACCGATGCTTTGTGAGTGACAACTTCGCAAAGTTAGTAAGATATCATAAAAAAAAACTCTGCTTTTGTACAAATTTATTAGTGCATGAGTGGTAAAGATTTATAATCCAAAAGACGATACAAAAAGCAATCTGCATATCTGCCCTATGTATGTAAAAATGCATTTGCGAAGATAATATTCTTACCAAAAATGGAAGAAGATGTGAGTCCAAGAACTAATTGTTCTCCAATTCCAGCTCAATTGAGAAAATCCAGTTCTCTGGCCAATCTTGATAATTGCTTATTTGTCTTGCATTCAGCTTTCTCCCAGAACTGGCTCATATGCGTATCTCTGATCTCCGGAAAAACAGAAATACAAACTGGAAAGAACCATGCAAGTTCATCTCCAGTGCATGGCTAATATCTGAACTCTCAGCTCAGTCCAGGAGAGCAGAGCATGTTTCTCCCCTTCGCACATTTTCACAAGGCTTGTTACAAGAGGCTAGCTGCTAATCGTGAAATGCCTAATGTGGCTGGAGACATCACATAGATGCCTTCAAATCCTTGCCACAGCCCGATGAGACAGGGACTCTGATCGTTCATTATAGGGAGGAAACTGAGACCGGGTTAATTGCCCAACAGTTTTCATTAGAGTGGGAGAACTTGTATTTGAAGACAACAGTCTTCATTCCATTCAAGTTCCTTGGAATCTTGGAATTTTAAATACAACAAAAATGTTCATCTAAATAATAAACAGCAGCTAGAGCCTCCCAGGTTTTCTCAAATGAGTCTCTTTTTCAGAACATTCCAAAATAACCTCAAGGGTTTGATGCTTATTTAAACAGCAAGATGCTTCAGTAAAAGAAGCTAATGCTGCCAAGTAGAGTCAGATTTTCTCCAGAGCTTCTAGGTGAAGACAAATAAAGCTCTCAGAAGCATTACAGATAATGAAAATCATCAACAATTTCCTGCCTCTACTGTCTCTTGTTAGTACTTTTGTCGTGCAAATTGCCCTAATCTGATTGTGGGATTTCCCCCCCCCCCCTTGTTGCCAAGAACTATAAACACAATGGGATGTAATAAAGTGGTATTCTGGGTCTTTTATTGTCATTATTATTCTCATTTAGCTTTGGAAATTAGATTCGACTTTACTGGCTAAGAGCAGAGCTCTCCATCTTTTCACATAAGATGTGTCAGTCAGAAATCCCCTGCCATGCCCTTCCTATTCATCAGTTTTGCAAAGGTGCCCTAGAGAAAGAGCCGTGGCAAGCAGAGAAACACCTGTAAAATGCATTAAAAAATCTTCTGAGAATGATGTTTCTCTGGGACTGAGCCACATTTACTAGGTGACAAACACACCCTTCTGGGCATTCATTTTATAGGTAAAGTATGTCCGAACGCTCAATATTCTCCCACAACCCTCACTAACTGTACCTCCCACTTGGACACTTTTAAATTTTAAACAGACAATGTCAGAATTAGCTGAATGGTCCTAGTCCTAAGGAAAGGGCCAATGCTGGGTACTTGAAAAGCAGTAAGGCATTCCCAATAGATATATAATCCACTGTTGAGCCAGGCATCCTAAATTGAATTTGAGTTTGTCCTGAATTAGCTAAATATTTTATTTAAGTTACTAAGCCTCTACTTAATTCTCTCCTGTCAAAAAGAGCTTATATACTTCATAAGGTGATTGTGAGTATAAAATGAGATAATGTCTTTAGAGTACTTAGTATAATGCTTGTTACTTAGTGAGAATTTAGAAAAGTGTTTGGTTGGTAAGTATATGTTTGTATCTGTATATAAAATTCAGAAACATTAGCAAAATGAAAAAGGATTTCTTTGCCACCAAAACTAAGAGTTATATGGCCAAGTAAGTTTTAAAAATATAGGTTTAAACAATGTGAAACAGATTTCTTTACTGAAGGCTTCCCAAAACTTGTATTATGCTGACATGTATTAGGAACCCACCAGAGAAAGCTGTAATTAAAAACAAAAGAAAACAACAAAAAAAAACCCCGGAGCTTCACGGATGCCAACCAGTCAGCTGAAAAGAGACACCCAAGTATTAAATCAACACTCAAAAAAACTGTCACTAGAGGACTTTAAGGGAGGTCAAGCCAATTTCCACCTCAATCTGAAGGAAAAAACTCCAAAGGCTAGCAGAACACACTCATGAGAAAGAAGACACAACAGATTCAGAGAAAAGTGTTCTAGAGTATATTGCCTAAATTGAAGCTGTCAATGCCCTGCATAATTCCACAACCCCTTTGGAAATAGCTAGTACAGAGATGTGTGACAGAGACGCCAATGTTGAGAAGTGTCTGGAATGTGTCAGTGTACACTTGGGCTCACTTTTCTCACTTAGGAAAGCGACTTTCCAAATCTACTGGTGACGCTGCTGTGAGGATTAAATAAGACTGAGTCTTTTTTAAAAACACCAAACTATTAGGCATTGTTACATTGAATGTAAGATGGGACGACTTAGGAAGGAACAGGTGAAGATAAGGTCAGGAATTACTACCAAATCTATTGAAATAATGGAATGGGACCTTGCTACTCAAAAGTGTGGTCCATGGACCAGAAGTATCAGTATTACCTGAGAACTTGCTAGAAATGTATCTAGACTTATTGAAACATAATCTGCATTTAAAAAAAAAAAGATACCTAGGTGATCGGGATACACATTAAACTCTGAGAATTATTTGCACAGTAGCTTTATAGAAGCAAGCACTGAAAACTTGGCAGAAGCTGACCATAAGAAAATAAAGCTAAAAATAAAACATGGTGTTAAAAAGAAATAACAGGCCCAAAATGGAGTCACTTATGCTAAGCCCCACAAGAGCAAACCAAGACTTAATACCTAGCCTAACTGCTGTTTCAGCCCATGCCAGGAATGTAACCTTTAACCAGTCAACTTGGAATTACCCAGTCAGCACTAGTGAGGTAATCTACCCAATAGACTCCTCCCATTCCCCTTAGGAGAGTGACCTTGCCTGAAACAACGCATTCTTTGCTAATAATTTGCTTTTACACTCCCTTTCTGCCTTTAGAAGCCTTTCTTTTCCTTCAGCTTGGTGGAGAGCCCCTTTCTATTTGCTAGATGGGATGCTCCCCCATTCACGAATCATTTAATAAAGTCAAGTTGATCTTTAAATTTATTCAGTTGAATTTTTGTTGTTAACAGATTTGGTAGCAGCGATGGGATCCAAAGGGAACTTCTGATGGCATTTGGGGACAACAAGAAACACAGGTGTGGTACCCCCAACTCCTTCTTGAGTTCACTGTCTTTCTTACGATTTTCAAGGGCCATGGGTAAGTTCCTCTGGGTTCCGAGCTCCACTCTGTTGTGTTGAGCTTCCGATCTAATTGTCTTTCCAGTCCAGGGCTTAGAGGGTCAGCTTGAGCTGGCAGACAGGTCCATCTGGAATCTGGGTCCTGAGCCTTTGGTTCAGTCAGATTGGAACTTCCCCAGTTCCAGTCCCCAGTCTGCATTTACTGGAGTCTGCTGGTTTAGTCCATGTTGGAAAATGCTGGTGGTGTGCACAGCCTTCTCTTGTCCAGTCCCCTAACATCTCTTGGTTATTGTTGGTTGTTAAGGTGTCTTGATTTGTCTAGATAAGGACTATTGTTAATGGAAATCTTGGAGGAAAAAAAAAAACTACAAAAATTGGTGGGCACTGGTTGAATATTTGAGTTGTTAAAGCACTCACTGCTTAAAATAAGTTGGTCATGAAACAAGTTAGATTGATACTAGGTCACCCGCCAACCTCAAGAAAATTTCCATGTGAGGGACTTCCCCGGTGGCACAGTGGTTAAGAATCTACTTGCCAATGCAGGGGACACGGGTTCGATCCCTGGTCCGGGAAGACTCCACATGCCGTGGAGCAACTAAGCCTGTGCACCACAACTACTGAGCCTGTGCTCTAGAGCCTGCAAGCCACAACTACTGAGCCCATGTGCTGCAACTACCAAAGCTTGTGTGCTCTAGGGCCCATGTGCCGCAACAAGAGAGGCCACCGCAATGAAGAGTAGCCCCCGCTCACCGCAACTAGAGAAAGCCCATGCGAAGCAACGAAGACCCAACACAGCCAAAAAAAAAGTAAATAAAATTTAAAAAAAAAAAGAAAAAAGAAAATTTCCATGCGAGGTAAACTGTAAAACATCACACAATTCCCAACTGTGTGGCACAACACTTTTAGGTATTAATGTTGCTCTGAGAGACCCAAAGGTTTACCTAAAAATAATTATAATAATAATAAAATTAAAATGGGATCCTCAAAATCCAAAATGTTAAGTGTGCCACCTTCTGGCACACCTGCTTATTTTATATCTATGAACTGCAGTCCCAAAAGCTATAAATATCTACAAACATGGCAAAGTCCTACCAAAGACAACCTAGAACCAACGGCCGTTATGGGAAACATACCAAATAGACAAGATCATTAACTTAACAAGTGCATTTGGAAGTATGGGTTTCCATATCAAACGGAATGGAATACCTATTTTAACTGGTAAGTAGGAACTTTCAAAAGGAAGATTCTTGAAATAGCTTTATTAAAAAAATGTGTTGCATAAGGCTAATGAAAATTTAAAACACAAGATCATAAACAAAAGTGCAACAAACCATTAGCTCTACAGCTACAAGTGCTCCAAGGCCAGACACCTAAAATAACACCCCGGCTCCCCACACTGCACTCTCCTGGGGGTTTATCAGTAAGGTGCTGGCCCAGGGATCAATGTCTCAGTTATTATCAGCTGGGACACAGGAAAAGAGTTTGTTCTCAAAGGGCTTATGCCAATTTTTTAACATCAAACTCACATGCCCTCATATCTACCCTCAAATGAGAACCCTCCTATTGGCCCCTTCCAGAGTTGATAAAACTCTGAGGGATTTTCTGGTAAATTGTTATCTTATTCCCTTAAACAGCTAAGGTAAACTAAAAATTAATGAAGAACCTTGTCAAGTTCTGGACACTGGAGCTACACCCCCTACCTTAAACCTCACTTGCCTGGAGCCTGCAGATAGGATCCTCAGAAAACTGGCAGAAGCCAGCTAAGGGTAAGACTTCTTACCAGAATTATCTCTCCTGTATCTCTGTCTGTAGTACCCAGTAGAAAGAAGAAAATAAAATATCTTTTGCACCCTCTTTGGGAATGCCTCCTTAGTCCAAGGGGTTGTTCAGTACTGCCAGAAATATGTACTGTTTGTCCCAGCTAAAAAACTACAAAGTAGCTCTGTGGTCAGAAATTGGCCAAATTGCAAAGCCTGATAGAAACATTTTTTACAGCCTTCTCCCTTAAAGGAAAATAAAACTACATACCCAGAGGGAAAAAGAAACCTTTTAAAGATCCTGTAAAAGGATTTATGGGTGTATCAACCTACGGTATCATTTAAGTTGCAAGCCAATTCCTTGAGGAATTGAGAGAAACAGTCCTTAAAAATCTTTGCAAAACTAGAACTGCAGCTCTAGAGGCAATTCAAAGTTCACCTGTTCCTTTTTATCAACCCCCAAACCTCCTCTATTTATCTTAAAAGACTTATAACTTGCGTTCTTTCCCTGTCCCTTTGAGATGTAAATGTTAAAGTACTAACTTCAAGGAAGTAATTCTTAACAATAAAAGAAAAGGAGGGTGGGGTAAAGGTCATTTGGAACTTGGGCAAATGAGATATCTTAAGTGTACTGAAGCTATGAGGTCTCTGCATGCATCTATCTATATGTTCACATGTGTCTCCATATATGCATTGTAGATGTGTGGTATTTTCTACCTGCACATGGTATTGCCAAAATTAATCTGTAAAAGTATTTAACTGGCCTAAAGAAAATTAAATGCTTATATGAATTACATATTCATAAAATTCTTAAAAATATAATTAAAACGTACCCAAATACTTTTCAGGTTCACATGATCTGAGATAAGCTTTAGTAAATAAAAGCTACCTTGTTTGTTGATTAAATTAAATAGACATGTCTTTAGAGTTATCAACATTAGAAATAATTCAGACATACAACTTTCATTCTACCTAGGCTTACTAAAAGTCAAATAAATTCATGTCATTGCTTACAAAATTTGTGAGCCAAACAAAACAAAACAAAACAAAACAAAAAACTTGGAATGATTGCTGACCTTGTCTAATGGCTCATGAAGTGTTTGTGGGAAATACAAACGTTACCGTTAAGAAGAAGTAAACTGAATAGATGTAAGTAGGGTAAAGAGTTTTTAGGTGAACTTTTCAGGTAGTTTCCCCAAATCTTTTTGATAACCTGTAACCTTAAAGTTTTGCTAAGTTAAATTAAATAATGGATGGTCATTAAACATATAGATCATTTCCAAATGAGATATTCATTACTCAACACAGGTTTATCTACTTTTGGCTTCCTTTTACAGAGAAACGGAAAGATATTTGGATCTATTATTACACATTTTTTGTGGCACACTGAAAAATTAGTTATGAGAAAGAATACATTTCTAGATATTATAAAAAGTATTTATAAGTCTGACAATCCACAGAATGCTACTGTAAGCACACTTTTTTTTTTTTTTTAAGGTTGTATAAGGTTTGTGGAAAAGGAATCTTTGGAAAAAAATTTTAATGTCTGCCCACGTTAAATCTGGCTAAACTGGCTTAGACTGAATTTAATTAAGTGAATTTTAATATCAAATAAGCTGATGCAAAATTAGAATTTGATTTTCTCTCTTTTAAAAGGCCAAAGTTTTCTTAAACTATTGGTCCATTCTTGATAAGAGACTGTAAAAGGTTTTTCTTTATCTTTTAAGTAATCTGCCTAGCAAAGATTTTGTTTCTTGTCAAAATAACTTCCTATGTCTTTTTCATCAGGTCTCTGATTTCTTCAGAAAGGTGAGTCTTATCTATTAAAAGAGCTTAGGTTTTCTTTTTTACAACTATTTTACTGTCTGCATTTTCCTTCAAAGTCTTTAATTGTCTCTATGATTAAATGAGCAAATAAGTATTGTTTCACAGTGACCCATGATCCTATTTGATCAATAAAATCTTTAAAACCTTTTGATGTTTTTGATAAACTTTCCAAAAATCAAATTCTAAGTGAAGTCTTTTTGAGCTCAAACTAACTTTGGGATTTTCCAGAGGGCTCCTGGAACATCTCAAAAGATTTGTTTCTTTCTCCTTATAAAAAGGGAGATATTAGACTAATCTGGCTTATTTGATTATATGGGAAGCACTGTCAAATAAGAAATCATACCAAGCCTTTTTTTTATGGTGTATTTGTATAGTTTTATAAGTGCTCCAGAAATTATATAAAGTTCCTAAAATCTGACACGTCCTGGTATAATGTTATCATCATAATTTTAGTCACTATTTAAAAATGTCGTGTGTCACAAAAATAACCAATTTTCCTTATCAATTCCATTAAAATGAACTCTCATCAAATCTTGAACAATGGGCGTTTAAAGAACAATTTTGTCATTTACAGACAGTTAGTTTTACTGTGATGCTTTTACAAAAGCATTCCGGCAAAAGTACTTCTTCAAGGAGTTCAAGGAAAGGACTTTTTGACAAGTACAGGTTTCCGATAACTTTAAGATAATAAAACTGAACTGGGTTAGAATTTCCAGAACAAATGGATTCAAGCAGAGCAAATATTAATTACTAGGGACTGAATAAAATGAGGAAGATGATAATTTTTTAATAATTTTTTGTCTGAAGCATTGCTAGTTCCCTAGCATCTTTTTTTTTTGTTTTAATTAATTAATTAATTAATTTATGGCTGTGTTGGGTCTTCATTTCTGTGCGAGGGCTTTCTCTAGTTGTGGCAAGCGGGGGCCACTCTTCATCGCGGTGCGCGGGCCTCTCACTATCGCGGCCTCTCTTGTTGCGGAGCACAGGCTCCAGACGCGCAGGCTCAGTAATTGTGGCTCAAGGGCCCAGTCGCTCCGTGGCATGTGGGATCTTCCCAGACCAGGGCTTGAATCCGTGTCCCCTGCATTGGCAGGCAGATTCTCAACCACTGCGCCACCAGGGAAGCCCCCCTAGCATCTTTTTTTTTTTTTTCCCCAAATTTAAGGAAATCTTTTATCTTAAGCTTTCTATGACATGCAGCAATTAGGTAAAATATACTTTGGTAAACAAAGATGAAACATTTACTTTTTCTCCTTACCTGATCCCTCCCAAATATGGAAACTCCAGAGTATTCTTTTCATGACAGTACAGTTAGTTATTTACGTAAGTTCAATAACAATCTGTTCTCCTTGTAACAGGCTTTAGAAAAATTGACCTGGTACCTTGCTTACAAGGTTCCAGCAAAACAGTCTTAAAAAAAAGCATATAAGGTCAATCACCATTCTTGCTGCCATTATGTTAATAATCAGGCCAAGTTGAATAAAAACAAATTAGTTTTACTGTGATTATCTTTGGTAAAAATGGGGGTGATGAAATAGAGAGAAGTTATATTTGTACCTCTGTCTATATTAAATTCTAATTCTGCTAATTGTCTTTGAGTTTTTGTTACATTACTATAAACTGAACTGGATCCTGAATTCTTCTAGTTTCCTCAAATATCTGGATACAACTCTCCAAAATAACATTTCCAAATTTCTTCCACTCTTCTAATTTGGAATCACTAATGCCCTTGAATTTCCTTGAAAGGGATGATACCAGTCCTCCTCAATACCCAGATGACGGCCAAACTTCAGGGACTCGAAACTTGGACACACGTCTTACAGCTAAAGAGAGCTCTACCTGAACTGTAAAACTGCTGGAGACCTCCAAATCAAATTGACTAGGAAAAGAAGTAGCTGACATGGAGGTATTCTGCTCCCTCACAAGACACAGGATTAAAACTTCATACTTCAACTAAATATAAAACCTTTTCTTCTTTTCTTTCCTTCATTTACTCTGACTTGGCCAGAAAAGATAATACCATCATTTGCGTCTCCCAGACCACTATTAAGGCAGTTAATCTTTCAGACTGCTGGAGTTGTCATTTTAAAAAAATGGATCTATCTATCCATGATTCTAGAGACTCCCTGGTCCATTTCCATATCTCTGGTTAACAACCCCAAACTTGGGGAATTTTGTGTTTAGGCTCTATACAAAGAAAAGAATGCAAGGCAAAGGGAGCCAGAATAAAACTGCTTGTGTGGTCTACTGACCCTTAAAATGTTATGGCCTCCATGGCTGTCACCTTTCCAGTCCTGAGTCATAGATTTAAATGGGAGTTATCAAGAGGCATTCATGATTCAGGATTTGCTTCCATTGACAGGGTCCTACTTCCCTGGTTTGGAGTAAATGTAAATGAGGAACAACTCCTTAACTCTTGAAAAGTATTGCAGAATCCACTGTTAAAGCAATAAATGACCCAAAAAATCCTTAGACTCTCTGGCCAAAGTTGTTCTTGATAATATGATAGCCCTTGATTATCTTTTAGCTGAACAAGGAGGTATATGTGCAGTGGCAAACACCACCTGCTATACATGGGTTAATATTTCTGGGCAAGTTAAAGCTGTTACATAAGATCACTGAGCAAGTCATGTGGCTGAAAAAGGTGACTCCTTCAACGGGGTCTTTCTTTGACTTCTTTGATTTTGATTGGTTTGGATCTTGGGGACCATGGCTTCAAAGTGCATTCAGACATTGGGAATTATCCTGCTTATAAGAAACATAGTAACTTCCCTGGCACATTGTAGGCACTTAAAGGCTTTAAATGTATGCTCAGTCACTGGCCACTAAGCAACTGATCTTCCTAAGACTGGAATATCAGAAAAAGAACAAAGAGAATGACCAACTGAAATATTCTGAACCTGAAGTTGTGGCCTGTCATTATCACAGAGATTAAGCAAAACGTCATGAGCTGTGAATACCACATAAAGGATCAACAAAAGCTTTGAGAACTACAGAACAGTAGCTGAGAGTGGCACTAATGCCATATATATATATATATATATACACACACACACACACATATACACACACACATATATATATATGTATATATATTTTTTAGCTTTAATTTGTGATTTACTATTGAGAAAATAGCAAAAATATTTTATACAGTAAATTCACTAATCATTTATGGAGACCAGAAACAAATTGGAATAATATTTAGAAAATGTTAAAGCAAGGTAAAATAAACCAAGCAAACCAACAAACAGCTTACCGCTTTAAGCTGAGAGTTTTTTTTTTTTAACATCTTTATTGCAGTATAATTGCTTTACAATGGTGTGTTAGTTTCTGCTTTATAACAAAGTGAATCAGCTATACATATATATATATATCCCCATATCTCTTCCCTCTTGCATTTCCCTCCCTCCCACTCTCCCTATCCCACCCCTCTAGGTGGTCACAAAGCACCAAGCTGATCTGCCTGTGCTATGCACCTGCTTCCCCCTAGCTATCAGTTTTACATTTGGTAGTGTATGTAAGTCCATGCCATTCTTCCACTTTGTCCCAGCTTACCCTTCCCCCCTCCCCGTGTCCTCAAGTCCATTCTCTATTTCTGTGTCTTTATTCCTGTCCTGCCCCAGGTTCTTCAGAACCTTTTTTTATTTTTAGATTCCATATATATTTGTTAGCATACGGTATTTGTTTTTCTCTTTCTGACTTACTTCACTCCGCATGACAGACTCTAGGTCCATCCACCTCACTACAAATAACTCAATTTCGTTTCTTTTTATGGCTGAGTAATATTCCATTGTATATATGTGCCACATCTTCTTTAACCGTTCATCTGTTGATGGACACTTAGGTTGCTTCCATGTCCTGGCTATTATAAATAGAGCTGCAATGAACATTGTGGTACATGACTCTTTTTGAATTAAGGTTTTCTCAGGGTATATGTCCAGTAGTGGGATTGCTGGGTCATATGGTAGTTCTATTTTTAGTTTTTTAAGGAACCTCCATACTGTCCTCCATAGTGGCTGTATCGATTTACATTCCCACCAACAGTGCAAGAGGGTTCCCTTTTCTCCACACCCTGTCCAGCATTTATTGTTTGTAGGTTTTCTGATGATGGTCATTCTGACTGGTGTGAGGTGATACTTCATTGTAGTTTTGATTTGCATTTCTCTAATGATTAATGATGTTGAGCATTCTTTCATGTGTTTGTTGGCAATCTGTATATTTTCTTTGGAGAAATATCTATTTAGGTTTTCTGCCCATTTTTGGATTGCGTTGTTCGTTTTTTTGATATTGAGCTACATGAGCTGCTTGTAAATTTTGGAGATTAATCCTTTGTCAGTTGCTTCATTTGCAAATATTTTCTCCCATTCTGAGGGTTGTCTTTTCGTCTTGTTTATGGTTTCCTTTGCTGTGCAAAAGCTTTTGAGTTTCACTACGTCCCATTTTTTTTTTTTTTAAATGTAGGTGGAAATGCTTCAATTTAGTTTTCGTTTTTTTTTTAAACTTTGGGTTTATTATTTATTTATTTATTTATTTATTTATTTATGGCTGTGTTGGGTCTTCGTTTCTGTGCGAGGGCTTTCTCCAGTTGCGGCAAGTGGGGGCCACTCTTCATCGCAGTGCGCGGGCCTCTCACTATTGCGGCCTCTCTTGTTGTGGAGCACAGGCTCCAGACGCGCAGGCTCAGCAATAGTGGCTCACGGGCCTAGTCGCTCCGTGGCATGTGGGATCTTCCCAGACCAGGGCTCGAACCCGTGTCCCCTGCATTGGCAGGCAGACTCTCAACCACTGCGCCACCAGGGACGCCCCCCATTTTTTATTTTTGTTTTTATTTCCATTTCTCTAGGAGGTGGGTCAAAAAGGATCTTGCTGTGATTTATGTCATACAGTGTTCTGCCCATTTTTTCCTCTAAGAATTTTATAGTGTCTGGCTTTACATTTAGGTGTTTAATCCATTTTGAGTTTATTTTTGTGTATGGTGTTAGGGACTGCTCTAATTTCAGTCTTTTACATGTAGCTGTCCAGTTTTCCCAGCACCACTTACTGAAGAGGCTGTCTTTTCTCCCTTATATATTCTTGCCTCCTTTATCAAAAATAAGGTGACCATATATGTGTGGGTTTATCTCTGGGCTTTCTATCCTGTTCCATTGAGCTATATTTCTGTTTTTGTGCCAGTACCATACTGTCTTGATTACTGTAGCTTTGTAGTATAGTCTGAAGTCAGGAGCCTGATTCTTCCAGATCCGTTGTTTCTCAAGATTGCTTTGGCTATTCGGGGTCTTTTGTGTTTCCATACAAATTGTGAATTTTTTTGTTCTAGTTCTGTGAAAAATGCCATTGGTAGTTTGATGGGGATTGCACCTAATCTGTAGATTGCTTTGGGTAGTATAGTCATTTTCACACTGTTGATTCTTCCAATCCAAGAACATGGTATATCTCTCCATCTGTTTGTATCATCTTTAATTTCTTTCATCAGTGTCTTATAATTTTCTGCATACAGGTCTTTTGTCTCCTTAGGTAGGTTTATTCCTAGGTATTTGATTCTTTTTGTTGCAATGGTAAACGGGAGTGTTTTCTTAATTTCTCTTTCAGATATTTCATCATTAGTGTATAGGAATGCAAGAGATTTTTGTGCATTAATTCTGTATCCTGCTACTTTACCAAATTCATTGATTAGCTCTAGTAGTTTTCTGGTAGCATCTTTAGGATTCTCTATGTATAGCATCATGTCATCTAAAAACAGTGACAGCTCTACTTCTTCTTTTCCGATTTGGATTCCTTTTATTTCTTTTTCTTCTCTGATTGCTGTGGCTAAAACTTCCATAACAATGTTGAATAATAGTGGTGAGAGTGGGCAACCTTGTCTTGTTCCTGATCTTAGTGGAAATGGTTTCAGTTTTTCACCATTGAGAACAATGTTGGCTGTGGGTTTGTTATATATGGCCTTTATTATGTTGAGGTAAGTTCCCTCTATGCCTACTTTCTGGGGGGGTTTTATCATAAATGGGTGCTGGATTTTGTCAAAAGCTTTTTCTGCATCTATTGAGATGATCATATGGTTTTTATTCTTCAGTTTGTTAATATGGTATATCACATTGATTGATTTGCATATATTGAAGAATCCTTGCATTCCTGGAATGAACCGCACTTGATCATGGTGTATGATCCTTTTAATGTGCTGTTGGATTCTGTTTGCTAGTATTTTCTTGAGGAGTTTTGCATCTACATTCATCAGTGATATTGGCCTGTAGTTGTCTTTCTTTGTGACATCTTTGTCTGCTTTGGTATCAGGGTGATGGTGGCCTCGTAGAATGAGTTTGGGAGTGTTCCTCCCTCTGCTGTATTTTGGAAGAGTTTGAGAAGGATAGGTGTTAGCTCTTCTCTAAATGTTTGATAGAATTCGCCTGTGAAGCCATCTGGTCCTGGGCTTTTGTGTGTTGGAAGATTTTTAATCACAGTTTCAATTTCATTGTTTGTGATTGGTCTGTTTATATTTTCTATTTCTTCCTGGTTCAGTCTGGTAAGGTTTTGCTTTTCTAAGAATTTGTCCATTTCTTCCAGGTTGCCGATTTTATTGGCATATAGTTGCTTGTAGTAATCTCTCATGATCTTTTGTATTTCTGCAGTGTCAGTTGTTACTTCTCCTTTTTCATTTCTAATTCTATTGATTTGCGTCTTCTCCCTTTCTTTCTTGATGAGTCTGGCTAATGGTTCATAACTTATATTTTGATTACATCTCTCTGTTAAGTTGAGGGTCTGATCAAAAGGGGAGAATTGTTAAAAAGAAATAACAGGCCCAAAGTGGAGTCACTTGTGCTAAGCCCCACATGAGCAAAGCAAGACTTAATACCTAATCTAATCTAATCTAATCTAATCTAATCTAATTTTGCATGATATTAAGGATATGTGTGTTCAAAGATGTGAAACAACAGAAACTCTTAACTGTGGAAATATAAGATTGTTCAGCCACTTTGGCAAATAGTTTAGTATTAAGCACATAAAAATTGAACATGTAAATCATGCAAGAATCTCATCATTGGGTATAAAACAAAAATCAAAAGTGAAAACTCTTGGACTTTTGTAAAGAGACATGTCCAAGGACTTGACTATTTCCTTTCCCATGTTAGGGAAATTTTCAACTATAACCTCTTCAAATATTTTCTCAGACTCTTTCTTTTTCTCCTCTTCTTCTGGGACCCCTAGGTCTTTGGGACTGTCCTCAATTCTTTTCATTCTTATTTCTTTATTCTGCTCTGTGGTAGTTATTTCCACTCTTTTATCTTCTAGGTCACTTTTCTGTTTTTCTGCCTCAGTTATTCTGCTATTGATTCCTTCTAGAGAATTTTTAATTTCACTTATTGTATTGTTCATCACTGTTTGTTTACTCTTTAGTTCTTCTAGGTCCTTGTTAAACGTTTCTTGTATTTTCTCCATTCTATTTCCAAGATTTTGGATCACCTTTATTATCATTACTCTGAATTATTTTTCAGGTAGACTGCTTATTTCTTCTTCATTTGTTTGGTCTGGTGGGTTTTTACCTTGCTCCTTCATCTGCTGCATATTTCTCTGTCTTTTCATTTTGTTTACCTTACTGTGTTTGTGTTCTCCTTTTTGCAGGCTGAAGGTTCATAGTTTCCGTTGCTTTTGGTGTCTGCCTCCAGTGGTGAGGTTGGTTCAGTGGCTGTGTAGGCTTCCTGGTGGAGTGGACTGGTGCCTGTGTTCTGGTGGGTGGGGCTGCATCTTGCCTTTATGGTGGGCAGGGCTGTGTCCGGTGGTATGTTTTGGGGTGTCTGTGAACTTAGTATGATTTTAGGTAGCCTGTCTGCTAATGGGTGAGGTTGTGCTCCTGTCTTGCTAGTTGTTTGGCATGGGGCGTCCAGCACTTGAGCTTGCTGGCCGTTTGGTGGAGCTGGGTCTTAGCATTGAGACAGAGATCTCTGGGAGAACTCTCACCAATTGATATTATGTCAGGCCAGGAGGTCTGTGGTGGTCCAATGTCCTGAACTCGGCTCTCCCACCTTGGAGGCTCAGGTGTGACACCACTTTGGAGCACCAAGACCCTATCAGCCACGTGACTCAGAAGAAAAGGGAGAAAAAAAGAAAGAAAAAGTAAAATAAAATAAAAAATTATTAAAAGAAAAAAGAAAAAATTAGAGAGCAACTAAACCAATAAACAAATCCACCAGTGATAACAAGCACTAAAAACTAAACTAAGATAAACATAAAAGTCAGAAACAAATCAGTCGCATACAGCAAACCCCAAGTCTACAGTTGCTCCCAAAGTCCACTGCCTCAATTTTGGGATGATTCATTGTCTATTCAGGTATTTCACAGATGCAGGGTACATCAAGTTGATTGTGGAGATAATCTGCTATTCCTGAGCCTGCACGGAGAAATTTCCCTTTTTCTTCTTTGTTCTCACACTCCTGGGGTTCAGCTTTGGATTTGGCCCCGCCTCTGCATGTAGATCGCCCTCTGGCGTCTGTTCTTTGCCCAGACAGGAGGGGGGTTAAAGGAGCAGCTGATTAGGGCACACTTGCTCACTTAGGCCAGGGAAGGGAGGGGCACGGTAGTCATAATTGGAATGTGGGCGAGCCTGCGGTGGCAGAGGCCAGCGTGATGTTGCAATAGCCTGAGGTGTGCCATGTGTTCTCCCAGGGAAGTTGACCCTGGATCACAGGACCCTGGCAGTGGCGGGCTGCACAGGCTCACAGGCAGAGGGAGATATGTGTGGATAGTGACCTGTGCTTGCACACAGGATTCTTGGTGGCAGCAGCAGCCACATTAGCGTTTCATGCCCGTCTCTGGGGTCTGAGCTGATAGCCACGGCTCGCGCCTGTCTGTGGAGCTCACTTAGGCAGTGCTCTGCCTTCTGTGGGTACACAGGGAAGGAATCCCCTCTCCTCACGCACCCCGAAACAATGGTCTCTTGCCTCTTAGGCAGTTCCAGACATTTTCCTGGACTCCCTCCCGGCTAGCTGTGGCGCACTAACCCCCTCAGCCTGTCTTCATGCAGCCAACCCCAGTCGTCTCCTTGGGGTCTGATCTCTGGAGCCCAAGCCTCAGCTCCCAGCCCCTACCTGCCCTGGCGGGTGAGCAGACAAGCCTCTCAGGCTGACGAGTGCTGGTCGGCACCGATCCTCTGTGTGGGAATCTCTCCGCTTTGCCCTCTGCACCCCTGTTGCTGTGCTCTCCTCCATGGCTCTGAAGCTTCCCCCCCCGCCCACCTGCCATCTCCACCAGTGAAGGGGCTTCCTAGTGTGTGGAAACTTTTCCTCCTTCACAGCTCCCTCCCAGAGGTGCAGGTCCCATCCCTATTCTTTTGTCTCTGTTTCTTCTTTTTTCTTTTGCCCTACCCAAAGAAAACGTGGGGATTTTCTTGCTTTTTGGGAAGTCTGAGGTCTTCTGGCAGCGTTCAGTAGGTGTTCTGTAGGAGCTGTTCCACATGTAGATGTATTTTTGATGTATTTGTGGGGACAAAGGTGATCTCCACATCTTACTCCCCTGCCATGTTGAAGGTCCTCCAAAAATTTTTATTTTTTATTGGAGTATAGTTGATTAACAATGTTGTGTTAGTTTCAAGTATACAGCAAAGTGATTCAGTTATATATATACATGTATCTATTATGTTTTAAATTCTTTTCCCATTTAGGTTATTTCAGAGTATTGAGCCGAGTTCCATGTGTTATACAGTAGGTCCTAGTTGGTTAACTATTTTAAATATAGCAGTGCATACATGTCAAACCCAAACTCCCAATCTATCCCTTCCCCCATCCCCTGTAACCGTAAATTTTTTCTTTAAGTCAGTGAGTCTGTTTCTGTTTTGTAAATAAGTCCATTCATATCATTTATTTTAGATTCCACATATAAGTGATATCATATGATATTTGTCTTTGTCTGACTTACTTCACATAGTGGTGTGCAACTATTTTTTAAAAAATATTCTATGGGAATTCCCTGGTGGTCCTGTGGTTAGGACTCTGGGCTTTCACTCCTGAGGGCCCAGGTGCAATCCCTGGTTGGGGAAGTAGGATCCTGTAAGCCACGGGGTGCGACCAAAAAAAAATTGTTCTAAATAGTTCTTTACAGAAGCCATCAAAATTATTACAAGGTTATTCATTTTTTTCAATGCAATAGAACATTCATAATATACTCCTCATGAGGTATGCAATTCAGTTTTACCTTGTACAGTAATTAAATTGAGTTCCTGACACTGTGAATAATTAAGTACTAGGGCATAGAAGGACAAGTGATTCAGAAGTTGACTGGAATGATTAAAAATATCACAAACTTTGGAAATGTGTTGCAAAATTTTTAAAAATAAATTTTTATTATACTTATTATAATAAAAAATGTGACAACCTAAATATTACCATGCACACTCAAAGATTCCTAAGTCCAAATTCTGTTAAATACAACTGATTGGACTGTATGGGAACTGAAGAGAAATAAAACATGCCAAACTATGAAACAGATAATTATCCATCTTCTTGCTGGTTCTTAGACACATATGATATGACTGGTTGCCAATATGATTAAATAGTCACCATCTAAATTCAACCTAAAGCCTCTATTGTCTCTGTCAATATGCTGGAAAAAAATCAGATAATGTGAAAATCATTCTTTTTACTGGAAAATTTTCAATGATCAATGGAACACTTTAAAAAAAGCTAAATTGAGAAGAGTAACATATTAACCTATTAAGATTACATTATCTATTAGCTATAGAATTTAACCTTCTAATCACTGGCAAACAAGAGGCAAAGGGCAGACAAAAGTAGGGGGAGGGGAAGGGAAGAGCTGATATAAAGGACCATAGTCTGGAGCTGGGAACACTGTGCTAGGATGACCTAAATAAGGAAAACCCTGGACCACATTGCATAACCATAGGAGTCCCCATTCATATTGTAATCTATGAAACTGGTATCTGTTGGAAAATATTCTATATATTGTAAGTCAGAATGTTAACTTGTCTCCTGAGCCCAACACTGGGGCCATGCCCTGGAAGATAAATTTGTAAAGAATCACACTGCGCTAACTAGTTTGGTAAAAGGAAGCATAGAAGTTAAAGACAGGAGGTTGGAAAGGCAAACGTCCCCTCTTTGCCTATGTCATGAGGCAACAGTGGCCTTCCTTCTGACCCTTCTCACTTCTATAAGGGCACTCTTGAGTGGTATCTGCAATTGAGGGTTTAGTTCTGTAAAGAATTATTGTCTCTTACTCCTGGAAGAGAACATTTAGGAGTCCTGAGGTCCAGAGTATTTAAGCAATAATCAAGTCTTCAGAACTCATTGGTTAATTGAAGCATGTATAGAAAACAAAATGAAACTACACAGACATCTGCTTTTGGCTTGATAGAGTGGCTTGTAGAAGACCATTGCTTCCACTGAGAACAATTAGAAAAACTAAACAAAATACAGAAAGAAATGATTTGAAGAATCAGAGAGATAATGAATCAACCAGGACAAGAGGATCTACATTGCAGAAAGATGAGAAGCACAGTTTCCTTCAGGCCACTTTCCTCTCAGGGGATTTGCCAGTTCTCAGAAACATGCATCAGGCTCACAGAACAATGGGTGGAAGAGAAGTCCTCAGAGTTGTAAGCAAGCTCAGGAATGTGGAGACAGAATCTGAGGTTTAGGCTGCTAAGGGAGGTAGTATGCAAGCAGGAAGTAGGCAGTCAATAGTCCTTAGATGTGATATACACACAGAAGAGTGTAGCCAAATGTCTTCTCACGACATGTGCTTATTAAGCTACGTAGGGCAAAAGGTTAAGAAGAAGGCCAAAAGCAGCTAGAAAATACAGTGAAGGTTTTGACAGTCTCTAGGTATTTAAGATATAAAAATTGGAGTTCATGACTCAGTGAAGAAAAGGTCCCTGGGGAGCACCCTAATCTCTTATTTGGAACCTAGAAGGGCTTCACTTTGGGAGCCAGGAAAGAAACAGGAAGACACATACAAAGGTTGCAAAAGATGACAAGTTGGCTCAGGTTCTCACTGGGTTGAGATAACCTGCCCCTCTGATACTAGCAAGAGGATGGGAGAATCCTCCCAGTAGGAAGAAAACATCATTCAGAGCCTCAAAATTCTCATATGCAATGCCCACATTTCTTCAAACGTTCCAAGAGCAGCAAGAAGCAGGACAAAGAAAAAAATAGATAATAGAAACATATACAGTTGATCCAGATATTGGAGCTATCTGTTACTGACTTTAAGATAACTGGGATTATTAATGTATTCAAGAAAATAAATGACAAGATAAAGAGTTTCAAACGGAAACTGCAGAGCAGAAAAACAGAATGACTAAAATTTAAAACTCTATTTAATGGGTTTAACAGCAGACAAAACTCAACTTGAGAGATTTTGTGATCTGGAAGATGGGTCAGTAGAAAATATCAAAACTCAAGCACAAGATTTAAAAAAAAGAAAAAATTAGAGCATAAAAGACATATAGAACATAATACAAACTTTTAATAACATGTGATTGGAGTCCAGATGGGGAGGAGAGAGAAAATGGAGCAAAAGCAATAACTGAAAAGATTTTGCCCGAGATTTTTCCAAAATTATAAAGAGACGTCAAGTTACAGATTTAAGAAGTGGTATGACCTCATGCAGTAGGTTATATAACAACAAAAGAAATCCATCTAGACACATCATAACAAAACTGCTGGACACCAAAAATAAAGAGTTAATCTCTTCTTTTTTTATGGAAAGGCATTTTATTTTAAACATAGCAGTGTGTACATGAAAATCCCAAACTCCCAATCTATCCCTTCCCCCCACATTTCACCCCTGGTAACCATATATTCGTTCTAAAGAGTTAATCTTAAAACCAGCCACAGAATTAAAAAAAGACATATTTCCTTCAACAGAAATGACTGAAGCCACAGGATACGGCATGATTTCTCTAAAGTGCTGAAAAAGAGTAAACTGTCAACCTAGATTTCTATACAAAGCAAAAATATCTTTTAAAAGTGAATGTGAAATGAAGACATTTCCAGACAGAAAAGAATAGAGAATTTGTCAAGACTAGAAATGCACTAAAAGACATGATAAAGGGAGATCTTCAGAGAGAAGAAAATTGGTCCTGATCCCAGATGGAAACATAAGATTGTAGAAAGGAACAGAGACCAAAAAAATGAGGAAAGATACTCACAAATCTAAACGAATGCTGATCACACAAAACAATAATAATATTTGGCAGGATTTAAAATATATACAGAATTAAATTCAACAGAATAATAATTTTAAAAAGGCAGTTGTAGTAAATGGTGATAGAGGGATCTGAGGTTGTAGTATTATTTAGGAAGTGGTAAAAATATTAATTTATATTAGATTCTAAGTAAAGGTTTCATGTTGTAGCCCCTATTGTAAATAAAAAGAAATAAAAACAATACAGGTAAAGCAAAAGAAGAGTAAACAAATGTGTAACAAGAGTGCGAACTTAATACAGATAATATTTAATAAAAGCAAGGCAAAAAAAGGAATATGTAAAGGCAGAACAAGAGAAATGAAATTACTAGGCAGCAGACATACCCGAAGATACCAGTAATTACATCAATTGTAAGTCGTCTAAATGCTGTGATTAAAGAACAAAAAATTTTCAGGCCAGACTAAAAATAACTATGTGTTGCTTAAAAAGAACAACAAAAGCTAAAGACAGAAGAAAAAAATATATAATACAAAGAGTAACTTAAAAAGCCGAATGAAAACTGTTGTAGCATTTGTAAAAATATGAAAGCAAAAGACATTTCTAGGAATAAAGTCATTCTATAATGATAAAAGGATCAAGCCATCAGGAAGATGTAATAATTCTAAACTTTAAAACATGTAAGGCAAATTGTACCATAGTAAATCTTCAAAGAACTAAAAGCAGAAATAGACAAATATGCAAACTTAATAGGAAAGTTTAACACACCTCTCCCAGAAAGTGATAGAATAAGACAAACATCAGTAAAGATAAGATCTGTCTGAATAGTAGGATTAACAAATTTGATCTGACATATATGAAACACTACACTTGATAATGACAGAGTATACATTCCTTCCAAGTGCATATGGAAAGCTTGTTAATATTGACAAAATGCTATGTCATAGGAAAAAAGTCACAATTTAAAATAATTGGAATAACTCAGAGTATGTTTTCTGACCATTGTGGAATCAAGCTAAAATTAATATCAAAAAAACTAAAAATTTTCCAACTACTTCTAAAAACATACTTCAAAATACTTGTCAAACACACATTAAAATTATTAGTAAGTCAATGGGGAAGTTATAATGAAAATTAGAAAATTTTAAACTGAATAATGATGAAAATATGTCATATGACTTTTTTGGGTACAGCTAATATTATGCATAAAAAATTTATAGCACCAAATATATAAGGAGAAAAATCCTGAAAATCAATTATTTAAGTATCCTACATGAAGAAGTTTGAAAAGAAATGAAATTTTACTCAAATAGATTAAAAAAAAAGGAAATAATAATTTTAAGAGCAGAAAGGAATAAAATAGAAAAACATATATAACAGAAAAAAATCAACAAAGCCACAAGTTGGTTTTTTGGAAAAGACTAATAAAATTGATAAGTTACTAGTAAGACATTTAAAAGAGAAAAAGAACACACATATTACCAAAATGAGAAATGAATCATTTCATCTGTAATGCATCATTATAGATTCTAAAAACATTAAAAGGATCAAAAGAAGATACATCATTAAATTTATCCACTAAATTAAAAAAATCAGATGAAAAGAACAAGTTGCTTACAAGTACAATGTACTAAACATTACACAAGAAGATATAGAAAATCAAAATTGTCCTATATTTACTTTAAAACTTGAATTTACAATAAAAAATAATCTTTCCATGACAAAACCTCTACTGATGGAGGTTATTAATGGTTCACCAGTAAAATTTTCCAAATATGTATAAAGAATAGGGCTAAACTTAAAGAAACTCTTCAGGGAACAGAAAAGAAAGAAGTGCTTCCTAACTCACTGTATAAACTGAGGATAATCTTGTTACAAAAACCTGTCAAGGACATTATAGGAAAAGAAAACTAAAGGTTTCTGTTTTAAGGACACAAATGCAAAACATTTTTAAAAAGATATCAAACTCAGCAGCAAATTAAACAAAAAATAGTATGTCACAACCAAGCAGGGTTTATTTTAGAAATGCAAAGTTGTTTTAACGTGGAAAAAAAAAAATCAGCCAACACAATTTATCATCTTAACAGAACAAAGAAATATCATATGATCAATTAAACAGATAAGGAAAAAAGCACTTATAAAATTTAACATCTACCTATGACTAAAATAATTTTAAAACTTCTTAACAAACTAAGAGTAAAATGGGAATTTTCTTAAACTAATAAATAGTGTGAACATAAAACCTACATGTAACAACAGTGGTGAAATGTTAAAAGCCTTCCCTCTGAAACTGGAAGTGAGATAGAGATGCTTGATATCACGACTTTTATTAAAAATTGTGCGGGAGGTCCTAAAAAATGACCTGAACTAGAAAAAGCAAAGAGTATAAAGATTTGAAAAGAAGGATTAGTCCTGTCATAATTCACAAATTATGTATTTTCCAAGTACAAAATCCAAAAGATTTAGAATCTGGAATTAATAGGTGAACTCAGCAAGTATGCTGGATAAAATGCTAATCTAAAATATTAATTTTTTGCATGATTAGAAACAAGTAGAAAATAAAACTTTAAAAGATATACATGAAAATTCTTAAATTCTAGGAATAAATTTAATAAAAGAGGTATAAAACCTTGGCACAGAAAACTATAAAATATCACTGAGAGAAACAAATGAAGACTAAGTATATAGATTATGCATGACCATGTAATGGAAACCTTACTAACATAAGTATGTCACTTCTCCATAAACTGGTCTATAGATTCAATGCAATTTCAATCAAAATACCAGGAGGTAGTTTTATGTACATTGATAAGGTAATTCTAAGATTTAAATAAGAAATGCATAAAACAAAAACAGCTAGTATTTAAAAAGAAAATTATCTATGTTGAGTATTATTTTTATTTTACATGGCATTATGTTTACATGGCATTATTATTATTTATTTCTTTATTTACAACAATGGAGGGTTTAATTCCTTGCCTTCTGACACTAACACAGGAACACAGGCATAACTGGTGAGACAAGTCCAGAAGTCCTAATCTATGGGTTTACTTACTCAGAATCTGCTAACTCAATATAGGAAACATTCAGAGTATAAAAAAATGAACAAATAACATCTTTAAGGCTTCATAAAACAACCAGGGTCCTTGTTGAGAGTTGTAAATTTGTCTGGATTTTGGATCTGCCACTTAAGGGCTGCATGACAATGAGGTATCACCTCACACTGGTCAAAATGGCCATCATCAAAAAATCTACAAACAATAAATGCTGGAGAGGGTGTGGAGAAAAGGGAACCCTCCTGCACTGTTGGTGGGAATGTAAATTGATACAGCCACTATGGAGAACAGTATGGAGGTTCCTTAAAAATCTAAAAATAGAACTACCATATGACCCAGGAATCCCACTACTGGGCATATACCCTGAGAAAACCATAATTCAAAAGGACACATGTATCCCAAAGTTCATTGCAGCACTATTTACAATAGCCAGGACATGGAAACAACCTAAATGTCCAATGATAGATGAATGGATCAAGAAGATGTGGTACATATATACAATGGAATATTACTCAGCCATAAAAAGGGACGAAACTGGGTCGTTTGTAGAGATGTGGATGGACCTAGAGACTGTCATACAGAGTGAAGTAAGCCAGAAAGAGAAAAACGAATATCATATATTAATGCATATATGTGGAATCTAGAAAAATGGTATAGATCAACCTATTTGTAGGGCAGGAATAGAGATGTAGATGTAGAGAACGGACATGTGGACACAGTGGGCGAAGGGGAGGGTGGGACGAACTGGGAGATTAGGTTTGATATAAATAAACTACCATGTGTAAAATAGATAGCTAGTGGGAACCTTCTGTACAGCATAGGGAACTCAGCTTGGTGCTCTGTGATGACCTAGATGGGGAGGACGGGGGTGGTGGTGGGAGGGAGGTCCAAGAGGGAGGGTATATAGATATACATATAGCTGATTCACTTCATTGTACAGCAGAAACTAACACAACATTGTAAAGCAATTTTACTCCAATTAAAAAAAGTATCAGTAATTTAATGTTCTAGGTCTCAATTTCCTCAACAGTAAACAAGATTTATTATTCCTCCTGGAAGAACCATTGTGAGAAAAAGATATAAGATTTTTAAAAATATAGTTTCATGACAAATAGAAGATATTCAGTGTTAATTTCCTTTCTTCCCACTTCAGATCAACACACTGACCTTGCTGTAGTTGTTGAAAATTATCAACTAAATATCAATTCATTATCCAGGTTGGGTAGCAATTAAAGTCACAGTTCCAAGTTGGATGGAAAATGTAAAAATACCCCAAATTTGTTTCCCTTTATTGCAAATTCTGCCAAATATTTTTTGAGTTCTTAGGGAAAGGGAAATCTGTTGGCTTTAAAATTTTATCTATTTTTCTTGGGGGTCTGAGTTTGTAGGTACATCTTTGGATCTCAGATGCTGAGTTTGAACCTTGAGAGATAATGAAACCTTGAACCAATGTGCAAAAAGTTTTGATTTTAATGTCACCACCAATTAACTGATGGTGGCTGCCTGGAGCACATATAGAAAAGGATTCTGAATCTGAACCTACCAAAAAAAGAAATAGCATCTGCTATGGGTGTGGGAGGTGAAATGGAAGCTTGCATGTCATACTTCTGATAATCCACTCTACCTCCAAGGTATATAGCACTTTGGAATATGAGAAATCCTCTTAACATAAAGAATGTTTTCAAGCTTCCACAGGATAGAAAAGTTGCACTTTGAAGGTTCATAAAGGAGCAAAATATATGGTCACGAGAAGTTTGGGTTTCTATAAACTACAGATTTCTATAACCTCTATGTCATAAAAAGTCCTCTTGGCAATATTTTTCAAAATTAAAAAAATCTGTGGGGCTTCCCTGGTGGCGCAGTGGTTGAGAATCTGCCTGCCAATGCAGGGGACACGGGTTCGAGCCCTGGTCTGGGAAGGTCCCACATGCCGTGGAGCAGCTGGGCCCATGAGCCACAACTACTGAGCCTGCGCGTCTGGAGCCTGTGCTCCACAACAGGAGAGGCCGCGATAGTGAGAGGCCTGCGCACCGCGATGAAGAGTGGCCCCCGCCTGCCGCAACTGGAGAAAGCCCTCGCACAGAAACGAAGACCCAACGCAGCTAAAACTAAAAATAAATAATAAATAAATAAATAAAACAAAAAAAACAGCCAGTAGCTGCCATTAAAAAAAAAAAAATCTGTGGATTATTTAATGGATAAAAAATAAAGAGAGGGTGGTCTGTGCTTCCAGTGGGTGCTGTGGGAGCGAGGGCTGGCGACAGCTTAGCGGATGGCCCTGGCACCAGTAAGGGCACTGGCTGGGCCGCCTGGGTGAGCTGGAGCCTACCAGAAAGCTTAGATCCTGTGGCCAAGGGTACAGACCTTGGTGAAGTGGAGCGTGGCAGGCAGCCTGATGACAGCGACTGCCTGATGAAGAATATCCAATAGCTGGAATGATGCAGTTTTGGAGGATCTAAAAATGGTGATGACTTCTACTCCAACTTACAAAGGCAGTTCTGTGGCGGACCATGACCCCAGGCTTCCTTGATGAGACCACTGCCTGGATAATCAGATAACTTAAAAGAAAAAGTGGTTCCCTATATCCAGAAAATAGAACATTAAAGATGCAGCAGTGTTCTAAACAAAAACCCATACAGAGAGTGGACTTCTCTCCTTTGCCTGAACTCTACAAGGAACCGGAGCCTTGGTACCCACAGAGGCCACTTACACCCATCTGCCTCCTTGGAGAGTCCAGATGAATTTGGTTTCCTGAATATGCTTGGGGCACCTCTGGGACTTCTTACCTGCACAAGTGGCGTAGGGATCACTCAGCACCCTTCTTAACCTGGCTTGCTGCTGTGGACTTAGTTTGGAGAATCTTGAAGTCATAAACCTGGGGCCCAGATGTAAACCTGGGTGGAAGCCGTAACCTGGGCCTCAAATGCTGGCCAAACCCCCCGATGCTGCACTCCAGAGCAGAGAAAGCAAGCGCTCAGCGCCCGCATGACTCAGACCCGACACACGGCCCTCAGGCGACTGCACCTGATGGGAAGCCCCTGACAAGAGGCCACACCTCAAGCGTCTCCAGGACCCGAAGAGAGGCGCTTCTGACAGGATGCCTGGCCCTCAGGCGACTCCGTGACAGGATGGCTGCCCAAGCCGTGTGGCTGACAGGGCCTTGGTGCTCTGGCCTGGTGTCAGGTCTGAGCTTCTGAGGTGGGAGAGCTGAGTTCAGGACATTGGACCACAAGAGTCCTCCCAGCCTCACATAATATCAATTGGCGAGAGCTCTCCAGAGATCTCCGTCTCAACGCTAAGAACCAGCTCTACCCAACAGTCAGCAAGCTCCAGTGCTGGACGCCCCATGCCAAACAACTAGCAAGACAGGAACACAACCCTGTCCATTAGCAGATAGGCTGCCTAAAACCATACTAAGTTCACAGACACCCCAAAACACACCACCAACACGGTTCTGCCGACCAGAAAGACAAGATCCAGCCATATCCACCAGAACACAGGCACCAGTCCACCCCACCAGGAAGCCTACACAACCCACTGAACCAACCTTACCCAATGGGGGTAGACACCAAATACAACAGGAACTATGAACCTGCACCTACAAAAAGGAGACCACAAACAGAGTAAGTTTAAAAAAATGACAAGACAGAGAAATATGCAACAGATGAAGGAGCAAGGTAAAAACCCACCAGATCAAACAAATGAAGAGGAATTAGGCAGTCTACCTGAAAAAGAATTCAGGGTAATGATAGTAAAGATGATCCAAAATCTTGGAAACAGAATGGAGAAAATACAAGAAATGTTTAACAAGGACCTAGAAGAACTAAAGAGCAAATAAACAATGATGAACAACACAATAAATGAAATTAAAAATTCTCTAGAAGGAATTAATAGCAGAATAACTGAGGCAGAAGAATGGATAAGTGACCTGGAAGATAAAAGAGTTGAAATAACTACTGTAGAGCAGAATAAAGAAAAAAGAATGAAAAGAACTGAGGACAGTCTCAGAGACATGCGGGACAACATTAAATGTATCAACATTCGAATTACGGGGTCCCAGAAGAAGAGAAAAAGAAAGGGTCTGAGGAAATATTTGAAGAGATTATAGTTGAAAACTTCCCTAACATGGGAAAGGAAATAGTTAATCAAGTCCAGGAAGCGCAGAGATTCCCATACTGGATAAATACAAGGAGAAACACGCCAAAGCACATATTAATCAAACTATCAAAAATTAAATACAAAGAAAAAATATTAAAAGCAGCAAGGGAAAAACAACAAATAACATACAAGGGAATCCCCATAAGGTTAACAGCTGAACTTCCAGCAGAAACTCTGCAAGCCAGAAGGGAGTGTCAGGACATATTTAAAGGGATGAAAGGGAAAAACCTACAACCAAGATTACTCTACCCAGCAAGGATCTCATTCAGATTCGACAGAGAAATTAAAACCTCTACAGACAAGCAAAAGCTAAGAGAATTCAGCACCACCAAACCAGCTTTACAACAAATGCTAAAGGAACTGCTCTAGGCAGGAAACACAAGAGAAGGAAAAGACCTACATACAAAAACAACCCCAAAACAATTAAGAAAATGGTGTTAGGAACATACATATCAATAATTGCCTTAAATGTAAATGGATTAAATGCTCCAACCAAAAGGCAGAGGCTGGCTGAATGGATATAAAAACAAGACCCATATATATGCTGTCTACAGAGAACTACTTCAAACCTAGGGACACATACAGACTGAAAGTGAGGGGATGGAAAAAGATATTCCATGCAAACGGAAATCAAAAGAATGCTGGAATAGCAATTCTCATATCAGATGAACTAGACTTTAAAATGAAGAGTATTACAAGAGACAA
Source organism: Eschrichtius robustus (assembly GCF_028021215.1). NCBI lineage: Eukaryota > Metazoa > Chordata > Mammalia > Artiodactyla > Eschrichtiidae > Eschrichtius > Eschrichtius robustus. The sequence continues at coordinate 108,711,069 of NC_090825.1, read as the reverse complement.
AGAAGGACACTACATAATGAGCAAGGGATCAACCCAAGAAGAAGATATAACAATTGTAAATATATATGCACCTAACATAGGAGCACCTCAATACATAAGGCAAATGCTAAGAGCCATAAAAGGGGAAATCGACAGTAACACAATCATAGTAGAGGACTTTAACACCCCACTTTCACCAATGGACAGATCATCCAAAATGAAAATAAATAAGGAATCACAGGCTTTAAATGACACATTAAACAAGATGGACTTCATTGATATTTATAGGACATTCTATCCAAAAACAACAGAATACACTTTCTTCTCAAGTGCTCATGGAACATTGTCCAGGATAGATCATATCTTGGGTCACAAATCAAGGCTTGGTAAATTTAAGAAAATTGAAATCGTATCAAGTATCTTTACCGACCACAATGCTATGCGACTAGATATCAATTATAGGTAAAAAAACTGTAAAAAATACAAACACATGGAGGCTAAACAATATGCTAGTTACTAACCAAGAGATCACTGAAGAAATCAAAGAGAAAATCAAAAAATACCTAGAAACAAATGACAATGAAAACACGACGACCCAAAACCTATGGATGCAGCAAAAGCAGTTCTAAGAGGGAAGTTTATAGCAATACAATCCTACCTCAAGAAACAAGAAAAATCTCAAATAAACAACCTAAACTTACACCTAAAGCAATGAGAGAAAGAAGAGAAAAAAACCCCAAAAAGTTAGTTGAAGGAAGGAAATCATAAGATCAGATCAGAAATGAAAGAAAAAGATATGAAGGAAACAATAGCAAAGATCAATAAAACTAAAAGCTGGTTCTTTGAGAAGACAAACAATATTGATAAACCACTAGCCAGACTCATCAAGAAAAAAAAGGGAGAAGACTCAAATCAACAGAATTAGAAATGAAAAAGGAGAAGTAATAACTGACACTGCAGAAATACAAAGAATCATAAGGGATTACTACAAGCAACTATATGTCAATAAAAAGGACAACCTGGAAGAAATGGACAAATTCTTAGAAAAGCACAACCTTCCAAGACTGAACTAGGAAGAAATAGAAAATATAAAAGACTAATCAAAAGCACTGAAATTGAAACTGTGATTCAAAATCTTCCAACAAATAAAAGCTCAGGACCAGACGGCTTCACAGGTGAATTCAATCAAACATTTAGAGAAGAGCTAACACCTATCCTTCACAAACTCTTCCAAAATATAGCAGAGGGAGGAACAGTCCCACACTCATACTACGAGGCCACCATCACCCTGATACCAAAACCAGACAAAGATGTTACAAAGAAAGACAACTACAGGCCAATATCACTGATTAACATAGATACAAATATCCTCAACAGAATCCTACAGCACATTAAAAGGATCATACACCATGATTAAGTGGGGTTTATCCCAGGAATGCAAGGATTTTTCAATATATGCAAATCAATCAATGTGATACACCATATTAACAAATTGAAGAATAAAAACCATATGATCGTCTCAGTAGATGCAGAAAAAGCTTTCGACAAAATCCAGCACCCATTTATGATAAAAACCCCCCAGAAAGTAGGCATAGAGGGAACTTACCTCAACATAATAAAGGCCATATATAACAAACCCACAGCCAACATTGTTCTCAATGGTGAAAAACTGAAACCATTTCCACTAAGATCAGGAACAAGACAAGGTTGCCCACTCTCACCACTATTATTCAACATTGTTTTGGAAGTTTTAGCCACAGCAATCAGAGAAGAAAAATAAATAAAAGGAATCCAAATTGGAAAAGAAGAAGTAAAGCTGTCACTGTTTTTAGATGACATGATGCTATACACAGAGAATCGTAAAGATGCTACCAGAAAACTACTAGAGCTAATCAATGAATTTGGTAAAGTAGTAGGATACAAAATTAATGCACAGAAATCTCTTGCATTCCTATACACTAATGATGAAATATCTGAAAGAGAAATTAAGGAAACACTCCCATTTACCGTTCCAACAAAAAGAATCAAATACCTAGGAATAAACCTACCTAAGGAGACAAAAGACCTGTATGCAGAAAACTATAAGACACTGATGAAAGAAATTAAAGATGATACAAACAGATGGAGAGATACACCATGTTCTTGGATTGGAAGAATCAACAGTGTGAAAATGACAATACTACCTAAAGCAATCTACAGATTCAATGCAATCCCTATCAAACTACCACTGGCATTTTTCACAGAACTAGAACAAAATATTTCACAATTTGTAAGGGAACACAAAAGACCCTGAATAGCCAAAGCAATCTTGAGAAAGAAAAACGGAGCTGGAGGAATTAGGCTCCCGGACTTCAGACTATACTACAAAGCTACAGTATTCAAGATAGTATGGTACTGGCACAAAAACAGAAATATAGATCAACGGAACAGGATAGAAAGCCCAGAGATAAAGCCACGCACATATGGTCACCTTATTTTTTTTTTTTAATTGAAGGCAAGCTTTTTTTTTTTAAATTTATTTATTTATGGCTGAGTTTGGTCTTCGTTTCTATGCAAGGGCTTTCTCTAGTTATGGCAAGCGGGGGCCACTCTTCATCGTGGCGTGCGGGCCTCTCACTATTGTGGCCTCCCTTGTTGCGGAGCACAGGCTCCAGACGCGCAGGCTCAGTAACTGTGGCTCACGGGCCCAGCTGCTCTGCGGCATATGGGATCTTCCCAGACCAGGGCTCGAACCCGTGTCCCCTGCATTGGCAGGCAGACTCTCAACCACTGCACCACCAGGGAAGCCCTGGTCACCTTATTTTTGATAAAGGAGGCAAGAATATACAATGGAGAGAAGACAGCCTCTTCAATAAGTGGTGCTGGGACAACTGGACAGCTACAGGTAAAAGACTGAAATTAGAACACTCCCTAACACCATACACAAAAATAAACTCAAAATGGATTAAAGACCTAAATGTAAGGTCAGACACTATAAAACTCTTAGAGGAAAACATAGGCAGAACACTCTATGACATAAATCACAGCAAGATCCTTTTTGACCCACCTCCTAGAGAAATGGAAATAAAAACAAAAATAAACAAATGGGACCTAATGAAACTTAAAACCTTTTGCACAGCAAAGGAAACCATAAAGAAGACGAAAAGACAGCACTTAGAATGGGAGATATATTTGCAAGTGAAGCAACTGACAATGGATTAATCTCCAAAATATACAAGCAGCTCATGCCGCTCAATATGAAAAAAACAAACAACCCAATCCAAAAAAGGGCAGAAGACCTAAATAGACATTTCTCCAAAGAAGATATACAGATTGCCAACAAACACATGAAAGAATGCTCAAGATCACTAATCATTAGAGAAATGCAAATCAAAACTACAATTAGGTATCACCCCACACCAGCCAGAATGGCCATCATCAAAAAATCTACAAACAATAAATGCGGGAGAGGATGTGGAGAAAAGGGAACCCTCTTGCACTGTTGGTGGGAATGTAAAATGATACAGCCACTATGGAGAACAGTATGGAGGTTCCTTAAAAAACTAAAAATAGAATTACCATATGACCCAGCAATCCCACTACTGGGTATATACCCTGAGAAAACCATAATTCAAATAGAGTCATGTACCACAATGTTCACTGCAGCTCTATTTACAATAGCCAGGTCATGGAAGCAACCTAGGTGTCCATCGACAGTTGAATGGATAAAGAAGATGTGGCACATATATACAATGGAATATTAGCTATAAAAAGAAATGAAACTGAGTTATTTGTAGTGAGTTGGATGGGCCTAGAGTCTGTCATACATAGTGAAGTAAGTCAGAAAGAGAAAAACAAATACAAATATGTGTATGCTAACACATATATATGGAATTCAAAAAAAAATAAAACGGTTCTCATGAACCTAGGGGCAGGACAGGAATAAAGACGCAGAAGTAGAGAATGGACTTGAGGACACGGGGAGGGGGAAGGTTAAGGTGGCATGAATTGAGAGAGCAGCATTGACATATACACACTACCAAATGTAAAATAGAAAGCTAGTGTGAAGCAGCCACATAGCACAGGGAGATCAGGTCCGTGCTTTGTGACCACCTAGAGGGGTGGGATAGGGAGGCTGGGAGGGAGACGCTAGAGGGAGGGGATATGGGGATATATGTATACTTATAGCTGATTTTCTCTTTTATACAGCAGAAACTAACACAACATTGTAAAGCAATTATACTCTAATAAAGATGTTTAAAAAATGAGGTTATAGAGCATCGAGAGCACTACTAAGTATGATGGTTATTATGTAGGATACATGTATGCCAATTTTTTCACTGAACAATATTATGATGCAGGTTTGTTTTACAATGGAGTTGGTCTCGTGCGATAGAAAATGGACAGAATGGATATCACCAGGGGTGTGTTACTGATTGCAAAGTCTGTGTTTCTAAAGTTCCTACTTTCCTTCTTTTCACTAAACAGATAAATGGTTCATTCCTATTTTGTCCAGGGTATTCACACCCTGAAAATACTGGTACTTCAAGGCCAGACCTTCAGGAAGTTAACGGTGCATGCTGCATACAGTCACACAAAATCAGTGGCACAGATCAAAAGAGGTCCCAAATGCCAATGTATAGAATCACGCTGTGCTACCAAGCTCATCTGCATCTCCACTAGCAAGTTCCAGAAAATAAAGTAAATGAAGTCAATATGCATAGTTGATCCTTCTTTCAGGGCTCTGACTTATAAATATGAAAACTGATATGATCTTGGCTCTATGGTAAAGTGAAGACTATACTACATTTCTTCATATATTTTAGGAGTTTTTGTTTTAACACATCAGCACATTTTTAGTTACTTAGAGGTGTCTATGAAATATCTTTCTTCCCTGGTAGTTGGTAATTTGAGGCAGAATTTTTTTTAAACATTCCTCAATTTCATCAGTCCTTGCACACCAGCTTGTCCTGAACTTAAACGGAAAAGTGAATGCTGCCAAAGCTAATGAACCATGACTACAGAGAATAATTCTGCCAGAGACATAGTCAATGAACATTTGTGCAGTTTAAGTTAAGCATTCACACATCCTCTGGTTATGCGGTGAGGGTGGAAGTAAGCCTCTGTCTTTGCTTTTGTTTCCTTTTAATCATTCTACTTCTCGCTTACACAATGAGGACCAGTTTTCAAGTGAAGAACCAGATTTAGCACAGTGGCTCAGGAGACTCAGCAAAACTTACCCAGCAAAATATCTATAATTCACGGGAACAATTTGACCTGATAAAATTCTTGGTGCCCTTATCCAGCTATAATTTCATCTGAACACATTCTATTTTAATATATCAGTTTAAACTGTAACCTCCCTATTTCATTTACTTGTTGCTGTTTTAAATGCAGCACTGCCCAGTTTCTGCACCTTAGTGCAAGGCTTCTGATTTAAACATTATTAGCCAGGACTTTCTTTTTCTTAGATTAATAAATCATTTATAGAGATAAAATACTTCGGAGGTGAATAAGTTAATGCTCCTGAGAACTTCCAGGTATAATAACTGCTGAACTATATGCAAGACCATGTGTGAGATGGAAAGGATATATGTATGTATGATTAGCTGCCTGCCCTCAGAAACCTTCTGTATGCCTGTCAAACTACATCATTACATCCAACAGTGACTCAATGAGCATTTACTATGAATAGGACATTTTACAAGACTGCATGAGATGGTCTGTCCTTGCTTTCAAGATGATTAGGATCTTTTTCCAAATAGTTTGAGATTTCCAGTGAAGTAATAATACACATAGAATATTACAAGTATTTGTGGTTCTAAATGAGTACATTAATGTACATTTTTGTCTCATCTTCTCAACTGGAAAGTTTTTTAAGGTAATGACTCTGTGATGCTCCTTTTTTATATTTCCACTGCCCAGCCTAATCCAGATAGATATTCCTTGGGGATATATATATACCCAAGGAGCCTACATGACTGCTGTGGGATACAGACACTGAAAAGAGTTTCTTTTTCCCCAATAAAGTATGATAAGTGCTACAATATGTTATCAAATACCACAGAAGCATAAGGAAAGAATAGCTCATCTGGAAAAAGTTTAAGAAATGCCAGTTGGGGCTTCCCTGGTGGCGCAGTGGTTGAGAATCTGCCTGCCAATGCAGGGGACACGGGTTCGAGCCCTGGCCTGGGAAGATCCCATATACTGCAGAGCAGCTGGGCCCGTGAGCCACAGTTACTGAGCCTGCGCGTCTGGAGCCTGTGCTCTGCAACAAGAGAGGCCGCAACAGTGAGAGGCCCGCGCACCGCGATGAGAAGTGGCCCCCGCTTGCCGCAACTAGAGAAAGTCCTCGCACAGAAACGAAGACCTAACACAGCCGAAAATTAATTAATTAATTAATTAATTAAAAAAAAATCCTTAAAAAAGAAATGCCAGTTGAATAAATAAATAAAAATGTTAAAGTGAAGTTGCTTGAAATTTAGGAGCTTAAATTATTAAATTTTTGTGTTTTTTATACAATTTTAAAATATTTACAGTTATTCCAAAATATTGGCTATATTCCCCATGTTGTACAATATATCCTTGAGCCTATCTTATACCCAACAGTTTGTATCTCCCACTCCCCAACCCCTATATTGCCCCTCCCTGCCTCTCCCCACTGGTAAACACTAGTTTGTTCCATGTATCTGTGAGTCTGCTTCTTTTTTGTTATACTCACTAGTCTGTTGCATTTTTAAAATTCCATATGTAAGTGATATCATAAAGTATTTGTCTTTCTCTGTCTGACTTATCTCACTTAGCATAATGCCCTCCAAGTCCATCCATGTTGCTGCAAATGGCAAAATTTCATTTTTTTTTTTAATTTGGCTGCATCTGGTCTTAGTTGCAGCATGCGGGATCTAGTCCCCTGACCAGGGATCGAACTCAGGCCTGGCCCCCTGCATTGGGAGCGCAGAGTCTTAGCCACTGGACCACCAGGGAAGTCCCAGCCACCAGGGAAGTCCCTCATTCTTTTTTATGGCGATTAGTATTCCACTGAATATATATATATATATATATATATATATATATATATATATATATATATATATATATATATATATATATATATTCCACAACTTCTTTATCTGTTCATCTGTTGATGGACACTTAGGTTGCTTTCCTATCTTGGCAATTGTAAATAATACCGCTATGAACATAGGGGTGCATGCCTCTTTTCGAATTAGCGTTTTTGGTGGTTTTTTGGGGATATATATCCAGGAGTGGAATTGCTGGGTCATATTTTTAGTTTTTTGAGAAACCTCCATATTGTTTTCCATAGTGGCTGCCCCAATATACATTCCCGCCAACAGTGTAGGAGGGCTCCCTTTTCTCCACATCCTCACCAAAATTTGTTATTTGTGTTCTTTTTGATGATAGAGTATCACTTTTTATTATACCTTATGAAATAGTCTGGATATTCAAGTACCATTGCTTTTTGGAGCTAGGATTTTTATTTTTATGTACACTCAATTTCTTAATAGTTGTATTTTGTTTTTCTTCAACCACAATAATGATTGCTTGTCCCCAAACTGGAGAAAACATCAAGTACAAAACTCTGGCTTCCTGTAGACTGATAAATGTTAATATGAAGAGGAGGTAGACATAAAGAGTAGAGAGTTGACTAAATCTAAGACTATTTTCTCCACCAAAGTAAGGACTTTTTGGTGATGTCATTCTATTTCATAATCGGTAGTGGATGCATCATCGCTGATTACTCAGACCACTTTAAAGAAGAAAAGTGGCCCTCCACTACAACTAATGAGACTTCACTTTATTTTTTGAAGTCTTTTAGGCTGTTTCATGAAATGGGTGTGCCGATTATCATTAGATGTCAATCCCACATGTCTGTCTAGCATAAATACTTGCCTTAGAGGAGAAAGGCAAGAGGCAAGATGGTGCCTGTGTGCATTTGCTGATTTCTCAGTCACAGTCATGTTGGTGAAACTGACAAGATAACTTCCTCTCTGATTTTCTTTGAGGAAGAGGTTTAAAAAAAAAATGTTAGAGATACATTAAATAGGAGAACCCCCCCACACACACCCGTCACCATGGAACCTCATCAATTCCACCTAGGAGTTCAGAGTTGAGTACAGAAGTGAAGAATTTAAGATGAGAGATTTTGCCTTTTCTTTCTAGTTTTCTTGCTTAACACCAATTCATCAGCCATATAGAACTCTTGGCCAGGAAAGCAGGAACACAGTAACTAGCCTATATAGGAATTTCACTCTATAAATATATATGTAAGTAAGCAAAATTTAAACACATAATTTATTACAATATTTTCTACATAGGACTTCTTTATGTTCTGGGTTATTTTGCTGCATTTCCTGCCTTCTCATTTTGGGTCATTTATCTTTTTATTAAATCTCTCCACATCCAGTCCAAGAAATAAACATTTTGTAGGATATACCAATGGCAGAATCAGCTTGTTGCCTACTCAGTGAGACACTCTTCTTTCCTATAAACAGACCCCTAATTAACAAGTGGTCTCAGGGGGAGGGAGTCCCCACCCACAGTTCATGAGGATGAATCAAAATTGGTCCATGTTAGCCATGGAAATTTCACTTGATTTGCCAGTAATTGGTCTGGAGTCAGCCCAAGACCCACTTCTAATGAGATAGAAGAGACAGTTTGAACAATGAAGATACTCAGTACACTCAGAAGGAGAAAATGAAGCATAGTATCTACTTGATACAATTATAAAATTGAATCTGAGAGGTAAAATAATTTGCATCAGGGAACCTAGATTACATATGGCAGATCCAGGGCCATTGATTGGCTGAGAGGATCACAGAAGGCTCTCGAGAGACATACTCTTTGCAGCTTTTTAGTTCATAGATCAAACTGCCACTGGCGTGAAGTCTTGAATTAGGTTGAAGATTTCAAAATATGAAGGTGTCCCCACTGACCTCTACAGTGCTAAGCTTTTCAGGCAAAGAAATTAAAAGGACCAGTCACACTATGTACAGGACTAGAAAGCTGAGTGGTCAGGTGATGAGAAGATTTGTAGCCTATATTCTGAAGGCCTAAAACAATATCCAGGAAATTCACAATACATCCAGTCATATTAAGGCTAGAGAGTTAACATGGAAGAACTCTGAAACCTTCAGCCTATAGTCAAAGAGAAGCAATCATTTTCCTCCTGTGTATTAGCCAACTCTTTTGTTCCCACCTACCCTGAACACTCAAGAAGCTGCATATTGGAAGTGAATGAGTGAGACTTTCTGGAGTGAACCTTCCTGTTTAGCATCCCACAGGCACTCACTCACCACTGTGTTGTGCTATCTTATGGATAGAGTGAAGATATCTTATGGATATCTTATGGGTAGAGTGAAGAGGTAGGGAGTGAAATCATAATCACAAACTTCATAGTAGCAGGCATTTCATCAGAAGTTGCAGTCACCACCCTGCTTAAATTTCATGAAGTAATATATTCTCTCAAACACTGATAAAAACATGGTGTCCTTGTTTTACAGAGAAGTCACAACTCTGTTTAGCAAATTTAACAAAGATCAGATAAAGTCACTGATTTATGATAAACAATATAGATAGGTAATGTCTACTTTAAAAAACTTTGGCCCTTCCATTTAGAAATATTTTTTAAAAAGTTAATTTCTCTTTCAGTACAATCACTAATTCACCAAATTAATTTTTTTTTTTTTGGTTTTGATTTTGGCTATACTTAACCACAGCATAAGGCAAAGAACTTATTCAAATAACACTTACTAAATATTTAATCTTCACAATTCATGATAAATATAAATATAAATACAGGAGCTTTATGATTGAGGAGTACTGAGTTTACTTTCCGTAGCCTGAAGGATCAACACACAGTATCTCCCTTAGATAAAAATCTAATCATTTTGGTTAAACTGTCCTGGAGATTTAGTTTTAATAATGCTTAAAATTTGTCTTAAACAAAATTTTGCATATAGTCATGTCACCTTACAATATCATCTTTTCACCGTTTACCAATTCACCAAAGTCCTTTAAGTCCCATTAGAGAGAAAAAAATCTAATGATTTATTCCTAACCTGTTGTCTTCACTGAGTTACTTCCAACAATGCCACATAGCAATAGTTAACATCAGAGAGACAGCAATTAAAGAAATGTGCATGTTCAAAAAATAATCTATTTAAAATATACAAAGAAATATTAAAACTCAACAACATGAAAACAAACAACCTGATTAAAAAATGGGTCAAAGACCTTAACAGAAACCTCACCAAAGATGATACACAGGTGGCAAATAAACATATGAAAAGATTCTCAACATCATATGCTATTGGGGAAATACAAAACTAAAACAACAATGAGATACCACTACATACCTTTTAGAATGGCTAAAATCCAGAACACTGAAACATCAAATGCTGGCAAGGATGTGGTACAATAGAAACTCTCATTCATCGCTGGTGAGAATGCAAAATGGTACAGCCATTTTGGAGGAGAGTTTGGCAGTTTCTTACAAAGCTAAACATACTCTTACCATAGGATCCAGCAACCATGTTTCTTGGTATTTATCTAAAGGAGCTGAAGATTAATGTCTACACAAAAACCTACATATGGATATTTATAGAAGCTTTACTCATAATTGCCAAAACTTGGAAGGCAACCCAGATGTCCTTCAGTAGGTGAATGGATAAATAAACTATGGTACATCCAGATAATGGAATACTATTCAGCATTAAAAAGAAATGAGTTATGCCATAAAAAGACATAGAGGAACCTTGAATGAATGTTACTAAATGAAAGAAACTAATTTGAAAAGGCTATACGCAGTGTGAAATCTGTGTATAACTTTACAGTCAGCCCTCCCCATCCATGGTTTTGCATCCACGGATTCAATCAACCTTGGACTGTGTAGTACCGTAGTATGTATTTATTGAAAAAAATCCATGTTTAGGTGGACTTGTGCAGTTCAAACCTGTGTTGTTCAAGCGTCAACTGTATATGACATTATGGAAAAGTTAAAACTGTGCAGACAGTAAAAAGATCAGTGATTGCCAGGGGTTACTGGGGAGGGAAGGATGAATAGGTGGTGCACAGAGGAATTTTAGGGCAGGGAAAATACTTGGTATGACACTATTATGGTGGATATATGTAATCAGAAGTTTTTCCAAACCCATAGAATGTACAATATCAACAGTGAACCCTAATGTAAACAATGGACTCTGGGTGATAATGATGTATCAATGTAGGTTCTTCAACTTGTAACAAATGTACCACTCTGGTGGGGGATGTTGATCAGGGGGAAGGCTGTGCTTATGTGGGGGGTGTATGAAATATCTCTGGACCTTCTGCTCAATTTTACTGTGACCCTAAGACTGCTCTAAAAAATAAAGTCTACTAAAAAGAAAAAACCCCTCATTCATCTTGACAGTTGAGTAGCTTTCAACTGTGAAAAAGAAGCTGTTCCTGAAATTAGGATGGATTCAATCTAACTCTCCTACAAATACGTCATTTGTAATATTCTGAAGATTAGTGAATCATCCTATCAAGTCTCTGGAAATAGAAAACTGCAAAAGGCCAAGAAAGGAGACACCTTCTATTCTTGTTCTGGGCAATACTAGTCCTCTAAGGTAGTAAGGAGAGGACAGCAAACTAAACTGGAAACATCAAGAGTTGTTCCAATTCTGGGCAAACTTACCTGGGGCTCCAGCATGCTGAGCTTCTACCATTCTCCAGTTCAAGGCTCTTCCATGAAGAATACACTGAGTGGAACAGAGGAAACAATGCAGAAAGGAAACAACATATTACTTACATAGACTTTAGCCAAACAAAGCCAATGGGCCAAAACAATACTACAGCCCTCAAAAATGTCTCTTGATTGGCTTTAGTGTTAAATCCACTCTTTTTTATAAAACTTAAATCCTTTCCCTCCTGGGCTAACCACTTTGTTTCTTATACAGAGGCCTCTCAAACTCCCCACCATATAGTACTTAAAAATTTGCTAAGAGGGCAGATCTTATGTTAGGTGTTTTATCACAATTAAATAAATAAATAAATAAATAGGGTGGGAGGAAACTTTTGAATATGATGGATATGTCTATGGCATTGATTGTGGTGATAGTTTTATGGATGTACACTTATCTCCAAACTTATCAAGTTGTAAATATTCAATATGTACAGCTTTTTGTATGTTAATAATAAACAAATTAAAAAAAAATCTCAGAACAAAAACTCCTCCCCAAATTTTTCAAAAGGAACTGATGGAACCACATTTAGTTCTGCCTTTCATTACCATTTATATTGCTTACAAGTAGTTTCTCATTTTAATCTCATTATCAAATGTACCAGAGTGGTACATTTGAAGATTCAGTCTTTATTGAGAAGGCTGAATTATACTTCACTAACCTCCTACTGTGTTCTTATATGACCACAATTTGATGACTGCAATAAAGCAAAGCGTTCCACTGTCCTGACTATGTATCTTCATACCTTACTCTCTCTCTCAGTCTCTCCCCTCCTTCCTAATACCGTTCCTTCCTTTGTCATAATAGATTCTCCTTTAGAAAATCCTGTTTGTTCAGTACAATACACTCAACTATTTTGTGTCAGCTTTATTGAGGTGTAATTTACAGGCAATAGTGTACAGTTTTAAGTGTACACTGCAGTGAGTTTTGATAAATATATACAATGGTAAATGCCATTACAATCAAGATATGGAATATTTCCATCATTCCTAAAAGATCCTTCATGCCCTTTTGTGGTCAATCCACTCCCCTCACCCAAACCAGTGACAAGCACTGATCTTTCTTTCACTATACTTTTGCCTTTTCTAAAAGTTCATATAAATGGAATCATATAGCATGTGGTCTTTATGTATGGTTTCTTTCACTTAGCATAATACTTTCAAGATATGTCCATATTGTACCCATCATATGGTAAGCATATGTTTGAGATTTTAATAAACTGTCAAACTTCTCCAAGTGGCTGTATCATTTTGCACTTCCACTAGCTACATATGAGAGTTTCATTTATCCACTATCCTTGCCAAAACTTGGTATTGTTAGTCTTTTTAATGTTAACCATTCAAGTGGGTGTGCAGTGGCATCTCACTATGAGTTTGAGTCTATCATCTTGCTACTTGCTTTTTATTTGTCCCATTTTTTCTTTGTTCCTTTCCCCCTCTGTTTCTGTCTTCTTTTGAATTTATTGATTACTGTTTGTGATATACCTCAACAAACCTCAAATGACTTCTGATCAAGGCCAATGACTTATAACTCTAGAGACATTATTCAGTCAGTGAGAACTCAGTTTACTTCATGATCCATCATCCTAAAATGGTTCTGAGACCTTGACCACACGTGATCAACTTAAAGAAGAGAGGCTGGAGTTTGCATTAAGGAAAGGGTAAGGATCAGTAGAGTGGGGGTGAGCAAAGCACAAATGTGAAAACAGAGCTGCTGAAAATTCAGCTGTTTGTTTTCAGCACTATTACCTAGTCTTGAAGCTGTTTCCCTTTAAGAAAACCATTTAGGCAGGAAAAGGAAAAACAATTCAATATTATTTTCAAGTGTATTCTCTGTTGATGTGATAAATTTTATTAAGGGTAGGTGAAAAGGAAATAATCTAAAATAAAATAGCTAGATCCAAAGAATGGTGCCCTGACTCTTGGTAAAATACAGTGTAAATCCAGGAATTAAATTTGTAGTATAACTGAACATGAAGAACGATTCCCCATGAGTTGTACCTGGGGGCACAATAGCAGAAACACAGAATTTCCATATGAAAAAGAGACCAGTAGTTGGAGACATGGTCTCTCGTTCTGCTGAGATGGATCTATTTATGGTCAGTGAAATGTCAATTAAGGGTTTGAGAGTGAAGCATAGAAATGAAAAAAACAAAAAAGGGAAACAGTGAATCTGCAGAAGAAGAGCAGGGAATTTTTACTCTCCACAAAGCAGGAACTAGTTTTCCAGCACTGACCATAACACATCTATAACTACCTTTCTAAATAGCTCAATTGTAGGTATGTTTATGAATAAAATTGATTATTTAGAGAACAACATGGAGAAGTTAAATGGCCATATTTATTTTCTTACAGGGTGGGAAATCATGTTATTTTATCTGGCTATTATAGTGAATAGGTCAAAGAAATTAAGTCATAAGGACTGGAAAATTTCCTGGCAAGGAAAGGACTCAGCATGAGCGAGAAATACACTCAATTAAGTTTTTCTGATTCATTTCTTCCTTCTTTTCTTCCTTTCTTCCTTCCTCCCTCCCTCCCTTCCTTTCTATCACATTGTACTGGTCCTCAGTAATATGCAATTGAAAGCAAATACAGAATCCGTTAAATTCAATCAAAATATGGGTGTCTGATATATGTTAAAATCAGATAATCTCTGTAAAATAGTCAATCATTTCTACTGCTTTTGCTTCTTGTCATACTCCCCTGGAGATACGTAAATTATTGATTCCATCTGGTTTATTGCTGCTTGAGTGTTTTGAAGGCAGATAGATGTAAATAAAGCTAAGTAACTTTCCAGAAAAGCTGCACAGTAAGGTTATAAACCTGAAGTGTAATTCTCCTCTTCCAGATGCCACCTCAGACATAGAAGTTTACAAAGGGAAACATACTACAGTACCTTTTAGGGCCTGCTAAAGCGATCAGCTCAGGGGAAAACTACCAAACTACAGGTGTAATCAACTATTCTAAAATAGTCTTTCTGAATGGTAAAGTTGAGTGTGTTACAATTTTTTCTGGATTTCTCTCTCTCTCTTTTTATCTTTTATGGGGCAAGGGAAGATGGAGGTAAGTATGATAACATTGCTTCCATATAAAGTGTTTTTCCTTAGTCTAAGGTAGGACTGATTGTGAGGTGTTTTCCTTCTTCCTCTACTCATTTTTTTCTTCTACCTACTATTCTTGCTCCCCTCATCTTCTGAAATGAAGTTTATCTGCCTAAATACACCATCTCCAAACTAAATGAAAAATGATAAAGAGGAAAAATCTTTTTTTAAGCCCTTGGAAGTTTACATCTGTAAATTAGTCCACAAAAGACTTATGGGCAAGACTCAAATCCTACACACCTCCCAAGGTATGTGGCATCTCTCTGCTCTAATTAGATAATATACCATTTATGAATTAATGGTTTATTCATTGTTTATTGAATTAATATATTATAAATATAATTTATAACCTATTAGAAGTGGAAAACAATATTGAAATGTGGAAATAATCATCTCATTTAGTACATTTAAGGCATATCCATAGTTTCTGCACAGCCGAGCCACACAAATACCAGGTTTATGCTGAGTAATGGTCCAGGCATAATAAGTTCTGAGTATGGCTATCAGTGAGCATAAACTAGATATTGTACTCCGTAAAATAACAAAAATTATCAGATGTACCATGATAATCTAGAGGAAAAAAAGCAAAGCCTTACACTTATGTTAAAGCTTCTAAGATTTCCCAGTTAGTTATTAGTAGCAATTTCCCAGGACTTTATTAAGGGATATTGAGTTCCTATTCTCAGTAGTCTCCACAGGTTCTGTCAGCAAACCATCTTGGTGTCTCCTTGAACTATGGAATCATCTTGATTAACTGACCTCTTAGGAAAAAAATCCCAACACAGCCAAGGTGAGAAACAGCAAATGCATGTTTAGACTCATTTTGGCGTAGTTAAAAAGCCTGAGATTTAAAACCAAATGGATACAGGTTCCACTCCCAGTCTCTGTCAGTTACCACCAATGTGGTCCTAAGAAAGTCTATTAACTCCTATGGGTCTCAGTTTTCTCATCTGAAAAATGAGATTGTTGTATGGGATTCCTTTGAGTATTAAATAAGATAACGTAGGCATAGCACCTGTACAGTAGATCCTCAATTAATGATAGCTGTCTCCTTCCATTCCATTTACATTTTCAACTTCCAGGTAAAAAGATTCTTGGTCTTTAAAGATATGTGAAATCTTTCTCTTCTCTGAAAGCATTTGGCAGATAGGAGGCACTCAGTAAATGTGAGCTCCCTGTCAACTCTTTATGTGCCTCACCAAGCTGTAGGCATCCACTGAAGCATAGCCCCTCTCATATATTACCTGACTTCATCCACACAGCAGCTGTGAAGCAGACCAATTCTGACTTCCTCATTCGTCACTCCAGAAGCAGTGAGTCAGGCTGAAATAAATAGGGGAGTGCCTAAGTGTCTGCAAATGTGGTTTAAACAACACCCATTTCTGGGGTAGATGAACATCAAAGTACTAATGCACATATATATACACACACACACACACACACACACACACACATATATATACTAGAAAGAATGAAGTTTTAGAATTTGTGCCCTCTTATCTTTTGCTTAAAACTCTTAGTCTGACCACAACTAGAGAGTCACCATTATAATTGTGGGTAAAGGTAGGGTTCACAAAAAATGATGTTCCTTTAATTTTTCAAGGCCAAACTTGAATGAATTGGTATATTACACTTTTTAGCAATAACAGCCAAGATTAGCAGAAAGGAATATAATTTTGCCTCTCTTATTCAGAACATTTATATGTTGTGTAACCCTATAAAGTTAAGTATCACTAGCCTCACATACTTTGCTTTATTTGGGTTACTCATCAAAGGATATGTGAATAAGAGTCTATTTTAAGACACTGTTTGAAATAACATTTTTAAAGGGATAATAGTTTTGAAACCAATGTATTTTTCATTCATTATAAATCCACTTCTCTATGACTCCTCACCCATTAAATGAGTAAGAGTCATTACTTCAGGAGGTTGTTGGATATTTCCTAAAACAAGTAAGTCATTATTCAACTTTGAGCTTCAAAATTAAATTATCCCTGAGTTCACAGCTAGATGATAGTCTTGAGAACCAAGTTTTGCTAGGAGGAATATGTTTTCTAAATTCCAAAATCTTCTTTTTACATTCCAAGAGCAAAACAAGGGTGTCAGAGCCTGGATTTCTTTTGCCCTCAGTCTCAGAACACAGAGAAGAAAGGATATCAGGGATATCCTTTTTTTTTTTTTTTTTTTTTTTTGAATTATTTATTGATTTATTTATGGCTGTGTTGGGTCTTCGTTTCTGTGCGAGGGCTTTCTCTAGTTGTGGCGAGTGCGGGCCAATCTTCATCGTGGTGCGCGGGCCTCTCACTGTCGCGGCCTCTCTTGTTGTGGAGCACAGGCTCCAGACGCGCAGGCTCAGTAGTTGTGGCTCACGGGCCTAGTTGCTCCGCGGCATGTGGGATCTTCCCAGACCAGGGCTCGAACCCGTGTCCCCTGCATTGGCAGGCAGACTCTCAACCACTGCACCACCAGGGAAGCCCAGGGATATCCTTTTTTATAGAGTTAACTGAAGACTATTTTCAGTTAAGTCTTTGACATACAGGAAGAAGAAAACTTTCCAGTGTACAGAAGACTTTGAGAGCACTGGAGGAGATGAAATTAGGGTAACTCTGCCTGGGTCCCTGAGACGGAGCCAGATGCTCCTGGACCAAAGATGGAGGGAGAGGGAACGAGATAGCAGGAAGCGAAAAGCAGCGAGAACATATACCTCTTTTCCATTTCAAGTTATAGCCAGAAAAATGCCTCAGAGTAGACCTGAAGCCATTGGATTGGCCACAGTAGAGCAGACATAATACGTGACATGTTTAGGCAGAGGTGGCACTCACACCTCTGCTGCCATGTGGATGGGGTGGTGGTGTGTGGTGGGGTTGCGGAATGATGGGGAATTTGGCAGGTAGCTAAGAATTAAGAAACGATTTGCCTTCCAGAGGTTTGGGGAGAAAAGAAATGGGGTGGAAAGCAGCTGGAGGGCTGATGGAAAATGCACTGAGTCTTAGGGGTTTAGCCATTCAAACACACACCCAACTGCTACACCCCAATCCAAAGTCAGTGAGGCCTACATGAGGTCTAGACACTTCCCCTCTTATCATTACAGTGTTACCTGATCATCACTTTGTGTCAAGAAACCTCGCAGGGAGAAAGGGAAAGATGAGGGGAAAGGTGTCCTGAAAGACTAAGCACCCTCCCCCCAATAAAACATATTTTAAAACAAAAAAGAATGAGTAATCTTGAATGGGCTATTTTGTGGTGGAGGTGGTTTAGTGTTTGCTACTGAATGGAAATGGGGGCTATTGAGCAAGATGAGGTAGTCGTATAAATTAATTAACTGCCCACATATCTGATTTGTACCTTCCTTTTGCTACTCTTTGGAGAACTAACCAAGAAATTCTGGTTTTCCCAAAGCTCAGGGCTTGGAATGAATGAATAAAGAATCAGAAACCATTTTACAAGATTATGTAGAGTGTCGGAATTTCCAAAAATAGAAAATAGTCTTCAGTTAGCTCTATAAAATGCTGTTGAATATTGTTCTATGCATTCATTTTAAATGTGTCTATGTGCATGTGTGTTGTGACTCTCACGTTTTGGGGCTTCATTTAGCAGAGGGGTCAAACCAAATTCATCTTTTTTTTTTTTTTTTTTGGTCCAAAAGAGCCTAAAGGCATGAATATGGAGAGGCCCTAGGCATAATCAGTCTAACATCTAGATCCCCAAAGTAGCAAGCTAGGTGAGGGTTAATGTATATTCTATAGTATGAGAGCTCCAGCAAGAGAGTCCTTAAAAGAAGGCAATCTGGCAAAACCAAAACATTTATCTGTTTCAAACCCAACACTATTAATCTAAAATGAAGGTGTGTTTTAAATTCAAGATCCTGACTAAAATGTACTGAGCATTCTCAAAGGTAACCCAATAAAACTGGTAACTTAAATTGAGTTTCCCCCCAAACAGACCCTGAGATAATGATTTGAGTGCAATGGTTTATTAGAGAGCTGATCCTAGCAGCACCGCTGGGGAGTGATAAAGGAAGACAGGGAATGGAAGGAAGTTCCAGAGTAAGATAATATGCAGGTGATCACTATGGGTGACTGAGGCCTAATACTACTGGGAACATCTGAGTGACGAGATCATTCCTCAGTTAGATCACCTGAAGAATGAGGAAGCTGGTATTTACTCTCCAGTTGCCTCTCTCATTAGCTGAGGCTGTCCTGGAGGCATCAGCTCCCCAACATTCTGACCTGTCCCAAGCAGGGGTTAAGCATGCCAGAGAAAGCCCTCTAAAGGAAAGTAAAAAATACAGGCAGTAGGAAGCCATCAGTGTGTACAGGGACTGGTGAGCTAACAATGTTAATTAGGCATTTGGGCAACTCAAAATTGGAAAAGAGTAAATCAGGCATTTCCGGAAGCAACAAAAAATGTTACTAAATGAACACTAGAAGGCAGTAGTGTTTTGGTAGATTCCACACAATTTGTAACCTTGTAATATATAACTTTATCAGAATAAATTTGTTTAGCTTGTAGATTTAAGCTACCATTTTGTCTAATTATTCTTTGACATTCATTTCACTCAACTGAGTAGATCCATGAGAAGGCTGCAAAAGACAAAAAAGATTTTGAAAAAATTGACTGCTGGAATCCAAAGTCAACTGTGAAAGCTAAAATTCTTCTCTGTATAACACTAATGATGAGGTTTAAGGTAGACCAGTTATATTTAAGAAACAAAAAGAAAGCAAATTTTAAAAATCTTTGGTTTCTTAGGTGTTTGAGATTATAGTACTGGGGAACTGTGGGTTGCATATCTTTAGAAATGAAACTCAAATTGTGGTTATTAATAATTTAAGAAATATACTTCTCCCTTCAAATCATTTAAATTAAATATACAATTATGGTTGAACATCAGTTAAAGAAGGATGCTTAATTAATCTCCACAGTGTGGCAATCTATTTGGAATAAGGAGTTCTTAAAAATGTCTTGAAGGGAAAATGGTGTGTGTGTGTGTGTTTGTGTGTGTGTGTGTGATTCTTTTTCTTCCTCTTTATATTCCTCTTTTTAAAAATTTTTCCCAACACAAAAGAAAGATTAGTTTCAGCACAGATCTCTGGTCACAACATTATCTCTGGGGTCAGAATAGCTGTGTTTAATTTATTTCAAAGCCGGAATAAAACTAAGGTATAGAATTTACAAAAGGGAATATTTTAGAAGGTGCCAGTGGAAAGAAGGATAAGAGACAAAATCTGAAGAGATATCCAAGTAACATGCCCACACACCTTCCCAGGAGACTGCACCAGGCATTTAGGAAACAATGACAACCAAAATGGAGAGGCTACGCATGATGAACCCCTTAGACAACAGACAAGTTCTAGACACTCCTAAAATTACATGTACAGTTCATTGTATGGAAAAGTAGCCTGTAGTTACTAGAAGGGGATGATTTACAGAAAAGTCTGGATTAATCATGCACCTTGATAACATATGCTGGAACTGACACAGGCTTATAATAATCAGTTTTAAAATGTTAGCTAGTAAACATCTATAAACATTATATACTTCTTTAATGCAGACACTTTAAAAAATATGTGAGCATTTTTTATAAATTTGCATTATTTAGAAAAATAATTTTATAAAATGAAACAGTAAATACATCTCCAAAACTGCCTTGAATATTGTTATATCTTTCCAACACAGGGTATTTAGCATATACTAAGCAGTATACAAAACAATTAATGAAGCCTAAGGAAATTAGCATTCAGGTCAGTGGAATGAGGGTAGTCAAAGGCCTGAAGGCCAGAAATATTTTCTCACTGAGAGAAGAATATAGGTGAACTTTATGGTAAAGAGAGCATGACTGTGACTCCTGCTATTGCTCTCAAGTTACAGCAACAAGCAGATCCAAAGTTCTACATTTAAAATAAAAACATTTAAAATTAATAGGAGTTATTTAAGGTTATTTAGCTTACATAAAAAGAAACTTGTTTACTAGCCATTAATAATCATTAAAATCAAATGATGCCAAATAATATACATGAAAATCAATATTCACTTGGAAGAAAAAATTCCTAGCAACTACTAACGTAGCAAAAAGGCCATTTACCAAGGTGTTTTTTTTTTTTTTAAAGTCTTCATTGAATTTGTTACAATATTGCTTCTGCTTTATGTTTTGGTGTTTTGGCCACGAGGCATGTGGGATCTCAGCTCCCCGACTAGGGATCGAACCCGCACCCCCTGCGTTAGAAGGCGAACTCTTAACCACTGGACTGCCAGGGAAGTCCCCATTTACCAAGTTTTAATTCATAATTATGCCTGAATCCAATGCTACTATTTGCTAGCTAACTATGTGCCACAAGCATAGAGGCTACCCATTCTTATTTTTAGGTTACCAGTAACCTAGACTGGTTATAGACTAAACCATTATTATTGTTATTTAAATAGGAAAGCATTTATCACAGTACTGGACAGGCAGTTTCCATAAACGTTGCTTTTACATAAGTCTGTTCACATTTCTATGATAAGAAAGTGTTGTATGCAAAGAGATAAGGATTTGATATTGGATTCCATTTTTCATAAAATAGAGCTGCTGTTATGTTTTTTCAATTTGGGTAGGTAAGGCCAGTCTCCCAGGCTTCAACGTTTTGACTTATGGGACCTCTTCAGGAAAACTACTGTACCTGTACTATTGTACCTGTACCTGTACCTGTACTATTGAACTGCCATATCAAACTTTACATTAGCTAGAGCTCCACGAAAGTATGTTATTATTCCTCCTTCATGCAATGTTTTAACACTGACTGTACCTTTTATATTAGCATATACAAGTATTCAGCTTTAAAAATAAGACAACTAACAATCCTTCTCAGTGATGTGGATTATTTGATATCCCTCAAATCTTTAACAATGGTTTGGGAAGTACTGTGATTCTTATGCATCAAAATGAGTCTCAATATAATTAAGACTTACTGAAAAGGTACTCATTTATTCATTGCCTAATATGTTTTAGTCTAAATTAAGCTCATAGAATAAAGTGTTATATGTGAAGACAGGGAGAGTTTCTGTCTGCAATAATCTTTATATTGGGAAGACATATAATGAACATGTAAACAAACAAAACAAGAACACAAGGAAATTTGAGATAGTAGTGAGTGTTATAAAGGATGATGTGATAGATACCACTGGATGTTGGAGTTAGGCATATAATTCAAGACATTGCTCAGATCAAAATCATGACCAACTGTATCACCATGAACTTGAAGAACTTAATGAAATAACCAAGAATTCTGAGAAATTATTGAAAAAATAAGAAATAAAATAGAAACTGGCAAAGCTGAAAAAATAAGTGGGGAGTAAAATGAACTGAAGCCCTCATTGGAATAAATAATTCTGAAAATACATGAGATTCATAATGCACAGACTGAGAAAAGTGAACACAAGAAAATTCGAATTAGGAGTTTAAAATTAGTAGACAATGTGATAGATACGGAAGATCTAATACATGTATAATTGAGTCTCCTAAGAGGGTAACTGAATTAATAGAACAAAAAAAATTTAGAAATAAAAATATACATCAATAAAATTTTCCATAAATAAAAGAATAGTTGAATATATGAATTAAAAGGATTTATTTTGTCCCAGGAAAATAAACACAGAACAATCAACATTGAAACATATATGAGTAAAATTACTGGACTATAAAAATGAAGAAAGAACTTTCTGGATATTCAGGAAATAAAATTAGATTATTAATCAAGGCAAAAAAAATCAGCTGGGAGTTTCAGACTGATTCAAAGCTAGGTGACTTGGAGAAATACCTACATGTCTTTAGAGAACAAAGGGGGAGGGGCAACTCAAAAATTTTATATCCAACCAATTGTCTTTTAAGTACACATTCAAGAAACCAGGAAATATAATTCCATGAGGCTTTCTTGCAAAAATTATTAGGATATTCTCTGTCACGAAGAGAGAGAGCCACATTGTGTCTCTATGGCTTCCCAATTTTTAATGTTTTATTCTTACCACCTTCTATTATTTTATCACCACTAAGTAACTAAGAGTGAAGTCATTCTTACTGCTTTCTCCTTAATAATCATTCCATGTTTCTCCTAACTAAAAAATAAATGTAGGAACGATGGCAAAATGCATCCATTTTGTTGCAAGACTAAGAATAAAATAACTGTGGAGATTATAGCTCAGAAGAGAACAAATTTTTTAAACAATATTATTATTACTTAATAATCTAATGAACAACATGTGGAAAAGAGAAGAAGAGAACATTGACAGCTTGGCAAGTGAATTGATTTCTTCTATAGAAATGTCAACAGATTTTATGCTGACAAATCAAGTAACAGAGTTTATCCATCAAGATAGACTAGCTACATGAACAACCAATCCCCAAATCTCACTGGTTTAACATAATAAAATTTTATTTCACACTCATGCTAAATGCTAATCGTGGGTATACTGATGCTCTATTCTACATTATGTTCTCTCTGACACAGACTGACAGAGAACTACAATCTGAAACATCACCAGACTTCGTGGCAGATGAAAGGGTCTCACGTTGGTAATGTCAGTTCTACTCACAACTCATTGGCCAGAATTCATACAAGGAATTATCAGGAAAAGCAATCCCATCACATACCCAGAATGAGAGGACTGGAATATATAGCAAAGAGCACTGATTGCTACCATATCAAGATATAAGTATATTTAAGTGAATTAAAAATAACACCAAATTGGCTAGGAAAAAAACAATGAGGAAAAATTAGGAAGTGGAGGAGAGAAGGAGATAATAAGAAAGATGGGAGGAAGTGGAAGTTTACTCATATTCGGGAGGTGGTGAATATTGTTTAATGAAATAGAGAAATGAATATACCATCAATCTCTACTGTCCAATAAGGTAGTCACTAGCCACATGTGAGTATTTAAATTCAACTTAAAATGAATTAATGTTAAAATTTCAGTTTCTCACTCACACTGGCCACATTTCAAGTACTTGATATCCAACATGTGGTTAGTAGCCATTGCATTGAACAGCACAGACATAGAACATTTTGATAGTCTTAGAAAATTCTCTTTTATAATGTTGCTATTGATGTTTGTTGTTATAAATAAAAAGATATAAAGAAAACTATTATTACTCTTTCAAATTATGAGAATGAAAGTTCACATGCACAAAGCAGTCAAACCACAGCTAGATTGTAAAAGATGAAATAAAATTTAAAAACCCCAGAAGTTACAATGTAAAATATGGATAACACAACTAAGAACAAAGATACATGTCGCACCAACAAATTTGACTATAAAAATAAAAAACTCAAGTAAGATCGTGTGTATAAACCCAAATATATATAAACATAAGAAATCAAAATTGCTTATATTTTTGAATGCTTATCATGGGCCAGGCAACTAATATAACCATGTAGTATATATTATCTCTTGTAATTATCATAACAAGTTACAAGGTAGGTATTGTGTTCCTTCCACCAAATTCATATGTTGAAGCTCTAACTCCAAATACCTCAAGACATGATTGTTCTTGGAGAAAAGTTCTTTAAAGTGATGATTAAGTTAAAATGAGGCCATTAGGGTAGGGGCCTAATGCATTATGACTAGTGTCTTTATAAGAAGAAGAAGAGACAGCAGGGGCACGTGTACACAGAAGGATGACCATGTGAAGAGGCAGCAAGAGGGCAAGGAGAGCCAAGGAGAGAGGTTTCAGAGGAATCCAACCCTGTTGGCACCTTGATCTTGGCCTTCCAGTCTCCAGAACCATGAGAAAATAAATTTCTATTGTTTAAGCCACCCAGTTTGGGACATTTTGCTATGATAATCCTAGCAAACTATTACAGTAATATTAATATATATGTTTTATTATGATAAAACCAAATAATGAAATGTTAAATAATTTAACAAAGATGACAAAGCTTGAGAACAGCAGAGGCTAACAGTGAAGCCAGGCTGTCTGATTCCAGATCTTGTCCTCTTAACTCTTTTGCCACAACTGGTCATGAATTTGAACATAAAGCCAGCTTCAATGAATTTCATGATTGTACAGTGGAATTAAGCAAAAAAAGATAATTAGAAAATCCCCAACTGCCTGGAAATTTAAAGATAGACTCTAAATAATTCATTGGTAAGAGAAGGATTTCAAATCCAAAATTTAAAAATACTTTGAACTGAATTATTAAGAAGATACCCAAAATGAAAACTTGTGGGATGACACTAAAGCAGCCTTTAGAAGGAAATAGGAATCCTTAGACACTTGTATTAAGAAAGAAAAAACATTAAAAACTAATTATCTAAGCTCCCATTTCAATAAATTAGAAAAAATCCCAGTATATTAAACCTAAAAAAAGGAGAAGAGAAGAAATAACCAGGATGAGCTGAAATCAAAACAGAGAAAATAAAGAGAAAACCAACAAAACCAGAAGCTGGTTCTTTAATATTGGTAATAAAATTGATAAACCCATAGCAAGAGTGATCAAGAAAAAGAGAGGTAATTTTATTCAAGATCATAAAAGGGGTCTATGAAATGGACAAATCCCTAAAAAAAACCTTAGTCAAATTGATTTATTACAAAAAGAACATCTGAAAAATACTAGATTACTAAAGAAATTGAATCCATTATTGAAAAATCTTCCCCTGAGGAAAACCTAAGACCGATATGTCCTCACGTATGAAGTCTTCCAAACTTTTAAGGAATAAATAACACCAATCGCACACAAACTCTTCCAGAGAACAGAAAAAGAGGAAACTCTTACCAACAATTTTTATGAAGCCAACATACCCTTCATTTAAAAATATGATAAGCACCTAATCAGAAAGGAAATTCTTTCACAAACAGTTGCAAAAATCTTGAACAGAATATTAGCAAAATGAATACATAGATATAGTAAAAGATAAAATATTCTGAACAACAGATTGTATTCCAGAATGCAAGTACAGGTTAGCATTCCAAATTCATTCTAAATAATTTACTAATAACATAATGAAGGCGGAAAGAAATACAATCAGCCCAAGAGAAGCAGAAAAAGCATTTGACAGAATTCAACACCCACTGATGATAAAAATTTCTTTGGAAACTAACAGTAAAAGGGAACTTCCCTAACTTAATGAACAAAATCCATACAAAAAAATCTACAACGAACATCATATCATCAAGATGGTGAAAATGTGCATGCTTTCTTCCTGAGATCAAATGTGAAACAATGATGCCTGCTATCATCAGTCAATACTATACTGGAGGTCCTAGCCAATATAGTAAGACAAGAGAAGTGGAAAATGGCATAAGGATTGGAAAAGAAATATAAAGCTGCCATCATTTGCAAATGATGTAATTGTTTATGTACAAAATCCAAAATAATCTGCAGACAAAACATTAGAACTAGTAAGTGAATTTAGTGAGGTCACTGAATACAAGGTAAATATACAAAAATCAATTCTATTTGTGTTTACTAGCAATAAACAAACAGACAAGTTAGATTTAAAACTATCAACTACCAAGGAACAAGTCTAGTGAAAATGGGGGATGCTATATTCATTTACAGATTCATTATTGTAAGGTTATCAATTCTCCCAAGTGAATCTATTATTCAACACAATCCCAAACAAAAGTCCAGCAGATTTTCTAAAGAAATTGAAAAATTCGAGAAGTTAGATGGAAATACAATCATCAAAGAGTAGCTAAGACAGTCTTAAAAGGGAACAAAACTAAAGGACTTACACAATCAAGATGTATTTTATTGTATTATATAGCTATAATAGTTAAAGTATTGTGCTACTAGTAGAGGAATAAACAGAGGAACAGAATAGGGAGTCCACATAGAGATCAATACAAATATGATCACTAGATTTATGGTACTGTAGAGCAGAGGCTAAGAAATTGTGACCTCTAACACACAGCATACTCAATCATAAATTCCACATGAATTGTATATCTAAAAGTGAAAGATAAAACAATAAAGCTTGTAGAAGAAAACATGGTTGGACATACTCATGACCTTAGAATAAGCAAAGATTTTAAAAAATACGACATAAAAACTGCTAAGTATAAAGAAAAAAATTTGATAAACTGGATTACATTCATATTAAGAACTTCTGTTCATAAAAAGCCATTATTAAAAGAACAAAAAGGCAAGAAACACACTGTGGAGAAGGTATTTGCTATAGGTACATTTGACAAAACACTTCTTTCCAAAATCCAGAAATAAATCAACAAGAAAACAAAACCTAATATAAAAAAATGTACAAAAGATTTGTACAAAAGTATTGCAATTTTAAAAAAGAAAATAGCTAATAACATGTAAAAAGGTGCTCAATTTCTATAGTTATCAGTAAAATGTAAATTAAAACCACAAAGAAATATTACTACATGCTCATCACCAAAATGACTAAAATTAAGAAATAAATAAGTAAAACATAATATCAAGTGTTTGTGATGATTAGGAGCATCTGGAAATCTCATTCACTGTTGGCATAATTATAATTGAAAGCCCTTGGGAAAACTAACTAGTAACATCTACTGAAGTTGAACATTTGTCTACCTTACAATTAAGCAATTCCACTGTTAGGTATCTAACAGAAATGTACACATCTATGAACCAAAATAATGTATAAAAATGTTCGTAACAGCACACTATTCAAAATAGCTGTGAAAGACCTAAATGCTGATTTACCATTAAATGGCTCCCATTGGCTTATAGTCACACAATGAAATACTATAACAATGAGTATAAATGACCTACAATCCTACCTGCAAAGTATAGATGTATCTCACAACCATATAAAGAGGAAAAATATGCCAGACACAAATGAGACTATACGGCAAAATTCCAAAATATAAGGAATAGCTCCAAATCAACATGAAAAAGGCAGACAACCCAATAGAAAAATGAACAAAAGACTTGCACAGGCAATTCACCAAAGAGAATATCCAGATGGTCATCATAGAAATGCAAAGTAAACAACCAGAATGGTAAAATGAAAATGAAAGAAAATACCAAAATTTGGCAGTGGTGAGGAGAAACCAGAATTCTTATACACGGGCTGGCGAGAGTGGAAATTGGTACAACCACTGTTAGGCTGTATTTTCCAAAGTTAACCTATGTAGATACAACCTGCGATCCTGCAACTTCATCCCTCGGTATATACCCTCCAGAAATATACACATAAGGCCAACAAAAGATATGTACTAGAATATCCAAGCAACACTATTCATAATACCTCCAATTTGGAAATGTTCATAATACCAAAATGTCCATCAATAAGGAAACAGATATATCAATTATAGTATTGTATATAATAGTATATCACACAATGAGGATGAGTGAATTACATCTACACATAATATAGATAAAACTAACAAACATAATATGAATAAGATAAATCAGGCACAAAAGAGCACATATTATATAAATCCATTTATAAAAAGTTAAAAAGAAGAAAAACTAATCTGTAATATTAGAAGTCAGAGTGATGATTTCCATTGATGTCAGGGAGAGAGGGTAAGGTAGTGATTCAAAGGGGCAGACAAACACTTCTGGGTCAAGCAGTGTTTTGATTTTTAATCTGGTTGCATGAGTATATTCCCTTTGTGAAAATTCATTAAGCTGTACACTTATGATTTTTGTACATTTTAATAATATTTTAATACTTCAATAAAGTCTGCATAAAACTATAGAGGGAGAATTAAATAAAAATGGCATGTATTGGGAAGAGAAAAAGTGGCCTTAAAGGATTCTCAGGCTCTTTGATTTTAAAGACAGTTAAATTATTAACCAATATTACACTAAGTCAAGATTGCATGCTATAGTCTCTAAAACCAAAACATCAAATTAGTAATATTGAAATAAAAAACTACTAAGCAAACTTATGTGGTCATACCCACACTCAGAGAATGAGATTTGAACAAGGAGGAACTGTGAAAGGAACTGATGGGCCTGTGACAATTATCACATCCCTGAGGTAAACCACAGCATCCAACACCTCCACTGCCACAAGCCCAGGGTCTCCTGTCAAGTTCTAGCCCCCCAAATCAATGCAACTTGGAGCATTTCTCCCTTATTATTTCCTCTCTAACAAAAATCCTTATCTTTAACTTTTGCAATGCTGATATATGAGGGCATGTCAAGATCCTTGGGAGTAAGATCATCATGTGAAAAAAGTGCTATGTTTTTCACCATGAACAGAACGTTGCAGACTTTATCATTAAAAACCTGTTGCATGTTTTTGTTCAGTGAACTCATCTTCCTAAAAGCCTGGACCTCCTGTTTTTATTGCAGGGAAGGGTTTTGTTGTTACTGTTGTTTTTGTTTTGTTTTGTTTTTCTAAATGATGTCTTCCCTGAATCTTCCTGTGACAACACATATCAGAAGCTATTAAAGACTAATAAATTTGACTATTGTGAAAGTCAATATATTATACACAAATCTGTCCACCTACATATTTTGCACCCTGTACCTTCTGTGGAATAGACCCAAGCAAGCAACAATTAAAAAAAATAATGACCCATTAAGTAAATATTTGATTTAGGAACCTGGGGAAATAAGGATGCAGAAAAAAACAAAACAAACCGTAACACCTACCTTCAAGAGCTAATAGAATGATGCGAGAGATGGTGGTATATAAATAGGTAAATTATTAACCAATGTGATGAGTGCTCTGATATGGATTCAGAGAGGAGAAATTCCCCCGTTCTGGAGGAAATGTAGAATAAAGTAATTAAATCTCTTAGATAAGCATTTCAGTCAAAAAGACAGAATTACTTAATTAAGGCAGAACACACAGCAGAGGACGCTAAGTAGCATTTTAAACTTTAACTAAAATTTCAAGGGAAAAACAATATGTTTGTAAACATGGGCCACTTCTATTATTACATTCATCATTATTCAAAGTTTGCTTTAAGATGCTTTTATAATTTTCAGATTTAAAAAAACAGGAAAAGTTTTTTTTTCAACTATCCACTCATTTATTCTTTATATTACTATTTTTTTAACATCTTTCTTGGGAGTATAATTGCTTTACAATGTTGTGTTAGTTTCTGCTGTATAACAAAGTGAATCAACTATATGTATACATATATCCCCATATCCCCTGACTCTTGCGTCTCCCTCCCACCCTCCCTATAACACCCGTCTAGGTGGTCACAAAGCACGGAGCTGATCTCCCTGTGCTATGCGGCTGATTCCCACTAGCTATATATTTTACATTTGGTAGTGTATATATGTCCATACCACTCCCTCACTTCATCCCAGCTTACCCTTCCCCCTGCCCGTGTCCTCAAGTCCATTCTCTACCTCTGCATCTTTATTCCTGTCCTGCCCCTAGGTTCTTCAGAACCTTTTTTTTTTTTTTTAGATTCTATATATATGTGCTAGCATATGGTATTTGTTTTTCTCTTTCTGACTTACTTAACTCTGTATGACAGACTCTAGGTCCATCCACCTCATTACAAATAACTCAATTTCATTTCTTTTTATGGCTGAGTAATATTCCACTCTATATATGTGCCACATCTTCTTTATCCATTCATCTGTCGATGGACACTTAGGTTGCTTCCATGTCCTGGCTATTGTAAATAGTGATGCAATGAACATTGTGGTACATGACTCTTTTTGAATTACGGTTTTCTCAGGGTATATGCCCAGTAGTGCGATTGCTGGGTCATATGGTAGTTCTATTTTTAGTTTTTTAAGGAACCTCCATACTGTTCTCCATAGTGGCTGTATCAATTTACATTCCCACCAACAGTGCAAGAGGGTTCCCTTTTCTCCACACCCTGTCCAGCATTTATGGTTTGTAGACTTTTTGATGATGGCCACCCTGACTGGTGTGGTGATACCTTATTGTAGTTGATTTGCATTTCTCTAATGATTAGTGATATTGAGCATCCTTTCATGTGTTTATTGGCAATCTGTATATCTTCATTGGAGAAGTATCTTTTTAGGTCTTCTGCCCATTTTTGGATTGGGTTGTTGGTTTTTTGGATATTGAGTTGAATGAGCTGCCTGTATATTTTGGAGATAAATCCTTTGTCAGTTGCTTCGTTTGCAAATATTTTCTCCCATTCTGAGGGTTGTCTTTTCGTCTTGTTTATGGTTTCCGTTGCTGTGCAAAAGCTTTTAAGTTTCATTAGTTCCCATGTGTTTATTTTTGTTTTTATTTCCATTTCTCTAGGAGGTGGGTCAAAAAGGATTTTCCTGTGATTTATGGCAAAGAGTGTTATGCGTATGTTTTCCTCTAAGAGTTTTATAGTGTCTGGCCTTACATTTAGGTCTTTAATCCATTTTGAGTTTATTTTTGTGTATGGTGTTAGGGAGTGTTCTAATTTCATTCTTTTACATGTAGCTGTCCAGTTTTCGCAGCACCACTTATTGAAGAGACAGTCTTTTCTCCATTGTATATTCTTGCCTCCTTTATCAAAGATAAGGTGACCATATGTGCGTGGGTTTATCTCTGGGCTTTCTATCCTGTTCCATTGATCTATATTTCTGTTTTTGTGCCAGTACTATACTGTCTTGATTACTGTAGCTTTGTAGTATAGTCTGAAGTCAGCAAGCCTGATTCCTCCAGCTCCATTTTTCTTTCTCATGATTGCTTTAGCTAATCAGAGTCTTCTGTGTTTCCATACAAATTGTGAAATTTTTTGTTCTGGTTCTGTGAAAAATGCCATTGGTAGTTTGATAGGGATTGCATTGAACCTGTAGATTGCTTTGGGTAGTATAGTCATTTTCACAATGTTGATTCTTCCAATCCAAAAACATGGTATATCTATCTGTTTGTATTATCTTTAATTTCTTTCATCAGTGTCTTATAGTTTTCTGCAAACAGGTCTTTTATCTCAAGTAGGTTTATTCCTAGGTATTTTATTCTTTTTGTCGCAATGGTAAATGGCACTGTTTCTTTAATTTCTCTTTCAGATTTTTCATCATTAGCATATAGGAATGCAGGAGATTTCTGTGCATTAATTTTCTATCCTGCTACTTTAACAAATTCATTGATTAGTTCTAGTATTTTTCTGGTAGCGTCTTTAGGATTCTTCTCTATGTATTTTATCATGTCATCTGCAAACAGTGACAGGTTTACTTCTTTTCTGATTTGGATTCCTTTTATTCCTTTTTCTTCTTTGATTGCTGTGGCTAAAATTTCCAAAACTATGTTGAATAAGAGAGGTGAGAGTGGGCATCCTTGTCTTATTACTGATCTTAATGGAAATGGTTTCAGTTTTTCACCATTGAGAATGATGTTGGCTGTGGGTTTGTCATATATGGCTTTTATTATGTTCAGGTAGGTTCTCTCTATGCCCACTTTCTGGAGAGTTTTTATCATAAATGGGTGTTGAATTTTGTCAAAACTTTTTCTGCATCTATTGAGATGATCATATGGTTTTTACCCTTCAATTTGTTAATCTGGTGTATCACACTGATTGATTTGCGTATATTGAAGAATCCTTGCATCCCTGGATAAATCCCACTTGATCATGGTGTATGATCCTTTTAATGTGCTGTTGGATTCTGTTTGCTAGTATTTTGTTGAGGATTTTTGCATCTACATTCATCAGTGATATTGGCCTATAGTTTTCTTTCTTTGTGACATCTTTGCCTGCTTTTGGAATCAGGGTGATGGTGGCCTCGTAGAATGAGTTTGGGAGTGTTCCTCCCTCTGCTATATTTTGGAAGAGTTTGAGAAGGATAGGTGTTAGCTCTTCTCTAAATGTTTGATAGAATTCGCCTGTGAAGCCATCTGGTCCTGGGCTTTTGTTTGTTGGAAGATTTTGAATCACAGTTTCAATTTCAGCATTTGTGATTGGTCTGTTTATATTTTCTATTTCTTCCTGGTTCAGTCTGGTAAGGCTGTGCTTTTCTAAGAGTTTGTCCATTTCTTCCAGGTTGTCCATTTCATTGGCATATAGTTGCTTGTAGTAATCTCTCATGATGCTTTGTATTTCTGCAGTCAGCTGTTACTTCTCCTTTTTCATTTGTAATTCTGTGGATTTGAGTCTTCTCCCTTTTTTTCCTGATGAATCTGGCTAATGGTTTATTAATTTTGTTTATCTTCCCAAAGAACCAGCTTTTAGTTTTATTGATCTTTGCTATTGTTTTTGTCATTTCTTTTCATTTATTTCTGATCTGATCTTTATGATTTCTTTCCTTCTGCTAACTTTGGGGTTTTTTTTGTTCTTCTTTCTCTAATGCTTTACGTGTAAGGTTAGGTTGTGTTTTTGAGATTTTTCTTGTTTCTTGACATAGGACTGTATTGCTTTAAACTTCCCTCTTAGAACTGCTTTTGCTGCATCCCATAGGTTTTGGTTTTCATTGTCATTTGTTTCTAGGTATTTATTTCCTCTTTGATTTCTTCAGTGATCTCTTGGTTATTTACTAGTGTATTGTTTAGCCTCCATGTGTTTGTGTTTTTTACACTTTCTTTCCTGTAATTGATATCTAGTCTCATAGCATTGTGGTCGGAAAAGATACTTGATATGGTTTCAATTTTCTTAAATTTACCAAGGCTTGATTTGTGACCCAAGATATGATCTATCCTGGAGAATGTTCTATGAGCACTTGAGAGAAATGTATTCTGTTGTTTTTGGATGGAATGTCCTATAAATATCAACTAAGTCCATCTTGTTTAATGTATCATTTAAAGCTTGTGTTTCCTTATTTATTTTCATTTTGGATGATCTGTCCATTCCTGAAAGTGGGGTGGTAAAGTCCCCTACTATGATTGTGTTACTGTCGATTTCCCCTTTTATGGCTGTTAGCATTTGCCTTATGTATTGAGGTGCTCCTAAGTTGGGTTCATAAATATTTACAATTGTTATATCTTCTTCTTGGATTGATCCCTTGATCATTATGTAGTGTCCTTCTTTGTCGTTTGTAATAGTCTTTATTTTATAGTCTATTTTGTCTGGTATGAGAATTGCTACTGCAGCTTTCTTTTGATTTCCATTTGCATGGAATATCTTTTTCCATCCCCTCACTTTCAGTCTGTATGTGTCCCTAGGTCTGAAGTGGGTCTCTTGTAGACAGCATATATACGCATCTTGTTTCTGTATCCATTCAGCCAGTCTATGTCTTTTGGTTGGAGCATTTAATCCATATACTTTTAAGGTAATTATCGATATGTATGTTCTTATTACCATTTTCTTAATTGTTTTGGGTTTGTTATTGTAGGTCTATTCCTTCTCTTGTGTTTCCTGCCTAGGGAAGTTCCTTTAGCATTTGTTGTAAAGCTTGTTTGGTGGTGCTGAATTCTCTTAACTTTTACTTGTCTGTAAAGGTTTTAATTTCTCTAACGAATCTGAATGAGATCCTTGCTGGGTAGGGTAATCTTGGTTGTAGGTTTTTCCCTTTCATCATTTTAAATATGTCCTGCCACTCCCTTTTGGCTTGCAGAGTTTTGCTGAAATATCATCTCTTAACCATATGGCGGTTTCCTTGTATGTTGTTTGTTTTTCCCTTGCTGCTTTTAATATTTTTTCTTTGTATTTAATTTTTGATAATTTGATTAATATGTGTCTTGGTGTGTTTCTCCTTAGATTTATCCTGTATGGCACTCTCTGTGCTTCCTGGACTTGATTGACTATTTCCTTTCCTATGTTAGGGAAGTTTTCACTGTAATCTCTTCAGATATTTTCTCAGTCCCTTTCTTTTTCTCTTCTTCTTCTGGAACCCCTATAATTCAAATGTTGGTGTGTTTAATGTTGTCCCAGAGGTCTCTGAGACTGTCCTTAATTCTTTTCATTCTTTTTTCTTTATTCTGGTCTGCGGTAGTTATTTCCACTGTTTTATCTTCCAGGTCACATAACCATTCTTCTGCCTCAGCTATTCTGCTATTGATTCCTTCTAGAGAATTTTAAATTTCATTTATTGTGTTGTTCATCATTCTTTGTTTGCTCTTTAGTTCTTCTAGGTTCTTGTGAAACGTTTCTTGTATTTTCTCCATTCTATTTCCAAGATTTTAAATCATCTTTACTATCATTACTCTGAATTCTTTTTCAGGTAGACTGCCTATTTCCTCCTCATTTGTTTGGTCTGGTGGGTTTTTACCTTGCTCTTTCATCTGCTGTGTATTTCTCTGTCTTCTCATTTTATTGAACTTACTGTGTTTGGGGTCTCCTTTTCCCAGTCTGCAGGTTCACAGTTCCTGTTTTTTTTGGTGTCTGCCCCCAGTGGGTAAGGTTGGTTCAGTGGGTTGTGTAGGCTTCCTTGTGGTGGGGACTGGTGCCTGTGTTCTGGTGGAGGAGGCTGGATCTTGTCCGTCTGGTGGGCAGGACCGTGTCCGGTGGTGTGTTTTGGCTTGTCTGTGAAATTATTATGATTTTAGGCAGCCTGTCTGTTAATGGATGGGGTTGTGTTCCTGTCATACTAGTTGTTTGGCATGGGGTGTCCAGCACTGTAGCTTGCTGATCATTGAGTGGAGCTCGGTCTTAGTGTTGAGATGGAGCTCTCTGGGAGAGCTCTCAGCAATTGATATTATGTGGGGCCAGAAGGTTTCTGGTGGACCAATGTCCTGAACTCGGCTCTCCCACCTCAGAGGTTCAGGCCTGACACCCCATCATAGCACCAAGACCCTGTCAGCCACACAGCTCAGAAGATAAGATAGAAAAAAAAGAAAGAAGAAAAAAAATTAAAAAATAAAGTTATTTAAAAAATTATTAAAATAAAATGTAATAAAAAAGAAGAGAGGAACCAAACAAACAAATCGATCAATGATAACAAGAGGTAAAAACTATACTAAGCTAAACATAAAAATCAGAAAGTAGTCAGTTGCAGACAGCAAACCCCATGTCTACAGTTGCTCCCAAAGTCCACCACCTCAGTTTTGGGATGACCCGTTGTCTATTCTGGTATTCCACAGATGCAGGGTACATCAAATTGACTGTGGAGACTTAATCCAGTGCTCCTGAGGCTGCACGGAGAAATTTCCCTTTCTCTTCTTTGTTCACACAGCTCCTGGGGTTCAGCTTTGGATTTGGCCCCAACTCTGCATGTAGATTGCCCTCTGGTGTCTGTTCTTCACCCAGACAGGAGGTGGTTAAAGGAGCAGCTGATTAGGGGGTTCTGGCTCACTCAGACTGTGGGGAGGGAGGGGTACAGAATGTGGGGTGAGTCTGCAGCGGCAGAGGATGGCATGACATTGCAACAGCCTGAGGT
The DNA here is from genome assembly GCF_028021215.1 of Eschrichtius robustus. NCBI lineage: Eukaryota > Metazoa > Chordata > Mammalia > Artiodactyla > Eschrichtiidae > Eschrichtius > Eschrichtius robustus. The sequence goes on along the minus strand of NC_090825.1, from coordinate 108,675,133 downwards.
GCACTGTGTGTTCTCCCAGGAAAGCTGTCCCTGGATCATGGGACCCTGGCAGTGGCGGGCTGCACAGGTTCCCAGGAGGGGAGGTGTGGATTGTGACCTGTGCTTGCACACAGGATTCTTGGTGGCTGCAGGAGCAGCCTTAGCGTTTCATGCCCATCTCTGGTGTCCGTGCTGATAATCATGGCTTGCACCCGTCTGTGAAGCTCGTTTAGGCGGTGTTCTGAATCTCCTCTCCTCGCTCACCCCGAAACAATGGTCTCTGGACTCTTAGACATTCCAGACTTTTCCCCAGACTCCCTCCTGGCTAGCTGTGGCACACTATCCCCCTTCAGGCTGTGTTCATGCAGGCAACCAAAGTCCTCTCCCTGGGATCTGACCTCTGAAGCCCGAGCCTCAGCTCCCAGCCCCCACCTGCCCTGGCAGGTGAGCAGAGAAGCCTCTTAGGCTGGTGAGTGCTGGTCGACACTGTTCCTCTGTGCAGGAATTTCTCCGCTTTGCCCTCTGCACCCCTGTTGCTGTGCTCTCCTCCGTGGCTCTGAAGCTTCCCCCCCGCCCATTCCCCCATCTCCACCAGTGAAGGGGCTTCCTAGTGTGTGGACACTTTTCCTCCTTCACAGCTCCCTCCCAGAGGTGCAGGTCCCATCCCTATTCTTTTGTCTCTGTTTTTTTTTTTTTCTTTTGCCCTACCCACGTACGTGGGGAGTTTCTTGCCTTTTGGGAAGTCTGAGGTCTTCTGGCAGCGTTCAGTAGGTGTTCTGTAGGAGTTGTTACACATGTAAATGTATTTTTGATGTATTTGTGGGGAGGAAGATGATCTCCACGTCTTACTCCTCCACCGTCTTGAAGTGTAATCAAGAGGAAAAGTTTCTACAAATTTAATTACATAAATATTTCTACCACAGTGTCAGATATTGAGCTACATATGTGATGTGATTATCATATATAAGCTGATCTTCACAATAACCCTGAAAATTAGGAATGATTACAACAGTCTCAAAGATAAGGAAACTGAGGTTCAGTGGATTTAAATTTGTTGCTCAAGGTCAAACAGCTAGCAGTTGGCAGAGTGAGAACTCAGCCCTAGACTTGTTTGTGTCTAATATATTCACCTTTTTATACTACATCATGCAGCTACCTAGAGTTCCTCAACACAGACATACACATCATTCACAAGAGAAATTAATATATCAGTGACATACTACTGAAAGAACAGCTGAAAGATGGAGGGGGGTGAAAGAAACAATCCTGTGTCCTTCATGTAACTGCCCACGCATGCAGAAAGCTCCTTAAGGTCCCATTAAGGAGTTAAAATATATGGCTTAGGTAAAGTAAATTAAAAGGGGCTGTATAAATCAAGTGCAGTTAGATTCGGTGGAAATTGCATTTATTATTCTGTACACCTTGGCATGTATGATTGATGTCAATTTGATGCTATAGAGTAAAAAGTGCTGACAAACAAGTGAATCACTTTATTAATGTGCTATAAAAGGATAAATGAAGCTTGAGAAACTTTCTTTGCACTAGACTCAGCACATTGGGAAGGCTGGCAAAGGTAAACACCTTCTTGGGATGATCTATTGCACCTCCTGCTCAGTTTTTCAAATGTAATCTTCCCTTTAGATTTCCTAGAGGTATTATTTCTCCATGTTCACAATTTCAAAATACTTGATCTCACTTTGACACACCTCAAAATGCTTGGCTAAGTTATAATATCATTTTTCTAGCCTACAAACCTTCCACTCATCTCTTATCCAAAGTCAGCTCTCCTGAAAGGTAGAGTCATCAGGTGTCTTCCTCAGGACTTCTAGAGAAAATACATGAGGAATTGGTATAACTTAGGAGGAACAAATTGATGTTGTCACAATGGGATTCATGGGCCCTAGGAAAATCCAGGAGCCCACCCATTCTCCAACATCACACTCCTGTGAAGCTTCTTGGCAACTAGAAATTAATTTCTATATGCTTAGAGTTTTTTTTTACTTTTCCAGAGTTCCTTCTCAAAATGCAAATATAAAAAATTGTTATTTAATAAAATGTATCTGGGAAAGGCTATGAAAGAGGCAACGAAGTGACAGGGATCTATAGAAGAAATTAAAAGGCAACCCATATATAGTCCTGGACCAAGGATTAATGTTCTCTTAGGCTTTCAAAGTCCTTGTCAGTAAACTTTCCAACTTTCTCAGATCCCAGGTCAGCCTTTCCTTTTCTTGAGAATAGACTTGTTCTTCCAGGCCAGGAGAAATGGTACCCATTGAGAGGAATTGTTCCAGAGAGAGGTAGGTATGCAATGAAGTCACACATCTGAAAATAAAGTGTGAAAATCCCATCTGCTGTGCTATTTAGGACCTCAGGCCATCTTTGTGAAAATTAGAAAAAGGCGCCCTCTCTGGGTGCAGGACACAGGGTTTAGCAAATAGAGAAACAGCTGGATTTCAGCTCTTACTCCCACCCTTGCCAGGAGCAATTGTGCAGTCCACACAGAAATCGCCCAGCCATCCATAACGTTCTCTGGGATTACCGTCTCAGTTTACAAAAGACTGTCCACATGCTTGACTAGGCTTTGTCTAGCTGTATTGATTATGTAAAATTCTAATCTTTCAGGTTAAATTCTAAGTGCAAATATCTGAAAGGTTAAAACTTTTTTGGTATTTCCTTACAAGTTATCTTGAGATTCCCTGAGGTAATGGACGTTTTTTGTTATTCTGTAAGAATTTTTGGTTTCATCTGTCCCCTGCTGCATACTTTGTACCTTTCATTCAATACACATGCACACACACACAAATCCACACACCACCTAGACACACCTATACCCACTCACCCAGCCACATTCACACCCATATGTACAGACACACATACACAAGCATGTGCATGCACACATGTGTATCCACACACTCAGCCGGCCACACACTAGTGCATAAATACATAACTCCAAGCAAAAATACACCACCCATACTCACATCCATACACATTTACCCACACTCCTAGCCACCCACACACAGGCTCACCCACATGCCCATACAGATATTCACATACTTACACAAAGCCACATTCAAACTCTTCCTCTAATCATTGATGCCTCCTCCTGTTCACAGATATTGCACAATTACACACCAAACTCTTCATACAATGTTTCCTTTCTCACAAAGCTGCTCTCTCAAAACCATCCTTGAGCCTGAGAAATACATTTATGAAAGTCTTGAACAGTTTTCTGACTTTTACTATTCCCTTATGCTTAAGCTTTTATTTGTTCAACCAAAGAATTTGAATGTCTTGAGAAACCTCTGAAAATAGGACATAGTATCTGAAAATGTACCAAAAATTGAACATTCACCAATCAATTTCACCTAAGCATTCCCAGCATTGACCAGCCAATTTGTTTACAAATTGTATCACTACCCAGAATAACTTTGAGGAGGTTTGAAGGAGGCTAGTAAATAATACTCCTGTTCCCTGCTAGATATAAGTTAACTGAGAGCCAAAGTGTTAGGCAGAGTTTACTGTAAGTGAAACTGGGTTGGGGGAGATGGCTTTGGAAAACAAGCAGGTTCCTAAAACAACCTTGTCCCGAATCAGATACTTACCCACCAGTCACTAGCAGCACTGAACAATGACAGTCCTTCCTCCACATAACCAAGAGCACCCTAGATCTCTCTACAGAGAAACAAATCACAAGGAAGAAAGCGGTAGGCCAAGCACACCCTGTTCCTTGTTCCAAACTCACTAATGAGGGTATTCCATTCTCTTCTCATGAGGAGAAGCAAGGGGCACAGAGGGGAAGGATGTCTCTCCACATGGCAGGAGACATCAGGAGTTTCTCCCCACCACTCCTCAGTTTTTCTGTCATCTTTACCTTTTAGGCTTAAAGGAGCTTATCCATAACCAGGGGTGGGAACAACCCCTTCCAGGGAGGGGACCAGCAGTCTATTAAAATCATGTGCTCTCACTTATTAAGACCATTTGACCATTTTTTCATCCTCCTTGGACCATATTTGAACAGTAAAATTTTCCTCTCAAAAGACACTGAAATGTTATAGAACCACATATTAATTAAATCAACCCCAGAGCTACTTAGGAATTAATGTTGAAAATTAACTCTCTATTCTATTTCTTTATTTTTTTAAAAAGAATTGTTTTATTTTTCATTCTTTTTTATATAAATGTATTTTATTTTTAATTTATTTTTGGCTGCATTGGGTCTTCGTTGTTGTGCGTGGGCTTTCTCTAGTTGTGGCAAGCGGGGTCTACTCTTCATTGCGGTGCGTGGGCTTCTCATTGCGGTGGCTTCTCTTGTTGTGGAGCACGGGCTCTAGGTGCGCAGGCTTCAGTAGTTGTGGCACGTGGGCTCAGTAGTTGTGGCTCGCAGGCTCTAGAGCGCAGGCTCAGTAGTTGTGGTGCATGGGCTTAGTTGCTCCATGGCATGTGGGATCTTCCCAGACCAGGGCTCACACCCATGTCCCCTGCATTGGCAGGCAGATTCTTAACCACTGCACCACCAGGGAAGCCCTCTATTCTATTTCTTAAGCCAAATTATTTCCAGTCTTGCCCAACATCAGCTGTTTGGCAATAAAATCAAAAGGCATAATAGAGATATAAACATAAACCCCTTCCTGAAGGAAATTAGATTCCAATGATTAAAGTCCAAAAGAAGTTGAACTTCCAAATTCTTATGTTAGTGTCCAACAAGAACATTATGAATTAAAATGCAAAGAAATTAAAGTTTTACCCAAGTTCTTACTCTGTTCATCTTCTTCTCAGTCAGGAGAGTTCCTGATGACTGGATAGAATCAAGAATTCCTCTAATAGTGAACACCTAGTGTTCTCCCCTGGCATGAATGGTTGTTCTTTCAGTGCCCTACATCTTGCATTAGGTTACATCCGTCTTCTAATAGGTCTGACTTTTTGAGGAGTCCAATGAGTTAATAAAACACAAAAGATTCTCAGCAATGGAAAAAACACAAAAGATTCCCAGTAACTTAAAAAAAAGCCAATCCCCAGCACTTAATAAATCATCCCAGGCACAATTATGTTCTCAGTATCTGGTTATTCTTTTAAGCCAAAGATTGTAGCAGAAACTCCATGGCTTCTGAGAAAAGGAAGGTAGATGGAGATCTTAGTTTCAACTTCATCAGGATACAGCTAAGTATGGCAATGACCCTGAGTTCACAATCTGTGAATTTAAATTCAAATGAAAAAAATCTTCCAGAAAAATCTAACCTGGAAAAAAAGTTTACTTATGCATACTATCTCCTTACTTGGAACAAGGCATTTGAGAGACTTTGCCTTCTTGTATAATTTAGAAAATAGCAACCATGGCTACCCCAATCATCAGATTTTACTTCTTTTTGTTTTTAAACATTTTTTGTTTGTTTTTTTTTTAATTTGGCTGCACCATGTCTTAGTTGCGGCATGCGGAATCTTTAGTTGCGGCATGTGAACTCTTAGTTGCAGCATGTGGGATCTAGTTCCTTGACCAGGGATTGAACCTGGGCCCCCTGCATTGGGAGCTCGGAGTCTTAGCCACTGGACCACCCAGGAAGTCCCCTCAGATCTTACTTATGATGCTTTTTTTGTGTAACAGATTTATTTAAAAAAGCAAAAGTAATAAGATGTAATAAGAAGACAAATTTAGTTTTGTGTCCTAATGTTAGTGTAAAATTTGTTCAGCAGGGCTAGTTCTTACCCTGTTCTTAAATAAAACTCAGACAGATCCCATGGTTGCTCTTAGGTACTAGAAAGCATTGGGGTTACTTTAAGTGGCAAGGTTTCAATTTGAAATTTGAAATGTTCAATCTAGTGGAATAAGTCTTCTGGCTTCATTCAAGGCTAAATCTTCCCTCCTTCAGATGGAGACTGTGGCAGACAGGAAGCAGGAGAAGGAAGGTCTAGGCCTCTCCTCTCTACCCCACCTTATGGTTTGAACCCTTCTTCTCCCAACTTGGTAATTAGAGTTCTCATCCGCTGAGTTCAAAACAGAGGAGAAGCGAGGGGAATGATCAGGGAATATCTCACTTGACCGGCATTATGGAAAGATAGCTTTACCTGAAAGGAGTTAAAGTTGATGTTTTCTTTCTGAGGACTTTGCTTTGGGTACTTCAGACCCTCCCCATTTCTGGTAGTCTCCTGTTTGCAGTTCCCTTGAACTGGCTAAACAGACTCTTTCCTCCTTCCTCAGCCCCTGGGAATCTGGAAGTCTAGTTTCAATTTCTTTGCATAGACTTGTTTGCCCCTATCTAAGCAGACATGTGAACAACTACCTAAGACGTCACTCCATCTCCCAGGCACGTGACCAACATTTTGTGCAAGAGACTCTAGTGCTTTCAGGCTCATTTTACATTCAGAGATATATGGAATTTTTTCCTTGTTATTATAAGTACATTTTTCATTAATTTAATCCCTACCTCTATCCTTATGGCTTTCAAATTAGTACCCCAGAACTTCTGTCTAAGCTGCAAACGCTATTGTCAACTTTCTGCTGGACATCACCACAATAAAGCTGCTGCCTTATACTGCCCCATCTACATTCCCTGACTCAGAATCTCAGATAAAATATGCGTAAATCAAACTTTATAAACTCCAGAGATAGCCATTAGGGCTACTGTGGCTACCGTGAGAATGTGCCATCTGCAGACCTCCAGCCAACCAAGGTCCTGAGCTCTGTGTTCTCAACTCCACAGCTGCATTTGTACTGACACAGCTCTTCTCACAGGCTGCTCCCATCAATGATTGAGCACGACAAGGATACTAGGACAGGTTTCTTCTCAGAAACACAGGATTCCTCTGACAAACAACTAACTCTAAGACTCCCTGACAGTCTTGGGAGCTTTCCTTAGAAAGACAAAAGATGTGAATTACCATCTGATGGCTCTCTCAGCCTTCCTTCCCATTTTCTCTCACAGCCATTTGCCCAAACAAAATTTGCATGTTTAATCCCATCCTGGGGTCTGCTTCTCCAGAGACCTAACAAGCTTCTCACTCACACCCCTCTGCCATCTTCCTTTCCTTCTGAGGACCTGTAACACTCAACTTGCAGCCAGTCCCCAAGTGGTTGTGGTTAGTTTGGTCAATGAGTTGTGACTGGAAATGACATATGTCACCCCCAGGTTGGAATATTTACTTGCTGGTGTAAGACCCACCTTTGCTCTCTTTCCTTCTGTCACAGTAACTGGCAACTTTCCAGACTGTGGCTGATCTGTCAGCTTGAGTCCCCAGGATGAAGAAAATGTGGAGCAAAAACCCCAGCCAGGCCAAAATGGGCAAGTGACAACATCAAGAAATGAAACTGCTATTTTAATCCACTGAGATTTGAGGGTTAACATTAACCCAACATAACCTAGGTCATCCTGACGGATAATCCTGTTCTCTACTTTTCTTCCTCCTCCTGTGTTGTCTCTCTTGATAAAAGGCTCTCTCAGGCACTCAGGCCTGTCATTTTTATTACATTCCTCTCCCCGTGACTCTCACCAACCACTAGATTCTATCGATTAAATCTCCAAAAGGGTTCCAACAACTGTGTGCTCTCTTTTTTTATTTCCAAAGTAGCTCTCACTGTGATTCTCATCATCTATTGCCAACTATAAAATTATATTCATATCTGGTCTCTGAATCTCCATTCACTTATTTGTGTAGCTAATCTTTTTTTTTGGCACACTGACCTGCCTTGGGTACGAAGGACATGAATTCATTCAACTAATCAGAACTGAGGCAGGAAAGGCAGGGCCAGGCCCAAAGACAGTCTCCTCATGTACAGGCATTAGGTGGAAGGCAAAGCTACCTCCTTGTTTTGTACTTAATAAGGCCATGACACATGAAGGAATGGCATTTAAAACAGAAACTCTGTAGTATCTGAGCAAGAAAATCTGACCACGAAAACCACGGAGCATGCACAATAAAAATGCACAGGTTGTTGATGACCCTGTATGACCTTCCATGTGTGGCACTCAACTAGTAATGGAAAATTTAAGGGAAAACAGCTCTTAGAGCACATGTAAGATGGTTTCAGGAGACAAATGTGCAGGACTGGGAGCTGATGCAACCTGGTGCAATCCAGGCCACACCTCAACCACCCCCTCAATGAATATTCCACCCCTAATAAAAAAGACCCCACCCATTCAAAGGGCTAAAAATAAGATTAAAAAAAGGGGGATCAACAACTCTCCAGGGTGCCCCTCACTCGCGAAGATGCCCACACTCTTTTCAGAGTGTGTCCTTTCGCTTCCGCCCTGAATAAACTGCTTCTTTGTTTTTTTTGCTCGTGTGTGTGTGTGTGTGTGTGTGTGTGTGTTTTCCTTTGTGTCTTGTGTTCCTCACCTCAATTTTTTTTTTGGATGAGTTAAACAAGAGCCTGGACTTTTGCTAATGAAAAAGTCTACTACTGCTAATTAAAAATTCAAATTCCTTAGGAAAGCTTTCAATACTATATCCCCAAACTAACTTCTCAACTGTGTCTGGCTCTCAACTTTACAATCTCATATATTTCAGGCAGCTTCTTCAGTGAAGAATTCAGCTTTCAGGAAAATGTGAATAGTGATCACAATCTCAGATAAAATAATTCCATAAGTGCTAAGAGCTATAAATCCCCCCAAATACTATGTATGGGACTGATAGGATCCAGCCATCCATGGAGAGAAGTCCTCAAGGTTCTTTCCTGCAAGACTCAAGCCAAATGAGATGATAATTTCACTTGTTAAATTATTATACATTATAAAGCAGCTATAGGGAATCTCAAAACTAGTGATCCAGGGGTCTTCCATCTTAAAATATCCCAACTGCATATGTTTTCTTTATAAGAACTCCCAAAAGGAGTGTTTTAAAATATCTTCCCCTCATTCTGTTCATCAGATTTTCTAGAAGTACATACTCTTTAAGATGATGGCAAACTCATTATCAGTGACTGAGAACTAAGACCTCTCCCTTGTCGTTCCAACACTCATATATTTAATAAGAACCAAACAAATGCAAGGACAATGTCTTTTCATATTTGTATCCCAAGCAACTAGTATCCTGTACAGAATGTTCAATAAATAAATGCTAGTTATTGCTAAGCTTTGGGAACACAAGATCAATTACTCATAATGACCTTCAAGTCTTTGGGAGAGACAGTGAAATAAGCATCAAATGAAAATACAAGCATTGTGCCATGAGAGCTTGGAGTAAGAAAAAAAGGCGTCCTAACTGTGAGAATCCAGGAAGGTTTAAAGAGAATGTTTCATTTGAGCAACACCTCCAGTTTTTACTCTAAGGGAACACGGAGAAAAGCATCGCAGAGTGAGAAATCAGTATAGGCAGGAAAAGAAGATACAGAACTAGCTGAAATGCTTGGGAAACAGAAAATACAGCAGCATGCTAGATCAGAATACAGAGTGAAGCAATGGGAAATTTAGCTGGAGAGGTAACTTGTGGTCATATTATATAGAGCCTTGAACACTAAATTAAAAATGTTTGAACTTAATTTTTTAGGCAACTGAATGAATACTGTAGTAAAATAGTGTAACCTAATACATTTTAGAAAGGTAATTCTGATGGCAATATCCAGGTTTACTAATATTTTAAAATGTTATCTCACAGGAGGCTAAATTTCTCTAGTGACAGTATGTTCATTATTCATTCCCCTAAAGGTACCTGAATTACACTGTACTCTCCCAGAAGATCTCTGAATGCCATTATAGGAATGAGCAGATAAGTGCATTTTTATCACATAGTCCTGTTTGCCATGCAATCTGTTTGACTTTGAGTAAAATGTTTTTATGTAAGTTAATTACTGCCAAATGATCTTAGTTCTATTCAACAGGTTTATGAGTCATTTAAAATGATTAAGGACTAAGAAACCATAAAATTGTTCTGGCTGATTAAATACTTCTAGGATAATGGTTATTGCTTTATCAACAGTTTTCCCATTGATCTGTCATTTCTATGCTCAGCAAAGTTCTTTCAAGGCCAAAGCCATTTCTTTTGGGTTGGTGAGTAACAGCGTCCTCCAATATTGGCAGCCTTGGTTTCTTGCTTCACTGTGATGAGCCCAGGTGTTCATAAGGCTATTTTCATGCTTTCCAGATTAATATCCTGTGGCAGTGCAGTGAAGAAGGTCCCTTTACCAATAGAGTTATGCAATAAGAGTTATTAGAACTTCTTTCCACTCCAAAGGTCAAAAGCTGGTTGTACTGCTTTGATGCCCACCTGAGACATACAATAAGACAGCACATATTCAAATTTGGCTTTAGTATAAAGCTGGTATTGTCTCATAAGTATAACATATGTCTTGTTATGTAGCAACTGAAATACTATAAATAATTTGAAAAGATGGAATTTATGAACAAAAGCTACATCTACTGTTCAACATATCTACAGACAAAGTAAAGAGAATGCTAGCAGATAAGAGTAATCTACTGTAGTTTCTTAGAAGTGGAAATCATAAATCACAGGAAATATTAATTATGCTCTAGCTCCATAAGAATATGGCAAAACTCCACAAAGCACAATGAACCAAAAACCTCAAAACCCATGAGTCTTTTCCACCTTTATGATGTTTCTAATAGGTAAGTATAATGTCAAAAAAGAACACACCATTTTACACGAACCACATATGATCTGAATGAGAAAGTAGCATAAACCAATTCAAAGCCTCTCCATCAATGTGGCATTTAGTTTAGCAGAGAGGGTAAGGGAGTGTAATTAATTGCTTAATCAGTTGCAAAAGGACATGTACTGGGATGGAAGAAATTTTGGCAACATTTCAGTATAAGACACATTAATAATGGCTATTTCAATGCCTCTTCCTCTAAAGGAACAAGACTGCCATTTTAGGCCATCATCAAAAAAATCTACAAACAACAAATGCTAGAGAGGGTGTGGAGAAAAGGGAACCCTCTTGCACTGTTGGAGGGAATGTAAATTGATACAGCCACTATAGAGAACAATATGGAGGTTCCTTAAAAAACTAAAAATAGAACTACCAGACGACCCAGCAATCCCACTAAGGGCATATACCCTGAGAAAACCATAATTCAAAAAGACACATGCACCCCAGTGTTCACTGGAACACTGTTTACAACAGCCAGGTCATGGAAGCAACCTAAATGCCCATCGACAGATGAATGGATAAAGAAGATGTGGTATATATATACAATGGAATATTACTCAGCCATAAAAAGAAACGAAATTCAGTTATTTGTAGTGAGGTGGATGGACGTAGAGTCTGTCATACAGAGTGAAATAAGTCAGAAAGAGAAAAACAAATACCGTATGCTAACACATATATATGGAATCTAAAAAAAAAAAGGTTCTGAAGAACCTAGGGGCAGGACAGGAATAAAGATGCAGACCTACTAGAGAATGGACTTGAGGACACGGGGAGGGGGAAGGGTAAGCTGGGACAAGGTGAGAGAGTGGTATGGACATATATACACTACTAAATGTAAAATTGATAGCTAGTGGGAATCAGCCGCATAGCACAGGGAGATCAGCTCGGTGCTTTGTGACCACCTAGAGGGGTGGGATAGGGAGGGTGGGAGGGAAGGAGATGTAAGAGGGAAGAGATAGGGGGGTATATGTATATGTATAGCTGATTCACTTTGTTATAAAGCAGAAACTAACACACCATTGTAAAGCAATTATACTCCAATAAAGATGTTAAAAAAAAAAAAGACTAGTGCACAGGAAAAAAAAAAAGACTGCCATTTTAACACCATATATGTTTATTATGATCACATGCAATTCTATTCTTGTGTATCAAAATAAAAGTATTCCTTAGTTTTGGTACGTGAACTCATAGAAATTATAGAATAATATATACAACTTTATACCAATAAGCTAGAAAAAAACTAAAGAAAATCATACATTTTATTGATGAAATCATAAGGAGAAGTAAACATATCCACAGTTACAATAAGACATTTCTCATTCCTGAAGGTAAAGCACACTTTTGTCAGTAACTGATAGATCAAGAAAAAAAGTTAAGAATATAGAAAATTTGAATATAATAAACAAAATTGACTGAGTGGACATGTATAGAATCTTATAAACAGAAACTATAAAATAAACATTTTTTTTCAAGCACACATAGAACATTTAGAAAAAATACCAAATGCCAGGTCAGAAGGCATATTTCAACAAATTTCAAAGGATTGAAGTCATGCATATTTCATATATGTGTTCTCTGACCAAAGTGCAGTTAAGCTAGGAATCAAAAACCAAACAGAAAAAGGTATAGTAAAAGAAAGAAAAGAAAGCCCATACATTCGGAAATGAAAAAGAAACAGACTTCTAAACAGCCCCCTTGGCTGGTTTGAAAACCAGCGGGGCTTAAGAGAGAGCTATAGGAAACTGAGACTCTGCTCTTGAAGAGCACACACAAATACTTGTTTGCTCCTGGTCCCAGGGCAGAGGCAGCAGATTGAAAACTGCGTGGTGCTCTGGCTGCCCTGCTGGGATACCCCAGCATGCCCCTAGCCCACACCAGGCTCTGGTTCCAGCTTCTCCTGCTCCTGCCCTGCTCTCCCCAAGGTTGCAAATGCCATCATGCTGGGGAGAAGCCAAAGCTTGCATTCAGCTGCTGCTCCAGACCTTCTGGCCCCGGCCCCACCTCCAGCCAAGGCAGCAAATGTCACCTGGCTGTGTGAGAAGCTGCAGCTGGCACCAGGCTTAGGCTCCAGTCCCTCTGGCTCTAACCTTGCCCTTGCCAATGCCATGACATCCATCATCACAGGGGAGAAGTCCCAGCTAGAACTGGGCCCTAGCTCTAGCCCTCAGGCTCCAGCCCTCCCCCACCCCCCTGCCCCCCGACCAAGGCAATGGTGCCCAGTGCACTCCGAGAGAAGACTCAGCCTGTGCTTGTTCAGATCCAGCTCTCCCACCAAAGCCACTTGGCACATGGAGACTGCACAAAGACACCCACAAACAAGGATACACCTTCAAGACTGGGATAGGGAATAATTTTCCTTAATTTCATAGAGAGGTAAACAAAATGCGAAGACAAGAGTAATATGTTTCAAATGAAAGAACAGGATAAAACTGCAGGAAAAAACCCTAATGAAACAGAGATAAGTAATTTACCTGATAAAGAATTCAAAGCAATGGTCATAAAAATGCTCACTGAACTTGGTGGAAAACAGAACAACAAAGAACTAGAAAGTATTAAAGAAGAACCAATTAGAGCTGAAGAATACAATAACTGAAATGAAAAATACACTAGAAGGAATTAACAACAGATTATATGATACAGAAGAATATAAGAGACCTATAAGACAGGATAGTGGAAATCACCTAATCAGAAGAGCAAAAAGTAAAAAACAAATTTAATGAGGATAGTTTAAGGGACCTCTGGGACAACATCAACCATACTAACACTCACATTATAGGGGTCCCAGAAGGAAGACAGAAAGAGGCAGAAAATGTATTTGATGAAATAATGGCTGAAAACTTCCCTCACCTGAAGAAGGAAGCAGATATCCAGATCCAGGAAGCATAGAGTCCCACACAAGATAAACCCAAAGAGGCCCACACCAAGATATATCATAATTAAAATCATAAAAGTTAAAGAGAGAATTTTAAAGGCAGCAAAAGAAAAAGAGTTACATTCAAGGGAACTCACCATAAGCCTATCAGCTGATTTTTTAGCAGAAAATTTTCAGGCCACAAAGCAGTGTCATGATATATTTAAAGTGCTGAAAGAAAGAAAGAAAAAAAAACCCTACAACCAAGGATACTCTACTTGGTAAGGTTATCATTCAGAATTGAAGGACAGAGAAAGAATGTCCCAGATGAGCAAAAACTAAAAGAGTTCATCACCACTAAACTAGCCTTACAGGAAATGTTAAAGGGTCTTCTTTAAGTGAAAAAGAAAGGGCTATAACAAGAAATAAGAATATATACGAAGGAAAAACCTAACTGGCAAAGGTAAATATACTATAAAAACAGTGGATCATGACAGTCAGCTCTACCCACCACCAGAGCCCCCCATCAAGCCTCTTAGATAGCCTCAACCACCAGAGGGCAGAAGCAGAAGCAAGAAAAACTATAATCCTGCAGCCTGTGGAACAAAAACCACATTCACAGAAAGACAGACAAGATGAAAAGGCAGAGGGCTACATACCAGATGAAGGAACAAGATAAAACCCCAGAAAAACAACTAAATGAAGTGGAGATAGGCAACCTTCCAGAAAAAGAATTCACAATAATGATAGTGAAGATGATCCAGGACCTCGGAAAAAGAATGGAGGCAAAGATCGAGAAGATGCAAGAAATGTTTAACAAAGACCTAGAAGAATTAAAGAACAAACAAACAGAGATGAATAATACAATGACTGAAATGAAAACTACACTAGAAGGAATCAACAGCAGAATAACTGAGGCAGAAGAACGGATAAGTGACCTGGAAGGCAGAATGGTGGAATTCACTGCTGCGGAACAGACTAAAGAAAAAAGAACAGGAAGAAATGAAGACAGCCTAAGAGACCTCTGGGACAACATTAAATGCAACAAAATTCGCATTATAGGGGTCCCAGAAGGAGAAGAGAGAGAGAAAGGACGAGAGAAAATATTTGAAGAGATTATAATAAAAAACTTCCCTAACATGGGAAAGGAAATAGCCACCCAAGTTCAGGAAGAGCAGCGAGTCCCATATAGGATAAACCCAAGGAGAAACACGCCGAGACACATAGTAATCAAAGTGGCAAAAATTAAAAACAAAGAAAAATTATTGAAAGCACCAAGGGAAAAACGACAAATAGCATACAAGGGAACTCCCATAAGGTTAACAGCTGATTTCTCAGCAGAAACTCTACAAGCCAGAAGGGAGTGGCATGATAAACTTAAAGTGATGAAAAGGAAGGACCTACAACCAAGATTACTCTACCCGGCAAGGATCTCATTCAGATTTGATGGAGAAATCAAAAGCTTTACAGACAAGCAAAAGCTAAGAGAATTCAGCACCACCAAACCAGCTCTACAACAAATGCTAAAGGAACTTCTCTAAGTGGGAAACACAAGAGAAGAAAAGTACCTACAAAAACAAACCCAAAACAATTAAGAAAATGGTCATAGGAACATACATATCGATAATTACCTTAAACGTGAATGGATTAAATGCTCCAACCAAAAGACACAGGCTTGCTGAATGGATACAAAGACAAGACCCATATATATGCTGTCTACAAGAGACCCACTTCAGACCTAGGGACACATACAGACTGAAAGTGAGGGGATGGAAAAAGATATTCCATGCAAATGGAAATCAAAAGAAAGCTGGAGTAGCTATACTCATATCAGATAAAAGAGACTTTAAAATAAAGAATGCTACAAGAGACAAGGGAGGACACTACATAATGATCAAGGGATCAATCCAAGAAGAAGATATAACAATTATAAATATATATGCACCCAACATAGGAGCACCTCAATACATAAGGCAACTGCTAACAGCTATGAAAGAGGAAATCGACAGTAACACAATAATAGTGGGGGACTTTAACAGCTCACTTACACCAATGGACAGATCATCCAAAATGAAAATAAATAAGGAAACAGAAGCTTTAAATGACACAAAAGACCAGATAGATTTAATTGATATTTATAGGACAGTCCATCCAAAAACAGCAGATTACACTTTCTTCTCAAGTGTGCATGGAACATTCTCCAGGATAGATCACATCTTGGGCCACAAATCAAGCCTCAGTAAATGTAAGAAAATCGAAATCATATCAAGCATCTTTTCTGACCACAACGCTATGAGATTAGAAATCAATTACAGGGAAAAAAACGTAAAAAAGGCAAACAAATGGAGGCTAAACAATACGTTACTAAATAACCAAGAGATCGCTGAAGAAATCAAAGAGGAAATCAAAAAATACCTACAGACAAATGACAATGAACACACGACGATCCAAAACCTATGGGATGCAGCAAAAGCAGTTCTAAGAGGGAAGTTTATAGCTATACAAGCCTACCTAAAGAAACAAGAAAAATCTCAAGTAAACAATCTAACCTTACACCTAAAGGAACTAGAGAAAGAAGAACAAACAAAACCCAAAGTTAGCAGAAGGAAAGAAATCATAAAGATCAGAGTGGAAATAAATGAAATAGAAACAAAGAAAACAATAGCAAAGATCAGTAAAACTAAAAGCTGGTTCTTTGAGAAGATAAACAAAATTGATAAGCCATTAGCCAGACTCATCAAGAAAAAGAGGGCGAGGACTCAAATCAATAAAACTAGAAATTAAAAAGGAGAAGTTACAACAGACACCGCAGAAATACAAAACATCCTAAGAGACTACTACAAGCAACTCTATGCCAATAAAATGGACAACCTGGAAGAAATGGACAAATTCTTAGAAAAGTATAACCTTCCAAGACTGAACCAGGAAGAAGCAGAAAATATGAACAGACCAATCACAAGTAATGAAATTGAAACTGTGATTTAAAATCTTCCAACAAACAAAAGTCCAGGACCAGATGGCTTCACAGGTGAATTCTATCAAAAATTTAGAGAAGAGCTAACACCCATCCTTCTCAAACTCTTCCAAAATATTGCAGAGGAAGGAACACTCCCAAACTCATTGTACGAGGCCACCAGCACCCTGATACCAAAACCAGACAAAGATACTACAAAAAAAGAAAATTACAGACCAAATCACTGATGAATATAGATGCAAAAATCCTCAACAAAATACTGGCAAACAGAATCCAACAGCACATTAAAAGGATCATACCCCATGATCAAGTGGGATTTATCCAGGGATGCAAGGATTCTTCAATATATGCAAATCAATCAATGTGATACACCATATTAACAAATTGAAGAATAAAAACCATATGATCATCTCAATAGATGCAGAAAAAGCTTTTGACAAAATTCAACACCCATTTATAATAAAAACTCTCCAGAAAGTGGGCATAGAGGGAACTTTCCTCAACATAATAAAGGCCATATACGACAAACCCACAGCAAACATCATTCTCAACGGTGAAAAACTGGAAGCATTTCCTCTAAGATCAGGAACGAGACAAGGATGTCCACTCTCACCACTATTATTCAACATAGTTTTGGAAGTCCTAGCCACGGCAATCAGAGAAGAAAAAGAAATAAAAGGAATACAAATTGGAAAAGAAGAAGTAAAACTGTCACTGTTTGCAGATGACATGATACTATACATAGAGAATCCTAAAAATGCCACCAGAAAACTACTAGAGCTAATCAATGAATTTGGTAACGTTGCAGGATACAAAATTAATGCACAGAAATCTCTTGCATTCCTATACACCAATGATGAAAAATCTGAAAGAGAAATTAGGGAAACACTCCCATTTACCATTGCAACAAAAAGAATAAAATATCTAGGAATAAACCTACCTAGGGAGACAAAAGACCTGTATGCAGAAAACTATAAGACAGTGATGAAAGAAATTAAAGATGATACCAACAGGTGGAGAGATATACCATGTTCTTGGATTGGAAGAATCAATATTGTGAAAATGACTATACTACCCAAAGCAATCTACAGATTCAATGCAATCCCTATCAAATTACCAGTGGCATTTTTTACAGAACTAGAACAAATCATCTTAAAATTTGTATGGAGACACAGAAGACCCCGAATAGCCAAAGCAGTCTTGAGGGAAAAAAACGGAGCTGGAGGAATCAGACCCCCTGACTTCAGACTATACTACAAAGCTACAGTAATCAAGACAATATGGTACTGGCACAAAAACAGAAACACAGATCAGTGGAACAGGATAGAAAGCCCAAAGATAAACCCACGCACCTATGGTCAACTAATCTATGACAAAGGAGGCAAAGATATACAATGGAGAAAAGACAGTCTCTTCAATAAGTGGTGCTGGGAAAACTGGACAGCTACATATAAAAGAATGAAATTAGAACACTCCCTAACACCGTACACAAAAATAAACTCAAAATGGATTCGAGACCTAAATGTAAGACCGGACACTATAAAACTCTTAGTGGAAAACATAGGAAGAACACTCTTTGACATCAATCACAGCAAGATCTTTTGTGATCCACCTCCTAGAGTAATGGAAATAAAAACAAAAATAAACAAATGGGACCTAATGAAACTTCAAAGCTTTTGCACAGCAAAGGAAACCATAAACAAGACGAAAAGACAACCCTCAGAATGGGAGAAACAATTTGCAAATGAATCAACGGACAAAGGATTAATCTCCAAAATATATAAACAGCTCATTCAGCTCAATATTAAAGAAACAAACAACCCAATCAAAAAATGGGCAGAAGACCTAAATAGATATTTCTCCAAAGAAGACATACAGACGGCCACGAGGTACGTGAAAAGATGCCCAACATCACTAATTATTAGAGAAATGCAAATCAAAACTACAGTGAGGTATCACCTCACACCAGTTAGAATGGGCATCATCAGAAAATCTACAAACAACACATGCTGGAGAGGGTGTGGAGAAAAGGGAACCCCCTTGCACTGTTGGTGGGAATGTAAATTGATACAGCCACTATGGAGAACAGTATGGAGGTTCCATAAAAACCCCAAAATAGATTTACCATATAATCCAGCAATCCCACTACTGGGAGTATACCCAGAGAAAACCGTAATTCAAAAAGACACATGCACCCCAATGTTCACTGCAGCACTATTTACAATAGCCAGGTCATGGAAGCAACCTAAATGCCCATTGACAGACGAATGGTTAAAGAAGTTGTGGTACATATATAGAATGGAATATTACTCAGCCATAAAAAGGAACGATTGAGTCATTTGCTGAGACGTGGATAGATCTAGAGACTGTCATACAGAGTGAAGTAAGTCAGAAAGAGAAAAACAAATATCGTATATTAACGCATGTATGTGGAACCTAGAAAAATGGTACAGATGAGCCGGTTTGCAGGGCAGAAGTTGAGACACAGATGTAGAGAACAGACATATGGACACCAAGGGGGGAAAACTGCGGTGGGGTGGGGATGGTGGTGTGCTGAATTGGGCAATTGGGATTGACATGTATACACTGATGTATATAAAATTGATGACTAACAAGAACCTGCAGTATAAAAACAAACAAACAAAACAACTAATACTAAACTTTCATTGGGTTATTTGTATGGAAATATGTTAATATAAATGTTTCAGACATTACATGAAATTTCTAAAAATCTTATATGTTCTGGTATAATGTTATAAGTCATATTTCTAGTTGTTACTTTAAAATGTATATCTCAGAAATAAAAAAAAAAAAGATTAACTATGAGTTGAACCTGGATGATGGATACAGAAGAGTTCATTATACTGCTATTTTTGTTTACATTTTATTGTTTTTATTGTTTTCTATAATAAAATGTTTTTAAAAATTAAAAAAAACAAAAAACAGTGGATCAACCACTTAAGCTAGTATGAAGGTTAAAAGATAAAAATTGTAAAATCAACTATAACTACAATAAACAGTTAAGGAATATACATAAAGATGTAAAATATGAACCAAAACATAAAACGTGTGGGGGGCTAAAAAAGTAGAGGTTTTAGAATGTGTTTAAAATTAAATGACTATCAGTTTGAAACAAGTTGATATAGATATATATGGACCTATAGTAACCACAAATCAAAAGCCTACAACAGATAAACAAAAAACAAAACATAAAAAAAGGAACCTAAACATAACAGTAAAGAAAATCATCAGACCACAAGGGAAAAGAGACTGAAAAAAGAAGAATAGAACAGAGAAGAGCTACAAAAACAACTAGAAAACAAGTAATAAAATGGCAATAAGTACATACCTATCAATAATCACTATAAGTGTAAATGAACTATGTGCTCCAATCAAAAGACACAGGTTAGCCAAATGCATTAAAAAAAGAAAAGACCTATCAATATGCTGCATACAGGAGACTCACTTCAGACCTGAGAGACACACACAGATGAATGTGAAGGGATGGAAAAAAATATTCCATGCAAGCAGAACTGAAAAGAAACCTAGGGTAGCAATATTCATAGTAGGTAAAATAGACCTTAAAACAAAGTCTATAACAAAAGACAAAAAAGTGCATTATGTAATGACATAGGAGTCAATCAAGGAAGAGGTTATAACATTCGTAAACATGTATGTACCTAATATAGGAGCACTTAAATATATAAAGCAAATATTAATAGACATAAAAGGAGAAATTAACTAATATAATAATAGTAGGGAACTTTAATACCCCATTTATGTCAATGGACAGATCACCCAGAAAGAAAATCAATAAAGAAACAGTGGCCTTAACTGACACGTTAAATCAGATGGACTTGATAGATATCTACAGAATACTCCATTCCCCTGAAACAGAATACACATTCTTTTCAAGTGCACATCAAACTTTCTCCAGTATAGACCACATGCTAGGCAACAAAACAAGTCTCAATAAATTTAAGAAAACTGAAATTGAATTAAGCATCTTTTCCGACCACATGGTATGAAACTAGAAATCAAGTACACAAAGAAAACTGGAAAAAAATGAACAGTTGGAGACTAAACAACATGCTACTGAAAAAACCAATCAACCAATGAAGAAATCAAAGAGGAAATTAAAAAATAACTTGAGAAGAATGAAGATATAAACACATACTTCCAAAATCTATTGGAGAAAGCAAAAGCAGTACTACAAGGGAAGTTTATAGCGATATATAGGCCTACTCAAGAAATAAGAAAAATCTCAAATAAACAATTTAACTTTCTACCTAAAGAAATTAGAAAAAGAAGAACAAACGAAGCCTAAAGTCAGCAGAAGGAAGAAAATAAGCAAGATCAGAACATAAATAAATAAGAGACCAAAATAACAACAGAAAAGATCAATGAAACTAAGAGCTGATTTTTTGAAAAGATAAAGAAAATTGATAAGCATTTAGTTAGACTCATCAAGAAAAAAAGAGAGGGAGCAAAATAAATAAAATTAGAAACAAAAGAGATTGTTATAAGCAATACCACAGAAATACAAACGATCATAAGAGAACCACAAAAAGTTATACACCAACAAGTTGGACAACTTAGAAGAAATGAATAAATTCCTAGAAACATACAATCTTCTAAGACCAAATCATAAATAAATAGAAAATGTGAACAGACCAATTACTAGTAATGAAATTGAAACAGTAATTTAAAAAACTTCCAACAAACAAAAGTCCAGGACCACATGGCTTCACAAGGCAATTCTATGAAACATTTAAAGAAGAGTTAATACCTATACTTTTCAAATGATTCCAAAAAACTGAAGAGGAGAGAACATTTCCAAACTCAGTCTAAGAGACCAGCATTGCCCTAATACAAAAACCAAACAATGACACTACAAAAAAAGAAAATTACAGGCCAATATCCCTAATGAACATAGATGCAAAAATCATCAGTAATATACTAGCAAACCAAATTCAACAATACATAAAAAGGATTAAACATCATGATCAAATGGGATTTATTCCAGGGATGCCAGGATAGTTCAATATACACAAATCAATCAATGTGATATACCAGATTAACAAAACAAAGGATAAAAATCACACGATTACAGATGCAGAAAAAGCATCTGACAAAATTCAATATTCATTCATGATAAAAACACTCAAGAAAGTGGGTACAGAGGGATCATACTTCAACATAACAAAGGCCATTTATGACAAACCCATAGCTAACATCATAGTCAATGGTAAAAAGCTGAAAACTTTTCCTTTATGATCAGGAACAAGACAAGGATGTGCACTCTTACCACATCTATTTAACACATATTAGAAGCTCTAACCATATAATCTGACGAGTAAAAGAAATAAAAGGTATCCAAATTGGAAGGGGAGAATTAAAACTGTCACTGTTTTCAGATGACATGATACTATACAGAAAAAAACCCTAAAAATGCCACCAAAAAAACCTAGTAGAACTAATAAATGAATTCAGTAAAGTGGCAGGATACAAGATTAATATATAGAAATCTGTTGCATTTTTATACAGTAATAATGAGCTATCAGAAAGATAAATCAAGAAAACAATCCCATTTATAACTGAATCAAAAAGAATAAAATACTTAGGAATAAGTTTAACCAAGGAGGTAAAACACCTGTATTCAGCAAACTATAAGACATTGATGAAAGAAATTGAAGATGATATAAACAGTTGAAAAATTACTGTGTTCATGGGTTGGATGCATTAATATTGTTATAATGTCAATACTACCCAAAGCAATCTACAGATTCAAAGCAATCCCTATCAACCCGTGGCATTTTTCACAGAACTAGAACAAATAATCCTAAAATTTATATAAAACTACAAAAGACCCCAAATAGTCAAAGCAATCCTGAGAAAAAAGAACAAAGCTGAAGGTACCACACTCCCTCACTTGAGACGCTACCACAAAGTTAAATAGTAATCAAAACAGTATGGTACTGGCACAAAAAGAGACACATATATCAGAGAGCCCAGAAATAAACCCAAACACATGTGGTCAATTAATCCATGACAAGGAGGGAAGAATATACAATGGTAAAATAACAGCCTCTTCAATAAGTGGTGCTGGAAAACTGGACAGCTACATGCAAAAGAATGAAACTAGAACACTTTCTCACATCATATACAAAAATAAATTCAAAATAGATTTAAAACTCAAATGTAAGACTGAAACCATAAACTCCTAGAAGAAAACATAGGCAGTACACTCTTTGACATCACTCTTAGCAATATTTTTTTGTATCTGCTTCCTCAGTTAAGGGTAACAACAAGAAAAATAAACAAATGTGACTAATCAAACTTAAAAGTTTCTTCACAGCGAAGAAAACCATCAACAAAACAAAAAGCAACATATTGAATGGGAGAAGATATTTGCAAACAGTATGTCTGATAAGGGGTTAATATCCAAAATATACAAAGAACTCATACAACTCAACATCAAAAAAACAAACAGCCTAATTTAAAAATGGGAAGAGGACCTGAATAGACATTTTCCATCTGTTTTCCACAGATGGCAAACAGGAATATAAAAAGATACTCAACATGACTAATCATAAGGGAAACAAAATTCAAAACCATGATGAGATATTACCTCACACCTGTCAGAATGGGTATCATCAAAAAGACATGAAATAACAAGTGTTGGTAAGGATATGGATTAAAGAGAACCCTCAGGCACTGTTGGTGAGAATGTAAATTGGTATGGACACTATGGAAAACAATATAGAGGTTCCTCAAAAAAATTAAAAATAGAACCACCATATGATCCAGCAATTCCACTCCTAAGTATTTATTCAAAGAAAACAGAAACACAAATTCAAAAAGATATATGTGCCCTAATGTTCAAAGAAGCATTATTTATGATAGCTAAGATACAGAAGCAACCTAAGTGTCCATGAACAGTGTGTATACACACACACACACACACATGCACACACATACATACATATAATGGAATATTACTCAGCCATAAAAGAATGAAATTTTTCCATTTTTGACAACATGGAGGGTATTACACTTAGTGAAATAAGTCAGACAGAGAAAGAAAATACTCTTCACTTATATGCAGAATCTGAAAAATAAAACAGAAGAACAAATATAACAAAACAGAAGCAGACTCACAAATACGGAGAATAAAGTAGTGGTTAACAGAGGGGAGTAGTGTGTGGAGAGGGGAAAATAGTTGGAAGGGGATTAAGAGGTACAAACTAGTAGATATAAAATAAGTAAGTTACAAAGATATAATGTACACCACAGGGAATATAGTCAATATTTTGTAATAATTGTGTGTGCAGTGTAATCTATTAAAATATTGAATTACTATGTTGTACACCTAAATCTAATATAATAGTGTAAGACAACTATACTTCAATTAAAAAAAAGAAAAAGACTTCTAAATAACCTATGAGTTAAAAAACGAAAATAAAAAATATTTTGAACCAAATGGAATGTAGGGTATAATAAAAATCTTTTTAATCAAAACTTAGGGGATATGGGTACAGTAGGGCATTTACATACTTAAATGCATATTAGAAAAGGAATAAAACTCAAACTCAGTGAGTTACGTATTTCAAAACAATGGAACAGAAGATTAAATCCTGATAAAGTACAAGAAAAAAATGAGTAGAGATTAATGAAAAACAAAAATAAAAAAATAGAGTTAGCTAAGGCTAAAGTTGGTTCTTTGATAACACTAATAAAAGTGATAAATCCTTGTTTAGACCAATGTAAAAAAATAAAATATAAAAATATAAAAAAAAAAGAAAATACAACTGCTATCAGATGTCTCCAACCAGTCAATTCTAAGAAATTTTTAAGGTAGAAATAATGCCAATCTTAAAAATACTTTTTGAGAGAAAAGAAAAATTTTTAAATATCCAAATTATTTTATAAGGCCAGCATAAAGGAAATAATAAGAAAGGAAATTTCAAGGCCAATTTGATTCCTGAACATAAATGCAAAAATTGAATCCAGAAATAAATGAAAAGAACAACACATGACCATATTTGACATATTTCAAAGTTTTTTCAGATCTACCCTACTTGGTAAAATGGGAAAAAGCCTGCAAAGACTGCATCAATGAACTCTTCCATTAAGCTTTCGTCTGAGTTTGGCCAATGGTAAGCACTAGTCAGAGATTAGAAGAAAGAAGGAGACTAAAGCAGGTTTTTCAATTTCTCAGCTTCTGTCAGGCATCCCTCTCCAATCAGCACCTCTTTCTTCTAGTTCTGTAACCACTCTCAACACTCATGCCTGCAGGCCTGGGGAGACTAAGAGGGCTGCACTATTATACTTCTTGTGGTTTCTTCATTTTCTAGTCCATATCCTTTTAAACCACCCTTTTGCTTAAATATCTTCAAAATACTCAATTTCATTGGATCATTGCTTTCCTGCCAGGATGCAATGACAAAATAGGGATTATTCAAAGAATGCAAGGTTGACCTACTTCCCTAAAGTCAACCAATGTGTTCATACACATTACCACAATCAAGGAAAAATATCATAATATCAGTAGATGCAGAAAAAACATTTTCTCAACATTGCTTCTAATATGTTATATATTCTAATATATATATATATATTCAGTAAATTAAAAGATAAAAGAAACTTCTTTAGTCAGATAAAGGATACCTACTAAAAGATCTACGGAGAACACCATTCAAAATAGTGAATGTTGAAAGTTTTCTCTCTAAATTGGGAATGAGACAAATATGCCCAATGTCATCATTATTCATCATTGTACTGGCAGTTCCAGTTAATTTAATAAGACAAGAAAAAATAAAATGTAAAAGGATTAGAAAGAAAGTAATAAAACTGTTATTATTCACACGCAATTCAGTTGTGCATGTAGAGAATTACCTAGTGAAGATGGCAGAGCAGGAAGACCCTGAGCTCACTTCCTCCCACAGGCACACCAAAATTACAGCTATTTAGAAAGCAAGTATTTATTAAAATGACCTGAAGACTACAGAAAGAATCATCTACAACTAAAGAAATAAAGAAGGAACAACAACAAGAAGAATAGGAGGGGCAGAGGCATGCATAAGTAAGACCTATACTCCCAGGTGAGTGACCCACGAATGGGAGGATTATTACAATTGCAGAAGTTCTCCCCAAAGGAACGAGGGGTCCAAGTCCCACACTGGGGTCCCCAACCTGGGGGTCCTGCTTTGGGAAAACAAGCTCCCCAGACGTTTGGCTATGATGGCCAGTGAGGCTTACTTTTGGGAGAGCCAGAGGACTGTAGGAAATAGAGACTCTACTCTCAAAGGATGCACACAAAATCTCACATGCTCCAGGACCCAGGGCAGAAGAAGTAATTTGAAAGGAGCCTGGGTCAGACCCACCTGCTGACCTTGGAGAGTAACCTAGAGAGTCAGGAGGTAATTGCAATTTACCCTCTGGATATAGACACTGGAAGCGGCCATTTTGGGGAGCGTTTTCTACCACAAGGACACTGGTGCTGGCAAGTGCCATTTTGGAGTCTTCACTCCAGCTTATTAGCACTGGGACCTGGACTCACCTACCAGCCTGTCAGCACCAGTGCTAGGATGATAGGCCAAGCAGCTAGACAGGTGGGGACACAGCCCCACCCACAAGCAGGCTAGCTGCCTTAGGATCCCCTGACCCCTCAGCTACTCCAGGACCTAAGTTCACCCACCAGAGGGCTCAGGACCTGGTCCTACCCACCAGTGCACCAGCACTAGCCTCAGGACCCCCAGGCTCTATAGTCAGCAGTTGGGATTTGGCCCCGCCCACCAGTAGGCTGACATCAACTTTGGGATCTCAGGAGCCCTGCAGCCAATGATCCCAGGACTCAGCCATGTTAGAGTCTAGCCTTCCCACCAGCAGGTCGGCTCCAGCTTCAGGACCCTCAGTGTGCAGCAGCTAGAGACCTTGGGACATGGTTCCACCCACCAATGAGCCAGCACTAGCCCTGGGACCCCCTGGGCCCCAGCCCAACCCACAAGTAGGTGGACACCATGCCTGGGATCCCCTGGGCACTGGCCCTGTCAACCAGCAGGCTGACAACAAGACCCGGAATGCCCCAGGGTTACAGCTCTGCCCACCAACAGGCCAAAACCAGCTTGGAGACCTTGGGCCCTTCAGCAAGCAACAATGGGATCCAACCTCACTCATTAAAAAGTCTACGAATAACAAATGTTGGAAAGGATGCAGAGAAAAAGGAATCCTTGTACACTGTTGGGGGGAATGTAAATTGGTGCAGCCACTATGGAAAACAGTATGGAGATTCCTCAGAAAACTAAAAATAGAACTACCATATGATCCAGCAATTTCATGTCTGGGTATTTATTTGAAGAAAACAAAAACACTAATTTGGAAAAATACATGCAACCCCTATGTTCACTGTAGCATTATTTACAGTAGCCAAGAAATGGAAGCAACCTACGGGTCCATCAAGAGATGAATGGATAAAGAAGGTGTGGTGTATATACATATATATATATATATATATAGTGGAATATCAGCCATAAAAAGAATGAAATCTTGCCATTTGTGACAACATGGATAGATCTAGAGGGTTTTATGCTAAGTGAAATAAGTCAGACAGAGAAGGACAAATACTGTATGTTTTCACTTATATGAGGAATCTAAAAAACAAAACCAATGAGCAAATATAACAAAAGAGAAAGAGCATCATAGATACAGAGAGTAAACAGGTAGTTTCCAGAGGGGAAGGGGGTGGGGGGAGGAGAGAAATAAGTGAGGGAGATTAAGAGGTACAAACTTCCAGGTGCAAAATAAATGAGTAATGGGCAGGAAATGTACAGTAGGAAATACAAATACATTACTTAGTTATTGACTGTATGGTGACAGATGGTAACTAGACATATTGTGGTGATCCTTTTGAAATGTATAGAAATATTGAATTGCTATGTTGTATACTAGGAACTAACACAGTGTTGTAGGTCAGTTATACTTCAAAAACAAACAAAGAAACAAACAAACTCATAGAAAAAGAGATCAGATTAGTGGTTACCAGATGCGGGGGTTGGGAAGAGTGAGAATTGAATGAAGGCCATCAAAAGGTACAAACTTCCAGTTATAAGACAAATAAGAACTAGGGATGTAATGTACACCATGATAAATACAAGCAACACAGCTGTATGTTATACATGAAAGCTGTTAAAGAGAGTAAATCCTAAGAGTTCTCATCACAAGGATAAAATATTTTTTTCTATTTAATTCTGTATCTATATAAGATGATGGGTGTTAACTAAACTTATTGTGGCAATCATTTCATGATGTATGTAAGTCAAATCATTATGCTGTACACCTTAAACTTATACAGTGCTGTATGTCAATTATAACTCAACGCAACCAGAAGAAAAAAAGCAGAAAAAATAAATATTTGCAAAAAAATTGTGCAGGCAAAAATTCAAAAAGAAACTAAAGTTAAATCATTAGAATTAATAAGTGGTAATAAAGTATTAGAATTATCAAGTGATTTTTGGAAATTTACAGGAAAAAAGTCGATTTACAAAGTCAACTGCATCTCTTTATATCAGCAATAAACATTAGAAAATAAAAAAATTTAAATGAATCCATTCAAAGTAGCCACAAATATTTGGATATCAAGGAATAAAGCTAAGGGAAAATATAAGATTTCTATACAGAAAATTGTAAAATTGAAGAATTTTTGATGCTCAAATAATAAGTAAACAAAATGGAACTGACAAGTCCAGAATATTGAGACTCATGATTATATGGAAATGTGGTTTATGATAGAGATGACACTAGAAGACATTGGGAAAATCATGAATTGGTCAATAAAGAAAGTTTGGGCAACTGCCATTTGGAAAAATAAAATGTTTAATGTTTCCTTTATTACTCCATTTACCAAATTAAATTCCAGGAAGATTAAAGTCCTAAATTTTTATTTATTTATTTTTTATTGGTATATAATTGATATATAACATTATGTTAGTTTCAGGTATACAAAATAATGATTCAATGTTTGTATATATTGCAGAATGATCACTGCAATAGGTCTAGTTAACATCCATCACCCTATGTAGAGATTTTTTTTCTTGTGATGAGAACTTTTATGATCTACTCTCTTAGCAACTTTCAAATATGCAATAAAATATTATTAACTATAGTCACCGTGCTGTACATTACCTCCCCAGGATTTACCAAGACCTAAATTTTAAAATAAAAGATATCAGAGATAAAGATATGCAACTGCATGTATAACCTTGGGTGAAGGAACAAAAGCCTCAAACATCTTCAAAAGCTAAAGCTAGAAAATGAGAAAGTCAGGAAGGGAACCACTGACACATTTAACTACAATAAAATTTAAAACTTCTGAAGGGTAAAAAACAAATGACTCATGAAATGTGAGTAATAAAGTGGGAAGTATTTCTAACATATAAAGTAGACAATATCCCCTAAAATCATTCAAAAACAAACACAACGCAAACAATGGGGTATGGGTAAAGAATATAAACATATGACTCATAAAAATGTAGATACTAGTGTTCAATGAAATACATGTAAAGATATTTGACCTCAGTAATACTGAGGGAGATACACATTTTGGCTGAACTAATTTCTCTACTGTCTGAATATTGACTCTGAGGACTGCCCACTCCACCTGCCCCTCTCCTCAGTAAGCCAAAGTGCACAACTCTATGAACTGCACATTTTCACACTATACACTCCCAGACCGGGCCAATGAATCTGAGAAGGGTCCCAAGCACCTTACAACCACAAAGACACTTCAAGAAGGAAGTATCCTGAAGATAAGTGACTCACAAGCTATGCCTGCCCCCAGGTACTCTCACCCGGGTATCCACAGCAAAGATGAGCCTGCAGTAGTCAGAACCTACATTCACTGCAAAGCCCTCGGAGACACTCATGAAAACCAAAGAAATGCTTCCTGCCTTTCAAACTGCAGTCTAGAATCTCCTAAGAATTTTCAGATATTCAGAAAAAACAACAAAAGCTTGGTGGGGGTTAAGGGGGCTGGAATTGCCAAATCTAAATTGCAAGAAAATTAATATCACAATTAAAGAGACATAATAGAGAAAAACAGAATAAAAGTTTAAATAAATATAATTAATATCCTCAAAGAGACTTTCTTGCCCATGATAACAGAAACATGCTTCTCTAAAATATTTTGTTTAGAGATTAAATATAAATATATAATTCTTATTAATACATATTTAGTATATTACCTATTTCATATAGTTTAAATATAAATATAAATAAATATTACATAATATAAATATATGTAATATATGTAAAATACTTAATGTATGTAGATACACATTCATACATATAGGTTCATAAATGAATGCTGAAATTTTAAAACATAAAACAATAATGAGCTAAAAAATAAGAAGAAACTTAAATAAAATATGATTTGGTGAGATGGTAGATTGAACAAAAGGACTTATTAAAAGCAATTATACTCCAATAAAGATGTTAAAAAGAAAAATGAACTGCAAAATGGCAAAAAAAAATGGAAAATATGTAGAAAATTTGACAGGCACAGATAAGTA
The DNA here is from genome assembly GCF_028021215.1 of Eschrichtius robustus. NCBI lineage: Eukaryota > Metazoa > Chordata > Mammalia > Artiodactyla > Eschrichtiidae > Eschrichtius > Eschrichtius robustus. The sequence continues at coordinate 108,645,164 of NC_090825.1, read as the reverse complement.
CAAATATGTCCATTGTATCACTGTTGTAATAGTGAAAAGTTAAAAATATTCTAAATGTCCTTTACCTGTTGAATAGTTAACTAATTTATGATGCATCTATATATATGAAAGAGTGCATCCTAATATTTATTAAATATTATATATTGCATATATTATATTAAAATATTGTGCTTCCATTCTTATTATTATATATGTCACAAGAGTTACAATTATAAGTAAGCAGTGGCTTTAAAAAATTTGGGTTTTTAAAAAAACTTAGGTTTTTTGTTGTTGTTCCAATTTTATTGTAGTATGACAAATATTGTGGTATGATTGTATACATTTAAGGTGTACACTGTGATGTTTTGATATACATATACATTGTGAAATGATTACCACAATCAAGCTAATTAACACATCTATCAGCTCACATAATTACTTTTTTTGTGAGAACACCGGAGACCTACTATCTTAGCAAATTTCAAGTATACAATACATAAAAATAGTCACCACGCAGTGTGATAGGTCTCCAGAACTTATTCATCTTATAGCTCAAATCTTATACTCTTTGACCAATATCTCCCCCTTCCCCTGCCCCACCCCCTCAACCCCTGGTAACTACCATTCAACTTTCTGTTACCATGAGTTCAACTTTTTTAGATTTCGCATATAAATGAGATCCTTCAGTATTTGTCTTTCAGTGTCTGGTCTATTTCACTTAGGTTCATCCACGTTGTTGCAAATGGAATGGTTTCCTTATTTCTGTGGTTGAGTAATACTCCATTGTATGTGTGTGTGTACATACATATAAACACACATTTTCTTTATCCATTCATCTATTGATAGACAGTTTGTTTCCATATCTCAGCTATTGTGAATAATGCTGTGATGAACATCGAAGTACAAATGCCTCTTCAAGATAGTGACTTTATTCCCCTTGGATAAAATCCTGGAAGTGGGATTGCTAGATGATATGGTAGTTCTATTTTTAATTTTTTGAGGAACTTCCATACTTTTTTTCTTAATGGATTACAAATGCCAACAGTGCGCAAGGGTTCCCTTTTCTCTACATCTTTGCCAATACTTGTTGTCTTCAGTTTTTGATAATAGCCATTCTAACACATGTGAGGTGATATGTCATTGTGGTTTTGATTTGCATTTCCCTGATGATTAGTGATGTTGAACATCTTTTCATATGCCTGTTGGCCATCTGGATGTCTTCTTTGGAAAAATGCCAATTCAGGTCCTCTGCCGATTTCCTAATTGGATTTTTTTTTTTTGATACTGAGTTGAATAAGTTCTTTACCTATTTTGGATATTAACCCCTTATATAATTTGTAAATGTCTTCTCCCAATTAGTAAGTTGCCTTTCTGTTTTGTTGATGGTTTCCTTTGTTCTGCAGAAACTTTTTAGTTTGATGTAGTCTCACTTGTTTAGTTTTGCTTTTGTTGCCTGTGCTTTTGGTGTCAATTCCAAAAACTCACTGCCAAGACCAATGTCAAGGAGCTTTTCCCCTATGTTCTCTTTTAGTTTTATGGTTTCAGATCTCACATTTAATTAATTAATCTATTTGGAGTTGATTTTTGTGTATGATATAAGATAAGCGTCCAATTTTATTCTTTGCAAATTAAGGGATTTTATGTATAAGTAGAAGGTTACAGGAACAGTTTAGGAATGTCAGGTCAAGGTATTGGTGATTCACTTAACCCTTCCCTCATGGTGGAATTATGGCCCATGCAGCTCCAGCCATTACATCCTTATTTCATTCAGCAAGAAGGAGGAAAAGGACAAAGAAAGTAGGGGCAGTATCTTTACTGAGAAAACAAAAGTTTCTCTGAAATCCCTAGAAGATAACTCTACACTCGTTGGCTAGGATTGTGTCAAATGGCTATGCAAGCTTCAAAGGACAATGGTAAATATAGTTGTTTTTGTGTTTTAGCTGGGTACACTTCTACTTTCAATAAAACTGGATTCTATCAGAAAGAAAGGGATATTGGATACTGAGTGGGCTTCTAAGAGCCACTCAAAACTGTAAAAAAAAAAGAATGATAATGATGTATACAGATTAATACAATATTCCGCTGTCACAGAAATATATGGATAATATCATATGTAAAATTAAAAAACCCTTAAACTATATTTTTGTTTTTATGTGGATTTCTGTGTATTTACTCATGAAAATGTATACACAAAGGTATTGCATTTCATGTCAATTTGGGAAAAAAGTAACCAGGGGAAAAACACAAAAGAATATCCTACAAAATATCAAAGTTGGTTATAGCTGAGGGAGGAGAGCATGGATAGTTTTAAAACATTTCTTTGTGCTTTTCTGTATTTTTTCCATTTTTTTCTACACTAAGCATGTTGATTTTGGTAATTAAGAAAAAAGCAGCAAATGGATATGTATAAAGGATGGCATTAGCTAAGAGAAGTTTTATGTATCTTGAAGAGTGGGCAGCCAGAATAATTTCAGAGACTGATGATTTCTTTTAGGATTTTTCCAGTTGTTTGCTTGCCTTGTTTCATTTATTTGTTTGTTTGTTTTGTTTGATTTTCAACATCAAAACTATTTCATATTGAAAGTGTTCATAAATGGGGATAGAATTTTAAAGACACCTGTTTACTTTCCGTTTTCTTTAATGAATTCACATTGATTGCCAGTGTGCCAGCTTGATTACCATCTCCCCAGGCACAGAAAGACAGCATTCTTTCCTGCAGAAAGTCAATATGTTATCTAAAGCTAATACTTTCTACAACTTTTTAAATTAGTATTTAAAAATCACAGATGCTAGTCCGAACTTTTATCATGTGGGTGTTTTCTCCCCCCACTATCTTCTTCCCACTCCCTTTTTTAGCCTACTGTCTAATTATCAAAGAAGCAGAGGCATGATCCTGCATAGAAAATAAAATCTAATCAATCCATTTCCTCCCAAGGCTCAGCTTCTAGGATGTATCATTTTCTCTAGGCCCCTTCATTTTCAGTGCTGCTTGTTTGATCTTCAGCTTCCTGGTGTCTTATTCCTCAATCAGAAACAAGAAAGTATATAAACTGAGGCTGTGGGGAGCATATCAAACATTTGATGCCCTGGAGCTGCCATCTAATTCTTACCATCTCCTTGAGGTGATTTACCTCAAAGCAGTGAATTTTGAAGGAATTTGATTTTCTTTTCTGTGACAGTGCCAACTCATACTTATTTCACTGCATTGATATGAAAAGAAAAATAAGTGAATTAGTTTAAATTGAAAGAATTTTGGAATAATAAAGAGCATGAACCCAAAAGAAAAAAAAATCTTCTAATAGTATTTGTCTGCAAGACACAAGAACTAATTCTGATTCTAGAATACGCAAGAATCCTAGATAATATTTTTAATTTCCTTAAGTTATTCCATATTTTAAGCATTTCCTATTTTCTGGTCATCAACTATTATTAATCTAAAGGATCATCAGTTAGAAATACACTTTATTGATTCAGGAAAATTACTTGCATTCTCAGTGAGAAGGAAGCTCCTTCCTTCTGTTGGGTAGGATCTTGCCCAAAATTTTGACTCTCAAAAGTCAACTTTAAGCAGCACATTTCAAGATCAAGAATACTGGTAAGGGGTAAGAGTGGAATAACTAAAAATTTAGTCCTCTGATTTTTCTGATATCTATCCTTTAAAGGGAAAAAATGAGGTATTTTTTCAACATTTCTCTGGATAAGGAGTTTCCTTGACCATAAATTTGAAGCAAAGCACACACGTCTGCCATGTTTGACATTTCAATGAGTCCAAAGACAATAAAATAAGTATATGTATATGGTTCTAGGTGTTTTATTAGAATTCCTCTTTTTTTTGAAATTGTGAATTTCAACTCTCATTTTACCAAATTACAAGAACTAATTAATTAACTGACCTTGAAACATAGCACACTACACGAGGGACAGAAAAAAACTGTCATTTTCAATTAAATTATACAAATATGAGGTATGTTGCTATACTGGGAAATCTAGACTAAGACAAGGGAGTACTTTAAGAACAGGCACATATTGGCTTAAGTTGTGAACAAGAAACACTTGTCTAAAAGCAAATGATTCTGTCCTAAATGAGTAACAAGATCTGCAAGGATGAGAGGGCCAACAAAAGTAACAGGGACTGTAACTTTATGGGACACAGGGAAAGTGGAACAGAATGAATGATCAGGCTGATGTGTCATTCTTCTGGGCTACAACCTGAACAGTTCATGGATGGATAAAATGGGGTTAAGCCAAGAGGAGAGGCAGTTATCACACACCACCAGATCTCAGCAGCAGAGTTGTGACATAAAGGACTTGGTGTGTCGTAAAGACTGCTAGGACGCTGAAAGTTGAGATCAGAGGTGTCCCAAGGCAGAGGAAATCACAGGTCTTCCTAGAGGGTTTTTAAGATGAGAAATATAAACCTACAGTGTTCCAACTCACATCACCTCCACCCCTACCCAGTTATCCAGCCATATTCTTCAAATAATTTGCCGAATTAAAAGCAGAGGAAAAAAAAAAAAGTATAGATAATCCAAAAAAAAGTAGGGAGAGAAAATAAAAATCAAGCAGGTAAAGAAAATACATTGCAAGAACCATTGCCTGATAGATTAGGAACTCAGACAAATAATTCTCCATGGTCTCAAATAAATTTCAAAAAACATTACCCGACCATAAAAGAAAAGCTCACAAGAGAGACAAATGAGCTGCTAAGACAGCAGAAGACAAAAGGTGAGCTGGTTGAGCGCAGGGATAAAATGAAAAAGAAATACATAAAGAGAAAAAAGATACATTAAAAACAACTGAAAGTAAGATAAAGATGACTTAAATCACATTTAGGTAGATGTTAAAAGCCTAGATGAAATTATAAATAAAGTATAATGGAAAAGAATAAGTATATAGGATGAATATGGAGAAAGTGGTAGATTGAAGGCCACACAGAAAACCATCACATGTATAATTAGTGCTTTGAAGCAGAATTTATAATGAATGGAGCTGAAAAACCATTCAAAGACCAAAAGAAATCTTCAAAAATTTTAAATTGTAGCAAAGTATTAATCTGCATAACTAAAGAACACTCTATCTCCCAGAGGTCTCAGGAAAATTTGTTTAAAAAATGATAGATACTAAATTATATCCTGTTTGTGCCTGAGCAAAGATTTCACCTGTAGAAAAATTTACCTGTAGTATATGGTCATCCAAATAGTAAAGGAAGCTATGTATAGAGGGAAAAGTCAGGTTGCTTTAGACATCTCTGTAGCTACTTCTCATGCCAAGAGTCAAGGAAGGCATATCTACAACATTTTAAGACAATAAAGTATCATCCAATCATTTAAAACAGTGAAGTTACCCTTCAACTATAACAGCAACTGACATGTTACCAAACATACAAGAACTTAGCACACATCAAAACAATCCTCAGGAGAATAAACAAACTGCTGAAAATAAAATCCATCCAAATAAATGCTGAATCAAAATACAGGAATAAGGAATGCATGAAAACAAGATTGACATCAGATTTCTCACTGACAAAGCCAAACTCAAGAAGACAAAAAAGTAATAGCTCAAAAGTTCTGAGAAGCAGTAATTCTGAACCTAGATACTTCTGTACAAATAAACTACCATTTGTGAAGGCAAAATCTCAACAATTTCAGACAAGTAAGAACTCAGTTTACTACTCACAGACTTCCTCTGAAAGAATTACCTTACAATGTATTTCAGCAAAAAGAAAAGAGAATTCATAAGGAAAAAATTGGGGTGTAAAAAACAACGTTGAACAAATAAAGCAGTAAAGAATATTAATTGTCTTCTTTGTTCTCAGGGAAAGATAATTGACACTGATTATAGACGGTATTCATAAAATATAAGTAGAAATATGTGTATCAGTCAGCTTTTACTAGGTAATATTGTGTTACAAACAACCTCAAACATCTCAGTCCTTTACAGAAATATTTTCCTTTTACTCAGATTCATGTGGTCTACGGATTGCTCGAAGTTGGACTTCCATTGAAAGAGCTCCATGATATAATGTTAAATGGACAAAAACCAAAATATGAAGAAATATGTATATTGTGATAAAAAGTATGTACAACAGTGCTGTGCTCAAAATATAGTCTGTTGACTAGCATTACTCATCCATGATAAGGTAAGTACAGAGAACTGAGTGGCAGAAAGGAATGGGAGGAGTTTAATAATAATCTCTCAGGGTTTCAAGCCTGAAATGGAAAATCCACATTAAACAACTCTGCAGGGGCTTCCCTGGTGGCGCAGTGGTTGAGAGTCTGCCTGCCAATGCAGGGGACACGGGTTCGAGCCCTGGTCTGGGAGGATCCCATATGCCGCGGAGCGACTAGGCCCGTGAGCCACAATTACTGAGCCTGCGCGTCTGGAGCCTGTGCTCCACAACAATAGAGGCCGCAATAATGAGAGGTCCGTGCACCGCAATGAAGAATGGCCCCCACTTGCCATAACTAGAGAAAGCCCTCGCACAGAAACGAAGACCCAACACAGCCATAAATAAATAAATAAATAAATAAAAATTTAAAAAAGAAAAAAAAACCAAACAACTCTGCAGAACCGCCCTCCCACCCCCCCCACATTTTACGAAGTCTGGGCTATTAAGAGGAGAAGCTGGCTCTGTTTGGGTGAGGAGGGCGTGGAGACTGTGCAGAATCACCAACAGAAGAGGGGCAAGACTTCAGCCCTGAGTATGGCAACCTTCTTAACTAGGGGTTGGAGAGATGAAGGCTGCAACTTGGTGTTGGTTTGCAAACTCAGGAATTTCCTGGGTGAAATCTGAAACTGGCCCCTACAGATGGAGGTCAAGGGAAGATCAAAGAAAGAGGCAGAGCACTCCAGATAGGTAGGTAGCAGTTCTAATAAGCAAGGGAACTTACAAACAAGGCTTGTCTTTCGGTTGCAAGATGAGCAGAGTCAGTCACGCATACCATTCAAGTGGTCTGCATACCACATTGCTCTCTCAAGGCTGCATCCTTGAAATGGTGCCCACTGTGAGAACGGTGGGCAGAACGTACATTCACTCCCCTGCACAAGGACAAGGGAGGAGCCGCCAATTACTTGAGTCCAGATCGAGGGTCAACAAGCAGTCATGTGCTCTCAATGACCTCCTCCATCACTTGGGTCCCTCTGGCTCCTCAGAGCTGGCAGACACTCTGATGGGGACAGCTACATGAATGACGATGTGGGCTGTGAACTAGGAAGCTCAGTCTTGGGCACTCCAGTGACATTCCCATGTCTGAGGCCAAGAATATGGCCTCCCTGCAGCCTCAGCTGTGCAGGGCACTGCATAACACAAGGGGCAGGCATGATGGCCAAGAGAAACAGAATAACATGCCCCTTACTTTTTTTTTTTTTAACTGAGTAAATTCTGGAACTTATTTCCATATAATGAAGGAGTGATCAGAGCCTTAAATTTTACTGATATTGGAGATATAGCAAACCCTGGCATATAGATGTTAACTCAAGATTTAATTTCATTTAGACTAATGTAAAATGAGACATATTTTAGACTGCCAGTGTCATGGAAAGATTGGCTGACTTTCTATTTGTTAGGCATAATGCTCAGCAAATTAAATTATTTAATCCTTAAGCCCTATGAGATAATCATTACCATTATCCCCATTTTATAGATGAGCAGACTGGTGCTTAGAGAGATTTGCCCCAGAATTTGCAGCTAGATTCTGGCAGAGCTAGCACAACTCAACAACTGTCAGATCTGTTAGTAACTTCTATGCGACTGGTGTAGTAGAGTGGGAACAAAATTGGCCTCAAGGTCAGAAAATGGCTTTTGGAGATTAAGTCTTGTGGTTACCATTAATACCTTGCACACAGTAAACACCTAAAACATTAATTTCCATTCTCTTTTCTATTCCTCCATTCTTTGTTGGCATACAAACCTTTGTTGGCGTACAAATGTTCCTATATTTGGAAGTCTCAGTCAAAGTTCACATATATTTTGCCATAACATATACTGCAAATGGAATTTGGAAATGAGAGGAACAGCTGTCTTAAATATCAGCTTTGGATCGCTCACTTAGGAAAATCAAAGTTTCCCTTACCTTTTATCAGTGAGCAATTCCCAGTAAGTCTTGAATACATTAACCTTCGAATAAGAGCACTTGTCAAAGTTTCTGGCTTATTAGAGGCATGTATCTAGTGCCTGCTCATAATTTTCTTGTGTTTCAGAAAGACTGAAAACCAATGGAAGGAACGTGGGCTTTGGAATTAAATGAAACAGAGCTTCAATCCTAGTTTCTTCCCTTACTAGCTATGTAACTCTGCAAAAATTATTCACCTGTGGGGGCTTCAGTTGCTTCATTGTATCTTCATAGAATGATGTGAGAATAAAATCAGGTAAAACATGCAAAGCACCCCGAAGAATACTAAGTGCAATGTAAGAACTCAATAGCTCAGTAAGTGGTTATTTTTATTTTAGTTCTCTCTTCTCATCTGTCAGATCAAGATGATGCTTCTGTTAACTCAAAGGGAAAGAGTTGAGATATACTTTTAAAGGGCTTCTGGTACTACAAAGGAAGATTTCTTGATTAATTTATATGACAGTTTTCTTATGAATAACCCACTGCATTAGGTAATGCACATTTTTATTCCCATAAGGCACCTTTGCATGCTTCATTTCAATAACTATTTCCTGGGCATTGACTGGCCCCGTACTAGGTCCTAGGGGTTTAAAATTCCCAGAAGTTACCTCTGCTCTCAAGGAGAGGACTCCTGAGTAGTAAGGAACTCAGTCTGATCATAAATTCCATAAGGACACACAGGGTCTTCCTTACCTCTGATGGCACCTAGCACAGTGCCTGCACTGAGCTTAGGAATGTTGCCGAATTTAACTGAATTTCTGCGAGGGTCCCGTGTCCTCATAGCTTAACTCGAAATTCCTCCTACAATATTACATAGTCCTTCATCTGTGACATGTAAAGATGTCTGTAATAGTTCCAGAGCTTTTTTTCTTATTTTTCTCATTTAAGCTAATGCCAGTCTTCTAGATTTAAATGTGGCATCCACGTGTCTACAAATCCTATCATCATATTCCAGAGAATCCATCTTTGCATAGACTACACAATAAAAATCAAAAAAGGAAAGGTTAAAAGCATGAGGAGGTGGAGGAGAAAGAGGATTACAATAAGAAGATACAGAAAACAAGTTCTTGGAAGAATTATCAGTGAAGAGATAATTATTATGCATTAACAGCCGACAGCTAGCATTAGTCCAAGGAAGCTGTCTGTATTCTCTAAGAACTTCAGACAATGCGGTATTCATTTATAAATTCTTGACAGCTCTTCAGATAAAGCGTGTATAAAAATTTTGCAGCAATCCATTATCTGCCTGAATGTACTTTAACTTTAGAGTTAGAATATATTTGAAATCATTTCCCCAAGTCCTAAACACACTTCCCTTCAACTATATGACCTACAGTTAGAGAATCATTAAAAGGATTAAAATGAGTCAAAAAGTTCCTCTTTTCCTTCTTTGGTTTTCCCCTGTTCTATCTATAGATCTTTGAACAGTGTTTCTGGCTTGATCAATTGAATCTATATAATTGTTTTGAAAAATACATTCAGCCCTCAGGAAGGAACGTTTACCATCATCCTGACCAAGCTGAGGCTGTCTGAATGTGCTGAGAAATTCTGATGAGGAAATGGTACAGACCTGGGTTAACAACTAAGGGAAAGGTAGCAACGAAAGCACCTGGGTAGACAATACAAAGAGACACATTACATCTTCAAAGTTTTTCAAAGAATCCATAAACAACTGAAATTGGCTTTTTGATTTTTTATGAGATGACCCCACCAAGCCTGCTCAAGAGCAGATTGTCCAGAGTAGCCTCTTTACTAGCTGCCAGGGAATCAGTTTTACTCCCATCACCATAACCCTCAAAATGCAAAAACAAACCTCACTGATCCCAGAATCACTGTAGGTTTTTTTTTAACCTCTACCCAGTTTCTTATAAATCATGTTCTTTGATGACAGTATAGTAGTTATTGCCTTTACATTTGGATAAGCTGCTATTTTGCTTGCATCTAACTAACTAAAATGCCTGAGTTGATCTTCAAAAGTCCCAATACAAGCAAGCACTATAAGGGCAAGTTACAGGAGGGTTTTCTCAAAAGCCAGAAAATGGTAATTCACAATCATGTAATGACAAAAAAGACTGGGTTGCTGCAAACTATGGAGCAAGTTAGTAAGGACTCAACATTTCACTTTCTGGTTTTACTTGCCTTTTTGGTTGAAAGTAAAAGCCATCAAAAGGCAAAATAAAAACAGTAGCAAGATAGTAGAATAGGGTCATCATAAGAGCAACAACCATTGGGGGAGTCGTCTTACGTTCAACGAAACACTCAGACTCACAAGACTACTACCACAGGCCTTCTTGGCCTCAGCCGACTCTGTAAGAGGTAGGACAGAGCCCCACTTACTAGCAGGTAAGAGCAGCATCGAGCCTCTTCTTTAGGAGGAGTCCTTGCAGCAGTCCACACAGCCACCCAGCTCCCTCAGCTCACCTCTGTAAAAGAAAAATTGTACTGGTCACTTGTGAAAAACAGCAAGCAAGACTTTATTCAAGACTACTGCAGTAGGGGAGAGAGGTTGAACGCAACTCTCCTGAAACAAAAGGTGAGAAGATTTTCAAACACTGGCGTGAGTTAAAGGGACAATACTGGACGATCTTAGCTGGGAGGTTACTCAATGTGATTAGGCCATCTCTGTTTGTTAACTGTCCCTTGTTGCTTATTGAAGTTAGGCTCCTGACCTGCCAAAGAGAGAGGGGACAGGGGACCTATCTTTCTTGATGATTACATTTCAAAGGGAGGGCTCCTGGGTCCTTGAGAAAGACATTCCTCTGTTGTAGAAGATTTACATTTCAAAGGGGCAGAGAAAGAATTTACAACTGCAAGTTTTCTAAGGTTAATGCTCTAAGAAAAGGGAGGTCAGGGGCCTATCATCAGGACGAAATCTGTCAAAAGTTTAGCGAAGCTGAGGGGAGGGTTCAGGCCATCTGGGTCACCCGAGGTGATAGTTCAGGTGCAAGGGAATGAACCACACTGGTTTAAAAGCCTCCTGCCCCATGTGAACCTGGATTTCTAGAACAGTTCCATAGGTCCCCACAAAGGACACGTCTAACTGTAAGAGTCATCACATCCAGGGAGGCCCAGAGTTACGGTTCCCTATCAGATCTTTATAATTCTCCCAGTCCAGGTGCAATTTACCAATCAAAGGTCATTTTTTTCCACAAGCAATGTTTCCTAATAACGCAGTCGATATTTTATCTTTATCAGGTTTTCAGAAGGGAAAAACACAAATTTGACTGGGAGTTAAATTCTTTTGTGGAAGGGGAATGAATTTTTGTTATCCTTCATTCTTAATAGGTATCATAAAAATGTGTATTTTACCTTTTTGTTTTTTTCCTCTAAACACCCTCTCTCTAATCCTTCAAAAACACGCACATGCATGAGAACGTACACAACTACACACACACATCTATACATGCAATCTGTCATCCTGTCCTTCACCATTCAAAACTGGCTAAAATTCCTTCTTAGTAAAAGCTGTCTTCAGTTTACCTATTCTGTAATTCTAGTAAGTTAAGTAAGTGTGTGATGCACGTTACTGGTTATGAACATATTCTTAGTTCTCTCAGCATTCTAATTTTCTATTTCCTCTTCTTGGGTTTCTAATTCATTTATACCACCTTGGAAAGCAAGCCTCTGTGGACCCACATATTTGTGCATTGATTATAGACCTTGTCCATGCAATCTATATCTATCCAGTTAGTACTCACAATGGCCAGGCTCTCTTCCATGCATTAAATAAATATATGTCCCTTCAGTCATGGGGGTTGTCAGTGGGGAGTACAATAGACCTAATTTCCAACATAATTTGACAAAAATTGTTTTTGATATATACCTGGGTAACAAAATAGAAATTGAAAAATGAAAACCAATGAAAAATATATCCAAATGTGTTAGAGGGAAGGTTCAATATAATTGCTATAATTGTACCTTAGGTTTAATTCTGAGTCTCCCAGGTGTTAGCTAAAAAAAGCAAACAATTCTTAAAACAATCCTGAATAAAAAGTTGAGCAATATATGAATGTACAAGGTAGTGAAAATAATTCTATAAACAGCTAAGTGGATAATGTCCTGATATATAGCTGTCCCATGTCTAAAGTGATCCTAGTCTAGGACCAAGAGCACCAAAAGGAGATGAATGGTATCTCCCCTTCTAATCCCTTCCCCAAAAGGAATCCATTTCAGCCAGATGAAGAGCAGGTGATGTGACACTGGATATATGTTTCAATGATGTGATGAGAGTAATGGAGTTGCTTATTGCTACTTGAGAGGAAATCTATGTATTTTGGAGACCAACAGAGCAGGTAGTAGGGTTCACATGGCTTTGCTAAGTTAAAAAAAACCCAGCAACAATTAGCTGGTGTTCTCCCACAGAAGAATGTCTATATGGAGGTACAACCCTGGAGTAATTGCATGCATGACCAAGATCTTCTTTTGGGAAAAGCTTTGGCCCTGATTTAGCATTTGATCAACCAAGTGTTCAAAGGAGTTCTCAGAAACCTGCCTCGTGGGTAATGAACCAAGAAATGGATCATGAACCAAGAAATGTTTTCATGTGGGGTGCCACCAGTCACAACGCCCCAGACGGGGTCAAACATTAATTGTTCCCCTTTGGTACATATTTCTCATCTCCATGAATTCTGGCCTTGCACACCATATATAAAATGTATTTTTCTGATCAGAAAACTAGTTTCCTTGCAAGGCAGAGTTATTCATTTTTGGTGTTTCATACTTTGAAGAATACCCAGCACAGGAAATATTTGTTTGTTCAATTCATTCTATGGAATTCTTTGTGGCAGTAGGTGGATGGCAAGGTCAGTTATCTTTTGACTTTACTCTTGGCTCATGATAGTAAACATGTACTGCAAGTACATAGCAGCAAATCTGCTCTTCTTTACGGATTCAGGGCATAGGTCCAGTGCATCTAAAAGGAGTATCAAAAACAAAGTTATAAGATAAAATTAAGGGTGAGAATAGTGCCAAGAGTCATTCTTCCTTGCCCTAATTCATGTGGTGTTATAAAAATACATATTTTACAACATGCAACAACCTGGTCTTATATATTAAGGCCACAAATCTTGTCTGCTGGTTAATACTAGCAGAGCCAAACTGGGTGAAAAAAAAAATGATCCTATTCCTTACATGAGCTACTCGTTCGGAATACAAAGAAATCATTTTGCATTAAAACATGGATCACAGTCACTGGAGAGGAAAGCTGATTTTGTCTGGTGGACTTGGGACAAATAAATCAAGGAATAATGTGGGGAAAAAAGACCTAGATTAGCCACAGCTGATCTCCCTCTGCAGTGAATTTAATTCATTCAGCAATGTAATTCTCAGTAACCCTTTGAAAATAGCTACTTTCATCAAAATGCGGTTCTGCATTTTATTAACTTAGTTACCTAACTTATGCAGGATAATAAAAATTATTATCTCTTAGATAAAATTGAGGAAAAACACAACAGGATTTAAGAGTCTTGTCCAAATAAAGGAAGAGGCCTTTTTACTTTGAATTTTGTGGTGCTTCTATCAGTGAAGTTGTTGTATCTGCTTGATGTGTTGATTTTCCAACTTCTAATTTTTGGAAAGCCCTTATTATGCAGTAGTCATTCTGCATTGTGAGTGTTGTGCATGAATTGGAACTCCCACTGTGCTCTCAACAAGGGACTGTGGTTCATTCCTTTCCCCATGATTCTTTTCACCCTGATTAACAAACAGGAGAGAGATGGTTCCAGAAATCATTTGGTAACTTATTTGTTTACTTGTTTGTTCTACAAGTATTTGGTGAGTGCCTGCCATATACCAGACACTGTGTCATTTGCTAGGGGTAAAGCAATGAATAAGACAGATATTTGTCTTTGTCTGCATGGAGCTTAGAATCCAGTGAAATTAAAGAATGAATCCTCAACCAAACATTATCAAGCTGGTGAGGGCTACATATAGGGAAGTTCGAGGCACTCTGCGCACAGGAGGGCTCCTTGAGGACGCTGACACGGAGGCTGAGCTGAGACTTGAAGGATCAGCAGAAGTTTTGAAATCATCTTGTTCTGTAGTCTACATTTATGTGAAGAGACCTCATCTGAGAAAAAAATTAAATGTTTCTATTTGTCAGTTTATGCTTCTGAGTGTCCTGAACCACAGAGATGCTCTAGCATAAACAATAAAGGAACAGGGTCAGTGACTTCTTATTCAGAGGTTTAGCTCTCCTGAGGTCTCTGAGCATTTGAAATATTTGTTTTCCCTTTATTCTTGACCTAAGCTCCTTACTTTGTCTACAAAAAAGCCTAAAGTGTCACTTGTGTTTATTGAGAACTTTTTGTATTACCTCTTTCCTACAACCTCTCTCTTCAAGGAAAGTCAACACAGGAATTCATACCTTTGCCTTAGAACAGCAGTTCTTCACCCAAGATACAATTCAGGGAACTCATAACTTGGATGAGAAAAGAATTACTTCTTTACTTCAGTCTTAATTTTACTTCTCTAACCTCTAACTAAAATGTACCATTACTTTTGTCCCCCCACCCCACCGCCGTATATACCATGTATTGCCGATACTGTACACCAAAGTTGTTACAAGCAGCATCCAGCAAAGACTGAGCCCCAAACCTGCCACCAGGGCTCACATTCTATAAAACCCTGGGGTCCTAGAAATCTCTAAATGCATCACCAAGCACCTGGAACTATTGAAAATGTAGCATTACTTTCATTAGGAACACAGACAACAAAGCATGAAAGTGTTATTAGTACCTGTGACTTTATAGACCAATAGAAACAAAAGATATTTACAGTTGTTACATATCTTCAAAATTGTTTTTTTCCACTACTATTTAGAATTACAGTCGCTATTAGACCTGCCGCTAGATCATATGTGATTGTGATCTTTCTACCTACAGCTGCTCACACTGTGGGCCTGGAAAACTACATGGCACCGAGTAGTCAGTCTTGCCATCACCAAGTGGTAGCAAGTTCTCATACTAGTGACCCAGGCGTCCACACTGATCTCTGGTATTCCATATCTACAATTGTTCACTCATCAGTACATAGTTGAAGATAGGTCATCCACATTGTCTGACTGGATAGTTCAAATGAGATTTCTTAACTCCCTGTAAAAACACATATCTGTTTGTAATGCGGCATAGGACTGTGGAAACAGCCTTCACTCTGATATGATGTCTTTTAAAAGACTTTAACCTGTCTGCATTCTAAATGTACTGTCTTGTTATTTAATGTGTTAATGAATATTCATTTTTAATATTTTGCTAATTATTCTATAATGGGTTTCCTTTATAATGTTAGGTGTATGATTCTTATTTTGTGCATTTAAGAACATTTTTATGAGAAGGAGTTTATAGGTCAAACCAAATTGGCCAAGGAATAAAAAAAGGCTAAGAAACCCTATGTTACAGTAATGCTCTCCTGGTTACATTGCAATTATAGTACTGAAAGGAGCCCTTGTGGAGCTTCTAAAGGAGAGCAATGGCCTTACACTGGTAAAACTTGTATGCTTATGTAAAGAACATGGTAAAGGCGACCTCTTCTAACTTCTGTATAGTCATATCTCTGCCACGCCAATATGTAATCATCAGCTTGGATTTTTAAAAACATTTTTACTGAAGTATAACACACATATAGAAATGTCCACAAATCACAAAATATAAACTATCACAAAGTGAATGCACAATAAACTGCCATCCAGGTCAAGAAACAGAACATTCTAGCACCCCAAACTTCACCTTTCATGCCCCTTCCCAATCACTACTCCTCCTCTAAGGTTACCACTCTTTTAACTTCTGATACCATAAGTTAGTTTTGGCTGTTAGTGAACTTTACATAAATGAAAACAGCTATAAAATTCAGCCATATTTATTTTACCTGTATAGCTACCGTCCATTCATTCTTATTGCAATATAGTATTCCACTGTATGAATGTACTACATTTTCTTTATCTATTCTACTGTGGATGTACAATTACATTGTTTCCAATTTGGGGACATTACAAATAATGTTCCTATGAACATTATCATTCACGTCTTTCGGCACATATGAGAACTACTAATTAATGGGTATGCAAAGACTCAATTTCAGTAGCTGAGTCAAACAGTTTTCTGAAATTGTTGTACCAATATATATGACCACCAGCAATGTATGAAAGTCACAGTGCTTCCACATCCTCACCAATCCTTGACAATACTTACTGTCAACCTGCTTCTTTTTAGCTATTCTGAGGTGTATCTCACGGCTGTTTTTTTTTTTTTTCCACAAACACCAGCTTTATTAGATCTTAATATTTTGCCTTGTTTCAAATCTTTCTTTTTTTTTTAACACCTTTATTGGAGTATAATTGCTTTATAATGGTGTGTTAGTTTTCTGCTGTATAACAAAGTGAATCAGCTATACATATACATATATCCCCATATCTCCTCCCTCTTGCGTCTCCCTCCCACCCTCCCGATCCCACCCTTCTAGGTGGTCACAAAGCACTGAGCTGATCTCCCTGTGCTACACGGCTGCTTCCCACTAGCTTTCTATTTTACATTTGGTAGTATATATAAGTCGATGCCACTCTCACTTCATCCCAGCTTACCCCTCCCCCACCCCATGTCCTCAAGTCCATTCTCTACATCTGCATCTTTACTCCTGTCCTGCCCCTAGGTTCTTCAGAACCCTTTTTTTTTTTTAGATTCCATATATGTGTTTTAGCATACAGTACCTGTTTTTCTCTTTCTGACTTACTTCACTCTGCAGGACAGACTCTAGGTCCATCCACCTCACTACAAATAAATCAATTTAGTTTCGTTTTATGGCTGAGTAATACTCCACTGCATATATGTGCCACATCTTCTTTATTCATTCATCTGTCGATGGACACGTAGGTTGCTTCCATGTCCTGCCTATTGTAAATAGAGCTGCAATGAACATTGTGGTACATGACTCTTTTTGAATTATGGCTTTCTCAGGGTATATGCCCAGTAGTGGGATTGCTGGGTCGTATGGAAATTCTATTTTTAGTTTTTTAAGGAATCTCCATACTGTTCTCCATAGTGGCTGTATCAGTTTACATTCCCACCAACAGTGCAAGAGGGTTCCCTTTTCTCCACACCCTCTTCAGCATTTATTGTTTGTAGATTTTTTGATGATGGCCATTCTGACTGGTGTGAGGTGATACCTCACTGTAGTTTTGATTTGCATTTCTCTAATGATTAGAGATGTTGAGCATCCTTTCATGTGTTTCTTGGCAATCTGTATATTTTCTTTGGAGAAATCTCTATTTAGTTCTTCTGCCCATTTTGGATTTGGTTGTTTGTTTTTTTGATATTGAGCTGCATGAGCTGCTTGCAAATTTTGGAGATTAATCCTTTGTCAGTTGCTTCATTTGCATATATTTTCTCCCATTCTGAGGGTTGTCTTTTCATATTGTTTGTAGTTTACTTTGCTGTGCAAAAGCTTTTGTTTCATTAGGTCCCATTTGTTTATTTTTGTTTTTATTTCCATTTCTCTAGGAGGTGGGTCAAAAAGGATCTTGCTGTGATTTATGTCATACGGTGTTCTGTCTATTTTCCTCTAAGACCTTTATGGTGTCTGGCCTTACATTAGGTCTTTAATACATTTTGAGTTTATTTTTGTATATGGTGTTAGGGAGTGTTCTAATTTCATTCTTTTACATGTAGCTGTCCAGTTTTCCCAGCACCACTTATTGAAGAGGTTGTCTTTTCTCTATTGTATATTCTTGGCTCCTTTATCAAAGATAAGGTGACCATATGCACGTGGGTTTATCTCTGGGCTTTCTATCCTGTTCCATTGATCTATATTTCTGTTTTTGTGCCAGAACCATACTGTCTGGATTACTGTAGCTTTGCAGTATAGTCTGAAGTCAGGGAGTCTGATTCCTCCAGCTCTGTTTTTCTTTCTCAAGATTGCTTTGGCTATTCGGGGTCTTTTGTGTTTCCATACAAATTGTAAAATTTTCTGTTCTAGTTCTGTGAAAAATGCCATTGGTAGTTTGATAGGGATAGCACTGAATCTGTAGATTGCTTTGGGTAGTATAGTCATTATCACATTGTTGATCCTTCCAATCAAAGAACATGGTATATCTCTCCATCTGTTTGTATCATCTTTAACTTCTTTCATCAGTATCTTATAGTTTTCTGCATACAGATCTTTTGTCTCCTTAGGTAGGTCTATTTCTAGTATTTTATTCTTTTTGTTGCAATGGTAAATGGGAGTGTTTCCTTAGTTTCTCTTTCAGATTTTTCATCATTAGTGTATAGGAATGCAAGAGATTTCTGTGCATTAATTTTGTATCCTGCTACTTTACCAAATTCATTGATTAGCTCTAGTAGTTTTCTCGTAGCATCTTTAGGATTCTCTATGTACAGTATCATGTCATCTGCCAACAGTGACAGCTTTACTTCCTCCTTTCTGATTTGGATTCCTTTTATTTCTTTTTCTTCTCTGATTGCTGTGGCTAAAACTTCCAAAACTATGTTGAATAATAGTGGTGACAGTGGGCAACCTTGTGTTGTTCCTGATCTTAGCGGAAATGGTTTCAGTTTTTCACCATTGAGAATGATGTTGGCTGTGGGTTTGTCATATATGGCCTTTATTATGTTGAGGTAAGTTCCCTCTATGCCTACTTTCTGCAGGGTTTTTACCATAAATGGGTGTTGAATTTTGTTGAAAGATTTTCTTCATCTATTGAGATGATCATATGGTTTTTCTCCTTCAGTTTGTTAATATGGTGTGTCACATTGATTGCTTTGCGTATATTGAAGAATCCTTGCATTCCTGGGATAAACCCCACTTTATGAAGGTGTATGATCCTTTTAATGTGCTGTTGGATTCTGTTTGCTAGTATTTTGTTGAGGATTTTTGTAACTATGTTCATCAGTGATACTGGCCTGTAGATTTCTTTGTGACATCTGTGTCTACTTTTGGTATCTGGGTGATGTTGGTCTTGTAGAAGGAGTTTGGGAGTGTTCCTCCCTCTGCTATATTTTGGAAGGGTTTGAGAAGCATAGGTGCTACCTGTTCTCTAAATGTTTGATAGAATTCCCCTGTGAAACCATCTGGTCCTGGGCTTTTGTTTGTTGGAAGATTATGAACCACCATCTCAATTTCAGTGCTTGTGATTGTCTGTTTGTATTTTCTATTTCTTCCTGGTTCAGTTTTGGAAGGTTGTGCTTTTCTAAGAATTTGTCCATTTCTTCCAGGTTGTCCATTTTATTGGCATATAGTTGCTTGTAGTAATCTCTCATGATCCTTTGTATTTCTGCAGTGTCAGTTTTTATTTCTCCTTTTTCATTTCTAATTCTATTGATTTGAGCCTTCTCCTTTTTTTTTCTTTTTTTTCTGGCTAATGGGTTACCAATTTTGCTTACCTTCTCAAAGAACCAGCTTTTAGTTTATTGATCTTTGCTATTGTTTCCTTCATTTCTTTTTCATTTATTTCTGATGTGTTTTTATGATTTCTTTCCTTCTGCTAACTTTGGGGTTTTTTTGTTCTTCTTTCTCTAATTGCTTTAGGTGTAAGGTTAGGTTGTTTATTTGAGATGTTTCTTGTTTCTTGAGGTAGGATTGTATTGCTATAAACCTCCCTCTTAGAACTGCTTTTGCTGCATCCCATAGGTTTTTGGTCATTGTGTTTTCATTGTCATTTGTTTCCAGGTATATTTTGATTTCCTCTTTGATTTCTTCAGTGATCTCTTGGTTAGTAAGCAGTGTACTGTTTAGCCTCCATGTGTTTGTATTTTTCACAGATATTTTCCTATAATTGATATGTAGTCTCATAGTGTTGTGGTCGGAAAACATACTTGAAACAATTTCAATTTTCTTAAACTTACCAAGGCTTGATTTGTGACCCAAGATATGGTCTACCCTGGAGAATGTCCCATGAGCACTTGAGAAGAAAGTGTATTCTGTTGTTTTTGGATGGAATGTCCTATAAATATCAATGAAGCCCATCTTGTTTAATGTATCATTTAAAGCCTGTGATTCCTTATTTATTTTCATTTTGGATGATCTGTCCATTGGTGAAAGTGGGGTGTTAAAGACCCCTACTATGATTGTGCTACTGTTGATTTCCCCTTTTATGGCTGTTAGCATTTGCCTTATGTATTGAGGTGCTCCTAAGTTGGGTTCATAAATATTTACAATTGTTATATCTTCTTCTTGGATTGATCCCTTGATCCTCATGTAGTGTCCATCTTTGTCTCTTGTAATAGTTTTTAAAGTCTGTTTTGTCTGATATGAGAATTGCTACTCCAGCTTTCTTTTGATTTCCATTTGCATGGAATATCTTTTTCCATCCCCTCACTTTCAGTCTGTATGTGTCCCTAGGTCTGAAGTGGGTCTCCTGTAGACAGCATATATATTGGTCTTGTTTATGTATTGAATCAGCCAGTCTACGTCTTTTGTTTGGAGCATTTAATCCATTTACATTTAAGGTAATTATTGATATGTATTTTCCTGTTACCATTTTCTTAATTGTTTTGGGTTTATTATTGTAGGTCTATTCCTTCTCTTGTGCTTCCTGCCTAGAGAAGTTCCTTTAGCATTTGTTGTAAAGCTGGTTTGGTGGTGCTGAATTCTCTTAGCTTTTGCTTGTCTGTAAAGGTTTTAATTTCTCTGTCGAATCTGAATGAGATCCTAGTTGGGTAGGGTAATCTTGGTTGTAGGTTTTCCCCTTTCATCACTTTAAATATGTCCTGCCACTCCCTTCTGGCTTGCTGAGTTTCTGCTCAAAGATTAGCTGTTAACCTTATGGGGATTCCTTTGTATGTTTTTTTTTAAAAATAAATTTATTTATTTTATTTATTTTTGGCTGTGTTGGGCCTTCATTGTTGTGTGCGGGCTTTCTCTAGTTACGGTAAGCAGGGGCTCCTTTGTATGTTATTTGTTGTTTTTCCCTTTCTGCTTTTAATATTTTTTCTTTGTATTTAATTTTTGATAGTTTGATTAATATGTGTCTTGGCGTGTTTCTCCTTGGATTTATCCAGTATGGGACTCTCTGTGCTTCCTGGAATTGATTAACTATTTCCGTTCCCATATTAGAGAAGTTTTCCACTATAATCTCTTCAAATGTTTTCTCAGTCCCTTTCTTTTTCTCTTCTTCTCCTGGGGCCACTATAATTCGAATGTCTGTGCATTTAATGTTGTCCCAGAGGTCTCTGAGACTGTCTTCAATTCTTTTCATTCTTTTTCCTTTAGTCTGCTCTGCAGTAGTTATTTCCACTCTTTTATCTTCCAGGTCACTTATCTGTTCTTCTGCCTCAGTTATTTGGCTATTGATTCTTTCTAGAGAATTTTTAATTTCATTTATTGTGTTGTTCATCATTGTATGTTTGCTCTTTAGTTCTTCTAGGTCCTTGTTAAAAGTTTTTTGTATTTTCTCCATTCTGTTTCCAAGATTTTGGATCATCTTTACTATCATTATTCTGCATTCTTTTTCAGGTAGACTGCCTATTTCCTCTTCATTTGTTTGGTCTGGTGGGTTTTTACCTTGCTCTTTCATCTGCTGTGTGTTTCTCTGTCTTCTCATTTTGCTTAACTCACTGTGTTTGGGGTCTTCTTTCGCAGGCTCCAGGTTCTTAGTTCCCATTGTTTTTGGTGTCTGTCCCCAGTGGGTAAGGTTGGTTCAGTGGGTTGTGTAGGCTTCTGGGTGGAGGGGACTAGTGCCTGTGTTCTGGTGGATGAGGCTGGATATTGTCTATCTGGTGGGCAGGACCGCGTCCAGTGGTGTGTTTTGGGGTGTCTGTGACCTTATTATGATTTTAGGCAGCCTCTCTGCTAATGGATGGGGTTGTGTTCCTGTCTTGCTAGTTGTTTGGCATAGGGTGTCCGGCACTGTGTCTTATCAGTCATTGAGTGGAGATCGGTCTTAGCGTTGAGATGGAGATCTCTGGGAGAGCTTTCACCATTTGATATTACGTGGAGCCGGGAGGTCTCTGGTGGACCAATGTCCTGAACTTGGCTCTCCCACTTCAGAGGCAGAGGCCTGACACCTGGTTGGAGCACCAAGACCCTGTCAGCCACACAGCTCAGAAGAAAAGGGAGAAAAGAAGAAAGAAATAGAATAAAATAAAATAAAGTTATTAAAAGAAAAAAATAAAAAATAATTATTAAAAATTTTTAATAAATTAAAAATTAAAAAAAAGAAAGAAGAGAGTAACAAACCAAAAAACAAATCCACCAATGATAACAAGCACTAAAAACTATACTAAATAAACAAACAAACAAAACGGACAGACAGAACCCTAGGACAAATGGTCAAAGTGAAGCTATACAGACAAAATCACACAAAGAAGCATACACATACACACTCACAAAAAGAGAAAATGGAAAAAAAACCATATATCATTGCTCCCAATGTCCACCACCTCAATTTTGGGATGATTCGTTGTCTCTTCAGGTATTCCACAGATGCAGGGTACATCTAGTTGACTGTGGAGATTTAATCCGCTGCTCCTGAGGCTGGTGGGAGAGATTTCCCTTTTTCTTCTTTGTTCAGCTTTGGATTTGGCCCCACCTCTGTGTGTAGGTTGCCTGAGGGCATCTGTTCTTCACTCAGACAGGATGGGGTTAAAGTAGCAGCTGATTAGGGAGCTCTGGCTCACTCAGGCTGGGTGCAGGGAGGGGTATGGAATTCGGGGCAAGCCTGCGGCAGCAGAGGCCAGCATGACATTGTACCAGCCTGAGGTGTGCTGTGTGTTTCCCCAGGGAAGTTGTCCCTGGATCACTAGGACCCTGGCAGTGGCAGGCTGCACAGGCTCCCGTGAGGGGAGGTGTGGACAGTGACCTGTGCTTGCACACAGGCTTCTTGGTGGCTGCAGCATCAGCCTTAGCGTCTCATGCCCGTCTCTGGGGTCCGCACTGATAGCCGCAGCTCGCGCCCGTCTCTGGTGATTGTTTAGGCAGTGCTCTGAATCCCCTCTCCTTGCGCACTCCGAAACAATGGTCTCTTGCCTCTTCGGCAGGTCCAGACCTTTTTCTGGACTCCCTCCCAGCTAGCTGTGGTGCACTAGCCCCCTTCAGGCTGTGTTCACGCAGCCAACCCCAGTCCTCTCCTTGGGGTCTGATCTCCGGAGCCCGAGCCTCAGCTCCCAGCCCCACCCACCCTGGCGGGTGAGCAGAGAAGCCTCTCAGGCTGGTGAGGGCTGGTAGGCTCCGATCCTCCATGCGGGAATCTCTCCGCTTTGCCCTCCGCACCCCTGTTGCTGCGCTCTCCTCTGTGGCTCTGAAGCTTCGCCCCTCCATCACCCGCAGTCTCCACCTGCGAAGGGGCTTCCTAGTGTGTGGAAACCTTTCCTCCTTCACTGCGCCCTCCCAGAGGTGCAGGTCCCATTCCTATTCTTTTGTCTCTGTTTTTTCTTTTTTCTTTTGCCCTACCCAGGTACGGGGGGAGTTTCTTGCCTTTTGGGGAGTCTGAGATCCTCTGCCGGTGTTCAGTAGGTACTGTATAGGAGTTGTTCCACATGTAGATGTATTTCTGATATATTTGTGGGGAGGAAGGTGATCTCCATGTCTTACTCCTCCACCATCTTGAAGTTCTCTCTCCTCATTGCTGTTTTAAGAATATTAAGTATATAAGTTCTATGAGAGAAATTTACATGCCAATTTTCTGAAAAACATGTTTCAACTTAATACAACCATCAGAGATAGGAGACAAGTTTTGTGTTAAATATATGGAAGCTTATGTAAAAATTAAGACCATTCTTCTCTTACATTTTGCGTAACTGAAAGAAAGGAAAGTAAATTACTGGGTTTCTGTCTGCTACTCTCTGAAAGGACTTAATGATAATTAAGACCCACATGAGGCCTAATCCTCGGGATCTCACAGTCAGAAGGAGGATGCAGACAAATGAACAACTGTTAATAAGGCAACATGATAAGAGCTGATGGAAGCACATAAGATGGCACTGATCCTGTTTCAGGAGGTCTGGAAATTGAGCTCTAAGCTTATGTCAAAGGATGAAGACACTCTATACAGGTGAACAAGTGAGGATAAGGGAATGAAAGACAAAGAGAACCATTTTTTAAAAGGCCCATCACCACCACCAACTCCCTGAGGGACTGACGTAAGTCAAATAAAAAAGATGGTGACTGGAGGTATCTAAAGTGCACTAAGGTCAAAAGTTCTAGAGAAGTGGCATGGGGGGCACTGTTGGCAGCACAGTGGGAAGGATGCTATAAGACTGCTTAACACTTGTGTGCACAGGCGTATCACCTATTCACTGTTTCTCTACCCATGTCATGCTTGGTATTGCTAGGTTCCCTGGTGCCACAGCCTAAGAAGGATAAATGGCCCAGAGGTGTCAGACCTGTAGATGCTTTGGAGCAAGCAGTGAGGCAGGATGAAGCGGGTGTCACCCCCTTCTGCCAAAAGCCAACCTGAATGAAGACATCTCAGCGGATCACAGTGTAGGCTTCTGATAATTCGACGAAAAGGTCCTCTTCTCCCTCCCCCATCCCACTGACTTTTATTTTAGCATGTGTAAACCCCTTGAAAATTAGATACAACTTCAGGACAAGAGGGGGGATAACTAAGTTGACTAAGGTATAATTTCTGTCACCCAGTGGACTGGGAATTTAAAGTAGAAGCTTATTTGTTGTGGCAGAATAAAGAGTCCCTTCTACTACACACTAAGTTAGGCGAGAAAGACTTGCATCTTCCAGAGTTTGGGTGTATGTTCTCCTAAGTTCTTGGCAACCTATATGCGGAGTGGGTTAGATACTGTCTAGGGTTAGATATATTAAGGGAGGACAACAGGAAAGAAAGTGGGAGAACTTAGTAAGCAGTCCACAGAATCTAGACCTAATAGGAAAGAAGAGGAAAAAGAGAGAAGCTAACCTGTCGGAGAGAAGCAGGCAGGCCAGGCAGCTCTTAGAGTCCACCATGAGATTAAGGGCCAGGAGTGACAGCACTGAACAAGGGTGGCAGAAGAGAGGGTCAGAAAGCAGAATGTTTATACTGTAGGAGTTGAAAGCTTGAACTGGGGGCAGACATCTTTATTTTTAATCCAAATTCTACCATTTACTTACTGTATGACTTTGAAAAATTTACTTAAACATTGGGAGCCTCAGTTTCCCTCTCAGTAAAATGGGGGTCATTATGGTATCTACCTCACAGAGTTGAGTTCAGAATCAAATGAAATAATAAATCTAAAGGTGATAGCTTGGTGTCCTGGCACATGCTAAGTGCCTAATCTATGGCAGCTATGATAATTGGCAAAGCAGTTCCTGTTATGGAATTCAGAAGGATACAGTGTCTACACTGTGGACAAGGGCTGAGGTGGAAAGACAGTTTAAGGCTTGGGCATGGAGGAGGTCAAGAATATCGTGTTGGATGGCAATCTCTATAAACTCTGAAGTCAGTGCAGTGACATGATTTGGGGTAGAGAGGAGTTCTGTGAGCCAGATGCCAAAATGTACATCAGCCGACAGGGAGTGACCAGACAGTCAGAAACAATCATGCGGAGGAAGGTAATGAGCATCAGAGCGCAGGAATGCTTTTCAGGGAAGTGGAAGAACGGGAGTTCAGAAGTGACACTGGGGAGCCAAAAGGTGTGAGCTTTACCGCCCAGTGCCGATATAGGTGATATGAGAAGAAGCAGCATTGACTTGAAAAAGATGCAAGAGGAACGGTCCCCAGGGAGAAACAGGTTTCAGTTAAAGCAAAAATGGGACAAAGAGTTCCAGAAAGTGGGAGAAGTGTAGTAGAATTTGCTTATTGTGGAAAAAAGCCTCAGAGGGCACCTGGAAAGGTTTGGGAGGAAGAGAAGCACAGGAGGTTGGAGTGATTGAGGGAGCCCTTAGCAGTGGCATCCATCAGAAGCTCCTACTGGACCCTACAGGATCCTATGGGTGACCTGTAACCCCTTTAAAAGACCTTTTGGAAAGACTCAGTTAGACTTCTCTGTGCTGTCAGGGTTGAAAGGGCAAAAATGCATAAATCAGAAACAAGTAAGCACAGATTAAAAAGAAATTTGATTCGAGAGAATCCAAAGTATTAGCAAATTAGTATATTCGATAATACTTGTTCATAACTCCCATTCTACAGCATCTTAATAAAACCCTAGAAATTTTCCTAATGAAATAACTGCAACGTTCTGTCTCAAAAGCACCAGAAAATTACCTAGGCATATGCTATTCAAGACAAGTACTAGCTGCTTTACTTGGCAAATCTCAGAAACTGTGAGGCAATGATTGGTTTTTAGGGAACCACTTTAGATACTTCACTTGCTTCAGTTTTAAAATTTGGTGTTTAGACTGTCTTTGAGCATGCCTCACATCTATTGAGAGGTCTTTGTACTGTCCAGGACATGGTCTCATCTAGTGCCCTAGACACCTTTAGGGAAACTGGAGAGATCTGCTGTCTGAAAAACACAACTGCCAAAGTCAACTCTGACTGTGGCTTTGCTTCAAGTTCCAAGAGCTTTTCAAACAGTAGGGTTGATGCTGCCAATGCTAAATACTGCATGTGAAATAAAAGAAACACCCATAATGAGGGACACAAATGAAGATAAAATCACTGTGTCAGGAAAAATAAATAAAACGGTTATGGAGGAGAGTAGTGATAGGATATGTTTCCTATTTAAATTCATTGTTTTGCTGTTTCCAGGTAAACAGCACAAAGGTGAGAAAGATTTGTAAGCCTCTGTGGCAGAGACAAATTTTGTTAAAAAGTAAGAAGCAGCGCAGACTCCTGTCTGCCGGGACAAGAAATGTCAGACCAGAGGAAACTCTCTTCAGCTCATTCAGACATTTGGAATAAATCACTGGTTGCCGGCTGGAAATAACTTGTTGGGAAGGATTTCCTGAGACGCTATTATTATGCTCGGAAACTCAATGTGCTGAACAAAGACAGCACTGTTGCGGAGTTCTGCTACGGATCGGTGCACTTGGGCACTGTGCTGGGATGCCAAGGGCCTTGTAGCCACTATTTGAAGTTGCAGGGGTTTCCCTCAGTGAGCGCCAGGAGCTGTTGCATTTGCACATGGTTTAGAAGAAAGAGTGTGGCAAGAACATGGAGCTGGGAGTCAGGCTGAACTGCAAGTGAAACTCTATCTTGTCACTCACAATGTGTGTGACCTTAGTTTAGTTGCTTACTCTCTCAGAGGTTTAGTTTCCTATATATAAACTGAGGTTAATACCTAGTGATAATTACATGAGATAAAGTATGTAAGGCATCTGGAAAAGCTCCCAGTTCTTAGAAAATACTCAGTAGTATTTATCATACAAATAAAGCTCCAGATCCATATGCTTAATGGGGAAAGGAAGAGTATATCCATTTTAAAACAACTTTGCTGTTAGTTGATCATGTATTGACACCAAGTTCAGTAGAGTTTACAAAACAGTCCTCTAATTCAGGTTCCAGCACCAAAACCCACTTGGGTATAGAGGTTCTGGAGTGGGATCCCTTAGGCTGTTCAACAAAAATTCAGGCCCTCAACCAGTCCAAGTCCCTCACACTAGACTCTGAAGCTCTCATATGACCACCATCTTCTCTAGCATCTAGAGAAACAAACGCTTCCCAAAGGGGAATTCTCTTTCGCTCTCCTCTTTACTCCTCTATTCCAAAAGCCCCATTTCTTAGCCTCCTGTAGAGGTTGTCAGTTGAATGAATCTAGTTGATTTCATCATGAATATAACCAAGTGAGAGTGGTAAAGCAGGTTCAAGAGTCCCTGGAACTCAAGGAAGTAATCAGACTTTTTAGACAATAAAGATGGACCATTTTCAGCAGTTCTCCTGTGAGTTAAAATATTTAAAGACTTCAATCTCTTCCTCAACTACAAGAGATCCTTTGCCTCCCTGGCTTCTTCCTGCCATGCTATGTATGTGTATGTTGGAAAGGGTGAGTGTTAGAGAGGAAAAAATCACATCCTGCCATAGTCCCTTTGAGGGATTTCATGGACCTCTTACAAAGGTAGGTACAACTACCTTTTTCCTAATGGTTAAAGATTGGCTGAGGTGTTCTTCTGTGCCCTCATACCAGCAATAAGTGTAACAGGGAAGAACAAATCTGACTCCACATATTGGATCTGTTTCTTTTACTTTAACCTTTATATTCTATTGCTTTTGCTGCAAGTTAAGAATGTTGCCTATAGCCTGAAATATGCAGGATAGCCTATTTTCAAGGCTCTGATTTTTAAAGGTATAACACTTTTCCATTCATATAGAGATAAAAAGGTGCAGAACAGAGAATAATATTTGTCTTGTTGGAGGTTTACAGGAACATCATGACCTGACCTATATGGACAGCTCCAACAGGATTTGCACACCAAGAAGTTTGCAACAACCAACCATATCCCCTCCCCTTTTAGTATAAAAGGAGCCTGAATTCTAACTTGGAGAAGATGGTTCTTTGGGACACTAGTCCACCATCTTCTCGGTCTGCTGGCTTTCAAATAAAGTTGCTATTCCTTGCCTCAATAACTTGTCTCTCGATTTATTGGCCTGTCATGCAGCGAGAAATATGAGCTTGGACTCAGTAACATAAATCTCCTGGCATGTTCAGCTCTTAAGAGGATGCGCTGTAGGATCGTCCACTTACTTCTCCACTTTGGAGTTCTTTAAAGTCTTCAAATACCAATCTCCATTACCTTGTCCAAGATATACTGGCTGGTCCCTTGGGTTCTTTTGCCACTGGCTCCTGCTCAAGCACTGTGGAGGGGGCTATCTCTGCCTTGCTGTATTGAACTTAGAGCTTTCCCACTGCTATCCAAGATCTCTTCCTAAATCTCCTACCATCATCCTAACCTCTTTTTCAGAGAGAATAGAGTGGTTTTTTTTTTCTTTTTTTCTCTCATGACAGAGAAGTCAGCCTGTTAATCTGGGTATGAGTATTAACAGAAGTGTCCTATGAAGAATGGATCTTCCATTCTTCACTCCTCTAAGTGCCCCATCCCAGACCCCTGATTCATTCATAAGTGACAGGGAACTTAACCAACCCACTATAGAATATAAGGAATCTTCCAACAGTAAGCTACTTCATGCCCATCAGGAAGCCTAAATTGTGTAGCAAAATTCAGGTCTCCAGGCCATTGTTCCTGGTGTCATACTGCTTGGTTTTCTTTTTTCTGCTGCACATTGTTATGCCAACCCACAATATCCAACAACTAATATGCCACTTGGAGTTGACTGCTGAAGTTAGAGGTATATACTAAAGGAAATTGGTCCCTTTAGTCACCTTGTTACATACCACAAACCAGAGGTTGGGTAGCGAAGGGTCCTTCTTAAACTTTGAAAAATGAGACTCCAGTGGTGGCATTTCTAGTAGCATTGTATACATGGACAGAAAACTGGTACACAGGCTTCACTGAGATGCCACTTCACAACCATTGGACTGGCAACACTGAAAATAACTTGAACAACTATTTCAGGTATGGTTGTGAAGAAAAGGGTATTTTCATACATTAATGATATAAGTATGAACTACTACACTGTAAACATTTATTAGAGAATTCAGCACCACAAAGCCAGCTTTATAACAAATGCTAAAGGAACTTCTCTAGGCAGGAAACACAAGAGAAGGAAGAGACCTACAATAACAAACCCAAAACAATTAAGAAAACGGTAATAGGAACATACATCAATAATTACCTTAAATGTAAATGGATTAAATGCCCCAAACAAAAGACACAGACTGGCTGAATGGATACAAAAACAAGATGTGTATATATACTGTCTAAAAGAGACCCACTTCAGACCTAGGGACAGATACAGACTGAAAGTGAGAGGATGGAAAAAGATATTCCATGCAAATGGAAATCAAAAGAAAGCTGGAGTAGCAATTCTCATACCAGACAAAATAGACTATAAAATAAAGACTATTACAAACGACAAAGAAGGACACTACATAATGATCAAGGGATGAATCCAAGAAGAAGATATAACAATTGTAAATATTAATACACCCGACTTAGGAGCACCTCAATACATAAGGCAAATTCTAATAGCCATAAAAGGAGAAATCGACAGTACCACAACCATAGTAGGGGACTTTAACACCCCACTTTCACCAATGGACAGATCATCCAAGATGAAAATAAATAAGGAAACACAAGCTTTAAATGATACATTAAACAAGATGGACTTCATTGATATTTACAGGACATTCCATCCAAAAACAACAGAATACACTTTCTTCTCAAGTGCTCATGGAACATTCTCCAGGATAGATCATATCTTGGGTCACAAATCAAGCCTTGGTAAATTTAAGAAAATTGAAATCATATCAAGTATCTTTTCCAACCAGAACGCTATGAGAATACATATCAATTACAGGAAAAAAATCTGTTAAAAATAGAAACACATGGAGGCTAAACAATACACTACTTAATAACCAAGAGATCACTGAAGAAATCAAAGAGGAAATCAAAAAATATCTAGGAACAAACAATGAAAACACGATGACCCAAAACCTATGGATGCAGCAAAAGCAGTTCTAAGAGGCAAGTTTATAGCAATACAATCCTACCTCAAGAAACAAGAAACATCTCAAATAAACAACCTAACCTTACACCTAAAGCAATTAGAGAAAGAAGAACAAAAAAACCCCAAAGTTAGCAGAAGGAAAGATATCATGATGATCAGATCAGAAATAAGTGAAAAAGAAATGAAGGAAACAATAGCAAAGATCAATAAAACTAAAAGCTGGTTCTTTGAGAAGATAAACAAAATTGATAAACCACTAGCCAGACTCATCAAGAAAAAAAAAGAGAAGAACTAGAACAAAAAATTTTACAATTTGTATGGAAACACAAAAGACCCCGAATAGCCAAAGCAATCTTGAGAAAGAAAAACAGAGCTGGAGGAATCAGGGTCCTGGACTTCAGACTATACTGCAAAGGTACAGTAATCAAGACAGTATGGTACTGGCCCAAAAACAGAAATATAGATCAATGGAACAGGATAGAAAGTCCAGAGATAAACCCACACACATATGGTCACCGTATCTTTGATAAAGGAGGCAAGAATATACAATGGAGAAAAGACAGCCTCCTCAATAAATGGTTCTGGGAAAACTGGACAGCTGCATGTAAAAGAATGAAATTAAAACAATCCCTTACACCATATACAAAAATAAACTCAAAATGGATTAAAGACCTAAATGTAAGGCCAGACAGTATAAACTCTTAGAGGAAAACATAGGCAGAACACTCTATGACATAAATCACAGTAAGATCCTTTTTAACCCACCTCCTAGAGAAATGGAAATAAAAACAAAAATAAACAAGTGGGACCTAATGAAACTTAAAAGATTTGCATAGCAAAGGAAACCAAAAACAAGATGAAAAGACAACCCTCAGAATGGGAGAAAATATTTGCAAACGAAGCAATTGACAAAGGATTTATCTCCAAATGATACAAGCAGCTCATGCAGCTCAATATCAAAGAAACAAACAACCCAATCCAAAAATGGGTAGAAGAACTAAATAGACATTTCTCCAAAGAAGGTATACAGATTGCCAACAAACACATGAAAGGATGCTGAACGTCACTAATCATGAGAGAAATGCAAATCAAAACTACAATGAGGTATCACCTCACACCGGTCATAATGGCCATCATCAAAAAGTCTACAAACAATAAATGCTGGAGAGGGTGTGGAGAAAAGGGACAATAGACCTACTATACGACCCAGCAATCCCACTACTGGGCATATACCAAGATAAAACTATAATTCAAAAAGAGTCATGTACCACAATGTTCATTTCAGCACTATTTACAATAGCCAGGACATGGAAGCAACCTAAGTGTCCATTGACAGATGAATGGATAAAGATGTGGCACATATATGCAATGGAATATTACTGAGCCATAAAAAGAAATGAAACGGAGGTATTTGTAATGAGGTGGATGGAGTTAGAGTCTGTCATACAGAGTGAAGTAAGTCGGAAGGAGAAAAACAAATACCGTGTGCTAACACACATATATGGAATCAAAAAAAAAAAAAGATTCTGAAGAACCTAGGAGCAGGACAGGAATAAAGACACAGACATAGAGAGTGGACTTGAGGACAAGGGGAGGGGGAAGGTTAAGCTGGGATGAAGTAAGAGAGTGGCATGGACATATATACACTACCAAATGTAAAATAGATAGCTAGTGGGAAGCAGCCTCATAGCAAAGGGAGATCAGCTCAGTGCTTTGTGACCACCTAGAGGGGTAGGATAGGGAGGGTGGGAGGGAGAGGCAAGAGGGAGGAGATATGGGGATATACGTATATGTATAGCTGATTCACTTTGTTATAAAGCAGAAACTAACACACCATTGTAAAGCAATTATACTCCAATAAAGATGCTAAAAAAAAGTACTTATAGTATTTACTCTAGTATTTCATCTCCTAAGAACCTATGCCATAGAAATAAAATATTCCATTCTGAAGGGACATTTGTAGAGGATATTCGTTATAGTATTATTCATTTTGGACAAAAATGGAAGACAAATTTAATACTATCAGTAGAAAAATGACTGAATACATTTTTTACACCCTCTCCATGAAATACGATGCAGACATGAAAACAAATAAATTAGAGTTGTACCAAATTCACAGTTTTCCCTGAAAAAAGATGGGAAGTTGTTAAAATAGATTATTTGTGGGGAGGGGAGGCATGGGGTAGCAATGTTGATGTGGGAAAAACAACAAGAAAGTCAAAATAAACAGCTTATATAATCTCGATCACAGTTGTATGTAAAAATTTTAAAAAAATCATTATACATATGAATTATTCTACACCCACCAACGTAGACCTCACATTCAATGTCCTGGCTGCAGACTCACAGGAGGGAAGGCTCAGTACTGATAAGGTATGCTTGAGGCAACTCATCAAGACATTTTTGTTTATCTAGAACCTTCTTTGATCCAGGATGTCTACTGAGTCCCATGAACGGCTTTACTTCTCTAGTGCTGTTCTGGAACTGTGCTTTTTCTCAATTAAAAACTGCATGTTCCCTGCATAGCTCCCAGACACAGAGCAGCAATGACCTACTTCTCAGAGCTCCCGGTGCATTCACTTGTTTCTCCCAGGGCTCCTTCAGAGTCTTGAGTACACGTGTTTTATCTAATTAGACCAGCACCTCCAAAAATCTTTAGAGTCCAACATCCCTCTTTCTCAAGTAATGAAATATAACTTTGATTTAGAAAAATTCTATGAAATTTATTCCACTGAGATAAATCTGAAGGAAAACTGCCTTACCTTCCTCAGCCAAACGTAACTGCTAATATGTGCTCCCCAAAGAGTGAAAACTGCCACTCCTCACTCCCTGGTAAAGGGTTAAGTTAGGTGTAACAAATCTTACTCCTTTCTCTCAGTTTTAGAATAACCCACATTTACCAGGTACATACTAGGGTTTTGAAACACCAGTATAATATGGTTTCTTAATTCGTAGATTAATGATAAGTGATCCTCTGAAGAATGGTCTAGAAAATTTCATGGCATTACATTTCTATTCAGTACTTCCCATCGTTTGCACAGCTCATGTCCCATTTATGGAGACAGGCCATCCTCCTCCTTTTTGAATTTAATTCATAACCTCATCTCCATTCCCTACTTCCAGAGTGAGCACGTGAGAAGCCGTCTCCTTTTCCTCTTTCTTCTATCTATAGCTTCACACTAGTACATGGTTAGTATTTAGGAAAGTAGCTACACACTGCTCCTCAGTTTGTGGATGGCAAAATGGGCTGACTATCTAGAAGAGGCTCCTGTTGTGCCCAATGAGCTCAACTATTCTTAACTGGTCTGTGGAAATCTGAGCACATCATCTCATATGTGTACTTAATTATCTCAATTCCACAATTCCCTTTGG
Source organism: Eschrichtius robustus (assembly GCF_028021215.1). Lineage (NCBI taxonomy): Eukaryota > Metazoa > Chordata > Mammalia > Artiodactyla > Eschrichtiidae > Eschrichtius > Eschrichtius robustus. The sequence goes on along the minus strand of NC_090825.1, from coordinate 108,611,282 downwards.
AAATTCTAGTCCACAGTATGCCCAAGATACAGGTTGATCTCTAATTTTAAAAATGTGATGTGATTGGAAACCACTGTCTAATATTACTTAGTACAACCGACTTAGTTTAAGCCTGTGGCTCCACTGGTCTTTCAAGAAATATCCTGAAACTTCTGGGCCATAATTCCAAGCAAACAGCCCAGGTAGTTTTGTAAGGTTTAATCTAACACAGCAGGGCCCTGAAAACGCTGCCTCTAGGCTAGGACCAAGTTTACTTTCCAAATGCCCCTAATTCTTCTGCAACTTTTTCAACGTTAAAAGGATTCTCCAGGTACATGCAGTATTCCATTAAATGTGTCTTTCTTACATTGGTTACAAAAACAGGCCCTTATTACTGAAGGAAGCCCTGTGAGCTTGCTTAGGAATATCTCCCCTGCTCCCTCAAAGAAATCCAGGAGGTCCTCAATCACCACTTTCATTTCCCCACGGATGCTAATATTTCAACCTGACTCCACAACATCTTCTACACTCACCACTAAGACTTGAGCTCTTCTACCCAATTCTTGTGTTGTTTTTTTTTTTTTGTCAATTCTTAGTAAATAGTCTCTGCTTTTCTGCTTCTAGTCAATCTAACTGTAATAACAGGAAGACTCTGGAGGGCCCTGCTGCCTGCGGTCTGCTGACAGAGCTTGGCTGTATTAGGCTTCCGACAACATTTGATTCATCTTTATTCACTTCTTTGTACAAGTTCCATGGGCCTTTTCTCTACTACCTTAAGTAAACCTTTTTTTTTTCTAATTTCAAAAACTAGAAGTCTTATCTCACTCTGCTGGATAATGAAAATACTGGCATGCATTCTCTAAAATCCTAAGGACTTTTTCACTTTTGCCCAATAGATGGTTGAAAAAAGGTCCTCACAGTTGTTATATTTTCTATTTTCATGTTTAGGCATGAGAACAAGCATAATTTCATATGTTTACTGGCCACGATGTTTATTTTTCTCTAAGTGATTATTCAGAGACTTTGCTGATATTTCTGTTGTGTAGCCATATTTCTTACTTTGTAAATTTATTTATTTTTAAAAATTTTATTTATTTTTGGCTGTGTTGGGGCTTCGCTGCTGCACGAGGGCTTTCTCTAGTTGGGGCGAACGGGGGCTACTCTTCGTTGTGGTGCACGGGCTTCTCATTGCGGTGGCTTCTCTTGTTGCGGAGCATGGGCTCTAGGTGCACAGGCTTCAGTAGTTGTGGCATGCAGCCTCAGTAGTTGTGGCGCATGGGCTCTAGAGCACAGGCTCAGTAGTTGTGTTGTGCAGGCTTAGTTGCTCCGTGGCATGTGGGATCTTCCCAGACCAGGGCTCGAACCAGTGTCCCCTGCATTGGCAGGCAGATTCTTAACCACTACGCCACCAGGGAAGTCTCTATATTTCTTACTTTGAATGAGTATATGAATTGTTGGCCACAGTGTAGAAAAACTAGAGCAGACATATACTGATTCCTAGAGAAAAGCCGTCACAGCCATTTTGGAAAGCAGTTTGGCCATGCCGTCTAAAGTTAAAACATGAGTGTATATTATGAGCCAGCAATTCCATTCTTACAATCTGTTTAGGGAAAAATCTCCCTCATGTTTTTAAGGCGCTATATAAAGAATATTTATTGCAGTAGTCTTTGGTTGGCAAATGTTTGGAAATTAACCAATTGTCCCTATTTGTAAAGTAGAGCAAAATAAATTATTTTCTCTACATAAAGACAAAAATTAATACCTGGAATATATAAAGAACAAGTAATTCATGAATATATTATCCTTGTGAAAAACGTCATAATGCTATACACAAAACTAAATCTCTCTTTTATTACCACTAGAAATCTGAGGTCCCTCCTGAGAGGCAACCATGATTATCAACTCCCTATGCACCATGTTCATAGCCTTTTTTCCACCTTCCTACTTTTATTTTCTCTTTTCTTTTTGAATTTAGAATTTTAATATACTCTTGATATAAATCCAATATCTGTTATAAATACTGCAAATACTTTATTCTAGTCTATTGTTTATTATATCTTTCTATCATAAAGAAGCTTCTCATTTTGACATCAGATTTATCAGCCTTTTTCTTTATGGCTTTTGGGCATTGTCTATAGAGTTTATGCTATCCCAAGTCATAAACATAGTCACATGCTTATTACAATTACTTTTATAGTTTTGGATTTTGATATAAAGTCTTTATTACATGTAGGATTTTTTTTGTGAGTAGCATGTAGTATAATCTTATTTCTTTCCTAATAGTTAACGAATTTCCTCAGAAGTACTTATTAAATAATTTATATTTTCTACAGGGATTTGAAATGCCAATTTCACAATACCATATATCCTCAAATGTGTCTGGGATAGTTCTGATGTTTTATCTTATCTCTCTAATCCACTGAATTCATAGAAACCAAATAAAGATCTCAAAATAAGCAGCAAAACAGCTAGATTTCAAAATCGATTCATGCAGAAAACAATCTTAAATTTTTACTAGAATAATCTCTTATTCCTTATTATTCATAGTAGTTCCACTTCTCTGACTGAACTGCAAGCGATACAATAGTTTTAATCATGTCCTGCTTCTTGCAATTAGCCTATTGTACAAACACTATATATTGAACTCTATCATGAAAGACATAAGGAACCAATGAAACTGTAACACATATTAAAAAGAGTAGACCGATTACTATAAAGTAGACCAATTAAGGAGAGGTGGTTGTTTCTGTTCTACAGATGAGAAAACTGAGGTATACAAAAGTGATGGGATTTCCCCAAAGTCATATAGCAAGAAAGTGGCAGAGCATAAACTGTAACATAAGCAGTTAGTCAAAACCCATGTACTCAACCTAAGCAACTAAAGTCCAGATCCCATGTACTTAACTACTCCCTAAAGTGACTTCCAACTGGAATAAGATTAAACAGTCATGAGTCCCTAACAGTACTTTAATTGTTCCTGCAGTGTTTATTCCAAACAAGTTTGGTTACCTACATTTCCCTATTTAGCCTTATAAGAACAATCAAGCAATTTCTGCATAACTACAATTTTAAATGTCACAGAATGTTGCTTCCAGGCAGCTAAAAATAGCCAGACAAAGAGCTTAAGAAAAACTGTTTTAAAATGTAACAGAATAATCTCTCTTATTAATGCATGATTATGCACCAAAAATTATTCCAAGACTTAGATAAAAGGATAACTTAATAATGATAAAAATTATTCTATTTCCAATATCAAGTAGATTTTCCACTTACAGTATGGCACAATTATAAAGTAATATTTTTATATACTTATCAGCACATACCTAACACCTATGGAATAATAAACTTGACCTTTGACAGCTGAGATGGTGGCACTATCCATTATATAATGTGTATAAAGTAGTTAGCACAGTGCCTATCATACCCATGTCAGTTAGGATACAGTAGCTGTGATTATTATAAATCAAGTTACTCTAAAAGATAAGCAATTCAAGCTTATAAAATAGGATATGCTGTTTTTAAAAATGAAAACTGGAAAACTATAAAGTTAGAATGCAATCACCTTTCCCTTGTTTTTGTAGAAGAAATTTACTTTTTAAACTGACATATAACATTATTTTATCTATTTATTCATTTATTTTTTAACATCTTTCTTGGAGTATAATTGCTTTACAATGGTGTGATAGTTTCTGCTGTATAACAAAGCGAATCAGCTATACTTATACATATATCCCCATATCCCCTCCCTCTTGCATCTCCCTCCCACACTCCCTATCCCACCCCTCTAGGTGGTCACAAAGCACCGAGCTGATCTCCCTGTGCTATGCGGCTGCTTCCCATTAGCTACCTATTTTACATTTGGTAGTGTATATATGTCCATGCCACTCTCTCACTTTGTCCCAGTTTACCCTTCCCCCTCCCCGTGTCCTCAAGTCCATTCTCTACATCTGCATCTTTATTCCAGTCCTGCCCCTAAGTTCTTCAGAACCATTTTCTTTTTTTTTTGGATTCCATATATATGTGTTACCAAATGGTATTTGTTTTTCTCTTTCTGACTTACTTCACTCTGTACGACAGACTCTAGGCCCATCCAACTCACTACAAATAACTCAGTTCCATTTCTTTTTATGGCTAATATTCCATTGTATATATGAGCCACATCGTCTTTATCCATTCATCTGTTGATGGACACTTAGGTTGCTTCCATGTCCTGCCTATTGTAAATAGAGCTGCACTGAACATTGTGGTACATGACTCTTTTTGAATTATGGTTTTCTCTGGGTATATACCCAGTAGTGGGATTGCTGGGTCATATGGTAGTTCTATTTTTAGTTTTTTAAGGAACCTCCATACTGTTCTCCATAGTGGCTATATCAATTTACATTCCCACCAACAGTGCAAGAGGGTTCCCTTTTCTCCACACCCTCTCCAGCATTTATTGTCTGTAGATTTTTTGATGATGGCCATTCTGACTGGTGTGAGGTGATACCTCATTGTAGTTTTGATTTGCATTTCTCTAATGATTAGTGATGTTGAGCATCCTTTCATGTGTTTGTTGGCAATCTGTAAATCTTCTTTGGAGAAATGTCTATTTAGTTCTTCTGCCCATTTTTGGATTGGGTTGTTCATTTTTTTTGATATTGAGCTGCATGAGCTGCTTGTATATTTTGGAGATTAATCCACTGTCAGTTCCTTTGCTTGCAAATGTATCTCCCATTCTAAGTGCTGTCTTTTCATCTTGTTTATGGTTTCCTTTGCTGTGCAAAAGCTTTTAAGTTTCATTAGATCCCATTTGTTTATTTTTGTTTTTATTTCCATTTCTCTAGGAAGTGGGTCAAAAAAGGATCTTGCTGTGATTTATATCATAGAGTGTTCTGCCTATGTTTTCCTCTAAGAGTTTTATAGTGTCTGGCCTTACATTTAGGTCTGTAATCCATTTTGAGTTTATTTTTTGTGTAGGGTTTTAGGGAGTGTTCCAATTTCATTCTTTTACATGCAGCTGTCCAGTTTTCTCAGCACTGTTTATTGAAGAGGCTGTCTTTTCTCCATTGTATATTTTTTGCCTCCTTTATCAAAGATAAGGTGACCATATGTGTGTGGGTTTATCTCTGAGCTTTCTATCCTGTTCCATTGATCTATATTTCTGTTTTTGGGCCAGTACCATACTGTCTTGATTACTGTAGCTCTGTAGTATAGTCTGAAGTCAGTGAGCCTGATTCCTCTAGCTCCGTTTTTCTTTTTGAAGATTGCTTTGGTTATTCGGAGTCTTCTGTGTTTCCATACAAATTGTGAAATTTTTTGTTCTAGTTCTGTGAAAAATGCCAGTGGTAGTTTAATAGGGATTGCATTGAATCTGTAGATTGCTTTGGGTAGTATAGTCATTTACACAATGTTGATTTTTCCAATACAAGAACATGGTATATCTCTCCATCTATTTGTATCATCTTTAATTTCTTTCATCAGTGTCTTATAGTTTTCTGCATACAGGTCTTTTGTCTCCTTAGGTAAGGGTATTCCTAGGTATTTTATTCTTTTTGTCACAGTGGTAAATGGGAGTGATTCCTTAATTTCTCTTTCAGATTTTTCATCATTAGTGTATAGGAATGCAAGAGATTTCTGTGCATTAATTTTGTATCCTGCTACTTTACCAAATTCATTGATTACCTCTAGTAGTTTTCTGGTAGCATCTTTAGGATTCTCTATGTATAGTATCATGTCATCTGCAAACAGTGACAGCTTTACTTCTTCTTTTCCGATTTGGATTCCTTTTATTTCTTTTTCTTCTCTGATTGCTGTGGCTAAAACTTCCAAAATTTTGTTTAATAATAGTGGTGACAGGGCTTCCCTGGTGGCACAGTGGTTGAGAATCTGCCTGCCAATGCAGGGGACATGGGTTCGAGCCCTGGTCTGGGAAGATCCCACATGCCGCGGAGCAGCTGGGCCCATGAGTTACAATTACTGAGCCTGCGCATCTGGAGCCTGTGCTCCGCAACAAGAGAGGCCGCGATAGTGAGAGGCCCGTGCACCGCGATGAAGAGTGGCCCCCGCTTGCCACAACTAGAGAAAGCCCTCGCACAGAAACGAAGACCCAACACAGCCATAAAAATAAATTAATTAATTAAAAAAAAAAATAATGGTGACAGTGGGCAACCTTGTGTTGTTCCTGATCTTAGTGGAAATGGTTTCAGTTTTTCACCATTAAGAACGATGTTGGCTGTGGGTTTGTCATATATAGCCTTTATTATGTTGAGGTAAGTTGCCTCTATGCCTACTTTCTGGAAGGTTTTTGTCAAAAATAGGTGTTGAATTTTGTCGAAAGCTTTTTCTGCATCTATTGAGTTGATCATATGGTTTTTAACCTTCAATTTGTTAACATGGTGCATCACATTGATTGATTTGTGTATACTGAAGAATCTTTGCATTCCTTGGATAAATCCCACTTGATCATGGTGTATGATCCTTTTAATGTGCTGTTGGATTCTGTTTGTTAGTATTTTGTTGAGGATTTTTGCATCTATGTTCACCAGTGATATTGGCCTGTAGTATTCTTTTTTCGTGACAGCTTTGTCTGGTTTTGGTATCAGGGTGATGGTGGCCTCATAGAATGAGTTTGGGAGTGTTCCTACCTCTGTTATATTTTGGAAGAGTTTGAGAATGAAAGGTGTTAGCTCTTCTCTAAATGTTTGATAAAATCGCCTCTGAAGGCATCTGGTCCTGGGCTTTTGTTTGTTGGAAGATTTTGAACCGCAGTTTCAATTTCAGTGCTTGTGATTGATCTGTTTATATGTTCTATTTCTTTCTGGTTCAGTCTTGGAAGGTTGTGCTTTTCTAAGAATTTGTCCATTTCTTCCAGGTTGTCCTTTTTATTGGCATATAGCTGCTTGTAGTAATCTCTCATGATCCTTTGTATTTCTGCAGTGTCAGTTGTTACTTCTCCTTTTTCATTTCTAATTCTATTGATTTGAGTTTTTCCCTTTTTTTCTTGATGAGTCTGGCTAATGGGTTATTAATTTTGTTTATCTTCTCAAAGAACCAGCTTTTAGTTTTATTGATCTTTTTGTTTCCTTTATTTTTTTTTTCATTTATTTCTGATGCGATCTTTATTTCTTTCCTTCTGCTAACTTTGGGTTTTTATTTGTTCTTCTTTCTCTATTTGCTTTAGGTGTAAGGTTAGGTGTTTATTTGAGATGTTTCTTGTTTCTTAAGGTAGGATTGTATTGCTATAAAATTCCCTGTTAGAACTGCTCTTGCTGCATCCCATGGGTTTTTGGTCATCGTATTTTCATTGTCATTTGTTTGTAGGTAGTTTTTGATTTCCTCTTTGATATCTTCAGTGATCTCTTGGTTATAAAGTAGTGTGTTGTTTAGCCTCCATGTGTTTGTATTTTTTTACAGGTTTTTTCCTGTAATTGATATCTAGCCTCATAACATTGTGATTGGAAAAGACACTTGATACAACTTCAATTTTCTTAAACTTACCAAGGCTTGATTTGTGACCCAAGATATGATGTATCCTGGAAAATATTCCATGAGCACTTGAGAAGAAAGTGTATTCTGTTGTTTTTGGATGGAATGTCCTATAAATATCAATTAAGTCCATCTTGTTTAATGTGTCATTTAAAGCTTATGTTTCCTTATTTATTTTCATTTCGGATGATCTGTCCATTGGTGAAAGTGGGGTGGTAAAGTCCCCTACTATTATTGTGTTACTGTCGATTTCCCCTTTTATGGCTATTAGCATTTGCCTTATGTAGTGAGGATCTCCTAAGTTGGGTGCATAAATATTTACAATTGTTATTATCTTCTTCTTGGATTGATCCCTTGATCATTATGCAGTGTGCTCCTTTGTCTCTTGTAATATTCTTTATTTTAAAGTCTATTTTATCTGATATGAGAATTGCTACTCCAGCTTTCTTGTGATTTCCATTTGCGTAGAATGTCTTTTTCCATCCCCTCACTTTCAGTCTGTATGTGTCCCTAGGTCTGAAGTGGGTCTCTTGTAGACAGCATTTGTATGCGTCTTGTTTCTGTATCCATTCAGCCAGTCTATGTCTTTTGGTTGGAGCATTTAATCCATTTACATTTAAGGTAATTATCAATCCATATGTTCCTATTACCATTTTCTTAATTGTTTTGGGTTTGTTATTGTAGGTGTTTTCCTTCTCTTGTGTTTCCTGCCTAGAGAAGTTCCTTTAGCATTTGTTGTAAAGCTAGTTTGGTGGTACTGAATTCTCTTAACTTCTGCTTGTCTATAAAGGTTTTAATTTCTCTGTAGAATCTGAATGAGATCCTTGCTGGGTAGGGTAATCTTGGTTGTAGGTTCTTCCCTTTCATCACTTTAAATATGTCCTGCCATACTCTTCTGGCTTGCAGAGTTTCTGCTGAAAGATCAGTTGTTAACCTTATGGGGATTGCCTTGTATGTTATTTGTTGTTTTTCCCTTGCTGCTTTTAATATTTTTCGCTGTATTTAATTTTTGATAGTTTGATTAATATGTGTCATAGCGTGTTTCTCCTTGGATTTATCCAGTATGGGACTCCCTGCGCTTCCTGGACTTGATTGACTATTTCCTTTCCCATGTTAGGGAAGTTTTCAACTATAATCTTTTCAAATATTTTCTCAGTCCCTTTCTTTTTCTCTTCTTCTTCTGGGACCCCTATAATTCGAATGTTGGTACATTTAATGTTGTCTGAGAAGTCTCTGGGACTGTCCTCAATTCTTTTCATTCTTTTTTCTTTATTCTGCTCTGCAGTAGTTATTTCCATTTTTATCTTCCAGGTCACTTATCTGTTCTTCTGCCTCAGTTATTTGGCTATTGATTCTTTCTAGAGAATTTTTAATTTCATTTATTGTGTTGTCATCATTGTATGTTTGCTCTTTAGTTCTTCTAGGTCCTTGTTAAACGTTTCTTGTATTTTCTCCATTCTGTTTCCAAGATTTTGGATCATCTTTACTATCATTACTCTGAATTCTTTTTCAGGTAGACTGCCTATTTCCTCTTCATTTGTTTGGTCTGGTGGGTTTTTACCTTGCTTTTTCACCTGCTGTGTGTTTCTCTGTCTTCTCATTTTGCTTAACTTTCTGTGTTTGGGGTATCCCTCTCACAGGCTGCAGGTCTGTAGTTCCTGTTGTTTTTGTCTGCCCCCAGTGGGTAAGGTCGGTTCAGTGGGTTGTGTAGGCTTCCTGGTGGAGGGGACTGGTGCCTGTGTTCTGGTAAGCGAGGCTGAATCTTGTCTATCTGGTGGGCAGGACTGTGTCTGGTGGTGTTTTTTGGCTTGTCTGTGAACTTATTATGATTTTAGGCAGCCTCTCTGCTAATGGCTGGGGTTGTGTTCCTGTCTTGCTAGCTGTTTGGCATGGGGTGTCCAGCAGTGGAGCTTACTGGTCATTGAGTGGATCTGGGGCTTAGCATTGATATGGAGATGTCTGGGAGAGCTCTCGCCAGAGATTGATATTATGTGGGCCCAGGAAGTCTCTGCTGGACCAATGTCCTGAACTAAGCTTTCCCTCCTCAGAGGATCAGGCCTGACACCTGGCTGGAGCAGCAAGACCCTGTCAGCCACATGGCTCAGAAGAAAAAGGAGAAAAGAAAAAATAAAGAAAGAAAGAAAAGAAATAAAATAAAGTTATTAAAATAAAAAGTAAAAATATATTATTAAAATAAAAAATAAAAAAGTAATTAAAAAAATAGAGCAACCAGGGCTTACCTGGTGGCGCAGTGGTTAAGAATCCTCCTGCCAATGCAGGGGACACAGGTTCAAGCCCTGGTCCAGGAAGATCCCACATGCCACGGAGCAACTAAGCCCATGTGCCACAACTACTGAGCCTGAGCTCTAGAGCCCATGTGCCACAACTACTAAAGCTGCATGCCTAGAGCCCATTCTCTGCAACAAGAGAAGCCACTGCAATGAGAAGCCTCCACACCGCAACAAAGAGTAGCCCCTGCTCACCGCAACTAGAGAAAGCCCATGTGCAGCAACGAAGACCCAAAGCAGCCAAAAATAAATAAATAAAATAAATTAATTTTTTAAAAAAATAGAGCAACCAAACTAATAAACAAATCCCAAATCCACCAATGATAAAAAGCGCTAAGAACTATACTAAAAAAAAAAACAAAAAACAGACAGAACCCTAGGACAAATGGTAAAAGCAAACCTATACAGACATAATCACACACAGAAGCATACAGATACACACTCACAGAAAGAGAAAAATGAAAAAAAAATCTATATATATATAAAAAAAGGAAGAGAGCAACCAAATCAATAAACAAATCTACCAATGATAATAAGCTCTAAATACTAAACTAAGATAAACATAAATCTAGAAACAAATTAGATGCAGAAGCAAACCCCAAGTCTACAGTTGCTACCAAAGTCCACCTCCTCAGTTTGGGGATGATTCGTTGTCTATTCAGGTATTCCACAGATGCAGGGGACATCAAGTTGATTGTGGAGATTTAATCCATTGCTCCTGAGGCTGCACGGAGGAATTTCCCCTTCTCTTCTTTGTTCGCACAGCTCCTGGGATTCAGCTTTGGATTTGGCCCTGCCGCTGCATGTAGGTCACCCTCTGGCATCTGTTTTATGCCCAGACAGCAGGGGGTTAAAGGAGTGGTTGATTAGGGGGGTCTGGCTCACTCAGGCCGGGGGTGAGAGGGGTACGGAATGTGGGGCAAGCTTGCGGCTGCAGAGGCCAGCATGACGTTGCAACAGCCTGAGGCATGCTGTGTGTTCTCCCGGGGACATTGCCCGTGGATCATGGGACCCTGGCCATGGCGGTCTGCAAAGGCTCCCGGGAGGGGAAGTGTCGATAGTGACCTGTGCTTGCACACAGGATTCTTGGTGACTGCAGCAGCAGCCTTAGTGTTTCATGCCCATCTCTGGTGTCTGCGCTGATAGCCGTGGCTCGCGCCCTTCTCTGGAGCTTGTGTAGGTAGTGTTCTGAATCCCCTCTCCTCGCACACCCCTTAACAATGGTCTCTTGACTCTTAGGCAGTTCCAAACTTTTTCCTGGACTCCCTCCCAGCTAGCTGTGGCGCAGTAACCCCCTTCAGGCTGTGTTCATGCAGCAAACCCCAGTCCTCTCCCTGGGATCTGACCTCTGAAGCCTGAGCCTCAGCTCCCAGCCTCCACCGGCCCTGGCAGGTGAGTAGACAAGCCTCCTGGGCTGATGAGTGCTGGTCGGCACTGATCCTCTATGCGGGAATCTCTCCGCTTTGCCCTCTGCACCCCTGTTGCTGTGCTCTTCTCTGTAGCTCTGAAGCTTCCCCCCCGCCCACCCCCCATCTCCACCAGTGAAGGGGCTTCCTAGTGTGTGGAAACTTCCTCCTTTACAGCTCCCTCCCAGAGGTGCAGGTCCTGTCCCTCTTCTTTTGTCTCTGTGTTTCCTTTTTTCTTTTGCCTTACCCAGGTATGTGGGGAGTTTCTTGCCTTTTGGGAAGTCTGAGGTCTTCTGCTAACGTTCAGTAGGTGTTCTGTAGGAGTTGTTCCACATGTAGACGTATTTTTGATGTATTTGTGGGGAGGAAGGTGATCTCCACATTTACTCCTCCGCCATCTTGAAGGTCCTACCATCACATTATTTTAGTTTAAGGTGTACAACAGAATGATTTGATATTTTGTATATATTATGAAATAATCACCATAATAACTCTAGTTAATATCCATCACCACATAAAGTTACAAATTTTTTTCTTGATGAGAACTTTTGAGATCTATTCTCTTAGGAAATACAAAATATGGTATTATTAACTATAGTCACCATGCTATAGTTGACTATGGTCACTACCATTTATTGAAGAGACTGTTCTTTCCTCATTGTATTTCTTGGTTCCTTTTTCATAAATTTAATTGACCATATATGTGTGGGTATAGTTCTAGGTTCATAGTCCTGCTCCAACCCCACTCCTGCCCCCTGCTTCTGGCAACCATCAGTCTGTTTTCTGTATCTATAAATTTGTTTGTTTTTTTTTTTTTCAGATTACACATATAAGTGAGATCATACAGTATTTGTATTTCTCTGACTGACTTACTTCACCTACATAATACCCTCTAGGTCAATTCATATTGTCACAAATAGCAATATTTCATTCTTTTTTAATGGCTGAATAATATTCCATTGTATGTATATATTTGTATATGTTTGTATACACATGTATACATGTCTTGACTACTGTAAATAATGCTGCAATGAACATGGGGGTACATATATCTTTCTGAATTACTGTTTTCATTTTCTTTGAATAAATATCCAGAAGTGGAATTGCTGGATCATACAGCCATTCTATTTTTAATTTTTTGAGGAACATTTAAACTATTTTCCATAGTGGCTGCACCAATTTACATCCCCACCAACAGTGCACCAGGGTTCCCTTTTCTCCACATCCTCACCAATACGTGTTATTTCTTGTTTTTTGTTTGTTTGTTTTTGTTTTTTTTTGATTATAGCCATTCTGACAGGTGTGAGGTTATATCTCATTGTGGTGCTGGTTTGCATTTTCTTGATGATTAGTAATATTGAGTATCTTTTCATGTGCCTGTTGGCCATCTACATGTATTCTTTAGAAAAATATCTATTCAGATCCTCTGCTCATTTTTCAATCAAATTGTTTTGTTTTTTTCCCTGCTATTGGGTTGTAGAAGTTCTTTATATATTTTGGAAATTAACCCCTTATCAGATATATAATTTGTAAATATTTTCTCCCAATTGATAAGTTGCCTTTTCGTTTTGTTGATGGTTTCCTTTGCTGTGCAGAAGCTTTTTAGTTTGACATAGTCCCATTTAGTTTTGCTTCTGTTGCCTGTGATTTTGGTGTCAATTCCAAAAAATCACTGCCAAGACCAATGTCAAGAAGCTTACTGGTTATGTCTTCTTCTAGGAGTTATATGGTTTCAGGTCTCACATTCAAGTCTTTAATCCATTTTGAGTTGATTTTTGTGTAAGGTGTAAGATAATGGTCCAGTTTAATTTTTCTGAATGTGGCTTTCGAGTTTTCCCAACACCACTTATTGAAGAGCTTGTCCTTTCCTCAATGTATATTCTTGATTCCTTTTTTTAATAAATTAATTGACCATATATATGTGGGTCTATTTCTGGGCTCTATATTCTGTTCCATTGATCTAGGTGTCTGTTGTATTAACCTTTCTTAAATCACTCTTAGCATTGAAATGTTCTCAAGACTTTAGAACATCTATAGGCAAGAAGAATAACAGCAATAGTATATACAGTTAAATTCTGTGTGATCTGATAGTAGAAAAAGATAAAAATCTCATTCAACTGTAAACTCCTAAAGGACAAAGAACGCAGCTGAAGAAAGTTCAGAAGAAATATAATTTTAATATCAGATTACTGTAATCTTTGTTTTTTAACCCTTTTATTACAGGGAGAATTATGGAAACATTTAAAATATAATCAGGTTCTACGTGGCTCTGGAAGAAGTAAAGGATTTTCATAATATTAAGAAACCATTTTATTTACAACCATTCAAAATTAGCCAACAATCTCTAGGCTGGGTAGACAATGGTGACTTCATAATGGAGGAATCTGAAGGATCAGATGGCCAATTACTTTATGTACAGTTCTTGAGTACCACAATGCACTGAACATGAAGAGTCATCAGAATTGTCTCATTAATACAAGAAAGAATTGTAAAATAGGCAATAATGTCAAATAATTTGAAAACATGAAGAAAATTGGAACATTGTGGGTTGTGGGAACAACCAACACCTTCTCAACCATGCCAATGATGCTTCATATAAAAATTCTGTTGGTTTTCATGAAAAGATAAATATTAACACTTCCATTTTATTAACAGAGTGCTCAAAAGCTCAGATGACTGACTTAAGATCATGAAATGAGCCAGAAATAAAAACAGAAATACGCACTGTCTTTTCAGCACTATTCCTTAAGTGAAAAAACAAAAATGCCATCTTGAGTTAATTAAAACTGGAAAGCTATAAAAATGAAAGAAATTATCAAGGAGCATGATTTGGCAAAAGGAAAAATTCATTTTATAGCATATATAGATTTATTTTCTGGCATTTTAACTTATAGGGATATGGCTTTAATTTAGGTTTGAAAGTTTTTCTGAAAGCAGCAGCAACACTTTTCCACCTGGGTAAGTAAATATGCCAGGACCCACCATTCATCTCAGTCATTCTTTTCTGCAATAAATGGACATGAAAGAACTGAATGAACATTAAAACAAAGGTTGTCATATTCAGCAAATCTCTCCACGGTCTTACAGATAGATTGAAATCAAGCACTGTCCAGATCAATTTCATGTATTAACCAATATAAAATAATTAAATAGCAAAAACTCTAGGAAGCCAATAGGCCATTTTAAACAGATCTTTAAAAATTGAGGGGAAAATATTTGAGAGTGGAGACAGGAATTAACCACAGAGTAAATTATTTCTGAGTACTAAAGGAGAATCTTTCAGATAGCCAGGTGAGTCCATCCTGTCCCAGAAGCACAGATGGGAGAAAACCTTTTATCAGAGATGGCAGCAGCAGTCATAAGTGTAACACTGAACAATCTGAGCAAGAACAGATGTAAAGAGAAATAAGTAGAGGTGTGAACATAAATTCAATAAAGATTCTGTGCTCAAACACCAAACTCAGAAATTACTGGTATGAGGGAGAGAAAGTCTTCCAAAGGTCACATTAGTCCTGATGAGAGTGACCAGTTGTGACCTACACAAAATTAGGGTGCATCTTGACCCATAGCAATGCCAGCACTACCACATTTGTGCTATTCCACTACTGTTCTAACTATATCTGATGGATAGAGAGGTAGAGACACTAGAAAATAAAACCAGATGAGCCAGTGCCTCTCTCCTGAGAATCTGGAGTTGGAAGAGAAAGACATGCGGCCCCACAGAGATGTGTGCTGAGTCAAGACAAGGGTAGCACTCTAAAAGAAGCTCCACTAATGCCAGTTACTGAGGTCCCAGACCCGCCTCTCATCCCTGCCTCCCCAGAAGGATGATTGCTTAGCTTTCTTTGGATTGTGTATAGCTCCCTCCAATAACTCCATTTTCTCCTTGAGACACCAAGAATCATTTTCTCTCTGTTGGTTGCAATAAAGTAAACCTTGCCTAATTTATCTGTCCAGTGTAAAATGTCACAGCATGATGTGAGATGTGAATGAGTGTGAGCCACATAAAAGGAATGAACAAATGATGCTAAACAAAATGCTCCCCATCCAATAACAAAGTACCAAACATAAAAAGAAAACAGACATTAATCTTATTCACTCCTAATTAGGAGATAGTTAGTAATGGACCAATAGAAATGTAGAAGATATAACTATTTATGGTCTTTTTGTATGTGCACTTAAATTAACAGTTTACATATTTTATGCACATTATTCCATGGTGTGTGTCTAGTTCTCCTTGAAGGGTTAACCAAATGAATCCTTCAATGCCTAGAGAGTCCAGACCTTATAAAATGATGCCTAAACAAGACTTACTGCTATCTGGAGTTTCTATAGTTATGCAGATAATATATATGTATAGTAAATCAGGTAAGCTCTAACAATAAAGATCATGGCAGGGGGGAGGTGGGGAGGAGACACAATGAAATCAGTTGTGCCTTTATATTGAAGCAATCTGGACAGATGATGCTTATCTTCGAGAAAAGTGATATGGAGAACCAAGATGGCAGTGATTTAATTGATGTATATTTGCAAGGTGGGGTTCTCTTGGACATGTGCACCACTTCAGTGTACATTATACAAAATACATTTTTACAGGATGACTAAGTTTCAAAAGTAAGTTACAAGGATATCAACCAGTCTATGCAATTGTGCTTTCCCATAACTTTTATGGGAAAGCTGACTGTTTCATTGCACTGGACAGGATAAAAGTAGAGTCAGATTCTTGGAATTCATTGAAAGAACAGTATCAGTACTGTGAAACTGGAACTCAACAAAACACATATTTAAGAAATTTCTGGGTTTATTCTTTTATTAGATCCTTCTTGTATTTGTTTTCAAGTGACCTTTTCAATATAATTGCTGGTGAAATATAAGAGGCCTACCCACCTCTCTATGGTTTATATTCTGTAACCTAATTAAAAGTAATTGTTTTCAGTCCTAATTTCATTTAACACATTCTGAATTATTGACATTGCTGAAGTGTACTTATTGTTCATTTACATAATGATTTTTATATCTTAGATAAGCCAAGAAAGGAATAGAAAACATCTGTAACTGTTTAATTCTACCAAAATGGAGATATAATATTTTGTTTATTGCTCACATTTTACTTCTTGCAAAAATGAGGAATTAGAAAATGATTTTTACTTTGCTACTTGCTTAGTGAAATTAATAATATTTCATTTAAAACACCCTACATAATACTATAGAATGACATAACCAAACCATATTTCTGAAAGTCCAGATGGTGTAATACTGTGTAAAACATGAGATGTTTGCGTATATTGTTTAGTTTTTGAAATCTTACCCAATTCTGTTCACAGCTAGGATTCATACTTTAGTTTTCTGGTTCTAAATTCTGTTTTTCCCCACAATGTCACAATAGAATACATAACGTTGCCACCGCTCAAAACCTTTTTTTTTGAACTATCCTTTTACAATTTCCTTCAGAATCAATTTATGAGCTATGAAAGAAAGCTAACTCACTACAATATACCAAACATCTCTGAGACTTTTGTGAGTAGTAGCTATTTTTCATTTCCAAAGAGCCTTGAGATTGTAGAGATAGATGGGTAAATTATCAATGACAGAAAAATTCCACGGTCACAGAGAAAGTCAGCTCACTTTTTTCATCCAGTCATCCAGTCACTAATTCAGTGAGTGTTTATTAGTTTTCCTACTCTGTACAAAATACTGCATACAGAGGTGATAATTAGTAGTGAAGAGACAAAAATTATCTGAGTTTACAATGAGTGCAATGGCAGATAGGAACAAAAAAAAAATCAATTAAAATAAAAATGTGGGGGGCTTCCCTCTATGGCGCAGTGGTTGAGAGTCTGCCTGCCAATGCAGGGGACAGGGGTTCGAGCCCTGGTTTGGGAAGATCCCACATGCCGCGAAGCAGCTGGGCCCGTGAGCCACAATTACTGAGCCTGCGCGTCTGGAGCCTGTGCTCCGCAACAAGAGAGGCCGTGATAGTGAGAGGCCCGCGCACCGCGATGAAGAGTGGCCCCCGCTTGCCACAACTGGAGAAGGCCCTCGCACAGAAACGAAGACCCAACACAGCCATAAATAAATATTAAAAAAAAAAATTAAAAAAATTAAAAAATATAAAAATGTGGTAAGTAATCCGATAGAGATAATATTGTTTCTAGCAGATGATATTGGAAGTACTTTTAAACTATGGAAAGAATAAATGTGCCATCATCCCAGCCATATAAACTGCAACAAGAGAGTAGAGTGTCCAAGCACATAGATCTTGATACACTCTTTGGACTTCAACATCTTGATTCTTAGCTGGGCGACTTTGCAGTTTGGAGAAGTTGATTAATTTTACAAAACCTCAGTGTCTTCTTATAAAAAAAGGGGCTACCTCAAAAGAGTAAGGAGGGGAAGAACGCACGGAGAAGAGATAAATGCATTCAGAGGATTCGAAAAATTCTCTGTGTTGGGAAGTGAGGAAGACCTAGAGCATAGAGTTGCCTGGGCCTCCAACCATCCTAGAGTGTCATCTCTTAGCCACCAACAGGTGGGAGTGGAAGTTCTGTTCTCTCTCACAAGGAGACGATGCAAAGTATTACAGAGGAATGAGGAAAAGAAAAAAAAGAAACTTGTCTGGATATTTTAGAAATTTGTCAACTGCTGAGCTCTAAAGGATGCAAGAGATTGGAGGAGGAAGTGAAATTTAGGGAACTTTGCTGTGTTTAATTAGCAGTATCTGTGTTAATACTTAATTTTTAGAGATTTAATTAAAGGTTGGGTCTTGTGTTTAATTATATTTGTTGGCTGAGCTATGTTTTTTTGAAGCTTACACTGTGTAAAAACTGAACCACTTTGGTCCCAGGATTTATTTGGATTTCACAAGTTGGCATCACATAGGCTGATGTTGTAAAATGCTTAGCATACTGCCTCACACAAGGTAAGCACTCAAAAAATTAATGTCCTTGTCATTATTAATAATGTACAGTTTATAAACTCTGATTTTGATTATTTATATGACTAATCTGAATCTAATTTTAATTTGAGGAAACCTATAAAAGATGCACAGAAAAAGAAAGACCAAACCCAATAATACTGGATATACTTAAGAGAAACAGAGGTCAGAAGAAACTGTCCGCACAGATACTACGCAGAGCTACAACAGGTGAATGTAAAACAAAGGTCTTTTCTTTTTTCAGCTAACGCAAAAGAAAATTCAGTGGAACACAGGTCCAGTCGTCTAGTAAAGCAGAATAAATATTTAAAATGAAATTTAAATATGCTTATCTGGATTTGAGTGCTGAAATTAGTCACAAGGATCTTTATATCAGAAGGACTGAACAACATAATGCATAATATCCTTGACAAAATTCTAACGTAAAAAGTGCAAAGATGGCTCACATATTGCTATTTATTATCTCTCCTTTTGAAAGCTGAGAGCATAATATGTTTCTGCAAAGGCAATTCTACTGAAATGTAACTTTCTGGTGATTTACCTTATCATTGAGATACAGCTTGGGAATAATTTGGCCATTGAACCTAAACCAGACCTTCTGAATCAGAATCTCCAGGGGGTGAGGCCCAGGATCACACATTTTTAAAGTTCCCAATGTGACTCTAGCAATTAGACAGTACCAGTGAGACTGCTAGTTGCTCCCCCCAGATCCATTCCCTGCTTTGCTCTTATAGGAATAGAACCCTTGATTTCTGTTGCCTTCTGGCTACCCAGAATAAGAACTAAATTTCCCAGCCTCTTCTGTTGGGTATTGCCATGTGACTATGTTTTATGCAATAGACTATAATAGAAATTGACCCCTTCTGGACTTGTCCTTAAAGTAGAGGCCATGCCACTTCTTTATCCTTCCCTCATCCAGCTGCTTGACTGATGGTATAAAGCCTGGAACTCTGCACTTACCATGAGAATAGGAACCATAAGCAGGGAAAGCTGAGAGAAATACTGGGTGGAGGCTGGTCGCTGGATGATCTCAAGAAGACAAATGACCATATCAGCCCTGGACCACCTGCTTCCTGGCTATTACTGTGAGAGAGAAATAAGCTTTCATCATGTTTAAGCCACTATTATTTGGCTAGTCACTAATTAATATAGACAGTTCTCAGAGTCATTTTCTAAGATAATATATAAATTAAAAATATCAGTAGAATCCTTGATTTTGCCTTTATAGTTTACAGGCAAATTTTAAATTGTAACAGTCTTGATTTTGAAGGACACTCCTGTAATGTGAAAGTAGGATCACATTATTCTCTTCTGGTCTGCCAGAGCAGGTAGTGGCCATTTTGTCTGAAATCTGTACTAAGCCTTAGAAAGGGGAATGTTATGACTCATTCCTGACTTAGTCTTTTAAATACAGGAATATCCTTTATCAGAAGGTTCTTACTGTCCATTTGAATTCTTGTGGTATGTTTTTGTGAAAGTGTCTTAAAAGGTTCAGATCAAGGACAACATGAGGTGATTTGACCCCAGTCTACTTCTACTGAACCAAATTGAGTCAGAAACCAAAATACAATAAAAGTCAAGAGAAATTCCAAATCATATTTGAGTAGTTTACTAGTCAATACAGAGTAGATTAAAATTTAAAATCAGCCTCTCTCTCTCTCTCTCTTCTAGAGGAAGCACGGTTCCAACAATTTATATAGAAGAAAGCCAATACTTGTGGAACACATATAAAAGGAAAATTCTACCTCATCAGCCTAGGAGACATCTTGACTATTTTTTGACTGTTTTCCACAGAACATAAGGAAAATGGATGGGGAACATGGCACTTCAAAACGTGGCCATTCCATTTCCAAGAGGTAATTTATGTTAGTTACATGTGGAGGGGGAGAAACTGCGGTTATTCTTCAAAATTCTTTAAGTGCTGAGAAATTCGATATGCTGGCTACTTTCTAGAACTTCTATGGAAAAAGGGTTATCCCAAATTAGAAATTAAAATATTATTGGATGTCACCACTGTCAATTAGTTTAGGTATAAATGAGGGAGAACAGATAGCAGTGACAAATGAAGGGTTTAATGTAGGTGAGCTCAATATGTTCCTTTCTAGCTCTAACTTTCATGATTCTGTGATTTACTTGAATGTATAAATTCTGATGTTTAAACTCAAAACAAATAAACAAAAGTAGTCTCATGACTTCACACCAGCTATCATCAACCTGAATCTTGCACATGGAATGAACAGGTAGTTGTTGAGCTTCCAAGCCTGTCTTCACAAAAGTAGGAGGTGAACATGTACACAGAATTCTATGCAGTTTCTACATAGGACAAAGATTGGGCCTCTCCAGCTTGGGGGAAGCCAGGCATACAACACACAACAGAGTGCCTAGGAAGACTTCTGCATTCACAATGAAAACCAAGTTAATTTTCAAGCTTCATGGAAGTGCCTAGTTATTATTATCTTTAGTCAGTCTAGTTAGTTCTAGATTAGACAACTCTAGAAACCTGAAAACATTTTGTGAATTGCTTTCTCATGCATTTACAAGGACACAACGTCATCTCAGATAGCAAAGATGTGTATGTGATTTAGATCACACATCTGAGGAAACCATAGTCAATAACCCACTCAAGGGTCTTTTCTTCTTCTTTTATACTAAAACTCTAACTTTATGAATTCCCCAAATCTTCATTTAACTGTTTTGGTTTAATTTTTTGGCAGTCCAAGGCTCTTTGGAATTTAGAAACTAAAGAATCTATAATCAGAATGGCTATTAAATACTTAAATAGCTAACAAACTGGGAGGTAGGGAGGAGGTGAAATGGAAAAGAGAGCCCAGTTACAGGGAATCTGCCACATAAGTTCCCTACATCCAAAATAAGGACAAAAATAGAAATGTGTTTGACTCTCGAGTTTCAGAAAATGTGGAGACAGATTTAGTGTAATTCATTTAATATTTACTCAACAGGACAAGTCAAATAATGGTTTTCTGATTCACTGCACTTTGAAAAAAATCATTAAAAATCATTTATCACTAATCCCACTACAAGGAACATTTATTCTTTCCCTGAAACATCGTCAATAACTTGGGCACTGGCAGCTTGCACTGTGCAAAAAACAGGTTTGCAAACAGGACAACTGTGAAGTGGAACGCAGGGCCATTGGGAATGACTGGGGTTACAGGAAAGATACTATGCTTGATTCTGACTCACATTACAGAGCAGTTGCCCAGTTGATGATTTGACCTACTTCTCTAAAATCTGTTAATTATTTCTCAGATTCATTTTCCATCCCTATTTTCTTGAGGTGTTCAGCTTTAGCATTTTTTGGCTTGAGGCTGAGTACTAATTATTTGTTGTGCCCTCTTGCAATAAGAGTAAAGTTAGTTCAGATGATATTACAACTAGAAGCACATAGAAGAACTACTTTACTGTGCTGGGTCTGTAATGCCTAGAAGATAGCTAAGCCAACTAAGCATTTTGTAGTGAAGGGTGTTACTTTAAGCATGATCAGACGCAGTGCTGGAGCAGTCATAGAGGATCCAGGCAAATGGGACTCTAGGCTGATCGTGCCACTTCTTCACTGTTCGTTGGGAAAAAGCATTTAATCTCTTTGGGCATAAGGCTCTCCATCTTGGAAAATAAATATTTATTAGCATAAATATTTCCTAAAATTTCCCTATTATAAAATTCTACAGAATAAAAGTACTTTATTAATGATTGGAAAATGCTTGTGTTTATTAAATAGCTTGATTGATACTTTGTTGATAAAACCAATCCTAAAAGCACACACTAGAAGGACCACTTGGATGTTCACATGCTGTGGTGTGGACATCCTTTGCCACCTTCTCTGTAGGGCATGAGGCTTCACCCCAATCTCCTTCCACACTCTAATATCTACATGTTCCTGGACAGAGGGTCTTGAAAACTTCTTCCCCTAAAGAAATACTTTGATAAATGTGTTTAAATTTCACAAGATCAAAGCAGATTTCTAGCATTCATAACAAATAATAACAATACAAGATTTTTCATTATGAAAGGAAGATTTGTAAAAATTGTGAAAAATAGAAAAGTAGAAAGTGAGAACAGGTTTTTCACTTATGACCCAAAGATTTTGTTTGTTACTTTTTATTGTTTATCATCCCACAGTCTGGCATATATGAACAAATTTAGTTATGGTCATCTGACATATTCAAAATGCTATAATACTGATTATTAAACGCCAGGTTTTCTTATTGTAAGAACAATATGTATACATTGTATGTGGTTTAGAAAATCAGAGGGTAATGCAAAGAAGAAAATAAAAACATCTAAAATCTTCTTTAAAAAGACAATTGTCTGTAGAGGGCTAGGGAAAGCTCTAGAAAAGGGACTCGTTGTGAACACATTCAACCACTGGCCCCTTGATTCCATGTACTGATTATGGCGGGGAGGAGGGAAATCCTGACTATAATTGTGGGCTCACAGGCGAGTCAGCTCAGCTACAAAGACCTATCATCCATGTGTTGTAGGACACTAGCTCTGTTTATTTTTCAAAAATCATGTCTCCCATTTGTACTTAGGCCCTATCTCCTCTTCTGCACAGCCGAATATTTGCAATTATGTTTGGTATTGGGCATTCTGCTACAAAACAATAAAAACACAGAATACACACAAAGTAGACAGATATTGAACATACTGGCATATTTTCTAACCACTGTGTCTATATGCATATATTTTACAAAGTACATATTATATTCCACAGACTGACCCAAGATGAGGCATTGGGACAGAAACTTCTAGAAGAGCTGTAACCTCAGCCCTACTAACACCTTTGCAGGTTCCGGGAAGATAATTTAAAGGTAGTTCCTTGACTCATGGATAATGTATCTCCCCGGTAGTTACATCAACACCTATGTCAGCACTTCAGATGCCACTTTTTTCAGCAGTTCCATGACCACCCACACATTTGGTGCTTCCCTAGAAGGACCCACAGATCTCAGCATACGGTTGCACTCATGGCTAAGATATATTACAGCAACACAGCTCAGCTACACAGGCAGATCAGTAGGGAATAAAGACATATTAGGCAGAGTCTGGAGCTTTCCTATCCTCTCCCTGAAGGGGCTACACACAGATCACTCTCCCCAAGCAGTGAAGTGCAGCTACACATCTGCAGTGTTTCTGTACAAAGAAGCCTGTGTGAGACTCAGATCCCCCAGTTTTTAACCGGGGGCTCATCACATAGGGACTCACTGCCCAGCCACAGCTACTAAAATCCTGGACTCCCAGACAGAAAGCTAGTGTTCACCATAAATTACATTGTTTAGGCAGACTGGTACAGTGGCCTTTTCGGCACTGGAAACATTCAAAAGCCAATGCCAGCCAGATGCCAGCTCTGCCATTTACTG
This sequence comes from Eschrichtius robustus, assembly GCF_028021215.1. Taxonomy (NCBI): domain Eukaryota; kingdom Metazoa; phylum Chordata; class Mammalia; order Artiodactyla; family Eschrichtiidae; genus Eschrichtius; species Eschrichtius robustus. The sequence goes on along the minus strand of NC_090825.1, from coordinate 108,587,827 downwards.
GATGCATGGCTTGATCTTTTTAAGATTGTTTTCTTACCTTTAATTGGGCAATATAAAAAGGAATACGGTTGTGAGATCGCAATTCTCATGATGCACTTAGCATAATATCTGGCACACTGCATTGTATGCAAACTATCATTATTATCATCGAGTTAAAACAAAATTATATGAATGGTATTTATAATAACTCAGTGATTTAATAGGAGCTTTAAAGATACTGAGAGCAGTATGTAAGCTCTTTGGTAACAAAAATTGGCATTATGTTGATTTATGCAATTCTGTATGTCTGCAGTGGTTTTCTTCGGGGGGGTATTTTATTTAATAAAGCAATTCCAACTATTTGAAGGGTATATACATTATGAGCAAGTGTTGAAAAAGAACAACATAAGTTATTGATTTAAATGATCCTTAAACTTCCAAGAGATTTCATTTGAATTGTAGCGTGAAGGTCTGTTGTTCTTAATACTGGGAAAGGAAAAGCAGAAGAAAACTGAGTTGAGAAGTACTGCAAGGTCAGACTGCACCCCTGTACTCACTGGTGTTATTTCTGAGGAAATATGCCTTTTATTTACTGAGTGCTTTAACGTGTCAGATACTGCATTAAATGCTAAAGCCTTTATTTCATTTGTGGATTAGGAATCATTGTCCCAATTATACAGATGAGGAAACTGTGACCCAGAGAATCTAAGTAATGTGCCCAAGGTAGCCCTAGAAAGTGCAGGTCTAGGAATTCAAACTCAGGAAATGTCTGACTCAGAGCCAGAGCACCTTCCCACTTTGTTGTTCTGTTTCTCTGGTCCTAAATGAAATTTGCATGTCTGAAACCACCCACGCTAATCATTCTTTCATTTTGCCTTTACCTGACTCTAAATATTCAAACTGCTGGGTACAGAGGAAAGTAGAGTCATATTAACTCAGGATTTAGGAGTCATTTAGAGATCATTTACCTTTCATTCTCATTTTAATAAGCTCCCTCAAATAATTTCATATAGATGAGTTTTCTTTAAATGTCCATGCTTCAGCTAATGTCATATAAAGATTTTATTAGAGGTGATCTATTAGGAAGTAAATGTTTTTAACAAAGGGAGTACATGACAATAATGCATCTGGAAAACCAGCGAGACCATTTTTATCCATACTTCCTTTCTCCAGAGAGGTACATTCTTTGCATTGTTTTTCCAAAAAACTTAGCTTGATGCTATATTCAAGGTGCACAGAACACACACACACACACACACACAGTCAAAAAAGAAAGAATGCAGGAAATTCAAAGTAGCACGGTCCAAAGCCCCAGGAAACTTCAGTAAGCCAGTGCATTCCATGAACAGATTTCTTGGTCTAAACAGGGGAAAATGCACAAGATCTAAAACCTCTGGAGATCAGTGCTTCCATTTTAAGGTCACTTGTGTAATGCAGAGAAACATCATTCTGTTTGAAATAGTAAAAAGAGAAAATCAGGATTCAGCATGAAGGGTGTAGAATAGCAGTAGCTAGAGAACCTGCCTTCCAAAAATTAAAAATAGGGGCATAAAACATGCATAGAAGTTGCAGCCTCATAAAAGTGCAACAATGTAGCTGGTCTGTGACCTCAAGAAGTTGAAACAATTTCTGACTTCAGAGAACTACTGACATCTTTCTCTAGCTCTGTACTCCCCATGGGAGTTCACAGGAGCTAAGGCATGTGAAATGTTTCAGAAGTTACTAGTTCCAAATTGAAGCAGCCTAGGAGGATCCTGGGGAATTCAGAATGATATTCAAAAGAATTCAATAATTGTGTGCTATCAATGTCACACCACAGAAAAATTCTGGGGGAAAACTTCTAACATGATCCTCCCTCCCTCCCCGCCTCCCCATTGTGACTCTCACTTCGAATTCCTCTTCGGCCTGTCACCAAAGAGTAGTTCTTTCCAACTAGTGTGAAAGTACAGGCCTCAAGCAGAAATTCCAACCTACTTAGATCAAGAAGAGGAAAAACAGACAGATAAAGACAAAAACAGAAATATAGGCATAGATGTAGCTACCAGGCTCTCCATTACAATTGAAGATGAAGGACACTCTTCCTGTAATATTTATTTCCCTTTAGAGAAGAGTGTCTTTAACTTTGAACTTCACAAAGCTGCTACAATCTTTTATTTATTTATTTTTTAACCCACGCCCAATAGTGAGAACTGTACTTATCTATAGTGTTAGGCAGCCAGTCATTGCCAGAGGCATATAAAGGTTCAGACACATAGGAAAACAGAGAAGGAAACCAGAGAAACCTTCAAATAAGAGCCAGGACAGGGGCAATCTCACAAGCTTTAAAATCTTCCTTCTACCATGAATGGATTTGATGTTTCTTGGTGACCACAGTCAGGGTGACTGAAGTTCTGGGGTGCTCTAGATCCGTTATCCTGGCAAAACTATTAATAGTGGTACCTATCATTCTCAAAGGTGCCCATATCAGATATAGCATCTTAATTATAGTGTTACCTTAGAAATTACTATAATTATACATAATATACCCAGAGAGGAATATGAACGTATAAACCTAATATTCTCATCTACAAACCTTCTCTAAAAACAAATTCAAAACTAGGTAGTGACTGTCCAATGATAGATACCCTAGTAAGCCAATGGCATTTTAACTAACTTCAGTAAGAGCTTCAGCAAGAACTGACTCTGACAGTTTGCCAAGAGGTTCTGGTTCAAGGCTATTATTTATTTGTCTTCTCAGTTTTGTTAGTCTAGTTCCTTCCGGATTATGGTAGCTGTAGAGCACAGGAAGCAGGCCACACTGTTTAGAAGCTATCATAAAGTGCCATTCATGAAGTTTGTTTATTGCCCACCAATGCTTCTCAGGCCAATCTCATAAGGGCCAACAATTACATTGACTTAGTGTGTTAGTGATTCATAGGAAACAAATATGGTTTAGTTTAATTTCATCTGTTTTCTCTTTTGAAGTTGGATTCAACACACCAGGATTTTTTGTTTTAAATACTGTCGTAATTCCTGTTACACTACTTTTTCAAGCTTTGGAAGAAAATAAGTATTGGAGAATATAAGGAAAAAACCCCAGCAGATTCCTTACAGCTGAATAATAAAAGGAGCTAAGATTTGCTGAGGGCTTATTAAAGGCCAGGAACTTTTCTAAGTCATTTATTCATTAAATCTCATCCTCAGAAGAATCCTATGGGGTAAGCAATATAATTTCCCGTTTTACAGACGGGTAAGCTGAAGCACAAGAGGTCAAGTCACTTGCCCAAGTTTAAGTCACATAGCTACTGAGTAGCACAGTCAGGATTTTAAACCACATTTGAATCCAGAGCCTGCATCTCAGCACCTTCATACACTGCCTGTCTAGACTGTGACCACATACCTAATTCAGCACACATGTGGGCACTGGGTTTTCCCAGCCATGAACCAAGTACCAGTGTTTGCAAGTCACTACTCTGTGACCAAGCCTGTGCTAAAAACCAGGAGGCATACAAAAAGAGTTTAACTCCTACTGCTGCCTGCCTGGAAATTACAGTGTACAGTTGGCCTTTGAAGGATGGAGGGGTTAAGGGCACTGACCCTCCCTGCAGTCAGAAATCTGCACATAATTTAGAGCCTGCCGCCAAATCGTAGTTCCTCCAAATTCGAGGTTCTGCTCTATCTACCGTTCCTCATCTGGGGATGCAACCAACTGAGGATCATGTCGGACTGTGATATTTACTATCGAAAAATATCTGTGTATAAGTGGGCCCATGCAACTCCATGTTGTTCAAGGGTCAACTACATATGTAGAGCAGTTGTTGCAAACTTGGCTGCACAGTGAAATAACCTGGAGAGTTCAAATACATGATGCAGGGTGGGAGGTGGGGGAGGGTGGCGGAAAGTTCACTGCCAGAGATTCTAATTTAGTTGACCTGGGTCACAACAATCTCGGCATAGGGAGTTTTGAAAACTCCGCACGTGATTCTCATGTGAAGCCACTGAGGCAAACCACTGATGGAGGGCAAATATTAACCCAGGTTGAAAAGTCATTCCAAATATTTGTCTAAACAATCTAGCAGGTGAAATAGATTTGAGTCATGCACCCAGGGCAGGCTGAAGTTGTCAGAGAAAGCTGCGTGGGAACATCAGGGTGGCGTTGAAGGCTAGACGAGGTTTGGGTAGGTGGACAAGAGGGCACAGAATAGAAGAAGGAATGAAGGCAGGAATGAGCTTGGTTCTGGGTGGAGACAAGAGCAGGGCAAAGCGTGTATCTTTCCTCTTGAGCACAGAAGCTCCCAGGAATTAGGCTCCAGCAGGTTTCACCAGTCCCACTGGGTGCACAGCTGCCCTGATGATCAGACAAGATTACCTCCTGCCAGAACAATATCATTCCTGCTGAGTAGTTGAGTTCAATGGCTCAGCACCCTGTCAAGCCCTGAACCTGGGATCCACCATGAAAGAGCAGCTGAACTCCAAGAGAACCCTGGAACTCACTTAGTGCTTACCTAGCCTCATATCATCCATAGCATACCTCCTAGGAAAGTTCTAGAAGAAATTGATAGAGATTTTCCAAAACCCAGAACCAATTCTTAGAAGTATCATGTCTAGTATCTTCTAATTATTTCTCATCCCCTGTACCAAGCATCCCTATATTCCCTTGGCAGTTCCAACACCCAGTTGAAGACCGTGAGCTGAGACCCAAAAGTCATTCCCAAGTAGCTTTTAGACACAGTATTGTGAAACAGGTTGGTCTCTGGTTTTTCAACTCTAAACCGTGCATTAAAACTTTATTTTATTCCCTGAATCACTTCACAAAGTGAAATGAAACAATTCATGCAGTATTTCTAAGGGGCAGATCATAAAAGCCACTGCAAATAGTTTTTAAAAAAAGGATTAAATTATCTCACCTACCACCACTTCTCACATTACTAAATTCACAGGAATATAAGCATTTTCCCATAGGGGACACACTATCACCCAGAGAGCCTGATTCATAATAAAATAAAGCACAAAGGGAAGAACACTGAAAGAGTCTTGAGTACTATTCATGGTTATGCCACAAATTGCTGTATTAATTACTGTGAACTTGTCACTCTAACTTCTCTGGGCCCTAGTTTCCTCATCTATAAAGTATAACCTCTAGGGTCACTTCCAGCTCTGAAATGTCTGGATTCCTGGATCTAGACTGCTTACTTCCCTGAAAACACTTTGCATGGTCCAAATTGGGACACAAAATGGTTACAAGGACTACAGGAATTCATTAGCTAAATAGTGTTACTAAGTTGAATGTACTTCTATTAATTTAGGGCTTGATTTTCACTAAATCCATTTTAATTTGATATTAGTTTTAGGCCCAACTTGTCAAAATACAGGAAGAAAGCCATTTCCTTGGTAGCTAATCTTCAAATATGGCCCCTTAATGAACCATACCTCTGACTGTTCACATCCTTGTATAGTCCTCTTTACTCTCTCCCTGTTAACCAGTAGAATGCAGCTGAAGAAATGCTGAGGCACTTTCAAGGCCAGGACAAAGAAGCCTTGTACCTTACTTCTTGGAACACTTGCTCTGGGGGAAGCTAGCCGTCATGTATGAACTCTGACTACTCTGAGATCACCATGCTGTAAGGAAGCGCAAGCTAGCCATATAGAGACTGTGAGAACCAATAAACCAATTCAGTAAAATTGCAGAGTATAAAATCAGCAAAAAAACCCCCGAAACTCAGTTGTATTTCTATACACTAACAACAAACTATCTGAAAAAGAAATAAAGGTAACCATCTCATTCACAATAGCATCAAAACCAATAAAATACTTAGGAATAAATTTAACCAAGGAGGTGAAAGATCTGTACACTGAAAACTGTAAGACAATGATGAAAGAAACTGAAAAACACACCAGTAAGTGGAAATATATGTTGATTTGCTATATAAAATTTACAATAAATAATATGTGCTATACATCCTTTATATCAATAAACTTTATAGTAAATATAATTATATATATATATAAAAAAAATATGTATATGTGTGTATTTTTTCTTTTCAGAGAGCTGGTAAACATTTAACAGCACACCATTTTGTGTATTTACGTAAAGATAATGCATTGGTATAAACCAAAGGCCAAAGAATATATCATGCGAATAAAGATTTTTCAGGAGAAAACACTGGAGTAGAACTGAGTCATCATGTGATTTTCATAGAAATGCTGAAGCCAAACACTTTTGAACCATAACAATAATCCACATTCAAGCTGAAAGTAGAAATCTGATTTTAGTAAAACAAAATGATCTATGACATTAGTGTTATTAGATAATTTAGTTTATTGGATTTATTTTTATGCATCTGATGTTATAACTTGCTTTGAACTTTATAGTCCTACAAAAACTATAAGCATTCATTCATTCCTTTTCCAGTGAAAGGATGGATATAATTAACATATGTCAGGCACTAATCTAGGTGTTGAGATACATCAGTGAACAAAATAAAAGCATTTATTCCTATTTTGTTCATATTTAAGTACTAGTCTAATTAAAAAATTATAGTTCAACACTGGATTTTCCTTTAGCAAAATCCTATACATTACTAAAATCTGAGAAAAAATCAGCTTAAAGCCTTTTTCAGAAGTAGTATAAATGGTCCACGGTTTGTTCACTGCTGAGAGAGCTGAATGGTGACGCAGCATAAAACTCAGTCAACAGGGCTAAGAAGGGTGGGGACTGGCTTTTGATACTATTTTGTTATAGTGTGTTTGTGTGTGTGTCTGTTTGTAGGTCATCAAAAAATAGACCACACTCACATTTATAATTTCTAAAATAATTTTATTGGTGACTAAGCTCTTTCACCTAAAAATTGTTCCCCTTTTAAAAGGATGGGGTTTTAACTGGGCAATTTATTTATTTATTTATTTTGGCTGTGTTGGGTCTTTGTTGCTGTGCATGGGCTTTCTTTAGTTGTGGCGAGCGGGGGCTACTCTTCATTGTGGTGCACGGGCTTCTCATTGTCGTGGCTTCTCTTATTGCAGAGCATGGGCTCTAAGCGCACAGGCTTCAGTAGTTGTGGCACACGGGCTCAGGAGTTGTGGCGCATGGGCTCAGTAGTTGTGGCTCGCGGGTTCTAGAGCACAGGCTCAGTAGTTGTGGTGCACAGGCTTAGTTGCTCCGCAGCACATGGGATCTTCCCCGGCCAGGGATTGAACCCGTGTTCCCTGCATTGGCAGGTGGATTCTTAACTCCTGCACCACTAGGGAAGCCCTAACTGGGCAATTCAAAATAGATAGGTATATTAGTCAGGGTTCTCCATAGAAACAGCATCAGCAGGATGTGAATAGATAGATAGATAGATAGATAGATAGATAGATAGATAGATAGATAGATAGATAGATAGATAAATAGATTTACTTTAAGGAACTGGTTTATGTGATTGTGGAGGTACAAGTCCAAAATGTGCAAGGTAGGCTGGCTGGAGACCCAGGGACCTTGTAGAATGTTGGGTCCTGTCCAAAACATCCATAAGACATTTGGTCCACACCAAAAGGTCCTTGAAATTTGGTCCTGTACAAAATGCCCATAAGACATTTGGTCCATGCTGAATGGATTCGAACAGGAGCAAATATCAAGGATCTTTTGGCAAGGGCCAAATGTGTTATAGACATTTTGGACAGGACCAAATGTCTGCTAACCACCCCGGACAATTGCAGTGTCAGTCCAAAGGTAGTCTGCTGGCAGAATTCCTTCTTGCTCAGGGATGTCACGCTTTTTAAAATTAAGACCTTCAACTGATTGAATGAGGCCCATCTACATTATGGAGGGTAATCAACTTTATTTAAAGTCCACCCCTTTAAATGTTTATCACATTCAAAAAACACTCACAAAATCAGAACGCATGACCAAATATCTGGGCACTGTGGCTCAGCCAAGTTGACATGTAAAATTAACCATTATAGTAGGATATTTAACAATATCACAAGCTCATTCAGCATTTATTAAAAATTTGCAAAATATACATGAAAATATTTTGAATGGTATACTTATCTTTTTTTGAGATAAAAATTACTTCTGGTAAATAACTATAAATTGAACTCAACTCTGACAAATAACCATTGAATTCCACTGTACTTAATTTTAGGCTTTCCTACCATCTGTTAAATTAATTTGAGCTGCAACAAAAATAAAAAGCAAATTTAACTGAAATTATTACAAAGTAAATTAAACTTAAAAGGAAAAATGCAGGTATTGTATTTGGGGAAGAATATAAAGAAATAAGGGTCATTTGTTGCACTATCCATGCTGCCATTTTAAATTCTTTCACTAAAAATAAGGGTACAATGGCAATTTAAACACATAAATGGACATAAAACAGGGAGAGCTGAGGAATAAGAGACCCAAAGGTTCTGCAGCATGTTGAAGGCAGAAATTGTTGGGGAAGATCAGAAAACTGCAGAACAGAAATAAAGTCAAAATGGGAGTAATGAAAGGACTGTAAGGGTTTTCAAGCTCTAAAGAAGAGACTAGAAAGAGAGGCATCCCATAGATTGCCTTCAGAGCATTTGGCCTCTGAAGCAATTATGTGCTGAGGTTTAGGGCTGAGGAAACAATAGAGTCCGAGTGCAGTCAGCTGTAAATTGGTGATGATGCACTGTCTGATGCTTTGCTCCTTAAGATCCACGCCTCAACTAGAACCATATGCCTTTTCTGATGAAAGCCAACTTGGCAAACACCATTATCACCCTACATCTTCATTTCAAAATATCCAGCTGAGAATGAATTATCACTGGAGCTTAAATTAAATAGCCCAGTCACAGTGAAAAATAAGCCTTCAATTTTTCCTTGTACAGGAGGGATTTATTTAATTTTCCTTTAAAATAAGACAGTTATGATGAGTACAATGGGCACTGGTCAGTGCTTCACCCAGATCTCCTGGGATCCCTTCTGCCATTTCTGCACTTCCTTCCTCAGGCTCTGGTGTGCTTTTGCTTCCAATGGGGGTCCTTGAGGACTGTCTTCCATTGGGGGTCCTTGAGTCCTGGCACAGCTGGGCTGCAGAAGCAGAGAGACAGAGCACCTGCAAGTTCACATCTGCACCTCCCCACCCTCCTCCCCCACCCAATGACTGGCAGGGGAGTATAAAACCAATCTCTTCACCTCAGGGCAGGACAACTCTGAGGTGTGGCTTCCACTCAACAATCTCCCTGCAGGAATCAGCTAATCCCTCCCCTGAGTCTAGTCCCTGGTTTGGCTTCTGCCCTGCTGTGTCCTGCCTCCCCCCCGTCCTTACCAGTTTCTCCTGGGAACACTTCCCAGTAAATTACTTGTACAGACAATCCTTGTCTCAGACAATCAGTGAAAGACAAATCTACGATTTATATTCCTTTGGTCTTTATGGTTCTGTCCAAACAATACATGTAGAACAAGATCAAACAAACAAGTCCAAGACTTTGTTATAATGGGTCCCTGATTCCACAGCCAAAGTTATAAACACTGAGTTAGAAGCATCTCAACTTTATAAAGCCACCAGTGATGTCATATATGTTATCGCCAGTGGCCTGAGAGTTTTTTTTTTTTTTTAATTCAGTATCCTTCTTTATTTAGCATTTAAACATATTTATATTTATGTATTCACAGCCAGAAAGCACTTCTTGTTTCCCACAGTTCAATAGTTACTGTTCAGGCACATCCAAGGAGTACAATAGTTTGAGCAAAATAAAGAGGCTTTGGAAAGCTTACATTTAATTTTGATAGAGAAACAGGCGATGATTCCATTACTTGGTGAATTATTACTTTTAACTTTGAATATCTTTGAGGCACAAAAAATTCAAGAACTTTTATAAACACAAAATTTGCTTTCAAACAAGAAGATGCTTATACTCTGAAAGAATTACGTTTAGAAAATCCTCACATCTGGACTAATGTAAAGTCTTAAACACCTCCTGGGACCAAAACAAAAATATTACCAAATGATCTGTTTCAGAAGGCTCAGTAGATAGTTGCTCACAAAACTGAATCTAAACAGGGTGATGATACTAAGGTTGTGCCCATTGCAAAGTATCCTTTAAGATTTTTTTTTATATCTTGGGATTGGGTAAACTGTGTGTGTTGTGGGGAGGAAGAAGGGCGAAGAGAAGATTTAGACAACAGCAAGATCACTTGAACATAGCTAATTTTATAAATAACAGAATTTTCCTCTGATGTTTTTACTACATTACTCAAAAGATACTTTTTGGGGAAAAAACTGTCTCTGAAACTGCTTTGTCAAAGAATGTTTAAATCATATTTTCTATGAAATTGAAATTGCATGTTAGACACGCCTGTGGGCCTGAGTAGGGATGCTGGAGTGAGACGCAGGTTTGAATCTTGGCTCTTGGTATCTAGCCATGTGACCTTGAGGGTATTACTTAATCTCTGGATAGAGGTGGAGAGGACTTGTCACTGTTACACGTCCCCTCTGAAGGGAATTATACCTATTTCACAGGGTTATTGCAAGGATTAAATGAATATTTTGTGCAAAGTTCCTAATACAGTTATTGGCACATAGTAGGCCTTCAATAAGTAAAGCTATTACATCTAGCTACTTTGACAACAGGGTTGGGTCTTGAGACACCTTATATGCAAACTATGATCATTAACAATGGGAGGTAGAGGTGCCAGATAAAATACAGGATGTAGAGTTAAATTTGAATTTCAGATAAACAACAGATATTTTAATGTAAGTATATCCCATTCAATCTTTGGGACATATACTAAAAAAGTTCATTATGTATCTGAAATTCAAATTTAACAGGGTGTCCTGTGTTTTTATTTGCTAAACCTAGCAACCCTAAGTGTAGGAATAATAAGATGAGGTCAAAGGGGACCTGCTAACAACCTGTAAATATTATCCATATTGTTCACACCCCAAGTTGGCTAAGGTTATGCAGCCAATACACTCCTGCCTTTAATGGGGAAATGTCTGCCAGAGCAGCACTGTACCTCTCATCAACTCTCAAACTGTTGGTCTGGTACTACCAGTTAGCAGATAAATGCCTCCCGGATTTTCTCTCTTTTTTTTTTAACATCTTTACTGGAGTATAATTGCTTTACAATGGTGTGTTAGTTTCTGCTTTATAACAAAGTGAATCAGCTATACATATACATATATCCCCATATCTCCTCCCTCTTGGGTCTCCCTCCCACCCTCCCTATCCCACCCCTCTAGGTGGTCACAAGCACCAAGCCGATCTCCCTGTGCTATGCAGCTGCTTCCTACTGGCTATTTTACATTTGGTAGTATATATATGTCAATGCCACTCTCTCACTTCGTCCCAGCTTACCCTTCCCCCTCCCCACGTCCTCAAGTCCATACTCTACGTCTGTGTCTTTATTCCTGTCCTGCCCATAGGTTCTTCATAACCTTTTTTTTTTTTTTTTTTAGATTCCATATATATGTGTTAGCATATGGTATTTGTTTTTCTCTTTCTCACGTACTTCACTCTGTATGACAGACTCTAGGTCCATCCACCTCACTCCAAATAACTCAATTTCGTTTCTTTTTATGGCTGAGTAATATTCCATTGTATATATGTGCCACATCTTCTTTATCCATTCATCTGTTGATGGACACCTAGGTTGCTTCCATGTCCTGGCTATTGTAAATAGAGCTGCAATGAACATTGTGGTACATGACTCTATTTGAATTATGGTTTTCTCAGGGTATATGCCCAGTAGTGGGATTGCTGGGTTGTACAGTAGTTCTATTTTTAGTTTTTTAAGGAACCTTCATACTGTTCTCCATAGTGGCTGTATCAATTTACATTCCCACCAACAGTGCAAGAGGGTTCCCTTTTCTCCACACCCTCTCCAGCATTTATTGTTTGTACATTTTTTGATGATGGCCATTCTGACTGGTGTGAGGTGATACCTCATGGTAGTTTTGATTTGCATTTCTCTAATGATTAGTGATGTTGAGCATTCTTTCATGTGTTTGTTGGCAATCTGTATATCTTCTTTGGAGAAATGTCTATTTAGGTCTTCTGTGCGTTTTTGGATTGCGTTGTTTTTTTGATATTGAGCTGCATGAGCTGCTTGTAAATTCTGGAGATTAATCCTTTGTCAGTTGCTTCATTTGCAAATATTTTCTCCCATCTGAGGGTTGTCTTTTGGTCTTGTTTATGGTTTCCTTTGCTGTGCAAAAGCTTTTAAGTTTCATTAGGTCTTGTTTGTTTATTTTTGTTTTTATTTCCATTTCTCTAGGAGGTGGGTCAAAAAGGATCTTGCTGTGATTTATATCATAGAGTGTTCTGCCTATGTTTTCCTCTAAGAGTTTTATAGTGTCCGGCCTTACATTTAGATCTTTAATCCATTTTGAGTTTATTTTTGTGTATGATGTTAGGGAGTGTTCTAGTTTCATTCTTTTACATGTACCTGTCCAGTTTTCCCAGCACCACTTATTGAAGAGACTGTCTTTTTTCCATTGTATATTCTTGCCTCCTTTATCAAAAATAAGGTGACCATATGTGCGTGGGTTTATCTCTGTGCTTTCTATCCTGTTCCATTGATCTGTATTTCTGTTTTTGTGCCAGTACCATACTGTCTTGATTACTGTAGCTGTGTAGTATAGTCTGAAGTCCGGGAACCTGATTCCTCTGGCTCCGTTTTTCTTTCTCAAGATTGCTTTGGCTATTCGGGGTCTTTTGTGTTTCCATACAAATTGTGAAATTTTCTGTTCTAGTTCTGTGAAAAATGCCATCGGTAATTTGATAGGGATTGCACTGAATCTGTAGATTGTTTTAGGGTAGTATAGTCATTTTCATAATGTTGATTCTTCCAATCCAAGAACATAGTATATCTCTCCATCTGTCTGTATCATCTTTAATTTCTTTCATCAGTGTCTTATAGTTTTCTGCATACAGGTCTTTTGTCTCCTTAGGTAGGTTTATTCCTAGGTATTTTATTCTTTTTGTTGCAACGGTAAATGGGAGTGTTTCCTTAATTTCTCTTTCAGATTTTTCATCATTAGTGTATAGGAATGCAAGAGATTTTTGTGCATTAATTTTGTATCCTGCTACTTTACCAAATTCATTGATTAGCTCTAGTAGTTTTCTGGTAGAGTCTTTAGGATTCTCTATGTATAGAATCATGTCATCTGCAAACAGTGACAGCTTTACTTCTTTTCCGATTTGAATTCCTTTTATTTCTTTTTCTTCTCTGATTGCTGTGGCTAGGCCTGAGAGTTTTAAGATGGAAAGTAATATGATGTTCCAGGAAGACCATGAACTTTGGAGCCAAATAGACTTGGATGCAATGTTGGCACAACGAATTTCTGGCCCCATACAAATCAGAACCCTTAGATTCTGAATCTATAAAATTGCATTACTGACCTTAAAGGGTTTTAAAAATTAAATGAGTAAATGTTTAAAAGCACCTGATACATAGTAAATATAAATTATTACTGTATTTTGGTTTCCTCAGGGAATGATTTTGCCACAAGGAAAATAGAGCTGATTGATGCATCTATTTCCCTATTATGAAAGGCCTTGGAATAGAGCCCCAATTAATTTCTGTCATTTGCCACCAGTTTACATTTGGGAGAGAGTGACATGGCAATTATGACTGTTTACCAGTAACCTTAAGGTTCTCTTGAATTATTGAGGCTTGTGTCACTCGTTCATTAATACATGTTTATTGAGTGGTTATAGCTCAGGCATTGGGGAATGCAGAGATAAAACTGATTCAGTGCCAATATACAAGTAAACAACTAAGTAATTAAAATAATTAGAGATGGTTTAAATACCATGAGAAAAATAAACAGGGCATGGGGTAAAGTAACTCAGTAAGGGAGGGAAGCAACACTAGATAGGACAGTCAGGAAATTCCTCTTTGAGGGAGGGATATTTGACCTGGAGCTAGCCTTGTGAAGATCCAGGAAAAAAACATTCCAGGCAGAGGGACCAGCAAATCCTAAGGTGGGAGAGACCTTAGCGTCAGTGGAACTAAGTGATGTGAATTCAGGAGAGCAAGGACAAGAGGAAGCCAGAGAAATGGGCGGGAATAAGATGATGCAGTTCCTCACTGGTGTGTTTAAGAGTCTGACTCAACGGAGTACAGACATGGAAAGCTTTTCTCTCTCTCTCTAATCTTTGCCCCTATATGTATTATATATACAAAGCCCCTATTTCTTCCCCTTAATGACGTATTGGGCAGAATTTATAGCTTTACAACCAATTTCAGGTATAAAACAAGCCAGTCCAGTAAAATTAAGTACAATCTAAAACTTAACCCTCAAATGTAGTTTAATGGCTTGTTCCTTCCCTAGTTGAGGCTGATGGGCACCTTTCAGCTCTTTCATTTGTCCACCTCCTCCCCCTCCCTCTTCTGGGTCTTTCTTCCCCAAAGGTTGTGAAGTCTTGGGGAAGATAGGAGGAAAGGGGGCATGTGTCTCTGACTTCACTGGTGCTGCTGGTCCTCCTCAACTGTGAATGCTCTCCGATTATTGCCATTCAACGGCTCCCTCTCTCATGTGGGGAGTATGTGTGGGTTATTTAGGAAGGCTTGCAGAGGACAGCCAGTTCCTTGATGTAGACAATCTACCCAATGTGACCTAATCCAATCCATCCTCACTAGGTGATATATTCTGTAACCTCTGGCTTCTAGCAACATGGCTAAGCCTGGTTCCTCTTCAGGTACCTACCTGGTTCATGGAAGGATCATCATCCTTTATCCACTAAATAGTAAAGATGTGACTTTCTAATGTTCAACCCTCTTCCCTCTACTCTTGCTCTTTCCATATCTGTTTTCAAATAGACACATGGGGAGATTAATAAATCCACTGCATTAAGCAAGCATCCAGTCTATAATTCAGATGTAACTCACACCTTCTTCAGATATTCCCAGTTTCTGTGAGTGCACCTCTTGAAGTGTCCACCCCCCTCACTTGAAGCAAAACAATCCCCTGCCTTCCCTCAAGAGAAGAAAAAGGAAAATCAGCACTCTCCCACAGGTTGATAACTCAGTTATTCTCTAGTCTATACTTAGGGAGACTGATAAGGATGTGTAAAGAGGTCTGACAGGTGTGGTAATGAAATTGATGTTGCTTTTTCATACCAAGTTCTACTGGGATATGTCTAATGCCATGCTTTACAGTGGAGAACTACGTAGCACCTCTTTCACTTTGAATACAATCTTTTGTATTGAATACAATACAAAGCTTTTTGCTTTGAGTACAATGTGTATAATGTGCCTATTATTAATAAACGCTTGGTGACTACCTACGAAACTTGTCATTGAAATTCAGATGTAGTAAAGAATGAATGTGTTCATTTGTTCATCAGAACATATTTATTCATTAGTGTGATTTTTCTTCACTGGAATTTCAACACATTCCTACTCCTACTAATTAATATTTTAATCACTCAGGGCCAACCACTAATTAACAATTACGATCTTAAATATACTGTCTAGCAAGAGATGGTCACACTTTCACTAAGCCCCCCACCCAATCATCCTAAAATGTGTATTTTCATCTCTCTCTCCCAGTCCTGTTACAATCTCTTCTAATAAGTACAGACACCTGAGAAGAGGCATGATGGGTTCTTTTCTTTTTCTAATTGAACTTCTTGTTTTTGTTTATAATGGAGAACATTAGATAAGCTGGATGCCTTCATTTATTACTGTTTGAGGACAGAAAATAGTAGATTGAAAAAGTTCTTATTAATTAACCATAGTCAATGCATACAAGGTTACAATAAGAAAAATTAAATAAAAGAAAAAAAATTAATGTCAATTTTTGGGGGGAGAATCCTAAAAGCAAAGAAAGAAGGAGACACCAGGAAGTCATAGAACCCCATTAAACCATTATCTCTGATGTTTAGCAATGACAGATGATTAAACAAAATCATAAAGCCATAAATCAACACATCATTCTATGGCTAATGTGCCATATATCATGTACTCAGTACATAAAACAAATCACTCTGAGAAATCTGAGGCTTCAGTGAGCTCTGAAGAGTAAAATTTAGATATGGCTTGCATGGCATTACTAGCCATAGGATATTGGTGCCCAAGTATCCATTCCAGATGTCTATTTAAGCACAGATCTAAGTAGTAAAACACAGTGGCCTAAGTTAGGCAACCAATCAGGGCACTCTCCCCCTTTCCTCAAGCATACAGGTACAGCAGATCAAGTGCATGAGTTAATACATCCCTTGTTCTCAGGGGCTCACCCCTGCAAATGATTTCATTAAAAGTGTGTGTTGATTAAAGACCTCTGAAAACACCGGGCTGCAGTCACTTAAGCTGAAATCATTTTACGTCCTGTAAGTGGATAAGATAGGACTTCTTACCAGGAGAGAAAATAATAGATGAAAACTTTTGAAATACAAGGCATATTACCATTCATAGAATACTTTCTATGAAAAATAAATCTCTAAAACAAGCAAAAAAAAAGAAAAGCTATATGAACCTGGTTTTTATTGATTTGCTTTAATGTTTCTTATTCCAAAGTCAAAAGTCAAAAGAAGGATTAAGACTAGAAGGCAAAGGACAGTCTTTTCAATAAATGCTGTAGGGAAAACTGGACAGCCACGTGCAAAAGAATGAAACTAGACCATTATCTTACACCATACACCAAAATCAACTGAAAATGGATTAAAGGCTTGAATGTAAGACCTGAAACCAAAAAACACCTAGAGAAAACAGGCAGTAAGCTCCTCAACATTGGTCTTGGCAGCAGTTTTTTGATGACTCCAAAAGCAAAGGCAACAAAAGCAAAAATAAACAAGTGGGACTACACCAACCTAAAAAACTTCTTCACAGCAAAGGAAACCATCAACAAAATGAAAAGGCAACCTACAGAGGGAATAAAATATTTTCAAATCGTATATCTGACAATGCGTTAATATCTAAAATATATAAAACTCATACAACTGAATAGCAAAACCCCAAACAACCTAATTAAAACATGGCAGAGGATCTGAATAGACATTTTTCCAAAGAAGACATACAAATGGTCAACAGGTACATGAACTTGCTCAACATCACTAACAATCATGAAAATTCAAATCAAAATGACAATGAGATATCACCTCATACCTGTTAAAATGGTTATCATCAAAAAGACAAGAAACAACAAGTGTTGGTGAGGATGTGGAGAAAAGGGAAGCCTCCTACACTGTTGGTGGGGATGTAAATCATTGCAGCCACTATGGAAAACAGTATGGAGGTTTCTCAAAAAATTAAAAATAGAACTATCATAATGATCCAGCAATTCCACTTCTGGGTATTTATCCAAAGAAAATGAAAACACTAATTCAAAAAGACATATGTACCCCTGTGTTCACTGCAGCATTATTCCCAATACCCAAGATATGGAAACAACCTGTGTCCACTGATGGCTGAATGGATAAAGAATATGTGGTATATAAATACAATGGAATATTACTTAGCCATAAAAAAGAATGAAATCTTGCCATTTGTGACAACTTGGATAGACCTGGAGGGTATTATGCTAGGTGAAATAAGTCAGACAGAGAAAGACAGATACCATATGATCTCACTTATATGTGGAATTTAAAAACAACAACAACAGCAAAGAAACAAGCTCATAGGTATATAGAGAACAGACTGGTGGTCACCAGAGGTAGGGGGTGGGAGATGGGAGAACTGGGTATAGGGGTCAAAAGGTACAAACTTCTAGTTATAAAATAATGAAGTTATGGCAATATAGTATACAGTATTATAGTACTGATAATGCAGTACTGAAAATACTGTATTGCATATTTGAAAGTTGCTAGGCTTCCCTGGTAGTGCAGTGGTTAAGAATCTGCCTGCCAATGCAGGGGACATGGGTTCGAGCCCTGGTCCGGGAAGATCCCACATGCCACGGAGCAACTAAGCCTGTGTGCCACAACTACCGAGCCTAAGCTCTAGAGCCCACGAGCCACAACTACTGAGCCCCCGTACCACAACTACTGAAGCTCACGTGCCTAGAGCCCGTGCTCCGCAATAAGAGAAGCCAGTGCAATGAGAAGCCCATGTACCACAACCAAGAGTAGCCCCTGCTCGCTGCAACTAGAGAAAGCCCACGCTCAGCAACGAAGACCCAACGCAGCCAAAAATAAAAATAAAGAAAGAAAAAAAAAAAGTTGCTAAGAGTAGATCTTAAAAATCACCACAAGAAAAAATAATTTTTTTAAACTATCTATTGCGATGGATGTTAACTAGACTTTTTGTGGTGATCATTTCACAATATATAAAAATATTGAATTATGCTGTGCACCAGAAACTAACATAATATTTTATCAATTATTTCTCAATAAAAAAATCCTCAAAACAAATACTAGTTAGAAAGAAAAAGAATAGAGGCAATGACAAAATTACAAATGCCAGCCAAATTGTTAGCTTCTTCAGGAGCTAAATTTGGGAAATGTAAAGGTCTGTAAACATATAAGTTTCTGGTATGGTAATAATATCAGGAATACATCATCAATAATGTAAGAACCATTGTTTTGATGTTAACCTTTAGTACAAAAGCCCATCAACCAGTTTGCCTGGGTTATATTTAAGAAAATGGCATGAGTTTCATTTTTACCTGCCTTTATTTTCCATTCTCTCCTCTTTCTGGCCATAGCATATTTCATTCCCTCTGACTGAAATATTTTCCCCTCCTCTTAGCCTAACTCCTTCTCATCCTTTAGGTGACAGCTTAAAAATCACTGCTTCTATAACAACTTTGTTGAAATCCTGCTTGCTGGTTATATACTTATTGCAGCTCAGCTTCAAACCCACTCTTCTATATTCTTTTACATAATGCTTGGGCTGGGACTTTGCAAATTACATTTTCTAGAAGCAGATGCCTTGCAAGAGGATGCCCACATCCATTATTCCCCATTACATCTACTCCTATAACTGGAGTTTAACGGTCCAGGGGAGATAGTGCAATACCTGACAAGGTAGGAGATCACTTACACTCCAAGAGAATAAACAAGATTTAGCTAATTTATTCTGACAAAAAACTGGACAATACGTGAGAATGGATGCTAAGAGTATTAGACTAAGGAGGTTGGGATATAACTTTGAATGGGGCCTAAATTATTGATATGAGTACATTCACCAGAGATTATGTATTTAATGTGAGATTAAGATGCCAAAAATCCTCTGGAATGTAAAGGAAAAAAGCCTAAAGCCTCAGAGAGATAGGCACGTTGGCATGAATTTATGACACACAACTGCATGTCTACCCCTACTTCCATTAACTGCCCCTGGGGAAGGTCCAGAGAACCCTCCTTTCACCAAAGAATTGTCTCTACTCCAGACATGTAAAACTAAGTATATCTACAACTTGACTCAGTATCTTTCTGTTTCACATCTACTGCTATGCTTGTACCCCTTCAATTAATGGCACCAACAGTGACACAGTCACTAAAGTCTAGAAACATGGAAATCACTTTTATCCATTTATATCTAATCACTAAGTCCTACCAAATTACAATGTAGCTTCATAATTAGTGTGGTTATTTCCCATCTTGTTCCCTACAGATATTTCCTCTGATTATGACCAGAGAGAACTGTATAAAATAGAAATCTTGTCAGGTGCCACTTTTGTATAAAACCATTCAGGGATTCACCTTCTGTGATAGTTGCTAATGTTTTCAGCAAATATTTCCACTTCTTCCCCCTTCTGGGCATGTGGTAAGATTGGACTTCCTGGCTCTCCTTTATGGTTGGGAGTGGGACTCCATGTGACTATTTCTGAACAATGAGTTTTGTCACTTTTAACCAAAGCATCTAGATGCTGCGGAAAGACCTGCCAGGGCTTTCTTGCCCCCATTATTGTGAAATACAATATTTGAGATGGTGGTCCTTGATCCCTAGATCCCTGAGTAATGATTATAACTGTCAATTCATGATCTACATGTAGTGTAAGCAAAAAATATACCTTTGCTGTTTTTAAGACACTGAGTCATTTGACTGATTTGTTACCACAGCACAACCTCTTATCCTGATTGAAATGAAACTTGGTTTCCAGAAGTAGGGTGCTGCTGAACAATAACACTAAGAAACAGAATTAGCTTGGGGGCCCAGAGGGCAGCTGTGAAGAAACTGCAAGTGGGAGAGTCCATGTTATGCAGTGATGAAACAACTGGCAAAACTAATAGGTACAGATAATGGCTCTAATGAATTAGTAGCATTAGAGGCAAGGATTAGACATCTGAACGTTAGTAACACACATTAACTGCAATTGGTTACATTTGACCAGGTATTATAAGAAAAAGACAACCTTTAAAAATTGGCTGCTTCATTTGCAGCAATATAGATGGACCTAGAGATTGTCATACTGAGTGAAGTAAGTCAGACAGAGAAAGACAAATATCATATGATATTGCTTATATGTAGAATCTAAAAAAATGGTACAAATGAACTTATTTATAAAACAGAAATAGAGTCACAGATGTAGAAAACAAACTCATGGTTACCAAGGGTGAAAAGCGGTGGGGGGAGGGATAAATTGGGAGATTGGGATTGACATATACACACTACTATATATAAAATAGATAACTAATAAGGACCTACTATATAGCACAGAGAACTCTACTCAATAATATTCTCTATAATGATCTATATGGGAAAAGAATCTAAAAAAAGACTGGATATATGTATATGTATAACTGATTCACTTTGCTGTACAGCAGAAACTAACTCAACATTGTAAAACAACTATAACCCAATAAAAATTAATTTTAAAAAATTGGCTGCTTTATAAGCAAGGCTAATAAACAGGTAGAATGGAATATATTAGGTGACTTTCCAGGTTGGAAGAAGCAACCATTTTTTCCTTTCCATTGGTAAAATATAAAACTGAGGAGGCTTTGGGTGGCAAAAGGTGATTAGAAGTCATTCTTGCAAGCAAAACAAAGACATGCCTGCTAAAACCATGGGTTCAAGGTGTGCACAATAAATTCTTCCAGCTAGACAGAATGGCTCCAGGAAAAGAGGCAGAAGGTATGTCTACCCCCTCAAAGAACTGATAAGAGGTAAAGTACCCACAATTATGTTGAGAGAGAGAATTGTGTTTCAAAAAGAACTGTGGGTATGGCTAATGGCATAATGAGATAACTAAAATAAAACAGATAAGAAGCTGACTAAATATTTGAGGTAGCTGTCATAGAACCATAATCCTGGAAGAAGAGCATGTTCTCCAATGCCCACTTCAGACCCAGCCAAGGAGAATAATGAAAGGGAAGAAACTATGAGGGTGGAGCAAAGATCCACAGAGAGATGGATTGGGAAGACATTTTCAAGGATCAGAATTAGAACTGAACAAAGGAGGACTCTTCCCCTCCACCCTCACCTCATCTTCCAGACATAGTTCTCTTCTGTCACTCCAGCAGGACTTCATAAAATCTGCAAATCAGTAACCGTGGTGTGACTCTCATTCTTCCCCTTTCTACCATGTGGGTTTAGGTACTGTGATTATCTTATTCCTATTCCAGCAGTGGATACTGGGTTTGGGGTGTAGAGCCGACAATTTGTCCTCTTACCTCAAAGTCTTTGGACCAACCTAAGTAAACTACCAGGCACTGAACCCTGATGTAGAAACTACCATAAGATGCCGGACTCAGCTGATGCCATGATTAAATGGGACCTTTGGGGTGTCTCCCTTAGGGAGGAGGTGAATATATTTTGCTTACTGGATGGAGGACAAATCAAATATTTGGTGACTAGAAAGGCAAACTGTGGTAGTCATTAGTACTATTTGCCAGAAATACACAGAATTCATCCATGGTACACATGGTGACTGTGAGTAGAAGTGACCTGTGTCACCTATAAGCCAGAGCATTTAGTTGCTAATGTGAAACCCTCCAGAATTCTCTTTTCCTTCTGACAAGGTAACTTCTGGCATTCAAGATATTTCAATAGCCTGGGTTCCTTAGTGACAACAATGCAGAGTTCCCCGTTCACCTGTGACAGACATATAGTGAAAGAGAGATAAACTTGTGTTGTCTTAAGCCAGTGGAAAATGAGAGTTGTTTGTAACCACAGCAAAACATTGCCTTTCCTGATTTATGGTTCATCATTTACAAGCCCAAGATTCTTAACATGACACCTAAGATCCTCTGTGAGCTTGCCCCTATCTACTCTCCATCCTCAGCTTCTGTCTCGCTTTCCTTTAAACTTTACATTCTAATAACAGTTTCCTGTGCATACTTTGCATTCTCACAATTTGTTGTTGCCTTTGCCTACCCCATTTTCCTTGCTTATAACTCCTTTTTTTCTTATCTTCTTCACTTGGCTAGAACTAAGTTCAGCATCACTTTCTCCAGGAATGATTCCTTGATTTAGTTTGGAGTTGAATTTGGAGTTCCTAAGAATAACCTTATAGTAGTCCTTACCATATTGTATGGAAATTTTCTGTTTACATATTTCGTTCCCAACTAGACTGTGATCAGTATGGCCAGAGAATGATCTATCCATCTTTATGCTACCTGTACCCAATGCAGTACCTGGTGCAAAAGAATTGTAAAATAAACATTGACTCTTTAGCTTAATCTAACTTCTGCATACAACTTAGCCCGGTTTTAGGACTTCCAAATTTGAACTGTAAATGGAAGCATCTGTGTCTAATACTTTCCCTATTCCCTCTTAATTCTGGCAGAGTAGTAAAGAATGTTAATTTCTCTTAGATGTTTGAGGCTTGATTGTTTTATTCACTCTACAATCATTTTTGTGATGGGATATATCTGTTTTTTCTGTTTTCCACTTCTTTCTGGGATCTGTCTAGCCCATGTCAAGATTAGGAAAGGGGTCTTTAGCCTTACAACTGAGGACAGAGAAACAAAGGGGTCAGACACTTTTGAAGAAGTAACATACAAGAGACATGTTAGAAGAAAGTTAACCTTCATTGACTGGTAAACATGACTTTCTTATATATAAAATTCTGAGGATAAATCCCAGTAAAGGCTTATCTTGTTGATCTTTCTATACCCCTGCTCCTTACCAGCACTAGATACAATTCAGTATCTGACAATTCCTCAAGACTCTGAACTCTCAAAGGAGCAGAATGAAGGAAAGGAGAAAGGATATCCAAGGAGTAAAATGTACAGAGGGGACATGTAGAAAAGAGAGAAACTACAAAGGGAGGAGGCTTTTCCATGGACAGAGAAAGGAAACTTGTAGGTGCCATGGATATCAAAAAAGGAGACTCCAGATCCATGGGAGAAAACGATGAGTTGAATAGAAGCCACTTCTAATTTTCATCTTCTCATGGGCAGAAGGGGTTGGAACATGCTTCTCAAACCTAAAGTGAAACAATATTTGCATGGCATTCTTTTGATTCACTAAGTGTATCTGAAAGCCTCATGAAAAATTGCAGAGGATGGAACACTCCCAAACTCATTCTATGAGGCTACCATCACCCTGATGCCAAAACCAGACAAAGATGTCACAAAAAAAGAAAACAACAGACCAATATCACTGACGAACATAGACGCAAAAGTCCTCAACAAAATACTAGCAAACAGAATCCAACAACACATTAAAAGGATCATACACCATGATCAGGTAGGATTTATCCCAGGGATGCAAGGATTCTTCACTATATGCAAATCAATCAATGTGATACACCATATTAACAAATTGAAGGATAAAAACCATATGATCATCTCAATAGATGCAGAGAAAGCTTTCGACAAATTTTGACATCATTTATGATGAAAACTCTCCAGAAAGTGGGCATAGAGGGAACCTACTCAACATAATAAAGGCCATATATGACAAACCCACAAGCAACATTATTCTCAGTGGTGAAAAACTGAAAGCATTTCCTCTAAGATCAGGAACAAGACAAGGGTGTCCACTCTTGCCACTATTACTCAACATAGTTTTGGAAGTCCTAGCCATGGCAATCGGAGAAGAAAAAGAAATAAAAGGAACCCAAATTGGAAAAGAAGAAGTAAAACTGTCACTGTTTGCAAGTGACATAATACTATAAATAGAAAATCCTAAAGATGCCACCAGAAAACTACTAGAGCTAATCAATGAATTTGGTAAAGTCGCAGGATACAAAATTAATAAACAGAAATCTCTTGCATTCCTATACACTAATGATGAAATATCTGAAAGAGAAATTAAGGAAACACTCCCATTTACCACTGCAACAAAAAGAATACAATACCTAGGAATAAACCTACCTAAGGAGACAAAAGACCTGTACTCAGAAAACAATAATACACTAATGAAAGAAATCAAAGATGATACAAACAGATGGAGAGATATACCATGTCCTTGGATTGGAAGAATCAATACTGTGAAAATGACTATACTACCCAAAGCAATCTACAGATTCAATGCAATCCCTATCAAATTACCAATGGCATTTTTTTACAGAACTAGAACAAAAAATTCCACAATTTGTATGGAAACACAAAAGACCCTGAATAGCCAAAGCAATCTTGAGAAAGAAAAACAGAGCTGGAGGAATCAGGCTCCCTGACTTCAGACTATACTGTAAAGCTACAGTAATCAAGACAGTATGGTACTGGCACAAAAACAGAAATATAGATCAATGGAACAGAATAGAAAGCCCAGAGATAAACCCACACACCTATGGCAGGCAAGAATATACAATGGAGAAAGAAGGCAAGAAAAAGCAGGCAAGAATATACAATGGAGAAAAGACAGCCTTTTCAATAAGTGGGGCTGGGAAAACTGGACAGCTACATGTAAAAGAATGAAATTAGAACACTCCTTAACACCATACACAAAAATAAACTCAAAATGGATTAAAGACCTAAATGTAAGACCAGACACTATAAAACTCTTACAGGAAAACATAGACTGAACACTCTTTGACATAAATCACAGCAACATCCTTTTTGACCCACCTCCTAGAGTAATGAAAATTAAAAAAAAAAACAAAAAACAAATGTGACCTAATGAAGTTTAAAAGCTTTTGCACAGCAAAGGAAACCATAAACAAGATGAAAAGACAACCCTCAGAATGGGAGAAAATATTTGCAAATGAAGCAACTGACAAAGAATTAATCTCCAAAATATACAAGCAGCTCATAGAGCTCAATATCAAAAAAACACAAAATGGGCAGAAGACCTAAATAGACGTTTCTCCAAAGAAGACATAGAGATGGCCAACAAACACATGAAAAGATGCTCAACATCACTAATTATTAAAGAAATGCAGTTCACTCATAGATCCCAGGATTTCTAAGCACAGTTCATCAGGACACCTGAAGCATCAAACTGCTATGCTTTAAAAACCTAACTGGGCATGGGAGACATCCAGAAATTTCTAGAGGGTGGGGAAGATACACAGCAGATGCATTTCCTATGGAGTCTTCTCTAAACCCTTCCTCCCTATCATCAAAGGAACCTCAGGAGACTGGTGAGATCTTTGACAAGAGCTAGGATGACAAATGCAGACTTTATACAACATGCAAAAGATGGCAATATACTCTAGTGGTTAAGATACATGTAGATGTTGAGTCACATAAAGTTGCGTTCAAATTCTGGCTTTTTCAATTACAGGTTGTGGGATCTTAGGAAAAAGTCTTCACATCTCTAAGATTCATTTTCTGCATCAGAAAATTGTAATAATACCTATATTATAAGGTTATTGTAAGGATTAAATGATAAACTGCATTAAAGTACATTAATAAACTAGCTCACAATAAAGATTATATTACTACTACTCTTACTACTTCCAGCTAATATGTATGTAGTAGTATAATTCTTCTTATTCATTTGTATAACAGCTATCCCCCATGTGCCAGATACTATGCTAGACAGTGGGGAGACAACACAACAATAAAGTGTCAACTTAAATGTCATTTCCAGGGGATACTTTCCTTCATCCCTCACATTAGGTCAGATCTCTTTACGATCTGTTCCCATCAAGCAGGGGTTTTTGTCCATTTTGTTCACTGCTGTATTTCTAGCTCTAATCACACATAGTAGGTGATCAGCACTTAATATTGGTTGAATAAATGAATAGCATCTATTACTTACCTTTTTCTACTAGACTGAATTCCAGTGGAGACTATGTCTGTCATCTTCAACACTGTGTCTACAGGCTAACTTAGCACAATGCCTGGTACATGACAGGTTCCAATTAAATGTGTGTTGCAAAAATGAATGAATGGATGAATGAAAGAAAACTAAATGAAAGAGGAAACATAAGTGTTAAGAAAACACATGATCAACAAAGCATTTCAGAGAAAATGTCCCGGGGAACAAGAGGAGGAGGAATGTTCCAGCCTAGGGACTTTCTCGTAAGGAAGAAAGGAGGCAGTAAAAAAACCCATCTCCTTCTACACACTCCATGCCTCAGTAGCACCAGATTTTATTCTTTTCCATAAAATACATCACACTTGTTAGTAACTCCACATACTTTGGTGGGGTGGGGTGGGGTGTTTTTCTTCTATGTCTCCATCTGTCAAACTCCTCAGTCAGTCCAAGATCACATACCAACTCTATTGTAAAATACTTCCTAATTCTCTTCAGTTCAAATGAATTGCTTCTTCATCTGTATTCTATCATGTTTGCTACTACATCCACTGACTAAAGGGCTTAATAAATGTGTGCTTAACTGCAGGTGCTTGTCTCCCCACCTAGATTAGGATGTCCTTGGAGGCTGAACTCACATATTTAGCTTTGTATTCCCCCATATACTAGCAGAAAAAATATATTTAATACTTGTTTATCAAGTTGAATTGAAACAAAATCCAAGAAGTGCCATAGCAAGAGTTATAAGTTAAACTGTCTTTTATTCGGTCTTCACACCAAGCTCACTTCCAAAGGTCTCTTTATCTTTCTGGGTTGCCTTTTTCCAACCGCAAGTCACAATTCCTAACACCTACTTTACTGACATTGCAAGGATTAATAAAGTAATATTACCTAGCAGTTTTAAGATCAGAGCATAAAAGACACTCCTTTTTGTTTGTAAAAATTGCACCATTGCAATTTGTTAGCTTAAGTAGGAGACTGGTTAAAACAACATCTGCTTCTTGCAATCTCTCCCATCTCCCCCACCCTTTCCTCTTCCTGTTCTTAATCTTTTGCCCCAGAATTGAGATACTCCCCTGTATCTATAATTACAATAAATTGAAAATCTATATTGTTTTTAAATAATACACTGAAATCCTCAAAAAATATAAAAACCATTAAATATCCTGAATAAAATTAATTTAATGAAGCTAGGCAAATCATACTCTCTGTCACTAGATTTTCTGATGTTTTGAGTATATTTTGTCACTTTTTAACATTAGAAAAAATAGCATTAACAGTAAAGTTCTTGCATTTGAAACTTGAGGCTTGACTGAAAATAAACTTACCCAAAGAACTAGTAGGGGGTGGGAGTATTCTAAGCAGTGTAGGCCCTGAGGCAGGGACAAACTTGGTGTCCTCACAGAACCTTAAGAAAGACAGGTGGCCAGAACTGCAAAAGAGAATGTGAGTGAAGCAAGATGAAGTCTTTGAGGTAAGCAGCGGGGTCGGATCATTTAGTGCTTTTCAGGCCTGGTTATAATTTTTATTTTCATTCCAAGTTATCAGGGAAATCTTTGAGTTTGTATTTCTAAAATGTCACTGTGGCTGTTAGGTGGGAAATGGATTACTAGGGAATTTGACCTAGGAATGAGATAAATAAAAGTAGATTCATTCTTTCATCCAACAAATATTTACAAAACAATCAAAATACTTACAAAGCATCGCTTCACAGAACATTCTCAAGGATAGATCATATGTTGGGCCATGAAACACGCCTTAACAAATTTAAGAAGATAGAAATCATTTCACGTTTCTTTTTCACAACCACGAAGGTATGAAATGAGAAATCAATAAAAGGAAGAAAGCTGAAAAATTCACCAATATGTGGAAATTAAACAACACACTCCTAAGCAACTGATGGACCAAAGAAGAAACCAAAAAGGAAATCAGAGAGTATCTTGAGACAAATGAAAGTAAAAATACAACATACCAAAACTTATGAGATGCAGCAAAAACGGTTCTAAGAGGAAAGTTTATAGTGGCAGATGCCTACATTAAGGGAAAAAAACCTCAAATAAATAAACAACTTAACTTTACACCTCAAGGAATTAGAAAAAGAACAAACTAAACCCAGTTAGGACAAGGAAGGAAAAACAAAGATCAGAGCAGAAATAAATAGAGATGAGAGAAACAATAGAAAAATACTAATGAAACTAATAGGTCTTTGAAAAGGTAAACAAAATTGACAAGCTTTTAGCTAGACTAACCAAGAAAAAAAGAGAGAGGTTTTAAATAAAATTATAAATGAACAAGAGGACATCACAACTGACACTGCAAAATACTGGGTTGGCCAAAAAATTCATTCGGTTTTAAGAAAAAATAAAAGACACTTTTTAATTTTCACCAAGAATTTTATTGAACAATGTGTTCACTAATTGAACAAACTTTTTGGCCAACCCAATACAAAGGACTGTAAGAGGCCACTGTGAAAAATTATACATCAACAAATTGGGTAACCTGGAAGAAAGGGATAAATTCCTAGAAACATATACCCCGCCAAGACTGAATCATGAAGAAGCAGAAAGTCTGAACAGACCTATGAGTAAGGAGACTGAAGCAGTAATCAAAAGCCTCCTAACAAAGAAAAACACTATACCAGATGGTTTCACTGGTGATTCTACCAAACATTTAAAGAATTAATGCCAATCCTCTCAAACTCTTCCAAAAAACTGAAGAGGAAGGAACACTTCCAAACTCATTTTATAAGGACAGCATTACCCTTGATACCAAAGCCAGATACGGACACTACAAAAAAAGGAAACTATAGGCCAATATCCCTGATGAACATAGATCTAAAAATTCTTAACAAAATTCTAGCAAACTGGAATTTAACAGCACATTAAATGATCATACACGATCAAGTGGGATTCATCCCTGGGATGCAAGGATTGTTCAACATACACAAATCAATACATGTGATATACCACATTACTAGAATGAAGGATAAAAAGCATGTGATTTTCTCAATAAATATAGACAAATCAATTGAAAAAATTCAACATTCTTCAATGATAAAAACTCTCAAAACATGGGTATAGAGGGAACATACCTCAACATAATAAAAACCATACATGACAAACTCACAGCTAACATCATACTCCATGATGAAAACCTGAAAGCTTTCCCTTTAAGATTTTGAACAAGACAAGGATGCCCACTCTCACCACTCTTGTTCAATATAGTATTGGAAGTCCTAGCCACAGCAAGTAGGCAAGAAAAATAAATAAAAGTCATATAAATAAGAAAAGAAGTAAAGTTGTCTCTGTAGATAACATGATCTTATATATGGAAAACTGCAAAGACTACAACAAAAAACTGTTAGAAGAACTGTTAGAATTCAGTAAAGTTGCAAGATACAGAAGAGGCATGCAAAAATCACTTGCATTTCTATACACTAACAACAAAAGATCTAAAAGAGAAATAAGGAAATCAATCACATTTACAATAGTATGAAAAAGAATAAAATACTTAGGAATAAATTTAACCAAGGAGGTGAAAGACCTGCACTCTGCAAACTATTAGACACTGAGGAAAGAAACTGAAGAGGACACAAATAATGATACATGTTCATGATCATGAATTAGAAGAACTAATATTGTTAAAACGTCCAAACTACCCAAAGCCACCCATACATTCAATACAATTACCATCAAAATTCCTATGGCATTTTTCACAAAAATAGAAAAAAAAATCCTAAAATTTGTGTGGAACCACAAAAGACTCCTAGTAGCCAAAGCAATATTGATAAAGAACAACAAAGCTGAAAGAATCACACTGCCTGATTTCAAACTATTTTACAAAGTCACAGTAATCAAAACAGTATGGTACTGGCATAAAAATGGACACACAGACCAATGGAACAGGATTTGAGAGCCCAGAAATCAACCTGTGCATATACAACCAACTAATATTTGACAGAGGAAAAGGAGAGCCAAGAATACTCAATGTGTAAAACATAGTCTCTTCAATAACTGGTGCTTGGAAAACTGTATATTCACATGCAAAAGAATGAAATTAGACCCCTGTTTTAAAACACTCACAAAAAATTAACTCAAATTGGATTCTAGACTTAAATATAGGACACATGAAACTATAAAACTGCTAGAAGAAAACATGGAGAAAATCTCCCTGACAATTAGAAACAATTTCTTGGATATGAGACCAAAAACATAGGCAACAAAAACAAAAATAAACAGTTGGGACTACATCAAATTGAAAGCTCTACAAAGAAAAAGAAACAGTTAACTAAATGAAGAGTCAATGTATGGAAGAGAAGAAAATATTTACAAACCATATAACAGGGAAAGAGTTAATAACCAAAATATACAAAGAACTCATACAACTCAATAACAAAAACACAAATTATCTGATTGAAAAGTGAACCTAGGATCTACATAGACAATTTTCCAAAGAAGACATACAGATGGCCAACAGGCACACAAAAAGATGCTCTACATCACTGATCATCAGGGAGATACAAATCAATTCAGAAATAGGTCTGCATGAATAAGGATACAATGGGCTTTTAACAAAGGTGCAAACAGAATTAAATGGAAAAACTACAGTGCTTTCAACAAATGGTGCTGGAACAACTGAATATCCACATGAAAAAAAATTAAACCTCAACTTATACCTCACATCTTATTCAACAATTAACCCAAAATGGATCATGACCCCAAGTGTAAAATGTAAAACTATAAAACATTAAAAAGAAAATATAGAAGAAAAATTTATTGATCTTGTGTTATAAACAGTTGTTAGGTTTGACACCAAAAGTATGATTACGCTTTTCAAAAAAGAAACAAATTGGGTTTTATTAAAATTAAAAACTTTTTTCTCTGCAAAAAGAATATTAAGAGAATGAAAGAACAACCTAAAGATTGGGAGAAAATGTTCACAAATCATATATCTGACAGAGACTTGTCTGTAAAGTATATTAAAGTCTCTCAAATCTCAACAGTAAGAAAACCAACAACATAACATAAAATGGACAAAAAATTTAAACAGATACCTAGCCAAAGAAAATAGAAAATATATGGATGGCAAATAAGCACACAGAAAGATGCTCAACATCATTAGTAATTAGCAAAATACCAATTAAAACTGAAATGAGATATCACTATATACTTATTATAATATATGAAATTAAAAAGAAGGAGGAGGTCGAGGAGGAGGAAAAGAAGGAGAAAGAAAGAAAAAAGGAAAATAAACTGACAATACCAAATACTGGCAAGAAAGCAGAGCAACTGGAAATCTCATACTTTACTGGTGGGAATGCAAAATGATACAGTAACTCTGGAAAACAGATCGACAGAGTGAATTTTATTATATATAAATTTAAAAAGTATTTTAAAAGATAGAAACAGGATTATAACTAGAGGAGGATGTGGGGACAAGTGAGTTTTTTTTAAAGATGGGAGATAAAATGAGGAAGAAAGAGCAAAGAATTCTAGAGCAATTTCTTCAAGTAGGCAAGAAAAAAAAAGGACCTTCACAAGACAGAGATGCTGACATTTGCTAGCATATGTCAGCAAATGCTGACATTTATGCTAGCATAAATGGTTTACCAGAGTAAACAGAGAAGGCAGAATAGATGGGGAAAGACACAAGTAGGTGAGTAGATGTAGTGGCTGGCTTAAGCTCTCTGCTGATTGCTTCTATTTTTCTCAGTGAAATAAGAGACTAAGAATGATGCTGGAGAAGGATGTGTTATATGAAATTATCATCTAAGAGTGTGGGAGAGTGAATAGACTAGTGTGGACAGACTATAGGTAGATTCAAGAAATACTGACTCAATAATGGTGCAAACATCTGGAAACTACTGTCATCCAGCAAAAAGATGTGGTTTTAGTCTTAAAAAGAGAACTTCTAAAATACAGTAGTATTAAGTGGGACAAAAACCTGTATTCATGATAATTAGTTCTAAATAAAGACAAGTTTCTGGTATTGGAAACTAAAGAAATAATCTTCCAAGATACTAAACATCTAGATATAGTCTTATGTAAATATTTAAAACAACAGAAGTCACATAAACAGAAATATCAGCAACCGAAAGGTACCCCAACTGATTATTTATAACTGAAATGGAAACCAGTCAATCATACAACATAAAACATAGCACAGGTTTGCAAATAAAAATATATTAAAGACAAAGCACTTATTTGGAGGAATTTATTTAAAACAAGCCACATTAGATTCAAACTTCACTATGCCTATAATTCGGCTTTTTTATTTTAATTTTATTTATTTACTTATTTTTAAAATTAATTTTTATTGGAGTATAGTTGCTTTACAATGTTGTGTTAGCTTCTTGCTGTACAGCAAAGTGAATCAGTCATACATATACATATATTCACTCTTGATTTCCTTCCCATTTAGGTCACCACAGAGCATTGAGTAGAGTTCCCTGTGCTATACAGTAGGCTCTCATTAGTTATCTATTTTATACATAGTAGTGTATATATGTCAGTCCAAATCTCCCAATTCATCCCACCAACCCCGCCTTCTCCCCTTGGTAACCGTAAGTTTGTTCTCTACATCTGTGAATTTTAGAGGTGAGAAACACTTAAGAAGGATATGCAGAGCAATTAATACAAGTATACCTGGTATATGCATCTAGAAATAATGTAAATTAAAAATTAACAGGAATATCCTGGACGTGGTAGAAAAAAGAATCATGCGTCATTATTATTCCAAGGACATTCCACTTGGAGTCCACAGAGAAAGAAAGAGAATTAACTGCCAGGCAGCATCTAGTCCCAAACAACCACCTTCAGAAGCAAACTGTTCTTACTGTATCCAGAAACCATCCCCAAAGATTTAGAGGAGGGATTTGAAAGGTATGTGAAATGAGGCTTGTCATATGGTTAGAGGAAGATAGCCAAAGTGTCTTAGGGAAGCATCCAAATTTATCACTGCCAAATTGTCCTTGTAAATTATAAAATCACATAAGGAAATCTGGCTTATCCACTTCCATAAGCATTACTATTAAATAAATAAATGATCTATGGAAGACATGCTCTGAAAGTCACATTAGAATAATTTAGAAAAATGACAAAAGAATGATTAGCCTGCCCAAGTTAGTTGTCTTTTTCTATCTACAGAAAAGTCAACTGATAAATATAAGAAAGAAAAACATACAATTCTCTAAAACACCCCCTCCCCCTCCCTGCTACTGGCTACCAGCAAAAGCATTTGCCTTCACTTTTGGACACGTAGCTAAAGGAGAGAAAACTATTAACTTTTAATATGTTATCACTACAGAATATTTTAGGATTTTATTATATAAAAATGAAATCATCAATGGTACCAAATAATCTGCCACTCAATTCCTTCTCAGTATTACTTTTTATGTAGTTTATTGTTCATTTTGCTTCTCAAAGTAATGAATATGGCCTTATACAATATGAGTTCCACTATACTCAACTTGGTAGGCAGTGTTGACCAACTGTTTTAAGCAAGAGGTGACATTGCTGTAACGCTCTAAGTAATATAAACTCCCATGTGCTGACTTATTTGGCACTGCACTATGCAACTAAAAGCCAAACATTTAATGGAAACAAACAAGGAGGAATGTCAGACAAGGACATAAAGTGATAAAGGCATTCCATGCTAAATAATAGAGAACATCCTGCAATTGTTTCTTCAGTTTTGCTGATGAATATAACCAATGGTAAAGTTCTTATACTGAAAGATATGCTATTGAGAGTCCTTTATCTATGGTTGGGGGGAAGGGGAAGCAGTGAATTACCTCATTCTTAGCCTATAATTAAGAAAAACAACAGCTCTCTTTAAAATTATTTTTCCGTGATTTAAAGTCTTCTGTTTTAATTGATGTTCACTGGATATCGCCTCAGCAATTAACAGACAGTGCTTATCTGTTTTATTCCTTATCTGACTTAAAATGCTTTACTGACAACTCAAAGCTTACCCACTCACCCCCGCCCCCTCCCTCTGCAAACCCCCACTCTCTCTCTCTCTCATGAGCACATGCACTAATACTCAGCTACTTAAAAGCATGACTGAACATTCAGAGACTATTTATTAATTGAGCCAATCTAATTTAAAGGCCAGATTTTCATCTTCTTTTTGTTTTCACTTTGCATTTTTAAAACTTTATGGCAAAGAGGATCTTTGGGTAAGAGGGTAGTAGATGCTGCAAAAGCCTTTTCTCCTTCAGCATCTTGCTATGTTTCTTCACATGACAAATTTTTAACTGATACTGACTTATTCCTCCCAAAGCTCTGACTGAAAATGTTAATAGATTCACTGGGATAGATTGATGGCCAAGGAAGAATTTTTAACAGTCAACAACAACTAAGGATTGCCTCCTAGGATGACAGCATGGGTCCTATCCCCCACTAAGGACATAAAGCAAAGTCGGGAGGCAGATATCAATATGTGCTTTTAAAAGTGTAATTGATAAAAACATAGATAATTGATAAAAACAGCAGTCCCAAATCTAGAATTTAGGTTTCAATTCCAAACAGTCATTTACATTATTTGGACACACATTTTCCCCACAGAAACAATGTTATAGGTGGTGTTTCAGCTCATAAAATTCTTTTCAACATACATTCAAATAGTTCATCATTTTATTTAAACATATGATATTAACTAGGACAATTCAGTTACCAATAGCTAAAATGAACTTTCACAGGCACAGAAGGAAAATTTATCATAAGGAGAGAGCGATGTTTTATGCAATCCTAAGACATGGGAGTATAGCTGAGTTTTAGGAAGAATTAGAGTCACTTTGGCTTTCTCTCCAACTCTAGTCCCTACTTATGTTCGTGAATCTGCTGTATTCTTTTCTTTTTCTTTGCAGACAGCTTTTCTAACACTAAAACTGCTGCATGGAGCACAGACAATAGTGGGGCAAAATGGAAATCAGGCAGATCAGAGCTCTGGTCTTTAATCCTCTTGTTTTCAGAGAGGACAAAATTCACAAATGATAACAGATTCAGAGAAGGCAGGACTGAGAGAGGGTATGGAAATAGTAGGTGGAAGTAAGAGAAGTTGTAAGTACTGTAAATAGACAAGGGGAAAGGAAACTGGAGATGACAGAAATAATGGAGGTGATATTAGGGAAGGAAAGTACGGTACATAAGACTCTCCAAATTCATTCATGAACTTACCTAAATTTAGGTAGGCTAGACATGATTTACTAGGCAGAAGTATGCAGTGAGAAAATTCCTGGTTAGGATCCAAGAGTCCAGGTTTTTTGGGTGACCTATACCCTAGACACTTCACCATCTTTTGGGATTTGTTCCCTCACATGGAACTGTGCGAGAGGACTTCTAAAAAGCCTTCTAGCTCCTATTCATTCTTATTCTAAATAAAAGTGACAGAACTAAAGATCATACTTTTGTTCTAGAAGTCAATCCAGTTACCATTACAGATGCTCTGAAGACTCAACAGAAATGAAGTTCACAACAAAAAAAAGCTCTGAACCTCATCAGGAAGTATACTGAGCCAAACAGAAAAAATTCTATCCTGATTAAAAACTCATAAAGAATTCACACCAGAAGTGCCATATAACTTTCTGGTTAATGAACCTCGAAACAAACATAATGAAGCTGGAGAAGGTCCAAATACACAAAATTAAAATGATAAAAGATGTCAGTTTGAATACAGACAAAAATAATTAAGATTCTTCCTTATGAAAGGATTAAGATTAAGAATCCATGGAGATAAATATCCTGACAACTTGGATAAGGTAAGTATGAATTTCTTCAATTTATCCCAAAGTATTAGAACTAGGCCCTCTCTTGAAACTTAAAAAGGCAATTTTAGGACAAATCTTTTATATAATAATGGCCCAACATGAAGAGTGTCTCCACTTAATCAGAAAATATAAATTCAGAAGAGTGTGGAATTAAAAAATCAACAAAGCAAAGAAACTCTGCTGGAGTTTTAGGAAAATTCTCTTAGAAATCACTTTTTAAAAAACAAAATTCTACTAAAGTAAGAAGAAAACAGTAGAATGGTTTCTCAACACCATGAAAACAAAGTATACCTTTTATAGTCTGAGTAAATAACACCTTTAAGAAAAGCTCTCTAATTTTTGAACTGTCATTAATTTTTTTTTTTAATTTATATATTATTTATTTATTATTTATTTTTGGCTGTGTTGGGTCTTCGTTTCTGTGCGAGGGCTTTCTCTAGTTGCGGCAAGCGGGGGCCATTCTTCATCGCGGTGCGCGGGCCTCTCATTATCGCGGCCTCTCGTGTTGCGGAGCACAGGCTCCAGACGCGCAGGCTCAGCAGTTGTGGCTCACGGGCCTAGTTGCTCCGCGGCATGTGGGATCTTCCCAGACCAGGACTCGAACCCGTGTCCCCTGCATTGGCAGGCAGATTCTCAACCACTGCGCCACCAGGGAAGCCCTGAACTGTCATTAATTTTTAAACAATTGTTATATGACGTGTGGATATGGCAATGACAGGGCACAAGATGCCCTCGATGCTGCCACAGGCACTTAAATTACCAATGACCAACAGAGCCAGAAAATTGGTAGAAGGACTATATAATTTTATAGGCTCATCAGTTACTCTGTCACGTCCCTCAGTAAACAAGGGAGTAACTTTCTGACTTAGAAGCCTAGAACTAGAGCCCACAAAATGTGCTTGTTAGAAATCAATATGATTGTAAAAAAAAAAAAAAGATGAATTCTTGAACTTCAGTTAAACATGAAGGATTGAACACACTTTGTTTCCATTGCTCTCTTGTGAAGTTCATTAAAATGGTAGTGAAAAGATTTAAAGAGGTCCATAAGAATAAAGTGAACAGAAGAAGGAATGACAGTGATCCAATTCTGGAAGCTAGATGGAATATTAGAGAGCAAGAAAACCCCTGAATGGAGGAAATGAGAAGCTGGCTGTTTTGGACCTCAGAACCCAAGAGATTCTCAGAAATTGAGAGGCATCATGCAATTGGATTTGATATAGAAGGACTGCCAAAAAATTTTGCAAAGAAGCTGTAAAATACACAGATTCTGTCCTCCACCCCCACAGATGGCTTGGAGAGGTTAAATCTATAGGATCCCAGGCAAATTGAAAAAACAGAAGGATTTAGTGAATGTCTATATACTGAACAATGAGATGCATGGGTCCCTTTTCCCTTTTGTCTTCAAGAACACCAGCAGACACTTTATATCTCCCAGACAACAGATAAAAGTGGTCATTTCTGAAGTAAGTGATCAGCATAATTTGGGGGAAAGGGGTGACCTACAATAACTGTAAAAATTGCATCCCTGTAACAGCCAAGCCAAGGAAGCCTTCAGTGAAGACCATCAATCAGCAGCCTATGTCTCTGCTGCAAACAAACACAAACTGACACACACAACTCCCAGTCAGCTTTCCAGCACCTCGCTCTTAAATGTAAATAGGTAGACAAGGAACATCAGACATTTCAGAACTGTCTACATGAAACAAAGACCAAAATTACTGGGAAGGCAAAAATTGATTTCATAAAGAGAGCCAGATATTTTAATTATTTTCTTTGCAAAGGGAAGAGAAAAATACTATATTTATGAAAAAAGAATGGCAAATTTTTAAGGAACACTCAAAGATCAAGAAAAAGCCCTTGAAAATTAAGAATCAGATAGAAGAGATGACAAACTTAAGAAGAGTTAGAGGATATGGTTAGGGCCCTGGCCCTCCAGAAAGCAGGGCAAAGACAGAAACAGAAAACAGAAAGGGAAAAAGGAAACTCCCAAGAATCAGCCCAGAATGTCCACAAGCCAAGAAACGGGAGTGCCAGAAAGAGAAAGCAGAGGAAAGAGAGTGAAGAAAATTATCAAATAAATAATTTAGAAAATGTTCCATAATGAAAAGGTTAAGTTTCCGTATTACTAGTGCTCAATACAATAGGTAGAAGAAGACTCACACTAAGGCACAAGCATATCATCAGGAAATTTCTCTACACTGGGGACAAAAAGAATATACTACAAGCTTTCTAAGAGAAAAATAAATAAATAAAATGGGGCAAAACAAAGGATCAAGCATCAGAATGGCATTAAACTTGTGACTGGAAGCAAGAATACAATACAGAAACACCTTCAAAATGCTGACAGAAAATTATTTCCATCCTCAATGAACGCTTAGGTAAAAATAAGGATATTTTTTGATATATAGGGCATCAAAAATGTATCTTCCACGCATTATTTTTCAAGATGTTAGAGGAGGTATTCTACCAAAATTAGAGAATAAGCCACCATATTAGTTTCCTATTGGTGCTGTAACAAATTACCACAAACGTAGTCGTTTAAAACAACACAAATTTATTATCTTACAGTTCTAGAAGTTGGAAGCCTTAAATTGAAAGTGTAGGCAGACTTGTGTTCCTTCTGGAGGCTCTAAGGGAAAATATGTTTCCTTGCCTTTTCCAGCTTCTAGAAGCCATCTGCATACTGTGGCTCATGGTCCCTTCCTCTATCTTCAAAGCCAGCAGCATAACATCTCTCTCTGACTCTGATAGGACTCTGCTGCTTCCCTCTTACATAGACTAAGGTAATTACACTGGACCCATCGGGATAATCCAGAATAACCTCCTCATCTCAAAGTTCTTAATTATGTCTATAAAGTTTCTTTTGCCATATCAAGTAGCGTATACACAGGTTCTAGCAGTTTAGGATGTGCACACCTTTGAGGAGGTCATTATTCATCCTACCATGATACCCAAGAAAAAGGAAGACATTACATCCAAGAAACAGCTCCAATTAAAAAAATAGTAAAGTGGAATCTCAGAATGATGAAAAATCAACCAGTTCAGATTAGAGCAAGTGGATGGAAAGCTTACAGAGAAATGTTTCCAAGAAGTTGAAACTGATAAACTACTTAATGGATTTGAACGTTTGAAAGGAGATTTATAGTTCTGAGGAAGAGTTTGCATATGAATTAATGATAGGTTGGTACAAAAACAAATCAAATTTTAAAATGAGTCAATCGTTAACACTTGGGAAGAGAAAAGGATATACAGGAAAGGAAATGTAATCATTGTAAACCACATGGCCCATACGTGAAAATATTTACATCATTCATCATCACAGTGTGAACTCTGAACCATTAAATCTCACGATCTAATTTATAATAGATCTAGATTGACTAACAGATCTAAACTGATCTAATTAAAACTAATGATGTATCTATTTTTAAAAGAAAGTGGGAGAGAGGAGATATGGGAGGAGACAATAATGTAAATATATTTTCAAAAGAATAAATCAGTACATAATATATAAAACTGAAAAATCAAGAAACAATGTATAAACTCATTATTTTGAAGTAATGGAGGCAAAAACTTAAGAAAGTAACAAAGGTTGAAAGCAGTTATCTCTGAGATGTGGGAACCATAGGTGGGGCAGGTGCAACAGAACACACCTTTTTCCTTTTTTAAGCTCTTTTAGAACTATGAGACTTCTTAAACTTTGTATATAGATAACCTAATAAAAATGAAATTTAAAAAATGCCCTTTGTTGTATTAAATTGAATATATGTGACTTTGGATCTTTATCCTCAAAAAGAGAGAGAAAGAGAGAAAGAGAAGGATAAACTCCAGAGAGAAAAGAGACTTGGAAGTTGCTTTTCTCCATTTAACTGGGATAAAATA
The DNA here is from genome assembly GCF_028021215.1 of Eschrichtius robustus. Classification (NCBI taxonomy): domain Eukaryota; kingdom Metazoa; phylum Chordata; class Mammalia; order Artiodactyla; family Eschrichtiidae; genus Eschrichtius; species Eschrichtius robustus. The sequence goes on along the minus strand of NC_090825.1, from coordinate 108,548,237 downwards.
AGAGGATGTTTCACCACCGTTTGGTTTTGTTTTGGCTTTGAAGGCTTTCATTTTGTTTACAAACTTTTTGGTACATTTGGAAACACTTATTTCTAATTCTTAATAATAATGAATAAAATACTAACTATTCGCTTCTCAGCTCCAATGTCACCTCCTCTGTAAGGTATTCCCAGGCCATCCACTGATGTAGTATCACTCCAGAGGTACAGTAAAACCACCTTGCTTTATTTCCCTCATAGCTCTGACCATTGTCTGACACCTTCTTGTTTGCTACTTGGTTTACTTGTCTATTAACATTTGCCTCTTTTCTCTGAATGTAAAGTCCAATAGGGCAAGGCTGGTCTGCCATGTCCACTGATCTATCCCCAGCATCCATTAAGACTGCTGGTCCACAGTAGGACCCAATTAATATTTAATGAGATATTCATGTACTGTTATGTGACTTAGTTCTTCCCTCATCTCCTCTCCCAATTATTTCTAAAACTATATCATTGGAAAATGTATTCATTTTAAACCTACCCCAGAGATCAAACCACATTTAAGAGGTGGAGTTCAGGACTAGAAATTCTACTGCCTGGCTAGGATTCTGGTTCCTTCAGTTTTTAGCTATATAGACTAGAGGTTAACCTCCTTTCTAGGACTTGGATATCTCTACAGATGTAAAATGGTGTTATTTATTACAGCTATGTCACAGGATTTCTTGAGGATTATTTACTTCATTTTTGGTATAAGAGAAAAGATGGGTTATTCCTTCCTTCTCATCCTTAACAATCTGAGGAAGGCCAAGTTTACACAGAGTTGAGAAAATGGTTTGGCAAATGCTGAGCAATTTTAAGGTACAGAAATAGCCACAGCAGACCTTTAAAAATTTTTTTGAAGCTCAGGAAATATTTTTGCTAGTGATCCACATAATCTAGGTGTAATGTGGCTCAGGAAGAGTTTCTAATCAAGTGCATCTTAAACAAGCGCTCAGGTAAGAAGCGGTCAACCTGACCTGAGAGTTTATGCAAAGTATAACACTGAAAAGGAAAAATCCAAAAATTAGGAGAGGAAAACAAAAGTGTCTAAAAAAAGGGAATTTGATATCAGAATAGAAATAGTGAACCTGAAAGATAATTAACACAAGACAGGTAAACAAGAAATATCAGCAAATAATTGGTAACAGAGATTTACAAGAAAGCAATAATGACATTATTAATAATATGATTGAGAAGACATCAGAGAGACTAAAGAAAACAAAAGGGCTAAGTTGTACTAAATAAAGCCATGATAAGTTGCAGCATGTCATGGTCCGGTGAAGAGTATATTATATGGACAAGGAAAGGCTCACCTGGTTCTTAACTGTTGCGCCATGGCATGACTTGTTCTCGAGGGTAAAAGACAACAAGGGTAGCTCTGATTAAAAAAAAAAATGCCCTGGGGATTTCCACAACATCCCAAGGCAGAGGCAAAGGAATGCTTTGAACTAGGAAACAAATAACCAGAGCCAATGAATTTTCTCACAAGTAAAATATCTAATTTCCTGCAAATATCCCCAGAATCTGAGGCAAGAGAGGAAAACATTTTTTCCCTTCCTATGATGCATCATCACAAATAACTAAATAATCCCCACTGGCAGAGCACAATCTACAGATGTATGTCTTAAGGAGACAACAAGAGTTGAGATATTTGCAGCAATTCAAGATACCATAGGCTCTGGGATTCCCCAAAGGTGATTGTTTAGTTGGGATAAAATTACTTTTCATTTGTTTGTAACCCACAGGCCAAACTACATGAAAAAAATACTGAGTCGCTTCTGTTTTGCCAGGAAAAATTACATTCATTCTGCCATCCATTGAGTGACTGCGACTTTGACACGATTTTAAGAGTTAGGCTCTTATTCAGTGCCTACTGGGGTTTGCTGCTATTAAAGTAAGATTATTGGGCTTCCCTGGTGGCGCAGTGGTTAAGAATCTGCCTGCCAATGCAGGAGACATGGGTTGGAGCCCTGGTCTGGGAAGATTCCACATGCTGCAGAGCAACTAAGCCTGTGCGCCACAACTACTGAGCCTGCGCTCTAAGAGCCCGTGAGCCACAACTACTGAAGCCCGTGCACCTAGAGCCCATACTCCTCAACAAGAGAAGCCACTGCAATGAGAAGCCCACACACAACAACGAAGAGTAGCCCCCGCTCACCGCAACTAGAGAAAGCCCGCGCGCAGCAACGAAGACCCAACGCGCCAAAAATAAAATAAAAATAAATAAATAAATAAATAAGATTATTATGAACATTTTGTTAGAGTAGTTGTCTTCACAAATGAGTATGAAGCAGGAGGACGCAGGATGCTTTAGGGAGTTCAGTATTCACCCACAAAGTAAATACTTACAGAACATCTGCCTTTTACAGGGTGTTATGTAACATACTGGGGAATTAGTAGTAAATTAGAAAATACCTTTCCTTCATGGAAGATCCAATTCAATGGGGAAAAGAAACAAGTAAACAGACAATTAGAGTTGCTAAGTGCTAAAGGGAAGTTACTGCCAGGTCTTAGTGAGGTTTTTATTCATCTGACCTTTGCCTCAGAGGCCCAATGACTCCATCTAGGCCACACACCACTGAGCACACAGCATACAAGGCAGGACAGCTCAGCAACTCAGAAACTCAGATGAGACTTATTAACACCAGTAGAGAAATAACTCAAATATATCTCTTACTGATACTGGCTCAAAAGTATCAGCACTGAATATTAAATAAATAATTATAATGGTATTTGAAATTAGTAAGACAGGACTCTCGGTTGGGTGCTTTTCCAACATGGACACAGAAAGGGACAGCCAATAATAAAGGGTGAGTACTGTACAGAAGTGGAGGCAATAGACTGACAGTAGCCTCTCTCTCCCATCACCTCCCCCAGCCTCCCTTTACCCAACGCCAACAATTTCTGCTTGTGTAATAGAGAATCAAAGGGAAATTTTCAACATAAGCAATCTTTCACATGCTGTGGCTCAACTCTCTCCTTGACACCTTGCTATTGTAAACATTGCAAAGTGTAGACTAGGTCAACTAGAAGTAAACTGTACTGTAATGTTGTGATTTTTTAAATTTTTTAGTTTGGTTATTTATTATGTCCTTCTGTTTTATACAGTATTTGTGTTGTGCAGACATGTATGATAGTCAAATGTGATAAATTTTGAAGACAAGGTTTGAGATAGAAAAGGTTTCCAGGCCTATGTCAACTGAAAATTCTGATAAAATTAGTGATAAATAATGATTATCTTCTGAGTCATTTTGCTGCTCTACTACAATAAGAGACAGTCGAAAAATTTCTTTATAATGAAAGCTACTTGTCCATGAGTTTTAAATGGGCCAAGTTACTCTTCCATTGCATGCGGTCTGGGGCAGAGCTTCCAATTGCTGCGGTAGCTCCAGAAAAATTGAAAAAAACAGTTAACCACGAATTACAGACATTTAATAAGATGCTGATTATTTTAAATGGCAATTGGAAATCCAAAACAGAGTAAAGCTTTCAGTAAAAAAGCTCAGGAAACAACTTATTTAGTGATAGAACTTATTTCCCTAAAAAGGAAAAGACATAGAATTGATGTGAACATAAGACTAATATATAAAATTATAGTAAAAATGTTAGGGCAAAGATGCAGTATGAGAGGCTGAAAAAGTTCCACTCTCAAACAGTACAAGTCAATGACTTATTGAAAACACACCACATGAGGCAAGAGGTGTTGTATAGTATATTAGAAAGCAACTGCTTCTTTCTCCAGGTTGATGAGTCAAATTATTTCATCAATAAATTCATGCTATATAGCATTTGTAAGATTTGTACATGATGGTGAAATTTAAGAAAATGTTATCTGCTGCAAAAAGCTGCCCTGAGGGTGAAAATAATGTCCTGGAATTAGGCAGTGGTGTGGTTGCACAATCACATGAATATACTAAAAGTCACTGAATTTTACAATTTGAAATGGTGGATTTTATGGTGTGTTACTTATACCTCAATTTTTAAAAAAGCTGCCCCTAACAAGCAAAGGCCAAGATTAAATGATGAAAAAATTTCAGACCTAAAATATGGTTTCCTCTATCCTTCACCCTGTACTCCCACAGAATTCTTTTTCTCTATTATGGTCCTTATCAAGGTTGTCCTGTGGTATAGTTAACTTGGTATTTCTCCAAGCAGATTTTAATTGTGCTCAAGGATGTTTATATCTAACACATATTTCTTCTGGCCGAGTATTAACCAGGAATATTAACTAGTTTCTATTTTTGCCTGGGTGGCTTTGTAATATTCTAACTGTACTTATTCAACCTTCAGGTAACAAGAAATTAGCCCAGCCCAATCTTTTTCCTGCTAAAAGCATGAGGTTATGAGATGTGCTTTTCTAACCAAGGTTAGCTCTTTGGCCAAAGAGATCAGATACTTCACTCTGAATCACTGTGATGGTTAATTTTATGTGTTAACTTGATTGGGCCATGGTGGTCAAATATTTGGTTAAATATATTATAGGTATGTCTGTGAGAGTGTTTCTGGATGAGATTAACATTTGAATTGGTAGACTGAATAAAGCAGATTGCCCTCCTCAGTGTGGGTGGGCCTCATTCAATCTGTTGAAAGCCTAAATAGAATAAAAGGGCTGAGTAAGAATTTTCTCTCTCTCTGCCAGAACACTGGCCTTCTCCTGCCTTTAGCCTCAGACTTGGACTAGAACTTATACTATATTATCTCCTCATTCTCAGGAGACTCAGACTAGAAGTAAACCATCATCTCTTCTGGGTCTCTAGCCTGTTGACTACAGCTCTTGGGACTTCTCAGCCATCATAACTGCATGAGTTAATTCCTTATAATAAATCTCCTTGTTCCTATCTATCTATCTATCTGATTGGTTCTGTTTCTCTGAGGAACCCTAACTAATACATTCATCCAGGGAGACTGAGTTGGTCTCTAGTATAGTGATATATGTGTAGATGAAGCCAACTGATGGCCATGAGGTGCAGGGGGTGAGTAAAGAACCTGGGTCAGGCCAGACCTTTGTTTTCCTCATCCTCTAGGTGTAGCTAAATCAGGAGAATGCCCCCAAACTGATGCAACTCCAATAAACATTTTAGTTCTCCAAGCCACTCATCTTCCTAAGCATAAATGCCACCCCAGCTTGTTCCAGGGTTATCCAAATTAATGAGACATAACACTTGGGTACCCAAAGGATTCTGGTGGGTATTTCATATATGAACAACCAAAAGTATGGTAACAATGGCTAAAGGTAAGCTTTTCTTTTAGAGAATGTATCTGTTTTCCTCCACACTCTTACAACTTTCACCTCCCAATGGAAGGCTTCAGACCACCACCAAAGTTAAACAAAAAGGCAAGACATGCCTGCTCTGCCCTAAATATCCCAACATGTATGTGGTTTTTCAAGAAAATTCCAATTTTGAGTCTCTTTTTTTTTTTTTTGGCCGCACCACGCAGCATGAGGAACTTCTCGGACCAGGGATCGAACCCGCCCCCTGAAGTGGAAGGGCAGAGTCTTAACCACTGGACCACCAGGGAAGTCCAGGAAAATTCCAGTTTTGAAAAAGAGATAATATAGCACAAAATATGAGATTACAGACTATCTCAGAGCGCTGAGAGAGTGGCCTGTCAGCAGAAAGAACCCAAAATTTTGCTGGAGGGGAAAAATGAAATACTTGTCAGGTAAATGTGGCTTTCTCACTTCCAGAATCCTGCTCTGAACTCTGACACTTCCCTCTTCACACTAGCGAGGTGAAGTTTTTCTTGTGCTAGAGTAGGGTTTGGGGAGAACCACTAGGTGAGAAAGCCACAAACTTGCAGCTCTTACCCAATGCAATAACAGTCTTTCAAAAGTATTTTTTTTCTCAGTTTCTATCTGCTTTTGGACATTTATCAGTGCCTTCAACCAACTGTCTTTAATAATATTGTCCAGTTTTTTTAAAAAATTATTGTTTATGTAAGAAACTGCCCCAGGTGTTTTCACCACCATTACTGGAATTCCCATTTCTATTTAACTTTGTAATTCATTTAGAAGAATTCAGCTATTAAATGTGTCCCTTAATTCTTACCAATGACCACAGTATTACACAGTTATCTTCATGAGAAGCAGAAGTTAGCAGAAGAAGGAATGAGGAGGTGAGAGGGAAAACTTTCTCAAAAAGAGAGACTGAAGAATTCTTACACAATGATGTCATCCTCACCAATAATATATAACTGTGTCAAAGTAGTCTGAGAAGCTAGAGAATTAACTAATAAGGTTCCTAAACCTTTGTCAACCTCTATACCCTTCATTTCTGCTGCAGTTTTAAAATAATAATTTCTCTTCCTCCCATGAGACAAAGTTACTCTTAGGCAGAACTTGATGTTTCTAAAGGGCATGTCTTAATCTCTGTAGGAAGTGTTTTTGCCACTTGAAAAAGCTTCTCAGAATATGCTGTCTGAGCTGCCCCGCTGAAGTGGCTTGCTCTCCATCCTCAACCTAGTTGATAATGATAGAGGAATTGTTCTCAGACCATTTCATCCAATTAGATTCAATGATGAAAACAAAAGGAGAAGAGAGAGAAAAGACTGTGTGTCTTATATTCAGGCTTCCTGTGTTCAAAATTGGTAACATGTCTTTTTTGCTGAATGATTTTATACAAATCACTAAAATTCCCTAAGCCTCAGCTTCTCCTTTTATGAACTAGAGAAAAAAATAGTACCTATCTCCAAGAATTCTGCTGAGGTTTAAATGAAATAAGCTACCTAAAGCACTCAGTACATTGTCTCATGGCACAAAGTAATAACTCAATAGTCATTAGCTATAATATTAAGGAAAGGGAAAAAATAAAGGGAAAGTTACCAATATTCATCTCTGTTTCAGCAAGGCAGAAAATCTGAAAAGACTAGAAAAAAGCTTGCTGATTTGGAGCTACTGAGAGAGGGACAAAAGGAGAGAAGCCATCTGGTTCATTTATATAATTGCCTGCAGTCCCTCACTGCTACCTAGCACTGTTGGATCTCTTCTGCTCTGATCACCAAGAACACTCATAATATCTTCACAGTCCCACTAGGGGTTCAGCATGTAGTTTGGGAAACAATGACCTAGAAAATAAAATCAAAGCCATAGCAGCTTCAGTACTGGAAGCAATTCTCAAAGTCTGAAGTTCTACTTTTTGCCAATATCATCTTTTTCATATTAACACTGACAAAACCTTGGCTTACTAATCTTCTTATCAGGGCATTTCTTGGATGCTTTCCTGTTATGCCAATATAATATAACATGTCAGTGTTTGCATACACCACTACACCTTGACTGAAGCATTTTAAGAAACTGAACATGTTTTTTTGGCTTGCAAATATTTTAAGGGTATTTTCATAGCTCCCGTTAAAAAGTTTTAACAAAAAAAGTCTGCAGCTAAAAGTTCACAGACATAGAAAGAATAAAATAATAAACAAATGGCATATTCCATTTAAAAAATTAATTCACATTGTCAGAGTCCTTTCTCCAATCTTTGATTCCTGCGTATCAATTCAAAGGAAGAATATTTCATAAAATAAGTTCCAAGTGCTCTCTTTCTCCAAGTAAGTTTACCACTACTCAATGCCTGGAGATTTTGCAGAGTATGAACCAAACCAGAGACAAAAGATTATTTCTAGGACATTGAATGCCCCATGATAAAATTGTTAACCTAACTCTAATTTCTCAGTTCAAAAATATAGAGAGATCTGTCATTTTAGTTTGGCATTATCCCAAATCACACTAAAAGAGCAAAACCTTCAGAAAACACAAACTAATACCAAGAACCAAACATTACATTTGAATGAAAAAGGGGAGGTACAACCTTTATAATATTGCCTGTGTCATATTACAAAAGTTCCTAGCAAGACTGGAATTTCTGTGTTATATATACATTCTCCCAATTCCATTAAATAATTCTATGTCTGTTAAAAATCTCAAATATTTTCATATAAAATCAAATAGAGAAAGCACATAAAGCTACAGACATTTCAAATTTATTATTTAACATTTGTATTATATGTTCTATGTATTAGGCCATGTTCTCAGTGTTCTTAAAATATTAACTCAATATTCCGAACAATTCTACGGGGTAGATATAATTTTTATCATTCCCATTTAGAGATGAAGAAACAGACACAAAGCTAAAGATGAGGTATGAAGAGGTTAATTAAAATTAATTCCAAATAAAAAACCTAGTTCAATAGAAGAGTTATGCAGTAGAAATATGACCATCACTCTCACTCCCAACCCTTCTACTACCAACTGCAGCCTTAAGTAGTTGCTTAATATTTTAAATTCTTCTGAAGGAAAATGTGTCTATGTGATGAATGTCCTCGAGATAAAACCAGATTTCTTCATGTGTTTATTTTCAACCCCAAGGAAGCAAATTCCCTAGTAAGTATAAAATTTAAAGCCAATTATCCTTTAAATGTTGCTTTAGTACAATTCAGCCTCTTCTTCCACACAGCAGACCATGGCTTCAATTCTCCTCTGCTTTCACTCACCACCAGTAAATATCTTGTCTCTCACTATTCCATAAAATATGAGAAGTTCTTTCATGACTTCAGAGGAAGAAATAAATCACATATTTAAACGTAAAATATATTTAAATTAAAATGAACTTCTTGTTAAAAGCTGTAATATAGAATGGCATGGGTTTTTTCTCAGTTCATACCTAAGGCAGATGTCCCTTTACCTTAATGAAAACTTATCGAAGAATATGCCCTTGAAAGATAAGGAAATTACTTTCTATAGCTTAAAAGGCAAACTTGGAATTGTCTCTAACATTGACACACATGTCACGTTATGCCCATATTCACAAAAAGCTGCTGAATCTAGTCCTTTGAAGGCATGGATCAGGTCTGCTTTCCCACCACTGTGGCCATGACTGCATACCCAGAGCACATCACAGTGAAAAAGACACATTTCACGAGTAAATCAACAAACTACGCATTTAAACCTCCAAAGTTTAAGCAGTTTTGGTATAGCCTATATATTCAGTATAGAGTCCTTAACATGATTAAACTGAGAGGGGGAATATACCCTTTGACAAACATAGTTACAAACGTGAGGAAATATTCCTGCACACAAAAGCCAAGGCTGGTGGTGGAAGTAGATTTTTGCTGAAGTGGTGGTGAATGTTCTTCTCTCAGTGGATTCCTACACCTCCATATTCCATTGAATCACAAGGACCCAGAGGGTGTATCTCTTCCTCTGATTTAACCAGTCTGCTTTTCATAAAAACAGCTTCTAATCTCCACCTAACAAACAGAGAAGCCACACATAAAAACAAAAGACCTCAAATAGAAAACAAGAAACTTGAAAAAGAAGAACTAAGTTGAAAGTCTCACACTTCCTGATTTCAAAATATATTAGAAAACTACAGTATTCAAAATATGTACTACTGGCATAAAGACACATACAGACTGATGGAAAAGAATAGAGACTCCCAGAAGTAAATTCTCATGAATAAGGTCAAATAATCTTCAAAAAGCGTGCCAACACTATTAAATGGGGAAGGACAGTCTTTTAAATGTAAGACCTGAAACTATAAAACTTCTAGAAGAGAAGAAGGGGAATTCATGATGTTGGATTTGACAATGATTTCTTGTACATGATTCCCAAAGCAGAGGCAACAAAAAGAAAAGGAAAAATAACAGAAATGAAGAATTCCTTTGATAGGTTTATTAGTAGACTGTACATGGTTGAGTAAGAAGATATATCAGAATCCTCAAAAACTGAAAGGAAAGAGAATAAAAACTGAAAAAAAAAAAAAACTCTAGAAAATCCAAGGACTGTAGGACAACTACAGAAGGTATAACATACATGTAATGGGAATGCCAGAAGGAAAGAAAGAGAGAAAGGAACAGAAGAAATATTTGAAACAATAATGACAGAATTTCCCCCAAATTAATTTCAGAAACCAACCCACAGATCTCAGGAAGTTCAAAGAACACCAAGGAGGATAAATGCCGAAAACAACTACAGCTCAGCATGTCATTTTCTAATTATATAAAATCAAAGATAAAGAAAAAGAAACCAGAGTAAAAAACACCTTGCCTATAGAGAAACAAAGGTAAGAATTACATCTGACTTCTCAGAAACCATTCAAGTAAGAAGAGAGTGAAGTTAAATACTTAAAGTGTTGAGAGAAAAAAAATCATCAACCTAGAGTTTTATACTTTGTAAAATTATCCTTCAAAATGAAGGAAAGACTTTCTTAGAAAAAAAAAAAAATTGAGAGAATTTGTTGTCAGGAGACCTGCCTTACAAGAAATATTAAAAGAAGATTTTTAGAGATAAGGAAAATAATAAAGGTCAGAAACTCGGATCTACACAGAGTTAAGGAAGAGCATCAAAGAAAAAATAAGTGAAAGTAAAATAAAACTCTTCTTTCTTATTATTAATTGATATAACAGATAACAGTTTGTTCAAAATAATAATACCAACAACGTATTAAATTATTTATGCTTATGTATATGTCTTATATATATACATATATATGCTTATATATACAAATATAAGTTAAATTAATGACAACAGTGACACAAGGGACAGGAGGTAGGACTTAGGGTTATTTCGTTATTTGAAGGTACTCACACTACTCATGAAGTGGTACAGTGTAATTTTAAAGTGGACTTAAATGGCTGTAAATGTATATGCAAACTCTAGAGCAACCACTTAAAAAAGCAAAAAAAATTAGTACGACTGATATGCTAAGAAAGGAGAGAAAATGGAATCATAGAATGCTCAATTAAAACCACAAAAAGCAGAAAAAGAGTGGAAGACAAAAATAGGAACAAAGAACCAGGGCAAGAAAAAGAAAACAATAGCAAATATGGTAGCTATTAATCCAGCGCTATCAATAATCACTTTGAATATCAATGGTCTAAATTCACCAATTAAAAAACACAGATTTTCATAGTGGATCAAAAAATAAGACTCAACTATATGTTATAAATGAGAAACCCACTTTAAACATAAAGACCTATATAGATTCAAAGTAAATTGATAGAGAAAAATATCATGCTAACACTAGTTAAAGAAAGCAGACGTAGCTATATCAGTTTCAGATAGAGCTGACTTCAAAGCAAAGAAAGTTATCATGGATAAAGAAGGGAATTACATAATGATAAAGGAGTCAAAGTGGTCAATTCTCCAAGAAGACAAACAGACCAAAACACTAGCACCTCAAATACAACAGCACATTAAAAGGATCACACACCACAACCAATTGAAATTTATCACTGTAATGCAAAGATAGTTCAATATACAAAAATCAATAAATGTAATATATCAACAGAATAAAGATTAAAAATCATGATTATCTAAAGAGATGGAGATCGGATGTTTGGCAAAATTAAAAAAACTTTTATGATAAAAACTCTCATCAAACTAGGAATAGAAAGAAAATACCTCAACACAATAAAAGCCAAATATGAAAAGCCCACAGCTAAAATCATATTCATTGGTAAACAACTGAAAGTTCTTCCTCTAAAATCAGGAACAAGTCAAGGATCCCTACTCTTGCCACTTCTATTTAACATAGTAGTGAAAGTCCTAACTAGAACAATTAGACAAGAAAAATAAATAAAAGTCATTCAAATTAGAAAAGAAGAAGTAAATTATTCCAGTTTGCAAATGACATGATTTTTTATGTAGAAAACTCCAAGGACTCCATAAAAACCTTTTGAACTAGTAAACAAATTCAGTAAAGTTGCAGAATACAATATCAACATACAAAAATTAGTTGTGTTTCTACACACTGCAACAAACTAACTACAGCTAACTAACAACAAACTACTTGAAAAGGAAATTTTTAAAAAATCCCATTGACAATAGCATCAAAAGGAATAAAAACCTTAGGAATAAGCTTAACTAAGGAGGTGAAAGATTTATATACTGAAACATAGAAAACATTGATGAGAGAAATTAAACAAGACACAGGAAAATGGAAAGATATCCTCTGTTTATGGTTGGAAGAATTAATGTTATTAAAATGTCCACACTACCCAAAGTAATCTACACATTCAGTATAATTCCTATGACAATCCCAAAGAGTTTTTTTTTTTACATAAATAGAAAAAACAATTCTATAATTCATATGGAACCACAGAAGACCATGAATAGCCAAACCTATCTTGAAAAACAAGAACAAAGCTACAGGTATCACACTTTCTGATTTGAAAATATATTATGAAGCTACAGTAATCAAAACAGCATGGTACTGGCATAAAAACAGAAACATAGACCAATGGGATAGAATAGAGAACCTAGATATAAATATACAAATATATGATCAATTGATCTTTCACAAGAGTGGTAAGAATACATGAAAGGGAAAGGATAACTTCTTCAACAAATGGTACTGGGAAAGCTGGATATCCACATGTAAAAAAATTAAATCGAAGACATTTTATATCAGACACAAAAATCAACACAAAGTGGATTAAAGACTTAATAAGACCTGAAACTGTAAAGCTCCTAGAGGCAAACATAGCAGAAAGCATAGAGGAAAAGCTTCATGACACTGGCCTTGGAAATACTTTCACAGATATGACACCAAAAGCACAGGTAATGAAACCAAAAATAAACAAGTGTGACTACATCAAACTAAAAAGCTTCTGCACAGCAAAGGAAACAATCAGCAAAGTGAAAAGTCAACCTATAGCATGGGAAAAAATATCTGCAAACATATCTGATAAGAGGTTAATCTCCAAAATATATAAGAAATTCTTACAACTCATTAGCAAAAAAAAAACCCACCACCAACAACAAACAAAAACAAAACAAAACAAAAAAACTAATAGTGCAACTTTAAAATGTGCTAAGGCTATTTTCAATAGCCAAGACATCGAAGCAACCTAAATGTCCATCGATAGAGAAATGGATAAAGATGTGGTATTTATATACAATGGAATATCAGGCATAAAAAAAGAATGAAAAAATGCCATATGCAGCAACATGGACAGAGCTTGAGATTATCATACTAGATGAAGTAAGTCAGACACAGAAAAACAAATATCACATGATATCACTTATATGTGGAATCTAAAACAATGATACAAATGAACTTATTTACAAAACAGAAATAGTCTCACAAACATAGAAAACAAACTTTGGTTACCAAAGGGGAAAGGGGGTGGGGAGGGATAAATTAGGAGTTTGGGATTAGCAGATACAAACTATTACATATAAAATAGATAAACAACAAGGTCCTACTATATAGCACAGGGACCTATATTCAATACCTTGTAATAAACCATAATGGAAAAGAATATAAAAAAGAATATATATATCATACACACACACACACACACACACACACACACACATATATATGTATAACTCAATCACTTTGTTGTAGACCAGAAACTAACACACATTGTAAATCAACTGTACTTCAAAAAAAAAAAAAATTTGTGCTAAGGACTTGAATGGACATTTCTCCAAAGACACACAAATGGCCAAAAAGTATATGAAAAGGTGCTCAACATGGAGGCTAAAAAGTGTCCTACTTAATAACCAAGAGATCACTGAAGAAATCAAAGAAGAAATTAAAAAATACAAAGAAACAAATGACAATGAAAACACGAAGACCCAAAACCTATGGGATGCAGCAAAAGCAGTTCTAAGAGGTAAGTTTATAGCAATTCAATCTCACCTCAAGAAACAAGAAAAATCTCAAATAAACAATCTAACCTTACACTTAAAGCAACTAGAGAAAGAAGAACAAGAAAACACATAGTCAGCAGAAGGAAAGAAATAAAGATCAGATCAGAAATAAATGAAATAGAAATGAAGAAAACAATAGCAAAGATCAATAAAACTAAGAGTCGGTTCTTTGAGAAGATAAACAAAATTGATAAACCTTGAGCCAGACTCATCAAGAAAAAAAGGGAGAGGACACCAATCGATAAAACTAGAAATGAAAAAGGAGAAATCACAACTGACACTGCAGAAATACATAGGATTATAAGAAACTACTACAAACAACGATACGCCAATAAAATGGACAACCATGAAGAAATGGACAAATTCCTGGAAAGGTACAATTTTCCAAGACTGAACCAGGAAGAACTCGAAAATATAAACAGACATATCACAAGTAATGAAATTGAAACTGTAATTAAAAATCTTCCAACAAACAAAAGTCCAGGATCAGATGGCTTCACAGGTGAATTCTATCAACATTTAGAGAAGAGCTAACACCTATCCTTCTTAAACTCTTCCAAAAACATGCAGAGGGAGGAACACACCCAAATTCATTCTACAAAGCTACCATCACCCTGATACCAAAAAAAGACAAAGATATCACAAAAAAAGAAAATTACAGACGAATATCACTGATGAACAGAGATGCAAAAATCCTCAACAAAATACTAGCAAACAGAATCCAACAACACATTAAGAGGATCATACACCACGATCAAGTGGGATTCATCCCAGGAATGCAAGGATTCTTCAATATACGCAAATCAATCAATGTGATACACCATATTAACAAATTAAGGAATAAAAACCATATGATCATCTCAATAGATGCAGAAAAATCTTTTGACAAAATTCAACAGCCCATTTATGATAAAAAACTCACCAGAAAATGGGCATAGATGGAACCTACTCAACATAATAAAGGCCATATATGACAAACCCACAGCAAGCAACATACTCAATGGTGAAAAACTGAAAGCATTTCTACTAAGATAAGGAACAAGACAAGCATGTCCACTCTCACCACTCTTATTCAACATAGTTTTGGAAGTCGTAGCCACGGCAACGAGAGAAGAAAAAGAAATAAAAGGAATCCAAATTGGAAAGGAAGAAGTAAAACTGTCACTGTTTGAAGATGACATGATACTATACATAGAAAATCCTAAAGATGCCACCAGAAAACTACTAGAACTAATCAATGAATTTTGTAAGGTTGCAGGATACAAAATTAATGCACATAAATCTCTGGCATTCCTATACACCAACAATGAAAAATCAGAAAGAGAAATGAAAGAAACACTCCCATTCACCATCGCAACAAAAAGAATAAATTACCTAGGAATAAACCTGCCTAAGGAGGCGGAAGACTTGTACTCAGAAAACTATAAAACTCTGATGAAAGAAATCAAAGATGACATAAACAGATGGAGAAATATACCATGTTCTTGGATTGGAAGAATCAGTACTGTGAAAATGACTATACTATCCAAATCAATCTACAGATTCAATGCAATCCCTATCAAACTACCAATGGCATTCTTCACAGAATTAGAACAAAATATTTTACAATTCATATGGAAACACAAAAGACGTCTAATAGCCACAGCAATCTTGAGAAAGAAAAACAGAGCTGGAGGAATCAGGCTCCCCAACTTCAAATTATACTACAAAGCAACAGTAATCAAGACAGTATGGTACTGGCACAAAAACAGAAATACAGGTCAATGGTACAGGATAGAAAGCCCAGAGATAGACCCACGCACATATGGTCACCTAATTTACGACAAAGGAGGCAAGAACATACAGTGGAGAAAAGACAGCCTCTTCAATAAGTGGTGCTGGGAAAACTGGACAGTTACATGTAAAAGAATGAAATTAGAACACTACCTAACACCATACACAAAAATAAACTCCAAATGGATTAAAGACCTAAATGTAAGACCGGACACTATAAAACTCTTAGAGGAAAACATAGGAAAAACTCTTTGACATAAACCACAGCAAGATCTTTTTTGACCCACCTCCTAGAATAATGAAAATAAAAACCAAAATAAACAAATAGGACTTAATGAAACTTAGAAGCTTTTGCACAGCAAAGGAAACCATAAACAAGATGAAAAGACAACCCTCAGAATGGAGAAAATATTTGCAAATGAAGCAACTGACAAAGGATTAATCTCCAAAATATACAAACAGCTCATGGAGCTCAATATCAAAAAAACAAACAACCCAATTAAAAAATGGGCAGAAGATCTAAATAGACATTTCACCAAAGAAGACATACAAATGGCCAAGAGGCACATGAAAAGATGCTCAACATCACTAATTATTAGAGAAATGAAAATCAAAACTACAGTCAGGTATCACATCACACCAGTCAGAATGGCCATCATCAAAAAAATCTACAAACAATAAATGCTGGACAGGGTGTGGAGAAAAGGCCACCTTTTTTGCACTGTTGGTGGGACTGTAAATTGATACAGCCACTATGGAGAACAGTATGGAGGTTCCTTAAAAAACTAAAAATAGTACTACTATATGACCTAGAAATCCCACTACTGGGCATATACCCTGAGAAAGTCATAATTCAAAAGGACACATGTATCCCAATATTCATTGCAGCACTATTTAATAGTAATAGCCAGGACATGGAAACAATCTAAATATCCACTGATGGATGAATGGATAAAGAAGTTGTGGTACATATATACAATGGAATATTACTCAGCCATCAAAAGGAACGAAATTGGGTCATTTGTAGAGATGTGGATGGACCCAGAGTCTGTCATACAGAGTGAAGTAAGCCAGAAAGATAAAAACAAATTCCGTATATTAACGCATATATGTGGAATCTAGAAAAATGGTACAGATGAACCTATTTGCAGGGCAGGAATAGAGATGTAGACGTAGAGAACAGATATGTGGACACAGCAGGAGAAGGGGAGGGTGGGATGAATTGGGAGATTAGGCTTGACATAAATACACTACCATGTGTAAAATAGATAGCTAGTGGGAACCTGCTCTATAGCACACGGAGCTCTGCTCAGTGCTCTGTGACAACCTAGATGGGTGGGATGGAGGGGGAGGGTGGGAGGGAGGTCCAAGAGGGAGGGGATATAGGTATATATATAGCTGATTCACTTCGCTGTACAGCAGAAACTAACACAACATTGTAAAGCAATTTTACTCCAATAAAAAAACAAAATAAAAAAGAATACATATATTATATATATATACACACACACACACACACACACACACACATATATATATGTATAACTGAACCACTTTGTTGTACACCAGAAACTAACACAACATGTAAATCAACTACACTTCAATCAAAAAAAATGTGCTAAGGACTTAATGGATATTTCTTCACAGACACACAAATGGCCAACAAGTATATGAAAAGGTGCTCAGTATCACTAATCATCAAGGAAATGCAAATCAAAATAAGCTATTACCTCATACCTGTCAGGATGGCTATTATAAAAAAACAAAGACAACAAGTGGTGATAAGAATGTGCAGAAACAGAAAACCTTGCACTGTTGGTGGAAATGCAAAATGGTGCAGCTGCAATGGAAAACAGTAATGGAGGCTCCCCCCAAAATTAAAATAAGGATGATCATATGATTCTGCAATTCCAATTACAGGAATATATCCAAAGAATTGAAATCAGTATCTTGAGGAGATATTAGCACTCCCATGTTCATTGCAGCACTATTCACAATAGAAAAAAA
The DNA here is from genome assembly GCF_028021215.1 of Eschrichtius robustus. Classification (NCBI taxonomy): domain Eukaryota; kingdom Metazoa; phylum Chordata; class Mammalia; order Artiodactyla; family Eschrichtiidae; genus Eschrichtius; species Eschrichtius robustus. The sequence goes on along the minus strand of NC_090825.1, from coordinate 108,530,783 downwards.
TGTGGAAACAACCTAAATGTCCGTTGACGAATGGATAATGAAAGTGTGGTATATACATACAATGGAGTACTATTCTGCTTTTAAAAAGAAGGAAATTTTGAAATATGTGATAACATGGTTGCACCTTGAGGACATTATACTAAATGAAATAAGACAGACAAAGAAAGACAACTACTACATGATTCCTTTTAGATGAGATATCTAAATTAATCAAATTCATAAAATTAAAGACTGAAATGGTGGTTACCAGGTGCTGGGGGGAGGGGGAAGTGGGGAGTTATTGGTCAACAGGCATAAAGTCACAGTTAATGAAGATGAATAAGCTCCAGAGATTTGCTATTCAACATTGTACCTACAGTCAACAATAATGTATTACATACTTAAAATTTGTTAAGTGGATACAGCTCATGTTAAGTGTTCCTACCACAATAAAATTTTTCAAAAGTGAGAGAGAGAGAATTTATCACAAGGATTGGATAATCCTCATCAAGCCTGAACCATCCACACTGCCTGCTCCCAGAATTTGTAACTTAGAATATGTAAACATAAATGCATTTTTAAACCTTGGGCATAGAGGGTTATACTAATACTCTTCTATTCATGGCTTATTATCATAGCGATCTATGTAAGAATTCTCTCTTACTTTAACATATTTATTTCTTTTCTTCTGTCCTTGCCACCACACACATCCTTTCTCATGTATTTAATATGTATAAACACATGGGTTCTTATAAAATGTACGTTGTTTTATGAGTATTTCTAACGTGCCCAAGTGGTATTATATTATTGCCATTAACTCTTACTTTTTTCATTTAGCATTAAAGTGTCATGATTCATTCAAATTGCCATGAACATATTTAGTTGATTCCTTCTAAGTACAACACTAGACTCCATGATGTGCATTATTCACATTTGACCTCCCCATCCACAGAAACAGACACTCAAATCATCTCAGGCTTCTAGCTATCACAAACAACATAGTGATTGACATCCTCACAGGTTTCTGGAATAAGGATGACCAAACAACCTGCCAATATTTATTCTTGTTTTTAAAAGAGTTAAATCACTCAAGCAAAATTACTGCGGTATAGAAGAGATGTGCACTTAATATCACCAGGTACCATCCAATGCCTCTCCAGGATGGCTGGCTTCACACTTCCAATGGCAGTATATAGGGTTCCTGCATCCATCCATATAGACTCTCCATCACTTAGCAGTATTCAGCATTCTAGAATTTTAGTTCTAGAATTTTAGTTTTGTTACAGATACATTCTCAATATCTCTTTCTCTGTCTCTTTGGGTTGCATTATAGGAGAACACTAAGCTTAATATATTCACTGTTTTTATGGTAAGAGGAAGCAACACTGCTCTTTGTCTAGGGAGAGATATTACTTCATCCCTCAAGGTTACTTGTTGCCAACATAACCCTGAGAAATGACCTGGGTAAAGAAGAGGGTCTCACACTCTGGCATCTCCAGCAAGAACACTCAGGGCCCATGGTGATTGCGTCTCCCAACAAGCACATTTCCCCACATTGCGTAAATTCAGTAAATTACAGCCAGTATGAACTCGGACTACAAGTTTAGCTGTGCAGGAGGAAATAACACATTTACATTCCTCTTTGCATCGACTTAATTCCATTCTAACCCCCATTCCATTGGAATAGCAGGAAATATAATCTTGGCCATGCTTGGGTGAAAAACACAAATATAATATTCAATAAATTACCTTTCCCAAACTGTTGTTGCTGTTATTGTTACTAGTACTACTACTACTACTACTACTACTACTATGATTATTCTGCTTTTCCAAATGGTTTGATTTTACTTTAGTACTTTTTCTATTGATAAAAGTCCAACATATTATATGCCAATACTCTTTCCTTCCCAATGTCTCCATACTGTCTCTCTCTAATCCAGCACATACTCACTCACATACTACTTGGAGAATGCTTAAGATTGAGTAGTATTTAAAGGGTTATTGAGGAATACAGTTTACACTTTTTCCCTGCTAATTCTGTTAGCCAGAATTTAATCACAAAACTAAAGGATAACTCTTACAAAACTCTTCAACATTATTCTCTGTACAGATGGTGAACAATCTCTCCAAAAACTATGAATCCTGTGGAAACTTTGTAAAGAGTATTTACTGTTGTCAAACATAAAGCCAAGGATAAAAAATGAATGTTAGGAGAGCAATATTAATGATGCAGTTGTCTAAAAAATAGGGACACGTTTGTAATACATACAAAGTATTTCTTTCAATGCTATATCTAAGATAAATTGCTGAGCTGTTCCAGGATGTACTACTCAGCAGCCACTCTTACTCTTCATTCCTCATAGAAGGAATGGGCAGATATTATTAACCTTGTTTATAAATGAGGTAACTAAATCTCAAAGTGACTTTTTCAAGGATATTATCTTCCAAAGAAACTTTGTTGTGTTCTTGCCCCTTATATCAGTCAGTGTATGTGCTATAATACATCAAAATCGGTATGCTATTCTGAGGGGCTACAAAAAGACAACTCTAGAATTTGGTATTCATTTTTTAATAAAATGTCAGAAGTTGGAACCACTGTTAAATTTCACCCATTCATTCTAGCTGGTTGAAAAGTCATGCATGCCACTCCTGAGATTCAGGCTCTCAAGAAAGTCCAAGAACAAATTTTAATGACTTCTAACAATCTTCAGATGAGGCAGGTAAGGCTGAAAACCTTTAAAATAACCCAATTTCTTCTTCTAGTGGAAATATCTTAATTCTCCAAATGTTGAACTATAAATGTAATTGTTTTCCAAACTTTCTGCTCTTGAATAAAATATCAATAGTTGTAAATGCAGAGCTGGTGTAGTGAAAAGCAGCTATTACTCTTCCCCTTAACAGAACATACACTAATAGAAATCTTTTAACTACTACAGAAATTTTCCAATTGGAATGTAGAAGTTCAATTTTGAGTATTTGAAGCAAAGTTTTTAAAACTTACTCCAAGTTTCTCCCCTAAAATTTTGCTTTTTAATGTCTTTTCAGGTCTACAGATTGCTATACAGGAAAAGCCAAAAGAGGATGCAAATCTCATTTTTACCTCTGTAATTGTTATGCAAACGATGGGTCTTGGTTTTCTCTTGTGTAATTATTAATTTTTTTTTTCTCAAATCCTCACCTGACACCAGGGAAACACTCTCTCCTATAAAGTCTGTTATATCACATCAGCACACAAATTAGTTTGTCAACAGAACCTTTAACGATACTGCTTTGACTATATATTTTCATGGTCATATCCTCTTGAGGATCCCAGAGATTTAAAAAAATATCTTAGTCCTATCCTCTCTGGCATAATATGACCAATAAAGTTGGTGCCTTTCTTGGTCAGCCTCTCCCAGGGGACATCAAGGAATCATTCTTATACCATTGCCCTCCTCTGATATAATCTGTATTCTCTGCTAAAAGGAGTGTGACATCCTTGTCTTTGCCTCATCTGCAAGAGTTCTCTAGCTCTCTCAGACATTCTGGATGTTACTAGAAAGCAATCAGCGAGGTTTCTGTTGAATCTCCCAGTGCCAGATCTTGCTACAGAATGTGACACCCTAAGTTGTCTCAGCTTCTACCTAGATATCACTTTCAAACTTCTCTTTAGGACAAAAGCTCTCCATACCTAAGGCACACAACATTGCTGCCAAGGGTCAGAAAGTCTTCCGACTGTGGCTCTCTCTTCTCCAAAGGCCTCTTTGCCCCCTATGAAAGGGAGTCACTGAAAAATAAAATATGTGCAGTAAAAACTCAGTGGGTGAGCTCAACAACAGAACGGAGAGGACAGAGAAAAAAGAGATTACCCAATCTGAAAAACAGAAAATAGACTGAAGAAATAAAAAGGGACTTGTGGGACAACAACAAAAGATCTATATTCCTGTCATAAGAATCCTAAAAGAAGAGGAGAAAGAGAGTGGGGCTAAAAAAGTGCTGAAAGAAATAACATCTGAAAAATACTAAGAATTGCTAAGAAAGAAAAAAAAAAAGACATAAACCTACAGATTTAAGAATCTGGAAGAACCCAAGCAGGATAAACCTAAAGAAATCCCAACACAGTCACACTTCTGAAAACTAAAGACAAAGAAAAAAATCTTGACAGTAACAACAGAGAAATAACACCTAGACTATACAGAAAAACAATTCAAAAGACAGCAGATTTCTCATCAGAAACCATGGAGAACAGAAGAAAGTGGTACAACATTTTTCAAGAGATGAAAGAAAAGATTCTGTCAACCCAGGATACTACACTCAGCAAAATTGTACTTTAAGAATGAAGGGGAAATCAAGACATCCTCAGATGAATTAAACTAAAAGAATTTGATAAACAACAAGGTCCTACTGTATAGCACAGGGAACTATATTCAATATCCTGTGAAAAACCATAATGGAAAGAATATTAAAAAGAATGTATACATGTATAACTGAGTCACTTTGCTGTACAGCAGTAATTAACACAGCATTGTAATTCAACTATACTTCAATAAAAAATAAATTAAAAAAAGAATCTAAAAAAAGAATTTGTTGCAAGCACATCTACTCTAAAGCAATGACTAAATACATTGAAAACAGAAATGAACAATAAAATTGAAAAGAGAAAAATAGAAAAAAAATCAATAAAACAAAAATCCAGCCTTTAAAAAAAAGACTGTTGACAAAGATAAAAGGAGAAAATAAACAAATTGCCAATATCAGAATGAAATCAGGCCATATCAGTACACACTCTGCAGATTTCAAAAAGATAAGGGTATAATACAAACAACTCTACACAAATACATTCAACAACTTAAATGAAATGGACTAATAACTCAAAAAACAATAATTACTACAACACATTTAATATGAAATAGATAATGAGAAAAGCCCTATAGATATTAAGAAAATTGAATTCATAATTTGTAAACTCCCAAAAAAGAAAGTTCCAGGTCCAGATGGTTTCACCAAAGAATTCTACCATATATTTAAAGTAAATTTAACGTCAGTTATATATTATCTCTTCCAGAAAGCTCAAGAGGCAGAATACTTCCCAAAGCATTTTGTGAGGCTGGTATTATCTTGATCCCCAAACCAGGAAAAGTACAAAAAAGGAAAACTACAAACCAATATCCCCCATATTATTTAGACACAAAATGTCTTAATAAATATTAGAAAATAGAATTCAGCAATATATAAAAAGAACTGTATACCATGGCAAAGTGGGTTTATTCTAGGGATGAAAGTCTGGTTCACTATTCAAAAATCATTCCGTGTAATCCACCACATTAACAAGCTAAAAAAGAAAAACACTTGATCATATCAATTGATGCAGAAAAAAAATTTTGACAAAATTCAACTCTCATTCATGATTTAAAAACCCCAGAAAAATAGAAAAGAGGAAAACTTCTTCAACCTAATAACAAGCATCTACAAAAAGCCTATAGCTAACATTATACTTAATGGTGAAAGATGGAATGTTTCTTCCTATGAGAACAAGGCAAGGATGTCTGACTTCCCCAATCTTATTCAACATCAAGCTGGAAGTTCTAACCAGTACAGCAAGGCAAGAAATGGGAATAAAAGTCATACAGATCAGAAAGGAAAAAATACAACTCTCCGTATTTTCAGATGACATGATTGCAAAAAAAATCCCAAGATAACCACAAACAACTTGTAGACCTACAGTTGCACATTGAACAACATGGGGGTTAGGGGTACCAAAACCCATGCAGTTGAAAATGTGTGTATAAATTTAGAGTCACTCCTCCTTATGTGCAGCTCCACATTCTTGGATTTAACAAACCACAGATCATACAGTAGTATAGTACGTATTTTTTAAATTAATTTTTATTGGAATACAGTACATATATATTTTTTGTTTCCAAAGAGGAACTTTATCTATCATTTATTTTTAACATCTTTATTGGAGTATAACTGCTTTACAATGGTGTGTTAGTTTCTGCTGTATAAAAAAGTGAATCAGCTATACATATACATATATCCCCATACCTCCTCCCTCTTGTGTCTCCCTCCCACCGTCCCTATCCCACCCCTGTAGTTGGACACAAAGCACCGAGCTGATCTCCCTGTGCTATGTGGCTGCTTCCCATTAGCTATCTGTTTTACAATTGATAGTGTACCTATGTCCATGCCACTCTCTCATTTCGACCCAGCTTACCCTTCCCCCTACCCGTGTCCTCAAGTCCATTCTCTATGTCTGTGTCTTTATTCCTGTCCTGCCCCTAGGTTCCTCAGGACATTTTTTTTTTTTTAAGATTCCATATATATGTGTTAGCATACAGTACCTGTTTTTCTCTTTCTGACTTACTTCACTCTGTATGATAGTCTCTAGGTCCATCCACCTCATTACAAATAACTCAATTTCGTTTCTTTTTATGGCTGAGTAATATTCCATTGTATATATGTGCCACATCTTCTTTATCCATTCATCTGTTGATGGACACTTAGGCTGCTTCCATGTCCTGGCAATTGTAAATAGAGCTGCAATGAACATTGTGGTACATGACTCTATTTGAATTATGGTTTTCACAGGGTATATGCCCAGTAGTGGGACTGCTAGGTCATATGGAAGTTCTGTTTTTAGCTTTTTAAGGAACATCCACACTGCCCTCTATAGTGGCTTTATCAATTTACATTCCCACCAACAGAGCAAGAGGGTTCCCTTTTCTCCACACCCTCTCCAGCATTTATTATTTGTACATTTTTTGATGATGGCCATTCTGACTGGTGTGAGGCGATACCTCATTGTAGTTTTGATTTGTGTTTCTCTAATGATTAGTGATGTTGAGCATTCTTTCATGTGTTTGTTGGCAATCTGTATATCTTCTTTGGAGAAATGTCTATTTAGGTCTTCTGCCCATTTTTGGATTGGGTTGTTTGTTTTTTTGATATTGAGCTGCTTGTATATTTTGGAGACTAATCCTTTGTCAGTTGCTTCATCTGCAAATATTTTCTCCCATTCTGAGGGTGGTCTTTTTACCTTGCTTATGGTTTCCTTTGCTGTGCAAAAGTTTTAAGTTTCATTATGTCCCATTTGTTTATTTTTGTTTTTATTTCCATTACTCTAGGAGGTGGGTCAAAAAGGATTTTGCTATGATTTATGTCATACAGAGATCTGCCTATGTTTTCCTCTAAGAGTTTTACAGTGTCTGGCCTTACATTTAGGTCTTTAATCCATTTGGAGTTTATTTTTGTGTGTTAGGAAGTGATCTAATTTCATTATTTTACATGTAGCTATCCAGTTTCCCCAGCACCACTTATTAAAGACACTGTCTTTTCTCCATTGTATATTCTTACCTCCTTTATCAAAGATAAGGTGACCATATGTACTAGGGTTTATCTCCGGGCTTTCTATCCTGTTCCATTGATCTATATTTCTGTTTTTGTGCCAGTACCACACTGTCTTGATTACTGTAGCTTTGTAGTATAGTCTGAAGTCCAAAAGCCTGATTCCTCCAGCTCCGTTTTTCTTTCTCAAGATTGCTTTGGCTATTCGGGGTCTTTTGTGTTCCCGTACAAGTTGTGAAATTTTTTGTTCTAGTTCTGTGAAAAATGCCAGTGGTAGTTTGATAGGGATTGCATGGAATCTGTAGATTGCTTTGGGTAGTATAGTCATTTTCACAATGTTGATTCTTCCAATCCAAGAACATGGTATATTTCTCCATCTGTTTGTATCCTCTTTAATTTCTTTCATTAGTGTCTTATAGTTTTCTGCATACAGATCTTTTGTCTCCTTAGGTAGGTTTATTCCTAGGTATTTTATTCTTTTTGTTGCAATGGTAGATGGGACTGTTTCCTTAATTTATCTTTCAGATTTTTTTGTCATTAGTGTATAGGAATGCAAGAGATTTCTGTGCATTAAATTTTTATCCTGCTACTTTATCAAATTCATTGATGAGCTCTAGTAGTATTCTGGAAGCATCTTTAGGATTCTCTATGTATAGTATCATATCATCTGCAAACAGTGACAGTTTTACTTCTTTTCCAATTTGGATTCCTTTTACTTTTTTCTTCTCTGATTGCTGTGCTTAAAATTTCCAAAACTATGTTGAATAATATTGGTGAGAGTGGGCAACCTTGTCCTGTTCCTGATGTTGGTGAAAATGGTTTCAGTTTCACCACTGAGAATGATTTTGGCTGTGGGAGTGCCATATATGGCCTTTATTATGTTGAGGTATGTTCCCTCTATGCCCACTTTCTGAAGGGTTTTTATCATTAATGGGTTTTGAATTTTGTCAAAAGCTTTTCCTGCATCTACTGAGATGATCATATGGTTTTTCTCCTTCAATTTGTTAATATGGTTTATCAAATTGATTGATTTGCGTATACTGAAGAATCCTTGCATTCCTGGGATAAATCCCACTTGATGATGGTGTATTATCCTCTAACGTGCTACTGGATTCTGTTTGCTAGTATTTTGCTGAGGATTTTTGCATCTATGTTCATCAGAGATATTGGCCTGTAGTTTTCTTTTTTTGTGACATCTTTGTCTGGTTTTGGTATCAGGGTGATGGTGGCCTCGGAGAATGCATTTGGGAGTGTTTCTCTCTCTGCTATATTTTGCAAGAGTTTGAGAAGGATAGGTGTTAGCTCTTCTCTAAATGTTTGATAGAATTCGCCTGTGAAGCCATCTGGCCCTGGGCTTTTGTTTGTTGGAAGATTTTTTTTTAAATTTTATTTATTTATTTATTTTTATATTTATGGCTGTGTTGGGTCTTCGTTTCTGTGCGAGGGCTTTCTCCAGTTGCGGCAAGTGGGGGCCACTCTTCATCGCAGTGCACGGGCCTCTCACTATCGCGGCCTCTCTTGTTGCGGAGCACAAGCTCCAGACGCGCAGGCTCAGTAGCTGTGGCTCACGGGCCTAGTCGCTCCACGGCATGTGGGATCTTCCCGAACCAGGGCACGAACCCGTGTCCCCTGCATTGGCAGGCAGACTCCCAACCACTGCGCCACCAGGGAAGCCCTGTTGGAAGATTTTTAATCACAGTTTCAATTTCAGGGCTTGTGATTGGTCTGTTTATGTTTTCTATTTCTTCCTGGTTCAGTCTCGGAAGGTTGTGCTTTTCTAAAAATTTTTCCATTTCTTCTGGGCTATTTTATTGACATATAGTTGCTTGTAGTAATCTCTCATGAGCCTTTGCATTTCTGCACTGTCAGTTGTTACTTCTCCTTTTTCATTTCTAATTCTATTGATTTGAGTCTTCTCCCTTTTTTTCTTGATGAGTCTGGCTAATGGTTTATCAATTTTGTTTATCTTCTCAAAGAACCAGATTTTACTTTTATTGATCTTTGCTATTCTTTCCTTCATTTCTTTTTCATTTATTTCTGATCTGATCTTGATTTCTTTCCTACTGCTACTTTTGGGGGTGTTTTGTTCTTCTTTCGCTAATTGCTTTAGGTGTAAGTTAGGTTGTTTGAGATATTTCTTGTTTCCTGAGGTAGGAAGACATCCCCTATAAATTTCCCTCTTAGAACTGCCTGTGCTGCATCCCATAGGTTTTGGGTCATTGTGTTTTCATTGTCATTTGTTTCTAGGTATTTTTTTATTTCCTCTTTGATTTCTTCAGTGATCTCTTGGATATTTAGCAGTGTATTGTTCAGACCCTATGTGTTTGTATTTTTTACAGATTTTTTTCCTGTAACTGATATCTAGTGTGATAGCATTGTGGTCGGAAAAGATACTTGATACAATTTGAATATTCTTAAACTTACCAAGGCTTGCTTTGTGACCCATGATATGATCTATCCTGGAGAATTTCCCATAAGCACTTGAGAAGAAAGTGTATTCTGTTGTTTTTGGATGGAATGTCCTATAAATATTACGTCCATCTTGTTTAATGTATCATATAAAGCTTGTGTTTCCTTATTTATTTTCATCCTGGATGACCTGTCCATTGGAGAAAGTGGGGTGTTAATGTCTCCTACTATTATTGTGTTACTGTTGATTTCCCCTTTTATGGCTGTTAGCATTTGCCTTATGCATTGAGGTGCTCCTATAATGGGTGCATAAATATTTACAATTGTTATATCATCTTCTTGGATTGATCCCTTGATCATTATGTAGTGTCCACCTCTGTCTCTTGTAATAGTCTTTATTTTAAAGTCTATTTAGTCTGATATGAGAATTGCTACTCCAGCTGTCTTGTGATTTCCATTTGCATGGAATATCTTTTTCCATCCCTTCACTTTCCGTCTGTATGTGTCCCTAGGTATGAAGTGGGTCTCTTGTAGACAGCATATATAGGTCTTGTTTTTCTATCCATTCAGCCAGTCTATGTCTTTTGGTTGGTGCATTTAATCCATTTACATTTAAGGTAATTATCGATATGTATGTTCCTATTAGCATTTTCTTAATTGTTTTGGGTTTGTTATTGTAGGTCTTTTCCTCCTGTTGTGTTTCCTGCCGAGAGAAGTTCCTGTAGCATTTGTTGTAAAGCTGGTTGGATGGTACTGCATTCTCTTAGCTTTTGCTTGTCTGTAAAGGTTTTAATTTCTCCATCAAATCTGAATGAGATCCTTGCTGGGTAGAGTAATCTTGGTTGTAGGTTTTTCCCTTTCATCCCTTTAAATATGTCCTGCCACTCCCTTCTGGCTTGCAGAGTTTCTGCTGAAAGAGCAGCTGTTAACCTTATGGGGATTCCCTTGTATGTTATTTGTTGTTTTTCCCTTGCTGCTTTTAATATTTTTTCTTTTCATTTAATTTTTGATAGTTTGATTAATATGTGTCTTGGCATGTTTCTCCTTGGATTTATCCTTTATGGGACTCTCTGTGCTTCCTGGACTTGATTAACGATTTCCTTTCCCATATTAGGGAAGTTTTCAACTATAATCTCTTCAAATATTTTCTCAGTCCCTTTGTTTTTCTCTTCTTCTTCTGGGACCCCTATAATTTGAATGTTGGTGCATTTGATGTTGTCCCAGAAGTCTCTGAGACTGTCCTCAATTCTTTTCATTCTTTTTTCTTTATTCTGCTCTGTGGTACTTATTTCCACTGTTTTATCTTCCAGGTCACTTATCCGTTCTTCTGCCTTAGTTATTCTGCTAATGATTCCTTCTAGAGAATTTTTAATTTCATTTATTGTGTTGTTCATCATTGTTCATTTGCTCTTTAGTTCTATGTCCTTATTAAACATTTCTTGTATTTTCTCCATTGTATTTCCAGGATTTTGGATCATCTTTACTATCATTAGTCTGAGTATCTTTTCAGGTAGACTGCCTATTTCCTCTTCATTTGTTTGGTCTGGTGGGTTTTTACCTTGCTCCTTCATCAGCTATAAACTTCCCTCTTAGAACTGCTTTTGCTGCATTCTATAGGTTTTGGATCGTCATGTTCTCATTATCATTCTTCTCTAGGTAGTTTTTGATTTCGTCTTTGATTTCTTCAGTGATCTCTTGGTTAGTTAGTAACGTATTATTTAGCCTCCATGTGTTTGTGTTTTTTAGATTTTTTTCGCTGTAATTGATTTCTAATCTCATAGCGTTGTGGTCAGAAAAGATGCTTGATACAATTTCAATTTTCTTAAATTTTCTGAGGCTTGATTTGTGACCCAAGATGTGATCTATACTGGAGAATGTTCCATGTGCACTTGAGAAGAAAGTGTATTCTGCCACTTTTGGGTCGAACGTTCTATAAACATCAATTAAATCTATCTGGTATATTGTGTCATTTAAAGCTTGTGTTTCCTTATTTATTTTCTTTCTGGATGATCTGTCCATTGGTGTAAGTGGGGTGTTAAAGTCCTCCACTATTATTTTGTTACTGTCGACTTCTCCTTTCATGGTTGTTGGCATTTGTTTTATGTATTGAGGTGCTCCTATGTTGGGTGCATAAACATTTATAATTGTTATATCTTCTTCTTGGATTGATCCTTTGATCATTATGTAGTGTTCCTCTTATCTCTTGTAATAGTCTTTATTTTAAAGTCTGATACAAGTATTGCTACTCCAGCTTTCTTTTGATTTCCATTTGTATAGAATATCTTTTTCCATCCCTTCACTTTCAGTCTGTATGTGTCCCTTGGTCTGAAGTGGGTCTCCTGTAGACAGCATATATATGGGTCTTGTTTCTGTATCCATTCAGCCAGTCTGTGCCTTTTGGTTGGCACATTTAATCCATTTACATTCAAAGTTATTATTGATATGTACGTTCCTATTACCATTTTCTTAATTGTTTTGGGTTTATTTTTTTTGTGGGTCTTTTCTTTGCTTGTGTTTCCCACTTAGGGAAGTTTCTTTAGCATTTGTTGTAAAGCTGGTTTGGCGGTGCTGAATTTTCTTAGCCTTTGTTTGTCTGAGAAGCTTTTGACTTCTTAGTCGAATCTGAATGAGATCCTTGCTGGGCAGAGTAATCTTGATTGTAGGCTTTTCTCTTTCATCACTTTAATTATATCCTGCCACTCCCTTCTGGTCTGCAGAGTTTCCACTGAAAAATCAGCTGATAACCTTATCGGGATTCCTTTGTATGTTATTTTTTGTTTTTCCCTTGCTGCTTTTAATATTTTTTCTTTTCATTTAATTGTTTTTAGTTTAATATGTGTCTTGGTGTGTTTTTCTTAGGGTTTATCCTGTATGCTTCCTGGACTTGGGTGACTATTTCCTTTCCCATGTTAGGGAAGTTTTCAACTATAATCTCTTCAAATATTTTTTCAGACCCTTTCTTTCTCTCTTCTTCTTCTGGGACCCGTATGATTTGAATGTTGGTGCATTTAGTGTTGTCCCAGAGGTCTCTGAGATTGTCTTTTTCTCATTCTTTTTTCTTTATTCTGCTCCTCGGCAGTTCTCTCCACCATTTTGTCTTCTGGCTCACTGATTCATTCTTCTGCCTCAGTTATTGATTCCTTCTAGTGTATTTTTCATTTCAGTTATTATTCACCTCTGTTTGTTCACCTCTGTTTGTTCTTCAGTTCTTCTAGATGTTTTTTAAACATTTCTTGTATTTTCTCAATCCGTGCCTCCATTCTATTTCTGAGATTCTGGATCATCTTTACTATCATTACTCTGAATTCTTTTTCAGGTAGATTTCCCATTTCCTGTTCATTTATTTGGTCTTGTAGGTTTTTACCTTGTGCCTTCATCTGAGACATATTTTTTGCCGTCTTTTTTTTTTTTTTTTTTTAATGAGTGGGATTGTGTTCCTGTCTTACTGTTTGTTTGGCCTGAGGCTTCCAACACTGGGGTTTGTAGGTTATTGAGTACAGCTGGGTCTTGGTGCTGAGATGAGGAGCTCCCTGAGACCTCACTCCAATGAATATTCCCTAGAGTCTGAGGTTCTCTGTTAGTCCAGTGGTTCGGACTCAGCGCTCCCACTGCAGGAGGTCTGGCCCAACCCTGGGCTCATGAACCAAGATCCCCCAAGCTGCCTGGGGCGGCAAAAAAAAAAAAAGACAAAGTAAGAAATAAAATTAGACTAGGTAACTAACAGGTATGTTAGGAAGAATATAAAAATAAAAATACAGATGAATCAACAACTGGATGGTACAACAGTACCACCACAGTAAAAAAGAGGAGGAAGGAAAAAAAAAATAAAGGCAGGGGGAAGGCCTTGGTTGTGGAGGGGTGGGGCCTAAGCAAGGTGAGGTTTAGGTGGTGGGCAGGGCCAATGCCCAGGACCCACAGGGCTGGAAAAGGCCCTGGTGGCTGTGGGAGGTGGGGCTTATGCTCAAGGAACAGAAGGGGCCCAGGCGTGACCCCCACCCCTGGCCTCAGAGGGCAGGGGACCTCACCTGGGAGCCCAGCAGGCTTCCTGGGCTCAGGCAGGTGGGGCAAATGCCCTCCTCTCCTCTCCTCTCCTGCTCCTCCGGTCTAGGAGGGTCCCTCCTGCCTGTCTCTCCTGATCTCCCTGGCCTCCCTCCTACACCCCCAGGGACCCAAGCGGCCTGGAGGGGGCTTTGGAGGGCAGGGGATCAGCCTGGAAGCTCAGCAGGCTCCCTGTGCCATAGTGGGTGGGGCAATCGCCCTCCACTCCTCTCCTGCTCCTCCCAGAGGACCCCTCCTGCTACCTCTCCTGTTCTCCCCTTGGCCTCCTTCCTATGCTCCCAAGGACCCATGAGACCTGGAGGGGGCTTTGGAGGGCAGGGGATCAGCCTGGGAGCTCAGCAGGCTCCCCATGCCCTAGTGGGTGGGGCAATCGCCCTCCGCTCCTCTCTTGCTCCTCCCAGAGGACCCCTCCTGCTACCTCTCCTGTTCTCCCCTTGGCCTCCTTCCTATGCTCCCAAGGACCCATGAGACCTAGAGGGGGCTTTGGAGGGCAGGGGATCAGCCTGGGAGCTCAGCAGGCTCCCCGGGCCCACGTGGGCCAGGTGATCGCCCTCCACTCCTCTCCTGCCATTGCCAGAGAGTCCCTCCCGCCTGCCTCTCCTGATCTCCCCGACCTCCCTCCTATGCCCCCAGGACCCATGTGGCCTGGATGGGACTTTGGAGGGTAGGTACCAGCCTGGGAGCTCAGCAGGCTCCTTGGCCCAAGTAGGCCAGGTGATCGTCCTCTGCTCCTCTCCTGCCATTGCCGGAGAGTCCCTCCTGCCTGCCTCTCCTGATCTCCCTGGTCTCAGGGGTGCCGATCCTGTCTGGCCTCCACTTCTCTCCCCCCCTCAGTCCCCCTATGTCCTACTGGTTCACTCTGGGGTTCCTACCACCTCCTCGGGCGTCAGAGTTCCCCACCAGCTGCCGGCAGGCACCCTAGTTGTGGGGAGACTCTAACTCCATGCTTTCCCACACCGCCATGTTGACTCCATCTACCAATGCATTTTTAAAGAGAAAATTCAAGTGTATGCAGTTTAGTCATGGTTTCCTCAGTTTACTACCAGGTCACGTGTATATCATTTAGAATTGGTTGGATGGAAGATAAAGCTTAGCTATTTAAAAGTTAGAAAACCACCTTATGAACCTATCTCTTAAAATCTCCTTCCTATTTTGGGATCAATTAAGAAGTCTCCAAAAAGCAGTTTAAGAAGAGCCATGTACAGGGCTGGTACAGGAAGGTACTATGAATTTATTCCTTAACAATTAGTTTGAGTGATGTTTCTACTTCAGGGTTCTCACAGACATAAAATGATTCTTTTCTCTATTTTCCCATTATATGTTTTAATTGTTTTTCTGACTATACTAGGAATTGTTTTTCTGATTATACTTTTCTTATTATTCTATGTTATAAATAGATAATTTGGAAATTACAAAAAATAAAAATAATTTAGATGTTAATATAATTAAAACTGTTAATTAAAGGAAACTAAATGTAATTAATATAACATAGACCATCATCCTTTAACACAGAAATAGTATGAAATTTTTGTTCATTAAAGATCCTTGTTTAAAACTCCCTGCTTTGTAGCTATAGCATTTTTCTTATTAATGACAAGTGTATTCTTCGTATTTTTCTAGATATAATCCCAGGTGAACAGGAGAAGCTGGCAGGGCAGCAAAGAAGCCCAGTCCCATGGAAAACATGTTACCCAACATGAAACTAGTTAGAGATGGGAGGTTACAACATCAAAAGGAAAATTCCAGGTTTCCTTCCCAGTGTGTGAACTCATCCCAGCTAAACTGGAAAGATGTACTTTCTCCAAATGGTTTTGGATTTCTTCATTCTTTCTCTAGTAAGAAGACTTGAATTGAATCCCATGGGCATGTCTTCCATAGTCCCTTGGTCCATATACAGTCTTTCATATTTATGGAGGAACATTGGGTACTCTGATTTTGTTATAGTAAAATCCTTTAAATTTGAGATGATGCCTTATGTGACTCTCCAAAATGTGATAAGAAATTTGATATTAAGGAAAGTTATAGAAAAAGTCAAGAGGAAGTTAAAGGATTACCTTTAAATACTGTGATACTTTAAGGAATGAATTTTCTGGGATTACAGTTTCCTTTGGATGATGAGATTCAGTGTTAAAAAACAAAACCAGTAAATCAAGTGAAGCTGAGTTGTCCAAATACGTGATTGTGGCTGTTTCTTTTTGCTTTGGCTCAACCAAAAGTAAATTGGGAATAGCACTGGAAAAGAAAATAAAGTTGAAATATTTGTTTTCTTGATACCACCCTTCCTCTATTCTCTGTAGGATCCCCATTATCATCATATTCTCCTCACTCTTTCTACCACAGTGAGTAGAGACAGAATCTGATAAGCCCCCTTATGCTTATTCATTTATATACTGGTTATATTTCAGCGTGATTTTTTCCCCACTTTATATATTAAATTTATCTGGAATCCACATATTAAGCCTTTTAACCCTACTTGTAGAATGAACTTTTTTTTTGGATCTAATAATAGGTTTTAATTGGCAGATAGGGAGTTATTTGAGAGAGTTAAGGGATAGCAATTCTAAAATCATGTATGGCCTGCTCATATGTGTTCTCCTAAAGATAAAAATAATCTGTTTTTTCAGGGTGGCTCCATTTTCTGCATGACTGAGGTGCCTAATCTGGGGCTATGGTGCTAGAAGGCTGTTTTGGGGAATTGCCAGTGGCAGAAGAAGCATGACCTTCTACCATGGGCTTCTGTGAAGACTTGGGTCTCCCAACATTGTGGTGCCTCCCCCAGGATGCCTCATCCCTCCAGATCTCCAGGCTCTAGAGATCCCCAAAGCCAAGCATGTGGAAGGTTCCTAATAACTCTTCTGTACCTCCTCCCACTTCAGACACTCTCAGATATCTATCTGATATGTTTCCAGGTATTTGTGTTTAAAGACATTTATTTTAATCCCCTGTCCCCATGCCTAAGTCTCTCTGTCTATCTAATTGAAAGTATTCCCATGAATCCAGGGTAGGTATTCCTACAGCTCTCGGGTTGTAATGCATCTCTCTTCTGTTTTCTGTTGTTAAATAGGCAATGGGGTGTGGTGTTTAAGGTTACAGACTTTGGAGTCAGTCAGGCCAGGCTTACAGTAAACATCCAATAAATGGTAGCAAACTGTGTAGTGCTTTTACGATATTTAACTTACACTGTGCCTTGGATATGTAGAGAAAACGTACTTTGTTTACTGTGTCAGTAAACAATCTGATCATTTCTCTTAAGTCACTATCTTCTTGCCAGTGAGGACAAAATCCCAATCTAAAACTAGTCCAAGCTTAGTCTGATCATTTAGAAAGATGCTTAAGATAGCAGTGTTCCAACTCTTTTAGATAAAAACTCCTGGATTCTCCGAGAATTCCCTTCATCACCCCTACAGGATGGTTTCAAAGAGGGAGAGAAGAATCTGAGTCTTGGTTATGATGCCCTCAGCATTCTCAGGTTTTCTGGATGAGGGTCCACCTGGATGTGTTTGTCTTGCTGGACAATCATCACTCGGTCCTGATCTGGGCTCTCAGGTTTTAGTCAGGGCCTGGTAGTCATTACCCTTCAGGCTCAGTCTCAATTTCCGTTGGGGCCACAGGCAATTCTGAGGTCTGGCTGAAACTTTCACTGGCCCCAAAGTGGCTTGCCCTGTTACCTTCCTTGCACCTCACCCCAATACAAAAACACTCTGGTAAGTGCTTCAGCCAGACCCTCAGCTGCTTCTACGGCACATGGGAAACAAGTGTGATGGGAAGTCTCCTACCTCTGCCTGCCCTCTCTGTTCTGCTAAGTTCATGTGGCTGTGCCCCAGGTTGGGACAGCAGTAGTCTGTGAAAGGACATTTTGTTTCCACGGCCCTAAAATTGGTGTGTGTGTGTGTGTGTGTGTGTAAGAGTTAAAAACTTCCCTACCCTTTGAGTCACCCTCACTTACCTAACACACGTTTCCCTCTCTGTACCAAAAATCTAGATTATGGGAATTTGAGGCATAAGTTTATGTTTTGTTCTTCTTTGTCCCTTTGTTTTTTCTTACCGTAACCAAAAAAGTGGTCTTTTCCCCTTTCTCTTCTTTGCTTGCCTACCATATATTCTTTTGAAGTATCAAGGCAAGAAATCAAGGATTTTAAAACAATTCTTTCACAATAAACTAGCTTGTCTTCAAAATACTGTTTTTGAATATTGGAAGCCAACTTATACTCTAGCTTTCACTTTGTATTCTTTCTCTAATAGATTCTAACCTCCATCCAGATGGATGGATGCCTCTTGTGATCATGGGCTCCTAAAGGCAAAAGAAAAAGCACATTGATAATTTTAAAAATACTTCTCCCTTTGCAGCTATGATCCTGACCTTCAGGACATACTACTTCATTACTATTGCGTGTTTCCTTTTCAGTAGATGATATGGAACACCTTCATCTTTAAGCAGTAAAACAATGTAGAAACAGTTAAGAGTTGTTTTTCGAAAAAGCTTTTGGTTAGAGAATTGGAGGCTAGATAAATATTCTTTAGGTTACCCTTAGTCTAAAATGCTGTTTCTATGATTTCAAGAAACAGGAATTCTGTATCCCACTTCTCTCCAATCAACTCAACTGTATGAAACTATGCTCCACTTTCAATTTCTTTCATTCCTGTTCCCACACAATCTATTTCCCACACAGCAGCTAAAATGACCCTTCTAAAATGTAAATCAGATGTCTACTCTGCTTAGAACTCTCAAATGGCTTACCACCTCACTTATGATAAAACCAAACATTTACCATGGCCCACAGAGCTCTGCAGGTGTTCTGGTGTAGAAGTTCTTGTGCACGCCCACCTCTCTGATTTCATTTCCACCCACTGTCTCTCAGTCCCTGAGCACCAGCCTCAATGGTCTCCTTGCTGGTTTCCCCAGGATGTCAAACAAACAAAAAATTCCTTTTTTTTTTTTTTGGTTATGACACATGCACAGAAATGTAGGTTACTTCATGAGTCAGTACACACAAACATGTATACTCAGTGAAGGGCATATCTTATGAAAAACTACATTTAATTTATGCAATAAACTTTGATACCTTCTTTTTAAATCGATTTAATTCTAGACTATACTTTGTTTAAAAATGTTGCTCTTGATGCACTAAGTTTATCACATCATCCATAGTTTGGGTAGCACCTCACATTTCAAAAACAGTCTTAAGATTAAGACTTCCCAGACAACTCTAAAAGAGCAGTTTCTTTTTAGTCTCTATTTTCCTACTCTGTTTGATTTTTTCCCAACGTACTTATCAGTTTAACATTATATTATGCATATGCTTATTTGCTTAATTTTTAGTCTTTACCTGCCCTACCCTAGCGTTAACCAGGAAATAAGCTCCATGTATGCAGGGGCTTTGAATATTTTGTTCAATGACATGTCCACAGTGCCTAAAACAGTGCTTGTTTTATAAAAGGTGTAAAATAAATGTTTGTTTGTGAAATAATGAATCATATATAACTCATACAATAGTCAAGAGCTTGCAATCTGGAGCCAAAGACAGGCTTTGGATTTGCCTGCGTTCAAATCAAGACTCTGCAACTTTCCAGGTGTGTCATCTTGGGCAAGTTACATAACTTTCCGTACTTCAGCTTACCCATTATAGGGATAACAACAAGCCATTACTCATATGTTATTGTGCAGTTATGAACATTAAATTAATTAATTTCTGTAAAACACCTAGAACAGTGCCTGGCATATAGTAAGTGGTAAATAAATATTTGCTATTATTATTGTTATTATTTATAAAATGAGATTAAGACACAAACTTATAGATCTGGAAGTCACTTTAGAGATGCCACTATCAATCATCTTAATTAATTAACAATACCAATATTTAAGTGACTAACATGTGCAAAAATATTGTGAAGTGTTTTAAGAATAAAAGATGCACCTGATACAGACATACATAACAATTAACATAAATAATATGCAAAGTGATATGAAAGTAAAAATTTATAAGCCCTTTTAGTATCTTTCATCAAAAGAACACGGGGTTAAACCAAAGTTGTTCAAAAAAGAGAGGCCCCATAGCCTCTCAGTAGGTCCTTGTAGGGAAGTAAAATTGCTCTTGCTTTCTCAGTGTTCTGAGAAAACTCTAGCCCTCTGAGACTCTTTACATACCATGAGAATTAGAACTGTAGCCATTCATGTAGTAAATTGGTCTGACTCAAAAGGATAATAAAACTCTTATGTTGACAAGAAAAACCTTGACAAGAGATTCCTATGTTAAACCCCCAACATGCCAGGAAGACTGAAACTACTATCTTCTAGGTGTTTTCATTTCAAGAAGAAATGAGGCCCAGGAACTTGGCGACAGTCTCTGGCTTCTAGAAAGATTTTATTTACATACCAAAGGGTTGGAGTAAAAAGGAGACCCTTTCAGGAAATGAGTGGACATCTATCTCCTACCACTTTATAAGCAGAGAAAATTAATTTTTTTCTCCTTCCTCACTTATGGATGAGTCTATCCTCTTGTGTAAGACAACTGACTTGGCTCTCGTCTTGTTACTCTAGGGGGAGGGACTAGGGCAACAGGAGAATGAATCATTTATTATTTACTGTGAGGTATTTAATAAGAAATCTATCTGTGATTCAGAATACCTCATGTATGTATGTATTCATGTATGTATTTGGGATAAAATGAATACATATGAATATTAAACATTCTAAAGTACCCAAATATTTTTTTTCTGATGAATAAAGGAGGCGGATCTCCCTTTAAAGTAAATTTATATTTTATTTTCTCTAACGAAACAAATAATTGTTGTAAACACCCAAGAATTCACTTTTCCAATTACCAGGAGTTTTAACCATAGTGGTTAAAACCAAAGACAATGGCATTAGACCTGGGCTGAGTTACTCAGTGGGCCTCTGTATCCTCCTCTGTAATATGAGAACATTAATAGTTCACAACCAATAAAGTTATTGGACGATTATATCAGATACCCAGCTATGTAAGTGAGCCTGGAAGCATATCCTCCAGACTTTGACTGAGAGCTTTATTCCAACCAAAAGAGAGAACCTGAGCCAGAACCACCCAGCTAAATGGCTCCCAGATCTCTGATCATCAGAAACTATAAGAGGTAATAAACTATTTTAAGCTGCTAAAATTTGGTGTAACTTGTTACACAGTATTAAATAAATAATACAGATACTATACATAAAATCATTTTCATAATACTTGGCATATATTCCAATAAATGCTGGCCAATAGGAGCAGCAGCAGCACCTAGAGGGAGGTGATGCGATTACCTAGCAGGGAACTCATGAATGCAAAGACTGGAGCTGTTTGTATTTCAAAACAATGTAATTCTAACAACTACATAAGAGCCAAAGATAACCTTCATAGCATGGTAATAATTCAACCTCTATAAGCACAGAGATTTTGCAGATGCAATCCCTTATTCCAAAGGCAATGAAAGTTCACAAACTCTCACCTGGCTCTCCCAAAGATTCCCTTCTCTCAAGCGGGGTAACTTTGACCCACTCATGGAACACCAAAACAGAGAGAGAGAGAGTCCTTTCTGAGGGGAAAAGAAGAGCATTTCTCAGACCAAAGAGTAAAAACTGAGCTGCTTTCTTCTGTGACAGTGATAAAAACAATAAGGTATTACATAAAGACACAGATATATGACATATACCAAATTTAAAGAGGAGAATTCATGTTCCAGTGTCATGATTTAATAAGTTCAAATTGCCTTTTATGTGATGATAAGTTTATATTTTCATCTGTCTATAGAGTAATAAGTGGTAGGTGGTGGTGGGGCGGGGCAGCAGAGGACAGAGACCAAACTGCAATTTGAAAATGATAATGCACAGGCCCATGGTATTTCTTTATAGAACTATATAGCAAAGTCAAAAGGAATACCCCCATCAATCATTATCTGGCTAGAACACCAGGTTAGTAAAAGTGACTAGGACAGATGAGCAATGTTCGAATATATGTCACCTTATTTCACAGTGGATCATCAGGGTCAAGGAAGTCTGCTGTTTAATAATGAATGTTTCCATGCCTGGCAGTAGGATCATGAGTAATAACCATTGTTTCTCTCTTTACTAATTTTAGAAATCATTTAATCCACCATGGTTATATCCAATAGCCCAAAACAATATTCAACAAATCATAGACTTGAACTGTCTAAAATATTACAATGCCTGACATTTATTCATTTTTTCAAGGAATATTTGTGATATGTCTTTCTTAGGCTGGTAATCAAGGTCTTTTGAAAACTGGTCCTAATCTGACTTTCTTACTATCATACCACCTTATACATCTAGGTTAATGGAAATGATGCCCTGAATCACCCTGCTCTACCTGAATACATATCAGTTCTTCAAGTTTAAAGACTACCAATATTTCAAGAATGCCACATTCCACCTCTGAATTGCCATAGCATTTTCTTTGAAACCAGCAGACAATAAGATTGCTATGTAGAAAATCCATTAGAATTGACCAAAAAAAGCTACTGGAACTAATGAGTGATTTGATAAAGGTTCAGGATACAAGATCAATATTTTAAAAAGGCAATTGTATTTTAACAATAAACAATCAGAAATTGAAATGAAAAGATAATATCATTTACAATACATCAAAAGTATGAAACCCTGTGGAATAAAACTGACAAAAGATGTTTAAGACTTATACACTAAAAAGTACCAAACATTGATATATCATATCCTGGGTTCGGAAGACTCAATATTGCTAAATATAAATTCTTTCCAAATTTATTCAGAAATTTAATTTATTCCCAATAAAAATCTCAGCATGACATTTTAAAGAATTTGACAAGCTAATTCTAATATTTATATAGAAATTCAAAGGCCATACAATTAGTCAAAACAGTTTTCAAAAAACAAAGATGGAAGACTAACTTTACCTGATTTCAAGACATTTGGTAATCTAGGCAGTATGGTATTTGTGTCAAGATAGAAAATATCAATATATCAATGGATCTAAAGAGAATCTCCAGAAATAGACCCCCACAAAGATGGACAATTGATTTTCTTAAAACGTACAAATGAAATCCAATAGAGAAAGGGTAGCCTTTTAATACATGGTGCTGAATCTGTTGGCTATCTATATGCAACTTCAACTGATACCTTGAACACTATACAAAAATCTACTCAATATTGGATCACAGATCTAAATGTAAAACCTAGAAGAAAACAGCAGAGAATCTTTGTGACCTGGTTCTGGCAAAGATTTCTTAAGTAAGACATCAAAAACATGATCCATAAAAGAAAAAATTGACAAATGGAACCTCACCAAAATTAGAAACATTTGCTTTTTGAAACAAACTGTTAAGGGAATGAAAATACAAGGCAAAGACTAAGGAGGAAATATTTTCAAGTCATATATCTGATAAAGGATTCTATCTAGAATAAATAAAGAATTCACAAAACTCAATAAAGAGAAAACCCACTAAAGACAATTTTAAAATTTGAAATATAATCATCATGCTATCAGAGAGCATATATGTCATCACAAAAATTACACACACAAATGGCAAAGTGAAATGAAAATCTTTGACAGAGAAGGGAATGGCAACAGGCAAGCACATAGGGACTGAGTTTACAAGCACAGTATTCATTAGTAGGATATAAGTAATTAGTTTAAAGTGAAGCAAAGAAAACATAGTTGAAATATTAAAAATCCATTAAGCTACAAGAATACTTTAGCAAAATAAGACTGTCAAGAGAGAGGCTATGAAATCTGTAATCTCCAGAGTTATTCCAAGCAAAGAGGTGACACCTGTCTACTAGGGGAAATAATTAAAAAGTAATGATATCAGTGCTGCCCATCTACCGTGTAAGATGAGGCTATTGAGAAAACTTACACGCCTCAAATGATTCTATATTTATTCACAAGTGTCACCTCTCTTCCACTTTAGAGAATCTCAGGTCTCATTGGCTGAGCCATGTCAAATCAAATCAGCTCTTGATGGATGGATGCCTGAGACGCTGCTTGTGTTTCTACAGATGGGGGAGAAGCGACTCAGCAGGAAGTATTAGTGTCTGAGTACAGAAAGAGCTGAGTGAGCTGTTCTGCTTTTCCAAAGTGAAATCTATTGAGCAAGAGGTTTTTATCTTTTTTTTACCCCCTCTACTTTTCAACTACTAACAATGTTATCTGTGACTGAGGAAGACTGAATGCCATTTTACTGGTGTCCATTTTAAATGAAATTCTCACCTGACTTTACGACTCATATTAAAATACAAAAATGGATTAGGAATTTTCAAATTCTTTTCACCCCAGCAGTAGATGTTTCTGTACAAAAAAGACAATCCCATGGTAGTGAAAACAAACATCACCACCCCTGTATTCAAAACAAGTACTATGTGAGTTGAGTGACCCACCACTGAATGTGCAAAAAAAATTTCTTTTTAAGTTTACTTACTATTTAAACTGCTTTAAAGTGAGTGCTTAAACAGTATCTCAGATCTAGCTGGTGATAACATTGGGGGCCAAGCCTAAATTTCCTAATATTCTAAAGGCCTGGGGTTTTAGATAGTACTTACACAGCAATGTCAACACTTTGGGGTAGTCACACAGAGGAATAATAAAAAGAGTCGGAATTCCAAGAGTTGGACACAAAATAAGGGGTTTACAAAATGAGAAAGACAAAGCTGTTAAAGAACATATGGGCTTCCCTGGTGTTGCAGTGGTTGAGAATCTGCCTGCCGGTGCGGGGGACACGGGTTCGAGCCCTGGTCTGGGAGGATCCCACATGCCGCGGAGCAGCTAGGCCCGTGAACCACAATTACTGCGCCTGCGCGTCTGGAGCCTGTGCTCCGCAACAAGAGAGGCCGCGATAATGAGAGGCCCGCGCACCGTGATGAAGAGTGGCCCCCGCTTGCCACAACTAGAGAAAGCCCTCGCACAGAAACGAAGACCCAACACAGCCATAAATAAGTAAATAAATAAATAAAATTAAAAAAAAAAAAAGAATATACGGAAGGGAATGTTGAATGCTTTACAAAGTGTGACAACCTGAAGTATAAGCAATTCAACTATATTTAGTCCTTTCCATGATATTTACTCATAATCTAGTATAAGTTCAGTGTAAGATTTTTGGGGGTAAAGCTAGATCGTCATATATAAAGTGAAGAAATTCTCTTTCTGGAGGAGTAAGTGAGAAATCTTGTGAACTAAACTTTGTGAAGTAAGAGAACACATCTTATTTTTATATAATTAGTGGTACTGATGAAAAGTCAACCCAAGGCAAATAGTAGAAAAGATCTTATATGGGGGCTTCCCACAAGTGAAGTCACCGGGACATCGGTGAAGAAAGTGCTGGTGTACTCTGAAATTGATAATGACGATATGACTGAAAGAATGCTAACTCAGATTCTTATACAATCATAAGATTTGGAAAATGGTATCTGCACTGCTTACCTCACAAAACGTGAGCAGAGATTACCTTTGCCATTGTTCTATGGGAAATAGGTTTTCCTTTTTCCTTTCAGATTATGGCAAATATTCCTAAATACATATCTGTGAAATTGACATTTTAAA
Source organism: Eschrichtius robustus (assembly GCF_028021215.1). Classification (NCBI taxonomy): domain Eukaryota; kingdom Metazoa; phylum Chordata; class Mammalia; order Artiodactyla; family Eschrichtiidae; genus Eschrichtius; species Eschrichtius robustus. The sequence continues at coordinate 108,505,470 of NC_090825.1, read as the reverse complement.
AGTCTTGGGTACTGGCAGTCAGTAAACACCATTAGCTTCTAATATGCAAATCCATGCATGTGTGGTAAGTCTATGTTTGCACTGGCATGGCTATTGCTTTCAAAACCTTGTTCAGAACTCTTAACTATTTTCTATAGGGAATGGCCCAACTTAATCCTGTACATAGATCTGTGTGTGTCTGTATATGCATTGTAGGGACCTGTGACACAATTTCCTAATAATGGACTGCAAGCTCACACACTCAGTAGTGCACACCAGCTCAGAAAATTCATGTGTACCTCATTCAGTGACATAACCAATGAAGATGGCTACAGAGAAAAGGCATTATTGGAAGTAAATGATAATTTGAACCTTCATTTCTACAGATTTTCTTCTCTCCGTGGTCTTAATAGACATCTAGACTTTTTTTTTGGAAAAGCTGGGGCACTCTGTCTGCTTAACAAATACCCCAAAATTTTGTCTTAAGGGTTATTAGTGTGACACCTGCCATATGCACTAAATTCCTTTGGAATTGGATATATTACTGAGTAGCAATAGCCGGCTATCCTCTGTAAACTACAGAAATCTACAGATACTGCCTCAGCCTACTGAAGGGGAAGGTCAGCCCTTCTGTACAGACAGACACACACAGACACACACATATGTACACATACATACAACACAAACACATACACATAGGTATATGCACACACACAAACACACATACACATATACCCACACACTCCTCTGTGGTTTAAACTGACCATGGGTTAAAATGCATAGGGAAATGAACTCCAAACCTGTTAGTTTCATGGACAACACTGGGAGTCAGAAGTATGTTTATCCTTTTTCTAGGGTGCTGATAAGTCAGGCCTAAAATTGGAAGAAAAAATAAGCAATAGTCAGCAGACTGCCCACCTGAGAAGAAATAAGTAGGGGGACATGATAGTCTGATGTAAAGTTATGGAACACAGTCTTCATTTTCTACAGCTTATTCTGAGCCAATTAGTAGCTCTAAAAATAAGTCACAGAATTATGATGTTTTCTTTTATAATGTGAGGAGCCTGATATACAAAATAATTTGATGCATTTTTAAGAGTGAAAATTTTACTAGGCAGTGTTTTTTTTCTTATAAATTAGTATTTTTAAAATAAAAATTCACTACTCATCTGGAGAGAATTACTACTCATTGGAAAAACATTTTCTATTCTAATAATTTTGAAATTGTATCTGCAAGTGGCATCAGAGTCATATACAGGGTTCCATGTCAACACCTGTACAGTGAGTTTATCAAACCTGTTACCAAAAAAAAAGGAAGGAACATGAAATGTGGTTAAAGAAGAATCGGTATTCTGAACTCTCATGCCTCAAATCATCTTTAGTCCCCTGCAGACACTTTTAATCAGCAAAGGACATTAGTAAGATTGTTGACTGAAACCTCTAAGCAGTAAAGCCAAAAATAAATGACTAAAGGTCTGGCTTGCATTCTCATCATTGCTTGTGCTACCATTTATCACACCTATGTGGGGACCTAGTAGTTCACCGTCTCTTAATGGTGTCTATAAATATATAGATGTTAATAGACTCTTAGGGAGCATGGGATGTTTACGAGGTAATATAAACTGTTTGCAAAAACATCTACATTTGTTATTTCAATTGCACATTTTTTCCTCCAGAGTGACTTTATCCCTCTTAGAAGATATCCATGCCTCTATGTTCATTTACACTAACAGACACAAAACGGGGTGAAGCCAGGTTACAAAAGTTGTCATTAGACTGCTGTCTTCAGGTTATCTACATTATTGTGCTCAGTGGAAGAGCTAAGTAGAATCTCATTTGCCTTTGCAAGTCTGTTGCTCATCTCTGAGACCTAGAAAACTTCTTGAAGATGGGCTCATTAGCACTTATGTCAACATCCAGGAGAAATTTCTGCCAGAAACAAAGTAAAAGTTACTTGACACAGTTTTAGACAGGGTGAACTTCCACATCATAATAAGGTATTGCCTAGACCCCTAAAAATTTAAAGTTGGCCTTTAACAAATGTCTAAGTGTATTTTTGCAAATATCTACCACTTATTTTGACCAAGACTTTATAGAAAAACAATAGAATTCTTGATATGGAATTTTCTCCTGGACATTGATTTTCACAAGCCTTAATAGATGTCGACAAAATTTCTGTGAACTCATATTGACAATGGCATATCAGCAAATATCAAGAAATAAGAAAATTCACTGACTTTTGGAACTTAATCTTGAAAGAGAAAAGGCTCATAAAATTTTAGAACTGAAATGTCCTTAGAGACCCCCGAACCCAACTTCTTTTTTAGTGTGTGTAGATGATGAAACTGTGGACCTCAAAGCCTGAGTACCCTAGTGGGCAGAACCCAGGCTGCATGACCTCCAATCCAACACATGACTTCTACAGTTCACTGACTCCTGGAAAGGAGCCAAGTGGTATCTGAATCCAAAAACTGATAGACACTGGTTCTTAAACTTTGGTCCCCAGACCAAGCATCAGCAGCACCTGGGAATTTGTTAAAAATGAAAATTCACAGGTCCTATACCAGAGCTACTGAATCAGAAATTCTGGGGTTGGGACCCAGTAATTAGTGTTTTAACAAGCCCTTCAGTTCATTCTGAGGCACACTGAAGCTTGAGAACCACTGTAATAGAAGATTGTTACTTCAAGAAAAGAGATGTTAATTTTTCCTATTCATATTTACAAAGATTAAAAAAAGGACTAATTGAAATTGAAAAATATTCTGATTATATTACTTAAATATTTATAACTATGTTGACTAGATTTTTTTGCATAAAGCCATATAAGACTATTGCTTAAAAGATATGCTATCTTAATTCACAAGTATTTGCTAAAATAATGCCCTAAAGGGAACATAAAATTTAATATACCACAGTTATGTAATAAAACATCAGTCTTTTAAAAATGCCTATTTTCTGATGAAGATTCACTCCTCGAGTGAATGCTGTGGTTTATTTTGCTTAAGTTGTACTTCCTTGGTATTTTTTGTTTTCCTAAGAAGTCTGTGTTCTGTGACATTCTAGCTTAACCAACCTGACAAAGGCACAATAACCAACCATAATATGTCATTTTCTGTCAACTAAAAGAACATATATATAAAAACTTCAGATGTCTAAAATATTAAGCAACCTTAATTTCACTGTATTCATTGTGCTAAAGGATGAAATATATCAGAAAACATTACAGTGTAAAAATTTCTAAGATTTATCCATATGCTGCATATAGTTAATTCATTTTTGCTGTTGCAAAATATTTCATTGTGTGAATATACTATCATTTATTTATCAATTCTCCTATTGATAGGCATTTGGGTTTTTTTCTAGGTTTTTGCTCTTACAAACTATGTTGCTCTGAACTTTCTTCTCCATGTCTCTTGGAACATACATGTGCGAGTTTCTTTTGGGTATATACATAAAAGCAGAATTGCTAAGTCAGAGAATATGTGAATATTGAATTTTACAAGAAAAGACTAAACTTGCTTTCCAAAAACTTCTAACAATTTATACTCTAATAGTAATTTAAATGAAAGACTGTTAATCCACATCTTCCCCAAACCTTATTACTGTTCATACTTCTCAATACTGTTTTAATGAGTGCAAAATGGTATCACATTGTGGCTGCTATTTGCCATTTCCCCAACTGCTAGTGACATTGCACACCTTTTTCTGTCTTTATTATACATGTGTGTCTTCTGTAAAATGGCTGCCTATGTATTTTGTCCATTTTAAAAAGACTTTTTGTGTAGGAATTTTATATTCCCTTTTTCCCCAGACAAATAGGATTTTATTAATTTTTTCATTGGCAGTGACCTATCACACTTAAAAATTTCCACTGGACTCAAAGAAACTTTTATTTCTTAAGAAAGAAAATACTGCAAATTCTCGTTCAGGATTGTTTTTGTTTTTCTATTGTCAAAATTTTAGTTCTATAATGGAATGTGCTTTTTGTTCACCTACTACAAAAGCTTTTGCTACATATTCATATAGACTTACCACTAGTAAATCTAATAAAACCAGAAGATGAAAGTAACTTTGGCTGACTTGTTTTAATGTTCCTGAGCTTTGATTTCTTCATATGTAAAATGCAGATCAGTAAAGATAAAAATGAGGTACTGTAATATGGTGTAACAGGGTTACTAGCACATTAAGGGAGCAGTTTTATTATGAATAAAACTAAATTTCCAATAGAGCAATACCTACAACAATATATTTGCCACACAGGTTTAAAAATTATTCACTGTCATTCCCTCATTTAGCCAGAGGGAACTAAAGCTAGCCTGTTAGGCTGCCTGAGAGCACTGAATATCTGAAGTGGAAATCAACTATATTCTGTCCAGTTTAACTCTGTCATTTAACAGATACAAAAACAGAGGCCCAGGGAGTTTTGAAACTTGCCACAGGTAGACAAATACTTTAGGGCTGAGCCAAGTCTTGGAGCAGGGTTCTTCTCACCAATATGAATCTCTTTCACGTATGTGGCCCATCTCAGTTCACAGAGCACTTCCTCGGCTCCATGACCTTGGTTATTCTATCATTCAGCTTATAGATATGACTTTTTTCCTTTTTGTCTTTGGAAGACAGTCTTGGGAGATTCTTTTGCATTCTTAAACTCCACTGTTTTGACAGCTGTTACTAAATGAAACTTAAATTAAAAAAAAAAATATATATATATATACACATACACATATATATATACAGATCTTCCTTGTCTTACCATGGGTTACATCCCAATGAACCCATTATAACCTGAAAACATCATGTTGAAAATGAATTTAATACACATAAGCTACTGCACATCATAGCTTAGCCGAGGTTACCTTAAATGTGCTCACAACACCTAAATTAGCCTACTGTTGGGCAAAATCATCTAACACAAAGCCTATTTCATAGTAAAGTGTTGAATATCTCAGGTAATCTATTAAATATTGAACTGAACATGGAGAACAGAATGTTGTGTGGGTACAGAATGGTTGTAAGTATATCAGTTTTTTACCCTTGTGATCACGTGGCTGACTGGGAGTTTTGGCTCCTTGGTGCTGCCCCATACCACACATCACTAGCCCAGGAAACAGCAAAATTCCAAAATCAAAGCACAGTTTCTAATACATGTGTATTTCTTTCACACCATCATAAAGTCGAAATATTTTAAGTCGAACCGTTGTAAGTTGGGGACTACCTGTATGTGTGTGTATATAAACATGCATATATGGAAGAAGCCTCACCATGTGTCCTGTATCACCCGCCGCTGGCCACACCTTAGCAGTCACAAAGAGCAAATGGGGGATGGATTTCAGTTTGAAAATTTCCAGTTGCCTTTGATATTAATAAAGGGCTCAGAAGTGTTTATGTTTTCAAAAGGGCATGATACCATTCATGTTACCTTTTAATGAGTCTCATTTTGAAAAAGACGATGAGGTTGGTCAGCCAGCCTTCACGTACTTTTTGCAGTAAGGCCTTTGATGAATGAAGAGTGCTTAAACATGTAATGTTTGCTTGCAAGGTCTTCAAGAGACAATCAAAATCACTTTGCTAATATGTTAAGCATCTCCTCTGCCAGTCTTTCATAGGTGCTCTCTTCTAGAATGCCTTGGTCACCACAAGTTTCCGTTTCCTCAAATATATCAAATGGACACACTTTTTGACATTCAGGATATAGTTGAGGCAGTGGAAGTCAAACAGGCTTGGTCCAGCATGCAGGCTGTAATGACAGCAGAGCCAGGTGTTCTCCAGTGGCTTGGGAGCCCCCGTCCAGACTTGGGCCAGGCTTGGGAGCACCTCCCAGAAGGCCAATGGTTGTGCATGTCTGAGTGTCTTCCACATTCATTTCTGATACTAATCCTTCGTTGATTATATTTGCTGAACACATCTTATTATAGTATGAAGTTTCTTTTTACACATTATTTATGGTATTTTTTCATAAACAGAATATTTTAACTTTAATATGGTCAAATGGATTACATTTTCTTTTAGAATTATTGCTTTTTAGTGTCCTGCTTAAAATTATTCTCTACCTCAAACTCAGAAAGATACTCAACTATATATTCTAACAATTTTTAAAATTTTTTCTTTTTTACTTTAAATTTCATATTCCATCTGGACTTGATTTTGTGCATCATGTGAGTTTGGGATCCAATTTCCCCTCTCCAAGTAGAAAACCATTTTTTCAACCTTTGTTAATCGGATACTTTCTCCATTCCCCACTGATCAGTCATGCCAACTCTGTCAAATGTCAACTTACTATATCTTCATAATAAGTCCTGATATGTATTAGGGTAAATTTCTCCTCTTTCTGTCCCATCCTCTTGTTCTTTTTCTTTTTTTAATATCTTTATTGGAGTATAATTGCTTTACAATGCTGTTTTAGTTTCTGCTGTACAACAAAGTGAATCAGCGGTATGTATACATATATCCCCATATTCCCTCCCTCTTGAGCCTCCCTCCCACCCTCCGTATCCCACCCCTCTAGGTCATCACAAAGCATTGAGCTGATCTCCCTGTACTACATACTCTTGTTCTTGTTCTTGTCCTCCCTCCGCCTCTTCCTCCTCCTCCTCTTACTTCTTCAGGAGTATTTTTTCTAGTACTGGCTCTTTAACTTTTCCATATAAGTGTTAAAATTGTCTTCCCAAGTACAAGGGGAAAACAGAGCTCATAAGTTTTTTACTGGAATTACTTTGACTCTATAGATCAAATTAGGAAAAACTGTTATCTTTACAAGTCTCCCCATCCATGAACATCTCTCTCCATTTATTTAGCACTTTTAGTCTCTTTCTGGGAAATTTTAAAATTTTATGCATATAGGCCTTACACACAGTTGTTGAATTTAATCCTAGGTATTTTGTGACTTTGTTGCCATTACAAATGATGCTTTTAAAAGTTACATTTTTGAATTGTTGCTGATATATAGAAATGTAATATCTACTCATACTGCTAAAATATAGTACTTTTCTGTATATTATTACTGATATTTAATGTAGACAATTACATCATCTGCAAATGATGAGAATTTTATATTCTTCTTCTGAATTCTAACACTTTGATATTTTAAACTGTCTTACTGCACTTGATAAGACCATGAGAAAAATAATATGTAGGTATGGCACTAGTGGGATCCTCATTTTGTTAGTAATATTTTAAACCATTATTAAGCTTTTATTTTGAACAAATTCAAACATAAAATTTGAAGAATGTAATAAAATCCTCTGTGTAAGTATAATTTTCAATCTTAAATTTTTTTTGCCAAACCATTTGAGAATAAGTTGCAGACACTATGACGTCTCACTCTTAAATACTTTGGCTTGATACTCCTAAGAACCAGGATATTCTCTTAAATAACCAAAATAAATTAATCAAATTGAGGCAATTCAATAGCACTGATATAATACTATTACCTAATACATACTCAAAATTTCCCCATTGTTATTGTACTGTCCTTTATAAAAATTTTTCTTGATTTAAGATCCAGTACAAGGTCACACATATAATGTGGTTTTCATCTCTTTAGTCTTCTAAAATCTAGGATACTACCTCTACCTTTCTTTGTCTTTTACAATATTGACATTTTTAAGGTTTATAGGATAAAGTTTCTATTTTGTTTTACAATGTCCTCCAATTTGTGTTATCTGATAGTTTCCTTATGTTTTTATTTAGTTTATGCAGTTTTGAAAGAAATTCTACATAAGCAGTATTGTGGCTTTCACAGTGCATCTTATTAGCAGGCATGTGATGTCAATCATTGTTGGGTATGTTAACTTGTATCTCTTGTAAGGTATTATCAGCCAGATTTTTCCATTACAAAAATATCTTTCCCCTTAATAGTTTATAAGTGAATTTTGGGAGATATTTTGAGACTTTTAAGTATACTGTTGCCCCAAAGACTTTCACCTAATTATTTAACAGCCACTGATGATCCTTGCCTGAATCAGTTACTACAATGATTGTTGCAAAATGGTGATTTTTAAAAACTCTATCATTTGTTTTACATAGTAATATAAAGTAGAGCTTTTCCTTTTATCACTGTACTTTATGTATTTATTTATTTGCTTACATTTTAGTATCAGTATATACATACAGTTTTAGTCAACTGTTCATCTTCTTATTGTTGAGTTTTAAGAGGGTTTTTTGTTGTTGTTGTTGCGTATTTTGGATAACAGTCTTTTACCAGATACGTCTTTTGAAAATATTTTCTCCCGGTCTGTGGCTTGTCTTCTCATTCCCTTGACATTGCCTATTAGAGAGCAGAAGTTTTTAACTTTAATGAAGTCCAGTTTATCAATTACTTCTTTCATAGACTGCACTTCAGGTTCTGTATATAAAAAGTCAATGCCATATCCAAGGTCATCAAAATTTTCTCCTATGTTATCTTCTAGGAGTTTTATAGTTTTGCATTTTACATTCAGGTCTGTAAAGCATTTTGAGTTAATTTTGGTGAAGGGTATAAAGTCTGCATCTAGATTTTTTTTTGCATGTGGATGTCCAGTTGTTCCATCACTATTTGTTGAAAATACTATCTTTGCTCCACTGTATTGCCTTTGCTCCTTTGTCAAAATTCAGTTGACTATTTTTTTGTGGGTCTATTTCTGGATTCTCTATTCTGTTCCATTGATCTTTCTGTCATTTTTTTTTTAAATCAATACCACATTGTCTTGACTATTGTAGCTTTACAGTATGTCTTAAAGTTGGGTAGTGTCAGCCCTCCAACTTTGTTCTTCTTCAATATTGTGTTGGTTATTCCTGGTCTTTTCCTCTCCATATAAACTTCAGAATCAGTTTGTCAATATCCACAAAATAACTTGCTGGGATTTTACAGAGATTGCATTGAATCTATATGTCAAGTAGGGAGAAACTGACATCTTGACAATGAGTCTTCCTATCCATGAACATGGAATATCCCTTCACTTATTTAGTTCTTTCATGTTATTCATCAGTTTTATAGTTTTCCTCTTTTGTATATTTTGTTAGATTTACACCTAAATACTTCATTTTGGGGGGATGCTAACATAAATAGTACTGTGTTTTTAATTTCAGATTCCACTTGTTTGTTGCTGGTATATAAGAAAGCAAATGACTTTTGTATATTAACTGTGTATCCTACAACATTGCTTATTAGATCCAGGAGTTTTGCTGTTAATTCTTTTGCACACACGTATATGTCAGACACATATATACATAATGAACCAACAAAATTTACCAAGCTTAGTTTAAGATGTGGTTATATTATGCTTTTGATATATAGGGCCATTTGTTTCTATTTGTATATATTTTCTATTTTTTCCTCATATCTGTTGATATAATTATACTTTAAAAAACATAAAGCATTAACACAGCTCCAAAGATATTTAAGAAGGTATACTCAGGGCTTCCCTGGTGGCGCAGTGGTTGAGAATCTGCCTGCCAATGCAGGGGACACGGGTTCAAGCCCTGGTCTGGGAAGATCCCACATGCCGCGGAGCAACTAGGCCCGTGAGCCACAACTACTGAGCCTGCGCGTCTGGAGCCTGTGCCCCGCAACAAGAGAGGCTGCGATAGTGAAAGGCCTGCGCACCGCGATGAAGAGTGGCCCCCGCTTGCCGCAACTAGAGAAGGCCCTCGCACGAAATGAAGACCCAACACAGCCATAAATAAATAAATAAATAAATAAAATTGAGTTGTAAAAAAAAAAAAAGATACACTCAAAAAGATATATATCACTTTCCCTCACTCCCTGTTTCCCTTCACTCTCTGTAATTGAATTATTTTTATTAATTTCTAATTTATCTTTCCTATATAGCTATTTATTAAAACAAATTGAACACTACCTAGCATGATATACATAAATTCCAAATAGATCAGACTTAATGTAAAAAGCAAAATCATACCAGTATGAATAATAAATATAGCTGAATTATTATAACCTGGATGTAGGAAATCTCCGTAACTATGATTCCAAATCCAGATTCAGTAAAGCAAACGTTAAATCTAACACCATAAAAATTAAAAACTTTGTATGACAAGAAAAAATATGACAGAAATATCAAAAGACAAACGACAAATTTGGAAAAACATTTATTTATATAAATATTATCTCTACTACATGAAGAACTGCTAAAAATAAAGAGAAAAGGATGAAAATCCAATAGAATAAAGGACCCAAAAAAAGTCCCAACCAAAAATCCATTTTAAAAAATAAGTAAGAATATGCAGACAATCCACAAAAAATAAAAATAGCCTCTAAACTTATGAAGTGATTTTTCAATTAAAATCATTACAATAGTTTACAATTCTAACAATAGAAATGAAATTTAAAACACCACGATACCATTTTTCACCTGTCTGATGGAAAAAAATTTAGGGTTTGACAGCAAATCCTGTTGGCAAATCTGTGGGGAAAAAAACATTTTCACACATTTCTGGTGGGAATGTAAAATGTTTCAACTGCTATGGAGAGGAAATCGGCAAAATCTTTCAAAAAATCTAAATGTACCTTTATTTTTTTATCTTAAAGTTACAATTTTAAGTTACACCTCCAAAAATATGAAAATACATATGCAAAAGACCTGCATTGTAGTATTACTTGCAATTACAAGATATTAGATAGAAATAACCTGAATGCCCATACATAGGAATGAATTACGGTACATTTATAAAATAAGGTACTATAAAGCTTTAAAAAAGAATGAGAAACTGATTCACTTTGTTATAAAGCAGAAACTAACACACCATTGTAAAGCAATTATACTCCAATAAAGATGTTTAAAAAAAAAAAAAAAAAGAATGAGAAAGCTCTGTCAACTAATATTGGGTGATTTTCAAGACATATTGTTCACTGAGAAAAACAAAAGAAGCCAGAAATGTACAAAATTGTTTAATTCATTTCTCCCTTTAAAAGGAATGTTTCTAACATTGCCCCATTTAGGATAATGTTTATTGTAATAGTTTCTAAAGAATCTAATTTCTATGCCTAACTTGTTAAACGTTTCTATCAGAGTAAAGAATCTAATTTCTATGCCTAATTTGTTAAGCATTTCTATCATGAATGGGGGTTGAATTTTATCAGTTATTTTTCTATGTTTGTTAGAATTATTTTTCTGGTATTGTTCTCATTCTCATACATGGTTGCATTTGAATTGCTATTATTTTGCTTTCAATTTTTGATTCCATTCTCTTTAATAAAATTTGTTAAAATTCTCCCTTCTCATATTTTGATACGGAGGCACTTTTATCTCCATTTCTTTCTAGTAATTCTTGCCCCAATCTCTAGTTTCCTTACATGCATGCACTGATTAATACTCAGCTCAATACTCTAGGGGAAACTTTTCAGATATCAAGAGTTCTCTCTTTCCATTCACTCAAAGGGGGTCTGTTTTCTTTGTCCCTCTTTTCTGGACAACTTTTAGATTGGTTGAATCATGTTCTTTATCATTCCTTCTTTGTGTCTCTGTTTGGAACTGTGTTCTGTTCCTATACTTTTAGTGAATATCCTAGAAATTGAAACATGCATATATTTACTTGCCGATTTCTAAATCGATCAAATGTCAAAATATGCAAGTTAATAATTGATTGTATCAGAATCTCAGGGAGTGGGACAAAGAAACATGTATTTTGACAAGTTCCCTGGATGATTTTTATACATGATAAAATTGAGAACCAGATTAGGAAACAATTATACTAGAAAAATAGCTTAAATTAGGCTAAGACAATTAAGCTTAAATTCTATTTATTTATCTGTTTCTTGATAGTAAAAATGGAAGCAGACATTACTGAATTTCTCATTATTTAGCAGAATAAAATACACCAGATGATAGAGGCATGTCTCATGTTAGCAATGAATTTGAAGCATAATTTTTCTGTCAGATTTTAAATACACTTTCATATAAATTTTTAATAAGGACATTGATCAATATAATGTACTGTGTCATCAGGAGCTATTCTACACAAGATAAAGAAATATTTCTCATATCATCTATTGTTGAAAGTCAAACCCATTACTTTTAATCACATTTCTGTAAAGATTTTTTTTTTTTGCACAGATAAATGGTTCCTGCATGTGCCTTTTTGAACTTGTGCAAGAGAAGAAGACGGAAGAACTCATGCTTATCATGCTAGTAATGTAAGGAACAATTTTAGCATTTACTTTGTCCTAAACACTACAATGCTTTGAGCCTACAAAAACAGCTAAGATATGGCTTGTGTCCTCAAGGAATTACAATCTAGAGAGGGAGGCAGAGCAGCACAAAAAATAGTATACTATGCTGTGATAAATGTTTAAACATATTCCATAGGCATCTCAGGAGAACAAATGACCGACTTTACATGCTTCAGTGGGGAAGACTTAAATATAGAGGATGATACTCCTTGCCTCTTGAAGGATGTTTGCATAGAGTAGAGAAATGTTTTTGGTTATTCATCTCCCATTTCCCCATTTTCTAGTAAGAGAAACCTTTTATTCCTTATGACAACTGCTTCTCTTTCATCTTGTTAGACTGACAATCACTGAGTCTGTGTCTCCATCAAAAATGTTATCATGAAACCACAGCTTTAATGAGAGTACCCTACTCCCACAGGTTCAGTCCAGAAGTGGGCATGACCCAGGTAAGGACAATGAAAGTTTTTTCCAGAAAGTATTTTGGATGCATGGAAGGGTAAAGGTGGCTAGCTCTCTGAGAGCTTGAGTCCTAAAAAGACATTGTTTCCATGGAGCTGTCCATTGCTATCTTTGTTGCCATTTGGAGAGAGCCTGCTTGAGTACAACAGAGAAATTTTCTGGACCCAACTTCCTAGGTTCAAATCTTACAAAGATGAGAAGAAAGACTATGCTAGAAAAAAAAGGAACGTTATGTATGAAACTACATGTCAAAAGAATTTGAGAATTTTCTTTTAGCTGAGAATAGCTTTCAGAGATCAAATTGGAAATTTTGAAAGGAAAGTTTTGCTATGGCATAACTGTAAACTTTATCTTGCTTGTAAAGGGAAACAATCTGGATGAACTAATGGTGATCATATCTTTTAGATTATCTCTGCTAAGACGAGTTGTCTCAAGGAGATTTTATATGAACTACATAAAGACAATTTAATGATGAGATCTTCACCAACTGGTGAACTATAAACATTCTACACTATTAACTGCTTAATATATTTTAAGTAAAAGGTGTGTAGAGAGTAAAGACAAATTTCTAAAATATTGAAATGGAAAAGGCTAACTTTTCTTACTGAGCTGAAAGGGCACTTCTTCATATGGATAGGCTGCAGAAACACTTACAGACAAGGTCAAGACTTTTCTCAAAGTTCCTATATCCCCAACATGGGTTAAATTGAATGTCCAGAATCCTATACTACAAACTATAAAGTGTTCATGGAAGAAAAAATTCAAGAACAGATATTACTATTTCTACCACAAAAAAGGTTTTCTATGTCTCTGATAAATGGTTCAGTTTTTGAGCAGGACTCTATCTTGGCAGTCCAAGCAAGATGACAGGGCCAGAAAAGTCATCCTCCAATAACTTAGAGAAAGTTATGGAAGGGAGTTGTTTAGTATTACCCATCTGGAAGTTAAAGGACTAAAGCCACAAGCAATAGCTTGAGCTGGGCATAAATGATATATGAGCGCTTCTAATGACTATTAGATATGTATGGCATGAACCACTTTAACATAGGATACAAAGCTTACCCTCTGTTCACTAATGCAGAACAGCATGAGAAAGTTTACCTAAAAAGTTGTATCAGATATTTATATGGAAACAAAAAGAATTATTTGAGATGTATTTATGTCAGGTTATGATATGCAATATAAAGATAGGTTTAATATAACAGAGTGAATATATTTGATTGTTAATTGGTAAAAAAAATTCCTTGTTTTTCAAAGTCAGGTATGATTCTTACTGTTGTTTAAACTCTCTTTTCTCATCTCTAAAATGGATATATTTAAACTTACCTCAGAGTTTTATTTAAAGCTTACAAAGAGAGGAGACCTTCAAGATGGCAGAGGAGTAAAACGTGGAGATAACTTCCTCCCCACAAATACATCAAAAATACATCTACATGTGGAACAACTCCTACAGAACACCTACTGAACCCTGGCAGAAGACCACAGACTTCCAAAAAGGCAAGAAAATCCTCACGTACCTGGGTAGGGCAAAAGAAAAAAAAAAAAAGAGACAAAAGAATAGAAATGGGACCTGCCCCTCTGGGAAGGAGCTGTGAAGGAGGTAAAGTTTCCACACACTAAGGAAGCCCCCTCACTGGCAGGGACGGGGGGTGAGCTTTGGAGCCACAGAGGAGAGCCAGCAACAGGGGTGCAGAGGTCAAAGCGGAAGGATCCCTGCACAGAAGATCGGTGCCGACCAGCACTCACCAGACTTAAGACGCTTGTCTGCTCACTCGCTGGGGCAGGTAGGGGCTGAGAGCTGAGGCTCGGGCTTCGGAGGTCAGACCCCAGGGAGGGGACTGGGGTTGGCTGCATGAAGACAGCCTGAAGGGGGCTAGTGTGCCACAGCTAGCCAGAAGGGAGTATAGGAGAAAGTCTGGACCTGCCAGAAAGGCAAGAGACTATTGTCTCGGGGTGCATGAAGATGGGGGCTTCCTACTCAGTGTACCCACAGATGACAGAGCACAACCTAAGTGAGCTCCAGAGACAGGCACAAGCCATGTCTATCATCTCAGACCGCTACCACTGCCACCGCTGCCACCAAGTATCCTGTGTGCAAGCGTAGGTCACTATTCACACCTTCCTGGGAGCCTGTGCAGCACGCCACTGCCAGGGTCCCATGATCCAGGGCCAAATTCCCGGAAAGAACACACGCCGTGCCTCAGGCTGTTGCAACATCATGCCATCCTCTCCCACCGCAGGCACGCCCCACATTCTAATTGTGACTACTGTATCCCTCCCTCTCCCTGGCCTGAGTGAGCAAGAGAGCCCTAAAAAGCCGATGCTTTAACCCCCTCCTGTCTGGGCAGGGAACAGACGCCTGAGGGCAGCCTACATGCAGAGGTGGGGCCCAAACCAAAGCTGAACCCCAGGAACTGTGTGAACAAAGAAGAGAAAGGGAAATCTCTCTGTGCAGCCTTAGGAGCAGCAGACTAAATCCCCACAATCAGCTTGATAAACCCAGCACCTGTGGAATACCTAAATAGAAAACGAGTGTTCCCAAAATTGAGGCAGTGGACTTCGGGGGAAACTGTGGACTTGGGGTTTGCTTTCTGCATTTGATTTGTTTTTCATTTTATGTTTATCTTAGTTTAGTTTTCAGTGATTGTTTTTATTTGTGGGTTTGTTTATTGGTTTGGTTGCTCTTTTCCTTATTTTTTTTTCTTTTTCTGAGTGTTTGTGTGTATGTTCCTTTGTGTGATTTTGTCTCTTTAGTTTTGCTTTTACCATTTGTTTTGGGGTTCTGTCTTTTCATTTTTTTTTCTTCTTCTTTCTTTTCTTCTGAGCCGTGCAGCTGGCAGGGTCTTGGTGCTCCTCCTGGATGGCGGGTCAGAGCCTCCAAGGTGAGAGAGCCGAGTCCAGGATGTTGGATCACCAGAGACCTCCTGGCTCCATGTAGTATTAATTGGCAGGAGCTTTCCCAGAAATCTCCATCTCAACACTAATACCCAGCTGCACCCAATGGCCAGCAATCTCCATTGCTGGATGCCCCATGCCAAACAACTAACAAGACAGGAACAAAACCCCACCCATTAGCAGAGAGGCTGCCTAAAGTCATACTAAGTTCCCAGACACCCTAAAACACACCACTGGAGGCAACCCTGCCCACCAGAGGGACAATATCCAGCTGCACCCACCAGAACACAGGTACCAGTCCCCTCCATCAGGAAGCCTACACAAGCCACTGAACAAACCACACCCACTGGGGGCAAACACCAGAAATAAGAGGAATTAGTAACCTGCAGCCTGTGAAAAGGAGACCCCAAACACAATAAGTTGAACAAAATGAGAAGACAGAGAAATATGCAGAAAATGAAGGAGCAAGGTAAAAACCCACCAAACCAAACAAATGAAGAAACAGGCCATCTACCTGAAAAAGAATTCAGAGTAATGATAGTAAAGATGATACAAAATCTCAGAAATAGAATGGAGAAAATACAAGGAATGTTTAACAAGGATGTAGAAGAACTAAAGAGCAAACAAAAAATAATGAACAACACAACAAAGGAAATTAAAAATACTCTAGAAGGAATCAATTACAGAATAACTCACGCAGAAGAACGGATAAATGACCCAGAAGATAAAATAGTGGAAATAATTGCTGCAGAGCAGAATAAAGAAAAAACAATGAAAAGAATTGAGGATAATCTCAGAGACCTCGGGGACAACATTAAACACAGCAACATTCAAATTACAGGGGTAGCAGAAGTAGAAAAGAGAAACAAAGGGTCTGAGAAAATACTTGAAGGGATTATAGTTGAAAACTTCCCAAATATGGGAAAGGAAATAGGCAATCAAGTCCAGGAAGCACAGAGAGTCCCACACAGGATAAATCCAAGGAGACACATGCCAAGACACATATTAATCAAACTATCAAAAATTAAATACAAAGAAAAAATATTAAAAGCAGCAAGGGAAAAACAACAAATAACATACAAGGGAATCCCCATAAGTTTAACAGCTGATCTTTCAGCAGAAACTCTGCAAGCCAGAAGGGAGTGGCAGGATACATTTAAATTGATGAAAGCGAAAAACCTACAACCAAGATGACTCTACGCAGGAAGCATCTCATTCAGATTCGATGGAGAAATTAAAACCTTTACAGACAAGCAAAAGCTAAGAGAACTAAGCACCATCAAACCAGCTTTACAACAAATGCTAAAGGAACATCTCTAGGTGGGAAACACAAGGAAGGAAAAGACCTACAAAAACAAACCCAAAACAATTAAGAAAATGGTAATAGGAACATACATATCGATATTAACCTTGAACGTAAGTGGATAAAATGCTCCAATCAAAAGACATAGACTGGTTGAATGGATAAAAGAAAAAGACCCATATATATGCTCTCTACAAGAGACCCACTTCAGCCCTAGGGAAACATACAGACTGAAAGTGAGGGGATGGAAAAAGATATTCATGCAAATGGAAAATAAAAGAAAGCTGGAGTAGCAATACTCGTATCAGACAAAATAGACTTTAAAATAAAGACTATTACAAAAGACAAAGAAGGACACTACATAATGATCAAGGGATCAATCCAAGAAGAAGATATAACAATTGTAAATATTTATGAACCCAACTTAGGAGCACCTCAATACATAAGGCAAATGCTAACAGCCATAAAAGGGGAAATCGACAGTAACATGATAATAGTAGGGGACTTTACCACCCCACTTTCACCAATGGACAGATCATCCAAAATAAAAATATAAGGAAACACAGGCTTTAAATGACACATTAAACAAGGCGGACTTAACTGATATTTATAGGACATTCAATCCAAAAACAACAGAATACACTTTCTTCTCAAGTGCTCATGGAACATTCTCCAGGATAGATCATACCTTGGGTCACAAATTAAGCCTCAGTAAATTTAAGAAAACTGAAATTCTATCACATATCTCTTCCGACCACAACACTAAGAGACTAGATATCAATTACATGAAAAAATCTGTAAAAAATACAAACACATGGAGGCTAAACAATACACTACTAAATAACCAAGTGATTACTGAAGAAATCAAATGGAAATCCAAAACTACCTAGAAGCAAATGACAATGAAAACACAACAACTCAAAACTTATGGGATGCAGCAAAAGATGTTTTAAGAGGTAAGTTTATAGCAATACAATCCTACCTCAAGAAACAAGAAAAATCTCAAATAAACAACTTAATCTTACACATAAAGCAATTAGAGAATGAAGGACAAAAGAACTCCCAAAGCTAGCAGAAGTAAAGAAATCATAAAGATCAGATCAGAAATAAAAGAAAAAGAAATGAAGGAAACAACAGCAAAGATCAATAAAACGAAAAGCTGGTTCTTTGAGAAGATAAACGAAATTGATAAACCACTAGCCAGACTCATTATGGAAAAAAGAAGACTGAAATCAACAGAATTAGAAATTTAGAAATACAAAGCATCATGAGAGATTACTACAAGCAACTATATGCCAATAAAATGGACAAACTGGAAGAAATACACAAATTCTTAGAAAAGTACAACCTTCCAAGACTGAACCAGGAAGAAACAGAAAATATGAACACATCAATCACAAGCACTGAAATTGAAAATGTGATTAAAAATCTTCCACCAAACAAAAGTCCAGGACCATATGACTTCACAGGTGAATTCTATCAAACCTTTAGAGAAGAACTAACACTTATCCTTCTCAAACTCTTCCAAAATATAGCAGAGGAAGGAACACTCCCAAACTCATTCTATGAGGTCACCATCACCCTGATACCATAACCAGAGAAAGGTGTCACAAAAAAAGAAAACGACAGGCCAATATCACTGATGAATATAGATGCAAAAATCCTCAACAAAATACTAGCAAACAGAATCCAACAGCACATTAAAAGGATCATATACCATGATCAAGTGGGGTTTAACCCAGGAATGCAAGGATTCTTCAACATATGCAAATCAATCAATGAGATACACCATATTAACAAACTGAAAGAGAAAAACCATATGATCATCTCAACAGATGCAGAAAAAGCTTTCAACAAAATTCAACACCCATTTATGAAAAAAACTCAAAAGAAAGTGGGTGTAAGGGAACCTACCTTAACATAACAAAGGCCATATATGACAAACTCACAGCCATCATCATTCTCAATGGTTAAAAACTGAAACCATTTCCTCTATGATCAGGAACAAGACAAGGTTGCCCACTCTCAGCACCATTATTCTACATAGTTTTGGAAGCTTTAGCCACAGCAATCAGAGACAAAGAAGAAATAGAAGGAATCTAAATAGGAAAAGAAGAATTAAAACTGACACTGTTTACAGATGACATGATTCTATACATTGAGAACCCTAAAGATGCTACCAGAAAAGTATCAGAGCTAACCAATGAATTTGGTAAAGTAGCAGGATACAAAATTAATACACAGAAATCTCTTGCATTCCTATACACTAACAACAAAAAATCTGAAACAGAAATTAAGGAAACACTCCTTTTTACCGCTGCAACAAAAAGAATAAAATACCTAGGAATAAACCTACCTAGGGAGAAAAAAGACCTGTATGCAGAAAACTATAAGACACTGATGAAAGAAATTAAAGATGATACAAACAGATGGAGAGATATACTATGTTCTTGGATTGGAAGAATGAACACTGTGAAAATGACCATACTACGCAAAGTAATATACGGATTCAATGCAATCCCTATCAAATTACCAATGGCATTTTTCACACAACTAGAACAAAAAATTTTACAATTTGTATGGAAACACAAAAGACCCCGAATAGCCAAAGCAATCTTGAGAAAGAAAAACGGAGCTGGAGGAATCAGGCTCCCTGACTTCAGACTATACTAAAAAGCTACAGTAATCAAGACAGTGTGGTAATGGCACAAAAACAGAAATACAGGTCAATGAATCAGGACAGAAAGCCCAGAGATAAACCCATGCACATATGGTAACCTTTTCTTTGACAAAGGAGGCAAGAATATACAATGGAGAAAAGACAGCCACTTCAACAAGTGGTGCTGGCAAAACAGGACAGCTATATGTAAAAGAAAGAAATTAGAACACTCCCTAACACCATACACAAAAATAAACTCCAAATGGATTAAAGACCTAAATGTAAGGCCAGACACTATAAAACTCTTAGAGGAAAACTTAGGAAGAACACTTTGTGACATCAATCACAGCAAGATCCTTTTTGACCCACCTCCTAGAGTAATGGAAATAAAAACACAAATAAACAAATGGGACCTAATGAAACTTAAAAGCTTTTGCACAGCAAAGGAAACCATAAACAAGATGAAAAGACAACCCTCAGAATGGGAGAAAATATTTGCAAACGAAGCAACTGACAAAGGATTAACCTCCAAAATATACAAGCAGCTCATAGAGCTCAAAATAAAAAAAACAAACAACCCAATCCAAAATTGGGTGGAAGACCTAAATAGACATTTCTCCAAAGAGGATATACAGATTGCCAACAAACATATGAAAGGATGCTCAACATCACTAATCGTTAGAGAAACGGAAATCAAAACCACAATGAGGTATCACCTCACACCAGTCAGAATGGCCATCTTCAAAAAATCTACAAACAATAAATGCTGGAGAGGGTGTGGAGAAAAGGGAACCCTCCTACACTGTTGGTGGGAATGTAAATTGATACAGCCAACTATGCAGCACAGTATGGAGGTTCCTTAAAAAATTAAAAATAGAATTTCCATATGACCCAGCAATCCCACTACTGGGTATATACCCTGAGAACCATAATTCAAAAAGAGATAGGTACCACAATGTTCATTTCAGCACTATTTACAATAGCCAGGGCATGGAAGCAACCTAAGTGTCCACTGACAGGTGAATGGATAAAGAAGATGTGGCACATATATACAATGGAATATTACTCAGCCTTAAAAAGAAACAAAATTGAGCTTTTCGTAGTGAGGTGGATGGACCTAGAATCTGTCATATAGAGTGTAGTAAGTCAGAAAGAGAGAAACAAATATCTTGTGCTAACACATATATATGTAATCTAAAAAAAAAAAAAAATGGTTCTCATGAACCTAGGGGCAGGACAAGAATAAAGATGCAGACGTAGAGAATGGACTTGAGGACACGGGGAGGGGGAAGAGTAAGCTGATATGAAGTGAGAGAATAGCACTGACATATATACACTACCTAATGTAAAGTAGATAGCTGGTGGGAAGCTGCTGCATAGCACAGGAAGATCAACTCCATGCTTTGTGATGACCTATGGGGTGGGATAGGGAGGGTGGAGGGAAGCTCAGGAGGGAGGGGATATGGGGACATATATATGCATATGGCTGATTCACTGTGTTATACAGCAGAGACTAACACAACATTGTAAAACAATTATACTCCAATAATGATGTAAAGTTAATAAAGAAATAAGTAAATTGACTCTAGGAAAAAAAAATATAGAAATTAATGTTGGGACTTCCCTGGTGGCACAGTGGTTAAGAATCCGCCTGCCAATGCAGGGGACACAGATCAATCCCTGGGCCGGGAAGATCCCACGTGCTGCAGAGCAACCAAGCCTGCAGGCCACAACTACTAAGTCTGCGCTCTTGAGCCCATGAGCCACAACTATTGAAGCCCGCACGTCTAGAGCCTGTGCTCCACAACAAGAGAAGCCACTGCAATGAGAAGCCCACGCACCACAATGAAGAGTAGCCCCCGCTCGCTGCAACTAGAGGAAGCCTGCATGCAGCAGTGAAGACCCAATGCAGCCAAAAAATAAAAATAAGTAAATTAATTTTTAAAAAGAAATTGATGTTATTGGTAAAATTAATGGTGTTCAGAAAATATGGATTTGCTAGACTATTTTAGAGATTATATCATTTAAATGAAAAGGGTATGTGAGTCTAATAAGGCCTCCATGCTTCACCTCTCAGAAAGACACTCGACACTTGATTCTAAAATGGCCATGTTCAACCACAATTTAAGTAAATTTTGTGTCTGATGATTAGCTATAAAGTTAACTGAATCCTCACAAAGGTTTGAAAAAACAAAATAAAGCTTACAAAGTGATGATAATATTAAGTCCTTTTGTAAACTATAGAGTGCTATAAATAAAATATTAGCAACATTTTATTAATCTATTACTATACAATTCTACATATTTTAAGAGAATTGACAATGCTGGATAAAAATCGATGTCTTCCCTTGAAATTTAATTAGCAGTTTCACGACATAGAATTTTTACTCCTACTTCGCTTATTAAAAATTAGTACTGGAGGGACTTCCATGGTGGCACAGTGGTTAAGAATCCTCCTGCCAATGCAGGGGACACAGGTTCGAGCTCTGGTCTGGTAAGATCTTACATGCAGCAGAGCAACTAAGCCCGTGCACCACAACTACTGAGCCTGTGCTCTAGAGCCCGCAAGCCACAACTACTGAGCCTGCATGCCACAACTACTGAAGCCCACGCACCTAGAACCCATGCTCCACAACAAAGAGAAGCCACTGCAATGAGAAGCCTGTGCACCGCAAAGAAGAGTAGCCCCCACTTGCTGCAACTGGAGAAAGCCTGTGCGCAGCAACGGAGACCCAGCACAGCCAAAAATAAATAAATAAATAAACTAATTAATTAGAAAAAAAAATTAGCACTGGAAGTTTTATTCTTTGTTGCTTTTGTTCGTCTTACCCTGTAATACCACCAGACCTTACCTGAGTTAAAATGATAAATATTTAAAATCAAACAGAATAAAAATTCAAAATTTAGTCAGTGTTTGAAACATTTAGATGATCAAAGAAATAATATGTCTGAAATTATTCTTGCTATGGTACTCAGTGGTCACTACAGATCCTAATTTAGTAGAGACAGCTGGAGAGCAATCAAAGGCCAGAAAAATTAACAAGATTCACAAAGCCATTCTACATCTATTTTTCATGAGGAATTTTGAATAGACCACTACAAATCTCAATAGAGGATCTGGTCAGAACATTTATATAAATAACTAATGCTGATTGTGGAACTGAATTTTTTTAATGCATAATTTCTGTGAGATTGTTGAAGCAAAAATTCCCATTAATGAATGATGTTATTCTGAATTCCACTTATTGTGTGTGTGTGTGTGTGTGTGTTTAAGTGTGAGATCCATCAATTTATTATTTATTATGTGTATCTGTATGTGTTGTTTTGGTCTGAGATCTATCCTTGGATGGAATTTTAGAAACCTTCTCATCAATCTTACCCAATTAACTATGTTTAAATGAAAAACTTCTGCCATCTGAACTGCCTAATTATTAAGTGGTACATATTCATCATTCTAAGGGCACTTAGTATACTGATGCATGAGTGTTGTATTTTATGAGTAACAACATCTCAAGGTCAATATAAAGACCTTGGGATTTGGGATTTTAGCAGCACCAAGAGAAATGAAACACAAATATTCCTATGCTGGCACAACTTTCACTAATTTATCCCCTTCAAAAAGCTAACTGGCAAATGAGAAGAAGAATGGAAATAGAATAGATGATAAAAACTCCCTGGCCCAGGGATTAGTCTCTGTTCACCCGTGGCCCGTGTGTGCAGTGGCATCTGTTTATGGATGACTTAACAAGGGATTTGAGTAGCCACATGATCAATGTGTGGTAGTCTGCAACCACCTCAATACAGTGCTGGAACACATATTCTGGAAAGACACGCATAGCCTATCTTAAAAAATGAAAGTTAAAAACCCGGATTGTCACCTCCAGGTTTTACTGTTTATAATTCATATTTGATTTATATCATTCATTTCCTTAATATTTTATATTTTCATATTATTCTTTGCATCAGAGTCCTGTATACGTTTGCTTTCACAATGAACTATAATAAATATACTCACATTATTTATTGCTTTAACCTCCAGTATACTGCACATAATACATACATACGGAAGCTGGGGATTAGATTTAAAATGCACAAATACTCCTCTCCACCCTTCTGTGACCCTCTTGAAAACACTTTATAGAAATATAAAACCCAAGAAAATTAGCTTATAACAGCAAGGAGATTAGGAGGAAATAATCACTGAAGTAATGTTAATATATTTGTGGAAGAAGAGTGAATTAAAGTTGGTTTACAGGCAAATCTGAGCAATGAAGCCAGAGCCCATGGCAGAGGCGACAGCAACAATTTCAAGCAGAATCCTAGTTATGAGCATGGTTCCAAGATTGAAAAGAGGAACAAAATGTGGTCATTAATGGAAATCTTTCTGAATGACAGTTATATAAGTCAGTTTCCACACCTTTCCTCCCACCATTCCAATACCCCTATTACTAGATCGCCTGGTAGATTGACTTTTATCTTCAGATGGAAAATCTGAGGATTCTTCTTTAATGGCTTCTAATATAGATATTGGTATGCTTCCAGAGAAAATCCCTCCTCACTCGGAAAGTACTGAGTTCCAAATTGTGCTCCAGGCAAGTGCACCCTTAAGGTGACCTTCCAAAGTAGAAGCCCACCAGGGACCTTACTCAATCCACGCAACAGCAGGGGAGGAAATTCATAACCATTTTCTAGAATAATAATGCTATACTTTATTAATAATATGAACAGACAATCAAGATTAATGGAGATGTGGAGAATAATCAATGAGAGATAAAAAGA
Organism: Eschrichtius robustus; assembly: GCF_028021215.1. NCBI lineage: Eukaryota > Metazoa > Chordata > Mammalia > Artiodactyla > Eschrichtiidae > Eschrichtius > Eschrichtius robustus. Next base: position 108,481,233 of record NC_090825.1, on the reverse strand, counting down.
CAGAAATAAAAAGAATAACTATAAAGGGAAAACAGATTACTAAGGAGATAGAGGATTCTAGGACATACTTTAGTCATAAAAAAGAACAGGATGTAATGAAAAGGGAATATCAGGGAATAAGAAAAAGTTTCAGAAAATAAATAGTGATTGACAAAATAAATTAAACTCAATAAGAAGATGAATTCATTGAAAACACTCATAATACATAATGGAAGAATGTTAGAATGTCATTTTCACAAGGATAGGGATTTTTATCTGTTTTATTTATCTCCATGTTCCCAGTTCCTAAAACAAGGCCTTAAAACTGAAGGCATTCAATAAATATGTGTTGAAAACTAGTGGTTACCTGTGGCGAAAGGGCACATGGGAGGGGCAATTACGGGTAGGTGATTAAAAGGTACAAACTATTAGGTATAAAATAAGTTACAAGGATATATTGTACAGCACAGGGAATATAGCAAATATTTTATAATAAATATAAATGGACTATAACCCTCTAAAAATTGTGAATCACTATATTGTACACCTGTAATTTATATAATAACATACAACTATACTTAATAATAAACAAATAAATATGTGTTGAGTAAATGAACAAATCATGTAAAGACACAACTATGCAAGAAAACATAAAATAAACTGAGATTTAATCTTGGAATCCAAACAACCAATCCAAACAACCACACATTCAAAAAGGACAGAAAAGAAAGTCAGAGGTGAGCAAAGTGTTAAGTAAGTATAGAGTCACAATTTCCAAAAAGCGAAGAAAAACACAAATCTGCAGATTAAAAGAGTAAGATTAAGGAAAAAAAAGATTCACGGGGGAGTGGCAAAGATGGCAGAAAAGGAAGAGCTGGAACTCATCACCTCCCATGAGAACACCAAAATTACAAGTATTTATAGAGCAACTATCAATGAGAATGACCTGAACACTAGCATAAAGAACATCTACAACTAAAGATATAAAGAAGGAATCACAAGGAGATGGGCAAGAGGGGTAGGGATGCAATATAGTAAAGACCCATAACCCTGGGGTAGGTGACCCACAAATTGGAGGACAAGTACGACTGCAGAGGTTCTCCTCAAGGAGTGATGGATCCAAGGCTCATATCGGGCTCCCCAGCCTGGGGGGTCCTACACTGGGAAGACAAGCCCCCAGAAGGTTTGGCCTTCAAGGTCAGTGGGGCTTACTTTTGGGAGAGCCAGAAAGCTACAGGAAACAGAGACTCCACAAAGAACACACACAGAAGTCTCACGTGCTCCAGGATCCAGAGCATAAGCAGTAATTTGAAAGAATCCCGGGTCAGACCCACTTGATGATCTCAGAAAGCCTCTCGGAGATGCAGGAGGCAACTGAAACATACCATGGAATCATAGCTGCTGGCAGCCATTATTGGGAGCTCATCCCACTGTGAGGACCCTGGTGACAAACACCACTCTGGAATCCTCCCTCTAGCTTATTAGTTCTGGGACCCTGCTCTGCTCACCAGCTGGTCACAACCAGTCCTGGGACACACAGTCTAAGCAGCTAGCTTGGTGAGGACAAAGATCCACCCTCCAGCAAGCTGGCTACCATAGGACCACCTGAGCCTCTAGCCACCCCAGGACCCAGCCCCACCACCAGAGGGACCAGAACCTGGCCCCATCCACCAGTGGGCCCACACTAGCCCTGGTGCCCCACACCCAGGTGATGGACCCAGCCCCACTCACCAGGAGACAGGCACTAGTCTCAGGACCTGGCCTCACCCTCTAGTGGGAAGATACCAGACCTGAAACACCACGGCCCAAGCCCCACATAACAGCAGGCCAACACCAGCCCTGGGGAATCACCACTGCTCTGTAGCCAGCTGTGTCAAGAACCAAACCACCCCCCATTAGGCTGGCATCACCCTGGGACACCCTGAGCCCTAGCCCTGCTTAACAGCAGGGCTACACCAGCTCCAGGACACCTTGGACACCTCAGCCAGCTGCTCTCAGATCCAGCCCCACCCAGCAGTGGGCCAACACCAACCCTGGGACAACCGTGGGCCATGGTCCTCCCACCAGCAGGCCAACACTTGCTCCAGGACCCTGGCCCCAGAGCAAGCCAACTCAGTGCACACCAGTGGGTCAGCACTAGCCCCAGGATCCCACCCCATCACTCTGTAGCCAGCTGCCATGTGATTCAGCCCCACCCAACAGTGGGCCAGCACCAAGACCATGACTCCCTTATTTATTTCTAATACGTAGAAATAAAAATAGTGAATTACACAAAATGAAGTGACAGAGGAATATGTTCCAAATGAAAGAACTAGATAAAACCCCAGAGGAGAACTAAGTGAAGTGGAGATAAGCAATCTACCTGATAAAGCACATAAGGTAATGATCATAAAGATGCTCAAAGAACTAGGGAGAAGAATGGATGAACAGAGTGAGAAGTTAGAAGTTTTTTAACAAAGTCAAAAAATATAAAGAGCCAAACAGAGCTGAATAATACAATAATTGAAACAAAAAAAATACACTAGAAGGAATCAACAGCAGATTAGATGATACAGAGAAAGAAACAAACTTGGAGACAGAGTAGTGGAAATCACTCATTGAACAGAAAAAAGAAAAAAGAATTTTAAAAAATAAAGACAGTTTAAGAGACCCCTAGAACAACATCAAGCATACTAACATTCTCATTATTGGGGTTCCAGAAGGAGAAGAGAGGGAAAGGGGTAGAGAACATATTTTGAGATGTAACAGCTGAAAACTTCACTAACCTGGAAAAGGAAACAGACATCCAGGCCCAGGAACCACAGATTCCCAAAGCAGATCAACCCAAAGAGGCCCACACAAAGACATATTGTAATTAAAATGGCAAAAATTAAAGATAAAGAGAGAACATAAAAAGCAGAAAGAGAAAAGCACAAGTTACATACAAAGGAATTCCCTATAAGGCTATCAGCTGACTTTTTACCAGATACACTGCAGGCCAGAGGGAGTGGGACTACCTATTTAAAGTGATGAAAGAGAAAAACCTACAACCAAGAATAGTCTACCTGGCAAGGCTTTCTGGAAAACTGGACAGCTACGTGCAAAAGAATGAAAGTGGACTGTTTTTTCACACAATATACGATAATAAAATCAAAATGGATTAATGACTTAAATGTAAGACCTGAAACCATATAACTTCTAAAAGGAAACATAGGCAATATGCTCTTTGACACTGGTCTCAGCAACTTTGTTTTTGGATATCTCTCCTCAGCCAAGGGAAACAGACAGAAATAAACAAATGGGACTACATAAAATGAAAATGCTTTTGCACAACAAACGAAACTATCAACAAAACAAAAAGGCTGCCTACTGAATGGGAAAAGATATTTGCAAATGATGTATCTGACAAGGAGTTAATATCCAAAATATATAAAGAGCCCATACAACTCAACATGAAAAACCAAACAACCCAATTAAAAAATGGATAAAGGATCTGAATAGACAATTTTTCAAAAAAGACACACAGATAGCTAACAGGCACATGAAAAGATGCTATCACTAATCATCAGGGAAATGAAAATCAAAACCACAATGAGATATCACCTCACATCTGTTAGAATGGCTATTATCACAAGGACAACAAATAACAAGTGCTTGCAAGGACTTGGAGCAAAGGGAATTGTTGTGCTCTTTTGGTGGGAATGTAAATTGGTGCAGCCACTATGGAAAACAGTATGGAGGTTCCTCAAGAAATTAAAAATAGAACTATTACACAATCCAGCAATTCAACTCCTCGGTATTTATCTGAAGAAAATAAAAATACTAATTCAAAAAGATATATGCACCCCTATGTTCACTGCAGCATTATTTACCATAGCCAAGATACGGAGGCAACCTAAATGCCTACCAATAGATGAATGGATAAAGAAGATATGGTATATGTATACCATGTAGCATTACTCAGCCATAAAAAGGAATGAAATCTCACTACTTGGGACAAGAGGGATGGACGTAGAGGGTATTATGGTAAGTGAAACAAGTCAGGCAGAGAAAGAGAAATACTGTATGATTTCACTTTTAGGTGGAATCTAAAAACAAAACAAATGAAAAAAATTACAAAACAGAAAGAGAGTTATAGAAACAGAGGATAAACATGTGGTTGCCAGAGAGGAAGGGGATTGGAGCAGGAGAGAAATAGGTGAGGGAGATTAAGAGGTACAAACTTTCAGTTACAAAATAAATGATTCACAGATATGAATTGTACATTATGGGGAATACAGTAAATATTTATGTAATATCTTTATTGATGACAGATGACAACTAGACTTATCATGCTGACTACTTTGAAATGTATAGAAATATTGAATCACTATGCTCTGTACCAGGAACTAACAAAAATTTATAAAGAAGCAGAAGGGAAATAGTACTCATGATCCTATCAACTGCAGGTAAATCTAGTCAGCACTTAGGCACATTTGCTTTTTAATTTTTTTGCATACAATTATCTTAAATACTTAGATCATGCTGTATATGCTGATTTTATTTTTTAATATTATTATAAGTATTTTCCCTTTATTAAAAAAAAGTCCTTAAACATTATAACCCTTTTAATTACTATATAATATTTAATGGCTTGGTATACATTTTTCAGTTTTTTTATTGAATTCATTTTAGAGTTTATTCACATAATTCTTGTTCCATCATTGAGCTAACATTACAGAATACTTATTTTCTCCTTTGTTAATTATTCATATGCTCTGCCCTTTTATTTTTGTGGTAGGTGTCTTTATTACAATCATCTTCCTCTATCATTTTAGTATTATGTTCCCTTTTTATAGCTACCATTAGTTTATCTTTCCTCCTTTTTTTCTTAAGTTTTATAAAACTTAACTTTATTTGCATTTTTCAAAAAGATGATCTTGGCTTTATTGAATGATTTTACTGTTTGAGTAGTGAAAAATGTTTTTTTCTAATTCTTTTGCTTCTGTTCTAATCTATCTCTTTTCCCTGGTATTTTATTATAGCTTTTTAAAAAGAAACTCATGAATTCAATGCATTGGTTTTTATATTTTAACAATAGAAATTATAAAGAGTTCAAAACTAGTAAAAATACAGACAATTTTATAATATGTACCAGGATTCACCACCCATGTTTAACAAAAAATGGATATTTTGTCATAGTTGCTACAGATACATTATTTTTAAAGAAATAAATAGCTAAATGTCATTAACATTCTTTAACTCTCCCATTTTCCTCAAAGTAAGGTACTACTAATGTCAGTGAGTATAATTTCCATGAATTTATTTTGCCCTTCATTCATTGATTTTTAAAATTGAAGTATAGTTGATTTACAATATTATATTAGTCTCAGGTGTACAACATAGTGATTCAAAAATTTTATAGATCATACTCCATTTAAAATTTTTACAAAATAATGGCTATATTTCCTTGTGCTGTACAGTATACCCTTGTTGCTTATTTATTTTATACATAGTACTTTGTATCTCTTAATCCCATACCCCTATCATGTCCTTCCCCCCTTCCTATTCCCCATGGCAAACACAGTTTGTTTTCTATATCTGTGAGTCTATTTGTGTTTTGGTATATACATTTATTTTTTATTTTTTGGATTCCACATAGATAAATAGAATATTTGTCTTTCTATGTCTGACTTATTTCACTAAGCATAATACCCTCTAGGTCCATCCACACTGTTGAAAATAGCAGAATTTCATTCTTTTTTATGCCTAATAGTCCATTGTGTGTGTGTGTGCGTGCCACATATTCTTCATCCTTTCATCTTTTGATGGATATTTAGGTTGCTTCCATATCTTGGCTATTGTAAATAATGCTGCTATGAACACTGGGATGCATGTATCTTTTTGAATCAGTGTTTTCATTTTCTTCAGATATGTATCTGGCAGTGGAATTGCTGGATCATATGGTAGATCTATTTTTAGTTTTTGAAGGAACCTCTCTTCTGTTTTCCATAGTGGCTGTGCCAATTCACATTCCTATCATATCCTCATCAACATCTTTTATTTTCAGTCTTTTTAATCACAACCATTTGGATAGGAGTAAATTGATATCTCATTCTGGTTTTGATTTGCATTTTGCTGATGATTAGCAATGTTGAGCATTTCTTCATATGCCTTATGGCCATCTGTATATCTTCAATGAAAAGAGTCTATTCTAGTCTTTTGCCCACTTTTAAATTGGGTTTTTTGTTTTTTGATATTGAGTTGTATGAGGTGTTTATTTTTGATATCAATCACTCATACCATGTGCAAATATTTTCTCTCATTCAGGACATTGTCTTTTTGTCTCGTCAATGGCTTCCTTTGCTGTGCAGAATGTTTTTAAGTTTAATTAGGTTCCATTTATTTTTGCTTTTGTTTCCTTTGTCTTAGGAGACAGATACAAAAAAATATTGCTACAATTTATGTCAGAGTGTTCTGCCTATGTTTTATTCTGGGTGTTTTATGGTTTCCTGCCTTACATTTAGGTCTTTAATCCATTTTGAGCTTATTTTTGTATATGGCGTGGAAAATGTTCTAATTTCATTCTTTTACATGTAGCTGTTCAGTTTTCCCAGAACCACTTGTTGAAGAAACTGTCTTTTCTCCATTGTATATTCTTGCCTCCTTTGCTGTAGTTTAATTGACCATAGGTGTTTATTTCTGGGCTCTCTATCTTGTTCCACTGACCTATGTGTCTGTTTTTCTTCCAGTACCATGCTGTTTTGATTCTTGTAGCTTTGCAGTATAGTCTGAAGTCTGGGAGGGTTATACTTCCAGCTTTGTTCTTTCTTCTCAAGACTGTTTTGGCAATTCAGGATCTTTTGTGGTTCCATATGACTATTAGGATTATTTGTTCTAGTTCTTTGAAAAATGTGATGAGTATTTTGATAGGGATTGCATTAAATATGTAGAGTACTTTGGGTAGTATGGACATTTTAACAATATTAATTTTCTCAATCCAAGAGCATGGGATATCTTTCCATTTCTTTGTATCATCTTCAGTTTTCTTCATCAGTGTTTCATAGTTTTCAGAGTATAGCTCTTTCACCTCCTTGGTTAAGTATGTTCCCAAGTATTTTATTATTTTTGATGCTATTTTAAGTAGAATTGTTTTTTCACTTTCCCTTTCTGATAGTTCATTACTAGTGTATAAAAATGCAACAGATTTCTGTATATTAATCTTGTATCATGCAAATTTACTGAATTTGTTTATTATTTGTAATAATTTTGGGGTGAAGACTTTAGGGTTTTCTAAACGAAATATCATGATATCTGCATACAGTGACAGTTTTACCTCTTCTCTTCCAATTTGGTTACCTTTTCTTTTTCACAAATGGCCTTCAATATGTTAAGATATAGTCCCTCTAGACCAACTTTGATGAGTGCTTTTAACATGAATGGATGTTCAATTTTGTCAACAGCTTTTTCTGCATCTACTGAGATGATCATGTGACTTTTATCCTTCCTTTTATTAATGTGGTGTATCACACTGATTGATTTACAAATATTGAACCATCCTTGCATCCCTGGAATAAATCCAATTTGATCATGGTGTATGATCTTTTTTATGTATTGTTGGATTCAGTATGCTAATATTTTGTTGAGGATATTTGCATCTATATTCACCAGAGGTACTGGCCTGTAATTTTTTTTTTTTTGCAGTATCTTTATCCACTTTTTGGTACCACGGTTATGGTGGCCTTGTAGAATGAATTTGGGGTGTTCCATACTCTTCAGTTTTTTGAAGTAGTTTGAGAAGGATAGGTATTAGCTCTTCTTTATAGGATTCTCATGTGAAGCCAGCTGGTCCTGGACTTTTCTCTGCTAGGAGTTTTTAAATTACATATTCATTTTCACTTCTACCAATTGGTCTGTTCAGATTGTCTATTTCTTCCTTATTCATTCTTGGTAGGTTGTATGTTTCTAGAAATTTGTCCATTTCTTCTAGTTTGTACAATTTGTTGGCATATAACTGTTTATAGTATTCTCTTATGAATTATTGTGTTTCTGTGATATTATTTCTCCTCTTCCAATTCTTATTTTATTTTGTTTCTTTTTCTCAATGAGCCTGGCTAAAGGTTTATCAATTTTTTTTATCTTTTCTAAAAACCAGCACTTGGTTTCATTGACCTTTTCTATTTTTCTAATCTCTATTTTATTTATTTCCTCTCTGATCTTTATTATTTCCTTCATTTTGCTAACTTTGGGCTTGTTTGTTCTTCTCTAATTCTTATAGATAGTAGGTTAGGTTGTTTAGTTGAGATTTTACTTGTTTTTGAGGAAGGCCTGTGTTGCTATAAAATTCCCTATTAGAACTCTTTTTGCTGCATCCCATAGATTTTGGAAAGTTGTGTTTCCCTTTTTTGTTTGTCTCCAGGTTTATCTTTTGATTTCTTCATTGACCTATTGGTTTTTAAGTAGCATCTTGTTGCAACTCCATGTGTTTGTGCATTTTTCACTTGTCTTCCTGTAATTGATATGCATATAGTATCATACCACTATGTTCAGAAAAAAACACTTAATATAATCTATCTTCTTAAATTTTGAGACTTGTTTTGTGGCCTAGAATGTGATCTCTCCTGGAGAAGATTCCATATGCCCTTGAAAAGAATGTGTATTCCACTGCTTTGGAGTAGAATGTCCTTTAGAATTCTATTAAGTCCAACTGGTCTAATGTGTCATTTTCTGTCTGGACAATCTGTTCATTGATGTAAGTGGGGTGTTAAATTCTCTTACTATTATTGTATTATTGTTAATTTCTCTCTTCATGTCCGTTAATATTTGCTTTATTCATTTAGGATCTCCTGTGTTAGGTGCATATATGTTAACAAGCATTATAGCCTCTTCTTCAATTGATCCATTTATATAATGATCTTCCTTCTCTGTTACAGACATAGTTTTAAAGTCTATTTTGTTTGATATTAATATTGATATCCCTGCTTTCTTGTCATTTCTGTGTACATGAAATATCTTTTTCCATCCTTTCACTTTCCATCTGCGTATGTCTTTAGCTCTGAAGCAAGTCTCTGTAAGCAGCACATACATGGGTCTTGTTCTTTTATCAAATCACCCCCCCCCCTTGTCTTTTGATTGGAGCATTTAGTCCATTGACATTTAAAGTAATTATTAATGGGTATGCACTTATTGCCATTTTGTTATTTGTTGTCTTTTTTTTTTATAATAGTTCTTCACTGTTCTTTTCTTCTTCTTTTTGTTTCTTTCCTTGTGGTCTGAGGATTTTCTTTAGTAGTATGCTTCTGTTCCTTTCTCTCTAGTTTTTGTGTATCTCTTGTAGGTTTCTGACTCATGGTTACCATGGGGTTCATATCTGTTGCTACAACTATATCTACGTGCCTTAAACAAGGAGTCATTTAAGTTCAAACACATTCTAAAAGATCTACATTATTTTCCTTCTTTCCCCCACATTTCCTGTTTTTGATGTCATATTTTACAGCTTCTTGTTTATCCCTTTACTGATTATTGTAGTTTTGGTTGATTTTACAATGTTTTGTCTTTTAATCTTCATACTAGCTTATTAAAGAGGTTGATCCTCAGCCTTTACTATATATTTACCTCTACTAGTGGAATTTTTCCTTTCCTATAGGTTCTTACTTCCTGTTATACCTTTTTCTTTTCCACTTAGAGAAGACCCTTTTACATTACTTTTAGGGTAGGTTTAGTATTGATAAACTCTTTTAGTTTTTGCTTGTCTGATAAGTTCTTTATCTCTCAATTCTAAATGATAATCTTGCTGGGTAGAGTATCCTAGGTTACAGGTTTTCCCATTTCAGCACTTTGAATATATCATGCCACTCTCTTGTGGCCTGCACTGTTTCTCCAGAAAAATCAGCTGAGGGCCTTACGGGGGTTCCCTTGTATATGATTCTTTTTTTCCTCTTGCTGTCTTTAGAATTCTCTTTATATCTTTAAGTTTTGCCATTTTAATTATGATATGTCTTGGTGTCAGTTGGTTTGAGTTTATCTTGTTTGAGTCCCTCTGATTCCTTCACCTGGATATCTGTTTCCTTCTTCATGTTTTGGAAATTTTCAGCCACAATTTCATCAAATACATTTTCTACCCCATTCTCTCTCTTCTCCTTCTGGGACCATGATAATGCCAATGTTGTTATGCTTCATGTTGCCCCAGAGATCCTTTAAACTGTTCTCATTTTTTAAAATTTGGTTTTCTTTTTGGTGTTCTGATTGGGTGATTTCCATTATTCTACCTTCCAAATCACTTATGTGTTCTTTATCACCTAGTCTTCTATTTCCTTCGAGTGTGTTTTTCATTTGTTATTGTATTCTTCAGTTCTGACTCATCCTTTTTCATACTTACTACCTCTTTGTTGAAATTCTCACTATGTTCATTTCTTCTTTTCCTTAATTCACTTAGGATTCTTATTACTAATACTTTGAACTCTTTATCTGGCAAACTGTTTATTTCTGTTTCATTAGTTGTTGTTTCAGGGTTTTCCCCTTGTTCCTTCAATTGAAACAAATTACTCTGTCTTCTCATTTTCCTTAACTTTGTCTCTATGAAATTAGGTGAAAGTTACCTATTGCAGTGTTGAAGGAGTGTCCTTGTGTGGAAGCATCCCTATACAGCCTGCGTGTGCCCACTGGGCATGGTGATGGAGCTGGATCTGACGTGAACACAAGTCATGTTTTTCCCCAGGGTGTGCTGGGAACTACTACCTTGGTAGGAGGTGGGGTTGGAGATGGAGGGATAGGGCCAGAGCCAGCTGTGTGCTGGAGCTTCTTATTAGCTCAGTGGCTATCACCGCCCTATCAGGGGCAGGATCGGGTCCCAAGCACCCTAGCCACAGAGGGGAGCGATGGTCGAGCAAGAGGGGCTGGGAGGGCACTTGGTATAGGTCTGGGTGCAGGCTGTGACAATCAGACACCTAGACTGCTTCTGATGTGCTGCCTGTGTAAGGGCCAGTAATGGCTGCCCCTGCCGTGCTCAGATGCTGCTCTGTGTCTGAGACGCCTTTTTCACTCACAGCTGAGCTCTCCCCTTAGTCTCTGCCACTCTTGCCCTGGTATGTAGCTGCATTGCAGAGCAGGTTGGGCTGGTATGGTTGTTCAGCATGGGCTGGGGCATGGGCTGTGGCAGTCTGGCCACAGTCAGAAATCTGGACTGTTTCTGAAGAGATACATGTGTAAGCATCAGTGATGGCTGCCTCCACCCTGCCCAAATTCTGCTTTGGGTCTGAGCCATTTTTGTGCCTTACAGCCGAGTTCTTTCCTCAGTTGTGGCAGTCCTCACTCCAGTGTGGAGGTGTGTCATGAAGTTAATGGGACTGGAGTGGTCACTCAGCTCAAGCTAGGGTGTGCACCAGGGCGATTGTGGGAAAGAGGCCTATGACCCAGGCAATTTCAATCCTCCCTCTCTGCCTTGGGAATAAGTAAGTGTGTCCGCACTCCTCACAAGTGGACTCCAGGCTTTCCCCAGTTCTCCTGTTAGTCCCACCGGCCCTCCAGCCGGCCAAGGGGACTCATCTTCCTGGTGTCAGATCCCAGGGCTGAGGCACCCAGTATGTGACTCAAACCACTCACTCCCCAGGGAGGATCCCCACCCATGTAATCCCCCTCATCTTCTGAGTCCCCTCCCAGCAGCAAAAGTCCTGACCTGATTGCTTCTCCTCCCTTTCTACCCAGTTCTGTGTGGATATCTTTCTTACAGCCTTGGTTGTATAGAAGTCTTTTCTGCCAGTCTCCAGTTAGTTTTCAGTGGGAATTTTTCCACATGTAGATGTATTTTTGATGTGTTCGTGGGGGGAGGTGAGTTCCACATCCTCCTACTCTGCAATCTTGATCTCCTCCTGTCCATGAATGTTTTTTAAAATTTATAAAAAGCATGTATGATTTTAATGATGTGTAGTACTGATTTGTCAATTTTTTTGAAATTTGTATATAATAATATTATCTTTTTCTCTTGTGCTAATTTCTCTTGTGTACAATTTTTCTCTTGTGTTAATGTTATGTTTTTGTGATATAGTCACGTTGACATACACAAAAATTGTTTATTCATTTGAGCTGGAGTTTCTCAACCTTGGTATTATTAACATTTTGGGTTGGATAATTCTTTGTTGTGGGGGGCTGTCCTATACATTTTCAAATGTTTAACAGTACTCCTGGGTTCTGTGCACTGAAAAGATGCTCACCCTTACTGGTAATCATAGCAATGGAGCATCCTTCATCCCCAGTTGTGACAACCAAAAATGTCTCTAGACTTTGCTAATTGTTCCCTGGAGGGCAAAATCGTTCTTGGTTTAGAACCATTGATTTAAACTAATAATGTAATAATACATTATAAGAAAGGTTTATTCATCCCATTTAATGCATAATTGGCTTGTTTACATTTTTCAGTATTGCAAGCGATGCTGCAAAGAACAATGCAGTACTTGTCTCCTCTGTACTTATTCTAGAATTTTCCTAGGGTACATACCTAGTAGTGGATTTGCTAGGTTGTAAGGAATGTAAGTCTTCAAATTTAAAAGGTACAACAATAACTTGAAAATAGTTAAACCAACCACCAGTGATGAATACATTTCATGTTTCTCCACATCTCTGTCAAAGTTTTATTTTCTCAGAATTTAAAAATTCTTTTCAGTCTCTATGTTCAAATAGTAATGCACGATCATTTTAATCTCTATTACCACGGTTACCAGTGAGGGTGAGCATCTTTTCAGTATTTCACTTTTGATTCCTGTTTTGTGTTGCTGTACCACTTTGAAACTATGTTTTTTGTTTTGTTTTGTTTTTTTGAAACTATGTTTTGTTTGTATTTTTCAATTCATTGTAGAACTTCTTTATCCTAGAAATAATAAGCTTTCTGTTTTCTAAGTCTGTGCATTAGTTTGACTTTTCTATAATTAAAAATATAATTATTCAAAATTTCCAGCTTTCATTTTTGTAACACACTTTGCATATTTATTTTTTTTAATTGTAAAATCATAAAAATACTTTGGTTTATTTTGTTCATTTAAATGTTAAAACTTTGCTTTCTGCTCATTTTGGTCTTTAATTCACCTGAAATTATTTTTCACAGATTACTGAGGTGTAATTAAAAATATATAATAAACTGTCCATATTTAAGGTGTACAATTCATAGTTTTGGGTATATATTTATGGACTCAGGAAACCATTAATTCAAGAAAATGAACATATTGTTCACCCTCAAATGTTTTTGCATATCCTTGTTTGATCCTGCCCTCCCTATCCTCTTTGATACCCACCCTCTCCCATCTCCAGGCATCCAGTAGCCTGCTTTCTGTCTCTAAAGATTATTTTGTATTTTCAGGAATTTTAAATAGAAGCATACAGTATGTATTATTCTTTACCTGGCTTCTTTCATGCAGCCTAATTGTTTTGAGATTCCTCTAGTTGTTGCAGGCATCAATTCATTCTTCTTTATTTTTAAGTATTTTTCTATTGTATGGAAAGATGACCATTTGTTTATCTACTAATCTGGTGATGGTATTTGGACTGTTTCTAGATCTTATTATTAAAAATAAAGTTCTTATAAACATTCATATACAAGTCTTTATATAAACGTATTCTTTCATTCATACTCTATAAGTGGAATGACTAAGTCATGTGGTAGGTATAAATATAACTTTGTAAAACCTACCAAATCATTTTCCAAATGATTGTACCATTTTACATTCTCATGAGAGGTCCAGTTGCCCCACATCTTTGCCAACCTTTGGTTTGGCCAGTGTTTTAAATTTTAGCTATTTATAAAGAGATCTTTATAAGGGCTTGAACATTTGGATTTTTCTAATTTTCTGACTATATGGTAAAAGTTTCATTTTTATTTAATTTATGCATTTGCATGGTGAAGGAAACCATAAACAAAATGAAAAGATGACCCACAGAATAGGAGAAAATATTTGCAAACAAAGCGACTGACGAGGGATTAACCTCCAAAATATACAAACAGTTCATGCAGCTCTATGTCAAAAAAACAAACAACCCAATCAAAAAACAGGCAGAAGATCTAAAGACAGTTCTCCAAAGAAGACATACAGATATCCAAAAAGCACATGAAAAGATGCTCAATATCACCAATTATCAGAGAAATGCAAATCAAAGCTACAATGAGGTATCACCTCACACCAGTCAAAATGGCCATCATCAAAAAGTCTACAAACGATAAATGCTAAAGAGGATGTGGAGCAAAGGGAGCCCTCCTACACTGTCGGTAGGAATATAAATTGGTACAACCATTATGGAGAACATTACAGAGGTTCCTTAAAAAACTAAAAATAGAACTACCATATGTTCCAGCAATCCCACTCCTGGGCATATATCCAGAGAAACTGTAACTTGAAAAGATACATGCACCTCAATATTCACTGCAGCACTATTTACAATAGCCAAGATGTGGAAGCACCTTAAATGTCCATTGACAGAGTAATGGATAAAGAAGATGTGGTACATATATAAAATGGAATATTACTCAGCCATAAAAAAGAACAAAATAATGCCATTTGCAGCAACATGGATGCAAATAGAGATTATCATACTAAGTGAAGTAAGTCAGACAAAGACAAATATCATGATATCACACATATGTTGAATCTAATTTTTAAAATGATATAAATGAACTTATTTACAAAACAGAAACAGATTCACAGATTTCAAAAAGAAACTTATGATTATCAAAGGGGAAACGTGTAGGGGGAAGGATAAATTAGGAGCTTGGGATTAACATACACACACTACTATATATAAAATATTAACAGATAACCAACAAGGACCTAGTGTATAGCACAGGAAACTCTACTCAATATTCTGTAATAACCTATATGGGAAAAGAATCTGAAAAAGATTGCATAACTGAATCATTGTTCTGTACACCTGAAACTAACACAACATTGTAAATCAACTATACTCCAATAAAATTAAAAAAAATAAATTTGGGCATATGTTTTACATCCTCAGGATTTGATGAGCTAACTGTAGAGGTGAAAATTTAGAGAAAGGATGAAGCACTGTATCAATGCTAGGAAATCTGAACTGTATTTCTAAGTTTTTCATTTGCCTGTGACATCAGAGAGTTGTCTGGCCTCTTTGGACCTTATCTGAAAATTAAAGGAGCATTCAGTTTTAACGTATTGGTATAAAAATATTTTCTTTATACCTTTACAAACACTCTGATATCAAATTTATTTTTTCAAAGTTCTCATACTGCACAGGTTTAATAACTGTAAACTACAATATCTGTCATCCATATTAGTTTTAATTATCAATTAAGGATGCAAATCAATGAGGTTTCACTATTCTGGTACTTAAGAATTAGAATATATTTATACAGTTCACAATTCTACTGTGGAGGATTATAAAAATATTCTAACTTCTTTGAAACAATAAGTTCACAAATTTTAAAGGAAAATATTCTCATTAATATTGATTACTGCACAAGTTTAAATATTAATAGTTCCATTTTCTTTACATTACCTGAACTATGATGTAACATGAGGCATAACCTTGGCAAAGGTTAATCCGAAGTAGCTAAAAACTAAGCAGGAGTGAAAATGTTGACAATACTGCAAAATAGAGAGTGAAGAGGCTTCCTGGTTTGCAAGTAGTTACCTGTTACATTTGTAAACCAAGTGTTCTCTGGAACATAGGCAAATCAAAGAAAATTTTAAAAACCTGAAACCAATATATATGTTCCATCATGAAGAAAACAATGAAACCCATTGTGCCTTTATATTACAAATGGACTATTATATTTTAGCACTTCTCATTAAATCACAAAATTATAACTATCTTTTTAAAACAATAACTGACATTTTTAATTTTTATATTTCAAAACATAAATCTTACTTTTTGACTTGTTTATGCAAATTCACAGAGACAGTGGCTTATAATTAATGTAGAGAGCTGTGAAAGGAAGTTTTGAGAACCAAATTGGATGCTATTGTTGGCTACTGCAGAGTATACTATTATGGTACAATTATCCAACTTCTTTTTCATTTGCCATTTTTCTTCTCCCCAAATAGCTTTCAAGAATGCTAGTGGGCTTCCCTGGAGGTGCAGTGGTTAAGAACCCGCCTGCCAATGCAGGGGACATGGGTTCGAGCCCTGGTCCAGGATGATCCCACATGCCGCGGAGCGACTAAGCCCGTGCGCCACAACTACTGAGCCTGTGCTCTAGAGCCCGCGAGCCACAACTACTGAGCCTGCACACCCGGAGCCCATGCTCCACAACAGGAGAAGCCACCACAATGAGAAGACCATGTACTACAACGAAGAGTAGCCCCCACTGGCCGCAACTAGAGAAAGCCCGCGCAGAGCAACAAAGACCCAATGCGACAACAACAGCAACAACAACAACAAAAAGAATGCTAGTGACCGTGGTTTCTCCTTTGAGGCATGAAGAAGAAAGGAGTAAAGGTAAAGGGGTCTCTTCTACACTTAGCCACCTTTAAAGAACTTTTCTATAAAAACCTGCTTACAATTCAGTATCTGTTTCTATGTCACTGGCTATCTCACTTGTTAAGGAAGCTGGGGAATACAGGTTTTAAATGCATGCATGCATGCACATATTAAAAATCAATGAGTTCTAATACTAAGGAGGAAGCAGAATACATGTGTGGTTAGCAATTAGTGGTCTCTGGCACAATAAAATGGAAGACCATCAGTGAGGATAATTCATGGAAGATGTGCTGTATGAAAGGTTAATATATGATTGTCCTCAAGCTGGAGAATGATGCAAATATTGTGAGATAAATCATTTCTTTCCCTGTCAACTGAATGGTCTATAAAAAGAGTGAACTATTTACTTACCATGTTTAACCTATCCCAGCCATATCATGAATAGAAAAATACTGCTAGTAAAGAATTTAGGTTACATTCTCCCAAACTTCCTTTTTGAAAGTTAAATCTGATTATTTTGAGAGGTAGCTGACTAAACAATGCTGTCTTCTTCCACTACTTCCTCTTTGAAATTCCTGTTTAGGATCCAAGACTCATCTGTCCTTCTGCTGTCTCTCTCACTTCCTCCCTCATGTCCCCGAAGGCATCAGTAAGTGATGACCAGGAGAAAGAAAATGCCCAGAAACAAAACCTGGTTGCATATATGAAAGAGGAATCACAGTCTACCAAAAGTGTGCTGTATAATTTATGATTTTATAAACGTATATGAATTAATAGTACCTAACTTGACAATTTAAAAATTCTTCAATTGATTATGGCATGGAATATGGTTGCCATAATAATTTAGTAAAAAAAAAATTATCACCTTATTCTCTGAAGCCTTAAATCTGTAACTAAAAATCAGACTAGACTTAGAAGGCTTTCATTAACCATGGAAAGGTTAAAATTACTCCAATGTTTGTTCAAAAAGAAAAACAAATGGTTAGAAAATGACAAACATAAGAATACTTTGTATAAAAAATATGTCATGTAGATGCATTCAAGGACATATTTACAAGCATATTAGTTAAGTATCGTCATTGCTTAAAGGACAATTTTTTTAAAAGAAAATGAATACAGTTATACTTGATGACCTTGCAGCAGAACAGCATTCCTACAAAGAAAACTAACAAGCCAGATAAAAATGCAAAATTATGCTTTTATACACTGGAAAGCCACTATAGTAACAAGAACTAGACAGGCCAAGATTCAGGAGGAGAACTGCAGGAAGGTGAGTTCCTCTATATTATCTACTGAACTTAAACACTGGCATATTCTCAACTTAGTAGTTTTACTTCTACGTGTATAGCCAACCAATTCCAATGCACATATGTACCAAGAGATATGTGCACTGAATGTTCACAGCAGCACTATTTACAATAGGCAAAAATTGGAAGTATGCATCAACAGTAAAACAGAAAACTGAATTGAACTATATTTACATAATGGAATACTACACAGCAGTAAAAATAAATCATAATATAAATGATAAGTCTCACATAGATAACATTGAGAAAAGAAGCCTGACAGAGGTGAATACACACAGTATGCTTCTATTTATAAGGAAAAAAAATCACAAGTCTAATCTATGATGTTACAAATAGGATAAGAGATACATCAGGAGGCAGAAGGAGTGATGATTGGGAGGAGGCATGTCAAGGCTTTTCAGATGTCTGGAATGTTCTATTTCTTAACTTTATTGGTGGTAACATGGGTGCATTTATTGTGAGAATTCATTGGGCTGTACCCTTATGATTCTGTAACTTTCTGTATGTGTGCTATGTTTTAATAAAAAAATGACAATAAAGTGATATTTTAAAGTAAAAAAGAAATTTGAACTTAGAGCTTTATATTTTGCCATATATTTATTGAAATATCAGTGTATAATAAATATTTACGGCCATCAAAAACTCACATTGAAAACCCTTTTGGAGGAAGTTTTCATGCAAGAAGAGAAACAGATCTTGGAGATACTGCCAGAAATTTATGAGTAATAAAATGTCTTGGTGAGGTTTATTATTCTACCATACAAAAAAATAAGTGAACAAGGAAATAAACAAAGTTCAACCAAATAATAGAAATAAAGAGAACATATATTCCTAGTAGTTGAGAACTGTAACTATAGACATCATAAACATGAGGCTTTGAAAACCAAAACCACATGAGAGTGAGTAAAGAATATTTCCTGTTAGGGAGATGTACAGATACTGACATTTTTATTTTACAGATTTTTATTTATAGATAATTTTAATAAATAAATGTGAGGAAATAAATATGATCATCATTTATGCTAAAAAAGCCAACATAAAGGAAAAATAGTATATAAGCTATTAAACCAACAGAAAATAACTCTGTCTAACAGAAATGAGAAAAGGAGAAAAAAAGAGTAAGAAAGCACACAAAATGTAAAAAGAAGATCATATAAAAAGTACCAATGTCATACTATTAAACGATTTGTAGAAAGGTTAAACTCACCAATTAAAAGACAGTCTCCCTGAATGGACGAAATCAAGCTCTGAGAATATGTTGTCCATATGACACATAAAAAGATTGAAAATAAAGCAATCCTAGTTCCTCAAAATATAGGTATTACAGACATAAGTAACAAAGAACATATACACTGTAAGAAATAGAGAAATAAGCTGATAGATTAAAAAATAGACACAATTAGCATAAATATATACACATATATGTGTATATATGTATGTGTGTATATGTATGTGTATATATATATATATATACATATGTGTGTGTGTGTATATATATATATGGAGAGAGAGAGAGAGAGAGAAATTAGGACTTCCCCTAGAAGAAAATAGGAGAATATTTTCATGAACTAAGGGTAGGAGAGATTTCTTAGACAGTTCTAACAAAAAGTACTAACTATAAAAGGAAAACATTTGATAAATTGGACTTCATTGAAATTATTTTGTTCTTCAAAGCACACCATTAATGAAAGAAAAAGACAGGTCAAATGCTGGCAAAATATTTGTAAAACTTACATCTCATGTAGGAATTGTACCTAGAATATGTAAAGAACTCCAACTATTCAGTAATAAAGAGAAAAACAACCCCCCAAAACAGGCAAAAGATTTGAATAGACCCTTCACAAAAGACAATATATAAAATAATTAATAAACACTTGAAAAGACAGTGTCAGGAACCACAAGTTAAAACCACTCTTCCCAAACTCTATTCTTCCCTCAATCTACTCTGTCAGGATTCCATCCCCACTGCCCACTGAAAAATGCTCATTAGGATAATCAATGTTTCCAAAGTGCATATTTCTCTGTGCCCACTGCTTCTACTTTCAGCAGAACTCCAAGGAGTTATTCATTCCTTCCAACTTGAAATATTTTCTTCTCTAGCTCTTCTTTTTGTAACACCAACCCACACTCCTTCACTCAAGTGAGAAATCATGTAGCCAGCTGCTTATTGGACACCTCTACTCAGACATCTACTAGCAGCCCACAATGAAATGACCCAAGGCAGAAATCTTGATTCTCTCCTCTCTAACCAATTTTCTTATCTCTGTTGGTAAGCCAACTCTCCACCACTTGCTCAGGCAGAAAAATGAGACTAATCCTTTTTTCTCTTTTTTAAAAAAATCACCTACACCCAATTCATCAGCAAATTCTATAGGTTTAACCTTCCAAAAACCCCAAAACCAAAACAACCCTCCCCAAACCAAAACACCACCATATTGAGTCTGACTGGTTTTCTCTAAAAGCATTCCAGTTCTATCCACAGTTATCTTTGCCTGGGCTGTTAAAGTATCTTCCCAATGGTTTTCTTGCTGCCCCTTTTGCTCCTCTGCAGTCCACTATCTAAGCAGCAACTGGGAGTAATCATTAAAATCTGAATTATTTCTTGTCATTCTTTTCTTTAGACCTCTCTCCTGCCTCCTACCAATGACTCTGCATAGCTCTTGGAATAAAGTCCAAACTCTTTAATTTATTAAGTGCCAAAACAATTTCTCCTCTTCATCAACTTCCATTCTTGCTCATCTCTTATCCTCTCATCCTCACTTATTATGCTCTAGCTATCCTCTCTCTTTTTTTCTCTTCTAAAACACATAAATGTTGCTCTAAACTTAAGAGTGGCTTAATTGTTTTTCTTTCTAACTGGAATTCTCTAACCATTCCAATTGATGTATGACTGGTTCCTTCCAGCATTTTAGGTCTCAGTCTTCCTAACCAAGCAATCTAGTGGTTCTCATTCTTTCTTTATCACAGATACAAATTTTATTTTCCTCAGGTCACTTATTTGCAATCTGTACTATTCTTTTAATAGTTTGCTTCTTATTGTTTACCTCTCTACCCCTAAATGCATAAGAATGTAAGTAAAATGAGAATAAAGATTTTGCCATCTTTATTCATCGATGTATCCCCAGTGCCAAAAATATGTGTTCAGTAAGTGAGTACATGGAAACTATCTTTGAATTTGTTGTTCCAAATATAAGATTTTCATTGTGTAGCTACTTCTCTGCAACCTTGTGTTAGCAGACATAAATTTAAGAATAAAGATTGTACAGCAAAGAGATAAAACCTGACCACATGAAATTAAATTAGCTCAGATTTAACACAGGGAAGATGGAAATGAAAATAATGACATTTTAGTTTATTTGGGAGGACTTGAAGTAGAAATACAATTTCACCTCTAATAGTTTTTGTCCTAAAGTTCTGGTATGTATTTTGTTTAATTACGTGCATTAACAGGAGACTAAATTTTGGATGCTGATTCTAGAAATCTGTATGTACTTAAGGGGGATAATTTAAGTTTGGGCAGTAATTCAAGCCACTGAACAAAAGCAATTTGTAAGCACATTATTTAGGCTCTCAACTTTAGAAGACAATGAATCTCAGTCCATGGTCAGGATCCAGGGATGAACATTCAGAAAGAATATTAAAAAACAAACAAACAAAAAAACGCAACAACTCCATTTCTATTTAGCTGTAAATTTTAGGAATGAAAAATGTGTCTGTACTTTGTAACATTTATTGAGAGATCTAATATTTAACAAGGAAGGCCACTCATTCAGGTAGGCTAAGGAAACATGGAATTATGGGTTATTTTATAGTCTTAAAAGGAATCAGATGAAATTATTGATACATAATGATTGACAAGATATTTTCTATTCATTGAAAAATTTGAATATCTTTTAATAAAATGATTTTGTTGCTTATAATGTTAGTTTGAGATTTATAGGCAGGTCTTGAGAGGTTATGAACACTTGAAAAAGACCTATTTGTTTACTATCATAATGGAAATACTATAGTCTCCATTGTAGTGTCTAGAGCCTCAAAGGAAATGAAATAGCTGTTTCTCTTTAGCTTTAATTATCCTGCCAGCTCATCATCAGTACCTGGGGCCGTGTTCCTTGTGACCCGAGCAAGGTCTTATCCTTTCTTGAAAACAGGAAAAACTAATAAAATAATGTGAAGCACCTGACAGATTTGAAGGGAATTATAAAGATTAAATAATCATTTGACATGAGAATTAATCATTTAAGATACACCAATAGCTGAAAAGAATAACAAAAACAATGTATATTACAAATGGAAGATTAGTCTAAACACCATGATAGATCTTGTTTCTGCTTTCTTATTCTGCCTATCTTGGGGGAAAAACATCTCTACTTTTCTAACATTTACTTGTACAAATACTTGGTATAATTAGCAGTAGCTTCATTGCATGATTGGCTCTTACCATATTATTTTGAAATCCTGTTCTTTCATTCATTTCTTTTTATCATGGTTGTCTTTGTTGAGGATTACTTTTTTTTTCTCAAATGGTCAAGGCTCTACATTTAAAAAAAAAATATTTTATTTATTTATTTTTATTTATTTATTTTGGCTGTGCCAGGTCTTAGTTGTGGTATGCAGGATCTTCCTTGCAGCATGCAGGATCTTTTAGCTGCAGCATGAGGACTCTTAGTTGCGGCATGCGGACTTCTTAGTTGCCGCATGCAGACTCTTAGTTGCAGCATGCATGTGGGATCTATTTCCCCGACCAGGGATCGAATATGGGCCCCCTGCATTGGGAGCATGAAGTCTTACCCACTGGACTACCAGGGAAGTCCCAGAGGATTACTTTTTGGTGGTAATTTTATACTCACTCAATTGAATGGTCAGCACAGATTTTTATCTTTTAGACATGGTATTTTCTGCTATGGTATAGCTTATCAGCACTCCACTAGGGTGACTGACTACTTTGCTTGGTGCTGAGTGGTTGTCCAGGATATTGGACTTACAGTGCTAAATTCTGGACAGTCTGGGACAGTTGGTCACGCTAGCACTGAGAAAGAGAAAGCATATGTAAACAGCTTTGAGAACATAAGATAAAACAGGAGGAGTTAAGGTGTCCTTAAAAGTTTGCCTGTTTAACTGTATGTTCATCTGTCAGCCCATTTCTTTTTTTTAAAAACATCTTTATTGGAGTATAATTGCTTTACAGTGTTGTGTTAGTTTCTGCTGTATAACAAAGTGAATCAGCTATATGCATACACATGTCCCCATATCCCCTCCCTCTTTCATCTCCCTCCCACCCTCCTTATCCCACCCCTCTAGGTGGTCGCAAAGCACTGAGCTGATCTCCCTGTGCTATGCAGCTGCTTCCCACTAGCTATCTATTTTACATTTGGTAGTGTATATATGTCAATGCTATTCTCTCACTTCATCCTAGCTTATCCTCCCCCCCCCCCCACCGTGTCCTGAAGTCCATTCTCTACGTCTGTGTCTTTATTCCTGTCCTGCCCCTAGGTTCATCAGAACCAGTTATTTTTAGATTCCATATATATGTGTTAGCATACGGCATTTGTTTTTCTCTTTCTGTCAGCCCATTTCTGATATAAGAATGCCATGTAAATTTTAGGATATTTCTAAGTGAAATCATGGAGGTTCAAAATTTTTCCAACCTGAGAGCAATGATCAATGTCAGGATGGAAAAATGTTCTTCAAGAAGTGGAAACTGTTAGAACTTAACTGGTAGCCTCAGTGCTCTATTAAAGACAAATTGATTTGAAACTTTAAATTCATGATTTTCAGATGTTTCAGAGGCTTACTGAATTCAGCCAAAACTATCTTTGTAAGTCAGTACTCCTCTGTGTGCCCTCCTCCCCACAGATATTATCGCATGTATAATTTATCAGAGATAATTTCACATATTATCAGCTCTCAAGATGAGTTGATGCAATCTGAAGTTGAGGAACTAATATATCTTTGAATTATATATCTCTAACCTTTCTCTTATTTTTTTGCAATCATCTCTCCTCTAGATTCCGTGACACCACACTTTGAATTTTCATATATATCCTTCCAAACCCACCTTCTCGGGTCTCTAGCATGCGGCTTCTACTTGGAATTTCCCAACCCTCCATTCTGCTCCTTTTCCTTCCTTTCCTGTTCTTTCCTTCCCCTTCACTACCTGTCCTTTCCCTTCCCTCCCGTTCTTTGTCTTCTTTTTCTTCTCTTTTTTTGCTTTTTATTTTTTTAATTTTTATTTTATATTGGACTATAGTTGATTTACAATGTTGTGCTAGTTTCAGGTGTATAGCAAAGTGATTCAGTTATACATATACATATATCTATTCTTTTTCAAATTCTTTTCCCATTTAGGTTATTACAGAATATTGAGCAGAGTTCCCTGTGCTACTTTTTCTTCCCTTCTTAGAAAAGATGATCTTAGATCATACTTAGGATGTGATCTCATCTACCCTCATAGTTTTAGTTGCCATGTAAATAATTTTGACTCTCAAGTATATGTATTAGCTCAGATCTCTCAACTGAGCTTCAGACTTATATATACATTTGCTACTGGCCTTATGCAATCAAGCTCATGTGTTATTCAATATCAGCATGTCAAAAACTAAACTCATCATTATCTATCTTTGTTCCCAATGGCTCTTTTTCCTGACTTTCCATTTTAGAGCATGACACCACCTTTCCCCAAAGCCTAGAAAATGGTCCATATATCCTTTCTCTCATACCCATCAAGTCAACAATTCTGATCAATTCTAAACTTTCTAAGTGTTACATGTATCTCCATCTCCTTTGCTGCAGACCATCATCTTTGCTCACCTGGATTACTGCAATAGGCTGTAATCTGTCTTCCTACTGATGAACGGCCTTGTTCTTTCTTCAATAAATTCTACATACTACATCTGGGTGGCTTTCTAAATTATGAATTTTACCATGCCATTTCCAAGATAGAAATCCTTCAAGGCCAAAGTCTAAGTTCCTTAGCAAAAATTACACAGACTTTCATAATCTATCACCTATTTACTTGTCCAGTACCTTTCCTGAATACTCATCAATTCCCTCCTCCTCCTCCCCTACTCCCTGTCCTCGGATGTCTGGTCCAGCCAGAGAAAGCTGCTTAGAGTTCCCCAAGAAGATATTTGGTTGTGCCATCCCTGTTCCAGGAGTACTTTCCCTGACTGGCTAATACTTTTCATTCTTCAAGATTCAGCTCAGGCATCACATTCTCAAGGAAGTGTTAGTTCCCTCTACTATGTAATAAAGTAACTAAATATGCCTCTTACATAAGCATTTATCTCAGTTTATTATAATTTTTGTTAACTCATTTTTGTTAACTCGTTTGTCTCCCTCAATAAAATGGAAGCTCCTTTCGAACAGGGACCATGAATTATTTATATTTGTGCTGTCAGCATCCAGCACTGGAGGTGGTACATACTAGGCGTTTGGCAAATGTTAAATCGATATGTGAGATGTGAGCCATAAAAGCAAAGACTTGACATAACTTTCTAAACCTGGCTATTATAAATTTGAGGCATCTCTGAAATCTTAAGGAACAAAGGGAAAATTCTTCACCCTGCTTTTCTTCTTATGTTTCCAAGAATCAAGACAATGTTCTACATAGTCTATACGGTTGAATTTCTTTCTTCTTTTTCTCTTTTCCTCTCCTGAATTTCCTCAAAATGAATGTGTTTTCTATTATATATATTTCAGTCTCACATCTATTAGAATATGTTTTAAACACAGACTGCTTAGATCAGAGTGATAGTAGAATGAAAATAAAATTCTGTTCTCTTAGGCCAAACAGATCTGGGTTTGAATCCAGACTCTGCAATTTTGTTAGTCTATAATCCTTCACACATCATTTACCTTCTTTTATTCTTAGTTTTCATATTTAAAATGGTAAAATGGACATAATATAGCCTTTCTTGTTAGATTGTTATAAAAATTAGAAAACATGCATGTCAAATACATAGTAAATGTTCAATTCAATTATAAGGGTCGTAGCAGCAACAGCAGTTCAGTGTCCCAACAACAGCAGCAGCTGTAATTCTACCATGAAACTGAATTATTCTCTTTTTAAATAGAGTCTGTGAGGGAGTATGAGAAATAAGAAACTCCCAGAGTACAGGTGAGATCATATTTTTAAATGTGTATTTTAATAAGAGCACCAATCTGTAAGTCTATCATAATAAATGACCTGGGTTTTTATTTTGATTTCTTCATATCCTTAAATTTATGAATTCAATACATTTATTGAAATTCATGTCAAGTATTTTACTAAGCATTATGGGAAGATGCAAAATAATTACGGCATCACAGTATCATAATGAAGCTTAAAATTCATTCATTAAGCTAAGACATGTAGAAATAAAAATGCTTGAATATGAAAAGTAACTTTTACTGAGTATATTATCAAAACCAATTATTAAATATTAGTAACTGAATAAATATCCAGAGTATCACTTTATATGAAATAATAACCTAAATTCCTGATAACTAAAATTTATAAATTTAAATATGAAAGTCTATATTTACTCCCTTTATGACCTCATCTAATATCCTGCTTTTAAACACCATATTTGCTGATTATTTCCAGATTCATATTTCCACTCTGGACTCCCCCTGAATTCCAGATTCACATATCTAACTGCCTAATTAACATCTCCAATTGAATGTATAAGATACAACTTTAAATCTCCATCATTGAATACTGATATTTCTACCTTCCACATGGTCTTCTCCTTATCAGTAAATAGACGCTCAATTCAACCAGTTTCTCAGGCCAAAATTCTTAGTGTCATTCTTGATTATTTTCTGTTTCTCACCCCTATCACTGAATACATCTGCAAGTCTCATTGGCCCTGCCCTTAGGATATATCTGGAATCCAATCACTTCTCACTGTCTTGATAACTGTAATATGGGTTGCTGCAATATTCCCTGGCCTCTCTGCTCCAGTAAAATTTATTCTCCACAGAGGAGTAGCCAGAAAGCCTTTTAAAACATAATTCAGATCCTGTCAACCCTTTGCCCAAAGACTTCTGTTGGCTTCCTATTAAACTCAGAGTTAACAGCCAAAGCTCCTGCAATGACCTGTGAGGATCTATGAGATCTGGCCCCGCTTTTCAGCTTCATTCATTTCACTGCTCCCTTATTTATAGTGTTCCAGCAACACTTGACCTCTTTGCTGTTTCTTGAACTCACTAAGGACTCAGGGCTTTTGTGCCTCCTGTTCTTTCTGCTTGAAACATTTCTCCCTGATATCTGCACAGCTTGCTTCTTCACCTACTTCAGGCCTCTGTTCAAATATCACCTTATCAGACAAGCTCACCTTGTCTATCTTACATAAAATGGCATCCATTCCTGACACTCTTTCTCCTCCTTACTCCATGGCACTTATCTCAACCTATCATAGTACATATTGATATAAATTTTTGTCTATATTTTCTTGCTAGAACGTAAGCCACAAGGGGTCAATGAATTTTCTCTCATGTTCATTGATTTACCCACACTACTGACCCAGAAAAGTACCTGGCACATGACAAGCACTTAATAAATATAAATTGAATAAATCACTGAATAAATTTTATTGTGCCTGCTATCATTGGGAAACAAAAGCAAACAGCCCACTACAACTATCACAAGCCATTTTATTGGGATACTAACTCTAATACCAATAAAGCCATTTACATATCATCAATTAATCATCCTGCTGCTGATTTTTACACTCCTAATTTCTGATTGCTTAGCTTATCCAGAACTGTGGGGTTACTTGTAACACCTTGATGCTCTTTTCAGTTAAAATGACATTTCTGGAAAAACAAAGTTTTCCATTTTACTTTACAGATATGCAAATTAACTTTGTAATATTCTTTTGAGTTTCTATGTAATAGTGTCACTTCTCAGCTTCAAAATAGTCTTAAAGAAGTATTTACCTTCTTGTCATCTATAAAACATTAGCCTGTCATCATGTTTTTTAAAAGTACATTTTCTTTACTTTGCAGAAGGCAGGAAATGTTAAAGAAGTTCAATAAATTTCCATATGGTTTTCTGAAGTCTTCCTACATATTGCAATAAGCTATGGGGTCTTCTTATGTGGTTGCCATTTAAAAAAATTGCAATTTTTTTTTTTTTTTGCCATGCAGCTGCTCTTTAATGTTTTTCTACAATATATTAAAAGAAAAACAAAATTTCCATCTCTTCACAAGCAGTAGTTTATATTGTCTGGACTTTTTCAGCCTAAACAACTAGATTCTCTCTTTTGATTTTTGCTGCAGCTTGTGCTTCGTATTCATATGGGCAGTTTCACTTGTCAGAGTAATGGTGACATCCACAAAACAAATTTTCGTATCAGCAATCAAACCCTGAAGGCTGACTTTCTTTCTGCACATGAAACATGTTTTTATTGGAATGTATGTGTGTGCTTTACATGTGAGTAGGGAATGACAGGCAAAGTAGGAATGTGTTGCTATGTATTAATTTTTCATATTTTGAATGGTGAGATATAGCTCACGCTTTTATGCTTTACCCTATCTGCCCAGATGTGCACATCTTTCACTCCCAAGATTTCATACTTAAATTTTTATCTACAGAACTATCACATTGTAAGAATGCTCCAAAAGAAAGGCACTTGCAGTTGGTTAGACTGGGTTTTTATTGCCTACTCCACCTCTTTGTAGCTCTGAAACAACTGGCAAGTCATTTAACCTTTTTGAGCTTCAATTTCACCATCTATAAAATGGGATTAATAATAGACATTTCACAGAGTAGTGTGAAGCTCAAATAAAAATAGGTTTTCTAAGCTCACACTTAGCAAGGAGGCTGATGGACACTTACTGAGTGAAAAATAAAAGGTAGCCATCACTGGCTACCGAAGTGGCACCACGAGGTAGCACCCACATCTGATGGAGAGGCCCTGGCACCTAAGCCTGAGGTCACATTCTCATCTGGAGCTCCAGGTGTTCTAAAATGCATAACAGTTTTGACCACGTGAGTGACCCAGGAAATTGTGCTGGGATGGTAGGATTTCAGGAGGCTTCTTTGAGAATTCCTTACTAATTCTGCTGCTACCTTTAGCCTCAGAGTTCAATGGTAACATAAAGAAATCCTTCAAATTTCTCTGAATAGTTCCTTGCAGACCACAGCTGACCTGACTCTAAACAAACTGTCTCATGTGGGTTAATAGGCTCTCTTACTGACACTGAGCCATGAAAATATTCTGACTTGATTCACACTCCATGATTACCACATTCTTATAACACCTGCTAAACTATCTATGAAGAATGTCCACCTTTCATATGACTTAGTAATTGTCTT
Organism: Eschrichtius robustus; assembly: GCF_028021215.1. Taxonomy (NCBI): domain Eukaryota; kingdom Metazoa; phylum Chordata; class Mammalia; order Artiodactyla; family Eschrichtiidae; genus Eschrichtius; species Eschrichtius robustus. The sequence continues at coordinate 108,452,250 of NC_090825.1, read as the reverse complement.
AAATTTATGAACTAATTTCCAAACCTAGATAACATCTAAGCAAACATTTTACAATAATTTGGGAATATGTGAATGGTAAGTTCTCCTCTACAGGAGCTAAGCATTTCAATATGCCAATAGCTTCCTTAATGAATGGACTAGTATCCATTCATTCATACATTCAGTATCTATGCAACAAATATATATTGGTACACTAAGTATATTATGCTAGGCATTACTCAGGCCCTCTCCTCCAGTCCACTCTTAAACCACCATCAGAGTTATATTCCCCAAATCCAAATCTGATTATTTAAGTCCCAATTTAAGACAAAAAACAAAAAACAAAACAAAAACAAAACTCCATAAGTTCACTATTGCCATCAGGAAAAAAAATCCAAATGCATTATTATGACATAAGAGATCTATCCCCTATTTACTGCAACTTAAATTCCACATACATACTAAGGTCTTCACCAGTACCAGCAAATACGATGTCCTTGTGTTCATCTCTACCCATGTAAAAATTGTTACTTTTGCCTAGAAATTTCCTACTCCTTTCTCCTTTTTCTTTAAGACAGCTCACAGCTCACCTCAAGTCCCATATCCAGAAAAAAATCTCCTTGTCCATAATGCTCTGATGGCACATATTCATGTTTCTATTTGAGCTCTTTGCGCTGTGTTGCATTTTATCTCAAAGTGATAAAAGTGACAGACAGGAATGGAGGAAGGAAAAGGAGATGAGGATAGAGTGATAGACTGTGGTAGGAAAGAGTGAGGGGGAAAAAAGGAAAAAGATAAAGCAATAAAGGGAAAAGACCCTCATAAATCTGGTTGTCCAAAATGATCACAGTCCTGTATTGTCCATCTCAAAGTAGAGCAAACATATTGCTAGGACTATATTACCATGTGCCAAGAGAATGGAAATCCATAGGATTGATTTGTTACTGATCCTTGGAATGTCAATTCTCCCTGAAGACTAAATTTAAAACATTTCATAGGTAATCATACCATTATATATCATACAGGAGAATATCAAATGTGAATCAATGGTTATTATATTCACATTAGTTTTATACTTACCCAGGTTTTTTCAAGCTAAGCTTACCAATCCTTTTACTAAACTTCAGCCTATGTGTTTACTCTCTCTAAAAGGGATCCTTGCTTTTAAGTGGCTTCAAATAATGGTTTATTTACCTTAGTATTCAACATGTGCTCTTCATAAATTTTAAAAGAGGCAAAATATCAGACTATACTACAAAGCTATAGTAATCAAAACAGCATGGTATTGGCACAAAAACAAACATATAGATCAATGGAACAGGATAGAGAGCCCAGAAATAAACCCATGTGCCTATGGTCAATTAATCTATGACAAAGGAGGCAAGGATATACAATGGAGAAAAGACAGCCTCTTCCATAAGTGGTGCTGGGAAAACTGGACAGCTACATTTAAAAGAATGAAATTACAACATTCTCTAACACCATATGCAAAAACAAGCTCAAAATGGATTACAGACCTAAATGTAAGGCCAGAAACCATAAAACTCCTAGAAAGGAACTTAGGCAGAACACTCTTGACATAAATCATAGTAATATTTTTTCAGATCTGTCTCCTAATGCAAAAGAAACAAAAGAAAAAATAAACAAATGGGACCTAATTAAACCTAAAAGCTTTTGCACAGCAAAGGAAACCACCAACAAAACGAAAAGATAACTTACAGGATGGGAGAAAATATTTGCAAGTGATACCACCAACAAGGGGTTAATATCCAAAATATACAGCTCATACAACTTAATGTCAAAAAAAGCAAACAACTGAATCAAAAAATGGGCAGAAAACCTGAACAGATATTTTTCCAAAGAAGACAAACAGATGGCTAACATATACATGAAAAAGTGCTCAACATCATTAATCATCAGAGAAATGCAAGTTAAAACCACAACGAGATATCCCCTCACATTTGTCAGAATGGCCACCATAAAAAAATAAAATAACAGACGTGGCAAGGATGTGGAGAAAAGGGGAACCCTTGTACACTGTTGGTGGGAATATAAATGATTAGCATGATTACCACACTCTTATAACACCTGATAAACTATCTATGAAGAATGTTCACCTTTCATATGACTTAGCAATTGTCTTGAATTTATGAACTAATTTCCAAACCTAGATAATATCCAAGAAAACATTTTACAATAATTTGGGACTATCTGAATGGCAGAGTTCTCCCCCAAAGGAGCTAACAGGCACATGAAAAGATGCTCAACATTGCTACTTACTAGAGAAATGCAAATCAAAACCACAATGAAGTATCATCTCATACCTGTCAAAATGGCTATCAACAAAATGTCTACAAATAACAAATGCTGGCAAGGATGTGGAGAAAAGCGAACCCTAGTACACTGTTGGTGGGACTTTAAATTGGTATAGTCACTAAAGGAAAGAGTATGGGGTACCTAAAAAACTAAAAATAGAGCTACCATATGATCCAGCAATTCCACGCCTGGGTATATATCCAAGGAAAATGAAAACACTAATTCAAAAAGATACATGCACCTAATGTTCATCGTAGCATTATTTACAATAGCCAAGATATGAATGCAACCTAAGTGTCCATTAACAGACTAATGAATAAAGAAGAGGTAGTGTACACACACACACACAAACACACACACATACACACACACACACACACACACACACACACACACAATGGAATACTACTCAACCATAAAAAAGAATGAAATTTTGCCTTCTGCAACAACATGGATGGAACTGGAGGGTATTATGTTTAGTGAAATAAGTCAGACAGAGAAAGACAAGTATGCTACGTTAACATTTATATATGTAGAATCTAAGAAAATAAAACAAACTAATGGATATGACAAAAAAGAAACTGACTCACATATATAGTGAACAAACCAGTGGTTACCAGTGGGGAGAGGGAAGCAAGGAGGGGCAAGATTGGGGCATGGGATTATGTATAAAACAGAAAAGCAACAAGGATCTATTGTATGACACAGGAATTACAGCCATTATCTTGTAATAACTTCTATGGAGTATAAACTGCAAAAATACTGAATCACTATGTTGTACACCAGAAACTAATACAATGTTGTAAATCAACTATATTTCAATCAAAAAACTATATATTCAATTGTTTAAAATAATTTTTTCTGCTAATATATGATGAAATTTTCATTTAGAATTTTTTCTAATATAAGACATATAAGGAAAATGACATTTTAGCACAGCTTAAAATTATTAAATGACAACAGTATAAATACATTTATTTTTATTTCATTTCTTCTCTTGAAGATAATAAGGCACAAAGGGACTCAAATAAACAGGTCTTCCAGTGCAACTGTATAACTGCATTGACAATATATGCATAATGGTACATATCTGTAGAGTTATTTTAATAAAATAAATCATTATAAATTAATGCTACTCAAGTACACACCAGCTATATAGAATATCAAAAAAACACTGATGAGGAAATAAGAATAACTTTTTGGTGCTGATTTCCCTCAACACTCATCTATGCCACACATGTTTATACACTCAGCACATGATGTTTCTCCCCCACTCATCCCTTTGTGTTAGTCACAATTCCTCCTCCTCTTTTTATTTCACCTTTCCCTTTGCTTGTTCCCTCAATTCCATCCTGCTCTTACACAGTCTCTGAGTAATGGAGACCCACAAAATTATATTTCTCTTCATCAAGAAAGCCCTTATTGAGGCACTTTTTTTTTTTTGGATAAATTCAGTGTGCAAGCGTTCCTCTTACTCAATAAATATAAAATTTCTTTGCAGATCTTGGCCGAAATTATGAAATATGGCAGGTAAGATAAACATCTAAAAGACTTGAGGCTTACAATGAGGTCAGTAAGCTTGAGAAGCTGATGACGAGGGCCTAATTGGTCAGACTCCAGACCAAACAGTTGGAGGTGGGGGTCCGGGGAAGTCTAAGGTAAGTAACTTTTATCTGGTTGTGAAATGCAGTTCTCACCAGCTAAAAGGGGTATTGAGGCACTATGTGAGGTACAGCAGTGTTGTTTGTTGCTATGGGGTTATGCCACTTAGAAAAATCGATTTTACTTACCAGAAAATGAACTCTAGCACATTTACCTGCAGAGAGGAAGGGTTTCAGGAATAGTTGAAGTGAATTCCTTGTTTGAGTAATGGGAACCTGATACTTAAGTCCCTGGTTGACTTGAGATGAGCAGTTAAAAACCCATTCAATATGCAGAGACTGTTGGCCATAGCTGAAAAACGCGATTGCATTAATATCAGAAGCATCTCTATGCTTTGAGATTAGTGTTGAAATTGTTTTAAAGGTTTTCATGCTTAAATCAAAATGCTTTTCAGCTTCTTTCTTCTTAGTCCAGTTAAGCTGTACAATTAAACATGTCAAGCTCCAAGTCTCTGGCATAGAATAAATAGGACATGAAAGGTCTGAGGGAAGCCTCAGGTTCCTGGTGCCACATGCTTTCATTCATCTGTCACATATACTATACGATATGACCTTATCATTACAGCTGAATCACAAGTTCAGTTCTGAGATCAGGATTAAAGACAATCACATGCCTTATTTTATCTCTTCCTTTAGGAATTTCACTATCCTAAACATTAGAAACAATGCATTTTTTTCCATTTGAGCAGTTTTTTTGAAGATCAACATCTATAAATCAAGATGAATCAAAATCCCATAATTTTTAACAAGCCAAGAAACAATATCCTTCTGAAAATTTGATTAGCTGAGGCACCCAGCTAAAGAAAAACAAGAAGTGAAATGCATTAAAGATTACTAAGATTGTTCACTTTAGTAAATGTTTTTAAAATTACTTTAGCCAGAAGAAGAGAAATCAGATGCACTATTGAAAAATTAATGTTAGATTCAATTGCCCAGAGGTTCCTTCGCAAGCAAGTAGAATATATTGAAATTATTCAGTGGAAAGAGGAGAAATCAATGGAAATCTTGCAGAAAACCTGTTTGGAAACAAAAACTTCATGGGAAATGGAAACAGTATGATGGTTACAAGTTACTTATATTTTCAATTCTGTAATAAATGTAATCTGAATTTAGGCTGTTTTATTGTTCTTTCAGGTTATTCTTCCTGTTTCTCTCACATAGACTGAAAGAAGCAGAAAAATCATCCTTGATCTCTTTCTTTCCCACTACACATTCAATCCATCAACAAGTCTTTTCTTTCTCCACCTTAAAATATATTCTAAATTTCCACTTCTCCTCACCTCTACCACTAACACTCTTGTGTAAACAACTTCATCTCCACCCCGGATGCCTGCAGTGGCCTGACTGCTCCCACTCATCCCACTGTCCCCTATAGTTTTGTCTTTGCACAACAGCAGTATTAAAAATCCATCAAATCATGGTCTTGATTGAAACGCTTCAATGATACACTGAAGGATAAAACCCATACCTGTACCATGTCTCACAAGTCCCCACTTGTCTGGTCTCTATCCATCACTCTGACCTCATCACCTCTTACTGCTTCCCCTCCCTCACTTTTCTGCAGCTGAGCTGCCCTCAAAAGGGGCTCCACTAGTTGTATTAGACAAATCCCTACATCAGAACACTGATTTACACTTGTTCTTCTGCCCACCTGGAATGGCCTTACCTTAGATCTTTTTTTTTTTAGATCTTTATTTGCCTTACTTCTTATAATTTGAGTTTCCACTTACATGTCACTTCCTCAGAGTCTTCCCTTTGGCATTCACTATCCCTTTATCTTGGTTTTTTTTTTTTTCTTTCTGACACTTATCACTACATACACTATATTGTCTATCTACTTCTTTGTTATCTTCCTCTCCCATTAGAATGTAACCTCCATAACAGGGACCTTGAAAAATCAGACTATGCCAAACTGTCCAGCAATTTAGGCATGCATATCTTTTTCTTTTCTCCTTTTCCTACAAAGTCACTAAGTATTTCTGATGTGGGGTTTGGTTCTTGCTGCCACTGTTTACTGTTTTATTAGAGACTTTGATTTCATTGAACACATTAGCAGTTAATCCAAAGGAAGGTTTCAGAAACTTTTAAGTTTTGGTAAATCTTTTCGTTATTCGACTAGTTCTTATTGTCTACATAAGCACTGTAAGATAGTGACCCAGCACACACACTCAAGACAGACTAGCTGGGTTTGACTTCTCATTCAAATCACTTGCTAAATGATCTTCTTATAATTTATTCATTTATAAATGATGAATAATAATGATAATACTAATAATATACATATTACATTCATGCTGCATAGTGTCCTTGTAAGGGCTCAGAGTTAATACATAGAAAGCTCTATGAACAATTCTTGGCACAATATGAGCATTTAAGAATGTTAATTTTGAGTTTCTTCTTGTATAAACTTCCCGAGATAGAAATGATTACTATGCTTCACAGAAATAAGACTCAGTATTAATGACTACATCAGAGGATTTAGGTTTGGAAAATATGGCTTCTGCTGTCTATGAGAGATCCTATAGCCATTGTATCAATTTCCACAAATCTCATTAAGGCCACAGAAGTGGGAGGCCTTCAAAACACTGCCACATTTTCTAGGAAGTATGTGGCTCTGGGGTGAAGAGTGACAGTGCTTCCATTTTCTCTAAAGTAGGGGTTGATTCTTTGTAGAAAGCCTCAACACTTTGAATGCATAATCGATTTGACTGAACTGATTTTCTGTTTCAGTCAAACAACTTGTCAATTGGTACAAATTGCAGCAAAGTAGTTATGTTCACAGTGGAGACCCATGTCACCTCATCCTTTGTCTTTTATGGCCTATGCATACAAATCTTGTGATAATCAATGCAAACAGGCAGGGAGTATTTTGGAAGTATGTGAGGAAATAAATGAGATTTGAATGAGAATAAGTAGATAAAACCAAAAGAGAACAAATAGATATGGAGTATGTATTACTCTTAAGTTTTAAAATAATTCTTAAATATGACACTGGCAATATATTTTAGGGATTATGAGACATTAGTTTGTTGATTTGGGAGTCTTTAGGGTCTAATAATAGAAATTTTATTCCAAAATAACATGGAATTAGTGACAAAGTGTGTGTGTATGGCTGTACACATGCAGTTGTGTATGTGGTGCGGTTGTTTTATAAAGAATGGAAAAAACCCTGGCTCAGCAGACAGAACTAAGGTTAGGAGTTCTGTGAGTTGGCTGAGATATCTAACTTAGGTAATGTTAATGAATGTAGGTATATAATTCTTACTTCACGAGCTTGAGTATGCAAGAATGGTCAAAGTCATTTTTCTTTTTTACCATTTCTTTAAGTCTGACTTAATCTGACCTCATTTCTGCCCAGGCTGATAGACAATTTTATCTTAGCAATTTTTAGGACTCTTGCCCATGCCCTTGCCCAAGGAGGTGCAAAGATTCCAAACACCTTTGCAGTGACATGTTTGAGAAATCATTCCTAGCTCTGGTCTTCACTTGCCCAAGCCCACATGTTCCTTAAAGTCCAGTGGCTCCTGAAATTCTACTCCTTGTTTAGCCTTGATTAACTTAATTATCACAGACACTGGAAAGGTCATTAAAATCTATCATTGAAAAAGGCATGAAGACCATATCATTTCACCATTTTCAAATTAAATCCATAAGGCAGAGATAACTCCAGAGTTATTTAAACTAATCTAGGCCATAGAAAGTGATAGAAAATTCCCCAATTATCTTTATAAGGTAAAAATAACAACAAAATGCAGAAAAGCTAGTTTTAAGAAAGTCTACAGGCCCAAAGTAGCATATGAAAATAGGTTAGAAAGTTAAGTTAAAAAGTTCATCAATATATGAAAAGAATAATAATCAATGACCTATCTGCATTTACTCCAGAAAGGCAAGAATAGCTGAAATATCAGAAACACATCAAAGTAATGGATTTAATTAACAAATTGACTGAGAAAGTTAATAAAAATCCATCCAATAAATGTTTTAAGGTGTTTAAGATAATTTAGCATCTATTTATAACAAAATCTCTAAGGAACAGGAAAGAGCATATAATTCACTAAGGAATACTTAGCATTTTTAAAAAATTACAAAACAGTATAAATTTTGAATACTGAAATGCTAGAATATTTGAACAAAAAGCAGAAACAGGACAGACAGACATGCCTACTACATTTCATCATTGAATTGCAGGTTCAGGTGAATGCAGTAAGACAAAAAAGAAATAACAGTAAAAATGCAGGAAAAGAAGAACTGAAAGATTTCTTTTTACTATGATATACTTTTATGTCTAGAAAAACCAAGAGACTTTAGAAATATCCTGCTGGAATTAACAGTATATTTTAATAATGTGGCTTGATTCAAGGTAAATGTAAAAAAGTTAATATTTTTTCTTTATATAAAGCTATATTCTCCTAGATAATGTAACGAGAAAAATTAATTTGCAAGATTGGGTTAGAATATAAGAAAATCAGGAAAACATTATTAAATGTTACATTATTAAATGAGCTATCTGAAGAATTATAAATAAAAAAATATAAAACAAGGTTTAGACAGAGACTCTATATCATATTCTTAGATAAGAAGTTCTCTTAAGAACTCGATTATTTTAAGAGTACTTAACAGTGTTACTCTTAGCTAGTTAACTACTCAATAACTCTTTGTCCCCTTTTTACAGTAACTGAGACCCTATATTGTTGAGTATAGCACTGTATAACAGTTTTGTTCCATTTTGGAGTAACCAATAAGATGAAAACAGGATGCTGGGTGGGGTCCCTGGCAAGCTCTTCAAAAGGGGCTGACTTCACTGGCTCATCCTTTTTTTTTCCGTTTTCCCTCTCTCTATTTTTGATGGCTAGAATGTTAATGTGACATAAATAGATGTTCAGTTGTGATCTTTAAGCGAGCTTGAGGATTTTAGCCATGTTCTAAAAGAATGACAAACAGAAAGATGCCTGATCCCTGATGATGGTGGAGCCACCGTGCCATCTCATGTCTGCCTCTTTGTACTTAGCTGCTGCATTTTTGTGATTTCTGTTAAGTGCAGCTAAACTTAATCCTGCTAATATAGTGCATCTTAATGAAATCTCCATCCTTGGAGGAACTTCCTAAGTGTGCTTGTAACTGTGTCCATCTCCTGCTTAAAATACTTCTATGAATCCTTATTGCTTAGAGGATAAAGTTGAAATTCTTTAGGTTGCCACTTACTATCCTCTATGACCCCTTCTTAAGTCTTCAGCCATCTCTATACTCTCTCCAACTCAGATCACTTCCCAGTTTATAAAATGACCTGTAGACTTCTGAGAAGTCATGTGTGATCTTCTAAGTTCCACTGCAAAGCCCTTTCTTGGCTGTTTCTGGAATCCGTCAGTTCCTTTATCAATAGCTTTTATTTTGAATTTTCTTTTTTTTAAAGAGTGTTTGAATAATTTTACTTATAACAAATGTAACAATTAGTAAAGCTAGGAGCTCAAGAGCTTCCCTTAATTCTTTCTTACAGTTTATTTATTTTGAATTTTCTATTTATTATTTGCCTCCCTTCCAACCAAACAGGGGTGATTTACTTGAATACAGATGCAATTTCTTTCTTTTTTATTTCTCTAGGTCCTTGTAAGTAAACTGGAAAATATCAGACGTTCCATAAATATGTGTTGCATTATTGATTAGAATATATGTTAACTAAATTCTCAAGGAAAAGCTTTCCATCTATAGCTTCCTTTACTCTGCCCACCAGTGTTGTCTCAGACAGATACAGAAAATCCTCCTTCCTATGAGAATGTCGAATTCTGTGCACATTGGGATAGATAATATTCATAGAGCACTTAGGATGTGCTGGATATGGTGCTAAGTACTTTACATACCTTTTCTCATACAGCTTTAAAACAACACAATGAGATAAATTATACTATTAACCTCTCCATTTTGGTTTGGGAGATCTCTAGAGTTAGGAAAATAAATGAATTGCCCCAGATTACACAGGTAGCGAGTTGTGAAGCTGGGGTTTGATTCCAGGCAATGAGACGCCAGAGCTCCATCTACTGCTCTGCTTCCCTGGTGCAGTCACTAATTGTTTGGCACTGAAACCAAATTAGATCCAGGTTTTAATCACGCCCCTGCCACTTAGTATGTATGTGACCTCAGGAAAACCACTTAAATTCTATGCATTTATTTTTTCATTTGTAAAACAGACATAATAATTACCCCCCTCAGTGATTTGTTGTAAGAATTAAATAAGCTTGTGCTTGGATTATTCTAACTCATTTTTTTCTTAGAATATTGGGTTTCTTTGCTTGTTTGTATTTTAAGGCATTCATTTTGGGGAAGCTGAGATAAGATGTGACATATTTTTTCTATGAAAATATTAGTTTTATTCAATTTTCAGCCTTGGATGATTAAAAAATGGCAGGAAATCAAGTAACACTCTTAATGTTCCGAGTTTCAATAGCAGGACTGTGGAGTTAGCCACAATGAAACAGCATCCGCCCCAGCCCTTACGGGGATTAACCAAATCCTCTCATAATTAAATGGGTCAGTTAGTTATGCACATTCAATGAAATGATAGAAACACTCATATCTCCAAGGACTTCAGTTGATTCTGACTGATTGAACACACACTTCTTATTTTGTTAATCAGAATTATCAAAAATAGATACATTGCTTCACCTGAAATTTTCACTTCTGCATAAACCCTTTGGAAAATATTCACAACATATTCTGAACAAAATATTAAAATCTTTTAAGTCAAAATGACTTGCAGAAGAAAAATTCAACATCCAGGACTGACTAGAAAAAATGATCCCTAGTAATAATGCATATGTTCAAGTATAGTAGCATTATTCTATGTGTAACATTATGGAGAAAATCAAGGATTGAGCTATGCACAAATGAGACATGATAACACAAAGTCTTTTGGGGAAACTATGGAGCGTCTGTTTCAAGGTATTACTGAGATTAACAGAATATAGGCAGGTTGCAATCTAGCAACTTTCAAAGTAGTATTAAAGGTTAACACTGAAGTTTTCTAAAGGAAAGCTACAAGAAATTTTTGGTTACACTCCTAAATTGGGACCATTGTTTATGAATATAACTAGCAACTGCATGTTGTAATTTGAGACAATTACCACTAGTTTTCAATTCTCAGCTGCAGTCTCTTTTAGCTTCTCTGCCAGAAATTGACTGATTGGACCTCAAAATCCATAAACACAGATCTGTATCCAGGCAGGCATGCAGTCCTCTCCCTTTGTAATTATGGCTTCATTTCTTTAATAGAGGAATAGAGGAACCAAAAAATTAACAATGACTAGTTTCCAGAAGGAGGAGGTTGCTAAAATTCTGAACTCAGTGTGCTTTTCACCTTCAGAGACCTAGACCAAGACTGATAGCTTTAGAAAATAACTGCCTTATTGCCATAGTTCCAGACTAGGTGCTCAGTATCCTCAGCCATACAGGACTTTAAGAACTCATACTATGACTCACACTTGTTTTACCCAGGAAAACAGCATCTTTTTGGCTACTGCTTTTTACACACACTCCAATCAGCAATGCCCCCTCTATCCTTCAGGTGCCTGGCTCCTTTCCAACTTTGCAAGAGAAGTGACTCCTCAAGGATTATTATCTGAGAATTGGCCATGCATTAGCCATGTGTGCATTCACTACTGCTCTTTTCTAATCTTATGCTTCTTTCCATCAATTAAAACGCTGAAGGATCTGATTTTATTTGTCCTTTGGCTAAATAAATGCTTCCAACAGATTATTTCCAACAGGTCCCTCTAGTTTTAAACTAATTAGTATATAAAAAGCATTTTCTCTTGTTTATCTAATTGCATACCCAGCATGTCACAAGAGGTTTTTAAGAATGAGGGTGGAGGATCAAGGTTTGGGATTCTCATGGTTCCATTTATACTGTTCCTAAGGCTGGCTCTGAGTGCTACCATTCTTTAGACATCCAGAGATACAAATTTGTTACTAGTCACAGTGTCAGACTGCTTGGACTCTACTCCTTTTTTGGTTATTGTTCTTGATTAATAAAGTAAATACTACATATATAATTTGTTTTTAATATTTGCTACTCATATACCATGGTTGATTAATAACTAAAAAAAAAATGACCCCTTCTCTCTTTCTATAATATTTCCCATTTAGAGTTAAACTGAATCTTATATGAAGGTAATACTTGACACATTTGTCAGGTTTAAAGTATTAAATTATAATCCAACTGCTTTGGAGAGTGAATGTTGCTCAATCTTTCACAGGAAGATTAATGCCATCTGTTCTGTACAATGACCCCCTCCCCCCCATTTTCCTGCAATAGTTTGCTGAGATAGGTGAATTGAGAGTATAATGATAAGTTACCATACTATAGGCAAACATATTCAATAAATGACTATGGAAAACAATTTTTTGATTAAAAAAAAAGTGCTAGCAAATCTTATTTCTACTAAGACAACTGCTATTTTCTTTCCTAATGGAAGAGTTCAAACATACTGAAAAATAATCATATAGCAATAACTGATCTATCAATCAACAAATATTTACTGAGCAGGTACTTCGTGTGAGATTGTTCAAGGTACTGAACATGGCTGTGAGCAAGATGGACAAAAATATCTGACCTCAAGGAACTTACATTCTCACAGGGGAAACATACATGACAAAAATATATGAGTATATTATTTATAAAATGTTGGGTTAAAAGTGATAATGAAGAAAATATAAAGCAGGATAAGTGTATAGACTACGAAGAATCATACATTGTGATCCGAAAATGCATCTCTGAAGAGATGACATTTAAGCAAAAGCTTAAACTAAAAATATCTTTGGAGAAGTCTTCTAGGCAGAAGAAACTACTAGAACAAAGATCTTAAGGCAAGAGCATTTGTGACTTGTTAGGGAAACAGCTGTGTAGCTGTTCGGAGAAGTAGCTAGAGGCCAGGTCACTTGAAGCCCAATAAACTATAGCAAGGAATTAAGATTTTGTTTTAAAAGTCATGGTACACCAATAGAGATTTCCACATGGGAGTGATACTACATTATTCTGCATGCTGTATGCATGCAGAACAGGCGTAGATATATGAAAGTTTCAATGTAGAGTAAATCACTGCATCACGTGAGTTAGGAATTCTGGAGTGATCAAGACTACAAGATACATATGGGAGTGTAGTATTTAAAGGCACAACAGTAAATAGATCACCCAAGAATTATTACACATAAGGAAGAGCAGATAGCCCTATTCCCTGGAGTTCCCCAATACAGTGGTCAGAAGGAGAGTCACCTCAAAGTTTACTGGGAACATAATACACTCAAAGTCAAGAGTTTCAAGAGGTAGCAAATGATAAACTGTGTCAACTGCTGCTGAGAGGTCAAGCAAGATGGCTGCCAAGTAATCACTGTATTTGCAACCTAGAGTTTATTGTAGATTTTTTGTAAGATTTTTTTAAAACAAGTAACAGGGAATAAAGCCTAATAGAATTCTCTCTCAATTTTTTCGTTAATATTCTGCTTTTATTTGCTTCAAATCTGTTTCTAAAATAAGGATACAGGTTGAAATCTGACTCTTCCTTTTCTATGCCTTTTTCTCTGAAGTATCATGACTATCCTGTATGTTTATATTCCTCCTATGATTTTATGTTTGTAACGATAAAATATTTTTTGTGCTTTTAACGATTACACTGCTACTATCAAATTTTTACCTATCCTTTTGTGATTTATTTTTTAAAGCTCATCTGTAAAATGTACAGATTTCCATTTTGATACATATACACACATATATATATATTAATAAATTTATTTTAATTACCATAATGTACCCATTATGTACTCTAAGTTAGTCATGTATTTCCCAGTTGATAAATGTTTACATTTCTAATTTTTTTTGCTATTATAAGAGATTCAATGAACATCCTTTTATATGTCTCGTATATGTTCTTGTGCACATATGGAAGAACTTTTAGTATATAAATCATGAAAGGGTAAATACTGAAAGTTACATCTTCAATTTTATCTCACATAACCAACATTTTCCCCCCAAAACAAGGTAGGTGTGTTTGTATATGTTACTCATTTTGTCTTTCATGTCTCTTAATTACACTCTGTTTTCTCTCTGTGTGATTTCCTTGTATCTATCTTCTACTTCTCTAGTATCTCTTTAGGTGTGTCTAGTTTGTGTCTTTTTTAATCTATCAAGCTTTTAATTTCAGTACATTTTTAAAATCAAAAACTTGTTTGCTTATTTTTATAAACCTATTTGTTCTATTTTATAGTGTTTTTTAAAAATATATATTTTCATTTGCTTTATTTCTTTAATCATATGAAATAAGTTCATTTCACAGCCTCTTTCAGAATTTCCTATTATTTTCACTTTTTGGGGTGCTAACTTTTGCCTTCTTGCATCTGTTGATCCTTCCTCAGTATGTTTCATTTTCTTGCATATTGTACAACATTGTGAGTTCATCTACCACAAGAGATGTCTACTGTGTGGTAATCCCCTGTGAACTGTGTTTTGAAAATGTCACTATGGAACAGTTCGAACCTACTTCTGCTTTTGATGATCCTGGAAAAGTTTACAAACATTTCTCTGTTTATGATACTTGAACCTGTAGATTGTACATTTATGAGTGTTACAGGTCTGAGGACTCAATTTCTACTTCACTCATTCATTCATTTATTTGGCTGCACCGCATGGCATGCAGGATCTTAGTTCCCAGATCAGGTATCAAACCTGAGCCCTCTGCAGTGGAAGCGCGGGGTCTTAACAGTTGGACAGCCAGGGAATTCCCTCTATTTCTTTTAAAATGTATTTATCTATATTTCCACGGGCCTGTAGCAGAATCGGTGGCATCTGCTCTGGCTCAGTCTGCTTTGTAGCTAAAAGTAGCATACTTTATTGTTGTCGAATTTTACAATTAATTAAGTCCTACCCACCACTCATTACATTCTCATGCCACTTTCTACTTCCATGTTATTCCCTGTTACTAAATTCACCGTGCTTTTGTAGCATTTCCACATTTGGGGGGTAAGCATGCTGTGCTCATATTCTGGGACAAGCTGGAAAACAGCCGTTTGGGGATTATATTCCCTGGGCACATCTGGAAAGCATGTGGGTTGGAGAGTTTCTCAACTGATGGCATTTTGGACCTGTATCTGAACACTTAGCAGGATAATTTGTTGAGATTGTAGCTGAATTTTTTTGAAAAGAGTCAGATTTAGTACTTAAACCTCTGAGTAAGCAACTAAACTATTATAAAAATACACATTAAGTATCTGTTACTTTTAGAACATCTTTTCACAATGGAATGAATATTGAGTTTATTCTCTTTCTATGGCAGGTCATGAAGGTTATCAATGTGTTGGGCAACTGCACTGATTTCATCCCAAGCCATTATGTCATCTGGATTGGGTGGGTGCTGTTTATTACCAGGTATTGACTAAACGTCCACATAAATGACAAAGTATTTGTCTTCACCAGTCAGGTTTCTGCCTTTGTCCACTCCACTGTGAAAAGATATCTTACTTACAGGATAACTACAGTACTAGACTTGAGATTTTTACTAGAGGGAACAAAAACAACATTATCTTCTTGGTTTGGTTAATACCAAAAAAAAAAAAAAGCCCAAGAACTGTGTATACAAGAGAAATAGCAACACTGCAATTCTTCTGTGGAGCTACCACTTTATCACCAATCACTGCTGAACACAATTAACCAGCTCAAAAACTCAGATCTCAACTCTCCTGCATATGTTCTCTATAGATTTCAGTTTGTCAACTTAGCATAACTGAGAAAAAATCCTTTATGTTTTCTGTTCAATAAGTAACTTCCTGGTACCCATCTTGAGGCACCTCAGCTTTGAATTTTGCACTTTAAAATAAATGTTCTTTCAATGCCAAATAATATATCTCAATTCTATGCTCTTTATTAATTAATTCCAAGCAAGTCTTTGAAAAATACACTGGATTTTATACGGTTTCCTAAGGACTGTTCCAAGACCAATGAGAAGACGAGATTGATGTGACACCCCCGCACAAGGTCCAAAAGTTACCTAGAGCCAGGATTTAACGGCTTCATAAGCAGTCAGTATGAGTGACGCTGTTGGTGAAGAAATTTTACTGAAATAATTAATTGGGTACACGGAGCAAATCCTCTTCAATAAGGCATTACTCTATCATTCCTCAAGGGAAGATATAGTGAGATTCACATGTGCAGATAATTTACTAAATCAAAATAAATAGATATGATCTCTTTCTAGAAAAATAAGATTGCTATTTTAGGAAGTAAAATAGGTAAATATCAAACAGTATAATAAATTGCCTTCTCAATTTTTTTTTTCCATTTCTCCTGTCAACGTGATGTTACTTCTAGGTTTTACATTGGTTTTCAAACCTGCAGTTGAAACCATGAGCTCAGCCCAAAAAATAAAAATAAAATGAAAGGCTAAGTCAAGAATACTACTGACTCCAGGACAGTGAGAAAAATGTTTTATAAATGATTCCTCTTTTTCTTGTCCCTCCTACTGCTGTCTGATTGGAAACATTAAATAAGAAGTACCCATGGAAGATGCATGAGTAGGGCTTCCCTGGTGGCACAGTGGTTAAGAATCCGCCTGCCAATGCAGGGGAGGTGGGTTTGAGCCCTGGTCCAGGAAGATCCCGCATGCTGCGGAGCAACTAGCCCATGCACCACAACTACTGAGCCTGCACTCTAGAGCCCGCAAGCCACAGCTACTGAGCCCACGTGCCATAACTACTGAAGCCTGCGCGCCTAGAGCCCGTGCTCCGCAACAAGAGAAGCCACCGCAATGAGAAGCCCGTGCACCGCAAGCAGAGTAGCTCCCACTCGCTGCAACTAGAGAAAGCCCGCGTGCAGCAACAAAGACCCAATGCAGCTGAAAATAAATAAATAAAATAAATAAATTTATTAATAAAAAAAGATGCATGAGTAGATCCTATCTGTAATAAATCTCTAATTTGGAAAGTATGATAACCTGTCAGAAATATCAATTTGTAAATTTTCACAATAATTAGACCAAATCAGTTTACACCTAGTTCGGCTACTGCACAAAAACCTTGTGCAGTTACTCCTAGCCTGAAATCCATGATCCTGGGGATTCCTGAGTTACAACATGATAACAGACAAAACACTCTGCAAAGATGGGAGAAGAAATATAGCAGATTCTGAATTCAGATCCCTTCAAAATATGTAAGCAGATTAGTTAATTGGACAATAATATGTCATGAAGTTCTTGCTGATTATAGTACATACAACATCTAATGTGTATAATAGATTATACCAGTCATTTTCAAATGAGGTATACAGAAATTTCCTTGTGACTTTTTCCAGTGGTGATTACAGAGATTATATCCAGTACAATCCATGAGAAAATGCCTCTCAGTCTATGCTACAACATTGCCTTATTATAACTCACTTATAATCTATATTCAACTTTCTATCAGGTTTTAGGTATAATAACATATTTGCATAATGATTTATGCTATATGAAGTGCTTTCTCATCAATTCTCTCTTAGGATCTATGTATAATTCTATATTGCACACAACCAAGAGTTCAAAGTAAATCTGGAGAACAATAAAATAAACTGTTATTTATTATTTTTATCCATATTCTGGGTTTATGGACTAGAGTGTGTTAGTGACACAACACTGGAAGTAATGAACTCTATCTCTGCAAATAGGACTAAAATTCACAAGCTTTATGATGACTAGAAGATAGGTTAGTCATAAACAGAAGAGGCCTTGTAGGAAAAAGTGGTCAGGGAGAAATTATAAAGGAGGTATCTTAGCCCATTCAGGATGCTATACTAAAATACCACATCCTGAGTGGCTTAAACAATAAAAATTTATTTCTTACAGTTCTGGAGGCTGGGAAGTCCAAGAACAAGGCACCAGCAGACCTGGTGTCTGCTGAGAGCCAGCTTCTGGGTTGCAAACCCACACCTCTTCTGTGTCCTCTCATAGTGGAAGAGGTGTGGGAACTCTCCCAGTCTCTTTTGTAAGGGCACAAATCCCACTCACTAGGGCTCTGACAAAGAGCCCTACCTCCAATACCATCACACTGGGGGATAGGGTTTCAACATATGAATTTCAGGGGGGGCACACAAACATTCAGTCTACAACAGGAGACAAAGATTATTTCCTACAATCTTACCGCTTTTATCTTTCAAAGGTACAAGCTCTGTGATCTCTGCCCATCCTCTCTATCAATATGTCTCTAAAACTTCTAATAAATACTTTGATGGTCAGAATAATGCTCCCCGAAAGATATCCATGCTCTAATCCCCAGAGTCTGTGAATATTTTGCCTTATGTGGCAAATTATAGAGAACTTTTGGATATCCAAATTTGAGGAAGAGAAGTAAAATTCTTCTCTTAGGCAGAATTTACATGAGCACTATAGTTAGCAGTTGAATTTATGAGGGAAATAGGAGGATAACTAATTTTAGATGTATCTATTTTTTTTTAAGAATTAAAAAAAAATTTTATTTATTTATGTATTTCTTTTTGGCTGCGTTGGGTCTTTGTTGCTGTGTGCGGGCTTCTCATTGCAGTGGCTTCTCTTGTTGTGGAGCACGGGCTCTAGGCGTGCGGGCTTCAATAGTTGTGGCACGCAGGCTCAGTAGTTGTGGCATATGGGCTTAGTTGCTCTGCGGCATGTGGGATCTTTGCGGACCAGGGCTCGAACCTGTGTCCCCTGCATTGGCAGGTGGATTCTTAGCCACTGCGCCACCAGGGAAGCCCTCTACTTCTTTCAATCTTGTTTTACATTACATTTACTTATTTATATTTTAAAAGATATTACATTTCCAAGTAAGCATTTTGTTATTTTAATAAAGAATTCCATTCCTAAAGAATAAGCAGAATCATGAAGATCTTGTACTTCTTTCAAGTTCCCACTTCTGAAGAGTCTCTCCAGAGAGTCATATATCCATTAACGGGCTACCAGAATGGCAGGCACTAAGTCAGTGCGGACAGGATCAACCTCCAGTGATTTATGTGAGACAGTGTTGGGAAATAATCAAAGCAAAAGTATACAGAAAAAGCATGTCTATATTTGAAAACAGGTAAAGACTAATCCTAAGTAATCATGTAGCAGAGATGAACAAAATAACAAATTTTGATACATTTGAGCCATAGGAAATAATTATTTCCTTAGAATGTGAAATAATATGGTTTTGTTGAATGAGAAAGTAGACAAGGGAGAGGAATATAAGAAATATGCCTTCATAGAGGGAATCAAAGACCTTGGGCAAACAAAAATCTAACTTTGTTTCAAAGAAGGACTCTGCTCTTCAAAAAATGTTTTTTTTGCTATTCAGGGGAAGACTCATTTTCTACACCTGTATTTTTAGTTTTATTTTTAAATGGATTAAATAAAGCTATCAAATTCCAAGCCTCTCCTTCCGTCTTCATTTTTTCTTTTTCTTGCCTTTTGCCAAGTTGGGAAAATGTTAATTTTCTTTATCTTTCTTATTAATACAAAGATTTTCTGTCCCACTGATATTTATTTTCCCATCTCTGCCATTCAATTTTTTAAAGATGTGTAACTATATGAAAAGTATGTAATTATATAAATATGAGAACAGCACTGCCCTCGAGATACTTAATCTGTTATTCTTCCTGTGCATCTGCACTTCACAATGAAAGCTTTGATTTCCCATTCACCTCATCCTTATTCAAATCTTGTGCTTTCTGGAGACAGTATGGAAGTGTTGGTTGTATACTATTATTATTCTGTTCCTTTCATCTATTTTTCAACTTCACAAATAATTAACACATGTATTAAAGAATCCTAACTTTATAATCCATTTAGAATTGAATTGCAAAAAATTCTAACAATATTTCACATACTTTGTATCTGTCTTCCTCTTAGATCTGTGTTTAATTTTTAATATTTAGAATATTTTCTTCAACATTTTCTCAGATAAATAATGTGGTTGGTATCCCAGCTAAATCCTGTCATGCTCAAAATGTTTCTCTTTTATCCGACAGATAAATTACATCTCAGCTGGATATAGTTTTCTTGAAACACAATCCTTTGCTCTCAACAATCTGTAGATAATTTCCCCGTATCTTAGCTTCCATTGTGGCAGATACAAATTCTTTACCTTAAATGGGTTTTTAAAAAAGTGTTTCTGTCCAGATGCTTGTAAAATTCTCTTCTTACTCTTTTTTTTCTTTTAATTAAACTTTTTATTTTGAGATAAATTGTACATTATCATGCAGCTGTAAGAAATAATACAGAGAGATTCGAACTTTATCTAGTTTTTTTCTAATGGTAACATTGCAAAACTATAGTGCAATATTGTAGGATACTGACATTGATACAGGCAAGATACAAAATATTTCTATCACCACTAGGATTCCTTATGTTGCCCTTTTACTGGCACACCCACTTCCTTCCTGTCCCCACCACTTCCATAACTCCTGGCAATCACTAATCTCCATTTATATAATTTTGTCATTTCAAGAATATGTAAATGGAATATTACAGTATATAACCTTTTGGGATTTGCTTTTTTCACTCAGCATAGTTCTCTGGAGGCTCATCCAGGTTGTTGCATGTATCAGTAGATTGTTCCTTTTTATTGCTGAGTAGTATTCCATGCTAGGGATATACCATAGTTTGTTTATCCATTCACCCCACTGAAGGACATCTGAGTTATTTCCAGCTTGGGGCTACTACAAATAAATCTGCCATGAACATTTGTGTACAAAATTTGTGTGAATGTAAGTTTTCATTTCTCTGGGATAGAAGCCCAGGAACATGATCGCCAGATTGCATATTAGTTGCATGTTTAATTTTTTCCTCTTATTCTTGAAATTCAGAAATTTAGCCACAGTATATCTAACAGCATGTCTTCTTCTCTGTCTTCCTTTTCCTCATCCTCCACTGAACAACTTGGCAAGCAGATAACTTCCTCCTTCTTTAAACTCTCTGCTCTTTGATGCCACATCTCTTGGTTTTTAAACTTTTTTCTTGCTATTTCTTCTCAGTCCATATTCCCTAGGACTCTGTCTTCCATGCTTCTGCTTGCATACAATCTTCCTGGTTGATTTTGTCTGTTTGACTTCTATTATCTCCTGGTAGTCAAGGACTCTTAAATGTGTCTCTAGTTCTAATAGCTTATATGCAACTGCTTTCTAGTCTTTTCTACTTTAGGGATCTATTGAAACAAAACTCAACACGTCCAAAACCAACTCCTACTCGGTCTTCAAAATTCACCTCTACCCTACACTTGCTTCTTTCATCTTTCCAAATCTTTTTTTTCCCTCCCTCCCCCACATATCTTTTCTTCCTTTTAATTTTGAATCAATTTTAACTTTTCAAAAATGTTGCAAAAATAATACACAGAATTCCTTTATACTCTTCACCCAGCTTTTCCCAGTGTTAGCATTTTATATAACCATATGTAATCTTATGTAAGCTATCAACACTAAAAAAATCAGACTAATGTGGTGTTTGCTAAATGGTGATTTTTCTAGTTCCTTCACTATTTCTACATTTATTGGAATTACACTGTAAGAAAGATCTGTCCCTTCTCATTTATTTATATATTATGTTATTTATATCAGTACAGACTCATAGGTATTTATTTTATTTGATGGGCTATAACTCATCATTTTCATTAAGTATTTCATCTTAAATTGTCCTGGATTTGGTCATTGGGCACACCTTCAAATTAGTTTCTATACTCTTTCGACATACTCCTATCATGTTTTGAAGGTTTCCTTACTTTCTGGTCTCACAACATGTTCCAGTTTCATTTAGTATTTTTCCTGCCCAAGCCCTGGATTCAACCACTACTCTAAGAAGTGTTGGTTCCTTTTATTGGAGAATAGTATTTGCAATAGGTATACACAATATCTGTGTGCTAGTTGTGCCTATTCCTACTGGGATGTCATTGCTTCTAGGCTTTCCCAGCAGAAAAAGCCAGCAAAAATATACACTGATCACACATACACACACTACACAAACACACACATCTATACCTATATATCTATCTGTCCATATATTAAAAAACATGAGTTCATAGCAATAGCTTCGACTGCAATACAATAGCACAGGTTTATTTTAGCCTTCCCCTTTTCCTTATTTGTAAATTCTTTTCCTGTTGGTGAGAAACCTAGCTCTCATAATTCACAAAATATTTACTTGTTTTCTCAATCCTAGAATACACATAAAGTTGATTCAGAGTTAAATTGTTAATCCAAAACCCTGTGAGAAAAAAATTTACTAAAAAGCATAAAATATTTGTGTATGTTTTTTAATCAACTGTACAATTTGGTCAAAAGTAGAGGGTTTTGGTCAAAATGATGTTGTCCAACTTGGCATTTTTTTAAAAATTTCTTTCAGTGTGGATCTATTATTCATTTGTAATAGAGTTATAGTTGCTTACCTTCCTTATATTTCTGTAGTTATTTGCTTTATTTAACATTTTTATATAATGATACCTACCATTTAGTTAGCACTTACTATGCATCAGGTCCATTCTAAGCACTACTTTACAAAATGAAGAATATGAAATGAATATAACTTTTTACCAAACAAGAGACCTGATATTTGCTTAATACATGTAACTAGCCAACATTCTCACAGCTAATAAATGACTTTGAATTCCTTCTTCTTCACAACTAGTCTATTTATTGGACTTTTCTTGTTTTCCTTTATGAGTTAATGGCCCATGATCTTTGCCCATATAGTTATAAAAAAATAAAATGTCTTTTTCTTTGATTTCTAAAAAAAGAGTTCTTTAAATGGTAAAGATTAAATCTCTCTTGCAGTGTGATAAAAATATTTTTATTTACTTTGTCATTTGCTCTTTAAATAAAGTCTATGCTCTTTTAGGAGCTATACATATCACTTATTTTTCTTTTTTAATTAATTAATTTATTTATTTATTTTTGGCTGTGTTGGGTCTTCGTTGTTCTAGTTGCAGTGAGCGGGGGCTACTCTTTGTTGTGGTACGCGGGTTTCTCACTGCGGTGGCTTCTCTTGTTGTGGAGCACGGGCTCTAGGCACACGGGCTTCAGTAGTTGTGGCACGCAGGCTCAGTAGTTGTCGCTCACAGGCTCTAGAGCGCAGGCTCAGTAGTTGTGGTGCACAGACTTAGTTGCTCTGCGGCATGTGGGATCTTCCCGGAGCAGGGCTCAAACCCGTGTCCCCTGTATTGGCAGGTGGATTCTTAACCACTGCACCACCAGGGAAGTCCATCATTTATTTTTAATGTATTTAAATGTATCAATATTTTCAATTATGGCTTCTTGAATGCCTACCAAGATAGAGGTCTTGCAAGAGCCGAGAGAGAACAATAAACAGTATCAACTAAGCAAAATAAAATCATGTT
Organism: Eschrichtius robustus; assembly: GCF_028021215.1. Lineage (NCBI taxonomy): Eukaryota > Metazoa > Chordata > Mammalia > Artiodactyla > Eschrichtiidae > Eschrichtius > Eschrichtius robustus. The sequence goes on along the minus strand of NC_090825.1, from coordinate 108,428,950 downwards.
ACCCTTTCTAACTCCCATCTCTAACCCAAAGGAGTCGGATGTAATAGCCACCAGGAGGAGCATGACAGTGTGAAACAGGCCTCAAGTTCTCTTCTCTAAGCTTCTCCCCACAAGGCTCAAGCATGAGCCAGGAAAGAGGACAAGTTTTTAATTAAAGATAAGAGTAATACTTTGATTTAGGCTTGACTCTTTTGATACCTAAAAATGAAACAAATCCATGGGGTCTGTATAAGATATTCAAATGTAGGAAAGACACATCACAGGCGGTATGAGGGCAATATGGGTAAAGGGTGTTGTGACACTTAATTTTACATGTTAACTTGACTGGGCCACGGGATGCCCAGATATTTGGTTAAACATTATCTGGGTGTTTCTGTGCGGACGTTTCTTAATGAGATTAATATTTGAATTGGGTAGACTGAGTAAAGCAGACTGCCATTCCCAATGCAGGGACGCCCAATCAGTTGAAGGGCTGAATGGAACAAAAAAGGCTTAAGTAAGGGAGAATTTGTTCTCTTTCTGCCTGACTGTCTTTGAGCTGGGACACTGGTCTTCTCCTTCCTTCGGGCTCCAACTTGAACTGGAACTTACACGATTGGCTCTCTTGCTTCTCAGGCCTTTGGACTCAGACTAAAACTACATCATCACCTCTCCTGGGTCTCCAGCTTGCCAACTGTAGATCTTGGGACTTCTCAGCCTCCATAACTGCATAAGCCAATTCCTTATTATACACACATACACACACACACACACACACGCCTTCCAGTGGTTCTGTTTCTCTGAAGAACCCCAAGTAATACAGAAGTTCTTTTCTATTTGCACTTCATTAAGTCCAGTTCATTTAAAAAACATGTTACACTAACATTTATTAAATACTTATGATATAATGTGCTAAGAATTTTGCATATTTTTTCATGTTTAATTCTCACATTTATCTTTGACAGTAGGTACTATTATGCCAGTTTTATAGAGGGGGAAACAAACTCTAAGAGAAGTCAATAACTTGCCTAAAATAATAACACAAATTAGTGCTAAGTTTTAGGATTCAGTTCTCTGATGCCAAAATCAGCAATCTTAATTTGTTTTCAAGTAGCAATAATCCTACATTGATAGATCTGCTTTTTTAGAAACCTGCTTTGTAACATACAGAGGGAACAACCCTGCCTAATTTTCTCTTACACCACCAGCGTTCATTCAGATTTTATTTATAACCTTGAATTTCATTGTAATATTTTAAAAGGCACTACTAAAGATTAAAACTCTGTCTTGAGTGCTAAAAATCTAGTACATTCAGGGTCAAAGTAGCTGATCTTAGTGAACCATATTTTTGTACTTGGCATTTTTTTTTTCCATGGATAGAATTATTTATAACTTGAGAAATTGTATACACTCTACATTCATGAAATGCAAAAGAGGCAGTTCACTTGTTCTTTACAATGTGTATTAAGAAGAAGGTAATTGGACTAATAAAAATTATGCCCTTTAACAATGAGTACATTCTTGAATTACTTTTCTAAATATGTTTTTACCTTGGCAGCTAGCCAGACAATTGATGCTTTATATTCCTAGTCAATATTAGCTCAAATGTAAAGTAAATGGCATATTCTCTTTTAGAAATATGAAATGATAAAATAGCATCATAGGAAATGCATAAAAATTTCCATTTTAATATTCAGTTAATAAGCTGAATCACCCACAGAATGCTAAAAGAGAAGAAAGGTGCACTACTTATGATTTTAAGACGTTTTCAACTTAAATAGATATGACATATTGTAGGAAATATCCTCCTTCATCGCAGCTTTATCCTGCTTTTAGGAAAATGAGTTAAATCAGAAATAAAAAAAACACACACGTGCACACATGTGTATCAGATATCTGCTTTCCCCTCACACACTTTTGCATGGCTTGCTCTTTCATCTCCTTTAAGATTTGGCTTCAATGTCACATTCTCAGCCATAGTTTCTCTAACCACTCAATTTAAAACTGAATACTTTTCTTCCCCCAATCTTTCCCAGCACTCCCTCACCACCTTCCACGCTTTAGTTTTCTCCTTAACAGTTACCAGCCTCTGGCATCTTATTTATTGTCTGCCCCTCCACACCAACATGTAAACTTCCAAGAAAGCAGGAAACTTGTCCATTTTGTTCACCTGTCCTAGAACAGTGCCTGACACATAAGAGGTATTCAATGCAATGCTGACTTCTCACATATTTTAAATTACCTTATAAATTTAAATTTCTTTTACAATTTTTCTTTAACATGGGATTTATTTGGCACTTTATCTTTCAAAATATATAAAGGGTCATTATCATTTTGCTATCAATTTACATCTTAATTTATTGTTGTAAAACAATGCAATCAACAATATTGCTTCTTTGAGATTATTTTTCATTCTGCTTATGTCCTAATAGTTACTCAATTTTTATAAATTTTCCATGTGGCCTTGAGAAATAATCTTTATTTTCCAATTATTCAGTACATGGTTCTGTATACTCGTTTAGGAAGACTTTTTCAAATCTATATACTTACCAAATATTTTGTCTTCTTCATCTATCATTTACCAAGAGAAATGTGTTTAAAATTTCACAGAAAATATCAAATGGTGGATTTATCCACTTCCCTTTGTATCTGTGATGCTTTGTGTCTTAATGAATTTAGTATTATTATATATTCTACTGAATTAAACCTTTTAAAATTTATGGTAATCTTTAATTTGTTTAAAAGCTTTCCTTATGCTAATATAGCTATATCAGTTCTATTTTTGTTTATATTTGTCTGGTGTTTTTTCCATATTTTAACTTTTAATCTTCCTCTGTTCTATAGGAACAACATGGGAAACTTAGATTTGCAAATCTGAATGTCATTAACTGGCCAGAAAGAGTTAATGTGACTGCCAGATCCCCAGATGATGTAATTTAAACCTAGACAAAAATAGTAACCTAGTATGATGCCATAAGATATTTTAAAATTTATATTAAATATCTTGTATGCTGTAGTGAGTGCCATATTTTATGATAGGCATAGAAGAACAAATACTGGCTAAAATGAATGTATCTGATTCTTACAATAACTCTGTGAGATAGTGAAAGTGTTATCTCTACATTACAGGTAGAGATATATAGGCTTAGGTAGTTTTTAATGATTTTTTCAAGCTTACTCAGGTGGCAGAAGAAGAACTAGAATTGATATCTTTGGACTCCCAGTCTAGGTTTCTTTCACTCTATGACAATGCCTTTCTCTAGCACTCATATTTCTCAAGTAAGTAAACATGTGATGTGGAGATTGTTCCAGATAACATATAGGGGATGTTAAAATGCTAGATGTCTGCTACTCACCACAGGCTCATTGATGGAGTCACCAAGACTAAAACTATCAGTAAACCCCTTTGAACAGGAGCATAATGGAAATAATTAAACTAAGATAATCATGCTAATAAAGGCAAGAAGGGAAAAATAACAATATAGAAAAATACATTAGCCTTGGTAAGTCTCTGAATCTTTCTTTTGTCCGTAATTAGTTTTTATGTCGTCTCCCACCAGGGCATGCATATGTATCACTTAGTAAACAAATGAAATATAAGGCTACTGAAAAATCATAGCTTTAATAATAAAATCACTGTCTTTGTGTTTAATGTGTGCTCTCTTTTTATTTTACAAACTAAAGGTGTTTAAATATAATCTCTTCCCAGTGAATAGAAACATTTCTATGAAGAAAGCTTATCTTATGCAGCAAAGTACAGAAATAGCCTTGTAGAGCTGGGTATTTAAAGCAATCAATTGCATGTCTAGTTAAGGAAATATGCCATAATCATTAAACACATGAATGGTAACAAGCCATTTCCTTAATGAATCCCTATCAAGGTATATTAAAGCCAGCTTTACAAATAGCCTTAAAAAATCATTTGGAATAACAAAATTTATCTAGTCTGCCAGATTAGCAGAGTCCTCAACTATGTTCCAGCTTCTTCTGTGTTCTGAGAAACTTACCCTCCCTTCTTCAGCTTCCTTTTTCCTATTGCTGCAGCTGACAACCTTCTCTATGAATCCCTCAGTTTTGCTCTTAAGCTCTGTTTCTCTTTTTCTCTGCAACTACTAATGGAATATACAGTGATGAGAGTGCACTTTTTCATACTCAGTTGTACTTAGTGGACATCATCTAGACATATAACATTTATATCTCTCCGCAACCGTACCCACAGCTCTGTAGAATGTCTACAATGACACGACGTTCCAGCATCTCCATTCATTGATGCAGGCTTCCCCGTAAACATAACCTTTTATCATTGACACTCATGATTTTCACTCTTAATTTCCCTTAGACAGCATTTTAGCTCTATCCAAAGCGATGTGGTGCTCTGAACAAACCATGCTGAGGCTCCCAATGAAGATGAAGAGTATGTAACATCCATAGATATTTACTGAGACTCTTCTTTGGGCCTAACACAATGCTTAGTGTTGAGGCGCTGAGCATGGGTAATTGGAAGTTATGTTTTATAAGTGAAAATAGTATGACAGGAATAATAACTAAGTTGAAATTGCATTATTTGTTCACACCTGAATAACACCAAGATATCCAAAGGAAAATCTAGAGAACTGAAAAGTATGAATAGAATTCTAGACAGTCTGGGTCTTAGACTTTAATTCAGCTGTACAGCAGTGACATTAGAGGCCCTGGAAGTGTATGTGGTCTTTAAAGGAAAAATCACAGAGAATATAACCACACCTCAATCATGTTAAATACCTACCAATGGAGGTAGAAAAGAAGTTATAATGCAGGAGATTAAGAATACACTCATGATAAATGTGCCAGAAATAGCAGAGCAGAGTCTAGGCTTTCCTAATGCTCTAAAGAAAGAGAAGAAAGCTCTGAAGGAAAACTTTATCTCTTTGTACCTTCATTAAAATCAAATCAAACCAGTGAAGTTGTATGGAGTAAGTATGACTATTCCTACTTCACCTATGTCAAAAACAAGGCCCACAGGGATTAGAAAATTTTTACTGAGATCAACAATTTATTATAGAACTGAAATTGTTTTCTAGGTATCCTGTTTTCTCAAAGTCTTTACTTTCTATTAGGCGCATTCAAAGTGAAGCTCGGGGGAGAATGAAAGGCATTGCTGCTCATTTAATTAGGAATAGTGGAAAAGCCACTTGGTTTATAAAAAAAGCAGCTGTTGTGAGAAGTCAGATGACTGGACAACTTTCTTAAATCTCCCCTCTTCTCTGCGATGAGTCATCAGAACAGGTTAAATTTCTATTGAAAATGCTGTACTTTTCCCTCATCTGGTCTATAAATAGCATGTTAAAATAGGGCAGAATCTGTGTTAGGACTAGTTGATAGAAAATAATTTAATAAAGATTAAAAATAATTTGGGGCATATTAAGATGTTCTCATACTTTAACCAAAAAGACCAATATTTACTCCTTGTTATACATGCATTGAGAAGGTCTATGGTAACATTAAAAGGAGAAAAAAATAGAATATCTGTTCCAGAAAGGAGTGTAGATAACATGGTCTTCGAAGGGTGTTTAAAAAAATAGGTTTACTGCGGTATAAATGATGTAGGATAAACTGTACATATTTAAAGTGTACAATTTGATAAGTTGTGATATATGCATAGATCTGTGACATCACCACCAAAATCAACACAATGAATATATCCATCATCCCTAAAAGTTTCCTCATACTCTTTTGTAATCCTTCTCTTTTATTCCCACCTCTATCCCCAGGCAACCACTGATTTGCTTTCTGTCACTATACATTAAATTTGCATTAAATTGTGTGTGTCTGTGTGTGTGTGTAAGTGTGTATGTGTGTGTCAGTATGTGTGTGTGTGTGTGCATCTGATCTAATAAAAGCAGTTTAAAAAAGCATTTGGAAGCTAATTATGAATTGATAATTTTTTCTTAGAAGTGTTAGAAAACTGTGACTTACTTCAGTATCTGTGGCCTTCTTCAGGTCACCCGGGTAACTGAGAAAGAGAGTAGATACCATTTTCACTTTCAGATTCTTCAGAATTTATCAACCTCATTTTGTCACAGGACATCCTAGATGTAGGTGACTTAGAATGACAAGTTTAGCTAAAAGCTGTAAACTCTTCTCCTTTGCAACATATTTTGAATAACCTTTCTGCATTAAAAACAAGAATAACAAAAAACCTACAGTCTGTTATAGACATTCGGAGTATTTTCAGAAAAACAGGAGATTTTGAATTTAAACATTGTCCCCAGTCACAGGCTCCAGTACTCAAGGAGCCCATCTGGTGATTTTGTCTCCTTGTGAGCTCTCATTATCTTGTAATAAACCATGACCTTTTAAAGTAGGACAGCCATGGATTTCAATCCTAGATCCACCATTAATCCTATATAACCTTGGGAAATTATGGACTAATTTAGCATCTTACTATTGTCACCAAAAGTTAGCCAGAGAAAGACAAATATCATATGATATCACTTATATGTGGAATCTAAAAAAACGGTACAAATGAACTTATTTACAAAACAGAAATAGAATCACAGATGTAGAAAAAAAACTTCTGGTTACTGGGTGGGGGGAGAGGCGGGAGGTATAAATTGCGAGATTGGGATTGACATATATACACTACTATATATAAAATACATAACTAACAAGAACCTACTGTATAGCACAGGGAACTCTACTCAGTACTCTGTAATGACCTATATGGGAATAGAATCTAAAAAGGAGTGGATATATGTCTATGTATAACTGATTCACTTTGCTGTACAGCAGAAACTAACACAACAGAGAGATTGGTTCAAGATGGCGGAGCAGAAGGATGGACGCTCACTCCCCCTTGCAAGAACACTGGAATCGCAACTAACTGCTGAACAATCATCAACAGGAAGACACCGGAATTCATCAAAAAAAGATGCCCCGCATCCAAAGACAAAGGAGAAGCTGCAGTGAGATGGTAGGAGGGACGCAATCACAATAAAATCAAATCCCATAACCACTGGGTGGGTGACTCACAAACTGGAGAACAATTATACCACAGAAGTCCACCAACTGGAGTGAAGGTTCTGAGCCCCACATCAGGCTTCCCAAGCTGGGGGTCTGTCAACAGGAGGAGGAATTCCCAGAGAATCAGACTTTGAAGGCTAGTGGGATTTGATTGCAGGACTTCGACAGGACTGGGGGAAACAGAGACTCCACTCTTGGAGTGCACACACAAAGTAGTGTGAGCATTGGGATCCAGGGGAAGGAGCAGTGACCCCATAGGAGACTGAACCAGACTTACCTGCCAGTGTTGGAGGGTCTCGGGCAGAGGCGGGGGTGGCTGTGGCTCACCATGGGGAAAAGAACACTGGCAACAGAAGTTCTGGGAAGTACTCCTTGGCATGAGCTTTCCTGGAGTCCGCCATTAGCCCCACCAAAGAGCCTGTAGCCTCCAGCGCTGCGTCGCCTCAGGCCAAACAACCAACAGGGAGGGAACTCAGCCCCACCCATCAGCAGACAAGAGGATTAAAGTTTTGCTGAGCTCTGCCCACCAAAGCAACACCCAGCTCTACCCACCACCAGTCCCTCCCATCAGGAAACTTGCACAAGCCTCTTAGATAGCCTCATCCACCAAAGGGCAGACAGCAGAAGCATGAAGAACTACAATCCTGCAGCCTGTGGAACGAAAACCATATTCACAGAGATAGATAAAATGAAAAGGCAGAGGGCTATGTACCAGATGAAGGAACAAGATAAAACCCCAGAAAACCAACTAAATCAAGTGGAGATAGGCAACCTTCCAGAAAAAGAATTCAGAATAATGATAGTGAAGATGATCCAGGACCTCGGAAAAAGAATGGAGGCAAAGATCAATATGATACAAGAAATGTTTAACAAAGACCTAGAAGAATTAGAGAACAAAGACCTAGAAGAATTAAAGAACAAACAGAGATGTACAATACAATAACTGAAATGAAAAATACACTAGAAGGAATCAATAGCAGAATAACTGAGGCAGAAGAATGGATAAGTGACGTGGAAGACAGAATGGTGGAATTCACTGACACAGAACAGAATAAAGAAAAAAGAATGAAAAGAAATGAAGACAACCTAGGAGACCTCTGGGACAATATTAAACACACCCACATTCGCATTATAGGGGTCCCAGAAGGAGAAGAGAGAGAGATAGGACCCGAGAAAATATTTGAAGAGATTATAGTCAAAAACCTCCCTAAAATGGGAAAGGAAATAGCCACCCAAGTCCAGGAAGTGCAGAGAGTCCCAGGCAGGATAAACTCAAGGAGAAACACAGCGAGACACATAGTAATCAAACTAACAAAAATTAAAGACAAAGAAAAATGATTAAAAGCAACAAGGGAAAAATGACAACATACAAAGGAACTCTCATAAGGTTAACAGCTGATGTCTCAGCAGAAACTCTACAAGCCAGCGGGAGTGGCATGATATAGTTAAAGTGATGAAAGGGAAGAACCTACAACCAAGATTACTCTGCCTGGCAAGGATCTCATTCAGATTTGATGGAAAATCAAAAGCTTTACAGACAAGCAAAAGCTAGGAGAATTCAGCACCACCAAACCAGCTCTACAACAAATGCTAAAGGAACATCTCTAAGTGGGAAACACAAGATAAGAAAATGAGCTACAAAAACAAACCCAAAACATTTAAGAAAATGGTAAAAGGAATATACATATCGATAATTACTTTAAATGTGAATGAATTAAATGCTCCAATCAAAAGACACAGGCTTGCTGAATGGATACAAAAACAAGACTCATATATATGCTGTCTACAAGAGACCCACTTCAGACCTAGGGACACATACAGGCTGAAAGTGAAGGGATGGAAAACGATTTTCCATGCAAATGGAAATCAAAAGAAAGCTGGAGTAGCTATACTCATATCAGATAAAATAGACTTTAAAATAAAGAATGTTACAAGAGACAAGGAAGGACACTACATAATGATCAAGGGATCAATCCAAGAAGATATAACAATTATAAATATATATGCACCCAACACAGGAGCACCTCAATACATAAGGCAAATGCTAACAGCTATAGAAGAGGAAATCGACAGTAACACAATAATAGTGGGGGACTTTAACACCTCACTTATACCAATGGACAGATCATCCAGACAGAAAATTAATAAGGAAACACAAGCTTTAAATGACACAATAGACCAGATAGATCTAATTGATATTTATAGGACATTCCATCCAAAAACAGCAGATTACACTTTCTTCTCAAGTGTACATGGAACATTCTCCAGGATAGATCACATTTCGGGTCACAGATCAAGCCTCAGTAAACTTAAGAAAATTGAAATCTTATCAAGCATCTTTTCCAACTAGAACACTATGATATTAGAAATAAATTACAGGGAAAAAAATGTAAAAAACACAAACACAAGGAGGTTAAAGAATACATTACTAAATAACTAAGAGATCACTGAAGAAATCAAGCACGAAATAAAAAAATACCTAGAGACAAATGACAAAGAAAACACGATAATCCAAAACCTATGGGATGCAGCAAAAGCAGTTCTACAAGGGAAGTTTACAGCAATACAAGCCTACCTCAAGAAACAACAAACATCTCAAATAAACAATCTAACCTTACACCTAAAGGAACTAGAGAAAGAAGAACAAACAAAACCCACAGTTAGTAGAAGGAAAGAAATCATAAAGATCAGAACAGAAATAAATGAAATAGAAACAAAGAAAACAGTAGCAAAGATCAATAAAACTAAAAGCTGGTTCTTTGAGAAGATAAACAAAATTGATAAACCTTTAGCCAGACTCATCAAGAAAAAGAGGGAGAGGACTCAAATCAATAAAATTAGCAATGAAAAAGGAGAAGTTACAACAGACACCGCAGAAATACAAAGCATCAAAGGAGACTACTACAAGCAACTCTATGCCAATAAAATGGACAACCTGGAAGAAATGGACAAATTCTTAGAAAGGTATAACCTTCCAAGACTGAACCAGGAAGAAATAAAAAATATGAACAGACCAATCACAAGTAATGAAATGGAAACTGTGATTAAAAAACTTCCAGCAAACAAAAGTCCAGGACCAGATGGCTTCACAGATGAATTCTATCAAACATTTAGGGAAGAGCTAACACCCATCCTTCTCAAACTCTTCTAAAAAATTGCAGAGGAAGGAACACTCCTGAACTGATTCTACAAGGCCACCATCACCCTGTTACCAAAACCACACAAAGATCCTACAAAAAAAGAAAATTACAGACCAATATCACTGATGAATATAGATGCAAAAATCCTCAACAAAATACTAGCAAACAGAATCCAACAGCACATTAAAAGGATCATACCCCATGATCAAGGGAGATTTATCCAAGGAATGCAAGGATTCTTCAATGTACGCAAATCATTGTGATACACCATATTAACAAACTGAAGAATAAAAACCGTATGATCATCTCAATAGATGCAGAAAATGCTTGTGACAAAATTCAACACTGATTTCTGATAAAAACCCTTCAGAGAGTGGGCATAGAGGGAACCTATCTCAACATAATAAAGGCCATATACAACAAACCCACAGCAAACATCATTCTCAATGATGAAAAACTGAAAGCATTTCCTCTAAGATCAGGAACAAGACAAGGATGTCCACTCTCACCACTCTTATTAAACATAGTTTTGGAAGTCCTAGCCACAGCAATCAGAGAAGAAACAGAAATAAAAGGAATACAAATTGGAAATGAAGAAGTAAAACTGTCACTGTTTGCAGATGACATGATACTATACATAGAGAATCCTAAAGATGCCACCAGAAAACTACTAGAGCTAATCAATGAATTTGGTAAAGTTGTAGGATACAAAATTAATGCACAGAAATCTCTGGCATTCCTATACACTAACAACAAATGTCTGAAAGATAAATTAAGGAAACAATCCCATTCATCATTGCAACAAAAAGAATAAAATACCTAGGAATAAACCTACCTAAGGAGGCAAAAGACCTATACTCAGAAAACTATAAAACACTGATGAAATAAATGAAAGACAGCATAAAGATATGGAGAGATATACCATGTTATTGGATTGGAAGAATCAATAATGTGAAAATGACAATACTACCCAAAACAATCTACAGATTCAGTGCAATCCCTATCAAATTACCAATGGCATCCTTCACAGAACTAGAACAAAAAATTTTACAGTCTGTATGGAAACACAAAAGACCCGGAATAGCCAAAGCAATCTTGAGAAAGAAAAACAGAGCTGCAAGAATCAGGCTCCCCAACTTCAAACTATAATACAAAGGTACAGTAATCAAGACAATGTGGTACTGGCACAAAAACAGAAATATAGATCAGTGGAACAGGACAGAAAGCCCAGAGATAAACCCACGCACCTATGGTCAACTAATCTATGACAAAGGAGGCAAGGATATACAATGGAGAAAAGACAACCTCTTCAATAAGTGGTGCTGGGAAAACTAGACAGCTACATGTAAAAGGATTAAATTAGAACACTCCTTAAAACCACACACAAAAATAAACTCAAAATGGATTAAAGACCTAAATCTAAGACTGGACACTATAAAACTCTTAGAGGAAAACATAGGAAGAACACTCTGACATAAATCACAGCAAGATCTTTTTTGACCCACCTCCTAGAGAAATGGAAATAAAAACAAAAATAAACAAATGGGACCTAATGAAACTTAAAAGCTTTTGCACAGCAAAGGAAACCATAAACAAGACGAAAAGACAACCCTTAGAATGGGATAAAATATTTGCAAATGAATCAACAAAGGATTAATCTCCAAAATATATAAACAGCTCATACAGCTCAATAGTAAAAAAACAAACAACCCAATCAAAAAATGGGCGGAAGACCTAAATAGACATTTCTCCAAAGAAGATATACAGACTGCCAACAAACACATGAAAGGATGCTCAACATCACTAATCATTAGAGAAATGCAAGCCAAAACTACAGTGAGGTATCACCTCACACCGGTTAGAATGCGCATCATCAGAAAATCTACAAACAACAAATACTGGAGAGGGTGTGGAGAAAAGGGAACCCTCTTGCACTGTTGGTGGGGATGTAAATTGATACAGCCACTATGGAGAACAGTATGGAGGTTCCTTAAAAATCTACAAATAGAACTACCATATGACCCAACAATCCCACTACTGGGCATATACTGTGAGAAAACCATAATTCAAAAAGACACATGCACCCCAATGTTCATTGCAGCACTATTTACAATAGCCAGGACATGGAAGCAACGTAATTGCCCATCGACAGACGAATGGATAAGGAAGATGTGGTACATATATACAATGGAATATTACTTAGCCATAATAAGGAATGAAACTGGGTCATTTGTAGAGACGTGGATGGACCTAGAGACTGTCATACCGAGTGAAGTAAGTCAGAAAAAGAAAAACAAATATCGTATATTAATGTATATATGTGGAATCTAGAAAAATGGTACAGATGAACCAGTTTGCAAGGCAGAAATAGAGACACAAATGTAGAGAACAAACGTATGGACACCAAGGGGGGAAAGCGGGGGTTGGGGGGCTGTTGGTGGTGGGATGAATTGGGAGATTGGGATTGACATATATACACTAATATCTATAAAATAGATAACTAATGAGAACCTGCTATATAAAAAAATTAAATTCAAAAAAAAAAAACCAGACAGACTAAGTACAGGTGAGGATGTGGAGAAACTGGAACCCTCATACACTGTTGGTGGGAATGTGTAGCCACTTCTTAAAAGTCTGCAGTTCCTCAAATGGTTAAACAGTTACTATATGACAAGAAATGCCACTCTTAGGTATACATCTAAGAGATATGAAAACATTAAGTCCACACAAAAACATGTACATGAGTGCTTATAGTAGCATTCTTTATAAAATCCAAAAGATATCCACTGTCTATAATCCACTGTCTATAAACTGATGAATGGATAAATAAAATGTGGCATATCCATACAATGGAAAATTATTCAGCAATAAGAAGGAATAAGTAATAATACAGGCTATAACAAGGATGAACCTTGAAAACATTATGCTAAGTGAAAGAAGCCAGTCACAACAGACCACATATTGTTATTATTTCATTCATGTAAAATGTCCAAATGCATAGAGAGAAAAAGTAGATAATAAAAAATAAATTATAAAAAGAAACTAACACAACATTGTAAATCAACTATACTCCAATAAAAATTAATTTAAAAACATAAATAAAACCATATGCTTTATGTTAGAGACCATTTAATGACTTTGGAGAATTTAAAATAGATACAAAACCATAAATAGTTAAAAAAAAAACCCAAAAACATAAAAACCAAATATCTATCACAGAAAAACACTGTGCAACTCCAAAGAATCCTACCCAATCTGCAAATATACCCAATAACAAACAATAAAATAATCTAAGACAAAAGGAAACCAAGGGTGTCAGTAGATAAGAAATTACCCACTGCAAAGGAAAACAGAAGAGGGCAAACAGGCCGAGGCTCCTGTGGGCTGTTTACTGATGGTTTGACATTGCTCTTTAAGGTAGCTGCCCAGTATAGAACACAACAGTTCCATCTAGATTTCCTCCTTTAACTTTTATCATAACTAAAATAACAATCACTAAAATAAATTACATTTGGGTAACAAGCTTTATAAACATAAAGATTTCTCACTAAAGAGGTATTATAAATCACAAAACACATTAATTTAGTCAATTATACCTTTCCGGAACAATCTGTATTTTGAATAAATACTAAAGTACAATGCAGTTGGTAGAGTTATGATTATTCAAACACCACTGATTGCTAATAGTTTTTAATTTTGAAAAATTTCCCAACTTTTTAGTTTGTCAAATTGAACACCCAAAGAATACAGTACAGGAAAAGATAACCTTTAATTTAGAAATAACTGACATTCCATTGACATTTCATATCCCTTCCTAAAGTATCTGTCAAATATTCTCACTTTGTCCTTCCTCAGTAATCACTAGGAGGGGTCTGTTAACTGGGAAGACAAGAGATGCATACCAGAACGGATGACAATGTGACCTTTAGAGGACAGTCATGGATTTCATCCTCAGCTTTGTCATTCATCCTGATGATGCTGGAAAATGTTTTGATCTCTCTACACCTAAGTTTCTTCAATTTCAAAATGCAAAGGACTCTTTCATTGGCTCTTGTGATGAATAATTGACATAATGCATATAAAGTAGTGAGTATATATGTTGGTTGAGAAAAAATTACACAGAGAATGACTTAAGGTTTTTAGATTGTGACACACACACTATTGTGAACTAGAGCAGACTGGTTCAAACTTTTTTTTTTTTAAATTTATTTATTTTTGGCTGTGTTGGGTCTTCGTTTCTGTGTGAGGGCTTTCTCTAGTTGCGGCAAGTGGGGGCCACTCTTCATCGCGGTGCGCGGGCCTCTCACTATTGCGGCCTCTCTTGTTGCGGAGCACAGACTCCAGACGCGCAGGCTCAGTAGTTGTGGCTCACGGGCCTAGTTGCTCCGCAGCATGTGGGATCTTCCCAGACCAGGGCTTGAACCCGTGTCCCCTGCATTAGCAGGCCGACTCTCAACCACTGCGCCACCAGGGAAGCCCTGGTTCAAACTTTTAAAAACAGATTCTAGGGAGGGCCTCTCTCTCTCTCCCCCGCCCCTCCTTCTCACTCCTTCCCTCCTTCACTCCTTCTTTCTTCTCATCTACTTCTCACCCTCCATTTCACTTCCCTTTCTGTATTGATAAGTAACCTACACAGTGAACACTGAAATTCCTTTTCCAGCTATTAATGGATAAATGGCTAGACACATTCAGGGTAGTTTTAAAATTAGAAATTATCTTTTCATTATCAGGTAACTGTAGATGCCTTTAATTTTGATATTAAAATGTGTGGAAGATTTATTAAGATTTTTTTTCTGGCCACGCACATAAAATGATTCAACACAATATTTACCCTCTTGTCACCAGTGCTTCAATCTATTCATATAACACAGATACTTCTCACTTATTTTCCATAGTGACGCCAATATAAGTCATGTAATTTTTAAAAATTTATTTATTTTATTTATTTATTTTTGGCTGCGTTGGGTCTTCGTTGCTGCGCGCAGGCTTTCTGTAGTTGCGGTGAGCGGGGGCTACTCTTCGTTGCAGTGCACAGGCTTCTCATTGCGGTGGCTTCTCTTGTTGTGGAGCACAGGCTCTAGGCACGCGGGCTTCAGTAGTTGTGGCGCACGGGCTTAGTTGCTCCGCGGCATGTGGGATCTTCCCGGACCAGGGCTCAAACCCGTGTCCCCTGCATTGGCAGGCAGATTCTTAACCACTGCGCCACCAGGGAAGCCATATAATGTTTTAAAAATAACAAAATTCAGTATTAAGCAAAGTAGGTTATTAGGAAATACCTAGTACAACTCTCATTGTACAGATAATGAAAAGACTTCCAAATGGGTGGCTCTTAATACCCTTTTTGATTCTTTTATTGTTTTTAAGATAATTCCAGAAGAAATGCGAGACAGATGTGTGTTCCATGTACCATCCTGAACTAGATGACTTCATATAATCTTCTACTCATAATTTCGTTGGAAGGACAACACATCCACTAACATAATCTGAAAATCATTAGACCACATACCTATTCCTGCTTCCAAAATGCTATATCATTGGTTGGTTTTCATGGGTCTGGCATCTCTCTCCCTCTGGCTACTGTGAATTCTCCTACTTTATAGGGAGCCCTGAGAATAATTCTTCCAGACAATCATTAAAGTTGTTCATTAAAAGTTGTTCATTAATAAATGCATGTTTATCAAAATAGAAATGCAGCCAGAAGCTTCCTTCTGCTTTCTATTCCCAGCTGTTCAAGTTAAAAATGACTGAAGATATGGCTGATTTAGTATTTTAACTTTCAAGTCAACTTTTGGTGATTGGGTAGGAGCCCTGGGGGCACTAGTAATATTCTATTTCTTATAGGAATGGTAGTTTTCATGATTATGTTCATTTTTAAAAAATTCACATACAAAAAACTCACTTCTCTGAACACTTACAATTTATGTACTCTTTGCATGTATATTTTACTTTGATAAAATTTAAAATTAAAAAAATTATTTTATAAAGAAAATAAAATTATATAACATTAAAAATTTTAAATGTGCTTTTCAAGAAGTTATCTGGTTTAGAAAAATCACAGGAGATAACTGAAAAGATAAATGTGCTTACATGAAAGTGAGAAATATTTTACTGGATAATTTTTAGAATATTAACTCTAATTTGGCCAGTGAAAGTACATCAAGGGAAACACATTGTGCTTTTTAAATTAAAAGAAATTAGTTCATTTCTATCTTTTATATAAATGTTAAATAAACATTAAAATAATTATGCAGGTCTATAAAGAGTGATATGGGAAGAATTCCAAGAGTTATTAAGTAAAAAAAGTAAGTTGCAAAGAGGTGTATATTGCATGACCTATTTGGGGATTTTGTTTCTAGTTTTTCTAAGTAGGTTAGTTTTTGCCTTACTTTGAACTTTATATAAATGAAACTATAAAGCATGATTCTTGTATGTCAGGAAAGAAATACAAATGTTACCAAATGCAGGGAAGAATAAGATCAAGTGAAATATTCCCAAAACTGTCAGTGGAATTTATATTTGATGACTGAGATAATGAGAGATTTTCTATCACTATATTATATAGTTTCATAATATTTTCTTATGACTGTGCATTGATTTGATAATCAGGAGAAAGAATTCCAGCTCTTTCATGTTAGAAGTTTTCTCATTTATTCTGGCACTTGGGGATTTCTCTTTCTCTTACTGAGCAGAGCTATGAACATACATAATTCTTTACAAATATTTTAACCACCATTTCTATTTGCTTTTCATGAAAAGAGGTTCCACATTAGAACTGAGTGTCCTATTTATTTTCTGTCTTTCCAGTATAGCAAAAGTTCTGTTCCCTCTGAAGATACTCTTTTTCTAGTAATGTTAGATTTTTGTTTCTTTTCTTATATCTGCTCTCTTCCTTTGTAACAAAGGAAATTGTGCCGGGAGAAGAAGTAGAAATATGTTTCAGGCTATCACCTTGACTTAATGGCCCATAATATTTATTAAATTCACTGACTGTATCTAAATTCCTGGGGTGAGCCCTAGAGAAACAAGATGAGACAGACTGTGTGGTTGTGAAGATATGGAAAAAGAAGAGCTGAAGAACTACATTCATTGACCAGATCTTCACGTGCAGGTCACAGTGCAAAGTGCTATAAATTACTATATTTTATCCTTACAAAAATCCTATGATATAGATTTTATTCTCTTTATTGGTTTTGTTTAGTTTTGCAGACAGCTGTAACAAATGATCACAAACTTGGTGGCTCAAAACAACAGAAATTTATTCTCCAGAGTTGTGGAGGCTAGCAGTCCAAAGTCAGTAGCATAGGTCCCAAAATCAAGGTGTCAAGAGGGCCATACTTTCTCCAGAGGCTCTGGAGGAAAATCTATTTCTGGCCTATTCCAGCATTTGGCAGCTGCTAGCATTCCTTGGCTTAGAGCCATATCACTCCAATCTTTAAGGTCAGCATCTTCACATCTCTTTATGCTCCATCTTCACATTGTATTCTCTCTGTGTTTCAGATTTCCCTCTGTCTCTTTATTACAAGGATACTAGTGTTTCTCTTTAGGGCTCATCCTTTTTTTCTTTCCAATTTCTCCCTTTGGGGATAGTAATGTCTATAATATGGTTGTCCCACCATCGTATTTTGGAAGCAGATAATCTGTCTGACTGCACGGATTCATAGCTGAAGAGGAATTTTGCCTCCAGATTAACCATACTTCAAGTCTCACCCATTATCTGATTTAGATGATACTTAGGTGAAATTTTGGACTTTGAGTTGATACTGGAATTGATTACGACTTTTGGGGTTATTGAAATCAGGTGACTGTATTTAGCATGTTACAAGAACATGAATTTGGAGGGCTGGAGGGTGGAATGTTATGGGATGAACTGTGCCCCCACTTGGACCAAAGTCATACATTAAAATCCTAATCTCCAGTACCTGAGAAAGTGACTGCATTTAAAAATAGGGTCTTTATGGAGAGGACCCAAATGTCCATCAACTGATGAATGGGTAAATGAAATGTGGTCCTTCCATTCAATGGACTATGATTAGCCAACAAAAGGAATGAAATACGGATACAGGCTCAACATGGATGAACCTCGAAAACATTACGTTCAGTGAAAGAAGTAAATTTTACAATTTACATAAGTTGTAAAATTCCATTTACAAAAGTGTCCAGGATAGGTAAATCCATAATTGTAGAGAGTACCTCTGTGGTTGCCAGGCGCTGGGGGACCTAGTGGGATGGCACTGACTGCTAGTGGCTATGGCTCCCTTTTTGGGGACAAAATGTTCTAAACTTAGATTATGGTAATGGTTGCACCACTTTGTAAATATGCTAAAACCACTGAATTGTACACTTTAAGCAGGGAGCTTTCGGGCATGTAAACTGTATCTCAATAAAATTGTTTAACAAGTAAAAAAAATAGGGTCTTTGAAGATGTAATTAAGTTGAAATGAGGTTATTAGTTTATGCCCTAATCCAATATGATTAGTATCCTCACAAAAAGAGGAAATTAGGACACAGACACACACAGAGTGAAGACCATGTGAGAAGACAGGGAGAAGATGGTCATCTATGAGCCCCAAGGAGAGAGACCTCAGAAGAAGCCAACTCTGCTGGTACCCTGACCTTGGATAGTAGCCTCCGGCATTGTGAGAAAATAAGTTTCTGTTGTTTAAGCAACTCAATCTGTTGCCCTTTGTTATGGCAGCCCCAGTAAACTACTAAACCCCATCTCAAGCTCCTAACATAATCATATCTGCAAAGTCTCTGCTATGTAAGATAATATTTACAGGATCTGTATATTAGGACCTGATAGTTTTGAAGGGCAATTTTTCAGCTGATCACACTTTCATTTTACAAATGAAGAAATAGAGTTTGAGAGGTTCAGAACAACTGGCTTTACATTATCTATTTATAGTTTATGACAAGATTTAACAAAAATATAGGACACATAAAAACTAGTGTATTAAATCAACAATGGTACTTTCACAGTGCCATGTTCCACTTCCACTCCCGTCAAGAATGTAAAACTGAAATTATAGCAGATATTAATAGAGGGTAAGAGGTAAGAGAATATTTTATTTTTCTTGTATCGTATCTGAGGTATATAAGATCATTTTGAAATAGCAATTAATAGTATTTGTTGACAATACAGTGACCAGAAAAAGGATCAAAAAGCAAAACATTGGTAACAACCTATGGATCCCACAGTTGTGAATGCAGATACATGTAGAGAATTTAGCACAAAGGTAAAAGTAAGACGCAAAGGAAATTCCAGTTCCAGAATCCTGTGAGCATGTGTATTCCCAACCCTTTTCTACAGTTTTTCAAAAATACATTTCAAAATATCAATATGGTTAATATGAGACATTGTGTAGCTTTTTCTTTTAAGAAGTTATTCCTTTTCAACACATTTGAAAAATTAAATTTGCTCACACATCTATCCTCCACCATGTAAAAACAATTAAAAATTCTTTCATTTAAAAAGAAATAAAATCAGTTCTATGAAAATGACAGATAATTTGGCAGCAAGCTTCAGTAGCTCAGAGAATTGTTACACTTTATGAACTGTATTTTCAATTATTATTGAAAACTGTTCAAGCTTGCAATTTGAATTCTCTCATGCCTGACCTAAAGTTTTTGTTTTGAGCCCACAGGACTATGCTAATTTATGAGTTGTGAAGAATTTACTGGAAATTCATTTCAATTTTTACAAGCAGCAACCTGAGGACCTTTGAATTCCTCCTATCTAGAACTAGCATCACTAATCAGTGATATCTGGCCATTGCCAAATCTCCATGAACTACTTATAAGCACGTTTTAATCCATTTCAGAGGAATTTTTTCTTAGCTTTGTTAATCCTACATACTTTGGTTTTCTGATTTCCTCCCTCCATAAACTCCACTCTCCTTTCTGTCTTCTTCTTTTGTGTTAGTTGATACAATCCATTGTTGGACTATTCATCATCCTCCTCCTTCCCCAGAACAGCAGTACCTTAACTCATGTCTCCTATCAAGCCATAAGTTATGTCAAACATAACTTACGTGAAGCACAAGTTAAAATGTCAAGCACAGTAATATTAAAAAAAAAAAAATGTTATTTAAAAAGCCTATGTTTGGGCTTCCCTGGTGGCGCAGTGGTTGAGAATCTGCCTGCTAATGCAGAGGACACGGGTTCGAGCCCTGGTCTGGGAGGATCCCGCATGCCGCGGAGCAGCTGGGCCCGTGAGCCACAATTGCTGAGCCTGCGCGTCTGGAGCCTGTGCTCCGCAACAAGAGAGGCCACGATAGTGAGAGGCCCGCGCACCGCGATGAAGAGTGGCCCCCACTTGCCACAACTAGAAGAAAGCCCTCGCACAGAAATGAAGACCCAACACAGCCAAAAATAAATAAATAAATAAAAATTTTTTTAAAAAGCCTATGTTTTGCCTTCATTTAGCTGATTATCAATCTTGGCTCAGCTCCACAAACTAGCCCTGCTTCTTTGGACAAGACACTGAAACCTTCTGGAATCCACTGTCAATATTTATAAAATTATTAAGTATGACTATATGTTTATGTACTTGTCAGTTCTGTGACTCTTATCTAACCATCTAAGAATTATTTGATAAATATTGTATAGTTTCCCTGTGTATAATACTGTACGAATTACCTTAAAGATAAAAATATTTTGTGCTTAAAAAAAAAAAATTTGTGCTTATATTTGTCACAGCATTAGTATAAAAATAGTTAAGAGGCAATATAACAAAATACCTTTCAAAATATTACTTGTTGAAGAACACAGATAATAAATATCATCTTTTCAAAGTACTAGAGATCAAACCATACTGGCAAGGTCAAGAAGACTTCCAGAAAAATATAATTTGAATTAAATGACTTATCTATACATTCATCCACACATTTATCAATTAAATAAATATTTACTGAGCCCTGGGGCAGATGCTGGGGACATAGAAATCTCTGTCCTCAAGATTCTTAGTAGAATTTTACTAGGGATACAGAAACATGGAAAAAGAAAATGCAACATTCTTATAGGTGCTACAAGCATTTGCGTAAAAATGGTCATAGAGAAAGACTATAGTTCATTCTGTTTGGAACATGGAGGAGGTAAGGTCATTTGGTTTTAAATGCCAGGTTATCAACCTTAGCTAGCTTAAGTTAAAAATGAAGGATTGATGATAAGGATCAAGGAGGTCTCCAGTGTTCATAAATGAAAATGCAGCTTGGATTCTGGAAGGAATGGGAACCAAAAGCTAAAAAATGGTGTCAGGATTCTCTCTAGTTCTTGTGCCAGTTTCTGTCTACACATGAAAATATTCAGTAATAAGGTGAAGTTAGGTGAAGATTTAAACCATTAGAGTAGTTAACATCGGAATGAGAGGATGTGACGACTCCAGATTCAATCCCAAGTTTGGTTTGTACTTATTTGGAGTATGTTCTTATCTACCAACATTGGGCAAGCTTAAGTGTAAATATAGTAAGTTCAGTGCAGCATTTATTGAGGTTAAAGTCACTGTGGAGCTTCTAAGTAGAGCTAACCGATAAGCATGAGGATATGTGGAAATGGAACTCAACAAAAAGGACACTTACAAGCAGATTCATTGAACTTAGTCTTTCACAGATGATGGCAGGGTATACTTTGGAAATAAAAATGAGAGGCATTGTGTACAAGCGTAGAGTTAGGAATGATTATTATATGCCTCTATGGCTTTGGAGAAGGAAGTCTGAATGATAAAAAAATGGAGAGACCAACGTGAAGTGACTTAATGAAAGAAATGTTTTATTATTTTTTTCATGTATATAAAGTTAACATATGTGAATTTTACCTTCTCAGCAGCAACCATGTTTTCATTATATGACATATTGCTCGAATTGGTGTTAGTGTTCAATAAATATTTGATGACTAAATGAATGAAATAACACTTCAAGATCAGGGATTAACAATGTGTTAAGGGGGGCTTCCCTGGTGGCGCAGTGGTTGAGAATCTGCCTGCCAATGCAGGGGACACGGGTTCGAGCCCTGGTCTGGGAAGATCCCACATGCCACGGAGCAACTGGGCCCGTGAGCCACAATTACTGAGCCTGCGCGTCTGGAGCCTGTCCTCCGCAACAAGAGAGGCCGTGATGGTGAGAGGCCCGCGCACCGCGATGAAGAGTGGTCCCCACTTGCCACAACTAGAGAAGGCCCTCGCACAGAAACGAAGACCCAACACAGTCATAAATAAATAAGTTAATTAATTAATTAATAAAAAAACAAACAAACAAAAAAACGTGTTAAGGAAAACGTTGCATTTGAAACAAGACTGTTTTGTCTGAGTGGCTTTGTTTGTGTTTATCATTTCAGTGGATGACTAATTGATAAGAGGCACTGAGCTAATAATACTGCTTATGGTGGTAGAAAAAATGGAGTCCATAATATTGAGCAAAAGCCTTGTGTAATCAGACAACGGATTACCTAAAAGTAATGTTTGCTTTTTATAGCTAAACATTTTGAACTATACAAATACGTTTAACATTTGAAGCTTATACAGAAAAAATGACCATGTCATTCTAACTCTAAAACTCTCTAGCCCTAACCTGCTGAAATGAAAGATTTTGTAACTTGATATTTGCTCTTCTAAATTTGCTTAAGAACATAATTATATTGAACGGATGAGGCTGAAGATGCTTAGTTTCAGCATGCCATGTTTTCAATCCTGATCATCAGGACACATGTCTCTGATAAGAGATTTATTAGCAACCACTGAAAAGGAGGGTGATTGCCCAGACAATTAGCAAAGGTGACATTTTTGGGCTTTACCTGATAGACTACCTAGTTCATGAAGTGAAAGAATCAAGATGGTAAAATACCTCAAAACTAATCTACAGATTTAACGAGATCACATTCAAAATCTTAGCAAGTCTTTTTGTGGAAACTAACATGAAATTTCTAAAATTTATATGGAAATATGAAGAGCTAAGGCTAACAAAGATATGTATTTATTTATGATTTGTTTGTTTTTATTAAAATATAGTGGACATATATTATCATGTAGTTTCAGGTGTACTATATAGTGAGTTTACATTTGCATACATCAGGAGGTGATCACCACGAGAAGTCTAGTAACCACCTGTCCCCATACAAAGTTACTATAATATTACTGACCAAATTCCTTATGCTTATATTATAGCCTTATACGTTATTTATTTTAAAACTGGAGGTTTGTACCCCTTAATCCCCCTTACCTATTTTGTCCCCCCTCCTTTCCAGCACCACCCATTTGTTTTCTATAACTATGAGTATGTTTTTATTTTGTTTTGTTTGTTTTGTTTTTTAGATTCCACATATAAGTGAGATCATACAATATTTATCTTTCTCTCTCTGACTTATTTCAACTAGCATAATAACCTCTAGGTCCATCCATGTTGTCACAGATGGCAAAATTTCATATTTTTTAGTCAGGCTGTTTGTTTTCTCAATGTTGAATTGTGTGAGTCTTCTGTATATTTTTAATATTAACTCCTTAATAGATATATCGTTTGCAAACATCTTCTCCCGCTTAGTAGGGTAAGCAAAGACATTCTTGAAGGAGAACAAAATTAAAGATGTATGCTACCTAATAGCTAGTATTAAAATAAAGCCACACTATTTAAAAATTTTTTGTTATTTCAATGAGGATGGTCAAATTGACCAATGGAACAAAATAGATTCTGGTGATTAACATATTTAAGGACATTCAATTTATGATAAAGGTGGCACTGCAAAACAATGAAGCAAGTAAATTTTTTTTTAAAAAGTCTTGGCCAAGTGTATATTTAAATAGAAAAATGAAAACTTACCCACTCCTCATACTATATAAGTCAATTGCAGGGGAACTGTAAATCTAAATAAGAAAGATAAAACAATAATGCATCTAGAAAATAACATATACAAATAACTTATTGACTTTTAGATAACTAAAAATTTCTTAAACAGGTCACACAAAGCACAAAACAGACAACAATAATGACTGATAAGCTGAACTACGTTAAAATTAGGGAAATCTGTTCATCAAAAGCCACCCTTAAGAATGAAAAGTCAAGCTGCATAATGGGAGAAGATATTTGTAAAACATACAATCCATACTAATCTTTTATCCAACCACAGAAAGAACTCGACAGTGAATATGAAAAAAAGATGGACAACCCAATAAAAGAAGAGGAAAATATGTGAACAGATACTTTACAAAAGAACATGATAAAATGGCCAATAAACATATGAAAGAGTGCTCAAAATAGTTAGTCATCAAGAATTATAATTAAAATCCAAATGAAATACCCCTTTACACCTACTGTAATGGCTAAAATTTAAAAATACTGAAAAATATTCGTAAACACATCAAGCAACAGAAAATTTCCTACACTGTTGCTGGAAATGTAAATTAGTACAATTAACTATAAATTCTGCTTGACAGAATCTAAAGTTGAGCATATAACATAACCCATAATCTGACAATTTCAATCATAATTAAACAGCCAAAAGAAACAGGTACATGTGTGGTGAAAAGACAAATACCAGAATATTCATAGCAGCATTATTCATACTGGAATGAATAAACTAGAATTCATTCATAAAATAGAATATGATCCAGTGATGAAAATGCATAGACTGCTGCCACTTGGAGCAATTTGGAAAAACTCACACATATAATATAAGCAAAAGAGGTAAGATAAAAAATATACACCATATGATTTTATTGATATAAAGTTTAGAACTAACCTTTGGTGTCAGATGTCAAAATACAAGAATAAACTTGAGGAATGGAGAAGGGTTATTAGTGACTAAGAAGGGACAGGGAGTTTGTGGAGTGCAGATAATGTTCTATTTCAAAATCTAGTTTATACATGCATGAATGTGTTCATTTTTTCATACTTCTGATAACTCATCAAGCTTTGCGACATTTAAGGAAATCAATTGAATGTTCATGAAGCAATCTGGCCAGCAGAACACAAATTATGCTTATTGGCTATTAGGCCTTCTGGGTCAAAAAACCTTTTGCGTACTCAGCGGGCAATGGAGGGCCCCATATCGATGACTGTATTACAAAGGAATACATTTATTATTTATAAGTAAAATAAGCACACTACATACCCATTTACATTTCATGCCTAGTGGAATTGAGAATGATTTGTTACCATCACCACCATCATCAATTTGATGTATTTGAACTGTTAAAGACTTAGATCAATTAATTTCAGAAAGGTTTCCTAAGGTTATTGACTCAAACATGATGAATAAATTGAGTACATGGACTTTTGATTGCTCCTATTTCTAGGAAGTTTCTAAAGAGTAATTCTTAAATATATTTTCAGCAAGTGTTGCCACCATTAGGTAGTTTTAAAAAATGTTTTAGGTTCTATCATTGACCATTTAAACATCATTTTCATACCAGCATTTAGATACTTTAAAAATATTTTTACATGGAGGAGATGTTTTTAGTGATAGAGAAAAAGAGAAGCAAGACAGAATAAAGGAAAAAAAAAACACTTTAAGGCAAAAATTCTAAATTATACTTAAAAAAACAGAAAAAGAATATACACCAAAATGATATATCTCATTGGTAAAACTATGAGCTTTTAAATTTTTTTCATTTTGCTTGTAGTATATTTTCTAATTTTCTTAATGAACATGTATCATTAACTAGTTATGTAATAATAAAACATTCTAAAGGTTATAGAGCTAAATACACACGTGGTTGTTTACTGGCATTTGATTCAATGTTGAGAAAACTCTCAGTACGCAGAAAGAAACCTTACAGTTCAGTGTACCTACTGGCCCAGTGATCCCAATACATTTGTGCTTTTTGACTCACAGGAACCGAGGAAAATAAAGTTAAAGAGAGTTCACACAATCTGCCCTTACATACTTGCAAACAGTGTCCTGTAGAAAGGTTGCCTGCATATTGTGCCTCCCAAAATGACAGAAGAGTTTTTAGTTATCCTCTTTTCCAGTAAGCAATCTGACATGCAGTTAGTTTGAACGCTAGTTATTTTGATGTGCTGGTTTGCTAGTTTAAAATGGGGAAATTTAAAGAGATAATAGCATATAAAACAAATAACAAATCAATTTTCTTCAGTCATATATTTGCCTGTCATAATGCCTGACTTTCTGAAAAGGTGGGAAACCTCTAGGCAAAAGTAATTAACTATTTAATTTTCAAAATACAATTTTAATCGGATGATTAATTTCTTTCTTTCATAGTGAGAAACATCAACTTTTCTAACTTTCTATTGTTAATATGTCAAGAATAACCTACTTTATTATTTCACTGAAAGTTGTATTTATGATTAAAATTCCCTACAAATAAACTAGAAACAACCTGAGAAAATAATATACATCATAGAAAAACATACCATAGCCATCAAGATTTTATGCCAGATTTCCAAAGCCATAAAAGGATAAATTTACTTAGTGCTTATTATAGGAGTGAAATGACCATTTCAGGATCTAAAGAACTTTGTATTTCTACTACTAAAATATCATGAGTTCAATTTTGAATGAGTTCTCTATAATATTAATAAATTGGGAAAAATCAACATGGTTTTGGGTTTGATATGCACAGGTCCACATGACACATTCACCTCCAGAAATATTTAACAAATATATGGTAAGAAATATGAAATCTAAAAGAGTTGACATCTTAAGAAAGATAATTAAGGCTTTTAATTTATAATCATCTTAACTGCTTGATGTCATAATTTGCTGAACCATAATTTGAGAACTTTCATCAGATGCCCAAGTTTACTCTTTTAAATATTACATGTTGTGTCCTTTTTTGCCTTGAACTTTTTTCATGTTCCACAAAATTTATAAACTTTGGAAATCAGCCACTGTACTTAATCAATTTGTCTACAACCTAATGAATAAGAACCCAAAGTGAGTTTGGGGGATCTCAAACATCAAGTTTCAGTACACAGTCTACTAAACTGGAAACTTACCAAATCTCCACTTCGTTCTGTTGTGTGTTGGAATGAACACGCAACTTTGAATTGGAAGACCCCTATTAGCCCTGGTTCAGTCACTTGACTGGTTGTTCTTCAGAGGATCGGAATGCATAGAAGCAGAGGTACAGGATGCTGTTTCAGGAGCCTCCCATATTAGACTGAGATGAGAATCACTAAATATCTGTGAATATAATCAGTGATCTTGAGGTACACCTATCTATCATTCACTTTTTAATAAAGATGAAGAATTTTATTACACAAGGCGGAAGAGATTTTCCAAAAAGAAAAAATCTAAAGCTATAGAAGAAAGTCAAAGGCAGTGTCAAGAGGCTGATGATAGAAATAAGATAAAAGAGAAGAAAAGAGGAAGAAAATAACACCATTTGAGCTGTATTTTTACCGACTGAACAGAACTATAAATATGGATGTTCTGAGGAAATAACAGCATCAAGTATCCAATATAACCTTAAGATGAACAAACAGTCACATGTAAAAATGATTAGATACTTTTAACAGCCCCATGGAGAAAACATGGGTTTTCACTGTCAGTGAGTCTCTAACGTGGATATGGAAGTAGATGTAGATACAGTAATGATGATTGTTGTCTTCATTATTAACATATTCAAGAACCCTCTCCGAAATTTTCAAACCCTTTGTGACTTGTATGGGAACAAATGTATCCCTAGTCTCTTTAAAATCATTGAAAGGAAACAGAGTAGAATAAGAACAGAGTAGAATAAGAAAAACTTTCTTTTTCTTTTCTTCTACTTGAGATCCATTCTGACAGTCCCATCCCTCTCTAATATAATTTGCCCTTTTTCAGTTTCTTCCTTTCCACATCACCTTGCATATTTCCTTTATGGCTCTGATCAAATTCAGTAATTGCTTTGTGTGTTTAGTTACTTGCTGCCTGTCTCCCTCACAGGAGTATGAGTTCCATGAGCGTAGGGACCTTGTTAATCTTCACTTCATTGTCAGAACCTACTGCATATTTGTTGAATCATTAATTTTTAAAATACATATTTGACATTGTAGACAAGGTTATTTCATAGATAAATATTAAATGGTGGTCTATAGCCAAGAGGAAAGTGCTCTTTAGAAAATCAGTATGAATATTTTTGGTAGGCAATAGAGTGAACTTTTTTAAAGCATCAAAGTGAAATTTGAAACCAAGAGAACACAATCCTAAATTACACTGAGCAACCATATATACTATGTAGGACAAAGCTGTATTGTAATAAGAAAAAATAATGTGGAAAATATTTCAGTAATTATCGGCAGGAAACTAAAGATGATGGTCAGGAACAATACTCAGGTATGTTCATGTTAGACATGTGCCACAGATACATATACATACAATACTTATGTCATACATATATATCTATGTCTCACTGCAAAGAATGTATATGATGAAATAAGCTTGTTTTTAAATTAACAAAATTTATATGTTCTTATGAGTATACTTGAGACTCTTGTAGTACTATTTATGGCTTGAATATGAGAACCAGAAATACACAGGCATTAGAAGTTAAAAATAATCACATTGTCAGATAAAAATTGGTATTTCTATAGAAATATATGCTAAATATTTATTCTTTTCAATAAAAGCACTTAGCAATGGAAAAAAAATTACATTTATCTGTACAAAAATTCAAGACTTGGGGGCTCATAGCCTACAGGCAAGTTAACACTGAGGAAGAAAGGAATAATATTTTGGGGAAAATTAATATGCTACAGATATTCTAGACACATAGAAAATGTGAATAATTATAGCAGCAAAACAAATCTGTGATTTTAAAAATATCAACTATCTGGACATCTAATGGTAATCTTCTGCCAAAAGTGATCTCAGAAGCTAAAAGAAGGAGCAAGGATTTTTATTAATCTGGATTTGTTTCTGGAGTTAAAGAAGAAATGGCTAATAATAAGGAATAGCAAGTATGGAAGAAAATTTTGATGATTCCAATAATAAAGGAACTGAGTAATTATATTCATATAGGTACACAGATGCCAGGCCTTAGGAAATCAGATTAATTTTTAATATGAGAAAAGCTATGTTTTATCTCATGACAAGAAATTCTATGACTAAAGATGGGAAAGTCTTCAAATAAAGTTTTATAAAATATAGATGAGGACAAGAAGGCAGCCAATTAATTTAAAAATTACCAAAATAAGAAAACTGCTGATAAACTAAGATTTAAAGAATTAGAAAACAGAGGGCACATGATCAAAGAGCAACAGGAATGTTAGAGGCTGAAATTCACTAGACCAATGGCCACAATGTATTGAAGCTTTGAAGAAAAAACTAAGACTAAAAACAATTTTGTAAATATATGAGTAAAGTAAATAAAATAAAAATAGAAGGGATGAACTCAATTTTTCATAAAGTTGGTGAAGACAGATGAGAAAAAACAGTTATACTATACAAGATGTGTTTGCTTCCATCTTCTCCGTCTGGCAGAATTATCTTCAAACTGGAAGGAGTGGAACAGATTTTATGAAGATTATAGAGTGACTAAAACATGACATACCAAATGATACAGTGAGATAGTGTACCTTCCTAAATAAATTCAAAGCACCTGTATTCAGAGGAATTAAGTTATAGGGTACTGAGAAAATATACTCATCAGATGTGAATGAACATAAAGCATTTTCAGTAAGTTTTGGGAATCCATTGAGGATAGGAGACCTGCCAGATCTAAACACTAGCACATCTTGTTCCAGATTTTCAGACATGGAAATGGGGATTTTATACGCTACTGTTAAATACATTTAAATTATACTTTGGAAAAATTCTAGAAAAGATTTTTGTACAGATGGCTTGTGAACATTTAAATAAAGACACATTTTCTAGGAATGAGGATGAATTGACTTAGAATGTCATGAAAAATTTAAATAGCTTGCTTTTTGAGAGTAGTTTCCAGATTGGCAGATTGGATGAACACTATTCGTGTGAAGCCTTTCAATACATCTTTATTGAAAGCATGGAAAATGTTTTCACATAGTAACAGAGTTTGGGGAGACATAATAGGTTAAATAAATGTACTGAAATAATGTTTATCAGTTGGTTGGTATTTTGAGGGTGGTTCTAAAAGGATATTTGAAAAACTTGCTCAATAACTTGGACAAAGCAATGGAAGTCAGATTTTTCAAATTTCCTGTTGGCACATCTTGGGAAGAATTGTCAAATCAAGATGGAAACATCCTGACAGGCCCAAATTATAGACAGAAGTAATAAGATAAAATTCAATAGGAATAAATATAAAACCCTGACTTCAGGCTAAATATTCAATTGCACAATTTCAGTATGAAAGTTGTAGTCCTTAATTAAAAGCAATTGATGCAAAGGCCCTTGAGGACTTTGAAGGACCTCAAGCTCATTGTACAACCTACATTAGGTAAATAAAAGCTAAGTGACGGTTTATAGTGTCCAGCATCACAGTAGCTAAAGCAGCGGAGGAAACGAGATTGGCGTTTTCCACAGTACTTTGAGCTGCATGTGAAGATGTAATTGGAAAATTCAAGTGATGAAAGAAATGGGCAGAATGGCAATTAGTTGTGAAACCACACTATAAAGGTAAGGCTTGAAGGAAATTGTAAAGAAGGAAAGAGTTGCAGGTGTATAATACATATCTTCTAAGGGCTGCAGTGGGAATAAGGAAAGGAGGGGAGGAGGGCAGGAGATAGGAAGGAGTAAGAGGAAAGATATATTTTATTTTATTTTCCACTTTAAAAAGCTTTCGTTTATTTATTTATTTATTTATTTATTTATTTATTTATTTATTTCAGCTTTATTGAGATATAATTGACATATAACATTGTGTAAGCTTAAGGGGTACAATGTGGTGATTTGACATACTCATATATCACAAAATGATTACCACAATAAGGTTAGTTAATACATATTTTAAAAAGAAGCAGGAAGTTGAAGAAGGGGAATATTTTAAATGCCTATTTTTCCCAATAAGCTTTGCTAAATAAGTACTTTTAAAGTGGTTGTTCATTTATTCGTAGAGGAAGTGATATGTTTTCTTTTTGACGCAAGATGGAGTAGACACATTATTTAGGTGGCAGAACAAAATACGTTGCATAGAAGTTAAAGTGAGTGTTATTTTTGATACAAGATGAAGCCGAACTTCATAAAAATTACAGCTATCCAGCAACCATAGGGTGCGCTGCCTTAAAAGCAGAGTTTTTCCCATTTCTTGAAGTGTTACAGCAAATTTGAGGTTTAGTGAGTATTTGTCAGGGATGTTTTAAAAGCAATCTCCACATTTGGAAGTTCCATAATGAAATAACCACCAGTAGCACCTCCAATACAAAATCATGATGACCCTTTATGTTAATGACCAGAGAAGAGTCTAAAAACAAATGCAAGATAGTTTCCAGTAGCTAACTTCTGATTGTGTTTGTTATTGGGAAGAGAAGCCATGAATAATAAAATCTAAGGATAAACCAGTAACTTTAGTTTACATTTTTCCTTGTCTTTTAAGTCTTAAAAGTTTAGAAAAATACGTTTTGGGGGTTTAAATGCTCTTCTTTGTAAAAATGACATTATATATTTACATAGCACTTACTATGTGCCATGCATTATTCTCAAAACATTAATCGTATTAACCCATTTAATCCTCAGAAAAACCCTACGGCTTAGACATCATTATTATTCTGTTCTTTCTTACAGATGAAGAAAATGAGGCATATAGAGATGAATAACTTCCCAAATCTCACAGCTAGTAAGTAGAAAATTCAAGACACCTAGAGTCTAAGCTGGTAACTGCTACTCTTTGCTGCTTTTTAATTTCCCCTTATATTTAAGTGGAGTGGATTAAGAGCAGTAAAATACCCAAAACACTGATAAAAACAAAGAGTTTGAGATGCAAAAGCAAAGACAAGGTCTACATATGTGAGGAGTTAAAGGATTTAAGTTGTGACATCAAAAACATAAAATGAGAGGGGTATATAAAAGGGTAGAGTTTTTGTATGAGATAAAAGTCAAGCTGCTATCAACTTAAAATAGACTGTTATATCTGTAAGATGTTTTATGTAAACCTCAAGGTAACAAGAATGCAAAAACCTACAGTACATACATAAGATAAAGAGAAGAGAATCAAAGCATACCACTATGGAAAATCATCAATTCACAAAGGAAGACAGCAAGAAAGGAACAAATGAATTTTAAAACGTTCAGGAAACAATTAACAAAATGGTGTTAGTAAATCCTTACCTATCAATCATTACTTTAAATGTAAATGGATTAAATTCTCCAACCAGAAGACACAGAATAGCAGAATAGATTTGTTTTAAAAAAAAGAATTTTAAAGCTAAGAATTGAATTTTTTTGAAGAGAAACAAAACTGACAAAATTTTAGATAGACTGTGAAAAAAATCAAACAAAATCAGGAATGAAAGGGAAAACATTACAACTGATATTAAAGAAGTATAAAAGTAATAAGAGATTACTATGAACAATTAAATGCCAACAAATTGGATTAACAGAAGAAATGGATACATCCCTAGAAACATACAACCTATGAAGCTTGATTCATGAAGAAATAGGAAATCTGAGCACACCAAAAATGATTAAAGAGATTGAATCAGTAATTAAAAATCTCCCAACAAACAAAACCCCAGGACTAGATGCTTTCCCTGGTAAATTCTACCAAACATTGTATTTGAGGTACTACCTGGTATACTGGGGCAAGAAAAATCAATAAAATATATCTAGATCATAAAGGAAGAGTTAAAACTGCCTTAATTCACACATGACATTATTTAATTAGGAAAAAATATTAAAAGATTTGCATGACATTGTAAGTCTAAAATACTGCTTAGGGAAATAAAAGAAAACCTAAATAAATAGAGGTATGCTGTGTTCATGAGTCAGATGATTCAATTTTCTAAAATGTCCATTCTCTCCTAATTGATAGAACCAATTCAATTCTGATATAAAGAAATTCATAAAGTTTTTTTATGTAGAACTTAACAAGCTGATTTTATAATTTATGTGGAAATTCAAACAAAATACAACACTGAAGACGACTTTAAAAAAGAGTGCTTGAAACCTTTAAAAGATGACACTTCTAATTTCCATATTTATTATAACATTGCAGTTATCAAGACCGTGCCTCTTTGGCGTAAATAAAAAGATTAGTTGAAGAGAACAGAGACTTCAGAAAGTGATCTACACATGTTTGGACAACTGATTTTGAACAAAAGTGAAAAGACAATTTAGTCGAGAAAGTATAGTCTTTTCAATAAATAAGGCTGGAACATTTAGATATCCATATGCAAAAACATGAACTTCAATCTATACCTTGGAATGTTTATTAAAATTAACTAAAAATATATGCTATACCTAAATGTCAAACCTATAACTATAAATTTCTAGAAGAAAATATAAAGGTAAATATTTTTGTGACTTTAGAGCAAAGATTTCTTAGATACAAAACCAAATGCACAGCCTTTTAAAGAAATACATGATTAATTACCTTTCATGAAATTTTAAAACTTTTACTCTAAAAAATATCCTGTTAAGAGAATAAATATACACACACAAACACAACACACACACACACAAATTGGGAAAATATTTACATATCATATATCTGATAAAGTACTTGTATAGAGAATGTATAAAGAACTCTCAAAACTCACTATTAAGATAAGAAATCCAATGAAAAGAATGGGCAAAGGATTTTATCAGACGTTTCACCAAAGAAGATATACATGTGACAAACAAGCACTTGAAAAGATGTTCAATGTCGTTCATTATAAGAAAAATACTGGGACTTCCCTGGTGGTGCAGTGGTTAAGAATCCACCTGCCAATACAAGGGACATGGGTTCAAGCTCTGGTCTGGGAGGATCCCACATACTGCAGAGCAACTAAGCCCGTGCACCACAACTACTGAGCCTGTGTGCCACACCTACTGAACCCCATGAGCCTACAGCCCGTGCTCCACAGCAAGAGAAGCCCCGCAATAAGCCCATGCATCACAATGAAGAGTAGCCCCGGATCGCCACAACTAGAGAAAGCCTGTGTGCAGCAATGGAGACCCAACGCAGCCAAAAATAAATAAATAAATTTTTTTAAAAAGAAAAATACTAATTGAAACCACAATGAGATACTACGATTATGTGAAAGGCTGAAATTACAAAGACTGATCCAACAGAGTGTTAGCAAAAATGTGCTGGAACTGGAACTCTCATTCACTGCTGGTGGGAAGCATTGCGAAAAACAGTTGGCGGCATCTAAAAAAATTGAACACATACCCACTATACGATTCATTCATTCTACACCTAAGGATTCACCCAAGAGAAACTAAAGTATATATCTGTACAAGGTTTTGTCCATGAATAGTCACAGCAGCTTTATCTGCAACAGCAACAAAAAAAAGGAAATAACCTATATATCCATCAACATATCAACATATGAATAAATAATCTGTGGTATATCCATACAATGAAATACACCAAGACAAAGGAAGGAACAACTGATATACGCATGACGTACGGATCTCAAAATAATTATACTGATTGGCAGAAGACAGGCACAAAAGATTACATACTGTATGATTCCATTTATAAACAGTTTTAAAAATTCAAACTAATCTATAGTGACTGAAAGCACATCAGTAATGGTTGTCTGAGGGTTCACAAAGCTTCATGAGGTACATTTTTTGGTGATAGATATGCTCATTATATTGATTGTTGGCAAGGTTTCATGGGTGCATACATGCATTAAATATATCAACTTGTATACTGTAAATATTTGCCATTTATAGTATGCCAGAAGTTGTTTATCATCAATTTTCAGGAAAATAAAAATTAAAAACCACAATGACATAGTACTTCAAACCCATTAGAAAAGCTAAAATTTAAAAGTCAGACAAAATGAAATGTTAGTAAGAATGTGTGGCAACAGAAACTTTTATACATTCCTGCTGGTTGTATAAAATGGAACAACCACTTTGGAAAACTACTTGGCAATTTCTTATAAATTTAAACCTACATTTATCCTGTGACTTAGAAATTTAACTCTTGGATATTTACCCAAGGGAATGAAAACATATGCCCTCACAAAGACTTTCACAACACTGTTTCTAGCAACTTTATTCATATCAGCACCAAATTGGAAACAATTCAAATGTCCTTCAATAGGACATTTGATAATTCATGAAATCTTTACAGAGTAAAATAGTACTAAGTAATACAAGGGAGCAAGCTACTGATGCATGCATCCCCAAAACATTATGTTGAGAGAAAGAACCCAGATACAAAGTAGTACACACTGTCACTACCATATGATTTTATTTGTATGAAGTTCAAAAACAGGCAAAACTAATCAACGATGACAGAAATTAAAGCTACTATTTCTGTGGGGTAGGGCATTGTCTGGACAAGGGGACAAGGGAAACTTTGGTGCAATGGAAATGTTCTGTATCTTTATTGGGATGGTTATTACATGAGTGTATGTATTTGTTAAGCTCATCAAATTGAACACTTAAAAATCTGTGTATTTCACTGTAGATACATATATATTTTACCTCAATACAATGGAATATTACTCAGCCATAAAAAGAATGAAATAATGCCATTTGCAGCAACATGGATGAACCTAGAGATTATCATACTAAGTAAGTCAGACAGAGAAAGATAAATATCATATATCACTCATATGTAGAATCTAATTTTTTAAAAAATGATACAAATGAACTTACTTACAAAACAGAAACAGACTTACAGATACTGAAAACAAACTTATGGTTACCAAAGGCGAAACATAGGGGGGCGGAATAAATGAGGAGCTTGGGATGAACATACACACACTACCACATATAAGATAGATAACCAACAAGGACCTACTGTATAGCACAGGGGATCTCTACTCAATATTCTGTGATAACCTATATGAGAAAAGAATCTTAAAAAGAATGGATATATGTATATGTATAATTGAATCACTTTGCTGTACATCAGAAGCTAACACAACATTGTAAATCAACTATACTCCAATAAAATTAAAAGAAAAAAAGGAAAAATATATGTGGGTTAAAAAAAATCTAACCTTTTCATCATGGTTTGTAAGGCCTTTATCCGATGCTAACCCTGACCATCCCACTGACCATATCCTACTGCTCTCTTTATTGTTCAAATTACATTGCTTGAGTTGTATATTTCTTTTGAAATTTGAAATAAACTATGGGATATTAAAAACCAAATTCTGCTTAATAGTTCAATGACTTTTAGTGTCTAACACAGGTCCTACCTGGCAGGTTCTTTGGAGGAAAGCACTGAATCAAGGTCTAGGGAAATTCATGGTTTCACTGACTGCTTGTCATCTTTCTGTTGAACCTAAGAATGGAGCTATGAGGCCATGTAGAGAACTCCCCTCCCTAACATCTAAAATTACACACTGATTCTTGCTTATTACCAAAATGAAGGAAAGAAATTTCTGTTTCAGTAACTGGCACTGTCATTCAGGGTTCTGTAGATATGTTTTCTTCTTCAAAGGTTAATCAGAAGCTTTTGAAAACCATTTGGAAAAATTCTGCATTAAGGAGAGGATTTTGGAAAGGTCTAGCACTTTGCAACTAATTAGAAAAGTTGGCTAATCGTTTTTGATAAGAAAGGAAGAGCTACATCAAACATTTATTCTACATTCAAGATTCCCTGCTTAGGGGCTTCCCTGGTGGCGCAGTGGTTGAGAGTCTGCCTGCCAATGCAGGGGACACGGGTTCGAGCCCTGGTCTGGGAGGATCCCACATGCCGCGGAGCACCTAGGCCCGTGAGCCACAACTACTGAGCCTGCGCGTCTGGAGCCTGTGCTCCGCAACAAGAGAGGCCGCGATAGTGAGAGGCCCGCGCACCGTGATGTGGAGTGGCCCCCACTTGCCGCAACTGGAGAAAGCCCTCGCACAGAAACGAAGACCCAACACAGCCATAAATAAATAAATAAAATTTAAAAAAAGACTCCCTGCTTAGTAAAGAAAAATTAAAGATATTTAAATGATATTTTTCTGGAACATAAATACCATTACTATGATGAAAAACTTTCAGTGCCCAATAGAGACAATATAATATTTTAGTCTTCATGACTTCACAAATATAATAAACCTCATACATACAATAAATGTATGAATAAATTGTATGAATTATTTCATACAATAAATTTTAATTGTGTACCATCAAGTAATGCGAAGATCTAATTATGCAAGCATTTTTAATAATAATAATAGTAATAATAATAATGGCAGAAATAGCAAAATTTATTGAGTGTTTAATATATGCCAGGGACTCTGTTAAGCACATTACATACATGTACTCATATAATCATCACAAAAGCTCCATGAAGTGGTTGCTATCATTATCCATATTTTTACTGAGCAATTAAGAAACACTAAATTTTATGAATTCACATAACTAGTAACAGAAGAAGGACTTGAACCAGGTCTTTCTAACTGTAAATCTTATATTCTTAATCATCATGTAAATTTTCCTCCTCATCCATTCATTCATTTATTTTTTCAGCAAACTGTCTTAAATGCTTACTATATGCTGGAAGTACAGTGCTTGGTGCTGGATACAAAGATGAATAAGATATTATTAGGAAGCTCATAGTACGGCCAAGAGTCAGACAGGTCAAAACAATTACAGAAACACTTTCTTATTATGCATAAGATTATAACTTACTTCCAGCTAATTTAATGTTTGGTAAAGAAAATTGAAAAGATAAAGGGGAAAAAATGTTAGTTTACACAAAAGTTAAACTATCATGTGAGTGTACATGTTAATAATCTAATAAAATGAAAATTATGAGTACTAAAATAATTCTCAATACATCTTAGGAAAGTGTCATGTTGGATGATAAGATGCCATTGCTCAGTAAATACAGTATTTCCTCCAGGGGCTGGTTCTCCAGTTGAGTCCCAGCAGACGCACTTGTTTTGAGTTAAGATGCCACGTCATAAGAAAGCTATTTATTCTTATAGACTAGAATCACATTCAGTTAGGCTGGATTCTCACAGCATGGGAGGTTCTGGGGAACTGATATCCATTATGGGTTCATCATTTTATATCTTCAATGTCTTGTTCACTCTCACTGGATGAAATGGCAGGCAATTTAACGTATTTCTCTATTTTTTAAATATATTTTTATTTATGCTATATATCTCATTTTCCTACTTACCTCAGTTTAAAGTAACATTCTGAATTCCATATTTATCATCCCTTTTTATACTCTCTTATTACATCTATGTATTCTTTGAACAGGCATATTTTATTTCTAACTGTATTAAATTATACCTAATATTCCATATCTAATATTTGGGGAATTGTTTTTTTAACTTAATATTTTTCCTAAACTCACTTGTACAGTTGCTTAGAACTTACATTTTGACTATTATAAATATTCTATTGTGTAATATACCACAATTTATTCATTGGCATTTGAATTATGCTAAGTTGTTGCTATTGTCAATCATGCTGCTATGAATATCCCTGTATGTATCTTTTGTTGTACATATGGGGTGGCTTTTTTTCATTTTGTTTTCATTGCCATATAGTTGATGTACAATATTATATGAGTTATGGGTGTAAATATAGTGATTCACGATTTTTTTTTTAAGTTTTTTTTTTTAAATTTTATTTACTTATTTATTTATTTTTGGCTGTGTTGGGTCTTCGTTTCTGTGCGAGGGCTTTCTCTAGTTGCGGCAAGTGGGGGCCACTCCACATCGCGGTGTGCGGGCCTCTCACTGTTGCGGCCTCTCTCATTGCGGAGCACAGGCTTCAGATGCGCAGGCTCAGTAATTGTGGCTCACGGGCCCAGTTGCTCCGGGGCATGTGGGATCTTCCCAGACCAGGGCTCGAACCCGTGTCCCCTGCATTGGCAGGCGGACTCTCAACCACTGAGCCACCAGGGAAGCCCATGATTCACAATTTTTAAAGGTTATATTCCATTTAGTTATTATAAAATATTGGCTATATTCCCTGTGTTGTACAATATATCTTTTTAGTTTATTTTACACATAATAGTTTGTAGTTCTTAATCTCCTACCCCTATATTGCCCTGAGGTGGGTTTTTTGGTTTTATATTTAGGAGTGTAATTTCTGTGCCATAAGGCAAAGAATGTTCAGGTTTAGGAAAAAGTGCCACTCCTTTCTGGCCGGTAAAGTTTTTGCTGAGGGCTTCCCTGGTGGTGCAGTGGTTAAGAATCTGCCTGCCAATGCAGGGGACACGGGTTTGAGCCCTGGTCCAGGAAGATTCCACATGCCGCAGGGCAACTAAACCTGCGCGCCACAACTACTGAGCCTGCGCGCTAGAGCCCAAGCCACAACTACTGAGCCCATGTGCCACTACTGAAGCCCGCGCGCCTAGAGCCCGTGCTCTGCGACAAGAGAAGCCACCGCAATGAGAAGCCCGTGCACCGCAACGAAGAGTAGTCCCCACTGGCTGCAACTAGAGAAAGCCCATGCGCAGCAATGAAGACCCAATGCAGCCTAAAATAAATAATTAAAATAAATTAAAAAAAAAATTTCTGCTGAAAAATCAGGTGACTGTCTTATGGGTTTCCCTTGTATGTGATTAATTTTCTGTTGCTACCTATAAGACTCTCTCTTTAACTTTTGCAATTTTAATTATAGTATGTCTTGGTGTGGATCTCTTTGGGTTCATCTTGCTTTGGATGCTCTGTGCTTCCTATACCCAGATGTCTGTTTTCTTCTCCAGGTTAGTGAAGTTTTCAGCCATTATTTCTTCAAATAAATTTTCTGTCCTTTTCTTTCTCGCTTCTCCTTCTGGGACCCTTATAGTGCAGATGCTAGTATGCTTCATGTTGTCCTAGAGGTCCCTTAACCTCTCTTCTTAAAAAATTCTGTGTTCTTTTTGCTGTGCTGATTGGGTAATTATCACTATCCTTTCTTACAGATTGCTCATCCATTCTTCTGTATCATCTAATCTGCTGTTGATTCCCTCTAGTGTATTTTTTATTTCAGTTATTGTATTCTTAATTTCTGATTGGTTTTCTTATATTTTCTGAGTTCTTGGTGATGTTCTCACTGAGATCCTCATTCTTCTCCTGAGTTCAAAGAGCATCCTTATAACCGTTTCTTTGAATCCTTTATCAGGTAAATTATCTGTTTCATTCCGGGGTTTTTTCCGGGGTTTTATTTTGTTCTTTCATTTGGAACATATTCCTCTGTCTCATTTTGTTTGACACTCAGTTTTTGTCTCTATGAATCAGGTGAAAAAGCTACCTTTCCGGGTCTTTAAGGAGTAGCCTTGTGTGGGAATATCCCCTGTGTAGACTGCTTGTGCCTTGTGGCTTTGGCAGGCCAGCTGGAGCAGGCACGGGCTATGGGGGCAGTCTTTGGGGAGCAAGGTCCCCAAGGCCTACCTTGGTGGGGCAGCTGGAGCTAGAGTGAGCCCTGGCCAAAAGCTCTCCCTAGGGAGCACCATGCCTGAGGCTGCTTCAGTTGGACAGCTGGAGCTGAAACAGGTCTGAGACAGCGGGGCAATCCCTGGGGAGCACTGTGCCCAAAGTCCCATTGGCAGGGCAGCTGGGACTGAAGCAGGCCCTATATCTTGATTATTATGGCTTCAAAATATGTTGTGGGACAAGTCACCCATCCTGCAATTATTCAAATGAGCCCTGGCAATTTACTGGCACTTTTTATATACATTTTATAATAATCTGAACAAGTTCCATTAAAAATGACTCTATAACATGGGCAACCTAAGTGTCCATCAACAGAGGAATGGATAAAGAAGATGTGGTACATATGTACAATGGAATATTACTCAGCCATAAAAAAGAATGAAATAATGCCATTTGCAGTAACATGGATGGACCTAAGGATTGTCATACTGACTGAAGTAAGTCAGACAAAGTCAAATGTATGATATCACTTATATATGGAATCTCAAAAAAAAAAAAAAGGGTACAAATGAACTTATGTACAAAACAGAAATAGGCATCACAGATGTAGGAAACAAACTTATGGTTATCAGGGGTAAGCGGAGGGGGAGGGATAAATTGGGAGATTGGGATTGACATATACATATTACCATATATAAAATAGATAACTAACAAGGACCTACTGTATAGCACAGGGAACTCTTCTCAATACTCTGTAATGGCCTATATAAGAATCTAAAAAAGAGTATATATATGTATATGTATAATTGATTCACTTTGTTGTACACCTAAAACTAACACAACATTGTAAATCAACTCTACTCCAATAAAATAAATGACCCTATAGAAATTTCTATTGGAATTACATTAAATCTGTAGATCTAATTAGGAAAAATTGACATTTATTACAATATTAAGTTTTCCGAATTATAAATATAGTATACCTTTGCAGGTTTTCAGCTATTTTTAATAGTTCTAAAATTTTTGTATTTTTACTGTAGACATTTCATGCATCTTGTGCTAGACATATATTCTTCTAAATGGTATTTACACTATTGCAAATAGAGTCTTCTCTTTATTTTTGTTTTCCAGGTGAAATGTTGACTTCTTACATACTGTCTTTTTGCTAGATTTATGGAATCTTTTGCATTTTCTATGTGAATGATAAAAATTATCTCCAAATAAATTTCGCTTTCCTATCCTATGCCCCTAATATATTTTTTATTTCTTCTTATACTACCTAGGGCCTCCAACAAAACATAGAATAGATGTGGTGGTATAGTGGACATACTTATTTGTTCACTATTTTTAAGGGATTACTTCTATTGCTACCTTATTTAAGATGATGTTTGTCCTAGATTTTTATGAAAAATTTTTATTAGGCTTTGGAAATTCCCATCTATTTCTACTTTACTAAGTGTTTTGTTTTGTTCTGTTTGTATTGTAATTACATATTGAATCACATATTGAAAGCAATGCCTATTCTGCATCTACCACGCTCTGGGGGCAGGGAATGTTGTTGATTAGAACCCAGTTTGGCTCCTTGAGAATAGTGCTCCAGGGTTTTTGACTCTTCCCTCTGTAATTTTAGGTCCTCTGAGTCATTCTTCTTCTTGAAAAACGGCTCACATTTGCATCTGAGCAGCTCTATAGGACTGCTTTCTCTCCATAGAAGGTTGGGGGCCAAGAGTTCTCTTTTCATTTTCAATAATCTCTACCCTTTTCAGTCCAAGATAGTGTAAATCCTTTAAAAGTTTTGTTGGCTTCCTGCGTATTAGACTATAATCCACTCCATTAGACAAAAGCCACACCTGTATACATTTTTGATCCAGGATCATTTCTACTTTTGGCCGAAAAGTGAAGATGATGAGACAATGGCTTTAACTTTTTGAAGCCTTCTGTCTAGCTAAGAAGCTATAAGGGCCACCTCAAATTTCTCAAAGTCTTGTCAAAAGTCTTATATTTGCGCGCATGACTTGATCTGATCTCAACTAGATTTTGTAATAAAAGCCCTTTAAAGCTCTTACTTAATGGACGTAAACCAATTTTCATGGTTAAATAAACAAAAAGGCAAGAAAAGCTGATTCTCAGGAAAAAGTACAATTATTTGAATATATCAATAATAGCAAGTATAAGAAAATAAAGTAAAATTAACAATCCATTGTTGTTTCAATTTTTTAATGGCAATAATTATGACACAATCCTCAAGGACTGGTTAATATTTCCTTTTAATTTTCAAA
Source organism: Eschrichtius robustus (assembly GCF_028021215.1). Taxonomy (NCBI): domain Eukaryota; kingdom Metazoa; phylum Chordata; class Mammalia; order Artiodactyla; family Eschrichtiidae; genus Eschrichtius; species Eschrichtius robustus. Next base: position 108,386,223 of record NC_090825.1, on the reverse strand, counting down.
TGTAGAAACTTTGGGGTAGGAAGACAAAGAACCTAATTTTTTACCTCTTGAATGATAAATTATTTTTAAGGGGACAGCCCACTGTCTTCATTCTTCCTTTATTCTTTCAGCTTCTGAAAAGATTAGTTACAGAATCTCTATGTTAAAATCAGCTCTTTATGCAGACAATTTGTATTATTCCTATTGGACTTCTTCCTGACAAAATGTCACTGGACTAACTAAAGAAGAGAACAGGACTTCACATAAAAAATGTATGTGGTCATTAACTGCTCAACTGGATTAATTAAAGTGGTCATTTTACCTGCACTATTTAATTCTCATAATAATCACTGATATATTTAAAAACTCAATTGATGGCTTTTAAAACTAAAAGAAAGATCAACATTCATTTAACATCATGGAAAGAAAGAGTGTTTCTGGATAAATTCAATGTCTAAGTAAGAGACTCACAAATCTATTTAAATGGAAAGATCAGCCATAGAAACTTAAAGTAAATCAAAAGCTAACCAGCCATGGCTGTTTCATTATCTCCAAGTGAAAAGACAATCTCTGGAAATTGTGTGCTTATGATTAATATAACTTACATGGCCTGTTTTTATTTCCCTGCCAAATGTTGCCTGCAGAAAAATGAATAGCTACCAAAATCTTCCTTTCATGGATAATAAGAGACAAAGATTACAAAATTTTATCAGAAGAAATTCATTTATTTAACTTATATTTATAGAGCACCTGCTAAATGCCAGGCTAGGCACTGACTAGGATTCTGCCTGGACGGAAGGCTTCTCTATGGGAGAATAAATGACAATGAAGACTTTGTAATTCAAAGAATACATTTTCATTGTAATTTATGATTATGAAACTTCTCTCAGAAGTGGACCAATCTTGTAACATTCATGATGTAAAACCCTCTGACTTTTCATGGTTTAAATAAAATGAGGGATTAAAAACTGTAGTAAATGTGAAACAGAAATGATATATAATTCACTTTTATTCCACATTTACATCTGTAAGGAATCGCAATTTTGTTACTTATTAGAGATTCAAATTTGTGATCTTATATCAAGATATCTTTCATGTCGCAAGAGGTTTATTTATTTATACTGTAGCCCAAAGACATTAATCAAACAGTTGATTATATTTTAGTATGGCATTAATTAATATTTTGACTTTGAATTTTTCTGTACCAGATATCAACAAGTATTTTTCTATGAAGGTCCAGACAGTAAAAATTTTAGGCATGGGCCAGTCTCTGTAACACCTACTCAATTATATAGTTGTAGTGGGAAAGCAGTCATAGACAAAACAAACATGAGTGCATCTGTATTTGCATAAACTTAATTTCAAAAACATGAGGTGGGCTGGATTTGTGCTGTGGGACACAGTTTGCCAGTCTGTACTATATACTACAGGTACATTTTCTTTATTATCAATTTCAAGATTTATTTCTTTTTTTGCCTTTATTTTACGTAATAACTTATTATAAGGATTAAACAGTCCTTACTCATTCTTTTTCAGAAATTAACATTGAACCTCAAATACAATTGATATTATCATAAAGCATTTTTTCATGAGACCTTATGTACTTTAACTCAATTTCCTGCAAATTAATGATCATAGCATTTTCTTAAACTGTTTTTATTACTACATGATGGCATATTTGTATAAGCTTATACATTTTGCTTATGGTAGCTTCCACTGAAAATCTTAACTTTTAATCAAGTACAATACTTTCGAGGTACACAGTATCAAGCAACTTTGGAATAGGGACCAGAGAAAGATGAAAGGTAAAAGGATTTGTCCTATGCCACCAAAAGAGCCTCCCCAAATTCTCAAAGCATGTAGAATATTGCTTTTTCTATTGTACCATGAAAATTTTGAAACTGACCTTATTAATGTGCATGATTGCCCGTTATATTCATGGCCCTTTTAATTTCTCAGTTGGGTCTCTATATCCTTAAATTTATTTGTGGTGAGCATTACTTCATTTCTCTTAATAAAAATGAATGGTAAGTCCTTTTTTTTTGTATTATTCTCTTGACTATACAATTTGCATGCTTCATCATAAAAAAGATACAGGAATGCAAGCTCACTTGGAAAAATATATAAGCTCTTTTATCAAAAGGAAATATTGGATATATTTCTTGAGCCTTTACACAGTAAAATCTAGCACTTGATTGCAATAATTGAGGACACGTTCCCCTTAATAATTATGTTGTCTTCTTTAATAATAAAAACATTTTCTTCTGGCTAAATATTTTCAAGTTATCTGGGGTAAAAATGAAGAAAGTATGACACAAAACAATACCTAATTCCTAAGGAGTTGTTTAGTTTTTTCATATTTCTTTGGAGTGACTAGAGAATCATGACTACGTGATCTGTGATACCACGTTTTTATAGTAGAACACTATTGATGAAAAATATTTCAGTATTCCTACCAAGAGATCCTTCCTAAGTTTTGCATTAAGAATGTTTAAATTAAAACAACAAATTAATACAATTATCCTGGAAGAGGTATTTTTACAAATTCCTCAAATTTCTGCCTTTTCCTATATATCTTTTGATGTTTGATTTTTTAAAATGTATTCTTTCCCCAGGAAACAACATTTACTGAGATTTCATTTTTAAATCAAAGCTAAGTTTGTGTGCATGTATGTATAAATATTCTTAAATCTTAATTCCTCATAGAAGCTTTTATTTTTAAAAATATATAGATTTTATCAATCAGTAATATAAAGAATAACTTATTTATATTTTATTTAAATAATATAAGGAATCAAGAATGATTTTACTTGACTTCACTCACCCATTCAACTCTACATTTTGATAAGAAAATTTGGATTTTTATATACAGATAATATACCTTAGCATTATTTGTTACCTTTATAATAAATTTTATAAACGGATATAGCAACTCTCCAGATGGGGTTTTGGTTACTAGGTTTTGTAACTAGGTTTTCTGGTTCTTGAACCAAGACTTCCCATTTGGAAGGATGTTGCTGTTAGTTTTTGATTCCTGAAAGCCACATCTCTCCAAGGGGTAGTGGAAATATTCTCCTATTTCTTCCTATGGTTGCAATTCACAGCCCTTTTGTGATTTGATGAGTGAAGATTCCTTTTATATATTGCAGATAATTAAATCTAAACTGAATTTTTAGAACTGTAGTGATGTTGTGTATATGTGTGCATTTTCATGAATGTTTCAATGGAAAATGAAGGTGACAGTTCAGGTTCCACTAGTAAATAGCCATTACTGCATCCTAGAAATTTGTATTTTCAGACAGAATAGCTTAAAATACCCTGGAAGAGCCATCATAAAAAAGATGTTTTGGAAAAAACAAACAAACAAAAAACTCAACTACAACATAAATGGTGACTATATTTTCACTATTTACTCTTACTTCAAATATCACAGCTGTTTTTGATCACAATGTTTCAAGATAAAACCTGCCTATTAGGAAAATTTTATGGCCCATTTTTCTTCCTTAAATGTTAAGTAGTTTAAAGAAAATATCTTTACTTATATGGAGGTTACTCTCTGAAAACCAATAAACATAGCTGTGCTTTGAAATATCTTATATAGCTTATTTGAGAACTACATTATTAAAAGCACAACACTTTCAATGAATTTTGGAACTATATATAATAAACCTGAACTACGTCCAACATATTGTCAGGTCTCTGGAACACAGCTGGTAAACAACAAACCATAATCAAGTAAAAAGATACTCTAAAAGGAATAGCTATATAATCACTAAAACAAAAGAAACATTTACCTAGACTGTAACTTAATATGCTTCCTTCAAGTATATGAACCCAACTTCCTGACCTTTTTCTTTTTCACTAGGCAAGGTTGATGCTGTGCAATGGTTTAATTCTTTTGGAATTTTACTTTAAATTTGAGTATAGGGAGCATTTCTCTGAGCAGTGGATTCTTTTTCCAGACTCTTTTAAATTATGACTATTGATGATACCTGCCGAAGAACCCATATGCTTATTGGGCAAGTTGGGGAGGGTCTAGAAAATCAACCAGTAGTACAGAGATAAGATAAACTATTTTTACATGAGTGATTAGAGTTTGTATTATTTTCCTCTTTCATAACAACTTTCTCAGATTATATATATATACAATTTACAAATAAAGATTACATTTTTGGGGAATTGGTAAAAATAGGTATCTTCCAGCTTGAGAAGTTATATAACAGAACCAGTAGTAAAAATAAAATCTAGAGAAATTCCCAGTACTTCAATGTTCTTACATCTGCTACCAGTTGTCTATGCCTCAGGCATACTTAGAACTGGAAGATTTCTACCCATATTCAGTGCAAAAGACTATCTCATCGCATCTTTTACTTAAAATTTAAAAATCACCTTGTTTGTAGCAGTACACTGGGCTATGCTCAGGAGAATGACGTGAACAGAAAACTATAAGAGAGCTTAGTATATGAGAACAAATTCAACTTTCCATAGGTTTTCTACAGTGAATTTTCTTCAAAGAGAGTAAAAGCTAAAAGCTAGTTCCTTCTGTATAGAAGAAAGGAGGTCATACGGAAAGGCCAAGAATCTGCTCTAATTAAAACACTAGCAGTAATGGCACTTAAATCCTCATTTTCTTATGAACTATGTGAAGAATACACACACACGATTTTCCAAGCATTGTGTCTTGTCATCACTGTCAGTAAATTGTTCATCTCTCTCAAACCTCAATGCTTTGAGCTTCCACATGATTTTTTGCTATTAAATGGAGATGTAAAATGAGAAATAGCCTATATGCTCAATTTATGTATATTTCAGTATATGATAAGTAGCAGAGTCTTGATTTGGGGGACAGATTATAAAGTATTACAATAAATCTAGGCTTATAAAGGAGTAACACAAAGCCATATGCATTGCACTTCTAAAAAAATCTTGTTTGTACCAGGCTTTAAAAAAGTCAAAATACAATTGGCACTAGAATTGTGATTTTATGCCACTATGATAAATTAAGGGGAAAAAAAGAACGATAAGTACTGGTAAGATTATGGATTTCAATATGGTCATCAAAGTCAAACTCTAGGAAACTTACTAAGTTGTTAGTACCTAGAAATCTATGAACACACATGTTTTCTAAGAAACACATATCATTCCTCAGGTAGAGGTTCCCTCATTTCATCCCCATATTATAGAGCTTCTTTTTTTCACTTGTATAAACATTTAGGTTAGATGAAATGATGACAGAAATCAGTAACAAGTAACAAACAGTGGGTAGCACTACATATATCGCATATAAAATGTTAGGAGATAACATGAGCAAAATTATGTCCTAAAACATATAGAAATTTAATGTAAAACCCCGTTGGAAAATCCCATGGCTCTGTTGATCACACAAGAATCAATGCCCTACTATATATAAAATAGATAACCAATAAGGACCTATTGTATAGCACAGGGAGCTCTACTCAATACTCTGTAAGGGCCTATATGGGAAAAGAATCTAAAAAAGTGTGGATATATGTATAACTGATTCTCTTTGCTGTACACCTGAAACTAACACAACATTGTAAATCACCTCTACGCCAATAAAAATTATATAATTAATTAACTAATTAAAAAAAGAATCAATGCCCTTTGATGAGTGCACTGTGTGACTGAGGACAAACGGGAGATAGGACTGACCTCCTTTCACCTAAAATCATGCAAACCTGTCCTGTTTAACTTAGCATAGACTTATTTTTCATATTTTTATTCATGACTACTGTCCAAATGCAAATAATCTGCATTCTACTTTGTCCATGTATCCTCAGTCTAGTGCTCACTCATCGCAAATCTAAGACTTTGCCTGCTCTAGTTCCCCAGGCAACAGCCTGAGAATTTACTAAAAAAAAAAAAAAAAAGAAAAAAAAGGAATTTCTCTCAAAATCTTTTCTTTTCACAACTTTCTTATCCAAATTCTCCAGTGTAAAATGGCAGACCTAGATTCTCTGTCTTACTTCCTCATCTGATACTCTGAGAGAATAAGAGATGGGTCTTGTTATTGAATCACTTGGGGTTTTCTGCTCTGGAGGTTAGCCATTAGTCACAGTTTGTAATGATTTTTTTTCTCCCAAGGCTCACTGGGCTCAGACATGTGCAGAATGAATGAACTCACAGATTGTATTAGTTGCCCTCCTTCCCCTTCCACCTTTCAGATCACAAACATCAGTGATGACCATGTGAGACTGTATGGCCCTTAACTTTGTCAAATAATAATTTAATTTCTGGAAATAAAGGTGAGGCATATAACGGGAGCCAATAAATACTTCAGCATCTAAGGTCTAGCTTACGCTTTAGAATTATGCTTTTCTCACTGTTATAAATTAAGGCAAAAGTAACAGAATTAAAGTATGGATTACAACACATCATGAGAATCAAATTGTAGGAAGATTTTGGCATTGTGGGTATGGGAGAAACTCTGATACACATCTTTGTTAAAAAAAATTGATACACTGATGAATTTATAGATACCACTAATGTCTGTAGTTCTAAGTACACTCCACACAAAAAGTATGGTTAGCCAGAAACACATTTCTATTATTCTTCAGGATCTTTACTATACTAATATTACTGTAAGTAAGCAAACAAACAAATCATAAAACATTTGAATCAGAGCTAAATCTTACTTAAAACTATAAATTCATTAGATACGACGTTAAGTTGGATAAGGTGCATATGTAAGAAAACTTTTGCTAAATAACTTACTCATTCAAACTGAAAAAGAAACAGAGTGGTCTGTTTACAGTATGACTTTTTAAAAGGTATGTAATATAAAGTGAAATTTATGTAAAAATTAAAATTTTCTGTTAAAAATGTAAAGCACTATAATAGAGTCAATGTTAAAAAAAGACATGATGGAACTAATTCTCTCAAGGAGCTAACTCTTTCAAACTTAACAAATCTAATTCTTGACCTTGCATTCTCTTTCTCAGAACAATTCTTTTTCTTATCTCATTTGAGGCCCTTAGACATTCTATATTTGCTGTTTATCACTCCACTGAAACCTCTCTATAAAATCAACCAAATTTCCAAATTCATAAACACAGAGGAAATTTTTCAGTCCCTTTTCCTTAACCATTCAACGGCATTTCGCACCATTCACCACGCCTTCCTTCACATAAACCTCTCCTCCCTCAGTCTTTGCTCTCTCTTAGAGGTCTCCTTCTCCTCAGCCTGTCCTTTACATGGTGTTAATCCTCTGGTTTTCTGCCTTCTGCTCCTCTTTGTTTTTTCTGAGAAATCTTAAACTTTCCTTCTGCTTTAGCTTTCACAATCATGCCAAATGTGATGCAGAAGCTTAGAATTTATTGCCACTTTATCCCCTGCTACATGCCCATGATTTAAAACAGAATCTGTTTATAAGTCCTTCCAGATTTGTTCATTCTCCAAATCCATCACACTGTGAACTTAAAATAGAGTTCATTTCCCCAGATGAAGTTTGACAGTCATGGGCAAATCTCCATCAAGGATATGGGAATGACTCCAAAGAAATATAAACTAAGTGCTCCTCACAGTGTCTTTTGCCAGGATATAGCTCATAGGTGGTTCGACAACTTTATATTAAAGAATACCAACTATGCATAGAACATCATTACCAGGAGCTCTGGGCGTTTCACATTAATAGTTGAAATCAAAGGAAAGCAACAAAAATATTCTTAAGAATCAGTCAAATCCAGGTAACTTTCTGGTTTGGGCAGCCTGTTTTCTGCATGTGTGTGGTTCATGTGTATCTGTGTTTTCTGTGCTTTCTGTTTATATTAAAAATGTATCAGCATATTTTTTCAAGATATTTATGTAATTTTCATTACACTAAAAATGGTCAAAGGTAAAAATCTGTAAGTTTACATGAAAAATTCTATTTCCCACAGAAATAAGGTTTCTGAATAATTATTTAGATAATAGACATTAATTAATATCAGTTAATTATTATTGTTAACTGTTAATGTTTAACAATGCTCAGATATTTAAAACTAATAATAACAGATGCCATTACCTGAAAAATAAATGTTAACTGATGGTAAAAAGTACAGATAGGATACTGGCTGAGCTTCTCTGGTTATTCATATCAAAGCAAAGATAAGATATTTTATTAGAAGACCATGGAATTTAATCACTGGGTACATGTTAGAATTTTCTTGAAAAAAATTGTAAGAAATTATCATTTATAGAGAAGGCTATCGTGTCTAGGGAATATCTCTTTTTTAAGCTTTAATTTTTCTCAGCAAAATCTCTTATTAACATATTTATCCACCAAAGTTATAGAAGAATTATATTTCTACAATAGGTAACAAAGTTGCAAGAACAAGACTATTTTAATTGGATTATTCTTATCTCTGTTAAGCTTTCCTCAAAATAATTAAAAAATAAAGCATTCAGCCAGCGGATAAAATGTTCAAGAAGGAATGGCAAGATAAATATATGAGAGAAAAGGGACAAACTGCTCTTTGGTTCAATAAATTGTCTGGTGTATTTGTTTGTTTTCCATTATGTGTTATGTATTTCAAAGGATTATGAAAATGAGATGGAATCAAGATGAGTGCTCTCTTTTCACAGCAAATGACTTTTTAATACAGCAGTTAATTGAACTGGTTTCCTGCAAAGAAGGTCACAGACAAGATTATTAACTATCAGAACTTTAGAGAAAAGTGTCACACTCTGCTACAAATTAGGAAAAACATCTTGTTACATTTAGTTCTATTAAGTTACGAGAGGAAACTAAACATAATCTTCAAAATGAAGATAAACTACCGGTAGGGCTACATTTTTTTTGCTTATTTTAAATAAGTTTGCTCATTATTCACTTTACTGACCATCCTATTTTGGAGAATACAATAATACTAATATTAGAACCTGGAAAAATATCTTCAGGAGTGAGGGTCTGCATTTACACTGATACTTCCCATAAGCAGAGAAAACATAGATGACTGCAGCTGGTACAATCCTTGAACCAAGGCAAGAGGGGTCCTTGGCTTGGTTACGGTACTTGAGATGGCCCTTCCCTTGTCTTCCTCTCATTATGCTCTAAGGGCTAAGAGTTGGGAGGCCAAGGGACAAGTTCACTGTGATACTGTATGTTTCCCCGCTTCCACACCATGTTTCTGATGACTAAGATGCTGGAATTCCTTGCCCAAATGGTGCCAAGCCCATATCCAAGGCATGTACCAGCCCCTTCCCCAGGTCCACCTTCGGAAATGTAGACCAAATCTCCAGTGTGATCACCCCTAGAAAGACCAAGGAAGAGAAGTTGTATGAGAGACTGGGGCTGGATAGGGGGTACAGGTTGGGGAGGGAAAAGAAGGAAGGTGAGCCAGGCACCAGCTTTTCCTCTGTGGCTGTATCTGTACTTTTGCTCACATTGCTCTCTCCATGTGCTGTTCTCATCCTCCTGATGAATTCTGACTTACCCTTCAAGGTTAGCTTCCTAGGCATACTCCTGATTTCTTAAACAATTTATACATGTTCCTATAATTGCACTTGTATGATATTATGGTTGTTTGCTTATCTATTTCCCCTTTGAGCTCATGAGTGCTAATAAAGTATTTTATTCAGTTTTTGTATCCCTAGTGCCTTCCCCTGTGTGTGTATTAACTTGCCATGTGATAAATGTTGGTGATTTCTTTTCAGTGAAATAATGATCACATATTATCTATTTAAACAAAATTTGAGACTCTATTCCAGCTAATTAGTGGGTGACCCAAATCAATTTACTGTGTAATATCCTTGTTACTGTGAATTGCTATTCGAAATATGTCTCACGGAATAATTGGGGGTTTTGTTGGTATGATAGTCTATTTGTTAATAGACTATTTGTTAAACTGGCATATAAGTACGAGGGAAAAGAAAAAAATGGCTAGAATTAACATAAAATTAATAGTTCCAAGAAGTTCTGACTAATTGTTGAACTCAATAAGTATTCAGAATCAAGAAGATATTTGATAATAGAAACAAAAGCAATGGTGTAATGGAAGTTTGTCTTTTAGACTACTGCATGGAGACTTTATACTTGGTACCATAATTTCACCATCCACCTTAAAAAATGGAAAAACTCCATTTCTGCATGCCTTGAACTGTTTTGTGTCAAATTGTGCCTTGCATTATTCTGTATAATTCTGTGTAAAACTGTCCTTGTGAAAATGCTAAGTAACCACAAATACAGTTTTAATGAAAAAGTGTCAAGAAGCCTATCAACTGCTAAATATTATTTCCACCAATTACAATGAATTGAAATTTCTGCCTAAATATCACTTCATTTAATATTTCTAATAAGCACCTGTTAAAGTTTTGTTCAGTTACTGTTTGTTGAACATCTTAAACTCAGCAATGTGCTATGCAGGTTCCAAGAGAAATAATAATGAGCTGTAAGTCATTATTCAAATCACAAAGATATCCTAGAAAATGAAATCAAGCATTTGGAAAAACAAAAAGGAGCAAGAATTAAATAAATACTCAGCAAGGGCCTTAGAAAATTTAGGAAGAAGGACATCGATACAATTTGGTTTCTATTTGGTTTCAGGGAGGGTGAATGCCTGCCTGGGTCTTGAAGGGTGGAATTAAATAATTAAAAGAGGGAGAGGAATTTGGGGGACTCAGGGCTAGAGGTGGATCATGGTCATCTGTAAGAGGTAACACAACTGGAGCCATGCCGATCAGAACAAGCAGGTATCTGCTTTAAGATAACATTTTAACTCATAAGAACCAAATATTAGCCAATTGGCTGATTAGATCAGCTCACAATGGGACCCAGGGGACAATAATATTGATTGGAAATAAATAAAACAGGTAATTCTGAAGAAGCAACTTATTCATTACTATATCAAATAATTGACCTAAGGTAAGTAAAGAAAAGTAAGGGCTCTATGATAACATCCGCAAAAGCCTGACAGCGGCTGTCTGAATGGTGGCCTGAGACCTCTGAATATGGCTTTTGTATGTATGGGGGATGACAAATGTGAATGTGAGGAAGGCTGTTGACTTCTAGGTGGCTGATACAGAAGCGAGGTACACAGTATATCCAGTAATATAAAAAGACTGGTAAGGGTGGTTATAGAAAAGATTAATAAAAAGATAAACAAATAGAAAGATAAACAACTGGAAATAGGAGTTTATGCCTCATGTCCTTCAGCGGAAGTGTACCTAGTCATGAACACATAATCATATTATCAGTAGAAAAGAGAATTCCTTCAAATAAAATCTACATATTGATAATAATATATACTTGTAGCCCAAGTCACTCCTCTGGGTTCAAAATTCCCATTTTCACATGAATTCTTAGCATTTATAATTTAACACTTCAAATCTGTCAAACTCAACATGCAAAAGAGAACGCTTCATTTTCATTCAAATACCCACATATCAGTAAATGTTCCACCATATACCTAGTTTCTTAAGGCAGAAGTCTATTTTTTTCTAGTTTGTTGCCAACCCCTGCTTACTGTTACATCCAATTTGTCATCAAGTTTTAATCTACCTCTAAAATATATTATGAACATCTCTACCTTCCTATGTCCATAGTTACCACATTTATCAATTATATCATTTCTCATCTGAACTTCTGCAGCCACTCCTCAACTGGTCCCCTTGCCACCTCTAATCCTTCCCTATATATCATCTTAAAATGTAAAAAAGATCCTATCCCTTTGCTACTTAAAACCCCTTAAAGGCTTCCATTACACTGGGAATAAAAGTTCCAATGACTTCCTGCATCTCCTGATGCTTCTTGCTCTCACCATGATCTATTTCTCCATCCTTATCATTTAATACACCTTCATCGATCACTATGCTCGTGCCACAATTTTCTTTCCTGAGTTCTTTTGTTTATCATTCATTTCACTCCAGTTTTCACACGGTTATCACCTTCTAATTATTCAATTCTCAGTTTAAACATCCACTCCTCAGAGGCTTTTTCTCATATAAAGTAGCTGTTTTTCATTTTCTCCATTTTTTCCATTTTTCTCCATTTTTCATTGCTTTCATGGTATTTACCACTATTTATAAAGACTTTTTCATTTGATAGCTATTATGTTTTTGTCTGTTATTCTGTGAGAGCAGGAACCACATCTGCTTGATTCACTACTATAGTTCCTTCACTTAGCATGGTTTCTGGTATATAATAGGTCGTCAAGTAATATTTGTTAACAAATAAACAGATTTTTGGTACATTTACCAATATATAGCCTTCTGATGCACTCTGAAAAAATATTTTAATGTAAATCATACTGATATTTCCTCTTAAAATTTTATTGAGACAAGATGGAATATAAGTATTTAAACAAAGACACAATCAAGCAACACAATTTTAGGTTCAATGGTGATGGTTAATTGGAACAACCATAATGAAAAACAGTACAGATATTCCTCAAAAACTTAAAAACAAAACTACCATATGATCCAGCAATCCCACTTCTGGGTATATAATCCAAGGAAATGAAATGAGTATCTCAAATATCTGCACACCTGTGTTCAGTTCAACACTATTCGCAGTAGCCAAGATATGCAAACAACATCAGTGTCCATAGAAAGATGAATGGATGAGGAAAATCTGGTGTATGCCTATGCGTGCGCATGCATGCATATGCGTGGGCACACATGCACGTGCGCGCGCACACACACAGGACTATTATTCAGGCATAAGAAAGAAGAAAATCTTGCCATTTGTGACAACATGGATGAACTTGGAGGACATTATGCTAAGTGAAATAAGCCAGCCACAGAAAGACAAACATTGTATGATCTCACTTATATACAGAATCTTAAAAAAGTTGAACTTACAGGAGTGAAGAATAGAATCGTGATTGCCAGGGGCTAGGGGGTATGGGAAATGGGGAGATGCTGGTCAAAGGCTACAAACTTCCAGTTATAAGATGAGTAAATTCTGGGGATCTAATGTACAGCATGGTGACTATAGCTAATAATAATACGGTATTGTATACTTGAAATTTGCTAAGAAAGTAGATCTTAAGTATTCTTATCACAAAAAAAAATGGTAACTATGTGATGTGACGGATATGTTAATTAACTTGATTATGGGAATCAGTTCACAATGTATACATATATCAAAACATCATGTTGTACACTTCAAATATATACAATTTTTACTTGTCAAATATATCTCAATAAAGCTGGAAAATGGTGAAGGTAATACATAATTTAATATATCACTATTCTGCAGACCTCAGTAATCTATGATGTACCAATCAAGAACATACAAAGGCTTTCCAAAATGTCCATTCTTAGGATGGTAAAAGGCACTTGCTACTTTCAAACCAGGTTGATTCTTATAATTATATTTAAGAAAAATGAACCGTTTAAAACATCAAATTTCATATATTAATTATACATTTTGCCTCATAATTTAAAAGTGAGGGCTTCCCTGGTGGCGCAGTGGTTAAGAATCCGCCTGCCAATGCAGGGGACACCGGTTCGAGCCCTGGTCCGGGAAGATCCCACATGCTGAGGAGCAACTACTGAGCCTGCGCGCTAGAGCCCGCGAGCCACAACTACTGAAGCCCACACGTCTAGAGCCCGTGCTCCGCAACAAGAGAAGCCACCACAGTGAGAAGCCCGTGCACCTCAACGAAGAGTAGCCCCCGCTCACCACAACCAGAGAAAGCCCACACGCAGCAACAAAGACCCAACGAAGACAAAAATAAATAAATAAATAAATAAATAATTTTTAGAAAGTTACTTCTATTTGTCAGTGAACTATCTATCAAAAACATGTCTATAAATAGCCTTTGCTCATTTTTAAAATGAGAAAACTAAGGTGTGAAAGAATATTGCAAGTTTTTGCAATTTCATGAAAATAGTCAAGTTTTCTGAGAAAAGCAAAAGCTACTCTAGACATGCTTGTTTTTAATAGTTTGGTTTTTGGTTAAATTAAACAACACAATAGATCAAATCAACTATGCTATGATGTAAAGCCAGCCAGCTTAACATTTTAACAATGTCCTAAATTTCGTCATGTACATGTAAACAAAAGCTGTGCCTACTCAAAATGAAATGGATATTTGAAATGACAATAATATATAGATGGCCAGATCAAATGAGAGATAAATCAGATCTTAATAAAATTCTCCTTCTGGCTGAAAATTTCAGGTGATTGACTGAAATAGAAAAAAAAAAATTTGAAGCCGAAATCTCCCCAAGACTGCATTTTTTTTTTTTTTTTTGCTTTGTTTTGGTGCAGACTCAGTGTACATTGGACCATTATTAATTATAAGATCCAAGAATCTGCCCTTACGTTAAAGTGGAAATTCATTCCAATCAGTGTTACCTCTACAATTCAATCTCTTGGGGAAAGAGTGCTAGCAAAAACACCATGTTAGTAGTAATTTGAGAACAAACCATGTTAGATGAGGTATGAAATGGGAAAAACCTAAACATTTATACATGTATTTTTCTCTCTTCTATAGAACCTTAGTGAATAACTGTATTCTTATGAGGCAAAGCAGTGGTTATAATAACAGAATTACATTATTGAAAGACACTCATTTGGGGTTTCAATCTTTGTTTCAAAGCTGCTCCTCATTCTGGGACAAACCTCACTGTGATTTTTCTACTTGCTGTGAATCAAAAATTTCAGGACACTAATAGATAGGAAACAATGAAAGGATTTATATTTCTTATTACTCCATATTAAAAAGAACATGTAAACCATATTCAGCTGTTATTCATGACTTTCTCCAGCATCTCTGCCTAGCAGTAGCAAATTCGACGATCCATGCAGCTTCAGGCCCCAAGCTGTTGCTATTTTGATATGGTGGGGGCAGATGAGATGAGGAGAGGGTGGATCATAACCTCTATCTGCCTAAACAACTGAACTCAATGTGCCAGTCTATATTTACAACTTGTCTATGGTCTAAGAGAACAGAGGTAAGGCAAGTGGTAAAATTAATACACTGCCACAATGTTGTTTACTGTAAAGTCCTAAGTAATTTCTTAAACAGAGAAACAGGTATTTTCCCAAATGGGTTTAGATAGAGTAATCATGGGATTCCAGAACTGAGAATCTTAAAGCCAGGAGATACATACATAATATCCAACATTCCTCCGTGTGAACTTCCATGTATTTTACAGAAAAAAGGGGAACTCTTTCTTAGAGCAATGTTTGTAATTTAAAATATCCTCTTTGCCATAAGAAGGGAAACATTACATGGCAGGATAAGAGATTAAAATTAAAGTTTTCCTCCAAATCGCCCATAAAAATCCCAAACTATAAAATTAAAACTGAGCCATGATATCTATTAAACCTGGAATGAATTGTATCATACTTAGTAACCATCATAAATATAAAATCACATGTAATCCATCATATATAAACCATCAAAAATATTAAAATCATATATGTTTCTAACTTATTTTGTATATTGTGAGATACTATAGATGGAGAGAAGAGGTACTTTTAAGGACAAAACATTTTTAATGATTCAAGTGATTCAAGTGATTTATAGTTATAGAATTCTTAATAGCAAAGGCAGTTCACAAAAAGGTTAAATTTAGAAGACTAGATGCAGTTTACCAAATGGGATTAGCAAAAGCATCTAGTAATCCAAAGTAAGAAAAGAAGGTGAGATTTAAATGAACTGGAGAACACTTGAATTAAATCAGCACCTCTCTCTTGTGAAAATAATGAGCTTACATTATAAGTATTCTTTGATTCACTCCAGCAATCCAAAATTGCTTAAGCATTCAGCTAATCAGTAATTTTATTTGAGATTACTTAGCCTTTATAAGTGCTGAATGGTCATGGCTCGTGTTTTTATTTGTTGTGAATTAACAAAGATGACCTTCCTAGAGGTTAGCACTGTATTTAAAGTTACTTTCTAATAAGAAATTCTTTATTTTTTGTGGAATGAACTGCAGATTCCTAGCATGTACTATTCTTAGCATGCTCAACATCTCAACAGCTTCACCCAAGACAGGTCATTAGATAATTCATCCTTCCTGTGGCCATACTACCTCCACCTCCTTTCTTTTTACTCACCGACTTTTTATATACATAATACCATCAGAACCTGAACAACACAGTGAATTGTTTGATGTTCAGACTCATCCTTCTAAGGTCCACAGCCATGATGGGATTTGAAACTATGTAATCCTATGGAAGATCCAGTCTTGGCCAACCCTTCACAGAGGACACTTAACAAACTGAATGTTTGCTGCTCAACTGATTCTTTGAAAATTTATTGATGTTTCACTTTCTCACTTCATTGTTACTTCTTAGGGATACAGACCACGTTTTAATATTGTTTTGGGCTTTTCTTCTTCTTTTCCACTCTAGAGCTCTAAACCTCCACCCTACTACCTATACTTTAGTGACTGCTCATAGGAGACTCTCAATAAATAGGCCAATGAATAAGTGCCATTCTCCTTTTCCCCTAGGTAAGGGTACAAAGTTAATATTGAGGAACAGGTCTCCAGGCAATTAACTGTCCATTGGTCTTTTGCATAAGCAAGTCTCGGCCTCTTGCCTCTATTCCACCCTGCAAAGTTTCTGTAGCTTCCCTCTACTCTCTCCCAACTCCCATACCTCAAACTGATCTAGATAAAGAACTGTTATCATGCTCAAGGAACATCAAGGTGAAATTTAGTCTTTAACTGTGAAAAATACAATTTAAGATCTCCTCAGCCTACTCAGAGGTAGAACTGATGCTCAAAGCAGCAATGAGGTGCTGAAATTTGGTGGTCTGAAGACAAAAAATACAAATGAAATCAAAGGTAGTTGTTAAGTCTGTTTTATCAGGCAGTTCTGTGTCTTGGGGCTTTTTTTCTGAGAGCTCTCAACTTTATATTGCATTGGCCAAAAAGTTCGTTTGGTTTTAAGTAAAAATAAAAGACACATTTTTCATTTTCACCAAGAACTTTATTGAACAGCGTATTCACTAACTGAACGAACTTTCTGGCCAGCCCAATATTTATGCTGCTTTCTGTTGCTGCCTTGTTTTTCAGACAGAATATTCCTGTGTTTACTCACTGCCCACTAAGTAGCTGGCACTAACTTCAGAGAAGCCATACACAGGAGCAGTCTAGCAGTGTGCCTAAGGTAGGTATAGCGCATGAGGCACAAGGTTTGCTATTGGGTATTTCTGTGCCAAGGGCACTAATGCATGAATGTCTTTAAATGGGCACTTGACAAAAAAAATCACAGGAACTTTACTCATTTCAGAGTCAGTAAGTATGAGTATCACTCAAATATCAACACACACTATGTTTTCATCCAGCATAATAAGTAGCAAATTCTCCACTTGCTAAGTGAAAAACGAATCTTTCATGAGCTTTGTTAAAGGCTGTGTATTTGAAAGCAGTCTTTTTTCCTTTGGTTCCAATTTATCCTCATGCTTTAGATGCATGGTCAGGTCCAGAGTTTGAATCAAGTGATTTCCTTTTAGTAGGGGGAGGGGAGGAGAAAAGAGTCATTTGTCCCATCACTAGAATATATTTACTTGGCACTAGAAAGAAGTAAAACAAATGGGCCATATGTGTAACTCCCTTTAAGAAACATTTACACAATTCGACCTAGGGAAAAAATGGAGACATATCAGAGGATTATTTTTGGAAAAAGATGAGAATGACATTGAGATCTCTCTTTATTGGAGACTTTTAAGTAAAATATGCCTCAAATCTACAGAAAATGTATAATGGCATTTGTCATAAAAAAGTCACTCATAGGTCATCTCTCTGAGAAAGATATCTAATAATTTTGCACTTCCTCAATAAACTGTCACATTGGATGCATTTGAATTTGTAAAAGACAATTTTCTCATTATTAATAGAGAAGGAAATTACAGAGTATCTTTTACTTGTAAGTCACTAGATATTGGTGAAGGTTCCCTTGAACTTCCTCCTCTGTCCTCACTGTAACACCCATTGAGAGGCACTATAGCATATGGATTATAGCAAAAATTCTGGAGTCATGCAAATCTGGGTTCAAGTCCAGGCTCCAATATTGTGTCATTACAAGTGATAGAAAACACAGTTTAAAGTAGCCTAAGCAGTTTTAAAAAATTTGTTTGTTCAAATAATTGAAAAATTTCAGTATAACTGAAACTTTATTCCCCTTGATCAACATCTATTTCCCCCACCCCTAGCCCACGGCAACCATGGTTCTACTTTCTGCTTCTATGAATTTGGCCTTTTTAGATTCCACATATAAATGAAGTCATACAGTATTTGTCTTCCTCTGACTTATTTTACTAGGCATAATGTCCTTCAGGTTCACCCATATTGTCACAAATGGCAGGATCTCCTTCTTTTTTAAGGTTAAATAATATGCCATTGTATATTTACCACATTTTCACAGTTTCAGTTATATGAAATGAATAAACTTAGGAGATCTAACGTACAGCATGGTGACCATAGTTAACAGTACTGTATTATATACTTGAAATTTGCTAAGAGATCTGAAATGTTCTCACAACAACAAAAAAGGTACCTATGTGAAGTAATGGATATGTTAATTAGTTTGATTGTGGAAATAATGTCACCATATATATGTGTATCAAAACATCACATTACACATGTTAAATATAAACAATTTTCATTTGTCAATTGTATTCAATAAAGCTAAAAAAAGACCAGGGGAATCTGGATTCAGGTAGAACTGAATTCAGGGATCAAACAGTGTTAACAGGACTGAATTTTCTTTACCATTTGGCATGTTCTCTTTCATGCTATGATTTTATTTATTTGGTGGAAAATGGTTAAAGCTCCATATTCTCTCAGAATATAATCCAGCCAAGATGACCACAGGCTTGTAGAGCTTAAAAAACACATGATCTGAAAATTGAGGGCTGTTATTAGAGGAAGGTAAATTGATTTTTGATGACAAAAAAAGCCATTTTTCCCCTAAAATCATTTATTAACTGTGTAATCTTAGGAATCTTATTTAATTCATCCAAGCTTCAGTTTCAATTGTAAAATGGAGATCACAACATGGACTACTTTCTATGGTGTCCTGGGGGTTAAACAAATTGTTGAAAACAGTTTCTACAGCTTTTGGCAGAATGCAGACAAATAATAAGTGCGGACTAAAACTGCTGAAAAATGCTCCAAAAAGAGCTAGGAGTACGAAATTGGGGTCCTGATCTAAGCCCCTGATCACTAGGACTGATGATCCCTCTAAAGCAAAACCACATTTCTGTGACAAAAATGCATTTCAAAGTGTGTTACTAAGTGCAAATAATAGCTTAAACTTGTCAAAGAAAATTTTACCAGCATTTATGAAAGACATTAATGTTTAGCAGAGAGAAAGAAATAAAAAATACGTTACAAAAAATGCATCATTTAATCCTTCTCCTTACAGAGGAAAAGAAGAGAGTCAAGGACAAAGCCATAGCTTCATGCATGTATATCATTTGGATATTAAAAACTGGTGAGATTTTCCCATGTCTGGCAGTGATCTTCAGACTGACATCTCAAAGTTTATCCACTGGACTAGAATGATGAGAGACAGAGACTAAGAGAGAGAGGCAGAGAGAGGGAAAGAGGAAGGGGGGGAAGGAGAAAAGGAGGGAAAGATGCAGGAAGGAAGTGATGATGAAGCAGAGATATGTGCATTACTCCACACTGGCAAGTAAAGAAGGGGCTCCTGATCTCCCTGGAAACATGCTAATGACCTTATTCCAATTTCCTTGTAAGAAATATGGATTTCCAGGAGGCAACACGAGATAATTGCCCTAATTGGGCAAATGCTTGAAAGTAGAGTACTGATTCCAAAAACTCTCTAACAGTCCTGTGGTGCCAGAACTCAAGGCATCTTCTGGAGACAGAGAGTAGACTATGTGGATGAATCATGGTGCTTTCCATTATTTCAGCTGTACTCACAGGATAAGGACTGTACAAAAGAAGTACAACAGGGCAAGTTGGATGGATATACTATAACAGGCTTGGCAATTATCTTTTTTTCCATTTCTTTTCTTTTTTGTTTTTCACATACACACACATTCTCGCACACCCGGCTCCTCTTCCTCTAGGGCCCCAGCGCCCAGATGGGAGTGATGCCACAGCCTCGCACCTGCATGTGGTGCAGTGGGGCCAAGGCTGGGGCAGCAGGTGCCAGTGCCTCTCTCAGGAAGTCCCACGACCCCCAGGCCAGCTCGGTGCGCAGGAGAGGGTGCTCACACCAGGTATCTCCTTGCCTGTCTTCCCCCGACGGCTGCAGTGACTGGGGGCCCTGGCCCCCAGTCTGGTGATGCTCGGCAGGCCACTGGCCGTGGGCTCGCGCTCGCCCCCTTTTTTTCCATTTCTATCTCAGAGTCCCATCAGGCACAATATGGATTTTTATAAAACGGTGTTCAATATACATGTATGTTTTTGCCACAGGGATATCTGAATTCATCAGCATGCTGTCATAATCAAGTATGGAACAACTTGCAGTTGATAATTATCCAGAACAATTTAACACACTATATTGAAGATGTCCTAATGTTAGCAATTTTTAGGGGAGGAAGTACTAGAAAGAGTAGTTAAGACTGTAATCATTCATATGTCAAATAAAGATTGGTTGATAGGGCTTCCCTCGTGGTGCAGTGGTTAAGAATCCACCTGCCAATGCAGGGGACACAGATTTGAGCCCTGGTCCGGGAAGATCCCACATGCTGCAGAACAACTAAGCCCATGCGCCACAACCACTGAGCCTGCACTCTACAGCCCGTGAGCCACAACTACTGAGCCCATGTGCCACAACTACTGAAGCCCGCAGGCCTAGAGCCTGTGCTTCACAACAGAGAAGCCACCGCAATGAGAAGCCTGTGCACTGCAATGAAGAGTAGCCCCCACTTGCCACAACTAGAGAAAGCCTGCATGCAGAAATGAAGACCCAATGCAGCCAAAAATAAAATAAATAAATTTATAAATAAAAAAAACATTGATAAACTTACACAATACTGTATATAAAACAGATAACTAATGTATAGCACAGGGAACTCTATTCAATACTCTGTAATGACCTATATGGGAATAGAATCTAAAAAGTAGTGGATATATGTGTATGTGTAACTGACTCACTTTGCTGTACAGCGGAAACTAACACAACATTGTAAATCAACTATACTCCAATAAAAATTAAAAAACAAAAATTCAAGGCCTGGCTCAGGATTTGAAATTTGGGGCAATTACATGGGATGGGACAACCAGCAAATACGTTTTACCTCTTACTAACGTTGCTACTAAATAAGAAACCCAGTCACTGATGCTATATGACCCCCAAATACATTGTTCTCCTTAAACTTTAAATTGTTAATTATCTTTCAGAGTAATTAAAGGAAAAGAGTCTTCTATATTTACCTTTAATTTTATCTTTCTTAGTGCTTTCTTGATGAATCCACTAAAGTTTTATCAATTTTGTTAATCTTTTCAAAGAACCAGCTTTTAGTTTCATTGATCTTTTATTTTCTTTGTCTCTATTTATTTCTGCCTGCTCTGATCTTTATGATTTCTTTCCTTCTACTAACTTTGGGTTTTGTTTGGTCTTCTTTCTCTAGTTGCTTTAGGTGTAAGGTTAGGTTGTTTATTTGAGATTTTTGTTTCCTGCGGTAAGACTATATTGCTATAAACTTCCCTCTCAGAACTGCTTTTGCTACATCCCATAGGTTTTGGATCATCGTGTTTTCATTTTCATTTGTCTGTAGGTATTTTTTGATTTCCTCTTTGATTTCTTAATTGATCTCTTGGTTGTTTAGTAGCATATTGTTTAGCCTCCATGCATTTCTGTGTTTTACAGGGTTTTTTTTATTGTAGTTGATTTCTAATCTCATAGTATTATGGTCAGAAAAGACGCTTGATATGATTTCAATTTTCTTAAATTTACCGAGGCTTGCTTTATGGCTCAGCATGTGATCATCCTAGAGAATGTTCCATGTGCACAAAAGAATACGTATTTTGCTGCTTTCGGATGGAGTGCTCTATAAATATCAATTAAGTCCGTCTGGTCTAATGTGTCATTTAAGGCCTGTGTTTCCTTATTGATTTCTGTCTGGATGATATGTCCACTGATGTAAGCGGGGTGTTAAAGTCCCCCACTATTATTGTTACTGTCAATTTCTCCTTTTTTGGCTGCTAGCATTTGTCTTATATACTGAGGTGCTCCTAAGTTGGGTGCATATATATTTACAATTGGTATATCTTCTTCTTGGATTGATCCCTTGATCATTATGTAGTGTCCTTCTTTGTCTCTTACAACAGTCTTTATTTTAAAGTCTCTTTTGTCTGATATGAGTATTGCTACTCCAGCTTTATTTTGATTTCCATTTGCATGGAATACCTTTTTCCATCCCTGTTTCTCTGAATCTAATAATTCTTTTTTTTCCTCTGTATGTTTTCAAGGTATTTTCTTTATTTTTGGTGTTCAGAAGTTTGGCTATAATGTGTCTAGGTGCTGTTTTGTTTTGTTTTTTTTAATTTGTTTATTCTGTTAGGGTTTTCTAAGCTTCAATATTTTATTTCACTAATTTTAGAAATTCTTGGCCATTACTTCTTCAAATATTCCTTCTGTCCTGTTCTTTCTCTCTTGGTCTTTTTGGATTTTAATCACATCTATGTTAGATTCTTCAATATTGTCCCATAGCTGTCTATGCCTCATAGGTTTCAAATTCCTCCAGTCATAGGCTTCTATTACCTTGTGCTTAGTATAAGGCCTGAGATACCAGTGCATTTTTATCAGTGTTTCTACTTCACCCTTGGCTTTCAATAGGTCCTGAATGTCTGTGCCACAGAGAAGGCATTTTCTAATTCTTCTTTAATAGACTGCTGGGCTCATGATGGTGCAGCAAGGAACTACTCAGTTCTATTGAAGTTGTTCAGCTTCAATATTGTGTGGGCCTGTTCTGGGCCTTGGATATGAGGTCTTTTAAGCATTTTTGCTCCTCCTCTATTTGACAGCTAAGATCTACCTGTATCTGTGTTAGGTCCTGGGCATGACATTTCCTGCTTCTGCTCTAACTGAGCAGACTTCTGCTTTGTGTTGATGCCAGAGCCTGGGACCAAGTGATTTTCCTTCTTCTCCCCTAAGGAAGAAGTCTTTTGATCTACCTTCCCTAGAAGCAATGGATTTTTATCTAGGTCCTGGGGTTGGAAGGGTTTGAATCCCTTCTCAAGGTCCTTATGGTTTCATTTATGTGAGCGTAAGATCCAGAAAAGTAGCTGGTATTTTGTGTGACTCACGTGGCAGCTGATAACCATTTGCACACCTGCATCCTGGAGGGGGCAATTTCCAACCTCCTGCTTTTTCTGTGGGCACTGGGTGGATACCTATGCAAAAGAGCTTTCAAGTTAATATGGCCTCCCCTCCTCACTAAAGCTCTCAGTTATTCTGAACTGATTTGCTAGCCCTGGTTAGTTGGCCTACTATTACATAGCTATAATGGATGTAAAGGGCTACAGTCTACTACAGAGGGTATAACCAGTGCAACAAAGGCATAAGGAATCAGGAAGAGAGGATTTTTCATGCCCTTGAGCTTAAAGAGGAGTAACTGACTTTCCCAACATTAAGAGTTTAAAACAAATTTTCAGTTCCCAGCAGCATAAATCCTTTTTTATAAGAAATGTTAAGTGGGATCCCGAAAATCAAGAGAAAAAAAGCAGAATTTTATTAATATTATTTAACAATGTAGGATAAATGGATAATATTTACTTATTAGAAAGTAAATTAGGGCTTCCCTGGTGGCGCAGTGGTTGAGAATCTGCCTGCCAATGCAGGGGACACGGGTTCAGGCCCTGGTCTGCGAAGATCCCACATGCCGCGGAGCAACTAGGCCCGTGTGCCACAACTACTGAGCCTGCGCGTCTGGAGCCTGTGCTCCACAAGAAGAGAGGCCGCGATAGTGAGAGGCCCGCGCACCGCGATGAAGAGTGGCCTCCACTTGCCACAACTGGAGAGAGCCCTCGCACAGAGGCGAAGACCCAACACAGCCATAAATAAATAAATAAATAAAAATTTAAAAAAAAAAGAAAGTAAATTAAATGACAAGGTTAGTTTTTGATGAACACAGGCATTTAAAATTTGGACTTACTCACATGGACAAGTGGGTGATTATGGTAGAATGTTTTTTAATAGTTTATCTTGCAATTTTAGGATATTCTTCAGTTAGGAAGAATTGGCAAGAAAAGATGTTCTCCTTGAAAACTGCATAAATATGAAGAAATCCAACATAAAATTAGCATACTGATCATCTTTAATATGCTAAACTATGCTACACAGTACATTTATATTTTAGATTACATTTTTAATAGTATAAATGTATTTAGTAAAATTTGAATTAAATTTGGTGACATCCTGAACCACCTCTATAGACCTAGCATCCACCTGAGTCATTACATTACAAGAAAGAGTTATCCATAAAAATACTGAAATAAATAAAATACATATAGTTTCTAATTAGTCTGATGGGGGTAAATATACTAGAGTTCCCATTCTCTGCTACCTGTTTTGAATACGGCTCAACACCTGGTTTGCTCTTAAAATGAATATATTAGTTACTATTTTAGTGTATTCAAAGAGGCTTTCCAAGAAATTTAGCTTCATAATACCAACTAAAATAGTTATCTCTTGAGACAGTGAGCCATAAAATCACTTTGGTAAAAGCATACAAGTTATTTTTTGTAAAATTAAATTTATCTAAAACCTATTTGGTTGGGGGGTGGTGCCGACAACTCTCAGAATTAAACAAAAAAGAGGAAAGAAAATATGTTTTTTATGCCATGAAAACCAATGCAAGATGTGACAAGTCAAGACCTTAAAATGATCATGTTGATATTTCAATGACAGCCTTATCCATAGGAGATTACATTTTAGCTTTCCAAATTCACTGCTGTAAATTCAGCCTTTACCAAATTAAGAACATTTTAATCTCTTCACAATACACTCTGGCTGGAGATTTAGGCACCTTTCAAATATAAGTGATTAGTATTCAAACATTCTTGCCTTTCAAAAAAAGCTTCTGAACAAATTGATGTGTAAATTGAACAAACTATCAGCTCCATCTCATTATTAAAGAACAGCATTTTGGCACTTTCTCTGCCAGGGCCTTTGTTTTAATAAAAAATGTCTTACAATTTGTGATAGATGGAGTCCATTGGCTTGTTTACAATGCTTTCATCAGGTCCCCTGTGTCTCTTGAAGACCAGCTGAATCTCATTTCCCTTCCATTTTGGATTACACATTTGGAGCACCATGTAATGGCCCTGGCTATATAAGCAGTAGCAGAATGATTCCAGAACCAGTCCAACCATTGCTTTCAGCTTTAATTCACTTTCATTAGTCTCTGGTTGTGTAGACAAGACCCAGCTGTGAGTTTGATTATTAATGCTTCTATAAAGTCTCAGTGCTTATGATACCATCAGAGCAGGAGAAATCAGGACTAGTATCCTAACTAAAGAGATTATAATTTACTGTGATTTTAAATTATCTGATAATAATGTGATGACACTTTTAGATAAATCAAAAGATGGTTCTTCTACTACAGCAAATAAAAAGGAGAAAAACTATGTATATGCTAACATCATGGTTTTGCTCAAGGTTTTGAGCCAATGGAAGCTGTATGATTCAAAAGTTACTGATATAAAACTAGGATTAAACAAAAAGGTTTTCCATTGGCAGATATTTTAAAAGCCAGACTTAAACAGACCCATAGAGAAAATCCTATCACTGTCATTTTTGGCTTAACTATTCTGTTAGAGAGATATGGAGAGATCATATGGAGAGATCATATTGATGGCCCCTTGCTAAAGATATTTTTCTAGCTGTGGTGGATAAAATCTCAGGATAAACTATTTATCATTTTGGGGGAACTGTGATGGCTTTGTAATGGGTCACTTGCCTAAGTCGAAAACTACGTTACCCAGAATCCCCTTTTGTAGGTTTCCAATTAGGGTGAGCCACAAGAAGATTCTCACAAGATTTGGAAGAACTAGAAAAATGAAGCAGCTATTCTGTCACTGACCCACATTGCTGCTGATTGGCTGACTCATCTCAAAGGCAGGAAGCAGGATTTTAACCTGCAATTCTCTACCTTTCCTGGATTCACCCTCAGTTTTTTTCTGCTTCCTTGGCAAGGTGTGTGTTTAGCTCTGCAATAATGACTTCTACTGTATACCCTTTTCACCAAGGTCAGAGGTGACAAGAATGGACATGAGTTTCAGTTCATCTTCCCGGGGTTTCAGCACATTCTCATGGGGTTCCAGCTCATGCTTGTGATTTTCCCTTCCTAATTGCCTGACTATGAACTTCAAGCTCCAGTATCAGATGTGGAGACAGATACAGCTTTAAAAAGACTGCTTAACCAGACTTTGTGATTGTGTAAGCCAGGTACCTGCAATAAATATGTGTATGTATATATAGGTATTTATGTGTATATAAATTTATCTAACTGGTTCTGCTTCTTGAGTTGAAGCCCGAATTCCTAACCAAGCACTGACCCTAGTTGAAGAACACTGAATGGACTTTATATTTGCTGTGGGAGGTGTGATATTTTTGTGCTGAAAGAAGGAAGATGGCTGTATCCTACAAGGAAAAAAGAAGGGATGAGACTATGGGATTGTGGACGATAAAAAAGTATGTGAAATCAGTACAGCATACCTCATTTTATTGCACTTTGCAGATACTATGTTTTTTACAAACCCAAGGTTTGTGGCAACCCTGCACTGAGCAAGTCTATCAGCACCATTTTTCCAATAGCATTGCTCACTTCATGTCTGTGTCACATTTTGGCAATTCTCACAATATTTCAAACTTTCCTACTATTACTACATTTGTTATGGTGATCTGTGATCAGTGATCTTTGATATTGCTACTATGACTCGCTGAAGCTGAAGGCTCAGATGATGATTAGCATTTTTTAGCAATATTTTAAAATTAAGGTATGTATATATTTTTTAGACATAATGCTATTGCACACTTAACAGAATACAGCATAGTGTAAACATAACTTTCATATGCACTGGAAAACCAAAAAATTCATGTGACTTGTTTTACTGTGATATTTGCTTTATTACGGTGGTCTGGAACTGAACCCAAAATATCTCCAAGGTATACCTGCGTATAATATCCTCCTGTTCTCATTTTTCTACGTTGTTTGTCTCTCTTCTCTTGCAGCTCTGAAGGAAGATAATTTTGAATCTAGAATTCTATACAAAGCCAAACTTTTAATCAAGTTAAAGGGAAATATGAAATGATTTTCAGGCATGGAAGAACGTAGTTTTCCTCCCATGCACTCTTCCTGAGGAAATTTATTGAGAACATTCTATAAAAACAAAAGAAATCCAAGATAGAAGGTACATAAAATCCAAGAAATAGGGCAACTAAACCACAAGAGCAAATGGAAGAAATGTGAGGAAAGACAGCTGCGCAGTAAGCCTGAAAAATAACTAATCCAAAATGGATGAGGGAAGTCTAAAATTTTAAGAATACCTTTAGGAAGAAAGCGGACTTACTGCAACAAATAAGATGAAGGTGGTGAACAATCTTAGGGATAAATTAATTCTTATCCTCTTCTCATCAAGAAAAAAGAAAGATCTCTACAAATTCCAGGGGTGCAGAACGGGGAAAGATGTACAAGAAAGTCATGATGAAAACATATTACTTTGAATAATTAATTTTGTGTTAGAAAATGGTACATACAGGAGACAAATATTATGCTTTTCGGCTGCCTTAAACCTTTTGCACATCCCTTTTATGCCTGGAGAGTTTTTGTCTCTGAATCTGTATCCCCAAAGCAGAAATCCCCAACTCACTTCTCCAGCTTTCAGTCATGTACGTGTTGCAGGCTCTGCCATTCAGATACACCCATGAGACCTTGATTCAAAAGTAGATAATATGAGGAAGCAATCACCACTTTCTAACAAGGGATTGACAGAGATGTCTAATCTTCAGTGAGAGAAGAGGCAGAACTTTAAACATCAAGAGCCCAGAATACAGAGATGTACTCTGGTGACTGTGTTCTTAGGTGGTAGCAGTGGGGCTTCAATGGATTGCTTCCGTGAAATAATTTGTCAGTGTTGCTCCTTACAATGCCTCCAAACTTGACTGTCTAGTCCTGACATACAGTCTGATCTGAAAATGACTTTATTTTGTGTTTTAACTACCTATAACAGGTTGTGCCACTTGAAAATATACTTAAAGAAAATTCACTAATGTAGTAATTGTTACCAACAGTTTTAGCAGAAAGCAGAATTTGAAGGAAATGAGAATTAGCAAATGGTTATCTGGCCTTAGTGAAAATCTCACTAATATTTGGTCACGCAACTCTGCCAACCCATAATTGGCAGAGATAAAATAGTTAATTAAATTATCAAGTATAATTCCCCAGAATAAAGTATAGACTGAAGGCAAGACTTCTGAGATCTTGTAACTGCTGCCTATGTACAATAAAAAAGACATAGGCTCTTCCTCTGTATACTGGAGAGATTAAAGTAACAGACTGACAAATTTGGTGCTCTACATTACTCAAATCATGGATGAAGAACCAGGGACTTTCTATGACTTTACTAAAAAACTTTCTAATCTCTTGATTTCACAGTGCTGAAATAACTAAAAAAAAATCAATCATAAGTGTTTTTTTTGTAAATTGCTAAATTATATCAATTTAATTTGAAATATCATCTGGGCTCTTATGGGACAATCAGAACAATGGTTGGAAGAGAGTGGCACCCTGGGTATTAAAATGGAGACATGTAGTTGTATCAGATTACTCAGAGAACCCCAAACTTCAAGCTCCTTCTGCCATCCTGACAAAACAGCAATTCTTTTTCTGCCTGAGGAGGTTGTTCCTGCCTGACACAATTGTCCACTGCTTCTTTCCTTCTTTTTTCATTGTTCTTTCTGGAACCTTAGGTTATGGTTAACAAACCTACCTTGTCAGGAGCTCACTCTATCAATCAACCTTTTATGAAAGACTCTTAACTTTCATAAAATATGATATAGGCTCTGTTTCCGCATGTAATGAGTTTGGAAGTTGCCACTCCATTATAACAAGTAAAAAGCTGAACAAGCTGAAAATTCAACTCTTCTCAGAGCCATAAAAGAAGTGAGGTCACAAGGCAAACTGCTGCTCCCAAAACTAGAGAGACAAACAGGCAAATACAGAGACTCACAACTCACCTGAACAGAAACTCATGAGCTGAAACCTCTCTAGGAACCACATTCTGGTAGGAAAAAAGAACTGTGGTTGATGAATTGCTAGAGGCTCAGAGTGGACAAGTCTGCAAGTTAAAATCTCCAGGGGGCTCAGTACTGGGGGATGTCCACATTTTTGTGAGTTTTACCTCCAGGACCTTAACCAGGTTCTCACAGCAAATATCAAAGAAAAATCCCCTCATGCTTCTGGCAGAGGGGAAAAGAAACTGTTTTATAATATGCCAGAGCACTCTTGTTCTTAAGGCCTGACATCCAAAGAAACAAGGTAACCAGATCCTAACCCGCTGGGGTAATATCAGAGCCTAACTGGCCTGGGAGAAGGAAAATACTGAACTCCAGCCCCCCCTATAGTCATTCTCTCCTACCTATGGAGGAAGAAAAAAAAAGAGAAACACCTGTGAAATTCACAGTCCAGAGGCATAGGCTCACCAAAAGACTGAAACCAGCACAGGACTACAGAACACTTCCCCTCCCCTCACACCTCACCACTACATTTCTAAAGGCCAATTTACAGCAGTTTCTTTTATCCAGTATATCACGTCCAACAATTAAAAAAAAATATATATATAAGGTATACCAAAAGGCAAAAAACATCAGAACCAAGCAGCGATTTTGGAATTATCAGATCAGAAATATAAAATGACGATTAATATACTAAGAACTCTAATGAATTAAGTAGACAACATGCAAGAAAAGAACAGTTGGGTGATGTAAGCAGAGAGATGTAAATCCCAAGAAAGAACCAAAAAGAAATGCTAGACATTTAAAAAAAAGTGCCACGGAAATGAAGAATGTTTTTGATGGGTTTATTAGTAGACTAGGCACAGCAAAGGAAAGAATCTCTGAGCTTGAGTATATCTCAATACAAATCTCTAAACCTGAAGACAAAAGAGAACAAATGTTGAAAAAAACAGAACAGAATATCCAAGGAGTGTGGGACAACAAGAAAAGGTACAATATATGTGTAATGGGATTATGAAAAAGAGAAGAAAGGAACAGAAGAAATATTTGAAACAATAATGACTGATAATTTCCCTAAATTAATGTGAGACACCAAACCACAGATTCAGGAAGCTTGGAGAATACCAAGCAGAATAAATATCAAAAAAATTACACCTAGGCATACTGTTTTCAAACTACAGAAAATCAAAGATAAAGAAAAATTCTGAAAGAATCCAGAGGAAAAAACACTTTACCTATAGAGGAACAAAGAATTACGTCTGACCTCTCCTCAAAAACCACGCAAGCAGGGGCTTCCCTGGTGGCGCAGTGGTTGAGAATCTGCCTGCCAATGCAGGGGACACGGGTTCGAGCCCTGGTCTAGGAAGATCCCACATGCCGCGGAGCAACTGGGCCCGTGAGCCACAACTGCTGAGCCTGCGCGTCTGGAGCCTGTGCTCCGCAACAAGAGAGGCCGCGACAGTGAGAGGCCCGCACACCCCGATGAAGAGTGGCCCCCGCTTGCCGCAACTAGAGAAAGCCCTCGCACAGAAATGAAGACCCAACACAGCCAAAAATAAATAAATTAATTAATAAAAAAAAAAACACCACGCAAGCAAGCGAGTGCAGTGAAAAAGAAATCACTAACAAAATATTTTCTACCCTGCAAAATTATCCTTCAAAAGTGAAGGAGAAATAAAGACTTTCTCAGACAAAGAAAAATTGAGGGAATTTGTTGCCTGTAAACCCACCCTTCAAGAAACATGAAAAGAAAGTCTTTGGAGAGAAGGAAAATAATATATACCAGAAACTCAAATCTACATACCAAAAAGAAGAACATTGAAGAATAAATAAATTAAGGTAAAATAAAAACTTTTATTTCTTCTTATTCTTAAATGACCTAACAGATAACTTGTTCAAAATAATAATAGCTATAATGTATTCTACTATGTATACTTACGCATATATGTTTACTGCAAACTCTAGGGCAACCACTAAAAAAAGTGAAAATAGAAATGTAACTGATATGCTAAGAAATATAACTAATATGCAGCATCCCTAGCAAACTAATAGGAATGTAAAGAATTTGATTATTATATATTAAATAATAGATGCCCCATGTAGAATGCATAAAGGTTTTATATTCATCATACATAAATAATGTCTACACTTCAGTAAGCCAAAAGTAAATTAATCAATTAAAAATGGATAAACACTAAAGTAACAACTCTACCTCACTAGAAATAAGGAAAATATGTCTTCAAATGGCAATGTATTTCATCCTTCAGATTCATTAAAATTAAAACAGCTACTGGGATGGTATGTGAGAGTTAGGCATAGGAATTTAACAAAATTATTAATAGCAGTATACACTGGTGCAATCTTTTTTGGAGTTATGTATTAAAACAAACATGGGATTTATAAACTGTTTGGACACAAAAAGTCCAATTTTGGAATCTGCTTCACAAGAATATCTACAAATATCTATCTATATAAAATATCTTTTAAAATATCTACACATATGTATAAAGATAGTCATTACAGCATTGCTTAATAATATTAGTAAAAAATTATCAATACTAAAACTTAGATGTTAACCATTTTGGGGTAATGGTTAAATGAATTAAGTCATCTCCACATAAATTCATGTAGTAGTTCAATGAGATATACGGTCTGAAATAGATATACTGCCATGTCATACCCATAAGAGTAAAAAGAAATTTTAGAAGCATATATATCATGATTCCACTTAGATGGAAATTTATATTTCTCTCTATATAAGTTATATATTTGTATAAATGCATAGAAAAAGTCTGAAAGGTGTACATTAAACTTTTTAAAGTGGTTAAGGGTCCCTGGATGAGCTTTAAGAGGAATTTGGTAAAAGAAAGAGAATCCGCAATTTCACTCTAAATCCTGTGATTATATTATGCTCATATTATTACTGCATATTCACTTTTTAAAAATATATAAAAAATTCAGTTTTTGTACTATTTCACCCATGATTCCATCCCTGCACCCATAACAGTATATCACAAATAATAGATACCCATTATTTTGTATTCAATAAATGGAAGAAGGAAGCAGTTAAATGTAAATCCTGAGAGCAAATGATTTTAAATGAATGTCAAAAGCAAAATATGAAAAAAATAACAAAGAATAATATAAAGTTAGGAAAAGGCAAAACAGAATTAAACAAGATTGTATCCTAAAAATCTGTTATATTGGTGAGGGAGGAGAGATACACATTCAAAAAAAATCAGGCTGGAAATAAATCCTGTTTTTCTAGCCATATAACAGATGGGGGCCAAGCAGTATGTGAGAGATATAATTAAGTAAAATTTTTACAGTTTCATTTAAGAAAATTTTTGTTCTTTCCATGTAAGTAATTTGAATTTATTAAAATTCTCTGTTTTCTGGCCAATTGATTCGTATACAAAGACTCTTTCTCTAATGGTATGTTTTTCTTCAGATATGAAATATTTTGTTATGTAAATGCATGGAACAGAAAACAAACATGAATACAGAATCTAGATGTTGATAAAAAATAAAATCATCTTATCAAAGCAGTTCTAAAATGAAAACTGAACTCTAGCTTAAATTTCTACTTGCATTGTGGGTGGGTCAGAAGACAATGTACCTCTTAAATTAAATGAATACAGCATTTACTATTTGTAGACTTTTTGATGATGGTCATTCTGACTGGTGTGAGGTGATATCTCATTGTAGTTTTGATTTGCATTTCTCTAATAATTAGCTAGAGAGGGTGTGGAGAAAAAGGAACCCTCCTATACTGTTGGTGGGAATGTAAACTGGTAGAGCCACTATGGAGAACAGTATTGAGGTTCCCTAAAAACTAAAAATAGAGCTACCATGTGATCCTGCAATCCTGCTCCTGGGCATATATCAGGAGAAAACAATAATTTGAACAGATACATGCACCCCAATGTTCACTGCAGCACTATTTACAATAGCCAAGATATGAAAGCAACCTAAATGACCACTGACAGATGAATAAAGAAGATGTGGTATATTTATACAATGGAATATTACTCCACCATAAAAAAGAATGAAATAATGACATTTGCAGCAACATGGATGGACCTAGAGATTATCATACTAAGTGAAGTAAGCCAGAAAAAGAGAAATATATGGTATCACTTATATGTGGAATATTTAAAAAATGATACAAATGAACTTATATACAAAACAGAAATAGACCCACAGACATAGAAAACAAACTTACGGTTACCAAAGGGGGAAGGGGGGGGAGGGATAAATTAGGAGTTTGGGGTTAACATATACATACTACTATATATATACTATATATATAGATAACCAACAAGGGCCTAATGAATAGCATAGGTTATTTTGAAATAACCTATAAGGGAAAATAATCTGAAAAAAATATATATATATGTGTGTGTGTATGTATGTATAACTGAATCACTTTGCTGTACACTTGAAACTAACGCAACATTGTGAACAACTATACTTCAATAAAAAAAAAATTTAAAAACCTAAAAAACCCCCCAAAAACAAAAAAAAAATTAATGAATACAGTGAACTCTTTCTGTTCTCTACTTTTCTGATTCATATTAAAACAGACAGGTTAATCAAATCTTTGATTAGTCATATGTGGTATAAAAATCAAGCTAATATCCACAACATTTTAGTTAGTATTTAAAAAAATTTTTGTTATAAGATTTAATGTTCTTTTCTTTGAGAAACATCTGACATCCTAAAACTAATATTTGACTGTTCTTTTATGTATTGCTTTAAAAAGTATGTTAATAGAAACTTTAGTATGCAACCTAAATGATAACCTCACCAATCTTATCAACATTTTTACATGAATAAGAAAACAATAAATTATAAACATACCATTTAATGAGAACTTGTTATTACATCTACTAGATCTCTTATAAAAACTCCTGAAGCAGGGTAGGGAAAGACTCCTGAGAACAATGTGATCTAACTTTTTAGCTTAAAAATTTCTGGTCTGGAAAATGTTTTAACTAAATAAAATATATCTTGGGATTTCTAACCTTTAATTCTATATTCTTTCTCTCTTTTTCAGGGCAGTGTAAAGTGGAAAATTTCAAATCACCCTATATAGCCAAACAGCTGCTTCATCTTCAAGTAAGTTCAGCTTTCCTAAACTTATTTATAAGGTCAAGTGTCTTCACTTTACAGCACCCAGTCTTTTCCTAAACATCAAAGAGTATAAATACTCCTCATATTCATAGGACATATGGGAACAGTTGCTACATGATTAAATTCTTCCAATTTAGATCCATTTTAGAACACTTAAATGAATTTTACCACTGGTTTGATATGGTGTGATATTGTCTGCATCTTGAAATAAGTTTCTTTACTTCACATCTCCCAGGCAATACTTACACCTTATGTATGAAATTAATGGATTATTATTTTCCCATTGTCATATGTGACATAGAATCCAAATTCCTACAAGTCAACATCTTCCCAATAGTACAGGTTAATCTAATGTCACTCATGAAATATAACCTAACAATGCCATCCTCTATCATTTAGAGTTCACTGCAGGGAACAGATACCACTCAAGGTATTTAAGCAGGAAGGGGTTTAATGTAAAGAATTAAAATATCATTCAAAGAACTGAAGGAGTTGGCTCTAAGTTAGACCTCCAAGAATGACTCTGAAAATAATAAAAATAACAATTAAGAAAGCAATTCTATTTACAACAGCATCAGAAAGAATAAAAGACATAGGAATAAATTTAACAAAAGAAGTGTAGAATTTAAATTTGGCCAAGAAATCCTTGAACTGAACTGAATTTCCTGAAATCATCTAGAATGAGTTGCCTGCAGTAAGGCAGTCTAGAGCTTAAATATAAAATATGAAAATTCCATTTTTAGACATTTGATCTTGTCGGCCATTGGAACTGCGTAATTACATTAGTTTATATACTTTGAATTTCTGTAGACACAAAAAATGTGCCTTCATATTCAGAACACACTAACTTTATTGAATTCAATCCACTGACTTAAAAAAAAAAGTATTGCTGAAAAAACTAACATACAATGAATAATCAACTTGACTCAGTATTTTACTTCCAAATAAGTTGGGTATTTTTCCTGCAGGATATATGGCAAATACTTACAAAATATAGATGTTAGCAAGTTTTATTTTAAAAAATAGATTTTATTCATTGTTTCTAGCTCGTTTCTTTCTGCCCTTGTTTAATTGCTTTTAAGCCCACAGGATATTATAATACAGATGATAGTCCCATAAAAATGTTTTTGTTATGTAAATCATAGTATAAGTGCAATAAAAGATATTATATTAGATCCTAGCCCCAAATTCCTCTAACTGCATGAGTCAACTACACTGGCTTTTAGCACCTAACAATTTTGTACCACGTTCAAATCTTTCTCTCATATTATTCGGAAAATAAATTACAGGAAAAGCCACTAAAATAAAACCTATTCCCTTAACCTAATTATGAAAAGTGTCTTACCATGGTACACTTAGTTGTATCTAAAATGAACAAGAGACCATGGAGCACAGAAAAGGAAGGTAACAAGAAGCAGAGAAGAGCTATAATAGCTGGTATTACATTGTATCAAGGGAAATCATTAGAAAATGATTCATAAAGCTTTCAAAATAGACAAATGGTCCCATATATACCATTACCCATAAGGGCAACTATTTCCACTTCTGACAGCTTGGAGGTACAGGAAGGAGCTGAGAGGGGCCATTACCAATTATTTGTTTGATTCTGTTGTACCTGCATCACTAAACCAATAAAAGAGAAACCCAAGGTAGTTGCAGCTAGAAATCAATTTTTTTTGCTGCTTCGTTTTTTGGGGGTTTTTTTAGATTTATTTAATTAATTTGTTTACTTATTTTTTGGCTGTGTTGGGTCTTCGTTGCTGTGTGCGGGCTTTCTCTAGTTGCGGCGAGCGGGGCTGCTCTTGGTTGTGGTGCGAAGGCTTCTCATTGCAGTGGCTTCTCTTGTTGCGGAGCACAAGCTCTAGGCACGCAGGCTTCAGTAGTTGTGGAACGTGGGCTTCAGTAGTTGTGGCTCGCGGGCTCTAGAGCACAGGCTCAATAGTTGTGGTGTACGGGCTTAGTTGCTCCGCGGCATGCGGGATCTTCCCAGACAGGGCTTGAACGCGTGTCCCCTGCATTGGCAGGTGGATTCTTAACCACGGCACCACCAGGGAAGCCCTGTTGCTTCATTTTAAATGTGTCATTGACTAAGGTGTCAGTATTGAATTACATTGCAGCTAGATTTTTCATTGCATTTAGCAGATTCTTGAATTAAAATTCTGCTTCTAAAGGCTCTACAATTAGATAATTTAATTTACTTGTGTATTCTGAAATGTTAGGATTTGTTAGGAATCTGTCCCCCCATTCTGGGAATTTCTTCAGACCTCACATTTTGCAATTGGGGAAGTGACTTTTCTCTCCCATAATTTAGCTATTTGGTAGTAATGAAAGCTAAACAGAGAAGTAGAGCTTATAGGTGATTTATATCCAGGACATAATTATTTGTCCATGAGAGAATTATTTTCTATAATGCTTATTTAACATGTACCATACTCCCTTGTATGTTTAAATATTCTTTTGGTTATCATGTTATGTCTTTCCAAATCTGTGCTTAGGGACCATTGGTCCTACTTTCCTGTGTCCCACCAGAGCAACTAACATCACGCGTAGTCACAGACTACTGGGGCTGACAGGATCATCTCATTCAATGCCTTCACATCATAGATGGACAAACTGAGATCTAGAAGTTTGGATGACTTTCTCAACGTCACAGAGTTGACTAATTACAAATTTAGAGTGCAAACACAGATTTCTAGTATTCTCTCTACTGTGTTGCACAACCTCTGAAGCCAGGACATCATCCTCACAAATTCAGTGGCAATGGCCCTTGTGTAGAGGAGATTCTTCCTGATAGGGCACACAGTGATCATGATGATTCTGACATTGTGCTGCTGACTCCTTTCGTAAAGACACTGCTATTAACTCAATGCAAGAAGAGCTTGCAATTCAGCCTCATTTTTGGTAGGGGCAATAAATTATTGATAATCCAAACATATTCTTAACTTACTCCTAGGGTTTATGCTCAAGGACTTAAGTAGAAACTTGCCTACTTTAGCATTATTCTCTCAATGAAACTCTTTGCAAGAACCAACCACAAAAATATAGGAAGAGAAGTCAATCTCAGCAAGAGTTTTAGGACATGCACGGAAAGGTCTGTTTTGGCTGCAA
Source organism: Eschrichtius robustus (assembly GCF_028021215.1). NCBI lineage: Eukaryota > Metazoa > Chordata > Mammalia > Artiodactyla > Eschrichtiidae > Eschrichtius > Eschrichtius robustus. The sequence continues at coordinate 108,348,884 of NC_090825.1, read as the reverse complement.
TTTGCACACCTCTTACCAGCCAGTATACCAGCACTGAAAGAAAGCATGTATGTGTCGGTTCCATTAAGTTGATGAGGCAGAAATTCAAATAATATGAACATCCCCAGGACATATGCTGAATGATTGACAACAAATTCAATTTAATTTTTTTTAAGCCAAAAGAGAATTCTTATTTCATCTGAGGGTCAAGCATCGTTTATTCAAACAACTCTACAGAACTATAGCCATGAACACTGAACACCAGAGTTAAAGAGTTTAAAACTGCATATAGGAGACTGTCTACATGACAGCTGAGAAGTGTGCTGACCTGCTCCCCATTGAAACTGGTGAAAACTATACTTAAAAAAAACCCATATTTTAAAAAACCCAAACTCTGGAAATGGTCCTAAGGAGAAACAGTAAATGAAGAAACATCGATTAAGGGAAATTTTGAAAATTTGGTTTAAATAAAAGGACAAGAGTCTGTGGTATTTGAAGAAAGAGTATTCTCTCACTACCCCTCCCAAATCAGCAAGGTGGGGACTCCATTCCAAGCTGCTGCAGCCGAGAACACAGGGCTCTTTCTACCCTTAGCTCCCCTTCACAAAGCATTTTTCCCTTGGGGAAGAGTAGGATGTCAGCACTTCTCACCCCGCCCCCAGCTACCTGTTGCTGAGGCTAGATCCTGGATGAATGTAATTGAGGGGCTGCTGCTCAGCCCTCACTCATGGAATAGAGACTTTACTACATAGGACACCGTGAGCCTGAGAGGACAGGCTCTTATCATCTTTGCCCTGGTTCATGAGGCAATAGTTCCATGCCAGGTAAGGCAAGAACCTGAGGACTTCTGGCTCCCCTACCCCCACTCCTAGAGCATTCCAATCCTAGAGGGAGAAGGGTCACTGTAAAACAGCTCTTAATCTCTTCCCAGGGAACTGATTTCACTGGAGAAAGTCAAGCCTAAGGGCATTCCCAAAAACAGTGGAAGTTGCAGTGAAAGGCAATTTGGAGGAGATTTAAGACAAGCTTAACAGTAGGCTGGCTGGTTTATAAGAGAGAACAACTATAGACAACTAGATAAAAACAACTAGACAGAAGATCATCAAGGAAATAGAAGACTTCAGCAACTATAAGCCAGCTAGAACTAACAGATACCTATTGAATACTCCACGTAACAGCAAGAGAATATTTACAGACAGAACATTCTCCAGGATAATCTACATGCTAGGCCATAAATCAAGGCTCAATAAACTTAAAAGGCTAGAAATAATACAAAGTATGTTCTCCTACCACAATGGAATGGAATTAGAAATCAGTAGTAAGAGAAAATTTGGAAAACTCATAAATATGCTTAAATTAAACAATACACTCCTAAATAACCAATGAGTTAAAAAAGAACTCAAAAGGGAAGTCAGAAAATACATTCAGCTAAATGAAAACAAGACACAACATATAAAAACTTACGGATGTAGTGAACGCAGTGCTTAGAAAGAAATATAGAGCTATATACCTATGTTAAGAAAGATCCAAATCAGTAACCTAAACTTCCACATAAGACACTAAAAAACCGAAGAGACTAAAGTAAGCAGAAGGAAGGAAACAATAAAGATTAGAGGAGAAACTAATGAATAGAATCTGTATGTTAACATCGCCAAAGGAACAACAGCCTTCTTTCTCCAGGAATAATAGCACTATTGGAAGGCTGCTGCTAATGAATTCAGCAGCTTACTTTGCTTTTGTTACTTAGTATCCCACTGGACCACATGCTGTCATTCAGTTACACTTCAGAGAATTTCTTATCTGAATAAATGGCACCACCATCTACGTAGATGCGCAAGTTAGAGAATATCCCCAGCCCTGGTCAAAATTGCATGTACACTTGGATATTTAATAGGTATCTTAAGAAACATGGATGATCAAAAATTCTTTATTCTCCCTTCTATCCTTGGAAAACCTATTCCTCCCCAGGTCTAGTCCTCCCATCTAAGACTATGACTATCATCTACGCAGTTGTTCAACTAAAAACTTAAGAGAGGGATCTCTTTCTTGAATATCGACATCTAATCCAACAATAAATCCTTCCTTATTTACCTCAAAAATAACCTTGAGTATATTTATTTTCCCCATCTTCACCAGTGGCATACTAGTCTAAGTCACCACCATCATTTCTCATCTGCAAATGGATTCTGATCACCTTGCTTTTTAAAACAATTTTATGCCTTTTCATAGGAATTGAATAAAATTGAAACTGTTTAACTTGGCACACCAGGCCCTACACAATCTAGCCATGCCTGCCTCTCCAACTTGGTTCCTTCTACTACCCTCTTGCTCACCAGTTTCCAGACAAAGCAGCCTTTTTTTTACTTGAAGATATTAGGTTTGTTTGTTTGTTTGTTGCATTAGAGCATCTGCATTGGCTTTTCACTGTGGTCTGGAATATTCCAACTCTATTTCTTCTTGTGATTGGGTCATTTTTGTCATTAAGATGTCAACTTAACTCTTACCTACTCTTGGAGATGTTCACTAGACATTTCTAAGTAAAAAATTTCTTCAACCACTCTCTACCACATCACTGAATTTTATTTTCCTCAAAGTAAATAACAATTTTTATATATTTTTATTCATTTCTTATTTATTTATCTATTTGTTTGTCTCCTCCACTGAATTGTAAGCTTCACAAGAGAACAGATCTTGTCCATCGTGTTCAAAGGTATATCCTCAGCTACTAAAGGATGCTCAGCAGGTGGTAGTGACTCCATAAATATTCACTAAATGAATAGATTCCTGACATTTCCTTCTATTCCAAACGTGTATTCAACCTTTCACTAAGTCCTGTTGATATTAATTTATAAATATCTTTTGAATATATCTACTTCTCCATCTCCTGTATCACTTTGCCAGACTAAATTACCATTAATCTCTTAATTGAGATTAAAAGTATCTGAGTCTGAGATAGACTCCTATCTGAATTTCTGGTATCATCTTTTGTCCCTCTCTAATCTCTTTACCACCTTTCAGATAGGATAATCCTTTCAAAACTATAATCGGATCATGTCGCCCTCCTACTTGGTACTGTTCAGTGGCTTCCCACTGCTCTTAGACAAATATAAAAATTATTAGTAAGAGCTACAAGGCCATAGGTTGTCTTATTCCTGTATACTTCTCCAGTCTTATCTCACTATTTTTTTCCTTCATGTTCCAAGTTCTGGCCACGCTGGCTTTCATTTAATTACTTATCCTATTCTGCTTTTTGCATCACAGAATCTTAGCACATGCTGTTCCATCAGTCTGGAACATCCTTCCTACTCCTCTTTACGTACTTATGTTTCAGATCTCAATCAAGTGTGTTAAGTGCTTTAGGAAAGTCTTGTTTGATCCATAGTTAAGATGAGATGCTCAATGCTGGGTTATCAGCAGGAACTCTTTTAAAAAAAAGAAGAAAAGTAAAGAAATCAAAAAGAAAATCCAGGTGAGATGCCTGGGTTCATCCCAAGCTTCTTGGATCAGAATATCAAGGAGTGGGTTCCAGTCATTCATATTTTCTAAACAACCTCCCTTTTTGTTTCTTATCTTAGATTATGAAACTGACTCTACAGGATCTCTAGCTACTGCTTAAAATACTCCAAGGATTGAGACTAACCTGTTTCTCAAGGCTGAGCATCCCCCTTTAAATAGCTCCAATTGATCATTATTAGAAAGATCAACTTTAGTGACTGTGCAAAAATTAGTTTTCTCTCACCCTCTTCCCACTGATGCTCATTCTGTACCTCTAACATATGTAACAAATTAGAATTTAATGAAGTACAGGGCTGCTTTGTTTTACTGAAAAGTCATCTGACACTTTTGACTCATAATAAGCTTTCTTTTCAACTGGTATCTAAGCCTTCTCTCACTATTATTGATGCTAAGTAATGCCTCCCTGCCTAATAATGCACATGGACAGTTTTCTTTGTGTGTTTATTTCACTTGAGCATACCATTCTTCAATCTACCTATCATATTTGATTTCATTCTATTCAGCCTGTTCTAGAATGACAAAATCCCTGGGGTCCTGATTTGCTAACTTTGTTTTACTTCATCTAGTAATGAATAACTGTGACTTCAAAAAGTCATTAATGAAAATGTTGAATAAAAAAGGTCTAGATCACAGACCTTTATTATGCCACGGAAAACATTTCTTTACCCTAAATTCTTCCAATATCATCACCCAGTTACAAATTCATCTAATTACAATATAATCTGTCCCAATCTGTCCCATTTAATCATTTTAGACAATATTGAGAACTTTCCAAATTTTTTGATGAATACCCAGTGTCTTGGTCTGTTTGGGCAACTATAACAAGAATACCATAAACTGGGTAACTTATAAACAACAGAAATTTATTTCTCACAGTGGTGGAGGTTGGGAAGTCCAAGATCAGGGAGCTGGCCGATTTTGTGCCTGGGGAAAGCCCCCTTGAAGTTTGCAGACTGCCAACTTTTCCCTCTGTCCTCACATGGTGTAACAGGCAAGCGAGCTCATTTTATAAATGCATTCATTTCTTTCATGAGGGATCTGCCCTCATGACTTAATCACCTCTCAAAGGCCCCACCCCCTAATACTGCAACATTGGGCATTAGGATTTCAATGTAGGAATTCTGGGGGCACAAGAATATTCAGCCTATAGCATCCAGTATACTTTATCTAAAGTTTCTTTTAAAACAATGGCAGCAACAGCCATAAAAATAGCTTATATTTTTTTCAGCTGTTATTATGTATCAGGCAGCGTGCCAATAGCTTAAATCTATTAATTCATGTATAATAAGAGCTCAACAGAGGAAAGTGAACATTGCCATTTTTGTTTTCCTTACAATTATTTCTATTATTATTGTCCTTTGCATTTCTATAACCAATACCATAACCTTGTCAGAAATAAACTAGTTATTCTGACATAACGTATTTTAATGCGGTCATGCCGGCTTTAATGGTCACTGCTTCCTTTCCCAGTTGCTGACATATCAACCTTCTAATAATATATTTTAAATTTTTAAATATATTTTAAAGGCCAAGTTTTCTGGTTTGCAGAGTGTACATATCAGAACTGCTTTTTCTTTTGTTTCTGCATAGTATCTTAGAGTTACTCAGCATTACCAATAGGAGAAATGTACAATTCTTGGAATTCTGGGGTCAAATTATTAATCAAGGTCTATTTATTTGAAAGGCAGAAATGATTAATACTTCAATGTTATACAGACCACCAAAGTGCTGATTAATTTGTCTAAATAATTCATTTTTTATACTCTGAGGATGATTATGTCACTATATAGGCATATGTGAGAGCCACAGATTTTTAACCATTAAGTTAAAACTATCTTGATTATAGTACATGGCAACATTTAGACATACTATTAGTCTGTAAAGAGGTCTTGTGAAATGACTAACGTGCAATATTAGGGAGGAACCTCCATTCCTCTGGGTTTGTTTTTCCATGCAGAATGACAATGACCCCTGGAATACCCAGCCTTGTTTCCTCATCCCTTCTTTATTCCACCCCATATAGAAGGAGTGATGTGTCTATTGTTGATTGGCAAGGGTCTGACAGGCATTGATCCATGTGTTTTAATTAGCAAAGCTAATTAAACATCTGTAGGGCCTGGGGATTAATTTTCTTTTTTTCCATTCAGGGCAGTTATCCCAGGACAGTATATCTGCTTAGCCAACCCAAAGTTTCCCTTGGGTGAGTTTTGGCAAATCTTTTGGTCTGCAAATCAAAGCCATATTCTCCTATTAGCTTTATTAATATTAAAGCCAGTATTTGACCTCTATCACTCTCTCTTCCATGTCTTATTTCTCAGTTGGTTCTAAATTCAAGATGGAACCAAAAAAAAGGTGTGATTTATTGGTTTCCCCACACCTCAGCTCCTTTACTTCCTGCCTCTCCTCTTGTTCTGTTGATAAGATTTCCAAGCATCTGCCATCCTGCAGCCATGCACCAAGAGGAGCCTACTTCATGACATTACACTGTGAGCAACAGACACTGAATTTTCCAAATGGTTGTTCTGGGCTTCGTGAGAAGGGTCTACATATATACTAATATCTAATTCTTACACTGGTCATCCTTATAAATGAACATGTCAAGATAGGTTCACATAATTTATCATCTTCAAATCATAACAGAAGTAGCTCAAGGGTTACATACCAATAGACAGTCTCGTCTACAAATAGGAATTAAAAGTACTGTGTTTTCTCTCTCCCTCTCTCTCTTTCTCATACACACACGCAAACACACACACAAATGCCCACACAGAATAAACTGGAAAGGATTATTTTTCCTAGCTGGGAAAAAAAAAAACCCACAACTACTGACCCCTTGTAGTTACTAGTGAGGTAACTTCTGGGAACCTGATAATAATCTATTTCTTAATCTGGGTGGTAGTTATATTGGCACTGATTACAGTGAAGATTCACCAAGCTATACAACTTACGACATATTCATTCTTCAGTATATTTGTCATACAACAAAGAAGCTTACTTTAAAAAGCCATACAAGAACCAAAAAAATTAAACAATGAAAGCTCAACTAGTGTCTGAAATTTAAATTTTAAGATTAATTGCACATTGGAATATCCTGACTTGTAAAAAGAAAGGAGCTTCTATTTTTATTGGATATATTTATATTCTCCACTGGAATGGATGGTGGCAAATTATTTGATATTTTCTAAAAATATTTGTCAAAAACGGTAGGCTGCATGAAGACAGAAAGACTGTACCTGTGACAATACTTCTGTTAAAATATTTACATATTTCATTATGAAAAAATGGTAATTAACTATCTTCCATTTAATAGAATTTGCTGAGAGCTTATCAGGGATTGATTAGTTACAAAAATGCAACTTTAATAAGACTAGAGGAATTGTTATGAGAAAAGAGGAAAAAAATAAAGCCATCCAAAAAACGTATACATTCTTCAGAAGAACTCCACTGTCCTGATACTAGAGATATGGCTAAGAAAGGTCAAAACTGCAAACATGTACCAAAAAGAATTATTCTACCAATGTCATTTTTTTTTTTTTTTTTTTTTTTATTTTTGCTGTGTTGGGTCTTCGTTTCTGTGCGAGGGCTTTCTCCAGTTGCGGCAAGTGGGGGCCACTCTTCACCGCGGTGCGCGGGCCTCTCACCATCGCGGCCCCTCTGGCCGCAGAGCACAGGCTCCAGATGCGCAGGCTCAGCAGTTGTGGCTCATGGGCCCAGCCGCTCCGCGGCACGCAGGATCCTCCCAGACCAGGGCTCGAACCCATGTCCTCTGCATTGGCAGGCAGACTCTCAACCACTGCGCCACCTGGGAAGCCCCCAATGTCATTTTTTATGATCAGGTAATCAATAAAAAGAAGTTTTTGTTTTAACGTACATAGATATGTATTATCCTTACTTTTCAAAAGAATTTTTAAGAATAGTTTTGAATAGAAGTATTGATATATCATAGGTCCATCAGTACATTAAAAGCAATGTGTAAATACTCAAAAAATGTAACACTATCACCCATACGTACCCCAGGGAGCTGAAAGATCTCTGCTTTAACCTATTTCCATTCTTGTTCCAAAACACCTGATGTCTTGTCAAAGATGTTTATCAGTTACACCTCAAAGGAAACGTGACAGTCAACCAACCTGAACCAGTACCAGCCTAACTGCAAGAGCAGCACCTGAAAAGAGGAAACCTACAAGTACTCAAAAGTTGCCTTTGCTTCCTTATCGTGCTAAGATCTCCACCCAAAGGGGGGGGACTTATACCTTGCTAGGCACAATTAGTGTCCTGTGCAAGGGAGCCTGAGGGACTATATTTGATCCTGGAAATCTTTGCCCTTTTCCCCAGTTTCTGATGACACACCTGCCTCTTACCCCTTAAATATCCCCCACTTTCCTCTTTTTGAGGAGACGGTGTCCTTAGAGCATGAGCTCTCCCTTCTCCACTCTTTAATCAACAAATAAAGTTTTGCTCTGCTTTGCCAAACCTGGTCTCATTCAATTAGTGCAAGTGGTAATGGCCAAGGGAAGGACCCAGCTGGGGTCCACCCGATCCAAGAGGGTCAGTAACAATACTAGGCATGATAGTTAATTTTATGAGTCAATTTAGCTAGTCCATGGTACCTAGATATTTGACAATCCTGCGATCTACAGCAGTATGTGAGAGCAGAGTAATCTGTCAAGAGAGCTTCCCCAGGACTCAGATCCCCAGGGCTGGGCTCTGGTGGCTTGGTTGTTAACAGAAGGGAAACAGGATACATCAAACCATTATCACAATCTCTACTGACATCAAACCATTATCACAATCTCTACTGATAGAATCTTATATACTTCACTTAATCTTGTATTTCATACCTTTTAATTTATTAGTCTGTCATTTTAATTCTATATGGTTCAGATCTGTAGCCTCACTGACAGAATATGGAAATGAAAACCTTGTTCTTGTTTAATCATGCAGACATTTCTAAAAGCAAATTTCCAAAGCGTCATTCCTTTCCCAGTCTACCCTTTCACTCCCATGAGATTAAAACCATGCCCCATACTTGGTTAGCAACTCACTTTTTGAAGAGAAGCAGGAGGTTATACAGTAATGTGCTGTTTTTATGTTTTTAAGCAAAACAGACAATAGAACAAAAAATGTCCTTGTGGGAAAATAAGAATTTGTTCAGTTGCAAGTGATACAAACCCAATTTCAACTAGTTTAAGCAAAACAAAACAAACAAAAAAGGAACTAAAAGGCTCTATAAACTGGGAAAAGAAGAAGAGATGCTGTGCTACAGTAATGGCAGGCATCCACCACATTCCACTAATTGGCCTGCTTGTACGCACACACAAACCCCCATATACATACTTCTTTCCAGATACACAATTCATTTAAGTGTTTGTTCAGTATTATCTACACAATTATACAAGGAATGTAGAATGCATTCTCAGTGTTAAAAAGTGAAATATTACACATGAAGGTAAAAACCTACTTCAGCTACCACAGGTAGTCCCTGTTTTTATCCTAGATTATCAGATTAATGAGTATATTTCCAGGCTCTTTTTCTGCTTTAAATATACATACACATATACACTCAAGTATTTAGAGAAATATACAGTGTTGATGTATGAATGTGTATCTTTGTGTTTTTCACAGAAAAGTCATACTACACATATTCTAAAAATTGCTTCCATCCCTCTCCCTCTCGCCCACCACAGTAAGTCCCTTGGAGAGTTTTCCATGTCATTTTCAAACCTGATATATAGTATGTCATGATGTGTATATACCATGATTTATTGTAGTTTAATTATTTTTCCACTAATAGAAATACAGGCTGTTTCCAATTTTACAATAATAAACAATACTGCAATGAAAATCTTTGTTTATTCCTTATTTTTATTAAGTGCAGTATTAAAATTGTGTATATAACAAGAAACTGTATAAATAGTGTTTATATTTTCTTCCATGTTTTCCATTAGTATGTGACTTTCATTATTTGGTAAGTCCTTTACATATTTTAATATTAATCCAATGTCTGCTATATGATTACTGTTTTCCATCTGTCACTTGCTTTCTAATAATGCTTATGGCAAAGTTTATTGGTTGCAGAGGCTTTAAAAATTTTATATATTCAAATTTATCAATTTAGTTTTACAGCTTCTAATTTTGGTTTACAGAGAGCTTCCATAACCCACAGTCCCCAAATTATTCTAATTTATTTTCTCTAAAAACGTTAATTATTTTATTATGTTTTAGATCTTTAACCCAACTAGAATTTGTTATGATTGAAGTGAAGAAGATATGTAAGTAGTTTTGCCAGTAATTTGTCAATATTTCCAGCACTATCTTTAAGTAAAGTCTGCCAATTCAAAAAAAGTTATAATTATTGGGTACTAACTTTCCATATACACAGGTCATTTTATGCCCAAGTGATCAGTTAATTCTGTACCAATTAACCAGTGTTTTAATTATTTGATATTAGAGCAAATTCTCTCAAACTTTTGCTCTAAATTTTCTTGGTTGCTTTCTATATTTTCAACTGAGATAGAACAACAGGGACCAGATTTCCCCTCCCAGAAGGAACAACTAAAACACTGGACAAAATATATGAAACAATAGTTTTCAAGACATTGAACGTCAGGCAAAAAAGGAAAGTGATCACTGAGAGGAAACAAACAAACTTAGCCCAATTGCCACAGCTTTACGGTCTTGAATATTCCAGGCAACAGAGTAGGGAGGGGAAACCCAGGCAGAGCCTGGTAGACTTCCTGGCTTGAGATGATGGAACTGGAAATCCAAGAAAGCCAACTGAGTGGTTATAGTTAGCCCAAAAGCTGCTGTTACTATCCAACAAATCTCAAAAGTGGGAACTGTTCCCAAGTAACTTAATTGCATCTCAGAACAACGTAAGGCAAAATTCACAATGTCTGACATTCTATAAAAAAGGCAAGGAAAGCCCAGGAAAAGAGAATCCCGAATTAGGAGAAAAATTAACCAATGAAGAGCATACCAGAACTGGGACTTCTCTGGTGGTCCTGTGGTAAAGAATCCGCCTAACAATGCAGGGGACACGGGTTTGATCCCTGCTCAGAGAACTAAGATCCCACATGCAACTAAGCCCACGCGACACAACTACTGAGCTCGCGCGCCTCAACTAGAGCCCGCGTGCCGCAAACTACAGAGCCCACACGCTCTGGAACCCGCGTGCCACAACTACAGAGCCCACACACCCTGGAGTCTGCATGCCACAACTACAGAAGAGAAAAAACCCGCAGGCCACAACTAGAGAGAAGCCCGCGCACCCCAATGAAGAGCCCGTGCACCACGATGAAAGATCCCGCATGCCTCAACAAAGATCCTGCATGCTGCAACTAAGACCCGACGCAGCCAAAAATTAATAAAATAAAGAAATAAATAACAAATCTTTTAAAACAAAGAGAGCATACCAGAACTAACACAGATATTAATTATTAACAATGATATTAAATTGGTTATAACTATATTCCACATGGTTGATAAGTTAAAGAAAATACTGAGCATGTTGAATAGAGACATGGAAAATATAGAAAAGATCCAAAAAATCCATATCAAAATCCCACAGCTTAAAATTATTATGTCAGAAATGAAAAATCCTCTTGATGGAATTGACGGCTGATTGGATGTTGCAGCAGAAATAATTGATGTATTTGAAGACTTAGAAAGAGAGACTATGGAATATGAAAAAGCAGAAAGACTAAAATAATAATGAAGAGAGAATTAGTGAGGTAAGTAACAACTTCAAGCAACCTAATATATGTGCAATTAAAGTCCCATAGGAGAGAAACAGGGGGTACAGAAAAAACATATGAAGAATAATGGCTAAAATTTTACAAATTTGATGAAAACTATAGTGCACACTGTAAAGTTTCACAAAGTCAAAAGGCAAAAGAAACATATTTTTAAAACTGCACCAAAGTGTATCATTATCAAACTGGTCAAAACCAGTGATAAAGACAAAAATCTTGAAAGCAACCAAAGAGAAAAGACACATTACATATAAAGGAATAAAGATAAGGATGACAAAAGACTTCTTATCAGAAACAATATGAACCTGGTCATAGAGGAGCAACATCTGTAAAGTATTAAAAAAAAAAAAAAAAACAACTTAGAAATCTATACCTAGCAAGGGGCAGGGAGCGTCAGAAGGGAGAGATTACTACAGAAAGGAGGAAATTTTGGGGGATGATGAATATGTTCACTGTCTTGCTGTTGGTGATTTCACAGGTATATATCTATGTCAAAATGTATCAAACTATGCACATAAATATGTGCAGCTTATTGTATGTCAATGTATTTAAATGAAGCTATTAACTTTTTGATGGAGAAAAAATTGTTTTGGAATTCTTATACAGTACTATTTTCTTGAAAGTTTTAGAATCAGTTGGTCAAGTTTCATTTGTAACCCCTACTGAAATTTAAATTTGAATTCCACTGATATATGATATGAGAAAGAACTGATATATTTGTGACTTTGATTCTATGATCTTAATTTGTGTGTGTATTCTATTTGTTTCTGAAAATGTTGTTGAACTAAGACTGTGGCTTTTCAATTTTCTCTACTTCATCCTTGAACTGTATAGCCATTACTATAATTGCAAAAATGTCCCAATTAACTTCAATGTATAAATGAAAGTGCCATTATTCCTTCACCAGAGGGTAGTATCCAGTTTCTCTCTCCAATAAAATCTAGCTATTATCCAATAACAGATGTTCCTCTATACAATTCCAAATTCAGGATCTGTAGTTACACAGACTCAGAAATGGTTTCTCCGAATCATTTAAAGTACAGTTAATTTATCCAAAACACAATGGGAGGAAAGATTGAGTAGTTATCATTTAGAAATGGAGGAATAGGTACTGGTAGTAGTGATGACTGGTCCAGGACTTATATCATATCCAGATGGGCCAGAGAAGCAAAGTCTTCCCCCTCTGGATGTAGTGGATGTTTCTTGTTCTGCCTATCTGACTGCCCCTCGCTCTGCTCACAGTAAATATCTCTTCCTCACACTTGAAAGGTGTACTAGGAAGACTACCACTGCTGGTGACTATGCCAGTTCAGCAGTTCAGATGCTGTTGGTGTCAGTTTAACGGCCTAAAAATTAACAGCGGTATTGAGCCATCAGAGGGCCCTGGATGCCTAGCTCCGATTTCTCTGACAATTCCACTCTCCTAAAACTCTAATTGGCTATCAATTTTGCTCTTATAGATTTCGCTATGTAACAACCAAGACAAGAATTTTTACTTGTCAGTGCTTTGAATCCAGGCAGCATCTGAGTATTTTCTGTTCCTTAGCAATTGGCATGTGGGCGTTATCCTTGTCCCTAATTACCACCTTAAAAGGTAGTGTTGGCTACTACATAACAGCAATATAAAATTATTAACTGGGAGGTTGAAAGAGAGCTAATCTGCCCCAAGTGTCATCCTAGTGAAAAGCACATTTTAATGTAGAAAATTATTAATGTGTAGCACAGTCCAGGGGACTGCACAGCATCAGGTGGTTGTGAATAATAATGCTGCAATGAACATGGGAGCACAGGCATCTGTTTGATACCCTGTTTTCATTTCTTTTTGACACATACCCAGAAGTGGAATTGCTGTACCATATGGTAGTTCTACTTTTAGTTTTTGAGGACTCTACATACTCTTTTCCATGGTGGCTGCACCAATTTACATTCCCACCAAGAGTGCACAAGAGTTGGTTCCTTTTCCACCACATCCTCCCCGGCACTTCTTATTTCTTGTCTTTGTGGTGATGGCCATTCTGACAAGTATGAGGTGATATCTCATTGTGGATTTGATTTGCATTTCCTTGATGATTAGTAATGCTGAGCACATTTTCATGTACCTATTGGCCTACTGTACTTCTTCTTTGGAAATGTCTATTCAGTTCTTCTGCCCTTTTAAAATCAGATTGTTTGGGTTTTTTGTGTGTTCTTGTGTTAGTCTGTTTGCTATTGAGCTGTGTGACATAGTTGTAGACAGCCCCAGGCTTACCTGATCCCAGCTTCCTGATCTCAGAGTAAAGCGCACCTTTGTCATCCAGTATTTATATATTCACTCTCACATAAAAAATCACTTAGCCTTTTACTTTTTTTAAACATTCAGCCAATACACTGGCTTCCTGGCCAGTCCCAGATCATATTACCCTTGCCAGGTTTCCTGGATGATGACTGGCATCCTTGTCAGGGAGGGGCAATTTCAAAGGAAATGGTGTTAACTTACAAGAAGAAGGTGGAAATGATCTTTGGCAGATAAAACAGTAAATGTTCTTGATGGGAAAAAAAGGAAAAAGAAAAGCCCTGAAAGTGAGGGCATCAAGGACTGACATCACGTGATAAAGACCAGTTATTTCCTTTGAGCCTAAATTTCATTAGGTAAAACAGAGATGATTAATCTAAAATCTTAATTCCCTATCCTCTTACGTTTGAAGGAAATTCCAATGGGTAAAGTCAAGTATATACTTGCTTAGAAAATCAAGGATTCTCTGCTTTGCTCTTGTATTCCTGGATTGTGGAAAATTTGTGAATTAATAACAAAATATTAATAATAGTTAACATTTATATTGTGTTCATCACATGCCAGATTCTGTTCAAAGTTCTTTACATACATTGATTTATTAATCCTCACAACAACCATTATGATGCAACTATTATTCGCATTCCTATTTAAGAGGTTAATAAATGGCAGACCTGGAACTTAGACTCAGGCAACCTGTCTGCTGCTGAGTGTATATCCTCACCTCTCCACCTGCTGTCTTTCTTTTAGTACATAGTAGATTCTCAGTATGACTTTTCAGAATGGAATGTACACCAACGACTATGGGAATGATAAAAGAAGGGCCTTGTAATATTTTCTTAATCTTGAAACACTAGACAGTATAATATCTGTAAATTTGAGGAATTTTAATACCCTTAAAATTTTTTTCTACTAGCACATTTGGTTTCATAAAAGCTGTGTTTCTCATCTTCTAGGTATTCTTAAGATATTGCTTACTTCCCTTTGTAAATTTCACGTGCCATAGCTACTCTGACATAATGGATCTTTTCAAAGTACATAAACTGCCACTTAAGAGCTGCTTAAACACCGGAAGAAACTAAGTTCTATACCCATTCACTAGAGATGAGTTTTTGTGGAGGTAACAGTTTCTTTGCTGCTGTTTTACAGGAATGATAGTTTGGGTGCCCATCCTATGCCAGGCACTGAGGTAAATACTTTCTTACCTCTCATTTCCTTCAGTCAGACTCAGTTTTCCATAAGCAAAGACTGTTCCATGTGTCTGTCTAGTCATCAAAGGGATTCTCAGGCCTTCCTTCACCATCATCACAAACTTAATTCTTTTAATTGTACCCAAGTCATCTATGTGGGTCTCTGAAACAGGCAGAGCTATTTTCTGCTGAATTAAGCAAGGCTGTAAACTCAAATAGGATAGCTTACTATAAAGGCTTATTGGATTGCAAATCCATGTAAACAATTTACTTCAAAGGTCTCTGCCTGGATCAACATTTAAGGTTGAAATGTGCTTCAACAGTGCCTGAAAGCTTAAATAAAACTGTCATTTAGATATTCCATATTTTCACATAATAATCTGACAGATTTTGAGAGTCACCATTTGTTTTAATTTAATGTGTAAAGACAAAACCAGTAGGAATTCCCATTACTTAAAAGAACTAACACAGCCTGTGATAGAGCCCTTTATATTGTAGAACAAGTAGTTGAGCTGAAAGTTTCACAGAAGTTTCCTATGATTCTGGCATTTTTAAAAGGTGAGGGGAAATTTTGTTTTTGCCATGATGTCCACATTTTCACTGTGAAACAGTATTAAAGCAGAACACCTCTAAGAATGAATTTTTATCATTATTTTCTTTGTGCCTAGGGTGGGAATGTATTCCATCAAATGATTATCTAAATCAGAAAGAATGAATACAATAAGAGAGTAGATTTAGGCAATAAGATTATTAGAAAGTCACTCTCCCTTTCCCTCTAACCCAGGAAACCACAATTCACATGGGAAAAGAGTTAAAACAGAGGGTACTGAGTAAATTTACTCTAATTTTCTTTTGACTAACTTAATTCAAATATTGTCCTAAAGGGCATGCATGAACTTTTCATATTCTAAAGGACAGATACTAAAGACCTGTTTCTACAAATAAAAAGTTCAAATTTCATTACATGGTGTTTTGTATCCTTTGATATACATATTTTATTCTTTAAAATTACTTTCCAAATTAAACAAGATAAAAATACTTGAAGTAGCCGATTTCTCAATAAAATTTAGTGATGGTACCTATATTATAGGTTAAAATAAAATTATACATGCAAAATTATACAAGTCTCTTCATTTAAATACTTTCAGATAGGGGGAAATTTGTGTCTGAACTTTAGAGTATTACTGACCACAACAGAAGTTAAATTAATGACCCTTTGATCACTTGCATGCACCAACACCCATTCGCAAGAGTAATATACAGAGACTATAAATAAAGGTTTGGCTAACCCATAGGTTAGTCTTTGACCCTATCACTTAATAATTCCACAAAAGGAGTTTTTCTTACTTAAAACTGTACAATAAAACTTGCCATTTTGAGGACACATTTGAAAAATAATAATGGAAACAACCAAATAAAAGTACTTCATACTACTACTAAAACCAATATGAAGCCTGGAAAGAACATGTCAGAAAGACAAAGAATGCAGTTTTTCCCATATACTTCAACCCAAAATCTACACATGTGTGTTCATTATTGGTTGAATAATACATGCTAACATGCTGGCACTTTGTAGTGTTATGTTTATAACCACGTGATATTGACCCTATAGTTTCGTTCTTGTTTTGTTTTTTTTTTAATTTTTATTTATTTATTTATGGCTGTGTTGGGTCTTCGCTTCTGTGCGAGGGCTTTCTCTAGTTGTGGCAAGTGCGGGCCACTCTTCATCGCGGTGCGTGGGCCTCTCACTATCGTGGCCTCTCGTTGAGGAGCACAGGCTCCAGACGCGCAGGCTCAGTAATTGTGGCTCACGGGCCCAGCCGCTCTGCGGCATGTGGGATCTTCCCAGACCAGGGCTCGAACCCGTGTCCCCTGCATTGGCAGGCAGATTCTCAACCACTGTGCCACCAGGGAAGCCACCCTATAGTTTAAAATCCACAATGTTACCTAATTTGGAACCAACAAAACCATAGTTTGTCCTGATGGTGTCTGAAACACCATGCAAAGCTGAGAGCTATGTTGGTCATGACCTCGGCCCTAAAGAACTGTCATTTTGTCTTAACATATGAACTACAATACTTGTGCAAATACTCTCCTTAAAATCCATAACTATATTTTAAAATATTCATCCTATTTCCAAAACTGCATTCCTTAAATTTCCACGAAGAATTTGAATATCCAACCTCAGGACTGTGAAAATTGCACTTCTATAAATGGCAGGTGTGAATTTCTTATTCAATATGTGTGAAAAAAGAGAACTCAGGTTCAATTGCTTTGCCAAAGACCTGTTTTTCCTCATTCTGTTTTCTTACTAAAAAATGATCAGCCATTTGTATTTTAGAATTTTCTACGAGTTATTCTATTGATCAATTGTTACTTTTGATTACATTGAGAAGAATTTTCATAGTCCAAGTTTCATGAAATTTTACCCTCAAGCAGACTGGAATAACCAGGACACAAATTCTCAATATAAGTATGTTTCTAAAATTTCCTTTAAAAAACTGTTCATACAATTCTAATAACATATTTTCTTTAAATTTTGGACTTCTGTACAGAAGTTTGTACCTGAAACAAAAATGTAAAGAAACTTCTATTTTAATTGTTTACCACCCTTTTCTCCTAAATGTCATTCCAAACCAAACCTCCCAACCAAGCAAGCATTCTATACCATTGAGTGTTGTGTTTTTCTTGTTCAGTATGTGTTTATAAAACATGTATTCTTGTTGTAAGTCGATGTACTTTTAATTTACACAAAATATATTAGGCTATATAAATTATTCTGGTGTGTTTTCTAACTTTTCTCACATAAGCACATAGTTTTGGGGTTTTGTTTTTTTTGGTTTTTTTTTTTTTTTGGTTGAATTTTTTTATCATGGTAAAATTTGCATTCAGGGAAATGCACAGATCTTAAGTGTCCATTGATGAGTTTTGATAAAAGCATTCATTTCTATAATGATTATCCCAATGAGATACAGAATAATTACATACATTTTCCTTTTGACTCCTTTACTCAACACTCAACCATTATTTTGATTTCTATCAACACTTAAAAACAAATTTTTAAATCAGAAGATAACAAAAATTATTTATACAAGAATAAGTAAGGAATGAACAAATTGATGAAAGTTCACACAGTTTGTAAGATTTAATTCTGAAATTCTTGTAACTATACTTTGTGATATCTTGACTTGTTGGAAGAATCTTTTAACAGAACTTCTATTTTTAATTGGAAGAATTTACATGAGAAGGCCTATGCTTTGCATATGCATTTGGTGAAATATTCAGAAGGATTATAAATAGAATTTATGAGTTTGGGGTTGAAAAAAATTTTACCAAAGAAAGATGTTCTAAAGGAGGCAAAAAAGGCAGTACTGGGAAAAATACATAGGTTAAAACACATGTAAATTTTAATATGGAAATAATAACTGAGAATACCAGCCATTTAGAAAAAAAATACTGCTTGGATATTAACAGGTACCTCCCCATGTATACAGAGAATCTTTTCTCCATTAAAAATAGTATGGTATTCAAAGAAGAGCTGATTAAAAGTGTCAAATGTTTCAAAATTACTAACAATAAAATTAAACTTTTAAAAGTATTTGAATTATTTTGAAAAATAAAATAAGACCAGTTGAAAAAAAGTAATTGAATAAAAGTAAGTCCTTCAGAAAAATACCAGTGACAGTATTAGAGACTAATAAAGTTTTGAAACTGATTAAAGTAGGTGAATACGTACCAAGAATAAATATTTAAATTATGCTATTTTTAATGTTGGATAATCAATGATTTAAATTTTTTTTGCTTTAATGTACATAGATGCATGTTATTTTCATTTTAAGAAAATTATATTTAAAAATATTTGTTGCAAAAAAGTATTTTATACATCCACACATATAATAAAACTAATCTCTTACTCAATAAATAAATATTTAAAAATTAAAATACTCCCCTTCTCAAACAATTCCAAAAAACTGAAGAGAAAGGAACACTCCCAAATTCATTCTATGAGGCCACCATTACTCTGATACAAAAAACAAAGAAACTACAGAAAAAGAAAATTACTTGCCAATATCTCTATTGAATATCTATACCAAAATCCTCATCAAAATATTAGCAAACCAAATTCAACAATATAGAAAAAGGATCATACACCATGATCGAGTGAAATGCATTCCAGGGATGCAAGGATGGTTCAATATCTGCAAATCAACCAATGTGATACACCACACCAACAAAACGAAGGGTAAAAATCACATGATTATCTCAACAGACACAGAAAAAGTATTTGACAAAATTCAACATCCATTCCTGATAAAACTCTCATCAAAGTTGGTAGAAGGGCAACATATCTCAACATAATAAAGGCCATTTATGGCCACAGCTAATATCATAGTCGGTGATGAAAAGCTAAAAGATTTTCCTCTAAAATCAGGAACAAGACAAGGATGCACACTCTCACCACATCTGACATAATATTGGAAGTGTCAGCCACAGCAATCAGACAAGTAAAAGAAATAAAAGGCACCCAATTTGGTAAAAAGAAGTAAAACTGTCACTGTTTGTTGATGACATGATACGGTAAATAGAAAACACTAAAATCTCCACCAAAAAACTATTAGAATAAATAAATTCAGTAAAGCTTCAGGATACAAGATTAATATACAGAAATATGTTGCTTTTTTATATGCAAATAATGATCAGAAAGAGAAAGCAAGAAAACAATCCCAATTAAAATCACATCAAAAAGAATAAAATAATTAAGAATAGACTTAACCAAGGAAGTGAGGGACCTATACTCCAAAAACTATAAAACACTGATGAAGGAAATTGAAGATGACACAAAGAAATGAAAAGATATCCCACGTTCACGGACTGGAGGAATTTATAGCGCTGAAATCTCCATAATACCAAAAGAAATCTACAGATTTAATGCAATCTCTATCAAAATACCCATGACATTTTCACAGAACTAGAACAAATATTCCTAAAATTTATATGGAACGACAAAAGACCCAGAATAGCCAAAGAACAAAACTGGAGGTATCATGCTCCCTGACTTCAGACTATGCTACAAAACCACAATAATCGGAACAGTATGGTACTGACACAAAAACAGACATACAGATCAATGGAACAGGATAGCCCAGAAATAAACCCACACACCTATGGCTAATTAATCTATGATAAAGAGGCAAGAATATATAATGGAGAAAAGACAGTCACTTCAATAAATGTTGCTGTAAAAACTGAACAACTACATGTAAAAGAATATTAGAACATTTTCTTATACTATATAAAAAAACAAACTCAGAATGGATTAAAGACCTAAATGTAAGACCAGAAACCATAAAACTCCTAGAAGAAAACTTAGGCAGAGCACTCTTTGACATAAATCACAGCAATATTTTTTGGATCTGTCTCCTAAGGCAAAGAAAACACAAGCAAAATTAAACAAATGGGACCTAATTGAACTTAAAAGCTTTCTGCACAGCAAAGGAAGCCACTCGCATACAAAAAGACAATCTACTATATGGGAGAAAATATTTGCAAATGATGTGACCAATAAGAGGTTAACATCCAAAATATATCAACAGCTCATACAAATCAATATCAAAAAAAACAAACAACCTGGTAAAAAAATGGTCAGAAGACCTGAACAGACATTTCTCCAAAGAAGACATAGAGATGGCCAACAGACACATGAAAAGATGGTCAGCATCACTAATCATAAGAGAAATGCTAATCAAGACAACAAGGAGATATCACCTCACACCTGTCAGAATGGCTATTATCACAAAGTCTACAAATATCAAATATTGGTCAGGATGTGGAGAAAAGAGACCCCTAGTACACTGTTGGTGGGAATGTAAATTGGTGCAGCCACTATGGAAAATTTTATGTTCCTCAAAAAACTAAAAATAGAACTACCACATAATCCACCAATTCCACTCCTTCATTATCTGAAGAAAATGAAAACACTATTTTGAAAAGATACATGCATCCTAATGTTCATAGTAGCATTATTTATAATAGCCAAGATATGGAAGCCACCTAAGTGTCCATCAACAGATGAATGGATAAGAAGATGTGGTGTACAGATATACAATGGAATATTACTCAGCCATAAAAAGAATGAAATTTTGCCATTTGCAACAGCACAGATGGACATAGTGGGTATTATGCTTAGTGAAATAAGTCAGACAGAGAAAGGCAAGTACTACATATTATCGCTTGTAAGTGGAATCTAAAAAATAAAATGAATGAATATAACAAATCATAAACAGCCACATAGATATAGAGAACAAACTAGTGGTTACCACCAGGGAAAGGGAAATGGGGAGGGCAAGATAGGGGTAAAGAATTAAGAGGTACAAACCTCTAAGAATAAAATAAATAAGCTACAGGGCTATACTGTACAGCACAGAGGATACAGCCAATATTTTATAATAACTTTAAGTGGAATATAATCTATAAAAATGTTGAATCACTATGTTGTACTCCAGGAACTAATATAATATTGTAAATCAACTATATTTCAATAAATAAACTTTAATCAAATCAATCATTTTAGCACCCCTTTTTACTCTCTAAAGTGTCCTGATTTAGAAAATAAATTACATAGTCACTATTATAAACAATGTCCCTGAGACTTCTTATATATGACATTCACTCTCTAAGAAAGGAAAAGTATAATTCCTAACAATGGGTTATTCTTTTTGTTTCTTGTTTGGATATTTCTTCCTTGCTGGAATGATAGCTCCCGATGGAAGCACATTCTCTTTCTTTCTTTCTTTCTTTTTTTTTTTTTTTTTTAAAATGACTTTTTTTTTTTAATTAATAGCTACTTTATTTATTTATTTATTTTATTTATTTATGGCTGTGTTGGGTCTTCGTTTCGTGCGAGGGCTTTCTCTAGTTGTGGCAAGCGGGGGCCACTCTTCATCGCGGTGCGGGGGCCACTCTTGGGGCCACTCTTCATCGCGGTGCGCAGGCCTTTCACTATCACGGCCCCTCCCGTTGCGGAGCACACGCTCCAGACGCGCAGGCTCAGTAGTTGTGGCTCACGGGCCCAGTTGCTCTGCGGCATGTGGGATCTTCCCAGACCAGGGCTCGAACCCGTGTCCCCTGCATTGGCAGGCAGATTCTCAACCACTGCGCCACCAGGGAAGCCCCTCCTCTTTCTTTCTTGTTCACTGCTTTAGGGTGAGCATTTAGAATAGTGCCAAAATGTAGTAGAGGCTGACTAACAAAGTCTCACAAAACAATCTTTTGTTATGGGACAGATGCATTTTCTTCAATAACTAATGGCAATTTGTATTCCCACTACATTCATATGAAATTATTTACATGAAATTTATATGAAATTACTAATGAAATTATTTTTGTTTGGTCATGGCAGTAAAACGATTTTCACCATATACTGTTACAATACTTTAGAAAGCTACTTTTGTATGTATACCATAGAAGAAATATTTAAACTGGAGAATTTTAAAAATTCAGTATTAAAAGATTCTTTTTTAAAAAATACAGCCAGAATCTCCCCTGAACAATGGTGCTACAATTTTAAGTCTTCAGAATGTATTTTGTTATGGGATCAGTGCATTTTCATCATAACTAATAGGAACTTGCATTCCTACTACATCAATAATATTTTCTTCATGTCTCTACCTTGAACTAGAATTTATAGTGGTTTCCTAATTCTGGGTCAAATAAAATTTACTTATTTCAGAAAGTATTTAATTATAAATTTATTTTTATGAAAGGGACACATGTACTTATAAAAGGTGAGAATGAGAATGGAACTTCCTTTTCCAATAATCACAAGCAACGTAATTCAGACAAACAATCCCAGTGAGAACAGTTAGTAGCTGGACAAAATATTAAAAATATCTGCTTGAAGATACTGGAGAGCTAATAAGGCAGTACAGAATTATGAGGCCAAGATCCAGAAGGCAGAACCCCAATGAGGTAAGTCCAATATTTGGAGCATTTCTCCAAATGGTGTTTGTTGTATTGAAACGAGGAGGATGAGAAGCTAAAGAGTTGAATTGTGATTTTCATAAACTCATGCTAGTGGAAAAATATTAGAGTCAGAAGATACCAAAAGAAGGCACCTGGCATCTCTCCATTATCTCTGCTGGCATCCCAAAAGATAACATCTTAGGAACAAGAATAAGTGTGGAAACACACTGCCTCTCTAATTCTGACTTGCTGGTACCCTTAGCCATTTGACAGAAGCAAATAAATTCCTCTCTGAAGGAAGAACATCATTCAAGTCTTAAAATTATTTCTACACTTTCTTTTCAAATTTGATGTCTGACTACCATTCAACACTAAAGTGGCATATGACAAATAGAACAGCATAAATATAAACCAAGAGAAACAACACACAATAAAAGTGAACGATCAGGGAATACAAATAATGAAGGTACAAGACACATAATTAAAATAAATGTATCTACTATGTTTAAGGAGATGAAACGAAAACAAAATAAGATATGAGAGAAAACGGGAAAAAAATTCTAAATTCTAGAACTGCAAAACACAAACTCAAAAGTAAGAACCGTAAATATGGGTTTAACAGCATATTAGAAAAATAATTACTCACTGGAAGGTATGTAAGGAGAAATTTTCCAGAAGTAAGTATGGAGAGATATTTTTGAAAAGAAAAAGGAAAAAGAAATGAAAAATACAGAAGGAAGAGTAAAACAGCTACAGGACCTAAAGAAAAAGTACAATATATGTATATGTGTAACTGGAGTAGCAGAAGGAGAGGAGATAAAAGATGAGTAGGAAAAAGACTGGAAAAGAAATGGTGGAGAAATTAAAATGGATGAAAAAAATATCAAGCCACGGTTGCAGAGCAATATGTACTAAACAGGCTAAATCAAAAGAAAAACACACTGGACTTCCTTATCTAGACAGATTCACCAAATAGTGTGAAACAAGTTAAAAATCAGACACAATAAATGAAAGAATTGTTTTCAATATATTAAACATTAGGAAATGAAAGACAATGATTCCTGAGAGGCAGGAAATAAATGAGCTGAGACCCATGACTCACAGAGTTTACTTCCTGGAGAGGATTTTCCAGGCCATGCACAAGGACTGGGAATTTAGTTGGATCTTGGTTCGCCAAGGTGAGGAGACAGAGCTGTGTGAGTCCAGGGAGTCACAGACAACTGTACATGTAGGGTAGTATCCCAGAGATAAGAGGACTACAATAACAGAAACTCTGGAGACTTGCAGAGGTTCCCCCTCAAGTCTTGAGCTGAGGACTGATCAACACATTTGTGTGAAGAAACTATCTGAAGACAGAGAAAGAATCACCAGAAAAAAGAGTAGAGGGAATAAGCACTGGGTTTACTCCAGCCAAAGTGATAAACCTTAAATACAAAAATATGCAGCACTAAACAAGATAAAATTTACATCTAGAATCCAATGAGAAATTGCCAGAGAGGCAAAGAAGAAGGAAAATATGGCCCATGAAAAGGATAAAAACTAATCAAAAGAAAATGACAGAAGAATAATACAGATGATGGAACGAGTAAACAAGGACATTAAAATAGTTTTATAACTGTAATCCATACCTTCAAAAAACTAGGAAATACTGACGTTAAAAAGAGATAAGAAGGATATAGAAAAAAAGACGCAAATTGTTCTTTTAGGAAGAAAATAATGTGAAAAATAAATACACTGTGATTAATGGCAGATTGGACGCAAGCCAAAAAGATTAGTGAATTTGAAAACCAATCGAGGGGGATGGGGTCAAGATGGCAGACTACGAGGATGCAGAATTCACGTCTCCACACAACTAGGGCACCAACCAGGCACGAGTGGGGGACCACGGACACCTAAGGGGACGAGAGGAACCCTCAGTGACTGGGTAGGACATGGGTCATGAGGGGGAGTGAGGGGGGATGAGAAGTGGAGGTGGGATGGAACCGGCACCCCTGAGGGGTGGCTGGGAGGGGAAGGGATCCCACGCCCTAAGGGGGAAATTGGGGGACCATTGGGAGGGCAGAGGATCAAAAGGGAGTTTGGCCAGGCTTCCCCTGCCCACATGGGCCCCCAGGAGCCAGCTGGGATCCCAGGCCTGATCCTCTGCCCACCGAGGCCCCTTCTAGCTGCGCGGGTCCTGAAGGAGTGGGAGGGAAGGGAGAGCAAAAGTAAAGGCCAGACCTCCAGGACCAGCACCCCTGAGGGGTGGCTGGGGGAGGGAAGGAGTTCCTACACCCAGCAGGACACACCCACAGTTAGGGGTCCAGTGGGGACAGGGGAGACCCTGGGGGAGACCCTGGGAGGGGCACGGAGGAATGGAAGGGAACGCGGCCAGTGCTTTCCCTGTCCACTTAGGCACTGGGGAGCCTGTTGGGCTCACAGGCCTAATCCTCTGCCCTCGGAGCCTCTCTCCTACCATGCAGAGCCCAAGACCTGCCCCTGCACCCCCACCTAGGACCCTACCTCTACACTCAGAGACCCCCTCTGAGACCCCCTCCAACCGTGCTAGGCCTAAACCTGACCCACACACCCTCACCCAGGGCCTTACCTCCAAACTCCGGAACTCCACACTCCGGAGGCCCCCCTTGCCACGTGCTGCCTCTCCCCTTCTGCACAGGTCCTAAGCAGAGGCCCACTCCATGCTTGAACTTCACCCTGCCTAGGCCCCGCCCCCAGGGCTTTTCCAGCTGCGAGGGTCCTGAGCCTAGGCCCTGCCATATACTCAAACATCACCCCCCACCTAGGCCCTGCCCCACCCTAAACCTCGCCCCTGCCTAAGTTCCAACCCCCGCTTAAACTCCACCCCCCATAGCCAAGGCTTTTTCTTTATTCCTTTTTTCCTCTTAGATTGGGGTTCTGTTTTACCTTGTTGTTGATTCATTTATATTTTTATTTTTTCTAATAAATCTTTTATTATTCTAATTTTACTCTATTCTTTATACTTTATTATTGTTCTGCAACTTTTGGCTTGTTCCCTTTTCTTTTTTCTCTTTTTTCTGTTGATGTTTTGTTTTACCTTGTTGCAGTTGTTTCAATTATATTTTTACTTTTCCTAACATATTTTTTATCTTTCTAACTTTATTTTATTTTTTATTCTTTGTCATTGTACTGCTTTTTTTTTTTTTTTTTTTTTTGCCACACCACACAGCTTGCAGTGTCTTGGTTCCCAGGCCGGATGTTGGGCCCGAGCTCCTGTGGTGGGAGTGTGAAGTCCGAACCGCTGGACTAACAGACAACCTCAGACCACAGGGACTATTAATCAGAGTGAAGCCTCCCAGAGGTCCTTATCTCGGCACCAAGACATGGCTCTACCCAACAGCCTGCAAACTCCAGTGCTGGACACCTCAGGCCAAACAACCAGTAAGACAGCCCCACCCATCAAAAAAAGAAAATGAAACGACAAAAAAATATGTTACACACGAAGGAGCAAGGTAAAAACCTACAAGACCAAATAAATGAAGACGAAATAGGCAACCTCCCTGAAAAATAATTCAGAGTAATGATAGTAAAGATGATCCAAAATCTCGGAAACAGAACGGAGAAAATAAATGTTTAACAAGGATCTAGAAGAACTAAAGAGCAAACAAACAGTGATGAACAAGACAATAACTGAAATAAGAAATACTCTAGAAGGAATCAATAGCAGAATAACTGAGGCAGAAGGACGGATAAGTGAGCTGGAAGACAAAATGGAGGAAATAACTGCCAGGGAGCAGAATAAAGAAAAAAGAATGAAAAGAATTTAGGACCGTCTCAGAGACCTCTGGGACACATTCAACACACAAACATTAGAATTATAGGAGTCCCAGAAAAAGAAGAGAAAAAGAAAGGGTCTGAGAAAATATGTGAAAAGATTATAGTCGAAAACTTCCCTAACATGGGAAAGGGAATAGTCAATCAAGTCCAGGAAGTGCAGAGAGTCCCATACAGGATAAATCCAAGCAGAAACACGCCAAGACTCAAATTAATCAAACTATCAAAAATTAAATACAAAGAAAAATTAAAAGCAGCAAGGGAAAAGCATCTTTTCATGTGTTTGTTGGCCATCTGTATGTATTCTTCGGAGAAATGTCTATTTAGTCCTTCTGCCCATTTTTGGATTGGGTTGTTTGTTTCTTTGATATTGAGCTGCATGAGCTGCTTGTATATTTTGGAGATTAATCCTTTGTCAGTTGCTTCCTTTGCAAATATTTTCTCCCATTCTGAGGGTTGTCTTTTCATCCTGTTTATGGTTTCCTTTGTTGTGCAAAAGCTTTTAAGTTTAATTAAGTCCCATTTGTTTATTTTTGTTTTTATTTTCATTCCGCTAGGAGGTGGGTCAAAAGGGATCTGTGATTTATGTCAAAAAGTGTTCTATGTTTTCCTCTACGAGTTTTATAGTGTCGGGCCATAGATTTAGGTCTTTAATCCGTTCTGAATTTATTTTTGTGTATGGTGTTAGAGAGTGTTCTAATTTCATTCTTTTACATGTAGCTGTCCAGTTTTCCCAGCACCACTTATTGAAGAGACTGTCTTTTCTCCATTGTATATTCTTGCCTCCTTTGTCATAGATTAGGTGACCATAGGTGTGTGGGTTTATCTCTGGGTTTTCTATCCTGTTCCATTGATCTATATTCCTGTTTTTGTGCCAGCACCATACTGTCTTGATTACTGAAGCTTTGTAGTATAGCCTGAAGTCAGGAAGGCTGATACCACCAGTTCTGTTTTTCTTTCTCAAGATTGCTTTGGCTATTCGGGGTCTTTTGTGTTTACATACAGACTGTAAAATTTTTTGTTCTAGTTCTATGAAGGATGCCATTGGTAATTTGATAGGAATTGCATTGAATCTGTAGATTGCTTTGGGTAGTATTGTCATTTTCACAATATTGATTCTTCCAATCCAAGAACATGGTGTATCTCTCCATCTCTTTATGTTATCTTTGATTTCTTTCATCAGTGTTTTATAGTTTTCTGAGTTCAGGTATTTTGCCTCCTTAGGTAGGTTTATTCCTAGGTATTTTATTCTTTTTGTTGCAATAGTGAATGGGATTGTTTCCTTAACTTCCCTTCCAGATCTTTCGTTGTTAGTGCATAGGAATGCAAGAGATTTCTGTGCATTAATTTTGTATCCTGCAACCTTACCAAATTCACTGATTAGTTCTAGTAGTTTTCTGGTGGTATCTTTAGGACTTTCTATGTATAGTATCATGTTGTGGGCAAACAGTTTACTTCTTCATTTCCAATTTGTATTCCTTTTCTTTCTTTTTCTTCTCTCATTGCTGTGGCTAGGCTTCCAATACTATGTTAAATAATAGTGGTGAGAGTGGACATCCTTGTCTTGTTCCTGCTCTTAGAGGAAATGCTTTCAGTTTTTCATCATTGAGAATGATGTTTGCTGTGGGTTTGTCGTATATGGCTTTTATTATGCTGAGGTAGGTTCCCTCTCTGCCCACTTCCTGGAGAGTTTTTATCATAAATGGGTGTTGAATTTTGTCAAAAGCTTTTTCTGCATTTATTGAGATGATTATATGGTTTTCACTCTTTAATTTGTTAATATGGTGGGTCACATTGATTGTTTTGGGTATATTGAAGAATCCTTGTATCCCTGAGGTAAATCCCACTTGATCATGGTATATGATCCTTTTAATGTGTTGTTGGATTCTGTTTACTAGTATTTTGTTGAGGATTTTTGCATCTATGTTCATCAGTGATATTGGTCTACAATTTTCTTATTCTGTGATATCTTTGTCTGGTTTTGGTATCAGGGTAATGGTGGCCTCGTAGAACGAGTTTGTGAGTGTTCCTCCCTCTGCAATTTTTTGGAAGAGTTTGAGAAGGATAGGTGTTAACTCTTCTCTAAATGTTTGATAGAATTCGTCTGTGAAGCCATCTGGTCCTGGCCTTTTTTTGTTGGAAGATTTTAAATTACAGTTTCAATTTCATTATCGGTGACTGGTCTGTTTATATTTTCTAATTCTTCCTGGTTCAGTCTTGGAAGGTTGTACTTTTCCAAGAATTTGTCCATTTCTTCCAGGTTGTCCATTTTATTGGCATATATTTGCTTGTAGTAGTCTCTTATGATGTTTTGTATTTCTGCGGTGTCTGTTGTAATCTTTCATTTTTTATTTCTAATTTTATTGATTTGTGTCCTCTCCCTTTTTTTCTTGATGAGTCTGGCTAAAGGTTTATCAATTTTGTTTATCTTCTCAAATAACCAACTTTTAGTTTCACTGATCTTTCCTGTTGTTTTCTTTGTTTCTATTTCATTTATCTTTGATCTTTATGATTCCTTTCCTTCTACTAACCTTGGGTTTTGTTTGTTCTTCTTTCTCTGGTTGCTTTAGCTGTAAGGTTAGGTTGTTTATTTGAGATTTTTCTTTTTCCTTGAGGTAGGAGTGTATTGCTATAAACTTCCCTCTTAGAACTGCTTTTGCTGCATCCCATAGGTTTTAGGTTGCCGTGTTTTTGTTGTCATTTGTTTCTAGGTATTTTTTTAATTTCCTCTTTGATTTCTTCAGAGATCTCTTGGTTATTTAGTAGCATATTGTTTGGCCTCCATGTGTTTGTGTTTTTTACAGTTTTTTTTCCTGTATTTGACTTCTAATCTCATAGTCTTGTGGTCAGAAAAGATGCTTGATATGATTTCAGTTTTCTTAAATTTACCAAGGCTTGATTTGTGATCCATGATGTGATCTATCCTGGAGAATGTTCCATATGCACTTGAGAAGAAAGTGTATTCTGCTGTTTTCGAATGGAATGTCCTATAAATATCAATTAAGTCTATCTGGTCTATTGTGTCATTTAAGGCTTGTGTTTCCTTATCAATTTTCTGTCTGGATGATCTATCCATTGGTGTAAATAGAGTGTTAAAGTCCCCCATTATTATTGTGTTACTGTCAATTTCTCCTTTTATGGCTGTTAGCATTTCCCCTGTGTACTGAGGTGCTCCTATGTCGGGTGCATAGATATTTACAATTGGTATATCTTCTTCTTGGATTGATCCCTTGATCATTATGTAGTGTTCTTGTCTCTTGTAATAGTCTTTGTTTTAAAGTCTATCTTGTCTGATATGAGTATTGCTACTCCAGCTTTGTTTTGATTTCCATTTGCATGGAATATCTTTTTCCATCCCCTCACCTTCAGTCTGTAGGTGTCCCTAGGTCTGAAGTGGGTCTCTTGTAGACAGCATATATATGGGTCTTGTTTTTGTATCCATTCAGCTAGTCTGTGTCTTTTGGTTGGAGCATTTAATCCATTTACATTTAAGATGATTATCGATATGTATGTTCCTGTTACCATTTTCTTAATTGTTCTAGGTTTGTTTTTGTGGGAGTTTTTCTTCTTTTGTGTTTCCCACCTAGAGAAGCTCTTTTAGCATTTGTTGTAAAGCCGGCTTGGTAGTGCTGAATTCTCTTAGCTTTTGCTTGTCTGTGAAGGTTTTGATTTCTTCATCGAATCTGAATTAGATCCTTGCTGGATTGAATAATCTTCGTTGTAGGTTCTTCCCTTTCATCACTTTAAATATGTCCTGCCACCCCCTTCTGGTCTGCAGATTTTCTGCTGAAATATCAGCTGATAACCTTATGGGGATTCCCTTTTATGATATTTGTTGCTTTTCCCTTGCTGCTTTTAATATTTTTTCTTTGTATTTAATTGTTGTTAGTTTGATTAATATGTGTCTTGGCATGTTTCTCCTGTATGGGACTCTCTGTGCTTCCTGGACTTAGGTGACTATTTCCTTTGCCATGTTTGGGAAGTTTTCATGTATAATCTCTTCAAATGTTTTCTCAGGCCCTTTCCCTTTCTCTTCATCTTCTGGGACCACTATAATTCAAATGTTGTTGTGTTTAATGTTGTTCCAGACGTCTCTGAGATTGTCCTCATTTCTTTTCTTGTTTCTTTATTCTTCTCCACAGCAGTTATTTCTACCACTCTATCTTCCCGCTCACTTATCTGTTCTTCTGCCTCAGTTACTGTGTTATTGATTCCTTCTAGTGTATTCTTCATTTCAGTTATTGTGTTGTTCATCACTGATTGTTCTTTAGTTCTTCTAGGTCCTTGTTAACCATTTCTTGTATCATCTCAATCCGTGCCTCCACTCTATTTCCGAGGTCTTGGATCATTTTTGTTATCATTACTCTGAATTCTTTTTCAGGTAGACTGCCTGTTTCCTTTTCATTTATTTGCTCTTGTGGGGTTTTACCTTGCTCCTTTGTCTGCAACATACTTCTCCTTCTTCTCATTTTGTCTAACCTACTGTGTTTATGGTCTCCTTTCCACAGGCTGCAGGGTCGTAATTTCTCTTGCTTCTGTTGTCTGTCCCCTGGTGAATGAGGTTGGTCCAGGGGCTTGTGTAGCCTTCCTGGTGGGAAGGGCTGGTGCCTACCCTCTGGTGCATGGAGCTGAGTTCATGTGGCAGTGCCACATCAGGTGGTGTGTTTTGGGGTGTCTGTGAGCTTAGTATGATTTTAGACAGCCTGTCTGCTGTTGGGTAGGGCTGTGTTCTTGTCTTGCTGGTTGTTTGATGTGTGGTGTCCAGCACTGCAGCCTGCAGGCTGTTGGATGGAGCCGGGTCTTGGTGTTGATACAGATACCTCCAGGAGAGCGCATACCGATTAATATTCCCTGGGCCTGGGAATTCTCTGGAGGTCCACTGTACTGGACTTAGAGCTCCCATCCCCGAGGCCGAGGCCTGACCCCTGGCTGGGGAAGCAAGAGCCTGCAAACCCCACAGTGTGGCCAGAGAAAAAAGAAAGAAAAGAAAACAGACAAAACTCAAGACAAATAGCAAAAACAAAAACCAACAGCAGTAACAAAACAATACACACACACACACACACACACAGAGAAGGAAAACAAAATCAAAAACACAGGAACAAACGAAAGAATTCAAAAATGAGAACAGTCAATGAGGACTAACCTAACAAAAACAAAAAAATGGAAAATAAAACAAAAAGAGAAAGCAAGAAAACAAAAATAAAGCAAAGAAAACATAAACTAGACACATAAAAACAATAAAAATAAAATAAAATAAAATAAAAGCAACAAAAACAAGAAAAAACCCCACAAAACAACAGTAAAGTAAAAATAGAAAAATAAAAGAATATATATTTTAAAAATAATAAAAATGAAAGATAAATAATAAAAGCAAAAACACCAACAACTGAACAAAACGAAACAAAAAAAGAATAATAGCACAAAGAATATTTTCCTGGGGCCTCCTCCGTCAGTGTCCTTGTTCCCACAGTGAGCCAGAGCCAATCCCCACCTCCCCAGGAGGCCTTCCAATACCTCTAGGTAGTCTCTGGACCTGCTGTGGGCACTGTGGGGCCAGCTCAGACTCTGATCTGGCCTGACTCCCACGTGTACTTGTCCCCAAAGTCCACTGCTGCGAAGGCTAGACTGGTCTCAATTGTGGTAACTCTCATTGTCTCTTCAGATTTTCCATAGACACAGGATTTACCAAACCGATCTCAGGGATTTAATCTAAGGCTTGTGCAGTTGCACAAGCTGCACCAGATTTCTGTTCCTCTTCCTTAGTAGCACTGCCCCTGGGGCTTAACTTTGGTTTTGACCCCATCTCTGCATGTGTGCCACACTCAGGAGTCTGTTTCCCAACCAGGCCAGAAGGAGTGAAAGCAGCGGCTGATTGAGGCACACTTACTCAGGCCGGGAAGAGGTACGGCGGCCACGATTGGGGTGTGTGCGAGTTGCCTGCAGCAGTGGGGACCAACAGGCAATTGCAACAGACTGTGGTGTGCTTGCTCTGGTGGGGGCCCCTCCCAGTGCATGTGGAGGCAGGAGCTGGCGTATGGGAGTTGTGTCCCTGCCCCCCACGCACCTCTCAACAATGGCACCGCGCTTTCCAAGCAGACCACGCTTCCTCTAGGGCATTCCCGGCCGCACATCCCCTCACTCCTGTCCCCTCTGCTGTATCCGTGTAGCCAACAGCGCTCCTCCCTGGATCCGTTGTCCCAACCCCCACGCTTCAGCACTCAGCCCCTGCCAGCATAGGTGGACTCCCGTCCCAGACAGTGGTGCCCAGGGCTGATTCCCAAGGAGGCTTTGGGATGGATGGTGCTCAGGTCCCCAGAGCCCATGCAGGTGGAGGAGACCCTGCCCCAAGGGGCGGGCAGGCCCGCTCAGATGGGAGCCCCTCCCAGTGCCTGCAGAGGCAAAGAAGCTGGAGGGTGGGGAAAGGGGTTGTAATGGTGGCCCACCCTTTGTGCACCACTCAACAATGATGCCTTGCTTCTATGGTGTCCCAGGCTTTTTCTGTAAACTTTCCTGGTTGTGGAGCTCCTTATTCCTATCCCTTCAGGCTGTCTTTTCACAGCCAACAGCTGTCCCCTCCCTGGGTCCACCCTCCTACCCCCACAACAAGTGACTCACAACTCAGTCTGGAATGCACAGAGCTGCCGTGTATACTATGTGTGCAGTTCTTACTTTGTCCTGCCTTCCACAGACTGGCTTCTGCGTTCTCCTTTGATCCCCCGAAGGTCCTTTTCTATCCCAGCTGATTTCCCCACCATGAGGGAGTTTTTCTGAGTGTGGGGACCTCCCTTCACCTTCAGCTTACCGCCAGGGTTGCTGGTCCCTTTTTTGATTCCTCTTTTCTTTTCTTCTTCTTTCTTTCGTCCTACCCAGTTGTAAGGGGATTTTTCTTGTCATTTTGGATGTCTGAAGTCTTCCGCTAATGTTCAGTAGGCGTTCTATGAGAACTGTTCCATTTGTAGATGTATTCTTGATATACTTGTGAGAAGCGACGAATTCCGCATCCTCCTATTCCACCATCTTGACTCCTCCACAGCAAATATTTTTTAAAACTAAGGAAAACTAAGACATTTTCAACATACAAAATCCGAAAGAAATATTACCAGAAGACCTGCACTTCACGAAATGTTTAAAGATGCCCTTTATGCAGACGGAAAATGATATTAGATGGAAATATGAATCTACACAGAGTAAGAATGAACACTGGAAATGGTAACTCCAAGGATATAAGTATAATTTATTTTTCTTATTATTTAAATATTTTTGAAAGATAATGGAGAATTTAAGGCAAAAGGAATAACAGGGGCTTCCCTGGTGGCGCAGTGGTTGAGAATCCCCCTGCCAATGCAGGGGACACGGGTTCGAGCCCTGGTCTGGGAGGATCCCACATGCCGCGGAGCAACTGGGCCCGTGAGCCACAACTGCTGAGCCTGCGCGTCTGGAGCCTGTGCTCCGCAATGGGAGAGGCCGCGATAGTGAGAGGCCCGCGCACTGCGATGAAGAGTGGCCCCCGCTTGCCGCAACTAGAGAAAGCCCTAGCACAGAAACGAAGACCCAAGACAGCCAAAAATAAATAAATAAATTAAGAATGCAAATGACCCAAGGATCAGGTGTTTCAATTTAAAAAAAAAAAAAAAAGGAATAACAATGCACTGTGAGGTTTACAATACATGAAGAAATAAAATATATGGCAATAACAGTACAAAAGTTAGGCAAGGAGAAATGAATATATCTAGTTACAAGGTCCTTATGTTATATGTGAAGTGGCATAATACCACATGAAGGTTGATTGTGATAAATTAACTAGGTATATCATATAATGCCAAAAGAACCACTAGCATAATCCCAAAAAGTTATAGCTAGTAAGATAACAAAAGAGATTAAAATGGAATAATAAAAAAATAATTAATTCAAAAGAAGGCAGAGAAGAACAAAAAGAAATAAGAACAGAAGGAAAATAGGAAATTTATAGCATGATGATAGATTTAAACCAAAACATCAATAATCACATTAAATGAGAATTGCCTAATCACTCCAATTACAAAGCAAGGGCTGTCAGTTTGGATAGAAAGGTGACACTCAACTATATGCTGCCCAAGAAATACTCTTTAAATATAAAACTACAAAGAAGTTAAAAGAAAATGGATGGAAAAAGATATGTAATGCTAAGTTGACAGTAATCAAAGTAGACTAGAAAGGCTATTTTACCATCAAAGTCGATTTCAGAGCAAAATATTACGTGGGAAAAAGGTCATTTCATAATGATGAATTTTCAATTTCCCTATCAATTCCAAACCATCTTTTTACTATTTTCCAAAAGTCCCTCAAAGGGCAACTATTCCTGTTTTCTTTTCTTTTTTTTGGTCATGGATTTCCACCACCCGTTCTTTTTTAGTAGCTTTTTGTTATTTCAAAAGGAATTTAGAGATAGGGAGAAATGGTAATATCATATTTTCAATGTGCCATCTTGATCAGATAATCATTAAATACAATCCGAGTAATTTCTGTCATACATTTAAAGGAAATGAGCCACTGGTCATGGGTTTGGGAGAAGACCATCATATACTTATTTGCCGGAAGAACATTTGATGAAATTTAGTTTAATTTCTGATGCTCTATGGGAAGTAAAATTGAAGCTATGCAAATGAAAGGGCCTATAAATTATAGTACCAAGTTTCCAACTTAGACTAAAACTAAGTGAGATAGCTATTGCCCTACATTTATGCTGAACTCTTAAAGAATAGAAGCCATGACTTATTCATTTCTCTAGTCCTAATGCATGCACAGTGCCAGGATCTTTCTACATATTCAGGGAATGTTTGTAGAATGACTGAAAATAAAGGTTAACATTTCTAATATTTGTAATGAATTTTAAGCAGCTGGATACAATTTTATTTACGTTTTTGGCATTGACTCGACATTTTTATCTGTTTGGAGGTCCTACCAATGAATCCATACTTTCAAAATGTCCAAGTATAGTTCTACAGAACTTATAATTTTTTAAGACACATTCATTTACCTTGTACTTCCCTGATAATTGTAAATGTCTGTTACAAGAAATGAATGAACATGGACACCAGGAAAATACTGTTCCTGCTAGAAGTACAAACCTGTCATCATGTACCAATTTTTTAAAACAAATAAAAGCATGATTTTTATTGGGTAAATATATAAGGATCCAAAAAAATTTGAAAAACACTGCTATGCTGACTAATGGTCAGAATGTTTTTGTAGAAATTCCCTAAACAAGTTTGTGAGAAAGCGTTACCCTTTTTGTCCTTTTTTTTGGCTTATGTTTGATTTCAGTTATTTTAATCAGTGTTTTTTCCAAGCCTAATGATGTTGTTTGCTAGTCTTCCCATGTTACATCAAATGAATTTGAAAACCCTCTGAGACATCTAAATAGCAAACGCAGTAAATATTCATCATGTGGAATTAATAATGGCATCTTGAAATGTTCAATTTTTTTAATGTTCTCTCTTTACCACAAAGAACCATCACCCAATATGGTATTAAAAACAAAGGAGGGCCATGGCTAGATTTTATATCACATTGACAGGAGAAAAAGCAGAACTGTGAGATCACCCTGGTGACGAGCTCTGAACAGCCCACTTCCAAAACTTAAAGTCTTATCAAGTATGTTGGGAAAATCAGAATCTGGATTTATGTTTACTCAGACAATACTTCTAATAAGAAATGAACTAAATAATTATGAATTGGCTGAATAAATGAATATCCATTCATTGCTAATTTCTGATACAGTAGAAATGCAAACAATAGCTTTCTATTGATCCCAAGACTTTATCAGACTTACAAAGTAAAAATTAGAACTTTCCAGTCAGATGTTAAATTATATAGAGCATATGAAGGAGCTTTGCAAAATGTCATTTGACTTCTGGTTTATGGAAAAAGCTTTATCTTGAGTCACATTCAATTCGCCTACCTTATTTATTTGTTATTATCAAGTATAACAGAAAAAAAGAAAGGAAAAGGGGCAAAGATTAACAAAATCAAGTAACGGAAGACTTGAGGTCACTGCGATTTTTTTAAATGTGCTTTACTGGTTGGGTGGTACTTATTTTTGGACTATTATTTTTGCCTTTCCTGTTAAAATAAACTTTAAATGCTAGAAAAATAACTAGATCTGCCAATTGTTGTGGTTACTTTTATTCCTGCCACTCTTCTCATTAACTTTCACTTGGAAAAAGAATACTCCAAGAATTGGTGACAGTAATTTTAGTTTCATTCCATGTGTTAAATTTATTTAACTGAACTGTTTGGAAATTTCAAAATTTTAGGCTAGCTTGATACCAAAATTAATATATTTAGATTTTGTCTCTAGTAACCACTAGAAGATTTTTTGAATGTATAATTTCCAAACAACTAGAATAAAGAGAAAAGAACAAAGAAGACTCAATGAGTTAGTGAAAGGGAGGAAAGATAAAAAATAAAACAAACCAAGAAAAACCCCAAAACTCCAAAACAAAACAAAACCAAATAGGTCTTGACAAATCCAGAGTGTCTGTTAGTTAGAGTAACTTTACAGACTATGTGGGACACAACTCACGTATTATCTCCTTTATAGCCTTTTCTTAGAACTCTGTTAAATATGGAGGTTAAAGCATCCACTGGTTCCATTTTCCTGGCAGACAGAAGAGTTTCCATTTTGTCAAACATTTGGAAATCAAATGTTGGTATTTTTCATACAATTATTGTCAAGAAACATTTCCTTAGGGATATCAAACTAGCTGCCAGTGGAAGGGACTAAAAAAACATGTTTGTCCATTTGTTCTGCCTCAAGAGACTGTTTCCCTTTGCCACCTCTGTACCAACCAGTGATGAAAACACATTTGAACATATTAAAACTAACTATCTCAGCAACAGACACCCACTGCCTTTCAGAACAGGCCAAAGAAGTGTCACTGATACAACTTAAATTTAGATGCAATTAGACTTTGATGCCTGCTTTATTTGCCAAAATTTGAGCTGTTTGCTGCTATTTGTTGAAGATCCTTCTATGTCACCAGAATGTTTATTTCAAAAGCACCATAAACATTGTTCTTGCAAGAACACATGACTTTTCAGAGACTCTTCACAAGCAGAGAGATGCTTCTTTTCCCCTTGTCTCCTAATGTGTGTATGAGTGAATATACATATATAACGGGGCCAAACTAAAGTTTGCAAACATGGCTATTGAGAAATTAAAATTTTAAAATGAAATTTAAGTAGGAGTATTATTTCTACTAGTAATTGTAGGTGGATGTTTTCCAAAGAGGGTTGAATGAAACAACACCAAGCTAAAGTGAGATGAAGATCAAAACAGATAGTTTCCCTTTTTTTTTTTTTTCTGTCTTGATGAAAGAAAACAGGAAGATCTGACTACATACATCAGAATGTATGGAAGTTCTAGTTCATGCTAATGAAGAAGAATTTATCTGGATGGACTTTCTAGGCCTCTGGCAGAACTGAAAGCTCAATAAACTCCAAGTATTGTTATAATCTACGGGCAACTGGAAAAGAGTCTGGAAGTCAAGATTAGTCAAATTAGATAAATTCAGGTTTCCCAGGGAAAAGTCTCAGAATACAAGTGACTAGGAAGTATAAAGGTGAAAGTAAAGAGTGCTCCTCCATAGAAAAAACACAGAACAGACTACTGATGAATAATCAAATTTAACAAGATAAGAAATATATAAGGACAGAAAATGTCCCTGGTGATCTAATCATGAAATTAATCATTGATGCTTTTTTATTGTACAAATGAACAAGAATAAAAAGTCATAATATTAAATGGTACATCACTATAAGTACTTTCACTCACTAGTGATTATAGTACACATCTTACAGTGGTGTCAAGAACAAGGGTATCAAGAAAATTTGCAGTATTTACCACAGTGAATTCACCTGGTATACCTATATATCATTAGTTATCTTTGTGAAAAGAGAAAAAATCTAAAGAATAAGGGAATGACCAAATTATCCTTGTGGATATCCTCAAAGAAATATTGTGTAGGAATTAAAGATGCTTATTAAACATAGAGTAACGTGAAAATTTTACGGTGTTCTAATGATAAACCAAGAAAATTTAGCACAACAAAATTTACATGTAAAGTTTTATCAAAACTATGTAAACTACAATCTATGCATAGAAACACATCAAAACGGTTACTGAAGTTTTCTTCAGGAGCTGTTATCATCAATGATACATATTTCTCTTCTTTTTACCTTCCTGTGTCTTGTAAATTATAAATCTTACAGCACACTTTATTTTTATAAAATGTAAAGTTTTCTTTAGGCTCACTTAGGCTCTGTAGAAGTGTCCATTTAATTCCCTTTCCAGATCCTATCTAACATTACTACATTTACTTAACTCTTGAGACAAAATTGTTTTATAGTCCCCTCAGCTTCTATCTCACTTGCTTCCTCTTTAGCCTGGATTTAAATGAATTAAACACAGTCAGTTGATCAACTGTGAACAACAAATAATCATTTTGCTATTTTCCCACTTCACAGATCAGATCGTTTTCTTTAATTAACTGAACTATTTGACATTGTATTGTTTCCCCCAATTGCTGCACTCCATCTTTTTTATGTACTCTTAAACCAAGATACAATTAAGCATACTACCAACAAATATGAGAGAAGCAAAAGTGTTATGCATGTGTCAGCTTACGAAAAACTCCACAACACTCAAATGTAGCTGTTTAGGCTATCAACAACAGAAACCATACCAAAACAATCTATCTCTGGAAATTAGTTTGCTCCCTTCTTTCTAAATTTCCTCAAGTATTCCATCTCACTTTAAAGGCTTTGTTAACTCTCCTCAGTTTTTACATAATTACTTTGAGAGTCTTTCCTCGGGTAAGTATCAAAGGTAATCACAATACAATGATATCATCTATTTCCACTGTCTTTTATGCATACAGATAGCAAGGTGTCTAGTATAGTTAACACAGCTGGAGTATACAGGTCTACTGAATTCCTTACATTTTGTACTGAGAGTCACAGATTTTATTTTCCTTAATTATGCTAATTAAGATGTATAAAGGCCAAAGTTCTAGTACATCCCTAAATCCTAATGATTTAAAAAGTGTGTCTAAATTTTCTTAGTCCTTCTATGCTTAGTTCAAATAAAAGTTCAGAAAACAAATTATTGCCTCTTATTGGTCTATTATGACAGGTGAAAATATTTCAATGCTCATTAAAATTTATTTTTAAAATGAGGAAATTTTCTTTTCACACAAGTTCTATTCATACATCATTAAAGACCAAAACCAAAATAGTCCAACAGAAGAATGAAAAGAAAAAATTGTGACTGATTGGTGTAACTGCTCCTATTTGCTAAATCCTAGTTTTTACTTGACAATCCTAGTTTTGTTTGTACAGTTGGTATTTCAATGTATAAAAGTCTGAAGTCAACATGGAAGTCAAAAATTATAAAGTCAAATGGAAACCAAAAGTGCAAAACATATAATTTGTGTCATATGCCATAACACATTTTCTCATGGTTAGGATTTTGTATTGATGGCCTCTGATCTCTAGTTCAGCCATCCACAATTTTTGAGCAAATTATGAGATGAGAAGGGAAGAGGAAAGGTACTGCCCTCACTAAGAGCCTATGAATAGAACCAAAGGACCTATATCTGTTCTGTATACACTGTGAAGGTAGTGTGGCTCATAGTTTTATTGATTACACTTTTATACAAAATACTGTCCATTCCCTGTTTTGTTTCTTTCTGTCACTTTCTTGTCGTAGTTGTCTTCCAAGAATGAAGAAACAGACAGTGGGGTAAAAAATATAGTAAGAGCTTTGGACGTGGAGCTCTACTTAGTTCTTAGGTAACCTAGACCAGTTGTTATTTTTCCGAACCTCAGAGTCTTCATCTAATAAAAGGGGTGATGTTATCTATGTGCTTCTCAGTAATTTTGAGTCTCAATAAAATGTTAGTACAGTTATACTGAAAAAGTATAGTAATATCAATTATTTTATTATATCTTCTTTGCTTACAGTATTCAGCTTCAGCATGTAGAAGCTTATTAATAATTACTTCAATATTTTAACAATGCCTCTATATAGAGTGGTTATATAAATTTTTGCCCAAAATATATAATTACTCCAGACAGAGGGTATATGGTTAACCAACTTACAACTACCGAGCTGGATGAGTTTTCAGCATATCATTAGACACAAATGAATTCCAGCAAGCAATTTAACACCTTAAAATGGCCTACTTGCCAAATGCCATGCTATGTAAAAGAACTGAAATGGAAGATTACTGTCATTATTTGAACAATTCAAACCAAAACACCACTTTTGTCTCTT
Organism: Eschrichtius robustus; assembly: GCF_028021215.1. NCBI lineage: Eukaryota > Metazoa > Chordata > Mammalia > Artiodactyla > Eschrichtiidae > Eschrichtius > Eschrichtius robustus. Next base: position 108,308,102 of record NC_090825.1, on the reverse strand, counting down.
TCACAAGTAAATGGCTTTTGAACTCAATTTCACCTTTAAAAAAAAAAAGGAAACTTGGTCTGTTTTTCACTAATTTCATTTCCTAGAAACTCTGCTTAATGCTATGCATAAATTCTCTATCATAGTAACAACCCTATGTAGTAGGTGTTATCATCTCCATTTTTCAGATAGAGAAACTGAGTTCCCAGAGGTTACAGAGGATTTCCCTGAAACACAAATAGGCTACATTCTCAAAACTATGTACTGTAACAAAGATGTACTTCTTAAAGTTGTAATGAAAAACAGGGTTTGTGTGAATTTAAAGCCAATGTACTTAAATACTACTCTATATCAACTACTAAATATAGTACCTGTCATATAGCAATTCCTCAAAAATGGTCACTAGCATTGTCATTAATAATATTTATAATGATCACAGACAAATCATAAGGAACACCGAGTCATGGTAATAGTCTATAAAGATCTCTTCATTTAAAAATATTATCAAGAATGTTCAAATGATCTTTTGGACTGAATAATAAAAAGCCAATCACAGTGGCAAATTAGAGTGCCTTTTTTCTCATAATTTTACAGGTCACTTAAATGAATACTGTAAATTAATCAAATTTCCTGGGCTCTAGGAGCATATCAGAATAAAACTGCCTAGAGTGTTCTTTCTAGAGAGACCATTACACTGCAGCACCATTAGATTAACAACTTCATTGTGAGAGAGGAAAGGGAAAGTCACTTAATTTATAACAGTGATAAATTACTTCAATTCAAAATTGAATTAGTAAGTACACATTTCAGAAATGAAGTTCAAATCTTCAATAGACTTATATAGCCCCTTTTAAAAACAAGAATGTCCATTATTTTCAATTTAATAGAACATCAAGTATTATCAACAACAGAATATTTCTGTTAAAAGCATATTCATTTTTAAAGTAGTTTTAGAAAGCAATCAGATAGTAAAACCCCTATATATCTACATTTAGTATGCTACTAATAATAACTGTAGTACAAGACTGATTTGTTTGACTTTATATAGACAATTTGGATAGGTAAACATAATGATCAGAAATTTCCAAAAATACATTGGAAAAAAAAGTTTTCCCCTTTAACAAAATAAAAGATAGGACACTTTAATTGGAACTGTGCCAAGGTTCCATACAATGTTTACTACTTAAAGTTGCTACCGGGAGTATCTGGTTGGTTATTCTAAACACGAATTTCATCTTACTTGGATTTGGAGCAGTTACTGATGAACCCGGGGCCAGGTACTCAGCTGTGCCCCATGTTCTCTCCCATGACTTGACCAGTGACACAAAGACAACAAGCTGATGTGAACAGCTGCATGCTAAACCCAAGATTGAGAGACTAGAAATGGAGACAAGGCATCAGCAAATCTTCCTGGTAGCACTGTCAAGTTCTTGAACTTGCACAGCTTGTTAATTAGACCATATACCCAATTAGAGACAATTAATACATGCCTTTTGGTGGGTTTTTTTTTCATAGTGCCCCTAGTGGCTCCTGAGATGAAATGACTACATATGGCAACAGCCTCAAGAGAGACCTGGTTTACTGCAGGATCAGGAAATGTAGGAACTTCTTCCCAAATGAGGCACCTAAAAAGTTTTTAATGATACAGCCCTTGGCCAAATTTTGTTATGGCATCCTCCCAGGTGCCCAGCTTGCTAGCACTCCTCCCTTCCCTCTGAGTATCCTATTTCCTCAGACTCCCTCCTCACCTACTTAGTTGGCTGCCTCTGCCTATTCTTACTTTGTGCTGACTTGATAAATTTTTCTTAAGGTCTTTATTACAGTGGACTCAGTAAGGCAAAAACCTATACAGGAAGTTGTCTGATTTTTCCATCCACTGAAAAAAGCCTGCTGTTCAGGGCTGCCCAATAGGCTTGTGCCACCTCTGCTACTAGGTCAGCTTAGGCCGCTTGTCTTTTTGAGAGGTGATTTTAGTACGATTGCTACCTTCCTCTTGATCACAAACGAGAAAGTCTCCTTCCTCCTACTCATACGGAACAAAATAAATGAAGAATTGTATTACCGATGAGTTTTTAATGATCCCACTATCAGCCTTAGTCTGGTGTAAGGAGAAAATTTGCCACCTACTTTGGCAATCGACTGCAGTAACCCAGAGCATTCCTTAGAATGACAGTCACTGCTCTCAACAATCACTAAAGCTAAATTTGGAAGTTCATTCATTTGCCTAGTTCTCCTTGGATTGCTCTAGCAACTCTGGAGCAGTGAAGACAGTGAACTGTGGTTTCAACACAATTGTGCTCTGGGGAATAACATGAGTGACCTGGACTATGTCTAACTTACAGGCTTGGTCCAACTGGGATACAGAAAGTTTGTCCACACTACCGTACACACACACATGCATATGCCCATGCACGTGTGTACATGTACAGGTGATGTAGTTGAGTTACAACTCAGTTGTCTCATGACAACTAGCATATTTTTTATTTTAAACTGTCTTTTAAAATATGTTTTTCTAGACCAAAGTCTGCTGAAGAAAGCAGAACAGTTTAGCTCACATCTTGCTCTATGGTTATTACAGAGCATCTATTTCTATTATATAAATTATAGAACATCAATTCAGGATAAGAAAAATAATTAGATTCAGTATGAGGGATTAAAGTTGTAAATATTTTTAGTTTTTAAGATAATTATGATAACTAAACGTTATTTAGTTTTTATACATGCCAGGAACTATGCTAAGTGCCACAGATGAAATATTTCATTTGTTGCTTTCAGCAACATTGTGAGTTAGATTCTAATATTATCTCTATTTCTAAAATAAAGAAACAAGCTCAAAGAAATTAATTCCCTAGCCCAAAGCACAGAGCCAAAAAGTGACAAAACAGGATTAAACCCAGGTCTGCCTTTGGGACAGCAAAGATAAGGCTTATAGGATCTAAAAATCTTACCTCTCTGGCAATACCCTGCATCATTTCTCCCCTAGTTCTCTGTGTTCCAGTCACGCTGGCCTTCATTCAATTTTTCATACTCTGCATGTGCCTACAGTTCCTACTCCTGGATCTACCCCATTATAATATTTTATAATCATGTACTTACTGTGATTATCTGATTAATTTCTTTCTCCATCACTAGTGAAGGCCAAATCCATGTCCACTTTGCTTATTATTACTCGAGAAGAAACAGTGTGGAGTGGGGCTCAAAAGCACGGGTTTTCGAGCCAAACTACCTGACTTTCCTACAGTGAGTTATTTAACTTCTGTCTCAATGCTGTTATCTATAAAATGGGGATAGCAATAATATTTACTTCGTGAGAAGTACTGAGGAGTAAATGGACTTAAAAAACCCCACAAACACTTAAACCATATCTTGGTACCAGGAGGACTTAATAAGAATCAGCTTATTATTATTTCTGTTTATTCCTAACAACTTTCACAGTGCTGGTTTGATAGTATTAGATAGTAAGCACTCCATACATATTTTTAAAATAAACGCACACCACACATGCATAAATGAATGAATGACTAAATCTTCTGGAGTTATCCCAGTATCTTCTTTGGTTTCATCACATCACACCTATTCAAGGTTTGACATTGCCTACCAAAAATTTAGCCAAGGATCAGTGCTACTTGATCCTGCATCACGGAACAGACATCATCTCTGGATGCTCTTGAAAAGTTCTGGCTTTGGAGTTCAGAGGCCAGAGATCTGATCCTACCACTCTTAAATGAATAACTTAGTGTTATGGTTTGGTACTAGCACCTTCAAAATATTATTTTTTCTTCTAAGAAAGTGAGAAAGAATACAGAAAATTCATTGACAACATCTGAGCTCAGAAAACCTTTGGGTATATTCAAAACTGCCTTACAGTTGTGAAACAAGAGCATCCCCTTCTGATAACCACACTGTACATGAAGATTTCATATCAATAATGGCATATTATTGGACACTTACCATGTTTCAAGAATTTAACATACATAATCCCCAATCATCATAACAACCCTAAGGGGGGAGTACCGTTATTTCAGTTTTATCAGGGATAAACTTCATAAAAGTTAAGGAACTTGAGCAAACTCACACAACAAGAAAAGGAAGGCGTGTGATTGGAATACTACAGCACCTCATTTTATTCTTGTATATGTACTCCGTATTCAGTAAATTAGCACAAATATCTTCTAAAGGAAAGATAATTGTTAAAAGGGTACATTTTTAACATATTGAAGGCAATTAGTAAAGATGTTAAAACATCAGTAAATGTGGCTTGCCTTCAAATGTCAAAGATAAATATAAGACTAAAGTATTTCTGGCATCTTTACTGGACATCCCATCTTTGAGAACAAGGTAAGGCAATGGTTTTACTCATCTTTCCTCAGGAACACAGCTAAGATTTAGTGGGTAGATTAAATTTAGTATGGAGCTACTACATGCAGCTGTCTGTTATAAAGTAGATGTTAGATCCTGTTATTGTCGTATTTGCAGAAAAGTACACTTCCATTGGCTTTAATGTGTGAAAAAGTAAGATCTTTCCTAATAGAGGAATCCTGGAGGCCATCTGTCCAAGGAGAAGAACCAATTCCCAAGCTGACCATAACAGCACAGAAAGTACTTATTTATTTATACTGTATCTTAAAGTCCTATGACCAGGCTTTAAATGGCCAAACAGGATTTTCTCTTGGCAGACGAGAATAAACTGCCCCAGCTAAGAAAAGCAATGAGGAGAGAATCCAGATGAGTGAGTTTTCCTTGTGTTTCTTTAAGATGCAGTCAGTTATACAGTGATGCTCACAGATCCACTGAACAAGACAGCCTTAACATTCCTCTCAGTTAGACTCAACTTCAGACAAGTTTCTTCCTGCCTATAAGACTCTGAACTCCCTTTTCCTAGAGCATTTACTTTAGACAATTTGGAATTGTAAATTCTTTATCTGTTCCTTTGAGACGGAAATCTTCTCCCAGTCTCTTGTTTTACAACCCAGGAAGGTCTTTCTAAAGGCCCAGGGAGCCAATCTTCCCACTGAAATGTAATCATCAAGAAAAACAGAGCCCCAGCCCCTATCTCCCAGTCTTATGGGAGGTTAGGAGCCAAACTTCCACAAGAACCAGGTAGCAAACACAAGTGGTCTGATCACATTGATCAACTTCCCCATCTCCAAAATCCTCTAGTACTTTTCCACCAGTTTACCTCAGTGCTTAAAAACACTCCCGCCTTTTTTTTTTTTTCAGCAGAAGTTGAGTTCAATCTCTCTCCCCTCTTGCAATAGTCTTAAATAAAGTTTTCCTTGCCTGTTTAACTCTCAGGTGCAATTTTCGTTGACATCTCAGAGCCACTTCTTTCAGAAATACACTGCTGCATGGTCAACTTTCTAGCAGCTCTACATCCACTCTAGAATCAAATTGCCAAAAAAAACTTGTAATACCCACTCCAGCCACTATTCCCCATTCTCTCTCACCAGCTTTGTCTATGACTCCAGCATAGAACCAATAACACTAAGTTATGAATTCTTTTTGTTCCACTGGACTGTGAGCTACTAGAAGAGAAAGTTTTTATTCACTTTTCTAATCCCAGGGTCTAAGCCAATGCCTGCAGGACACACACATATCACTCTAGGGGGAGCATCCAGGCAACCTAGTACAAGGGTCCCCAATCCAGGCTGCACAGCAGGAGGTGAGGAACTGGGCTGCACAGCAGGAGATGAGCAGTGGGTGAGCAAGTGAAGATTCATCTGTATTTACAGCCACTCCGCATCACTCACATTACTGCCTGAGCTCCACCTCCTGTCAGATCAGCAGCGTATTAGATTCTCATAGGAGTGCGGACCCTACTGTGAACTGCACATGTGAGGGATCTAGGTTGCGTGCTCCTTTTGAGAATCTAATACCTGACGATCTGAGGTGGAGCTGAGGCGGTGACGCTAGCGCTGGGGAGCGGCTGCAAATACAGATTATCATTAGCAGAGAGGTTTGACTGCACAGAGACCATAATAACTCAATTGCTTGCAGACTCAGATCAAAACCCTATCAGTGAATGGCAAGTGACAATTAAGCTGCATCTGGTGGTAGGCTTTATAGTGGCAAGTGAGTTGATGTACTTCAATTGTACAGCTGCATCTGGTGGCAGGCTTTAAGTCAGAATCCGACACTTATTTTAGTCTTTGCATGGCCCACCCATTATTTTAGTTACCACTTCTGTCCTCGCCTCTTTCCCGCACTGCACACTTGTCTCAGTCACAGTTTTGGTAAGCCCACAAGCTAACCCTATCCAAAATGAGTAAAAAACAAATGTTGCTGGAGAGCTTCTTTGAAAAAGGGGGAAAGACCCAATGATGAGACAGCAGAAGACTCTAAGACTGCCACCAAATGAAAGCTGCATTTAAAAGAAAATACCAAGAGTCCTACTTAAATTATGGGTTCATTGCAACATGTGATTCACATTCTCCAAGCCTACTTTGTATAATATGTGGCAACTGGCTATCCAACAAAGCCATGAAACCTTCAAAACTGCTTCACCACATGGAGACCAAGCACCCTGCATTAAAAGACAAGCCTTTGGAGTTTCTAAAAGAAAAAAACGTGAACATGAAGAACAGAAGCAAGGCCACCACTTCATCAAATGTGTCTGCACTGAGATCATCATTCTTAGTGGCTAACTGCATTGCCAAAGCTAACAAGCCCTTTACTATCGGTGAAGAGTTGATCCTGCCTGCTGCTAAGGACATTTGTCGTGAACTTTTAGGAGAGGCTGCAGTTCAAAAGGTGGCATGTGTTCCTCTTTTGGCTAGTACCATAACTAGATGAGTTGATGAAACAGCAGAGGATACTGAGGCACAATTGTTAGAGAGGATTAATGAGTCACCGTGGTATACAATCCAGGTTGACGAGTCTACTGATGTTGACAACAAAGCAACAATGCTTATTTTTGTGCGATATATTTTTCTGGAGGATGTGCATGAGGATATGTTATGTGCACTTTTGTTGCCAACCAACACCACAGCTGCAGAACTATTCAGGTCTTTGAATGATTACATATCAGGAAAACTGAACTGGTCATTTTGTGTCAGTATATGCATGGACAGAGAGGCTGCCATGACTGTATGGCTTTCCGGTTTCACTACTCGGGTCAAAGAGGTCGCTTCTGAATGTGGGTCTACACACTGTGTCATCCATAGAGAAATGCTGGCTAGCCAAAAACTGTCACCTAAGCTTAACAATGATTTGCAGGATGTGATTAAAATTATCAACCATGTTAAAGTACATGCCCTTAACCCACGTCTGTTCACGCAACTCTGTGAGGAGACGGATGCAGAGCACACACGTCTTCTCTTATACAAAGAAGTGAGATGGCTTTCTAAAGGTGGATCACTGGCCAGAGTTTCTGAGTTACGAAAGCCGCTCCAGAGATTTCTTTTAGAAAACCAGTCACCACTGGCAGCACACTTCAGTGACACAGATGGGTCACAAAACTTGCTTACTTGTGTGACATATTCAACCTGCTCAATGAACTCAATCTGTCACTTCAGGGGAGAATGACAATTGTGTTCAAGTCAGCAGATAAAGTGGCTGCATTCAAAGCCAAACTGGAATTATAGGGGCAACGAGTGAACATTGGGATTTTTGACATGTTTCAAACATCAGCAGAGATTTTGAAAGAGACTGAGCCAGGGCCTTCTTTCTCCCAGCTGCTGCACGATCACCTATCTCAGCTTTCAAAAGAGTTTGAGCATTACTTCCCAACCACGAAAGACCCCCTAACTGGGAAGGAATGGATCCGTGACCCATTTGTGAATAAGCCAGGTGAATCAATTTTGTCCACGCTACAAGAGGATCAACTGCTTGAGATCGCAAATGATGGTGCCCTTAAAAGTATGTCTGAGACCACTTCAAATCTCCTCACGTTCTGGATTAAAGTCAAGGCAGAATACCCTGAGATTGCCACAAAAGCACTGAAAAGCCTGCTTCCATTTCCAACATCCAATCTTTGTGAAGCAGGGTTTTCTGCAGTGACAGCAACCAAAACAAGATTATGGAGTAGGCTGGACATCAGCAACACACTTCAGGTGTCACTGTCTCCCATCACCCCCAGATGGGACCATCTAGTTGCAGGAAAACAAGCTCAGGGCTCCCACCGATTCTGCATTATGGTGAGTTGTATAATTATTTCATTATATATTGCAATGTAATAATAATAGAAATAAAGTGCACAATAAATGCAATGCGCTTGAATCATCCCAAAACCATCCCCCTTCCCCAGTACGTGGAAAAATTGTCTTCCACGAAACTGGTCCCTGGTGCCAAAAAGGTTGGGGACCGTTGTTCTAGTACCTTATATATGGGGTGACCACATAATTTCTCATCTACATCAGGACAGTTTTAGGAGTGAAAATAATTTTATATAATTTCTGAAATATTTTGTTGCCACATAAATTAGTTCTATAAAATTATGGTTAAGAAAAAATTTCCCTAAAATATATTTTTGTGTGTTAACAAATTTAGATGCTAAAGAATCACAGACTTTCTAAATTTCAACACATTCCAAAACAGAATATCAATTTACACAGCTACAAATAGAAGTTCAATCAAATATTCTTCTCAAAAGATATTCCAAAACACAGTTATAGAATTTCAAAGTCCATCCTATACTTCATGTGAATTCTCATCATCTAGTTTCTTTAGTTCCTCTCTTGCTGTTGCAGGGATAAATTTCAATGTCTCTGTTTGAAAGCTCTGTCTTCAAAAATTTAATTTGATAAAGCTTAAATTTTTTGGTACGCCATCTGTTGAGTACTTTTATTAAAGATATTTAACTGACTTTTAAAAATCAAACCACAGTTTATTTTGCAGTAATGGTCTACACTATTGTAGAGCATTTAGATTGAAATATTCTCCAAAGGCTCAGCATTTCTAAAATCTACCTGATGATGGGTAGCAGAGAGAAACAAAGTCATGCTGAAGTATTTATTTATTTTTATTTATTTATTTATTTTTTGGCTGCATTGGGTCTTCGTTGCTGTGTGCGCGTTTCCTCTGGTTGCGGCAAGCAGGAGCTACTCTTTATTGCGGTGCATGGGCTTCTCATTGCAGTGGCTTCTCTTGTTGCAGAGCACAGGCTCTAGGTGCATGGGCTTCAGTAGTTGTGGCTCGTGGGCTCTAGAATACAGGCTCAGTAGTTGTGGCACACGGGCTTAGTTGCTCCGCAGCATGTGGGATCTTCCCGGACCAGGGATCGAACCTGTGTACCCTGCATTGGCAGGCGGATTCTTAACCACTGCGCCACCAGGGAAGCCCTGAAGTATTTACTTTTATACAACATGTCTTCCTACAACAATCCGAAGTCCAAGTACTACATATAATGTGACTTGCATATTCTAAATTTTTGCTTCTTTGTAGATTGGTAGTGTATTTCAGCTCATTTGGATGCATAATGCACCTTAACAATTTCAAGTTCATTTCTGCTCCATAAATGCTTTAATTTATTAAGAACACTGTTTTTTTACTATGATGTTCAGAGTTACCAAAATCTGTATTCATATTATCAGCACAAAAGAAACTCTTTTAACTTCATTTTAACTACTGAATAAATTCATAACCCTTTCAATAATGTCACTTTTGACAGAATTAACTTCTGAAAACTTTAGTTTCTTCCGTGAATTGGATTTTTAAAAATGGAATCACTGGGGAGACCTTCAAGATGGCCGAAGAATAAGATGTGGAGATCACCTTCCTCTCCACAAATACATCAGAAATACATCTACATGTGGAACAACTCCTACAGAACACTTACTGAACACTGGCAGAAGACCTCAGACTTCCCAAAAGGCAAGAAACTCCCCACATACCTGGGTAGGGCAAAAGAAAAAAAAAAAAAAACACAGACAAAAGAATAGGGGCAGGACCTGCACCTTTGGGAGGGAGCTGTGAAGGAGGAAAAGTTTCCACACACTAGGAAGCCCCTTCACTGGCGGAGCTGGGGGGCTGGGCCGGGGGGAACCTTCGGAGCCATGGAGGAGAGCGCAGCAACAGGGGTGCAGAGGGCAAAACAGAGAGATTCCTGCACAGAAGAGAGGTGCCGACCAGCACTCACCAGCCAGAGAGGTTTGTATGCTCACCCACTGGGGTAGGTGGGGTCTGGGAACTGAGGCTCGGGCTTCGGAGGTCAGATCCCAGGGAAGGACTGGGCTTGGCTGCAGGAACACAGCCTGAATGGGGCTAGTGCGCCACAGCTAGCCGGGAGGGAGTCCGGGAAAAAGTCTGGAACGGCCTAAGAGTCAAGAGTCCAGGGGGCTTCCCTGGTGGTGCAGTGGTTAGGAATCCACCTGCCAATGCAGGGGACAAGGGTTCATGCCCCGGTCCGGGAAGATCCCACATGCCGCGGACCGGCTAGGCCCGTGAGCCACAACTACTGAGCCTGCGCATCTGGAGCCTGTGCTCTGCAATGGGAGAGGCAGCGACAGTGAGAGGCCCGCGCACCACGATGAAGAGTGGCCCCCGCTCGCCGCAACTGGAGAAAGCCCTTGCACAGAAACGAAGACCCAACACAGCCAAAAATAAATTAATTAATTAATTAATTTTAAAAAAAAAAAAAAAGAGTCCATTGTTCCGGGGTGCGTGAGGAGACAGGATTTAGAACACCGCCTAAACGAGCTCCAGAGACAGGCGCAAGCCGCAGCTATCAGCGCGGACCCCAGAGACGGGCATGAAACGCTAAGGCTGCTGCTGCAGCCACCAACAATCCTGTGTGCAAGCACAGGTCACTACCCACACCTCCCCTCACAGGAGCCTCTGCAGCCCACCATGGCCAGGGTCCCGTGATCCAGGGACAACTTCCCCGGGAGAACGAACGGCGCGCCTCAGGCTGCTGCAACGTCATGCTGGCTTCTGCCGCCACAGGCTTGCCCCGCATTCCGTACCCCTCCCTCCCCTCCGCCCAAGTAAGCCAGAGCCCCGTGATCAGCTGCTCCTTTAACCCTGTCCTGAGTTAAGAACAGATGCGCTCAGGCAACCTACACGCAGAGGCAGGTCCAAATCCAAAGCTAAACCCCAGGAGCTGTGCGAACAAAGAAGAGAAAGGGAAATCTCTCCCAGCAGCCTCAGGAGCAGCAAATAAATCTCCACAATCAACCTGATGTACCCTGAATCTGGGGAATACCTGAATAGACAATGTATAGTCCCAAAATCTAGCTGGTGTACTTTGGGAGCAACAATATACATATACTTTTCCTTTTACTCTTTTTGTGAGTGCGTATGTGTATGTGTCTTTGTGTGATTTTGTCTGAACAGCTTTGTTTTTATCATTTGTGCTAGGGTTCTGTCTGTCCATTTTTGGGGGGTTTTTTATTTTTAATAATTATTTTTTATTTTTTAATAACTTTATTTTATTTTACTTTATTTTTACTTATTTATTTCTTTTTTTCTCCCTTTTCTTCTGAGCCGTGTGGCTGACAGGGTCTTGGTGCTCCAGCCAGGTGTCAGGCCTGTGCCTCTCAGGTGGGAGGGCCAAGTTCAGGATATTGGTCCACCAGAGACCTCCCGGGTCAACGTAATATAAAGGAGCAAAAGGTCTTCCAGAGATCCCCATCTCAATGCTAAGACCCAGCTCCACTCAACGACCAGCAAACTAGTGCTGGACACTGTATGCCAAACAACTAGCAAGACAGGAACACAACCCCACCCAGTAGCAGAGACGCTGACTAAAATCATAATAAGGTCACAGACACGCCAAAACACATGACCAGACGCAGGCCTGCCCATCAGAAAGACAAGATCCAGCCTCATCCACCAGAACACAGGCACTAGTCCCCTCCACCAGGAAGCCTACACAACCCACTGAACCAAGCTTACCAATGGGGGCAGACACCAAAAACAACAGGAAATACGAACTTGAAGCCTGCGAAAAGGAGACCTCAAACACAGAAAGTTAAGCAAAATGAGAAGACAGAGAAACACACAGCACATGAAGGAGCAAGGTAAAAACCCACCAGACCAAACAAATAAAGAGGAAATAGGCAGTCTACCTGAAAAACAATTCAGAGTAATGATTATAAAGATGATCCAAAATCTTGGAAATAGAATGGAGAAAATACAAGAAACGTTTAACAAGGACCTAGAAGAACTAAAGAGCAAACAAAACAATGATGAACAACACAATAAATGGAATTAAAAATTCTCTACAAGGACTCAATAGCAGAGTAACTGAGGCAGAAGAACGGATAAGTGACCTGGAAGATAAAATACTGGAAATAAGTACTCCAGAGCAGAATAAAGAAAAAAGAATGAAAAGAATTGAGGACAGTCTCAGAGACCTCTGGGACAACATTAAACACACCAACGTTCGAATTATAGAGGTTCCAGAAGCAGAAGAGAAAAAGAAAGGGACGGAGAAAATATTTGAAGAGATTATAGTTGAAAACTTCTCTAATATGGGAAAGGAAATAGTTAAATCAAGTCCAGGAAGCGCAGAGAGTCCCATACAGGATAAATCCAAGGAGAAACATGCCAAGACACATATTAATCAAACTATCAAAAATTAAATACAAAGAAAAAATATTAAAAGCAGCAAGGGAAAAACAACAAATAACATACAAAGGAATCCCCATAAGGGTAACAGCTGCTCTTTCAGCAGAAACTCTGCAAGCCAGAAGGGAGTGGCAGGACATATTGAAAGTGATGAAAGGGAAAAATCTACAACCAAGATTACTCTACTCAGCAAGGATCCCATTCAGATTTGATGGAGAAATTAAAACCTTTACAGACAAGCAAAAACTAAGAGAATTCAGCACCACCAAACCAGCTTTATAACAAATGCTAAAGGAACTTCTCTAGGCAGGAAACACAAGAGAAGGAAAAGACCTACAATAACAAACCCAAAACAATTAAGAAAATGGTAATAGGAACATACATATCGATAACTACCTTAAATGTAAATGGATTAAATGCTCCATCCAAAAGACACAGACTGGCTGAATGGATACAAAAACAAGACCCATATATATGCTGTCTACAAAAGACCCACTTCAGACCTAGGGACACATACAGACTGAAAGTGAGGGGATGGAAAAAGATATTCCATACAAATGGAAATCAGAAGAAAGCTGGAGTAGCAATTCTCATATCAGACAAAATTGATTTTAAAATAAAGACTATTACAAGAGACAAAGAAGGACACTACATAATGATCAAGGGATCAATCCAAGAAGAAGATATAACAATTGTAAATATTTATGCACCCAACATAGGAGCACCTCAATACATAAGGCAAATGCTTACAGCCATAAAAGGGGAAATCAACAGTAAGACAATCATAGCAGGGGACTTTAACACCCCACTTTCACCAATGGCCAGATTTCATCCAAAATGAAAATAAATAAGAAAACACAAGCTTTAAATGATACATTAAACAAGATGGACTTAATAGATATTTATAGGACATTCCATCCAAAAACAACAGAATACACTTTCTTGTCAAGTGCTCATGGAACATTCTCCAGGATAGATCATATCTTGGGTCACAAATCAAGCCTTGGTAACTTTAAGAAAATTGAAATCGCATCAAGTATCTTTTCCGACCACAACGCTATGAGACTAGATATCAATTACAGGAAAAAATCTGTAAAAAAATACAAACACATGGAGGCTAAACAATACACTACATAAAAACCAAGAGATCACGGAAGAAATCAAAGAGGAAATAAAAAAATACCTAGAAATAAATGGCAATGAAAACACGATGACCCCAAACCTATGGGAGGCAGCAATAGCAGTTCTAAGAGGGAAGTTTATAGCAATACAATACTACCTCAAGAAACAAGAAACATCTCAAATAAACAACCTAACCTTACACCTAATACAATTAGAAAAAGAAGAATAAAAAACCCCAAAGGTAGCAGAAGGAAAGAAATCATAAAGATCAGATCAGAAATAAATGAAAAGGAAATGAAGGAAACAATAGCAAAGATCAATAAAACTAAAAGCTGGTTCTTTGAGAAGATAAACAAAATTGATAAACCATTAGCCAGACTCATCAAGAAAAAAGGAGAAGACTGAAATCAACAGAATTAGAAATGAAAAAGGAGAAGTAAAAACTGACACTGCAGAAATACAAAGGATCATGAGAGATTACTACAAGCATCTATATGCCAATAAAATGGACAACCTGGAAGAAATGAACAAATTCTTAGAAAAGCACAACCTTCCGAGACTGAACCAGAAAGAAATAGAAAATATAAACAGATGAATCACAAGCACTGAAATTGAAAATGTGATTAAAAATCTTCCAACAAACAAAAGCCCAGGACCAGATGCCTTCACAGGCAAATTCTATCAAACATTTAGAGAAGAGCTAACATCTATCCTTCTCAAACTCTTCCAAAATATAGCAGAGGGAGGAACACTCCCCAACTCATTCTACGAGACCACCATCACCCTGATACCAAAAGCAGACAAAGATGTCACAAAGAAAGACAACTACAGCCCAATATCACTGATGAACATAGATGCAAAAATCCTCAACAAAATACTAGCAAACAGAATCCAACAGCATATTAAAAGGATCATACCCCATTATCAAGTGGGGTTTATCCCAGGAATGCAAGGATTCTTCAATATATGCAAATCAATCAATGTGATAAACCATATTAACAAACTGAAGAATAAAAACCATATGATCATCTCAATAGATGCAGAAAAAGCTTTCGACAAAATTCAACACCCATTTACGATAAAAACCCTTCAGAAAGTAGGCATACAGGGAACTTACCTCAACATAATAAAGGCCATGCATGACAAACCCACAGCCAATGTCATCCTCAATGGTGAAAAACCGAAAGCATTTCCACCAAAATCAGGAACAAGACAAGGTCCCCCATTCTCACCACTATTATTCAACATAGTTTTGGAAGTTTTAGCCACAGCAATCAGAGAAGAAAAAGAAATAAAAGGAATCCAAAACGGAAAAGAAGTAAAGTTGTCACTGTTTGCAGATGACATCATACTATATATAGAGAATCCTAAAAATGCCACCAGAAAACTACTAGAGCTAATCAATGAATTTGGTAAAGTTGCAGGATACAAAATTAATGCACAGAAATCTCTTGCTTTCCTATACACTAAAGATGAAAAATCTGAAAGAGAAATTAAGGAAACACTCCCGTTTACCACTGCAACAAAAAGAATAAAATACCTAGGAATAACCCTACCTAGGGAGACAAAAGACCTGTATGCAGAAAACTATAAGACACTGATGAAAGAAATTAAAGATGATACCAACAGATGGAGAGATATACCATGTTCTTGGATTGGAAGAATCAGTATTGTGAAAATGACTGTACTACCCAAAGCAATCTACAGATTCAATGCAATCCCTATCAAACAACCAATGTCATTTTTTACAGAACTAGAACAAAAAATCTTAAAATTTGTATGGAGACACAAAACACCCCAAATAGCCAAAGCAGTCTTGAGGGAAAAAAACGGAGCTGGAGGAATCAGACTCCCTGACTTCAGACTCTACTACAAAGCTACAGTAATCAAGACAATATGGTACTGGCACAAAAACAGAAACATAGATCAATGGAACAAGATAGAAAGCCCAGAGATAAACCCACGCACGTATGGACACCTAATTTAAAACAAAGGAGGCAAGAACATACAATGGAGAAAAGACAGCCTCTTCAATAAGTGGTGCTGGGAAAACTGGACAGCTACCTGTAAAAGAAGGAAATTAGAAGCCTCTCTAACATCATACAGAAAAATAAACTCCAAATGGATTAAAGACCTAAATGTAAGGCCAGACACTATAAAACTCTGAGAGGAAAACATAGGCAGAACATTCTATGACATAAATCGCAGCAAGATCCTTTTTGACCCACCTCCTAGAGAAATGGAAATAAAAACAAAAATAAACAAACGGGACCTAATGAAACTTAAAAGCTTTTGCACAGCAAAGGAAACCATAAACCAGACGAAAAGACAATCCTCAGAATGGGAGAAAATATTTGCAAATGAAGCAACTGACAAAGGATTAATCTCCAAGATTTACAAGCAGCGCATGCAGCTCAATAACAAAAAAACAAACAACCCAATCCAAAAATGGGCAGAAGACCTAAATAGACATTTCTCCAAAGAAGATATACAGATTGCCAACAGACACATGAAAGAATGCTCAACATCATTAATCATTAGAGAAATGCAAATCAAAACTACAATGAGGTATCATCTCACACCGGTCAGAATGGCCATCATCAGAAAATCTAGAAACAATAAATGCTGGAGAGGGTGTGGAGAAAAGGGAACACTCTTACCCTGTTGGTGAGAATGTAAATTGATACAGCCACTATGGAGAACAGTATGGAGGTTCCTTAAAAAACTAAAAATAGAACTACCATATGACCCAGCAATCCCACTACTGGGCATATACCCTGAGAAAACCTTAATTCAAAAAGAGTCATGTACCACAATGTTCACTGCAGCTCTATTTACAATAGCCGGGACATGGAAGCAACCTAAGTGTCCATCGATAGATGAATGGATAAAGAAGATGTGGCACATATATACAATGGAATATTACTCAGCCATAAAAAGAAACGAAATTGAGTTATTTGTAGTGAGGTGGATAGACCTAGAGTCTGTCATACACAGTGAAGTCAGAAAGAGAAAAACAAATACCATATGCTAACACATATATATGGAATCTAAAAAAATAAAATAAAAAATGGTTATGAAGAACCTAGGTGCAGGACAGGAATAAAGAGGCAGATGTTGAGAATGGACTTGAGGACATGGAGAGGGGGAAGGGTAAGCTGGGACGAAGTGAGAGAGTGTCATGGACATATATACAATACCAAATGTAAAACAGATAGTTAGTGGGAAGCAGCCGCAAAGCACAGGTAGATCAGCTCGGTGCTTTGTGACCACGTAGAGGGGTGGGATAGGGAGGGTGGGAGGGAGACGCAAGAGGGAGGAGATATGGGGATATATGTATATGTATAGCTGATTCACTTTGTTATACAGCAGAAACTAACACAACTTTGTAAAGCCATTATACTCCAATAAAGATGTTAAAAAAAAAATGGAATCCTTGTTAGAATCAACTGGTTTCTATTTCAAGCAATTGATGGTAGTGACATAAAACCAACATAATTGAGCAAGACTCCTTTTGCTAATGCATTAATAGCCATCAATTCTTTCTACATACACAAGAAAATGTGAAGTCATAATGAGCAAAAGTAATATTGATGAAGAACAATTATTTAATCTAAATGAAAAGTAATGTTTCTGGAGTGATAAGCAAACTGACCTTTGTAGCTACATGTATTAAAATCATTATCTTTGGTCACAGTCCTAAAATAACTAATAAGTTTTAAAACAGTGAAGCTTCTTAAGCAGATGTGTTCTCTGGTTTTTACACTGTCGATGTGATCACTATTGTGCCCTTGGTGGACGGTAAATGTCCACAAACATTTTAAGTTAATATATTATTAAAATTGACTAACAAAAATGATGCATTAATTTTTTTCCATTAAATATGTTTTTGTTTTTTAAACTATATCGCTGTCAAATGATTTAATTCAAACCTGAAAACACTGCAAAACAATAAACAGTTGTAGAATGATATCATAGAATAAGCGGCCAAGCCGCTGCAACAACAAGTCGCCGTTAAGACCAATGAATCTCTATTTCACATACTCCTGCCTCTAATTCCGCTGTTTACCCCTGACCCTGCCCTCGGCTGGCCTTGTAGCTTCTTACCTGTAGTAGGTTGAGACACCAAGTGAGGAGCAGGAAAAATAGTGTCAGATACTTTCCTCACCAGTTCTTGGAGACGTCTTTGGGGAAAAAAAAAGACAAAAATACAAATAAAAAATTAGGCACAATTCCTTGCAGGAAGCCTGTGCATGCGTGGGGCGCTAGCTCTTACGCATCATTAGCTTCACGGTCCATCAGCCTCTGGGAGATAGCCAAGCAGAGGACAGGGCTGAGGGTCCCCCAGCACAGGACACAGCAAGTACCGGCACTGTGACGCCCGACAGAGGGAGGAACAAGCGAGGAGGCTGCTGCGGAGAGCCGGAACCAGAGCACAGAAAAATTCACAGTCCACGACAAGGACTCTGAATAGGATAAAGGAAAAAATAAGTGAACGAAGTAGTGAATTACCAGGAAACTAATGTTCTTTTTTCTTTTGGAGAGGACGGGCTGAGAGGAACGGAGCTTCCGAAGCGGCTCACAGAAAGGCGGAAGCAAGCCAGAGGCCCAGCAGCTGAATCCCGATCTCACGAGATTTCCGGAGATCTCGGGGGCTGGCAGGGGCGTCCCGGGATGAGAAACAC
The DNA here is from genome assembly GCF_028021215.1 of Eschrichtius robustus. NCBI lineage: Eukaryota > Metazoa > Chordata > Mammalia > Artiodactyla > Eschrichtiidae > Eschrichtius > Eschrichtius robustus. The sequence goes on along the minus strand of NC_090825.1, from coordinate 108,289,809 downwards.
CGGGGTGCCTCTTGCGGCAGGTGTGCCGTTTGGCTCAGACCGCCTATCACGAAATCCCCAATGCTTGTGGACTCCTCAAACCCCGCCCCCAATCAGAGTCAGAGTGGAGTGTCACCAGGCCCCAGACGTCTGCCCAGGTGAGGGGGAACGCACTCTGAAGAACTACCCAAAGTCAGAACGGGGGATTGAACTGTGCATACTCAGGCTGAAAAAGTAAAGCCTGCCAGGATCCCAAAGGGCCCAGGGCTGTGACCTGGGCCTCTGGCACGGAATCCTGGAGTCCCAATCCGACGTCTGCATCTTCCAAAGTCACAGCAACCCCAATGTGCTGTTCCATTTGCACACACTCGGGGCCAGTTCCTCCCAGCAGCTGAAAGGTATCTAAAATTTGTTCCGGGAGACCATCTCTGCCTGTTCCTAAGCATTTGCCTTGAAGAGCAGTCTAAGGGCATTGCTCTCTGCTTCTGAACCTGCCCATCTGTCAGCACTCTATGATCAGGGAGCTGGCTCCTTCACACAATCCCTTCCATCAGGAAACATTCTCTCTTGTTAATACCATGGTCCAGGGCCTGGTCACATGGGTGGAGTGTGGGGCTTCCCAGGAAGGACTTGGCTGTAAGCAAAAGGAGAAAGATTTCTTCTTTCGTCCAAAGGCAGTCATCTAATGGCACCCATATACAGAAATCCAAGCTGTTGGATGGGTGAGGCTCCTGCACTGCCATGACTACCCTGACTAATTAGACTAAGATTGCTTACACCTCTAAAGTTTAGTTCCAAAATTCTTTGAAAACATTCTCCTTTTCTTATACTGACTTTGAGGTTCCTGGGAAGAAAAGCTTTCTATAGATTCCTATAATGCCAAGGTGAATTTAAGCTTGTTTTACTGTGATATCTTTCCTAGTACTAGGATGCAGTATTATTTAATCATTTGTTTTTATGATACATTTTATGACATTTTTATCTTGACTTCCTCTTTCAACTACAACATCCATAAGGGTAGTGACAAGTACTCATCTCTGAACCCCTCAAAGTGACAAGCAGTATCTGGCACAGATCTATGGTACCCAAAAGCCTTTGCTGCATGTCAAACCACCCCAAAACTTATTGACTTAAACAACAAACATTTATTATTTCTGACAATTCAGTGAGTTGACAGGGCATGTTTGCTAATATTGATCACAACTTGCCACATGACCATGCCAGATTCAGAGGGTGGAGAAAGACGCTACCTCATGATGAGATGAATTGCTTTCAGTCTACCCCATCCACCCAGCAACTGGTGACTTCTGAATTCGTATTTCTACATCACCCTGTAGGTGACACTGAAGCAGGAATACAAGGGTTTTCCACTATCTCTCTGTCCCTGACATGGTTGGAACTATAGGTTTGGAGGGAAATGGAAGTGAAAAACTATAAAGAATGTGGTTCTGTTTGTAGGTTAACTGGAGAATAGGAAGAAACATTTCCTCCTTGTGAGTATCTCCAGTATTATAAAAAATACTAGCATGAAATAGAAGCTGAACGAGAAACCCTGTGATAGTTTACCTAACTGATGTTTAATAAATACCGATTTTAAAATGTTTCATTTTACACAACCAAGGTTTGTTCATGTGGAGTGATGCAAAGAATATATACATTTTGGCATTTTTTCAGATCGTGATTTGAATTCTATCTAGGCCACTTACTAGCATGAGACCTTGAAGAAAATAAATATTTACCCTCAGTTTTCTAGTCTGTTAAATGAGATAATCATACCTCAGAAGGCTACTTTGAGGGTTACACAATGTAACATAACATATATGCTTCACACAAATTAAGCACTCAAAAGTTGGTTTCTTTCCTTCCTTTCTTATATTTATACTTACTTTCTTTGATTTATACAGTATTACATGCTTTTTGGAAGGACGTGAGTTCTTAAATCCTAACCGTTAAAAACACTTTTTGTGTTAATAGATAATACACGCAAATATGTGTGTGCATATGTATATATTGATAGTAACCCTGTTAAGGCTCTTACTAGGTTCCAAGTGCTGTTCTAAATGTTCTATTAAAAGTAATTCATTTAAACCTCACAATAGATCCATGCAGTTGGTAATACTACCATGATTTGGCACAGAAGAAAACTGGAAATAGAGATGTTTCTTACACCTGGTAAGAAATGAAGCTGAAATTTTAACCCACAGCAGTGTGTCTCCTGATACGTCCTCCTAACCACTGAACTAAGCTGCCACTGTATGGCAAACATTCACTGCAGCTATAATTACTAAAATAACTTTTAAAAATTAATCTATTATATCAATTAAACTGAAATGTGTTTCTGTTTAATTTAAAATAATTAGCAGATTTTTTTTCCCATACACTTGAACTTGTTCCCCCTAAGTTGTTACTCCCCCTAACTGTGTTTTCAAAGAAAAAAATCTAGAAAAAGAAATACCATACACATTGAACTGCTTGTTTTCCTAAAAGTGTTTGGGGAGATAGCCTAAATTTGAGAAAAATTCCATGGTATTATAACTTTAACTGGTTACTACAGTGCCTTGAAATTCAGAACATTTTGTGTTCTAAGCTTGCCCTAACAAGAATGGGTTGAATATGTAAGAATATAGTTTAACCTCAGCAAACTTATGGAATTAAAAATGGGTAGTCATTTTGAAAAGGACAAGGACATGGTAAAATATTCAGAAGGTCAAAGGCAAATTTTGTTATATCTAAAATAGTCATGCTTCATCATGCAGTTCCAAACATCACCGAGGGTACAAAATTGTACAGCTGTTTTAATTCTGTTTGCATTTGGGAAATGCTAAGAACATACTGGACAGGCATTTTGATAGAAATGCACAGTACATTTTTTTTAAAGAAAGAAACTCTTTCTTACAGAGCGTTCAATTCAGCATTAACTAAAAAAGAAACTGAGTCAACTAGATATACTCATGTATTTCAATACTGAAAATACATGATAGTGGGAAAAATCCAGCACCTCTTACTTTATGGAGGACAGAAAACATTGTTTTTCTCTGGTGTTGCCTCCTACCTTCCTAAGATTTCCTTTTCTGCCATCTTTATTCACTTCATTGAATGCTTCATGCCCTTACCTGGCTTAAATGAACACTACATACTCTGCAATTTTCTGCTGAAATGGCCCCTCAGCCTTCTATACTCTGTTACCTTGAGGGTCATGTTGGGACAAGACGGGTAGTCATCTTGCTTAGCATTGCCATTTCTTTCTAGATCACTGCCCATGCCTCATGCTAAAATCCCTGCATTTCTGAGCTTCCATTACAGGTCTAAACAGCATAAAGCCCTCCTATATTTCTGTCCTGGACATACCCTATATTTTGGGCAGCTGGCTCAACACTCCCCTCTTAATCCTCTGTTACCATTCTATGTATGAGATGATTCATGCAACATCCACTTTCAAATTTATTCACTTCTTCAGTTCCAGGAATCTTCAGCTCCACTCTACTGTAGCCTCACACACATCCTCACTTTTAACCTAGTTATTATCCAGAACACCCTACAGAGCAAGCTCCTTGAGGACAGGGGCAGTTCCTCTAGGGTTGATCACTGCATCATCAACAATTAGCATGGCATCTGGTACATATTAGGTGCTTAAATAAATAGTTATTAAATAAATGAATACATTAATCACATCCCATCAGGAAATCTTAAACTCCAATTCATTCTTTCATCTCTTCCTAACTTTCCTTGGGTCCTAGCTCTCTTAGGACCCAAATTCCAATATTCATTTTATATCACAATGGCCAGTATCCCCATCCTTTCTCTATTTCCTCCTGATCTCATAGCCATCCTCTATGTTTCACATATTTTACTGACCAACACCAATAAGAAGAACTTCTTCTCACCACACACTCCTCTGTATTACATGCCCATTCCTACACAGTATATAGTCATAAAGCAGTACTCTGAATCATACTGGTGTTAACAACATTGCTTTTTCCACTACTGCTGTGTAAGAACAAGCAAATTTTAAGATGTTGTCCTAGAGTTAGAATTGAGAGTTGGGGCAGAATTTAAAAATCCACAAAAATGTGCACTTTTGATCTTGTGCAACTATATAAAGTGAAATGGCATAGAAATAATTCATTGTATAATTATTCTTAACGCTCTTAATGAGAACCTATTTGGGACTCAGTCGGGTTCTGAGGAAATGAAGAAGAAAATATGTGTCCTTCTGCTTTAAAGAGTTTGCTCATAATCTATTAAGGAGATAGACATTTAGACTTGGTTCTCTCATTCACACTGTCCTATAACCAACATGTTGTAAAGATGGAAATTTTGACAGGAGAGCAAATATGGTGTAAATTACAGGATATCAAATCAAGATAATGAAATTAATTTTATTTTATGTAAATAAAAGTGTTAAGAAGACAGAATAGATGACATTAAATTACCAATATGATTGATCTCTTTTATTAAGAGATAATTATAGTTTAAAACCAATAACGTGAAGAATTCATATCAATTTAAAGTTTTTAATGTGTCACTATCTAATGTGTCACTATCAAATCCTGTTTATTCACTATCACATCCTAAGAGCTGGAGCCTGTATTCACCTTGCAAAGCCCATCCTAAAATTCTGTGCCTAGACTACAGCCTAGAGCAAGTTAGTAACTAAGTAACTAGGTTTCTGTCCCATTTCCTGTTTGTTACCCAGTGCTGTCACAATGTGCCTAAAGCAATGAAATCTGGGTTAGAAAGAAAAACAAGTTTCAGAGTTTGAAGTTCACAAAAATTTTGAGTACTGGAAAGTTCAGAAGTTAAAACTATGAGTTGGGGAGCTCACCAGGATCAGTGGAGTTCTTGGGTCAATAGGTGATTACTTACAAGAGGCATTACACCACTTTCATCCCCCTTACTCACCAGGAGAATTAGGTGATTTTGTTATTTAAATGTAACCTGATATCAGTATGTATCATGCTCACAGAAATTCCGTATTATTCTGTGGCTTTTTGAATCAGTGATTTTGGAGGCCACTGACACTCTCTAACCCTTTCATAGTACCCAACTTTTTTTCCAGAAAATTGAATACCTCTTGTGTTTTTATACATATATGTACATGTATATATATAAATGTATGTGCGTGTGTGTGTATCTATATATATGTATATATACAGAGAGAGAGAGAGAGAGAGAGAGAGAGAGAAAGAGAGGAGAGAGGGAGAGGGAGATTATTAACCTAGTTATATCAAATCTGTCAGTTTAGTGAAGTTAAATATCCCTGAAAGTGAAGATGTATAACATTTCATCAGGAGGTTGGAGGAAATAGGGTTAATACCATTAGGAACTTAAACCAAAAAAAAAAGTGACCCTGCTTCAACAGAATTTAATCCAAGACTGGTTCTCAATGGGAGAGTTGCCTGAGGATGAAATCAGCATGTCCAAATGAAACAGTCTTGGAAATGCCTTCTTTAATGTAACTGAACTCTCCCTACACCCCACTGGCTTAAAATTTTGACTTAACACAATTTTTTTTTTTCCTCAGTTTTTTATAACAGACAGAACCAAACAAAGGCCCACAAGGATGCTCCTTGCGTGACTAGGCCCACTCTTGGAAACCACAGATAGAATCGACAGACAGGTAAGGTCCAGCCAACCCAGATAGTATTCGTGACATCGTGATTTATAATAAGAAATTGTAAAAAAAAAAAAATAATAGTAATAATAAACAGAAACCTCAACTCCATAGATTCAGGAGGCCAGAGGAGGGAACCCTCACGCCCCGCAACAATAGCAGAGCCCAACAGGAAGAAGACGGACTCCTCTTCTTTCCCAGCAATGACTCAGCCAGTGAAAAGCCACGGACTCGTTGTTTACTCTAACCTTCCCAACTTCCTTTCCCACTCTGTAACAGTGTTCTGGTTCGCTTGCTGTGTGGAGAACTTGCACATGACTCACCATGGTTGCAGACCCTGAACTGCAGTTCTCTGCTGATCCCAAATAAATCTTTGCTGGAGAAATATCTGGCAGTCTATTTATTTTAGGTCAACAAAATATATATTTGGTTTTTGTCCTCATTTCTGGCTCAGAGCTGCTAAAACCATTAGAATGTCCAAAGGGAGGAGAGTCATAAAGGTGTCTTCTGTTAGGTTAATGAGGTGACTTTTGGAAAGCACCTAGGTAACCTAAGGATGGGGGCCGGTTGTTAAGGAACCCAACCCTGTGATTAGACGGTTGGGACTTTCAGTCCATCCCCCCATCCCCCACTCCCACTTCTAGAGAGGGGAGAAGGGTAGAGCTTAAATCAACTGCCAATGGTTTAACCAATTTTGAGTGTGCAATGAAGCACTTCCCCAAACTGAAAAGGACGGGGCTTGGAGAGCTTCCAGGCTGATGAACACATGGGCATTTTTGGAGAGTGATGAACTTTGAGAGGGCATGGAAGCTTCATACCCTTCATACCCTTTCCTTATGTATCACTTCCATCTGGCTATTCCTTTAATAATAAACCAGTAACTAGTAAGTTAAATGTTTCTGTAAGTTCTGTGAGCTGCTGTGGCAAATAAATCAAACCCAAGGACGTATCTTTGGAACCTCCAATCTATAGATGGATGGTGAGAAGCACAGGCGATAACCTGGACTTGCAACTGGTCTCTGCAGGCGGGGGTAGATGTGAGTCAGTTTTGTAGGACAAAACCCTTAACATGTTGGATCTGAAACTATCTGCAGGTAGACAGTGTCAGAATTGAGTTGAATTGTAGAACATCCACCTGGTGTTGGAGAATTTCTTGATGGCGTGGGAACCCACTCCCACAGCGTGCACGTGCGTACACATACACAAAAAAGAAATTGGTGATCATTAGTATTTAAAACAAAATTTGCAATGACTCATTGATTTAGGACTCTGTGAAGGCTTAATTAGATGGACCAACCCCATTTTATGTAAGAAGAGCTATATACATTTTATCATACATACTAATGAACTCAAGTTACAAAGAATACCCAATGGATTCTGCTATCAGCATCTAGGCATTCTACACCAAGGCATCGATGACAACTTTAAATTGAAATGGCTAGGTGAAGAGTCTCTGGATTCTCTACCGGGGAGGTAAAGGGGATTCCACAATGACCTTGATTTATAGAGACTCCAGACTTCCTGAAATAGATACTTCATTCTTCATGACCTTTATTACTACATCACATAATTCTTAGGATTTGTTTAAGAACAGGTTTATAGAACTAAAGCTTTACTTGTTCACTCCAGAAATGACTACACCATGTTTCAGCTCTGGCTCCCTGACCTCAGTGTTTAATTATGAGCAACCTTTGTTGCAATGAATGTATTTTCTCTGTACAGTTACAATGGAAGATATGCTTTGGGGGGGAAGGATCTTTTCTTACTTGTAGTCTGAAATGAAAATAGATTCCTCATTTTTACAGTATCATGACATTGCATATACAACATCATTAAGCATCCTCAAATAATGGCCAAAACAGATTAACCATTTCGTTAACACTTAATGATCACAGCATTGTTAGAAGGTACCCAGGCAAATGTCTGACTCAATGTAAAACATTCCAGGATGGGTGCATGAAGCCCCTTCTGAAAGACTCCTGATGAGGAAAAATCTGGAGAGCATTAGGAAGCCTTTCTCATTTTTTAATTACTGAATTTTTCTGAAAATTTTTTGTCTATTTTTATATTACATTAAGCCTGAATTTCTCTATTTCTCTAACCAGGACTTTTGTCTCTTGTTTCAATTTTTTTTTTTTTTTTTCAAATTTGGGCCTTTTAACCATTAGAGTACAGTTATCACATTCTCTCCCCTCGTCCTGTACTTTGATTTATACACCTTCCATTCTTTGGGGAGTAAATGATTTGGTCCATTTTTCTCTAGGCAGTGATTTTTTAGTAGCACAGATTAGAACAAAATCTATTTAGTTTAAACAAAAAAGGATACTTTTTAAGAAAGTTATAGGGATTTATCAGAGACTTCAAGGGAAGGGCAAGCAAGTTCCTCAACAGATTGTAACAGGGAGTAAAAGCCACTAGGAATAGAGGCATCTATGCTCTCTGTATTTGTTATTGTCACTACTGGGATTTTTTTCACCTCTGTTTCTCTGAGGGGATTGGAATCAGTCTCCTTTCTCTTTAAAGAGTTAATTTCTCTGGTCCTCTTGCTCATGGACCAGCATGGTTAACTCAGATGCCACTTTACATCACTTACTTGTTGAGCTGATCAACAAACTAGTCTTTGTGTCCTAATACCAAATTCCCAGAGAAAGCATATAATTATCTTAGCCTAGACTGTGGAATGACGTCTATTGACTCAATTAGCTTGATAGCAGGAATTCGTCTAGGGTTTAAAGGTGGGGGTGAGTTTTTTCAGAAAAAGAAGAGTTGTAAACTGAACAGAAGTTTGACAGTCACTTCATCTTTTCCTTCTCATAATGATCTAAAACCATAACATGATATTTTAGATGTGATCTGAATAAAGCAGAGTATCTTGACAGGCTATGACTTCTCCTTTCTAGCACACATTATAGTTCACTTAATGAAGCACTAGATTGTGTTATAGCAATATTTTTAAAGTAATATCTTAATCATCAAAGAGACTAATGATCACAAAGCTTCTGGAAGCTTTCTCTTTAATATTTCTTTTAGCACTTGATTAAGGAATGGTATTGATGTATATTTGAACAGTAGCAATTCAGTGCTATGAACAAGCATTATTTGTAGAACCATAGAAATGAATGAGATCTATCATTGGTCACATGTATTCTTACTGAGACCAATTGGGTCATAATATTTCTTTTATCATGTTACTAGAATCCTAAGTCAAGAAATCTTACAGATCATTAATACATCTTACCTAATTCTATTAACCAATTATTTCCATCACAGATTTAATTTAAGTTGACAAAGTTTTCATAAAAAGATCATGAAAATGGGATACAATATCAAATTATTTAACTAATGAAATATCCTTAGTCCATGCTATCTAATAAATCATCCGTTGGATGATTTATGATTGAAATATACTTGTGATAAATTCTATAAAGTTTTAGTAATTTTTTTACCATATTCTCAGAAATTTGCTGAAAATATTGAGGAGGCAAACTTAGCCATAAAACATGTGCACAGGCCATTCATACTTATAAATACAATGCTTTTTATTTTGGAAACATCTGGTCTAATAAAAATATATGTATTACTTTACAGTACAGAATGCCCTTCTATTTTTTTCCGTTTCCTCCCCAGATAGATTTATTTACTGCACTATTTGCATCACAGGCCTAGTAGTGCCCTGAGTGAAACAATGAATGATAAAATTACTCATTATTTAGTTCACTATGTGACAGACACTCTGTCATATACGGATGCTGAGTGTTCAGTCCTAAAACTCTTAGTTTCTGAGTTATTGGTAAACTCATTAGAAGTGTAGCAAAAACCTGAGATATTAACAATGACAAAGAAGTCATACACTTAAAATTCTAGTCCTTCCTTGCTTGTGTAAAACATCTTAACTTTCAAGGATCACGGATGTGTCTTTGCTCTCCTTTTCCATTTGAAGATGGTAGTGAATACACTGAACCTGTCCAACAGTAGTGACGCTCTTTAAATATTCAATATGCTCATATTTAAAATATGTTTTAGGGGCCTCCCTGGTGGTCCAGCGGTTAAGACCCTGCGCTCCTAATGCAGGGGGCCTGGGTTCAATCCCTGGTCAGGGTGCTAGATCCCGCATGTTGCAACTAAAGATCCCGCATGCCTCAACTAAGACCCAGCGCAGCCAAATAAATAATTAAATAATTATTTTTTAAAGATGTTAAAAAGACTTAGAAAATTAAATAAAATATATTTTGTAAGAAACTTATTTATTTTCAGCTGCTTTGGGTCTTTGTTGCTGCACACGGGCTTTCTCTAGTTGCGGCGAGCGGGGGCTACTCTTTGTTGTGGTGCACAGGCTTCTCAGTGCAGTGGCTTCGCCCGTTGCCGAGCATGGGCTACAGGCACATGGGCTTCAGTAGTTGTGGCACACGGGCCCAGCTGCTCCGTGGCATGTGGGATCTTCCCGAAACAGGGATCGAACCCATGTCCCCTGCATTGGCAGGCGGACTCCTAACCACTGCGCCACCAGGGAAGTTCCCTAAAATATGTTTTATAGGTTGGAACTGGTGACTTAGTATGAAAAGGGAAAACAGTAACTTCACAGTAGAGAAAACTAGCAGTAGAAAACTTCACAGTAGAGAAAACACCTTGATCAAGTGGCCAAGTGCAAGATCACCAGTGATGTCATGTATCCCCTAATATGATGTGAGAAGAATATTTCATCTCTGTGGTATTCTTCCCCAAAACTCATCAGCCCAGTTTAATTGTGAGAAAGACACCAGAAAATTCCAAATTGAGGCACATTCTAGAAACTTGACTCCTCATTCTGTCAAGCTCATAAAAACAAGGAAACTTGCTTGACTCTTTAAAACTGTTAACGTCATGAAAAACAAGGACAAACTGAGAAACTGTCACTAATCAGAGAAGACAAGGGAAACATGACAACTAAGTGCAATGTGGTACCCTGGATTAGATCCTGGAACAGAGAAGGGATGTTGGTGGAAAAACTGTTGGAATCCAAATAACGTCCTCAGTTTAGTTAATAGTGATGTACCAATATTAATATCTTAATCTAGACAAATGTACCATGGTTATATAAGATGGTAACATGAGGGAAAACTACTTGAAGAGTATGCAGGACCTCTCTGTACTATCTTTGCAACTTCTGTGTAAATCTAAAATTATTCTAAAAGTTTATTTTGAAATATATGTTTTAAATAACGATGGTCTTGCACACGAGTTACTACTCAACTCTCCATTTTTCAATTATGCCATTTTATACTTCTTTCTCATTTCTCCATTTTGTTTTACTTTTGAGGGAAATAAATGCATGGATGTTTGATAAAGCTTGAAAGCTTTTCAGCCCTCAATTTGTATATGGATAGCAGGATAAAAGAATAAATAGCTATATAAAAGTCTGTTGTGCAATCCTTTACAAGCTTGCAGCAATAACTAATATGCTAATGATATTTTACGATAGTTTTAAGTGTATTTGGTAATATACATTATAAAAAGGCCTATAATTGTTCAGTGTTTTTGAAAGCCTTTTAGACACATAGTACAAAGCCTCTTTGGACACCCTGTCATTATTTTTCCTTACTAAATTTATTTCAAATGTCACACTCTGTGATGTCGCTGAAGGCAGAGTATTGACAGTTCCCATTCATAGAGGGCTTGCCCCTGCCAGTGCACTGACAGACTGTTTTCCCCACAGAATGCATTTCAATGTTATTTCAAATATACACATTTTGGGAGTAATCTTCCAATTGTTTCTTCTTTGTACAAAGGTTAAGTGGCTAAATCTTCCTGCACTGAACGGAAATGAGGGAGAAGAGTCGGTACCTTTGGTGTTTATTAATTTTGAATGTAAATTATCATGTTTTGCTTTTAAGAACTTTTTGCTGCATTTTCCAAGTTCTCTGTCTGGCTTTTGTGCATAGCGAGTATCATAGGAAGTCGGCAGAAGGAATAAACAAGTTTGACGGGCACAAAACAGCCTGTTACCAACAGCCTGTTACCAAAGGATATCCAAAACTGAGCCTGTGTTTCAACAGAAATTCCAGTGCACCAAGCTATAGCTGAGTTTTTATTCACTTACACATATCTTTATATATATATAAATATATATATACAATATATAATGCCCATATATTATATATATATTCTTAATCATTGATAAAACTCACTTTGGATGCTTTATGCTCGTTAGCCCTCTTTGCCCTCCCAGCTAGAGATAATCTCTCCACTGGAGTCTTATAACATTTTACATGCATCTTGATAACTATAGTGTCAGTTTCTATATTTTCATAAATGCATGCATATTAAGTAGAATGTAAGTCTACTTAATTTTGTCTCCTCCATGGGCCTAGTACAGTGATTCTAGATATCACATAGAAAATAATTAATAAATATTCATTAAATGAAGGAATCAATGCTGTTTGAAGGTTTTCCTTTATATTCCTTGAATTAGCTCCCCCAGGGACAGTTTTTCCCACTGAGATTAAAAGAGAACAAAAGCAAAACAAAATCCAAAATTAAGAATCATAAAACAATAATGTTAGTCTTGCATAATCTGCAAACTTTCAGTGGACATCAAACAACTTTCAAAATATGACCATAGAGTAATGAAAATTAAACCAAAAGCCATATATGACACATGCCTCTGTTCTTATCTTCTTTCTGGATATTTATCCATTTATGGATTTGAGATAACAATACCAATCCTATTCCAAACTATTGTCCTTCATCATTTCGTTAATTCCTTTATGAAGCATTTGCTGATTGCTTACATAGTAAATCACTTAAAATGAGATATGCAAATGACAATATAAGAATAATATTAATGACAGTTATCACTAATAATCAAATGTGATCACATAAGACCACAGTTCATTTTTTTCCTTTATTAAGCTTTGAAAGCTTTGGACGAGGTAAAAATATTCCACTGCAGACAAATAAAACTGACTTTCTTAATAGATATATTATTTAAAATCTCAGATCTGTCCTATAGCATTCAGACAGATTAAGATTGACAATAAAATAAAATTTAAGAATGATAGAAAAAAATATGTTCTTTTGTATCCCTATTCCCATGCTTTAACTTTCACATTACACATACAAGATTTCTCATGAAGAATATACCCAGATGACTCATGTGTTTCACAACTTAAAGAAAAATACTCAAACGATAATAATCACCATCACCATCAGCATTATCTGGAATCACTGAAACAAAGAGGGGTTCTTGAAATAAGAAAACATGAATATGTCAATTATTAACATAAAATACACATTTCTCCCAACTGAAGCTAAAGCCAAAAATATCTGCAGACTTTGAAAGGATTTAAAAAATATATTCTGGGCTTCCCTGGTGGCGCAGTGGTTGAGAATCTGCCTGCTAATGCAGGGGACACGGGTTCGAGCCCTGGTCTGGGAAGATCCCACATGCCGCGGAGCAACTAGGCCCATGAGCCACAACTACTGAGCCTGCGCGTCTGGAGCCTGTGCTACGCAACAAGAGAGGCCACGATAGTGAGAGGCCACGATAGTGAGAGGCCCGCGCACCCCGATGAAGAGTGGCCCCCGCTTGCCGCAACTAGAGAAAGCCCTCACAGAAATGAAGACCCAACACAGCCAAAAATAAATAAATTAATTAATTAATTTAAAAAAATATATATATATATATTCAATGAAGTGGAAATGTTTCCCCTTTCCTTGACTTTGGTGTCAAAAAACAGGAGAGTTCAACCTGAACATTAGCCATAGACACCCTGTGATTATCTGAATGATTTCATATGTATTGGCATATGTATGTTTTCCTGAGAGCAGAGTCAATCGCTGGTTTTCTTTAGACACTCCGAGAGTTCCATTACCAAAGGAGATAAAAATACACGGTTATAAAGAATTTTCTATAAAACATATATTAAAATCACTTCCTAAACCTAAATAATGGTTTTTAAATAACTGATCTGATCCAAAGTAATATATGTTTATATATCAATTCTTCATATTTCTAAAAACTATCTCTACCACATTCTTAACATAGTTTATAGTACAAATTGTTAGCAATTCCAACTTGAAAACTCTCCTCTTTGAAAAATACTGTTCAAGAATGAATAAACAAGTCACAGAATCTGAGAAAATATTTGCAAAACACACATATTTGAAAAAAAAGCACATCTATATCCAGAATATATAAAGAATTTGTAAAATTTCTTAATGAGAAAACAATAAATGGATGAGATGTGAATAGACAAAAAGATACACGAATGGAAAATAAGCACTAGAAAAGAAGCTGCTCAGAGTTAAACATTAAGAAAATATAAATTAAAATCAAAGAGACACAACTACCCACAATTTAGAATGACTATAATAAAATTAGTAAAATAAAAACCTGACAATATCAAGTGCTAATGAGGCTGCTATGCAACTAGAATCTTCCAACTGAACAACCAGAATTCTCAAACATTGCAGATGGGAAAGCAAAATGGAAAACTGCTTGGCGTTTCTTATAAAAGTAAATATCCACTTACATAACCCATCAATCCTACTACTAGGAATTTATTCAAGTGAAAAGAAACTTATGTTCACAGAAAAACCTGTGTGTGGATGCTTATAACAACCTGATTCATAATCAGCAAAAATTTTCAAATTTTCTTTGACTGGTAAATTAATAAACTAACCATTGTATAGTCATACAACAAAATGCTACTCAACAACAGAAAGATACACACTACTGATATAGGAAACAAGATGGATGAATTTCAAGTGTATTAGGCTAAAAAATAAGCCAGACTCAAAGGGCCAAATCCTGTGTAATTCCAATTACACATCATTCTGGAATAGGTAAAACTATAAGAAGAGAAAATTAATCAATAATTACCAGGGCTTGTGGATCAAAGGAGGGTTTAGTTCTAAAAAGGCACCAACATTTTCATTTAAAGGCCATCAGAACAGGCATAGATAATATAGTTAAGATGTGGTAGCATTTTAAGCAATAAGTAACATTAGTTCAATATTTGTCATTTGACCATATAACAGAATTACTAAACCAAAATTATGGAGACCATGTAACCAGTATGCTAATTTAGGCTGATGACTTCATATCTAAAATAACGTTTTCAATCCCTGTGTCATATTTCAAAAGGGTTATGTGAAAAAAGACACAGAGCATTTGTCCAGAGTTAAGTGTTTGATAACCATGACATATTTGGAATATTTGAAATAAGTAAGGAAGATTGAACTTAAAATAACTGTTTTTTGAAAAGGATAAGAGAAAACACAACTGCCATGAAAAAGCACTGGTCTGTACACTGTTTCTCCAGAAAGGAGGACTCAGACACATTGCTAAAGTTACACTGATGCACACCTGAGTCCTAAATAATGACATTAACAACTGAAAGAATAGTCAAAGAACTGGTAGCAGAACTATCCCTGAATATCTTTGGGCAAAAATTGGGTAACATATGTGAGAATGCTTTGAAAGAGATTCCTTTTATTGATAAGCAATTTAACTAGATTACTCTAGAGGGTGTGCTAGTAGCCATGACCACCCACGCAGCCAATATTAACCTACTGAACATCAATATTAAGATAGGCATGATGCAAAATATTGCGGATAGGAACATGTGTTATTCAGTCTCCCTCATAGATATTTTCTGAATCTAACGGAAGAGACTGTGATATTGTGATTTCTAATAAGAAATAGGTATTTGGTCTTCCTCCTCAGTTCCTGACTCAGAGCTCCCAAACCATTGGCCTTTCTTAAGTGACGAGAGACATAAAGGTGTCTTTTGTTACATTAATGAGATGGCATTTGGATAGGGCTGGTTGCTAGAGGAGCCAACCTTGTCATCAGAGGTTTGGAACTTTCAGTCCCACTGCCAACCCTGGGGAGGGGAGAGGGGCTGGAGGATGAACCTACTGCCAATGGCAAATGATATAGTCATGTCTGTGTAATGAAGCCTCAAAAAAACCCAGAAGGACTGGGTTCATGCTTCTGGATTGGTGAACACATGGAAATGCGGGGACACTGGCGAGCTCAGAGAGGGCATGGAAGCTCTGCACCCTTTCCACGTACCTTGCCCTACACATGTCCTCTTTTATATTCTTCTATAATAAACCAGTGTTACCGAGCAGGGCTCTTGGCCTCCTTAATCAATAGAAATTGATCAGAGGCCAGACAAGAAATTCAGGCAAGGCTTTATTGGGGCCCCTGATGCAGCAGAGGGGAGGGAGAACAAACAACAGGATCCCTTGCTGGCTCACTTGCTGAGCGGGGTGGAACCGGCGAGCTTGTTCTTTATGTGCGGTGAGAGTAGGGGTGAGTCCAGGGGGGTCGGGCTGGAGGGCCAGCTTTGGTGGTTTGCCCACCCCTTCGGTGGCGTTGCGTGCAGGGGGCATGCGCAGTACCCTGCTTTTGCTCCTGACCCCCTGCTTTTGCTCCAGGCTCTTCAAAAGCGGCAGTTGGGTTTTTTGGTCTCTTTGTATCTTTTGTCCGGAATTTGCCCCAACTGCGCATGCACGCAGTTATTTTTAGTCCCATACAGTTTCTTTGTATTCTGTTGCTGGAGGAGTGTCCAGGTGCAAGCACTGCAGCACTGCAGCAAAGGGGCCCAGGTCCCGGCCTGCCTCGGAGTAATCTAGTAAGTAAAATGTTTCTCTGAATTCTGTAAGCTGCTCTAGCAAATTAAACCCAAGGAAGGGGGTCTTTGGAAACTCTAATACATACCCAATTGGTCAGAAACACAGGTGATAACCTGGACTTGCAGTTGGCATCTGAAGTGGGAGAGGGGCACTTGCATGGGAATGAGCCCTTAACCTGTGGCATCTGATGCTATCTCCAAGTAGAATTGAAATGAATTGTAGGACACCCAGCTGCTATCCGGAAAACTGCTTGGTGGTATACGGGGAACCACTCCCTCCCATTGCAACTGGGTCTAGAAACTAATTTAGAGACATAAACACAAATTATTATTATTAATAGTACAGTAATGATAATGTTGGGCAAGCTTCCCCGAAAGATGCCTCAATGGCATATTGATTATTCTGAATTAAAGTTACTTAAGAAATAGCTGATTCAAGAGAGACACTTTGACCTTCCTCTCTGTCTCTCTGAAAGCAGGAAATAAATCTCCCATATGAAAGGTGCCCTCCCTGTACCAGGAGGTAGAAAGACGTCCTTATCATCAGAGATGGGAATTCAGGGCCAAGAAGCCTGTATAAACAAACCTTGCTACTTCTTTAGTAATTTATTATCCAAGCCCAGACTTTGCTTGAATTCCTTATTAATTAAGCACCCAAACCTAAGTTTCTTTATCCTGTCAATTCCTTTCAATTTTATTGTTTCTTTGTCTAAAAAGTATAAAAGCGGCCTACTTTGGCCACTTCTTAGGTTCCATTTCTATGAGACCGCCATACATGCATGAATTAAAATTTGTTTCTTTTCTCCTGTTAATCTGTCATGTGTCAATTTTATTATTAGTCCAGCCATAAGAACTCAAGAGGGATAGAGGAGGAAATGCCCCCCAAACAGTAACCACATAAAAATTTACGTGCAAAGAATATTGGTAACAGTGAATAAGATGAAACTGACTAACACTCCCACTCCTCTTGTTCCAGGGTGAGACACTATTTCCACACAAAGAAGAAATGTGAGCTAAAAGGGTGAAGTGATTGTTTTTCAAAGCAGAGAACAGCTTGTGCTTTTATATAGCCATGGGAAAGAGATGGCCGTGTTCATAAACCACAAGTAGTGTGCTATAGCTAGAACAGTGGTCTGCAAACCTGATGAGGGTATTGCTGGCAGAGTATTTAGACTTTGAAAGCATACGAACACATGGTAAATATTAAGGGATTTAATATCCTCAATTCTCTAAAGTTGTTTTCAGAAAACAGATGTGCCTGAGAAAGCACCTTTTTTTAAGGCCCCATAATGGATGGAGAATTGGGGCATTATGGCCTGTGTTGGGATGCTCTAAATTTCAATATATAGTGGGACAGAGGAAATAATGACAATTTTCATAAAAAGACCTTGCTGCTTCTATTATTAGACTGTCTAAAAATGTATCACGACTGAGGGAGAGAATTAGTAAGAAATAGGGAAGCAAGCAGGACCTTAATTTCTCCTTATGACAAACCCATGGCAAGGTTCTGTGCCTTGCCCATCTATCTTAGACTTGTATAAAGCAGGGAGTAAATAATCTCAATACTGAATTCTGAATAAGAAAAAGCTTGGGGAGAACTGTCAAACATCAGTGTCTTACATGTTTTGCATAATGTATATCATGAAAAGGTTAAAAAACCTAATTTTATTTCTCAAAGATCAATGTTACATTTTTAAATAAAAGAAAACTTATAAAAGACGCTAGTTAATATCATCTAGCTCAGAAGTTCAAATAACTGAGTGACTTTGGGCCAATAAAATTTCTTCCATTCCCTGTACTTACCCATGAGAATGAAGCTTCTCAGCTTATATATCTATGGAAAGAAAAGCAAATTCATATATTTATGGGATGTGTTTCCAATAAATTATTTTAAGTTGGATATTTACTACCAAAATGAATTATTATATGTTGTTTTGATTGAATATTTACTACTAATAGCTACGATGCTAGTTCAATTCAGAATAAATACTTTCACTCTTAAAATCTTTGGTCACTGGAAACTCAAAAATCCGTTTCAATGTTTCAATATATTTTTGTTGGAGAGCCTCAAAAATAGATGAAGTCATCTGGCCATGTGGGAAAGGAGAGAAGAAGAAAGTTTTAAGAATATCAATACTGAGAGAAGGCCAAGAAGGAAAAGAGCCATAAAACTTAATGGTGACAGAAGCTAGAGAGGTAGTTAGGCAAATTACATGTGAGAGCTCAGGATCTGAGTATTTTAAGAAGAAAAAATATATATATTCAAATACTTCTGTGAGCAAAGTAAGGTAAGAACTAAACTATACCTATTGGATTTAGTAACAAGGAGGTCATTGGTGATTTTTTTTACGACTTTGTAAGGCTATCTTAAATTGCTAAGAAGTTTAAAATATATTATCTTGAGGTAAGGAAAAAATGATACTTTAGCATTAGTGCCCCAAAATACAAAGAATCTTATCCAATATGAGAATATGGATTTATTTTTACATGAGAATACATAATTATTTCTGTGTATCCCCTGCAGCTCCTGTAATAGGAAATATTGTTTTAGCTCAAAAGAATCTAGCCAATGAATTTTCTTATTTTCTGAATATTTTTGTAGTATTAAGCCATGGTTGAGAGTCTTAATTTGCTACTCTTTCACAATAATGGTTTACATTTAGCTTATACATTGTCCTTAACTAATTTTAATAATAGAACTTATATTAGAGAAAAATAATTGTTGTGTACTTATACAATAATTCATTATTTTTGGAATTTATTATTTTTAAGACTTTCTGGTAAAAGACTGTCAGTATATTATTCGAGGACATAGGCTCAAAGAGCTCTAAACTAAAAAAAAAAAAAAAAAATTGACTTTCCAATAATATGAAGCTGAAAATATCCTAAATTTTACTAACGAATTTTTAAGAATATATGCTGTAGAGATAGACTTTCACAAAGATAGTAGAAAGTGGTTTCTTTTTCCAGTTGGTATAAAAATGTACATTACTTATCAACATATTGAACAAACTTTTTAAAATGGAGAAATTTCACTAGTATGTATTAAAATTTCTGAGGATCTACATTTCTATATAGACTATTAACAAAATAAATCATAATTTCACTCAAGGCTGTCAAAGGAATTCCTTTGGAATTTAATGAACAATTTAAAGCAGAGGTTCCTATAAATACCAAACGTTGGCGACGATGTGGAGAAAGGGGAACCCTTGTACACTGTTGGTGGGAATGTAAATTGGTACAGCCACTGTGGAAAACAGTATGGGGGTTTCTCAAAAAATTAAAAATAGAACTACCATATGACCCAGCAATTCTACTCCTGGGTATATATCCAGAAAAAAACAAAAACACTAATTCAAAAAGATACATGCACCCCAATGTTCAGAGCAACAATTATTTACAATTGCCAAGGTATGGAACCAACCTAAATGTTCATCAACAGATGAATGGATAAAGAAACTATGATACACACACACATACACACACACAAAATGGAATATTACTCAGCCATAAAAAAGAATGAAATTTTGCCATTTGCAACAACATGGATGAACTTGGAGGGCATTCTGTTGAGTGAAATAAGTCAGAAAGAGAAAGACAAACACTGTATGATATCACTTATGTGTGGAATCTAAAAAGGAAAACAAACTAGTGAATAAACACAAAAAGAAGTAGACCCACAGATAGAACAAACTAGCGGCTACCAATGGAGAGAGGGAAGAGGGGAGGGGCAATATAGGGGTAGAGGAAAAGAAAGGTTATTATATGAAATCATGTGCGAGAAACTTTTGAAAATTGTAAAGCACTATAGAATTTAATTAAAAAAAAAAAAAAAAAAAAGAAATTCCTGCCAAAACAGAGATAAATTTTGCTTGGCCTAAAAAGTCATTTTAATAAGTATCCGACTTGAATGCTTTGAGGTTGGGATGTGCTCTCTAGTCTGATGGATGGCTCTACCAGGCCCTACTGTCTTTCACCATGGTCAATCAACTCATTTACCAGCGTAACCCTGAAGGTTTTGAGTCTGCACCCCAACTTTAGAACCCTAATCTAGCTATATGAGTAAAATATAGGTCAAAGGCAGGGAATTTTAACCTATATATTCAAACATATGTATTAAAAAATCTGTTTCTATTTGCCATCCTGGGTTTACATATTCCAGATCAATAGTGATTTGACAAGAATTCAGACTATGTGATGTGGATGTGTAATTTGTTTAATAAAAATTATTAATTAGTGCCTGGTTTACAAAGTTTCCTTTTTTGTCCTCCCAGCATGACATACTTGAGGGATAAGCCAGTGGCCTATCAACAAAATGACTTGACGTCTGCCCAGAGTTAGTAAGCTCTGGGCACCACATAGAACTTCAGCAAGTGATATCTAGGGCAGAACCTCGAACAGTAACCTAGGCAGATCAGTTGTGTGTTAGTAAATGTTTCTATTTTTAAATAAACATCTTAGAATAATTTTCAATTTACAGAAAAATTGTGAAGATAATAGAAAGTTTTTATAGACCCCATACTCAATTTCTCCTACTAATAACATCTTACATTAATTAGTATGGTGTGTTTGTTGAAATGAATGAATAGTGATACATTATTAACTAAAATTCATACTTTACCTGGATTTTCTTAGTTTTTACCTCATATGCTTTTCCTGCTCCAAGATCCCATCCAGGACACTATTTTACATTTAGTCACTGTATCTCATAAGGCTCCTCTTAGTTGTGACAGTTTATCAGACTTTCCTTGTTTTCGATGACCGTGATGGGTTATGAGGAATACTGGTCAGATATTTTGTGAAATGTCCTTCAACTGGGATTTGTCTGATGTTCTTCTCATGATTAGACTGGGGTTAGTGGATTTGGGGGGAAGACCAAAAGAAGTAAAGGACCATTTTCACCACCTCAGTCAAGGGCACACACTGTCAACATGACTTATCACTGTTGATTTTGACTTGATCACCTGGCTGAGGTAGTGTGTGTCAGTTTTCTCTACTTTAAAGTTACTCTTTTTCTACCCCTTTTTATACTGCACTCTTTGGAAGGAAGTCACCATGTGTAGCCCATAGTTAAGTAGCAGGAAATTCTCTTGCACCTCCTTAGGGTGGAGTGTCTACATAAGTTATTTGGAATTCTTCTGCAGTTGAGATTTGTCTGTTCTCTCCCAGTGATTTATTCATTCAATTATTTGTTTATATCAGTATGGATGCATGAATATTTATTTTATACTTTGTGTTATAATACAATACTACTTTATTTTGTTGCTCAATTTGTTCCAGCTTTGGCCGTTGAGAGCTCTTTCGGTTGGGGTCTGTGTCACTCTGATATACCTCCATCACTATGGAATGGATGCATGGATGGATGGATTGAGTCTGGCACTATAAGATGTTCTAGGAATATCTTGTATACATATTTCCTGCCCCAGGTAAATTTTTTAAATGACTCTCTAGTGGGGAAAAAAGCCTCAATTTGTGGCATTTGCTGATTACTGTGCTGTAAATACTCCACTATTGCCAGTTTCAAGCTACCAACATGATGTCACTGAATAGAGAGTTGGGGAGGGATAGGCAGTAGCACACCATTATATTGTATTTCTACCATACAGCTGCAATGGACCTCAATAACCTCAAGAGCATAGGTAATATAAAATGTAATAAAAGTAACTAGAAAAAGAAATCTTTTTAGTACTTAATACATTTGTATAATTTAATCTTAAGTTTATAAAGTTTAACTTTTAATAATGGCTATTTTAATAACAGGCTCACGAAATCCCTGGAAATTTAACAACTGGATCTTGCAAGTCAGCTGTGGTGCACCACTGAACTGGATATTACGCAGAATTCATTATAATTATGATGACAATTATGAAGAAAAAGCAGAAAGAGGAGGAGGAGAAAGAAGAGAAACCAGCTTGAGACATGCTTATGTTATCAGCAATGTGCAAGTACTTCATGTGCATTGTTTTGTTTAATTTCACAAAAAAGCCCATGGGACAAACAGAAGTAAGGAAAAGTTGAGGAATCCACAGCCAGAGAATGAGTGTCATAAACAGTAATCTTCATAAATTAGATGCATTTTTACTTTTTAAAAAATTCCCTTTCATATTCTCTCCTTACATCATAAATTTATAATACATGAAAGTAGGGAAAATATACCTTCATTTTAACAGTTTGACAATTCATTAGCTCCACTTATGTACTTTTATTGATGCCAGACAGGGACAAATAACTGATTACTGACTTTTACAGATTAAGGGGAAAGTGAGGGGTATGGAAAACACACACGCTGTCAGAGAAAATAAACATGATATAGTAATTATATTCAATGTAATTCAGTTTTAATTAATAACAGCCAATAATAGAGCATAATAATAAACGCCATTTAGGACACTCTGTAAAATTAAGGTGATCTTTAATCATTTAAAAATATAAAATTTCATGAAGTATTTCACTAAAAGCTTTGGTGAAGCTTGTTGGAGCTTGCATTTTGGATGGAGTTAATAAGTGCCCACACAAGAAAGGATAAACTAAAGATGGTGAAACCATCTGCAGTTTCTTTACTTTTAAAAGTATATGTTATTCCAATATTACTAGAAAATGAATTATCACACTGCTACTCTCCACACAAATTATCTGAAAACAAACTCTCTCCTGTTAATACATGTAGCAAATGTTACCTCTTAGAGGTGGGCTTCTTGAGAGAAGGATGCTTTCTCCACAGAGGAAACCATTTGGGTGATGGTTTAAAGAGGGAATGTGGTGTTAAGGGGTTGGGTATGAATGCTGATTTCCACTTAAGAATTGTGTGGCCCTGGACGAGTTATTGAATCTAATTCCTCACCCTGCTCTTTTGTAAAAAGATGATGATATTTTTATCCTAGGAGTGTTCTGAGGAATAAATGAAATAGCAGCTATGCAAAGCACTTAGGCTGTTGCCTTGGTACACAGCACAAAACAAATGCTAGCCATGTTGCTGGTATTCTATTATGATGATTATTGACATACAAGAACTAGACACCTACAGGGGTTAGAGAGTGATGAATGATGGTAACACCTAGGATGAAAAATATAAAACGTACAGCAAACATATTCTTTGAACACCAACTGCCATGCTCCAGGCACTGTGATAGGTACATTACCGATTTAGTAGTTTAAAAAAAACAGTGAGTATGAGCAGTTCGGTGTAGAATGAAGTATAGGAATGTTTACTCATTAAGATACGAGAAAGGTACTTGTCTTCTTTAAAAGTATGTGGTCTACAGAAGTTTAAATTGTATAGACTATAACCTACAAGAAAGTAAAGATTGTTTCACTAAAAGTTGTTAAAAGTTTCTTTTTACTTTAATCAACTATTTGAAGTTAGTAAACACTTAACAAGCCAAATGTTACTCATTTTTATAATTTCAATGAGTAGAATAACTAGGCAGACACTCTCTGTTTTTAATAACAGGTATAAAGAATTTATTAAAGAAATCTTTATAATTTAACCAATTAGATAGGAAGAAATATAGCTATTTATTTTATTCAGTGGGAGCTCCTGTAAAATTAGTGCATTAAAACTGCAATTATTGGTATTAACAATTATATTCTAATAAACTAAAATTGTAATTTAAAGTTAATAGGACAGGTGGAAGTCTGCTAAGCACTTTGCTAACAGAACAAAAAGTATAAATCTTATCATTATTTTAAGGTTAATTGAAAAATATCAGATCCCCTTCAACAGTCAGGGAGGTTTGCCCTTTGAGAAGGGAATATAATTTTCTTATAAATGGAGAAATGCCGTTTCAGATTTTCTTGCAGACCACTAACATCACATTACTGGACAATTTTGCTTTCAGTGTGGCTAAAAAGTGAAAGGAGAAAAACAGATCTTGGAAACGGCAAGAGGGTCATTCCAGTTTCTAAAGTTGCAAGCAGGAAGTAATCAGTTCTCTCAAGATGGAATGGAGATAAACGGCTTTTAATAAACCTGTTTTTTGTTGTTTATTTACTATAGAACTATCAACACAGTTAAAGACTTCAAGAAGATACTAGAGTGAAGGCAGAGGATTTTCTCATGGCTACCTTGATTCAGTGACTCCTAAGAGTCCTAAGATTAAAAATTATTGGGGCTTGTGTTAGTTTTTTTTTTTTAAAAAGATGCAACTATCACAATCTTTTCAAAAAAATTGTTTTAAAATTTCGAAACCCAGTAGTCCCTTCTCTTTCAAATAATTTTTAAAACTCACGCATCTTGAAGGTTAACATAAGCACTTACGATGAGGCAAACACTCTGCTAGGTCAATACAACCCTAGGAAGTAGGTGCTATTGTTATATGTAATTCTACAGTGAGAAAGTTGGGAACTAAAGAGGTGCAGTAACAAATATGAGTCCAGGGACTAGGGCTGGCAGATGTAGCCTGTAACCCAAAAACAGGCTAACTCCAGAGTCCAACCTGAACAATTAGAAACCTTACTGTAAATTAGCTTAACGGATTCCCAGGCTCCTCCCCAAGAAAGTCAATTCAGGAGGTCTGGAGAGGGGCCCAGTAACCTGCCTTTTTTTTTTTTTTTAAACAGGTATAATACAGTGCTGCTTTGGTTTTGTTTTCCCAATGCTATCTTGACCCAGTTTTGAGGTCCTGACTAGAGGCCAGTCAGTTCCTTTTCCTGAGCAGCTCATTAAGTCTACATCCCAATCACTCTCCTTACTGGAGCTCACACTCTGGGCAACTAAACACGCACCCCAATTGCCCCAGGGCCAGGGAACAGGTAACTAGACAGAGCACCAAAGCCCTGGAGCCCCCCAAATTATTCAAATTAGCCAATCCACAGGGGCCCCACAAACCTAGCTAACACCATCCCACTTGCCATAGAAGAGCTGCCCTCTACTGCTGCAGCTTGCTGTTACCCTGTCCCAGTGTGGAACCCACTGTGGGCCCTGCCTGGCAGCTCTCTTTCCTTGGAGCTGTAAGTGACAAGAGTTCTGCCTTTCATCTATCCAACTATCAATGCGCTATGTCTCACCATCAAAAGAATCTTTCTTATGAGACAATTGGCAGTATGAGCAGTCATGGCCACTGACTCTTGAATAACTTCCTGGGGTTCTGCTCTTGGTTTACTAATTGGTTCTAAAGCACCCTGAGAGTGGGTTGGACCCAAATTTGAGCTTCCACTTGAGTAGCCTTGTTGCCTACTGCTGTGTCTGCCTGAGGTGGCTGCCAAGTCTCTCTGTGGGAATATTCAAAACAAGGTGTGCTAACTGGCTAAACTCCAGGGACTCCAGGGACTTAAGACTAGTCCAAGTGGGGCCCACATTAGGGCAACAGAAGGATACGCCTCTTGAGCCTCACTTTCCTGGGTCGGGACATTTTATTTAGGACCTAATTAATGAACAGCTCATTAACGCCACTCCTTGCACATTTGACAGCTGATTTTACCTGCTCTTAAATGTGAAAAAGTAAGTGGTGCCTCTTGGTGGATCACTACAACCTTAATGCTGTGGTCCCACCCATTAAGGCCCCAAATCCAATACCAGATATTATTAAAATTAGTAATCTCATCTAATTAATAACTGGTAAATACATTGCTATTACAGATTTGGCTAATCTGTTCAGTGCCTATTTCAACAATTTGTTAGTCACAGTTCACCTTCATGTCTGAAGGGATACAATGCACCTTTACGAGGCTGCCATGGAGGACCTCAGCAGCTCTGTCACCTCACAGACTTCACAGACAAGATCTACCTGCATCTGTCTTTCCCCAGAAGCACAGGTAATAACATTGTACTGATGACATCCTTCTCCAAGGAGTTTCGATTCACACACTCATTAAGGACATACAAGTGTACCACCTTTTAGTTCTTTTGGGGTTCTGGAGGCAACATATTCCTCACTTGCAAATTTTACTTAATCTCACTGTTACTGCTACTAATGAATCAGCCACTTTAAAATGGGGCCCACTTCAGCAAAAGGCTCTAGAATCTGCCTAGATTAAAATCAACAGGCACTCCCATTAATGCCGTCAGAGAGTCCTTCACTTGAGAGGCTGTAGCAGCCCTTTCTCATGCCTCCTGGAGTCTCTGGAACTAAGATCAAATGTTTGATTGGCCATGGTCCCTAGGACCCTTGGAGACAGAAGTGCACCATATTCCTGACCCATATTTATACAGATGAGATCAAAGGAAAGTCTTAACAGGGCAATTGATGCTTGAAGTATGGGGCAAAAGGGGGAGGAACAGTCCAATTTACTCTGTTAATAATAGAATTGGGGGGAGGGGGCAGATAAGGACAGACTCCAAGTTTTATTTTTTATGTATAACTCTGTGTAAAGAGGGGACTTCCCTGGCGGTCCAGTGGTTAAGACTTCACCTTCCAATGCAGGGGGTGCAGGTTCAATTCCTGGTCGGGGAGCTAAGATCCCACATGCCTCGGGGCCAAAAAACCAAAACGTAAAACAGAAGCAATATGGTAACAAATTCAATAAAGACTTTTAAAATGGTCCACATCAAAAAAACCTTAAAAAAAAAAAAACTGTGTGAAGAGAGAATAAAGGTCAGAGAAAATAGGTACAATTATACTATTGGAAGGACTTTGAAATAGTAAGAGATGATAAGGGCCTAAATTAAGAAAATGACAGTGGGGCTAGAAAGTTAACAGTTTCGAGATAGACTAACCAACTGAATGTGAGAACTGAAGAAGAAATATCTGTGAAATATTAGATATCTAGCATGAGAAATGGTCTAGATGGTGACGTGTCGATCATAGTGGAAGACCAAAGGCCCTTTTCTAAGTTTCTTGAATTGCTTAGGCTCCAGGATTCTGTCTTGTCCAAAAAGAGGGGGGAAGAGTTCCTTAAATAATTATTAAGAAGGGCTCTTCTTCTAAACTTGACCATCTGGAGGCCAAACAACATTTGATATACTTAGAAAAGAAAAAAAGGTGATGATTCACATACCTCATTTTATTACTTATTTGAGAAGAACTTACATTAAGCCACTAGATTTATCAATTATGAGGTCTCTGCTAACATGGTAAAGTTAGTTGCAACGGAATGTACTTCTCTGGTGGCAACTGGGGAGTGTTTATGCTAGGCATTTGTAATGTAGAGTAGACCGCCTTCTAATGAAGGTTGATGGTGCAGGGAATTTAAGGGTAAAGTGTTGGATAACAAAAATGTTATTTCTGTTTGTTTGCTTAGGACTTATTTTAAAATGGAGAGAAAGAAGCCATAGAGAGGTAAGCATATTAAACATAGAGGAAAATTGGTATATCCCAGGAAAAGCATCTGCTACAGATGATCCTTAATTCATTTATCAAATTTTAACCTTCAGCACAGAATCCTATTGCAACCACATGTAATAATTTTAGAGAAAAGGCCAGACAGTTTTGTCTGGCTCTTAAGTTTCAAAAAATTGTAATGCAGATAGTATAATATATAAAAGCAGACATAAATATTTTGATTAATAATCATTTTGATTGCTCTGAGGTAATCCAGTTTACCAATAAAAGACTGCACTGATGTACATAAGAATCACTAGCAAAAAAAAAAAATCATTGAGTACTTTTTAAAAAGCAAGCATAATGGTAGAAACTGAGTCATTGGTCTGAATTATTAACTAAAGAAACATTTATTGAAATTGGAGAAGCAAAATGAACTATTTTAAAATACATTAGTTCATTGCTGATGGTGAAAGAACTGCATTCATAAGTAAGGGCCATAAAATATTTTTATGATATCAGTGCTACTATTTAAGCAGAAGAAAATGAAAGATGAATAGCATTTACACATATGTGCAAGTAAGAGAAGAGAACTTTCCAAGATGGAGAAAGGAACCATCTGAACCAAGTTTGCAATGAGCATAGCATATTAATAGAAAAGCAAAGAGACTAACCAGTGAGAAATTGAGTTTAACAGATAGGATAGGGTTAAATCAGTGGCTCTCAACGAGGGGCAATTTTGCCCTGCCCCACAAGGGACATCTGGTAATGTTTGGAGACATTTTTTGGAGTTTAGTGGTAGAGGTCAGGTTTGCTGCTAAACATCCTGCAATACACAAGACAGCCTTCCACAACCAAGAATTATCCAGACCAAAATGTCAATAATGCCAAGGTTGAGAAGCCATGGTCTAGATAAATTCAAGGAGTTTAGTTCGTTGTAGAAGGAAGCAAAGAACCACTAGAGATGTTTGATCAGCTGGTGACACAATGAAATCATGCTAAGAATGACTAGACTAGAAGCGAGATGTAGATAATGAATGAGGACATGGAAGTAGGGACCAGGGAATACAGGTGTGAGGAAACACGGGTGAAAACTGAAGTGGTCCCCTGGGAAATGAAGAGGAAGAGCTCAACAAGAGTGATACTATGAGGAAAAAAACCTCAAAGGACTTGAACTTTTCTGAAACCTGCGTCCATATATGATTGATTCACCTCTGATGTTATCCTTTATCAACTGTTAAGACTCTAAACTTCCTCAATATTCCTAATCTAGTTCCTTTATTATGTCATTTAAGAGCTTGGACAACAAAAGTATTTTAAACTATTGCATTTCTTGGCTTCTCTTTTTAATTGTTAAATATGTAATATTTTCACATAGTTCTTAATATAAAAAATATACAGAAAATTATATAGCAAAAAAAAAAAGTTTCTCTCAGCTTTGTTCTCCATCTGATGGTTCCCACCCACCTACCTTCTCTTAAGTCTCTTACGTATCCTTGCAGGCTTTTTACCTCCTTACTGATTCAACTGAGAGATTCTTATGGTTTTAAATCAGTAATAATATATCAATTCTGAGATTGTGCTTAAAAAAATAAATGGAGAAAAACATTTACAAGAAAAAGAGCACATTTCAACAGTTTGAGTGAAAGTAAAGACAACAAAACTATAAAATAAGGACGGGTCTTACATAAATACTATTCTCACCCCTGTTTCTACGTGCAAAGAAATGGAGGTAAAGGGAAAAGCAGTGTTGGATTTGCAGAGTGAAATTGAAGTTTCTTTTGATAAGAATTCTAAATCGACAAAAATATTTCCAGCACAATTGAACTGCTGAAAAACTGGCTTACAAAAAGTTGTCAGAAAAGATGTGACAAAACAAGTAGCCAAAATAAATTAATATCTGAGCTAGAAGTCAAGCTGACAATCCTGAGAACTTTGACCAAGACTCTCCACATAGCCGGCTCCAAGGCTGGATTGAAGCTAACTGAGGAAAATCTATGAATTGTTCAGCAATCAAATAAGTGTTGCTGTGAATTCATTTGGGAGGTTACTAATATCTTTTAGGGTTATTTACTATAATTAATAAAGTCAAAGTATGTTCCTAAATAAGACAGAAAAGACTCACATGTAAGGATTATGTATGGAACTATTAGAAACAGCAGTACAAAGTTTCAAGATTTCTTCTCAGAAAATAGGAAATTTTATTGTAAAATTTCTCTGATATAGATATAAAAATTTTAAAG
The DNA here is from genome assembly GCF_028021215.1 of Eschrichtius robustus. Taxonomy (NCBI): domain Eukaryota; kingdom Metazoa; phylum Chordata; class Mammalia; order Artiodactyla; family Eschrichtiidae; genus Eschrichtius; species Eschrichtius robustus. The sequence goes on along the minus strand of NC_090825.1, from coordinate 108,260,153 downwards.
CATGACAAAAATGCTACTAAAAGAGGTTCATTCCTTCACCAACTATTCTTTGAGCTCCTACTGGTGTTTGGACTGATCCAGGTGCTAAGCATACAGCAAGTGGTGGAGCAAAGTTCCTACACACACGATGTTTATATTGAAAGAGGGAGAATGGAGTGGGGAGGTGGGCAAAGTGGACTATAAAGAACGCATGTGTGAAAGATAATTTGCTACATTAGAACTTGGATAGATGAACAAGGAGGAGTACTACTCAGTTCCTATTTTGTTTCCTTCTTTGCCTACAAAGAGAATCATATTCAAATTGGAAAGCACAGAAAACACATTATAAAGAGCAAATTATAGGTCAGAAGGCATGAAGTTAGAAATTAGACGTGAACTTCCCCACAAAATCATAGTCGAGAGTAGTGGAAAGATTTGCATATGGAATTACAAATCATTAGCTACTTTTTGAATTTTTATAAAGATAAAGGAAGTTTGAGAAAACTGGTGAAAAGTTTCTAAACTGGGGTGAAAAGTGGCTTCATGAAGCTTTACACCAATGTGTTAATTGTTGATCCTGACTAGAACTCTAGAAATGAATATCAAATAGAATAGTTCTAAATCTTTTTGAAAAGGATGCACTGATTACCGAACACCAGCACAGATTAACTGTGGCTAGAATGTCTAAATCAGAGAAAATTTTTTGAAATACTTCATCTTGATTTATCAAAGCATTTGTAAAAATTTCTCCCGAGCCTTCTGGACAAAATAGAGAAATGTGGCTTATTGATGTACACAAAGTTTCAATGGACCATAGTGACAAAACAGAACTAAGAAAACGTAGTCTGCATGCATTAAAATAACGTGATACTCTACATAGAAAATCCTTAAGATGCCACCAAAAAACTACTAGAACTCATTAATGAATTTGGTAAAGTTGCAGGATACAAAATTAACATACATAAATCTGCTGCATTTCTATACACTAACAATGAACTATCAGAAAGAGAAATTAAGGAAACAGTCTCATTTACAACTGAATCAAAAAGAATAAAATACCTAGGAATAAACCTACCCTAAGGAGGTAAAAGATCTGTACTCAGAAAACTTTAAGACATTAATGAAAGAAATTGAAGATGACACAAACAGATGGAAAGATATACCATGTTCACCAATTGTAAGAATGAATATTGATAAAATGACCACACTACCCAAGGCAATCTACAGATTCAATGCAATCCCTATCAAAATAGCATGAGCATTTTTCACAGAACTAGAACAAATAATTTTTAAATTTGTATGGAAACACAAAAGCCCCCAAATAGCCAAAACAATCTTGAGAAAGAAGAACAGAGCTGGAGGTATCACACTCCCCGACTTCAGAACTACAGTAATCAAAACATTATGGTATTGGCACATAAACAGACACATAGATCAGTAAAACAGAGAGTCCAGAAATAAACCCATGCACTTATGGTCAATTAATCTATGACAAAGGATGCAAGAATATACAATGGAGAAAAGCCAGTCTCTTCGATAAGTGGTGCTGGGAAAACTGAACAGCTACATGTAAAAGAATGAAATTAGGAAATTCTCTAACACCATATACAAAAATAAACTCAAAATGGATTAAAGACCTAAATGTGAGACCTGAAACCATAAAACTCCCAGAAGTAAATATAGGCAGAACACTCTTTGACATAAATCATAGCAATATTTTTTGGATCTGTCTCCTAAAGCAAAGGAAACAAAAGCAAAAATAAACAAATGGGACCTAATTAAACTTAAAATCTTTTGCACAGCAAAGGAAACCGATGATGAAATGAAAAGACAACCTACTGAAGGGGAGAAAATATCTTCAAATGATATGACCAATAAGGGGTTAATATCCAAAAATATATAATCAGCTCATAAAACTCAACATCTAAAAAACAAACCTCACTTAAAAAAATGGTCAAAAGACCTGAATAGACATTTTTCTAAAGAAGATGGCCAACAGGTTCATGAAAAGATGCTCAACATAGCTAATCATCAGAGAAATGCAAGTCAAAACAACAATGAGGTATCACCTCACACCTGTAATAATAGCTATCATCAAAAAGAACACAAAAAATGTTGGCAAGGATATGGAGAAAGGGAAACCCTCATACACCGTTGGTGGGAATTTAAATTTGTACAGCTGCTGTGGAAAACAGTACCGAGGTTTCTCAAAAAAGTAAAAATAGAACTACCATATGGCCCAGCAATTCCACTCCTGGGTATATATCCTGAAAAAACCCCCACTAATTCAAAAAGATACATGCACCCCAATGTTCATAGCAGCATTATTTATATTTGCCAAGATATGGAAGCAACCTAGGTGTCCATCAACAGATGAATGGATAAAGAAGCTGTGGTGTACACAATGCAATACTACTCAGCCACACAATGGAATACTACTCAGCCATAAAAAAAGAATGAAATTTTGCCACTTGCAATAACATGGATGGACTTGGAGGGTATTATGCTAAGTGAAAGAGTCAGACAAAGACAAACACTGTATAATATCACTTATATGTGCAATCTAAAAAATACAACAAACTAGGGAATATAACAAAAAAGAAACAGATTTACAGATAGAGAGAGTAATAAACTAGTGGTACCAGTGGGGAGAGGGAAAGGAAGAGGGGCAGGGAAGGGGTAGGGGATTAAGAGATACAAACTAGTATATAAATTAAATAAGCTACAAGGATTTATAATACAACACAGGGAATATAGCCAATATTTTATAATAACCATAAATGGAATATAACCTTTAAAAACTGTGAATCACTGTTGTGCACCTGAATAAAATATTGTACATAAACTATACAATTTAAAAAATTATAAAATAAAATAAAGTTAGGCATTAAAATAAAACTGTTGGATACCTCCAAATCATGGAAATAAAATACAATGACAACTCAAATATAACATTTTTCTGCTGCAATTAGGAGGAAAGAAATAACCAGATAACATATACCTCCTGAAGAAAGTACACAGCACTACCTATGAAGTAATCTTGGCAAAAAAAGGGGGGAAACAAAAACTGAACTGAATCTAATTTTCTAGTTTTTATGAAAACTTGTGTAAAATATTTTTGGAACATATTGTGTTTCAGCTAGTTTTTATGAAAACTAATATTTATAACTAGTCAGCAAAGAACAGATAAAGAAGCTGAGTGGACACCATTTAGGAAATTGCTCCTGGGTACGTGCCCATCAGCCATCTGGAAAGCTTCAAAAACAGCTGGTGAGACAATTTGAAAGGAGTTAACTTGTGGAAATGAAACTGGTGGGTATGTGTTTCAGTAATAATTTGGATTGCAATAGTGATTGTAATAAGGGTTGTCTTCATTCACAATTTTACCTCAGCTCACACTTTCTCTTGAAATTCCACAGACTGTTGCCACCTCACCAATGACCTCCGATGGTCAGTTCTCTGTCCTTATGTTACCTGACCTAACAGTAGCATTTACCCATTTGACCACATCCTCCTTTTAAATACACCTTTTTTATTTGCCTTTTGGACCTCACTCTTGGTTTCATTTTGCTTCATAGGCCACTCCTTCTCAATATCCTCCAAAGAGTCCTCTTTTTCTTCGAAACCTCTAAGTACTAGAGGTTTATTTAATACTCATCTTTTTCCCTCACTTACTCTTGAATCCATCAGCAAATCCTGAAGGCCTATGTCTTCAAACACATCCCAAATCTGACCTCTTTATCGCCACTATGGCTATCACGTTAGTCCATGTTACCATTATCTCTCACCTGCACTACTGTAAATGGCTCCAAAGTAGATGTCAGCTTTCTCCACTGTTCTATAACAGCCTGCTCTCAATACAGCACCTGGAATCACCCTTTAAAGTACCTTATATCATGTGACTCAGATGCTTAAAAGCCTTCAACTAAATTCGCATCTAGGATAAAAGTCCACAATCCTGCCTCCTAGGCTGTGATTACCTTTCTGTCCTCCTTTCATGTCACTCCTTCATGTCCTCCAGCCACAGCCACCCTGGCCTCCCTGCTGCACCTTCAATTCCCCATAGACACCACACTCCCACCTGAGAGCCTTTTTACTTGCTTTCTCAAAGACATTCCTTTCTCAAATAACACCCCCATCCCTTCTTTTCAATTACCCTGCTCATAGCACTTAGAGATAATTGGAATTCTAGCGTAAGTCTATGTGCCGATTGTCTACCATCCCTAATTAGAACATACACTCCACGAAGATAGCAGCTTTGTCTCTTTACCACTCTGGTATATCCTCAGCACAAGCAAAATGTGAGACATGGAATAGAGGCTCAATGAATATTTGTAGGATTAATGAAATAATGAAGGGAATGGCAGAATAGAGTAATAATTCCACTATTTTCTGCTCTGACCAAAACTTATTCAGAGTATTTTGTTTCATATTTAGCACCACATTTTAAGGATGCTGGCAATGATGGTGTTAGGTACGTACACACACACACACACACACACACACACACACACACAGAAGGCCATGTGATGATGAAGGCAGAGATTGGAGCTATGGAGCTATAAGCCAAAGAACACCAATGATTTCTGGCAAGCCACCAGGAGCTACCAAGAGGCAAGGAAGGATTCCTAGGATTCCTCTAAGGTTTCAGAGGGAGGATGGCCCTGCCAACACCTTGATTTTGGACTTGCAGCCTCTAGAACTCTGAGACAATAAATTTCTCTTGTTTTAAGCCACCCAGTTTGCAGCACTTTGTTATGCAACCCTAGGAAGTTAATATAGATGGTAAGTCTAGAAAATCATATTTGAGGAATAGATCTTCCACCTAGAAAAAAAAGGATGCTTGGTGGGAAGTATGATTATAAGCAAACATTAAAAACCAACTTTCAACTCCTTGGTAGGGCAATACATAAGAGAGAATATGTACTTATCTGAGTAGCTTTGGAGGACATATCCTAGGTTATTTATTAATTGGGGTTGCATTTCAAAGAGTTGTAAAATATTAGGTAGTCTGGGGTTAGGTTACAGTTTGAGAAAGAGAAAGCCAGATATGTCTGGTCACATCTGTTGAACAGTCAGAAAGAATCTGCCAGATGCTTATGTAAATGGAAGCTAAAAATTCTTCTGGCAAAGAACTCAAGCAATATATGCTGCTGAAGTTCAAATGCGTCTGTACATTTCTGGCAAGGTATCAGGGTGGAACCAAAAAATTCTGTGTTAAGGGAGTACTGAGGAATCTTTAAGGGGAAAAAAAAAAAATCTAAAGAAAAAGCACCTAGGCACTCCGAGGGTACATTGGTTAGGGCTGAAGCAGAGGAGGAGAACTGCTATGAGGGATACGGAATAAAGGGTTTACTACAGAGATCAGGTCTTACACAACTGCGGCATCTGGTGACGAAATCTACAAAAAGCTGTTGCTTCTATGTCTGGTGGCCCGCCTGAATTTACTGTCAGTCAGCAGGACCAGAAGTAGGGCTGAAAAGCATAACATGAAGCAGAGGAGAATGAGGATAAATAGAACCTGGAACCCATACTAACAAACTGAAATCACATGGTCAAAATTTAACCCTTTTCTATCTCTCACCACCTCCAACCTCAACCATGCGGGAGGCCTTCAGGAGAAACGGGTACCCTTCATTACAGAACTGCCCATGTGTCTGTCCCAGAATCAGAGAAGCTGGAAGAGATCTGGAAAGAGCTGGATACAAGACTGGGAACTGAGTGAGGCACTAATCCCTGTTACAAAATTTTATGAAGTGCCCAAAAGCTTAATAATCAAGATAAATGATATTTTAATAAACTATTTTAAAAATCAAATTAGTGCAAAACTCTCTGATGAATAAAATATCAAAATTTTATATAAAGATAGTATCCAACAGGGATTAGTGTAAGACTAAGTTGTGCAAGGTCAGAGTCACATCCTGTCTTCATTTTATCAGTATAAATGCTAACAGTGCACATTCTTGGCAATACAGCACGGTCCTTCTTCAAGGAAAGCCAGCCTCTCTTTTATTCAAAGGTCTCAGTGTAGTTGACTGGCCTAAGTTTGGGGATTGGTTGAAGGGATTAAATTCAGACTTTTGCTTACCAAACTAGAAACTGTCTGGTTATTCAAATCAAGTAATACTTCATTGGTTGCTTCACATATTTCAGTTCTGGAACAGTCAAATCAATTAGCCAGTACCAGCAATCTCTGAGGATCAAACCACTCTACTTACTCCCTCTCTACTGCCTGTTAACAGTAACCACGTCCAACTTGTTTCTGGCATTTTCGTGCCACCACTTGACTTCCAGCGCTCCGGGGTCCTATCATGTCTACTGAAATCATGCCTTGAGTCTGATGACAGCAGTTTCTGCTGTCATTTGTCACCTACCAACAATAGCTACAACAGAGACCTTCAAGGATACTGATGCTTATTTCTCACAACCCTGATGAAGGGACTGTTCTCTGGACCCTTCTGGAAGAAACGGTTAGGAGTTGGGTACATGATTTTTATGATAAATCCACTTTAGAATTCTGATATCCTTACACCTTTTGATACCTGCCTGTATGTTTTACAAAAGGTTTAGCAATTCAACTTTTTTTTCAGTGTGGGCCAACTTTGGGTCCAAGTTTCAGTCAACCAAGCAAGGAAATTGTGAGAGCTACTCCAAGCTGCCCAGGTTAACACAATGAATCTAGAATTTCTGCTTAGTGCATCCATATTAACAAATTCAGCCAAGTCCAACTTTATAGTTCTTCTACCCTGATGCACTTATTCCTTGGTATCCACTCCCATATATGTCCCTTAGATTTTTATCAATATAAATTAGCATAATCTTGGTATTTTTGGTGTGGTTTGAGACTCCTCACAGGTTATGCTTTTTACCTTATCCTTTGGGGCCCTTTGGGACTTGTACATGGGTTATAGCTCTAAAAAGAATGAGAAGTGTTGGAGTTAAGTCTTTAAGAAGATCCGCAGTCCCTTCTAAGGAAACAACTACCAGGGAAGGAGGTAAAGGGACCCTATCCTCCTCTCGTAGGAAGGAAGGAATATGTCTACTGGCAAAGGAAGTTGGGCCAAATTTAGTGGTCAAGGTTATCAGCTTCACTGGTTGCTGCTGCCTCATCCCAACAAGATGGGCCAGCAGACCAATAGCGACATGTGCTAGCTACATGTGGCACCTGGTACCCTACAATGACTGTAGAAGCTAATGGCAGCTGATCCATTTCTGCCCTCTAAATCTCACTATATCTCCTGTGGCCAACCCTCATTCAAAACTATAGGTGGAAGGGAATTCTTGGAAAAGTAGTTTTAGCTTGGCTAATTGATTTTTTGTTTCTGTTTTTATAATTTTGTACATCAAATCAGAATATACTAGATTTGATACTTATGTTTACTGCTTTCTTGTGAAATAGAAACATGGTTTTACATTATGCTTGTGTGAGGGGTGTGTGGGGTTAAAATGAAATAAAAATATTTACGTCATTTATTTTAGTTTTATATTAAGGCTCAAAATGTTTGGTCATTTTTACATTAACCTAAACCTTGCAGATAGTTTAATTTAGACTCTTTATAACTGACTTTAAATTTCATTAATCATTGAGTAGTGGAAATTGGTAGTGTTTCTATCCTCACCATCTCCTGGAAACCACATAATAAAGGAATAAGAAAAGAAAATTACCGAGGCAATTCAATTTCACATGCTCCACTCTAGGCTCTTGTCAAAGGTATTTCCTAATATATCAATCACTGTTTCCTGAGACAAGACAATAACTGGCAAGAACATCTGCATACCATGTAAAAATGAGGATAGGAGCATTGCTTGCTTTTGGAAAAATGTATCAGTTTCTACCTGTTTAAATAAAATAGGTAGCATTTGCCAAAAATTACATGGTTCTTCAGGCTGCAGAGTCTAAATAAAGGTCATTCTTAGAACTGTTGCAGGACAAGTAAAGGAATATAACTAAATGCTTAAGTTTAAATTAAGAAAGAATATCTTAGTAAATCATTATGGATTATAAAGGATCAGATCAGAAGTCTGGGAAAGTTTCTAGGGACAGTCGTTGTCAATATTTATAGCATGTTTTTCCTGTGAGAAGCCATCTGATCTTCCAGCTCTTTTCGACATGAGCTCTGCATTGATTGCCCCCACTAAATGTTTCCTTTGACACAGGAAGTCATATTATATTCTTTTTGGATCATAGGCATGACTGATATTCAGCCAATACACACCAATACAACATATCTACTCTTACTTGGTCTGATTTGTTAGATCTTTATTCTGATTGGTCAGAAGTCTGATTGCTTAGCATCAGCATCACACGAATTGTTAAAACATTTAATATGTCATCCCAGCCTGAACCAATATATATCATCTTAATTATTATAATTTGTGTTGTGATAACTCATAGGGCAAGTTCTCACATTATTCTCTTCCCACAGGGGGTCTTTGCCAATCTTTGGGTTTTGTATGTCCATATAAATTGTAGAAGAGATTTTTAAGTTCCATATAAAACCTGCTGGAATTCTGATAGACTTGCCATGAATTTAAAAATTTGGGAGGAGAATTTAATTAATTATGATTTTGTGTTTTTCTTTCCATAAATATAGATAGAATACATATCTATTTACTTAGAGCTTCTTTACTATCTTTCAAAAATATATGTTTCTTACTCATCTGGGTACTAATGGCTTTCTTTTATTATTATTATCCCTGTTAACTGAAAGAAAAGCGCACAACACGAGAGTTGTGAGTTTAAGTTGTATTCGGGGTCTTGCTGAGGACTCTATCCTGGGAGAGAGCCGCTCAGTTAGCTCTAAGGAAACTGCTCCAAAGAGGTAGGGGAGAAGCCGGTTTATATATGAGTTTTAGCTAGGAAATACGTGCAGTCAAGCACACATCTTGGTAAAAGATTACTGCTATTTACAAAGAACAGATATCTCAAGTTAATGATTTTCGTGCTTTTGTATGTATTGAAAGATGCAAGAATCTGGGTTCATTAAAATTCTTCCTGAGATACACATATAACCAAGGGCCTGCTTGTCCAAAGCACAGAGTGCCCATCCTGTTAATGTCTTAGTTTCTTCTCAGAGTGCCGTCGGTCAGCGACTGTGGTGGATTACAACTTAACCCTAATAGAACTGTGGGGTAAGCAACACTGTAAGTTATTCTTTTTTCACATGCCTATTGTAAATGGTGTTTTTCCAAATTACATGTCTAAACTCTAATTCATTTCTACTCTTCCTTTTTTTCAGATTTACATATAATTAATTCATTTTTACTGTGGTTGCTAATCTATTCAAATTTACTTGTTACTATCTTAATGTTTTCTGTTTGTCCTATTTTTCTATACTATTGCTTTTGTTTTTTCTTCTTACTGTTTTAACAATGTGTATCCTACATTTCTTTTAGCTTTTATCTTTGAACTTTACCCCCCCAAATTCTAATATTGAACAGTTTATCAACCCCTCTCCAGAATAATACACAACTCTTAAAACACTGTAAATATGATCATGCCCTACCTAACAAACATGCTATTGCTGTTCTGTATTTTCGTTCTCTTGTCTCTATATATATACAATATTTGTTTAGGTTTATGTACATTTTCCATTTCATTTCTCACCAGTTCCTCCACATTTCAGATGTTCCTCTTCCTTAAAAGTATATTGTTCTGTTGTGAGAATTTCCTCACAGACAACCAAGTCTGCCATTCTGGCAGAAGCAAAATATCATGTGATTAATTTTTAAAACATCCTGGTAGAATAAAGCTCATATATTTTTTCTACCCAGGATGAACACTAAATTCAAAGAGTTGAGTTTTTCCCCTAAAGTCAGAACTATTCATTTTTAAGCAAATTCCAAAATTGGCAGAAATATTCTTCCAGCTGGTATATATGACAGTACCATCAGCACATCTAATTCCAAATATTTTATAGAAGTTCATGTCTCTATTTCATAGCTTTTTCCATAAGTTCTGATTTGTTCTTGAAAACAGTGCTCCATTCTATAATCAGATGATAGATGCTTGCTCTCTATCTCACTACATCATTTATTTTATTTCTCAGAGATCTCTTGTGGACTGTAATCAAAGTCTGAAATATTACAGAAGCACGATGAAAATCTAACACCGAAATCTTAACTTTTCTCTGAAATCACAAACAAATGTGCTTGTAAAATTGTGAGAGCAGCTCATTAAGAACTCATAGAGTATACAAAAATTATACGCAGACAGACGTCTTAGAGATATTAAAATGGCATAGGCTTCAGATAGATTGAATGCATTATTAGTGTGGTCCTTTCTGTCACTCAGTTTGGTCATTTACTCATCAAAGAAAACCTCAAGGTCAGCATCTGCATTCTTCACTACCTACACTGAGGTGCAAAACTTTTGCAAAGTATTTACCCAGAAAATAACTAGTTCCATCTCTAAAAGAACTTTCAGCATTCTCATTTAAAGTATTTAAAATTATTTTTATTTGCCACATAGTGCTAACCAAAAGTGTATTTTCACGCTTCTCTGCAGACCCACATTTTAAGTAAAATTACCTCAGAAATCCTGTAGATACGCTATCACAGCATTTGTGCCAATAGAAATATTTCCTAAAGGATGGATAAACAAATGACTTTAAGATTTATTATTAAAAAGTCTGATTTTTAACTAAAACTCTAGATAAGTTACTAAACTGCTACACACATTACTGTGCAAAACAGAGTCTGTAATACCTGGATATTCTAACATGGAGTTCTCAGTAGGTTTCCTGCAACTGCCTCTTTCTTTTTCTCTCTCAGTCAGTGTCCCACCTGCACCGGGTAATCCTGCTATTTTCAAACTTGGATTAAACACCACTGCAGATTATGGGACTTCATTATTTGAGTGGTTGCTGAAAGGCCAAATGATGCAATCCAGAATCCTTAGTCCCCATGGTATAAACGGTGACCACTAGGAAATGGGAAACAGGAAGGAACTAGCCAGATAAATACCCTTTTATTTCTCTCTCCTATAGATTACTCCAAATTCAATGCCTTTTGTATTCCTTCCTTGCAAGCCCTGTACTTGGCCAAGTAAACAAGTCTGCCTAGTGACTTGCTGTATGTATCACATTACATGCCTTGCCTCATTTCCATTTTCCCTCACTCTCAATGCCTAAGGCTTGTACATTCCTCCCAAATTACTGCCAACCTAATTCTTGTCTCCAGTTCTACTTTAGAAGACCCAGGCACAGGGGTGGGGGGGAGGGATAAATTGGAAGATTGGGATTGATACATACACACTACTATATATAAAATAGATAACTAAAAGGACCTACTGTATAGCACATGGAACTCTACTCAGTACTCTGTAATGGCCTATATGGGAAAAGAATCTAAAAAACAATGGATATATGTATAACAGATTCACTTTGCTGTACACCTGAAACACAATATTGTAAATCAACTATACTCCAATAAAAAATTAAAAAAAAAAAAAAAGATGACGACCCAGGCAAAGGCAGCGGTGCATCTTTATAGCACAAATTTTATATATATATAAATTAGGATTTGGTAGCTAGAGGAAAAAACCACAGTATGTCATTGTAGAGATATGTCTGTTTTTTGGGTTTTTTTTTAACATCTTTATTGGAGTATAACTGCTTTACAATGGTGTGTTAGTTTCTGCTTTATAACAAAGTGAATCAGTTATACATATACATATGTCCCCATATCTCTTCCCTCTTGTGTGTGTTTTCTTAATTTCTTTTCCTCAAAAATTAAAATCTTTCTTATATTATTAAACTTCAAGAGAGACCACCAATGAGTTAAATAATATTAATTATGCTAAGGAGTAATATTGAAATAGATTTTATGGTTGGACTCAGGGCACTACGACAAGCCAGATTTCTTCAGAGTTTACAGGCAGATAATGACAATTATAAAGTGCTGTGATCTTAGATTAAGATAGCAGTTCCCAGAACAAAGCATGAATAGCAACAATCTTCTGATAAGGTTTCCTCTACCTTACTTCTTCCTCTATGTTTCCTTCATATGGAAATAGGTGGTTATAGTGTTGTTTGAGAGGATGAAGTAATAAGCAAAAGGAGAATTAAAGAACTATTCGGTAGTGAAAAAAAAACTTCTGAGTCAGACTTGGTCTTAGACACTTCCTTGCTTCCATGAATTTGGCAATACCAAATGAAGAAATGAAAACATCCCAAGTTGTCTACGATCTACTGCCTCTGCTATGCAGATTTATATTTTTAGTAAGGGCTCCAAATAAAAGAGGTTTTGTATGGTAGTAAGGAGTATGTTTCACTTGACAGATAATAAATTGAAGTCCAAAGAAGTTATTTCCCTGTTATAATTAACTCTGAAAGCTCTGTTTATTTCATTACTCCAAATATAGTAAATGATGAGTGTAAAGTAAGGGGAACTAGCGAAAATTTTCTAATATCTAACTTAATTCCATTGGAGAAGTCACAGTGTTGGTGGGAAATCAGTTTTGATAATTTTCTTTAAAGATATGACAGTTATGCTATAAGTATAGTATGATTTTCTAATAAGACCTCACCCTCACTGTTTTTCTAAGCTGTCATTAGGCGGCAATAGATGGTTCTGAAAGATATGGTCTCATTTAAGGTAACTTTTGTGTTGAAATGTCAAGATGCAAATCTGTAGACAAAGGCTACAGACAGTGAGCCTTAATATATTGTCAAAGTTTAGGGGTGAGTCAAATGTTTATAAGAATGCAATCCTCAAACACCTTACTATTCGAACAATGGTTCTGGGATCAGCAGCATTGGTATCAGCTGAAAGCTTGCTAGAAATGCAGAAATTAATGCCTTACTCCAGACTTCTTATACTAGAACTGCATCTTAACAAGGTCCCAAGTTTGAGAAGTAATGTTTAGTAGACTATACAGAAATGTTGGGTCCAGCTAAAGTCAAGAGAAGAAGCATGAAACCAATCCTTGCCTAATGTAATTTTTGCTGGAAGCAAGAGGACAAGAAAAAATGCTTTCCAGTGTATTAGTCAGGGTTCTCCAGAGAAACAGAATCAATAGGATGTTTATTTATCTTTATTTATCCATGTATCTATCTTCAAACTGAAACATTGGCTCTTCCTGGGTCTTGAGTCTGCTGACTTTCATGGTGGACTACACCATTGGCTCTCTTGATTCTCAGGCCTTCAGACTTGGACGTGAACTAAACTATCGACTCTCTTGGGTCTCCAGCTTGCCAAAGGCAGATCTTGGGACTTGTAGCCTCTATAACTACATGAGCCAATTCCTTCTAATAAACCTCTTTATATATATACCTCTCTCACTCTCTCCATATCTATGTAGATATCTATCTATATATAGAAACATATATTTTTTGATAGAAAGAGAGAAATTTATTAGAAGGTATTGGCTCATGCAATTAAGGAGGCTGACAAGTCCCAAGATCTGCATTTGGCAAGCTGGGGACCCAGGAGAGCTGACGGTTTCGTTCCACTCCAAGTCTGAAGACCTGAGAACCAGGAGAGCCAACAGTGCAGTCCAGCCTGAAAGCCAGCAGGCTCAAGACCTAGGAAGATGTTTCAGCTCAAGACTGAAGGCAGGAAAAAAACCAATGTCCCTGGTCAAGGCAGTCAGATAGGAGAAAATACCCTCTTACTCAGCCTTTCTGTTCTATTCAGGCCTTCAACAGACTGAATGAGGCACACCCACTTTAGGGAGAGCAATCTGTTTTACTCAGTCTACCAATTCAAATGTTAATTTCATCCAGAAAACACCCTCACAGACACATCCAGAATAATGTTTGACCAAGTACCTGGGCACTCCATGGCCAGACAAATAAAACTGACACATAAAAGTCACCATTACATCCAATAAGATCTAGAACTAAATGAAGATAGCACCATCAGAAAATATAACTATAAATCACTAAAGAAACAGCCTCAACACAACCCTGGGATTAAGAAAGCAATCTTCATAGGGTCAAGGCAGAATCTTTTCCCAGTCCTACATACAATTTTCAACGAGTTTTAAGACAAAATTACTCATTCAGACCTAAAACATAGCAAATTAAATATCTATGGGCAGTAACTGAAACACAAAAAGCAGAACATGTGTTAAAAAAAATCCAACTACTAGAGAAATGTAATCTCAGTGTAAGCACTCAGCAAAATAAAACATGAATAATACCGGATATTACAGTTTTAATTATAGTAATATTTAACTCTTAAAACTTTTCTTTAATGACATGTTACTGCTTTGATTTGCAATCTGAAACCTGACATACTTCTGTGGTACCATAATATAAAAATCACGTATTATTTTAGTTTTGATCTTTTAGGAGCAGTTCTTATTTTTAAGCAGTTTCCTAGTTGAAAAGAATGGTACACAAATACAGTTACTCATGAACATGGATAAAATCTTGCAGCATGATTTGTATTTTTAGGTAACCAACTCCTAGGATATTTACAGAATTTTGGTTTCTAATATTATTCTATTTAGTTTTAGTACTATGTGGTCTTATAATTCAATAACATCCATTAGCACTTTTTCATTCACACTTTCAAACTGAGGAGAGAAAAGAAAACTGGAAAATAATAGTTTATTTTCATAAAGTTTGAAACCAAAGAATTTTTTTTTTGAAATTGGTTTGTAATCCCTAAAATTTTAGAATGCAACTCATACCATTACTTTCATTTTGAAAACCAACTTCTGCTCAGCAAAGCAGGCCAGTTTGTGCCCTGCCTAATGAAGTTCCCAGAGTCATAATTTCCCTAGAAAAGAGCAAATTAAAGCATACCTTGGTATACTGCTATGAATTCTTTTGAAGACCTTGCCGAGAAACAGTCAAAGGATTTCAATCGGTTAAAATGTTCATCCAAAAATGTTTGATCTAGTCTTCACTGGCTAGCTGATTTTCACTGCTTTAAAATTTCCGTAAAATGATTCAGCACCACTTCATAAGAAAACCACCTAACCTCAGTTTAACAGAGCCAACCACCACATTGTGTTTGCAGTTCATCAATCAAGACTGAACTGTCTCCAGTTTTAAGTCAGGAGAACACAACTAAGATAACAGTATCTGTTCTTACCAAATATCTCTATCCCTTTTCTTTTGTCCCAATAGAATCCTGATTATTTTTTCTAGAAAATCAACCTCTTCTAACTGTTCATGTATTTCAGGGGAAAGTGACCCAACTTCCAGCTTCCAGGGTAGGCTTTACTGGTCTTAATATAATTCTTCTTTCCAGTGATTGGTTTTAGGAAAGATCTCTCATCTTCCACTGGATATTAAAGTTTTTAAAAAATGTGCCCAGCACCTCATCAATCAGGCATCATGCTAAAGCCTGAATATAAAACTGACATGGAGGAAGCATATGGTCTTTAATGACACATCAAGATACTGAATCCATCAACCCTAAAACCTTCCCTTTATCTGAACTTTCTACATATAAAATTATTAATTTTCATATTTTTAACCCAACTTGAGTTGGAATTTTCTATTCCTTACAGTTGATAGGATTCTATATGATATATGAAGGCTTTCACTTTGAACTTCTGAACACAATTCTATCCCGATGAATGATGCAATGAACTTATGTTCATTCAACATTGCAAAATGTTTTCTCCTTGAATTTATGTTCTATAACAGATCCAGCGTTTGAAGAACCATTCCTTAGCTGCACCATCTGTAGGCACTCTTATCAATTTTGACCAGTCTATGTTAAAATTTACAAGATGCTTTTCAAAACAAAGATTAAATCAGTTCCGAATGCTGTGCTTGTCATTGGACACCTTGCCCAAAATTTTTTGATCATACAAGAATCTGTCAGAATAAATACTGTTGTCTAGGTGGAGTTATTTATATTTTTATTCTCAACACCCACAGTAGAAAAATGCCACAAACAATTTAACTTTTTCATGCAATTGTTCTGGAAATTCTTAGCTAACTCTTCAACATGCTAAGTAGTATTTCTGTAAGAATTAAGTTAGAAATTATTATCTGTAGTCTCAGATTCACCATCTCTGCTGCATTCAATAGATACGCTCATCTGTCAGAGGCTTTAAATACCTAGAGAATAATTTTACTTAAGACATAACTGCATTCCACAGTAGTACTCCCTTTTTTCACACATAGAAAAAAAATTGTGAAAATTATAAGTCTTTTATATCTTGGGCATTAAGGATTTTTTGAATTATGAATATTTTCAAATATTTATCATAATTCTGACCAAAATAATAGTGTTTCATAATAATGTCTTACTCTGTGTTTTTCTAACACATACACATTTGGTTTGCACACTGAACAACCAGCATCCTCTTCAATCGGAGTAAGAAATATGTACTCTCAATATATTGCCCTCTCACTTTGATTTTCCAATTTTGAGAGAGAAATATTTCTCTGAACTCCACGGTAAGAAAGCAGGAGCACAAGTACAGTGATAAATGGCAAATGACAGATTGTTTCACTGTCAGATAAACAGCAGGAATGGGAGGGACTGTGGAGAACTAGAGAGCACGTGACCCAGGTGCAATGGGCATGGCTACTCACGTTCAGCCAATATGTGCCACCCTGGAAGCTGTTGCCAGTCTCTGAATTTTCAGCAGAAACTGGAAGTCATGTTTTTATGTGAAACTCCCAATTTTAGATTATGACAACCAATTCAAACTTGTAAAACCCTCTTTGGACCAACATTGTACAAACCATAAAAAACTTGTCTGCAGCTCGTGTATAAACTTTGAGCTATGAGTGTGACACCAACCACTGGTCTAAACATGAATAAATGAAGATAAAAACGCATCAGGGAGGTGTCACCAGGGAATCACTAACAGGCTGTGAGCTGAGAAGCTTCAAGACCAGGGCCTATTTTTAAAATGTAAATGTATCATTTACTTTTAATAAAAGATACACACGCAAGCACTTTGAAAAAGGGTAAAATAACAAAAGGTTTACTGTGAAAAACAGCAGTCCTCTCTCCCACCCCACTCCCATTTCTTGCTGTTATAGGAAACTACTTTCAGCTACTTTAGTCACTTCTTTTGTTATTTACCTTTTGAACTATGTAACATGGTACATGGTTGTTAATGTTATTTCTTGAATTTTCAGTTTTAGGCATTATCTATTGACTTTCTGCTATGGAAGTCACTACCCCCTACACCCACCACATTCTTGCAAACATACACTTGTACACACACAATTTTTTCCTCCCATCCTTCCATTATATTTAGAATTATATTTAGAATATTAAGAATATGTAAATGCTATTAATAGCTGAGCCCTTTAGTATAATTACTTTTCCCATCCTATATAACTTTTCATTTTCCCTTGAATTTATGTATTTTTTTATTTTTTCACTTTGCTTCTTTTTGGTTTACTTATCACCAACTCATCCTCAAAGCATTTTAAGTCATCTATTAATTTCACATTCTTGGAAGCACCTTTCCCAGAGTTTTCTGACCTTCCTCAACTTGAATGAGTTTCTCACTAGTCTATCACCGTGGAATTACCCTTTCCCATCCTCCTGGGAATGCACTTTGTTTCTAGAGTGGAGGTCCCTGCAATCTCATGCCTTCCTTGTCCTCCGATTACACCCTTATTCTGTTGAGCACCTCTTTTAGCAGCTTCCTAAGAATGAGTGGGAGATAATTTTTGAGACTTTATGTGTATGAAAATGTCTTAAGAATATGCTTCCACTTGTTGATAACTTGGGTGAGTATGGAAATTTTCGAATGAAATTAATTTTTCCTCAGAGAGGATACTGCTTCATTCTGTTACCTTTCAGGATTCAGAATTCTGAAGTTATTTGATTTCTTAGTGCTTTGTAACATTTTTTTTTCCTGTCTGGAAGCTTATAGAATCATCTCATTTCCTTTATTTTAAAAATCCCCTCCCCCCCTCAATCTTTATCTTCCAACCCTTCTATTGAGTTATTTTAGGTCTTCTATGATGTTTTAAATTTCCAAGGGCTTGTTTTAATTTTTGAGTGTTCCTTTTCATGGTAACTTGTTCTTCTTTCATTTTGGGAATTTTGGTTTTGTTGTTATAGCTTTCTTTGGTTTTGTTTTATGTGGCTTTCTTCTCCTTGTATTTTCTGTTTCCTCCAAGTCTATCCTTTTCTGATTATTTTTTTCTGCCTTCTCTCTCTTTCAGATTAGAGGCTTTCCTCAGATGTTTGGTGTTATCTGCTGGTATTTATGTGGAGTGGTCTAAAATTAGATTGGAAGCTCTGAGGACATGAATGCAACTGAACAAAGTGATCTGACCGAACTGGTTAATTTTAGAAAACCTCTGCTGTATTTTTTAAATTTCTTCTGGATTTCCCAGAGGAAATTCTTCTAAACAACCTAGAAGGTAAAGACCTGAATTCCAGCTGAAGAAGGCAAGAAGTTTTATGGTCTCTGTATGTGGTATGCACACATCGAGTTAATCCCCCTGTTTCCAGTACAGTACCCTCAACCTCACTGGTGCCTGGTGGTATCTCCCAAGTAAATTACTCTCACAAGTAAAAAGTCTTGTGGTGAGGAGTGGGGAGAGGTGTAGGGGATGGGGGCAAATGTTTGCCTATGTGGTATGGAGCAGGGAATTTATAAATCTGGCTTCTTAAAAAGACTGTTACCCAAATTTCTTTACCTCATTCCCACCCTCCCATACCCTCTTCTGCAAGTTCCTAGCCCAAGAATTCCCAAATCATTGGGGAACTTTCTATTCTCCTGAAATGTTTATGACTTATTCAAGTACTTTCCAGCTTCCAAAATTTTGATACATTGTCTCCTCTCCCATTCTCCATGTCCCTGTGAGTTTACGCCTATTAAAGGTGGATAGGTTTAATCTCTACCTTTACCTAGGTGCAGATCAACCCTGTTAAATATATTAGAAATTACCATGGTTTTGGTTGGGTCTTTAAACTTGCAGGCTCAGGGAGAAAATGCTGACAATGATGGTGGTGATGATAAGTAATTAAGTGCTTATTCTGTGTAAGACACTCTACTAAATGCTTTACAGGAAAAAGTATCTTCAAGTATACTTTAAAAGGGTGTAAAGTTGGTATTAATATCCATATTTTCATATTTTTCCTTTGGGGGAAATGTGGATTAGATACTAACAAAAAAGTTTCAGCAGTGAAGTATTTTCTCTTGTCTAGCCGCAGGGGCTGCAACGCAGTAGGATGTCATACAGTAGTAATCATTGCTTATACCTAGATTTGAGAGGAATGTTTCTAATGTTTTACTCTAATTTTCTCTAATTACAATGTTTGTTGTAGATTTCTGATAGAACACCATTTGTAAATGCAGTTTCCCTCCATTTTTAGATTGCTAAGTGTTTTATTCATTGATCAAATTAGGACTTATTGTATTTTATCAGTTTTTATTAATCTATCCAGATAATCAAATTGTATGTTGATAATGTACGATGTAAAAATCTAATTTTACATTGATAATACACTCAATTACATTAGCAAATTTCAGAATGCTGAGCCATCTTTGGGTTTCTATAATAAAACTTACTTGTTCTAATAGGTAATGATTTTACTTGCTTGAACTTAGGGTATTTGCAATTGTTTTCATACCTGAAATTTAAGAACAGTTTTTAGTTTGTGTTATATCCTCGCCTGATTTTGGTCAGCCTAGTAAAATGAGTTGGCAATATTTCAGTTGTTTTCTTTATCAGAACTGCTTGAATCAAGGATTATCTGTTCTTTAGAGATTGAGTAAAACTCACCCCTCTGGGTCTAATTAAAAGTTGGGAAATAGACTTTTCACTAGCTTTCCAAATTCTCATACCCTATTTATGAATCCAGAAAACAGATATTTTAATGTTGATTTTGGTAGAAAATCACCTACTTCTATATTTCCAAATTTATTGACACACAAAATTGACAGTACTGTTGTTAAGAGGTTTAAATAATAAAAAATATATAAAGCACTTAGAATAACTCTGTCATGGAGTAAGTACTCAATAAAAATTTTAATATAACTATTAAGTTGATGTGCTACACGTTTATTTTTATAATTGTTATCTATTCTATATAATTACACACACATGTGTGTATGTTCAAGCAAATTCTTTTAAAATTATGCAAACCAAGATGCCTTTTTCCCCTTTAAAGCAATTTTGCTCTTTTTTTTCACTTGAAAGCTTATTTCTTAGTGGAAAAACTTGGTTCTCTCATTCAAAATTTTGAGGGAAATAAAACCTACAAACCCTCCATAATGACAACAGTGAACAGCCAATGTGGAGTTTTTTTTAATCCAGTTAAGGGTGGATAACTAGTTTTAGGGGTGATTTTTTTTAAAAATAAGAGCTAGTAGGAAGAAGCTATATTTACTTGCTTGTTAGTAGAAATACATAACCATTTATTTAGTAGTAAACCCTACATGCCAAATGCTGCACTAGTGAGATACAAAGTTAAGACATGGTTCCAAGTATCTAACTTGCTCAAAATTTAGCGAAGACTGACATATCAATAAATATCTGTAATCCAACGTGTCAACATATGTAGAATACCATAAAAGAGATATGTAGAAATGTTGTCAAAATGCAAATATGGAACAAAATTATTCCACAAGTTTTATATGGTGTGGGGATGTTGGAGAAAGTTACAGAGAAGAGATGTCCCCAGCCTGACATTGGTTGAAAATTTTAATAGGATAAGACTCACATATTTTCCTGGGTCTCATCAGCCACAGGTAATCATCTCACTAACATCTGGCCCCAAGTCCTACCTAATTTTGTTTCTGAAATAGTCTTCCATCTGCTCAAGCATGTTGGTGAGTGACTGTCTCTTTCTTGGAAGAATTAGGAAGAACTTCCTGATTACCCCCTCTGGGGATTGCATGCTAGAGCTGCCTATAATACAACAATCACCACACGCTCCAATTCTGCAGGTCTGATTTTTAGCCCTAGAACCAGGACTTTGGTTGCTGCCCCCATTTTTCATTCTTCCGCATTAGTTCCATCCAAAAGCTATTGACCCCACATGATTTCCACTAAAGCCACTACTTTAATTGTCCACTGTAGATGTCTCTACACATTGTGACAGCATTCAGGCAAATATGATGTATCTGTCCATCCTCTCGCATATTTGAGCTTTTGTGAAGTCTTTTACAACCTAAGTCAGATCACATCACTTCTCTCCTTACAATCTCCACAAGGCTCCCATCACACTAAGTTAAAGCCAAAGTCATTACAATATCTTGCAATGCCCTCTATGACAATGGCTCCTAACTACCTCTGAGGTCTCATCTCTCACAATTTCAACTCCCACTACTGCTTTATAATTACATATGCCTCTTTGCTGTTCCTCCAACCTCAAGTACAGTCCCACCTTAAGACACAGTACTTGCTATTCCCTTTGCCAAGGAAACTCTTATCTCAGGTATCAGTCTGTTCTTACTTAATTCAAACCTCTGCTCAATTGTCACCTTATTACAGAGGCCTTCCCAGCCTACCGTGTATAAAATAGCAACCTGTGCTCACTCTGGAACTATCTTCCCTACCTTGCTTTACTTTTCTTCACAGCACATAATAAACTCTGACATATTTACCTGTTTTGTTTGTTTTCTGTTTCCTCCAGTGGAATGTAGGCATGGTACTTTGTTTGGTCCATTGTTTTATCTCCAGTACCTGGGATGGTACGTGACACTTAGTAGGTCTTCATTAAATACTGCTGAAAGATTGAATTCCTAAGGCATTTGATACTTTTCCTGTGCTGCTCATTACACTCAGATTTGCAGAGCAATTCACATTCACACCACATCTGTTTTGTATATTACATTGCCACATCTTTGAGTAATGAGATTATGCAGAACCCCAATATAAGAATGAAGAATTAAATGGATAAACAAATGCATGCTGTTCCATAGAAATAAGATGCATTTCTAGGTAAGAGCGTATACTTAGAGGAATAAAGGATATGCATTTTGTGCAAAACCAAACATACACAGAGACATCTCTGTCCAGTTAGTTCATCCAGAATGTTGAGAGTGATCAATAACTTTCTAAATATGTTGAAACTGGGGGGACCTAAGTAGACTCTTTCTTTTATGTGATTCACCTTAGTAGCTGGGATGCTACATCTTTATAATTGAATACTATTTAATTTAGTCTGGGATATTATGAGACTTGGTTTATAATGAATAAAATAATTTAAAAGCAAAATAAGATGAAGTAATAATTCTTCCAAGTATCCTTCCCCAGGGAAAGTTCTGCTGGTTAATACTAGCCTGAGTTGTGAGTTGATCTGAAGGCTTATTAAGAGAAAATGAAAGATTTGTAAATGGTTCTGTTTGTTTTAAGTAAGAGAAGGAATGCATTATTTTTATTCCCTAGGGGGAAAATATGCAACTACTTGATTCTACTCTTTCCACCGCAGAAACTAGAAGCAATTGCCTCATAAGCATTGCCATTATTTTTCTCCAAGTCCTCTATTAAGTATTTTAACAGCAAAATGTTCCCTAAAAGAAACAGGGGAGTTAGATTAATATGAAACAAAAGAGAATATTTAGGTTATCAATATGATCTACATGATTTCTACCTTTTTGAATTTTCTGAGGTTTTTTTGGTGGTATAATATATAATCAGTTGTTTTAAGAGTCCCATGGGAATACACAAGGGAAAAAGTATGCTGTATTGTCAGGGTACTGTGTCTGGGACACATTGATTAGGTCAACCATATGACTGATTATATTACATGAACTCTTACATATTTTGGTCTACCTCATCAATCATGAACTGACAGTGTTTATTTAAATTCACCTACAACTACCGTGAATTCTACTAGCACTTGCGCTTTGTGTATTTTTGTGGTGTGACAGTAGGTGACTAAAGATGTTTAAAAGTTATATACTCTGGATTGCATGCTTCATCATTTAAAAGGGCACTCTTTTTCTTATTTAACATTTTACCTTGAATAAAACTCATCCACCAAGTCCACTACTTTGTTAAATACCCAAACACATCCTTCATTCCATTAGCAAACCATTTCCATATCTAGATTTTATTCTCCTCCTAAATTGAGTCATAGTGCTACTCTATTATACTGAAAACTCAGGTTAAATTATAAATTTAACCACTACCAACACACTTTGGATGAAATAGGACGGGAAAGGAACAATAGTGGGAAATTGACTTAAATACATAACTATAGCATTTACAACAACAAAAACAAGCAAGCAAACAAAGATACCATAGGTGGTTGTTACAGTCGTTTCTTCAGCTAGTCTTGAAGTCATAGTATTTATAACTTCCGTTTTCCTCAGCTCGTAGGAGTGAGTGATAACAAACCTTTCTCCCTGTGGGGGCTGAGCCTTGGTAGTTTTTATTATTATTATTACTGGTTTTTTTGAAACTCCATGAACCTGGTTTCAGATATACTTCTCCCTTCTACTGTGTAATATCAATCATAGTCACTCTCTGGTCAGTCACCACAGACAGTCTATCAACTCCCTTCTTTCCTCACTACTTTGAGGGCAGGAAGAACCCCAAAAGCCAACTGGCAGGACTCCCAGGTGTCTCTCATTCTACGACGGGCCAGTCTTACCTCTCAAGGTTTCAGTCCTCCCGATAATATGTGGCTTCAGAATGAATGAGAGTCTCTGTGCAAGTGCGAGCTCGGACACTGGCAGATACCTGGTTTCTCTCAAGAGCCCCGGAGAGTAATGAGACCCCCTCCGAACTGGCTGCCGGCTGCGTCTCTTTTCCCTCTGCTCCAGGGAGCTGCAGAAGGTACGCGTGCGCACTTGCTCTCTCCCTCATGCCTCCCCCAGCCACGACCAGCCCAGCAACCAGGATTCCCAGGTGTCTCTCATTGGAAGATCGCTCAGCCAGTGTCTCCCAACCCCGCCCTGGCAAGACTTCTGAGTTGCCCCCACCCCCTTCCCCCAGCTCTGCCTTCATGGGGAATAGGCAACATTCGGTAGGATAGGGATTGGAATTAGGTAGACGCCTTGGGTCCCCCATGAACCAGCTCCAATTATCCGGCCCCTCACGACCCTTGAACTCTTCGAGACCTCTTGTTTCCCTGAACTTCAAGTCACGTGCATACGCAGTACACGCCCCTTCAGTAGGCCTTGGGTGGGTCCAGACGCCCTGGAGAGTGCTGGTCTGGGTGGAGGGGTGCCCTTTGCCCCACTACACAATACATTGGAATTTAGAACATTCCCACACAGCTCGTAATACCTCAAAACTGCATCCACCTTGAAGACTTAAAGGAAGGTACTTTCTCAGGCACATCAAATTTAGAGAACTTGAGGGTCTTGAAATAAATCCCTTAATATTTACTATGTTATCATAGTCTTTTAAAGTCTTAATATGATGCCAGTAGTTCACAAATCCAGTTTAATACTGCTTTCTAGCTACAGTAAATTACTTGTGGTTTACAAACATACTCATTTCTTTCCTACAACTATATAAAAGAGCATAGCTGCTCTCTCTTTAAAAAAAAACCATTCGCTTCACTCTGCTTAGAGATGATAATTTCTTCTTGTTTCATCACCTCAGGTGGGATTCCTCAACATCGCCCATACCTAGAGAATATCTAGTCCTTTAAATTTTCTTCATTCTTGTATTTTGAGTATGCCATCTCTTTCCTGACAGAAACCTGACCAATAGAGGTAATATATTTAAGTTTTATAAACTGTGTTCTCATGTTTCTTTGCACTATTAACCTACCGCACTCTTCCGGTAGCAGAATAGCTTTGTATTAATCATTGATTAATATGAATGGCAAATATAGGTAGGAAAAAAATTAAGCTCTTAACAGAAATAATCTTAAAAACAACAACTCTTAATTTCTAGAGCTAGAGAAAAGAGTTTCTTGAATTCCAAATGGTTGACTCCTCATATCAAGAGCCAAAGCAAATTACATATGGGTTAGTAACATAAACCATAAAACAGGAAAAGATTCCAGATTATAATTTGAGAACAGCTTTTCTGCCAGTGTGGAAGGGGGAGACTTTTGTTGACTTATAGGAGAAGGAGTTGGTATTTTGGAGAGAAATATATGAAAGAAATAGAAAAGAGCATAGATGCAAATATGAAATCATGTCTTCTGCTCTCCATTGGGCTGAGGTCCCCAGGGTCAGGTTGAAAGGAATTTCCACATAGGCTTGGGTGAACAGACAGACTTGTTCTTCACTTTGTGTAGTCTGAGAAGGTTCTTGTGCCTTAGAGGCATGTCTGTCTAAACAATACTCAGGCAATGACTGACTGACTGATCTAGGCAGATGGTCCAGAGAACAGATTCCTAGAGTTCTTGATACTCTATAGAAGGAAAGCATTAGCTTAGAGCCCCAAGAGGGAAAGAGCTTTGACTAAGAGAGAGTAAGGAGGGCAAAGAAGATACAAATTACAAGGATCTGATATCTGTAAATCATTAGCGTTATCTGGTAGCTTAGAATGACAGGGATCAGGTAAGATGCTTCTCCTTAATAGGAGCAGAACCAAGACCAGAGTGGTATGATGATGTAACTACCTCTCAGTGCCAGGATGATAACTGGCACATTAGATAACTAGGTCCATAACCAGCAAGATGAGAATGAGAAGGAGGAGGGTGGGCACCTAAATTGGCTTGGGTATTTACCCAACGTGACTGAATTCTAAACCAGATTTAAGTTTTCTATCATTAGCAGAAATAGTAGTGCATGATCTTTATCATTGATTTGTACAGAAGTAAAGTTCATCTTCATACTTCTAAATACTGTGGATTGTTGTAACTAAAGGAAGTAGTATTGGACTAAATTCCAGAGTAAAGCAAGCTTTTAATAGGCAAGCAGGGCCATATCAGCTTTTATACTTGGAGAAAGGTGCCTGGTATGGATACAGGTGGGAATGCAAAGGACTTTGGAGAAATTTGCATTCAGAAAGTGAAATCATCTGGGCTTTTGACAACAGCATGGGCCGGGAGGATGGATTGCATCTGGAAGAGAGTCAAACATAAGGACAAACAACTGGTCATTAATTCTCCTCCATCATCCTTTAGTTTTGCTCAGAAGACAACATTAGAGGAGGGGCTGCTGAGCAGAAAGAAACCACATGGTGCATTATCAAGGTAACTGGATTCAGCAACACATCTAGAGTTGAATCTAAAGGTGAATTTAAAATATCCAAAACTTCTGCCAATCCTGTCCCTACACAAATAGTGAATATATCAAAGAGGTGGCACCTCAGGAAATTGGGGCTTGAGTTAATCACAGGTGAACTCAATCTATTTACATATTCAACCTACTTCCAGCTCAACATGTCCTCCTGGGAGGAATCTGAATGCGCAGCCCTCAACCAAGCTGGGAGACACAGAAAACAGCTTGCCCGCTCTGAGAAATAAACAAAACATATATACTCAGTCTCCAATATTCCTTTATACACAATTCTCAGAATATAACCAAATACATTACAAACATGAAGAAGGAGGAAAATGTGACTCAGAACTAAGAGAAACAGTCAATAGAAGCAGACTTGCAGATAGGCAAGTTATTGAAATTAGCAGGCAAGGACTTTAATACAATTATTAACAATATATTTAATTTAAAGGAAAAGACAGATATAATTTGTGAAGAGATGGGACACTTCAAGAAAAATACAGAAATTCTAAGATAGAACTAAGTAGAAATTTTAGATCTTAAGAATTCAATAACTGAAATCAAAATTCCAGTGGATTGTTTTTTTTCTTGCAATACTCATTCTGTTCTTTTATCATGATCCAGTGATAGCTCAGTGAAATGGAAGTTAAAACCAAAATGAAATATCAGAAAAACTAAAATTAGAAAGACTTATATGTACTGGAGACATTGTAAAGAAAAATAATTCTCATACATTGCTAGTATGAGTGTAAGTAAAATAGTAAATCACTCTGAAAAACGCTTTGCACATACTAATAAAATTAAACATACATCTCTTCTACATTCCAGCAATTCTGCTCCTTGGAAAGGAACAAGAGCATGTACACAAAAAAGAATGCATAAGACTTATTCATGATAGCCCAAGCTGAAAACATTTCAAACATCTACCCATAGTATAATTTATTTTAAAATTTTGATATATTCAGACAATAGGATACTATATAGCAGAGAAAAAGAAAAAGTGCTGCTACATATAACTACATGTAAATCACAAAAAC
Organism: Eschrichtius robustus; assembly: GCF_028021215.1. NCBI lineage: Eukaryota > Metazoa > Chordata > Mammalia > Artiodactyla > Eschrichtiidae > Eschrichtius > Eschrichtius robustus. The sequence goes on along the minus strand of NC_090825.1, from coordinate 108,233,105 downwards.
ATTATGCTGAGTGAAAGAAACAGAACTCAAAAATGTATCTACTGTATGATTCTGTTTATATGAAATTCAGGAAGAGAATGAAACTAATTTATGGCGCTAGAGTTTAGGACGGTGGTTACCTCTGGGTACATAGCTGGATATTTACTAGAAAGCATCACAGGGAAGCTACTGGGGAAAAGGAATATGTCTTGATCTGGGTGGAGTTCATATGTGTGCACATATATAAAAATTCATCAGTGAGTACACTAAGATTTGTGTATTTTACTGAATTCAAATTATATTGCAATAAATAAAAGGAGGACACATTTAGCATGGGCTACTAGAGCAAAATAAGATGTTTTGAAATTTTCAGGATAATACAGCTAAATAAAATATAAAACTAATAAGAAAATAGTACATATGATGTGCTTAGCAATTATCAGAATATAGGATAATATCTATTAAGTGGCTCTTGGTACCATAGTTTTGGGGTCTCTTACTTGAAATGGCTTATGCATTCTAGAATCCTGGTTAGAATCATTGATGCCCCACCTCCTGCTGTGGGATCTGGGTCCAGTAATTTAATCTTTGTGTTTCTGTGTTCTCATGTGTAAAACAGAGATAATAATAATACTTACCTTATAGGATTATTGTAGAACAAAATGAGAAAAATATCTATGATTAGTAGAGTGCCTGGAAAATGAGTAGATATCAACAAATGTTTATTATCATTATTATTTGTACTATTATCCAAACCTGTATCTTTTTCAGATATAAATATTTGTTAAAAATAGCCCATGTGTCTGTTGTAAGGAAGGCCATAAATAACAATTATTTCATAGTAAAATATTTCTGAGGGTTTATTCTAAAAAGTAAGAAAAGATATTTAGGGAGGTAAATTCATTTAGATTTCTTACCTGGAAAGATGTGGAGAAGGGAGGGCACTTTATACACATTTATACATGCATGGATAGATAGACAATTTTATAAACAATATGTTAAAATTTATCACAAAATTGAAGATAAAGGTCATTTTAACATTTGATTATGAAAAAAAAGCTCTAAATGCATATTTGTCTTTGTCATTTGCCGTCTAGCCTTTGTTTACAGAATAAATTCCAAAGTCCTTAGTCTGACAGTAAAGGTCTTTATTTGGCCTTTTTTTGGAGATGATCCCAGCCTGCTCTCTTTGGTCCACAAGAAAAATTTGCACTGACTCCACTGAATTTCTAATGCATTCCTATACCATGGCATATTATGTGTTTTGTAATGGTGCTTTGCTCTTCTTCCTCTTTTCCTAAACGATGTGTTCCTTAAGGGCACCAGCCCTATTTTAATCAACTTTGACCAGAAATTGGTGTCATGACGGGAGGAACTCAGTAGGCACTCAAAAACCATTTACAGAATGAATAACTACTTAAAAGTCTAGAATTAATAGAAGAAAGGGCGGGGGATGGGAAGTCAGAGAACATACACAGCTGTCTAAAATTATCAGAAACATTCACTCTGTAATGTCTAATATGAAGAGCAGGAGAGTGAGCATGTGCTTAAGGGAAGGATACTGAGAAATAAAGATATAGCAATGGCTGTTCATTTATCGTTTTCAGAGCAACAGGCAGCTATTCAGAGCCACTCATCAAAGATTACTTAAGAAAAAAAAGATGATGATGATGAAGTGTGATGAGCTTAAGGTTAAAAAAAGATTATTGCTATATTATTATTACGTACTACAATGGAAGGAGAAAAGAAAAATAATTCTAAAGTTCCATCCTTGAAAATCAAAACTGTTGGACACCAGGAATATTGAAATGCATATATATCAGAACTGTTCTAAATTATAAAAAACAAACAAAAACCAAAAAACAGGGAAGAGAAGAGTGTGACACAAATCACAAGGAAACGATGACAAGGAGAAAAATTGCTAGATTTATTTAAGAAAAACATGTCTATATTGTCTGTTGGAGTACCAATCATTTTGTTTGGTTATAGGAAAATTTAAAATATGTATTATATCTATCATTCTCTTATATAAAAAGATTTTCTTTTTATTTTTTAGGTTATTTAATGAACTAGTGGTAAACAAAAATGCTGGGTTTGCCTGTGTGAAAGTGCTAAGTTCTTCAGAGCATTTGAAAATCACTGGAGAGGTAAAGCAACCAATTAAACATACTCTTTTGAGATTTCAGTTTCCTGTGTCAATTTAACACTTTGGTCTAATCAAAATTCTTGATTGACACATCCTCATATCATGGCTTTTCCAACCCGCTAGAAATGCTTTGTCTCTGTGAGAGACCGACAGATAGGTGACTTTATATAAAGTGTTCTGTGAAGTGCCTTTTAAATCTACTTTCGATGCATACACCTGCCTTCTTCTTGAGGAAAAAATAGTAACAGTTCAACTCTTGGTCCTTTTCTTTATGTTAAGCACATCACTTTGTTTGTTTCAATTTGTCTAATATTGAGATTGAAGTTTCAAGCTTTGAAGAGAGTCAGTGTTTCTTTCCCTAGTTTTTAATTCCCAGTTTTCAGGAGAGAAAGAGAGGAAGCAATTTTCTAAGCATATTGAATGTGTGATAGATTTTAAAAGCTCACAAATTCTATGTAATTATTCCCATTGAGAGGCAAAGTGGAAATCCCCCTCCTTTATGACTTGCTTGATGAATAGAATGTGGCAGACTTCTGAAGCTAGGTTATAACAAGCCTCCAGACTCTGCTTTGGGCTCTTAGAACTCTTGTTGTTGGAGCTCTTAGCTGCATTGTAAGAAGCTCAACTACCCTGGGGCAATCATGCTTTGAGAAGCCCTAGCCACAAGAAGAGGGTTCTGGAGGATGACACATCATGCCTTGAGAGAGAGAGACTAGAAGGAGAGAGAGAACCAAGAGCACCACAGCTCTAGACATGTGAGTGAAGACACCATCTTGGAAGTGGATCCTCCAGCCCCAGCCATCCCAGCAGATGCCATGGGAACCAGCTGAGCCCTTCCTGTATTCCTGGCCCACACAAACATGAAGAATAAAAAATGTTTGCTTTAAGCCACCAAATTTTGGGAGTAGTTGGTTATGTAGCAATAGTTAACCAGAACAATTGGGAATCTACTGAAAGCTTCTTAAGATGTATTTGTAAAATCAACCTTGCTTTCTACTTCAGCTTCAGTAGAGCATCTGGATAAATAATAAAACAATTATTAAATTATAAAGGCAAGAAAAGTTATCCAATTTGCATGTGATAAGTCACTCAAAGAATGTTCAACTAAAACATACCTTTTGATTATGGAAATAATAGTAATAACAAAAAATTGATATTCTTTACCCCCTTCCTTAATTTTTCCCCAAACAATGATAAAGTGTCAGCATTTCTAACTACCTAAAAATTTCTGCAGCACAGGTTGTACCTTTTTGACCTGGTTGGGAATTGATGAGCGAAGAGGATGTCAAGTTCATAAAAATGACAAATGCTTCTGTCATTAGCAGATGCATTAATCTCTGTCAGGAGAAAACCTTTCATTTGAGGGGTAAGTTAGATAAAATTCTAATGCTGAAATTCCATTCCAATTGAAAATAAGCCTGTAATACTAAACTTTCATTTGGGATGAAGTAGTTTTGTTATTGTTGGGGTTTTTTTCTTTAACTTACAAGTGAGGCCATTTAACATATAAAATGTCACCTTTCTGCTTAAACAATAAAATTCTAATGAATGGTTGAGGATTGTAAAGTGAAGCAAGAAAGAAGCAGTACCCATTATATACAAGTGAGCATTATTTTTTTCAGCAGCAAATTTCTAAGAGTTTTCTAGGCAAAAGCACTGAGTCATACTTGATTTTTAGCCCTTTTTAAAAAGCATTATGTTGCTTCTTTTAGTTTTCTGAATCAATATAAAAGTAGGCCTTCAAAAACCTAATTTCATGAGTTACTGGCAAGTAAGAGAATTGTGAGAAAAAGAGAAGCCCAGTCACCCTGATAACCAGAGATTAAAAGAAAATAAAACATTCTGAAACAGGGACTAAGAGAAAGTATGGTTAATCCCCAATGTTGATAGGAAACCAGTTTCATGCTCCAGACACTGCCAAGGACGTCATATACTGTCAAATCACTAAGAGGTGATCTGCAGAGGGAGTACGCTGGAGTCCCAGGGGTCAATGTTCCACGAGTATTTTCCTATCTCTTCACCGTCAGAGTTTACCGAGCCAAGAGTGCTAGCAACCTGGGTTAAAAGTACATAATTGGCAAGCACACTTTGGAAGTTCAGGTCAGATGCCTCAGAGATTTACAGATTTATCTTCCCCGGCATCATTCATTTAGATTACAAGGGTAATGGTTCTAGAGTCCTTGCCCTCCTTTCCTCAGAGAGTATTTGTTCAGAGAAAGATAAGTTCTCTCCTGCTCCTGAGGGGAGGATGGGCAACTATACCAGGCATCCTACGAAAGCTCTGAGATTCACAATTTTGGAGTTCCTCTCCTGTGATACTGACCCCCACTCTGTATGCACCAGGTACATCTGGCTTTTATTGCCTTGCCTTGTAGGAGGTTGGCGTATGGGAAATCAATGCAAGATGTTCTCTAAGTAAATAATCAGTGTGTTCTCTATTCTCATGTCTGCTGTCAGGACAAAGCAAATGCATAGCTATAAAAATTTAACAGGCCTGGGGTTTATGGGGTAAAATCTCCCATCTTTGTGGTCAGAGCTATGTTGTTTAGGTTTTGGGAATCCCTGAGTCCGCTTAATCAAGTTTCTATCCTATTTTTTCTCTATAATCGCTGAAAAATAAAATATCTTAATACAGGCTGCACTAGTGTTAGAAATATTACTAAAGATTAAAAACAAGCATGTATTTTTTAAAAATGGAATTGCATAAAAAATTTAGCTAGACCCCAGATTCTGTGCATCACCAGAATTTGAGTGCAAGGGCAGAAATGGTCACCAGGAAAGTGGAGAATTATTTCTCCTACATGAAATGGGTGAGATTGTTGGGGATGGGGTGCAGGTTTTGCCACGTTTGCAATCTTGGCACAGTGCCTTGTATTCGCTAGTAATCAGTACACCTTAATGGAGGTAAATCATAGAAGTAGTTCGTCCTAAGACAGTTGGTATGTGACTAGAGACCTATCCCAAATCTCGTAGATTCAATGTAATGATGAAACTAATGTATCTACTTTCCTGCTAGATAAAGGCTCCTCTGGCTTTCAGGCCCTCAGAGCTTGATGGCAATATGGCTTAAACTCATCATCTGTTTTCATTAACTCCAAAACCTGTGCTTACCAGACAAACTTTTCCCCCTAAATTTTGCTTCTAAGAAGGCTTTGGATATTGTAAAGATAACAATATGAGGCCAAACAATATGCCCTTGTGAATTTATCAGCAGCTGTTATCACTGTATTGGGGAGCCAATTGGAATTCTGTGCCCTGTACAGTTTGCTAATACAGATGAATAAATCTCAGAATCTGCTCAAAACCTCTCAATAAGGTAGAGCCCTGAGGCCACAAGGGTCACTGATATAACCCAGAGCTACTCAGATTCCACCAAAGTGTAGACCCTCTTAAGTCACAATCTTTGATCTGAAACTTCAAACATTGCAGAGATGTGAGAGAGCATGGATTAGGTGGTGGTACAATGACACCCAGAGACAAGGTTTATTTTCACATTGTGGAAGAAAAAAAGGGAACCCCTGCCACAATTGTGCAGAGTAGGAAGAAGAAAGAAATGAGCAATAGTATCCTTGCTGATATCCTGAAGGACACTTTTAATTTAGGGTTTGTTTTTTTTTGTGTTTTGTTATCATTATAAGGAGGGGGTTATTTTTTCCCTGCAGTGCTTAGTATTTAGCAAATATTCAGGTTACACTAAAAGATGGAAAACTTGCTGATGAATGGGCAGAAGGGTAAAAGGACTAAAAGAAGTAAAATGATGCATGACATTGAATATGCCAAAGCTAGAAGTCCACAAAACTAAAATAAGTGAAAAGGGTGGATTAAGGAAGGGGAGAGATTACAGAGGGGAGCGAGTAGAGAAGGCAAAAAAGGAGAGGGGGAGAACAGAGCTGAGCCTGAGCAGGAGATAGAAGTGATGCCCTAGGTCGAGTTCACGCTTCTGGCATTGAGACCCCGGAGCCAGTACATGAATCCAGCTCCTTCCTTTTTCAGAGCCTCAGGGCCCAGCACCCAGCAAGACAGCTATTGTCCCTGTTCTCATGGAGTGGATTATTTTAGAGAGGAAGGAGACATACATGGTATATGAAAAAGTACACAATGGAAATACCAGATTTATTGTGAACAGAGTATGGCAGATAAAGGTATATGAGCTGCTCTATCAGAGGGATGATCATTATCTGCTGGTAATAAACAGGTCAAGGAACATAATTTGGAGGGGGTGGCAGAGCTAGCTGTTTCAGATTAGGTGGTTAGAAAAGCCTCTCTCACCGAGTGACCTTTGTGGTGGGACCTGAATTACAAAAAGGAGCCAGCCAGGAGAAGATCTCCAGGACCAGCTTTCCAAGTTCAGAGAACAAGTGGGACAGAGGCCTAAAGGTGGGAGCAAGCTTGGCATGCTTCACAGCCCGAGTGGAGGCCAGAGTAACGGCAGCAGGATGAAGCCGGGTGTGAGCGAGGGGAGAAGGGGACCGGGGAGAGGCAGGGGCAGATCACACTGGGCAGGTGGCACGTGCCAGGGTAAGGAGTTTAGGTTTTATTCTAAGTAGATGTGGAAAACTTTAGAGAGTTTTAAGAAGAGAAGTAACAATGAAACTCTACATAATCAAATTCCTGCTTGTTTTTGGAGTTGTATAACATGTTAATTCGAACAACTTGGGTCTTCTAAAGTCAGCGTAGATTCTTATGGAAATAGAAACTATCCTTAGGTATTCTCTTAAAACAAAAATGAATCTATGATATCACTTATGTGGAATCTAAAAACAAATGATACAAATGAATTTATTTGCAAACAGAAACAGACTCACAGATTTCTAAAACAAAGGGGAAAGAGGTTGGGGAAGGGATAAATTAGGAGCTTGGGATTAACAGATACACACTGCTTTATATAAAACAGATAAATAACAAGGTCCTACTATACAGCACAGGGAACTATATATTCAGTATCTTGTAACAATCTATAATGGAAAAGAATCTGAAAAAAATATATTTATATTCTTTTTCTTTTCACACACATATAACTGAATCACTTTGCTGTACACCAGAAACTCATACAACATTGTAAATCAACTATACTTCTGTAAAAACAAAAACAAAGAAAAAAACCCAAAGATGAATCTGGTAATTTCTAAAGTAATTACAGTGTTTTAAGCTACTTTTAAAAAAACTGCATTTGGCTTCAATGGAAAGCAAAAAGAGGTTAGTATTATGCATCTTTGATCAATTTTGAGATAAAATATATTTTTTCAAAAAGTACCTAATGTTTAATAAAACATGTTATTAAATATCCATTGAAGGAATTTTTAAATGTGCTATATAATATTACAGTTTCTGAAGATACTGAAGACATCAATTAGAATGAGAAATGAATTCAGCTGCTCTGCCCATGTGAGAAAGAGACTGCCACCAAGAATAGGAGGAATAATGAGCTGCAGGTTAGAGTTCCTGATTCAGGAACAAGTTCCCATCTAAAGAAAAAAGTGCTAGTATCAAAAAGGTCAAAGAGTAAAGAAAATACAAAAATATACACAAATGCACAGGAGAAACAGACTCATTTCCGTGCACTTTTCTCTAAAAGGCCTTCAATTTCCTTGCAGCTAATTTTTTGTAAAGAAATTTAAACTCAAATTTCTTTTCTGAGAATGCCCAGAGAAATTATACCTGCAACTAACTCACAACAGGAATTTTTTAACTAAAAATGTTCTGTTATGAAATCTCCCAGAATATCTATCATTTCATAAATGTCTTTGACATTTTCCCATATGAGTCAGTCAAAAGTTATTTCATGAAATAATAATAATAAAATTAAATGAATATCTAGGGGCTAGTAGAGTAGAAACAATGAAGCATGCATCTTAGAAGCAAAAACTAGTATGTTTGATACATTTATTTAAGAAGTAAGAACAGTGAATTATGCTTTTTAAAAGCATATTTAAAAGTATGTGATTTCATTGCAAAAACTATGTATTCTGTGCAGTTTTAAAGTCTTTCTTTTAGATATTTGTCCCACTATCTGTGAACCTCTTTTTCATATTATACTAATTCTCTCCTTTAAGATGTTTTGAAAACCTGAATTTTAGTATTATGGTCAACCCAGTCATTTGGTGGAGACTGATGCTATCAAGGCAGCAGTTTGAACAAAATGAGATGTTATTTTGGTATATTGTCCCAAATAAGGCATCAGTGTACGTTTGTTAAGTGAAAGAACTATGGAAGGGAAGAGGGAGGGAAATTCATTTTGCTCACCTGTAAAATGAAGATGTGATACCTACTTTAAAGTTGATGGAGCTCAAAGGAGATGCTGTTTCCCGAATAACAGTGCAAAGTAAGCAAGCACCTAATGAACGGTAGCTGTTTTACTGTTATAATAAGTCAAATAACAAAAAAATCACGTTGCCTTTTCCCCTTCCTTATTAAAATGGCTTCCTGTATGAAGTAACAAAGGGGAGAAGTGGAGACAGAGGGAACTTTCCTTAAGTAAACTGCATGTTGGCTGAGGGGCAGGTGTAACAGAAAAGACGAATGATTGAGAACAATAATGGTTCCTTTTCCTTCTGAGCCCTTTCTGAGCTCTGAGCCTTTTTCAAAGAATTCTGCCTGTCTTAGGTAGAATATGAAAACATAAGCATTATTGATATTGGGAAAACACAGTGTGATAACTGTATCAATCATATAATTATTTGATATTCTTAACCTCCATATAATAATGTCTTACCAGAAAATATATTATAAAATGTATGCAAAAACAAAATGATTTCTAAAAATGCACATTAAGTTTTAGTCATGAAATCTCCTTTCCTTTACATGACTGAATAATTAATTCAATAAATATTTTGATGCAATGCTTTGCCCATTAAAGTACAAACCTGAATTTAATGTTGAACAGATTAATTGAGAAGTTGGAAGCACTTGGAGGGGATCAAAGAGTTTCAAACTTCTCTCCCTTCAGTTTCTAGTCTAAATGCTCAAGAGGCAGTGTAAGATCCATGCCCTTGGGATTCCAGTTGGCTAATGAGGAGAAATGATTCCAGCACTAAATAGACCAGGGTTGCTACTGAAAAGAGTTGAAAAACTTATGTTCACTTCAGCCTTCAAACTCATGATTTATACAGTAGTAACTTCTCAAAAGCAACACTAGAAACTTGTAGTCTAAACAATATATAGCTTGTATCAAGTAGTTCTTAAGTGTGGGAGACAGGGAAGAAGCCACTAGCAGAAAAAAGGAAGGAAACTATTAAAAGGAAAAGTAGGTCATCAGCATGTTAGAATGGCATGAAAACTAGGAGGCAAGTGACAAAGAATAATGCAAAGGTATACAATGCACTGCCTCCCCTCTCCCCGCCATTTTCTTAGTATTATGCTTTTAATTAAAATTTTATGTATCACCTATGAAAGGTCTTCCTTTTAGAAATAGGTATTGGAGCCACTTTGGTGGGTATGGGAGGAAAACATTAATGAACTTGTGGCTGATTGTGGTGACAGAATATTTAATAGATTAGATACAGAAAGTTTTTAATCCTAAAGTTGTGCTATTTATTTTCATTTTTATATGAACTTTTGGACTGAGTTACTTTTGACTCATGTCAAGTTGAACACTTGACGACAGAATCAAGACACAAGAATCAAGGCAGATTCATATGTCTGTATTTGAAAATCACCTACAGATCTTAGATTCTGTTTGGCATATATACATACTTCTCCCTACTTGGATAGAATGAGAAAGTGTGATGTTTGTGGGAATTTAGGGGATAGGAGTTGGGGAAGAACTGAGAATGAGTTGGAGAACAGCCCTGCAGAAGGAGGCCTGATAGTAGTGAGAGGTTTGCTTTCAGGTAATGCATATTTTCACCGTCTCAGAGTTTTTACTTGAGAGTATTGTTCCCAAGCAAGGTCTCAATAAACATTTGCTAATCGGTTAACATTACAGATTAAGAGCAAGTATTCCAGAAAAAAAAAAAAAAGCTTCTTTCTTTTCCTGTTGAAGTCTTTCTTTTTACAGTAGATCCAACTTAAATAAAAGTTTATCCTTCTAAATTTTATACTTACCAATTCCTTCAGAACTGAGTCTATAAATAGTGAGGTTGGGTGGTGACAGCATAGCAAGAATGCATACCACTGTGCATGAGGGATAATCAAAACTCAGCAGTCTCAGCTTTTACACCAACCTATGGACTAATCAACAAGGGTTGAATTCGATTGAAATAAAATCCTGCATGGAGAAGAATTCCAAATATAGCACAGATGTTGGCAGCTTCTGACGAGAGAAAGAAACAGGGAAACAGACAATTGGATGTCAAATTGAAGGCAATACTAGAATATCCTGGCATCTTTGTGCCAACACCAGGTGGTTTGCTGCCTGCTGCAGATGTGACTGTATTGCCACCTGGGGGCATGAATTACTGCTGATGTCTCATCATCCCACCACCTGTCGAGTCAACCCCGGCGGCGTGGCTGGTGCCTGAGCAAGGCTGTGGGGCGCAGAGGCAGAGCCCACTGGCATATTCTGGGACTCTGTCCTGCCTCTGCTGTTGCTACTACTCCTCCAGACCTAGGAGGCTTCTGGTCTCAGCACAGCTAGCCTACCTATACTGTATGCTTGACAATGATTAGGGTGCTAATAAAAGTGCAGATGGGGAAGGTAGGCAAGTCAGCAGCACTAAGAACTGATAACAGATCCCTTTATTATCCTTCCGGACCCTACTGTGCCCTGTAATAGCCATAATCACAGACTACTTCCGAAGAGATATGCCATCAATATTTAAGCACAAATGAGAGTTTAAGTGGCCAATTTCCTGGATTACTTGCAGTCCCCTCTTAGAGGTATCCCTTTGGTAAGGCACACTAAGTTCCCGTGACTGGCAGGACCACAGATGTAGTGACTCAGAAAGCATCAGGAGGTAGGGAAGGAAATGTAGATGGCCACAAAATGTAAAGTGTGTTGATGCCCTCATTCCCCCATGCAAATCTCATCATCGTGGCCAAGAAGAAGCCACAAATACTGATACTTTACTGGCTATTTGAGACTCATCTTGATATATCTTACCTGATTAAACATATTTTCTTTTGGGTGAAGAGACGAAAAGAGGGGAGCCACCAAGTCTCTTTCTAGGTACAGGTCTACCTTAGGTTACACCCTCCAGGACAAGGCAGTCCTAGGTGAGGGCTCAACAGGCCTGGCAGCACTACCGCCTCTCATCTGGGCAATCCAAATGTTAGAAAGGGGCCTCATCTTCTGGGCCCTCCTCCTGGAAGAAGGAATTGCCCAGGGCTAATCTGAATGTAAAACCAGAGTGGCCCAGCTATGGGGCTGCTGACCAGAGATGGGCTTCAGTTTTCTTATACTAAAAACAGAGGGATGGTCTTCCCTGGTGGTGCAGTGGTTAAGAAACTGCCTGCCAATGCAGGGGACATGGGTTTGAGCCCTTGTCTGGGAAGATCCCACATGCCGCGGAGCAACTAGGCCCGTGAGCCACAACTACTGAGCCTGCGCGTCTGGAGCCTGTGTTCCGCAACAAGAGAGGCCACGATACTGAGAGGCCCGTGCACCGCGATGAAGGGTGGCCCACGCTTGCCGCAACTAGAGAAAGCCCTTGCACAGAAATGAAGACCCAACACAGCCAAAAATAAATAAATAAAAAATAAAAATAAAGGAATTCCTTTAAAAAACAAAAAACAAAAAAAACAGAGGGATGTTATAACTTACCTTTCCAGTGAGCATTTACTCTCTTGGTTGGACTATCAGTCCACATACTGGGCTATTTCATTCCAGTAGTTCCCATCTATTAACTAGGCACAAAGGGCTCAACTCTAAGATTCAGAAATATCTCAGCTGTGTCATGCTAAGTCTGTTAGGGTAAAGTGACAAATAGTCAAGCAATTATGTGGTGGTGTTCATTGTGGACAGCTTTTGCACTCAGTTGGCTGAGCCCGTGTAGAAGGGCTACTACTGACATTAGGAATTCTGAGCATTTTTTTCCTGCTAGCTGAGGTCCAATGACTTGTGAACAATTAAATAGAAAAAAACCCTTCCCCAAGGGAGTGCTACTCCAAGGAAGCTGGCAAGGTGGGGGAAGACTGAGATTAAAAGCCTAAAAAGCCTCTGACTGAGCAAAAGATCAGCAAACTTATCTCTGTCCAGAATGAGCAAAGAGCAAAGCAAGCTGAATGGCGGATCAAACATGGCCATGGGGTCAGCTGGACCTTTGCTCCCCCGTTGTCCCCTATATGCCCCCAACAACTGAGAAGCCATGGGTTAGAGTGGAAAGACAGGTGCTTTCGATTCAGACAGCAATTAGCATAAATCTTAACTCTACAGCAAGCCAACTGTGTGAACTCAGGACAAGTTACTTAATCACTCATGGCCTCAGTTTCCATATCTGTTGAATGAAGAAAAGAGAATCAGTATTCTGAGAGCTATTGAGAGGATTACATCTAAAAGGATAATATAAGTAAAACATACAGTGTTGTGTTGAGCGAACAAAAGATGATCAATAAGATGATGTTGAAGGTTAATGAAATTGCTGTTGAGGTGGTATTTAAATACAACATCTGTAGCTGTCCAAATAAGGTGATGCCAAAAACGTACACATACTGTGCTTCAGGCTGCGTTCACATTGTGTTGCCCTTCAACCTTAAGCAATAGACACTACATGGACAGAAAAACACTCTTAATTTTACTAGTATCATTTCAATAAATTTTCAGTCAAGAAATATTGCAGTACCTGAAAAAAATCATAGGAAAGCTTAATGCAAAATTGTTAAAATAGAATTTAAGTGCACTTACATTAATTACAGTATAGCGTGCATGTGTGTAATTAAGTTCAAATGAGATCTCTGCATTCCCTTGTTTCATCAGCAAAATTTCATCAGTATAATGGAGAATGCCACTTCGTCCCTGGGCAGGTGCCTCATGACTCTCTAACACTTGGGGGGTTTTAAATTAGGCCTTTGCATTTATTCCTCAGGAAAACTCTCTGCTATTTCAGTTGTCTAAGTTAAAGAAAAGAACAGACCCTGATTTCTTTTCTACATTAATAAAATCATTAATAATTATTATTTAGTAATAGATCTTCCCAAATGACTATCTTTACTGAATATTAATATGTTTACTGTAAGGGAAATAAAAGAGCTAAGAACATAATGTAGGAAAATAGCTATAAGAAGGGGTTTGTGAAGGCCAGAGACAACATTGGAGCAGAGATCAACTCTGAAATGTTGGCCCTGTCAAGATTTTTAACATATAAAAGTGCCATGAATTCCTTTCTCATGAACCTTACGTTATTAAGATTACACGTTTTAGTCAAGGAAAGTGCCATATTCGTCACAATATTAAGCAATGTTATTTTTTCTGAAGCCCCTAAAATGTCTTCACTAAAAGGGAGTGTTACCATGTAAGAAACCCCATTACTAAGGCAAAGGCTATATGGCCTCTTGGCAATCAGTTCTAAATAATGGTAACAATTTACAATTGCTTTCAAATCAATTTTGATGGAAATTTTAGTGTTCTTGCGTGAAAAAAGAAAATCAAAGTGTAGAACAGTATGTACAAAGTGCTACATTTTGTGTATAAAGAGTGAAAAAATAAATACATGTCTTTTCTGCTTATGAAACTTTAGCCAAGCATGCACACAAACATACATACACCTAAAATGGTGGTCGTGTGCGGCTGAGGGCCGATCTGGGTGAATAGAGAGTGAGACTGATAGCTGTAGACATTTAAAATTTTTCTTTGATTTTGGAACTATGCAAATATATTACCTATTTACAAAATGAAATTTTAAAAATATGCCTTCGTAAGAGCTTCTTGTACAGATTTTCATTTTTTCTTACATTTCTTGAATGAGATTATGTTTTTCTACAAACTGGGCACCATTGATTCAGTTTTGAGAAAGAATGATATATGAAATTAAATGACATTTTCCTAGGTGTTTTATAAACTGCAGTATTATTTTTGTAAAATTAATTTTATATTTATAATTTCCGCATTTATTTTTGTATCTTTGAGCCGTCTACCAATCCAAATTAAAAGCCGTTTCTGACCTGTTCTTGGTTCAGTTTGATCACAAAGCTAATGAGATCGAAGAGGAATACTTCCCATGGATTGTAAATTACTGACTAAAAAACTGCTCATTTTAATCACTTAATGAAGGCTAGGACTTAAAGCATACTGATACAAATATCATGCCCATAATTCCATATTAACTTTTCCAGCTGCATGCTACAGCAAGCATGTTTTGGTGAGTATGACCATTAAGAAATACATCAAATATGACTAAAAGGAAACAACACAAATTTTTCAGTGTTTTTGAAAAAGAATATTGTTATACCTGTGTTTTATTATAAATAACCAGGTTCTGTCATATTTTATCTTCTTGCCAGCAAATGAAGGACATTGTTTCATAAAGCTTCTAAAATGTACATGAATATTTAATTAAATCATATTTCCTTGAGAAAATAAAATTCATTCGCATTTATAGCAGACAGTTGTGAAGAGCAGATAACTGTCATAAGACCAGGGTAGCCAGTACCGGTTGCTTGTGGAACAAACTGCTCAATTTTTAAAACTTTTTTTTAAAAAATAAACATACAATCATAAGTGTTCATTTACTTTAAAAATTCTAAAGATGAAGAAAATTACTGTCTATATATTTAAGTCCTTGTATAAATTACAAAACTCAAGTTTATGTTACAGAGTCCCTTCCCCATAGGAAGCATAAAGCACTTTTGTGGTACCTTTCACCAGTAAATATTCGTATCACATTGAATTTGACAAACGAAAGAAAAGTCGATATTGCATCTTTAAGCCCCAAGAGAACATTCTTCTAAGCTGTCTCTCATGATGAATGAGCTTCAAAAGTCATTTGATTGCCACAATTTAACTCAATCTCAATCTCAAAGATATATAAAAGTAATATACCTATTGACTTCAGTAGAAATCTGAAATATCAGTGAACCGCAGACTCTTCTTGTTTGAGGTCAACAAACACCCTTTGGAAGACAACCAAGAGTAGTTTAAGACCAGGACAACAAAATAAAATTATAACAATAATAATTATAATAATAAAAATAACAATAATAAAATAAAAATAACAACAACCAACAATGAGGTAAACTCCCCTTTAAAAAGGCAATATGTGTTGCCTGGACTGTCAGGAGAGAGTTCGATTGTACCTGACACCCAAATGTTTCTCCAACCACAGTTCAGCCAGTTGCACAGTTGAGGCAAAAGTACTTGCCTTGGATCCTAAGCACATCTTATACTGCTTAGGGTCCAAGTTAGGGTCACAATGAACTGGATGGAAAATATGCACTACTCCTACTTCTTGACTTCTGAAGGGCCTTAAGCCAGATCGAATAACTTTATTGTAGAGATCTACATCTTCCAGTCCCCAGCCTTGTATTGAGGTATCAAATCCACCTGCACCCAGAAGATCACTTTTATAAATACAGGTAATTCCATATCCATAGTCTCTCCAAAATCCAGTCTTCTTTGAGAAGACAAAGTCATTATCAGTGGGAGGACTTCCCCCATTGGTTACCTTTGGGTCATACTGGCTAAAGATGATGGGATAGTACACCTGTTGTCCCTGAATTGTATTGTCTCTACATCGTTGGAGAAAGTCTCCTCTGAAGATCAAGTCAACATCACAAAATAGCAGCAAAGTATCATTGTCAAACTGGGAAGATCCCATTTCAAGACCAAGACCTCTGGAAAACTCTCCCTTCATGGGGATCAGGGTCATTTCTGCTTTAGGGTACTTGTTTTGATACTCTTGTATCAGCTCAATATGCTTGCTGGAATCTTGGCCAGAATCCCTACTGAAAAGGATGATGATCAGCTTTACATTCTGCTTTGGGATAAGACAAGTGTTTTCAAAGTTCTCCATGAATCTCAAGAAAATGTCATACCTTCCAATGAGAGGGACAAGAACATGTATTTTCTTTTCATTGTGCCCTCCCATTTCTTTGGCACCTTGAAAAGAAGATAATATCTTTAAAGAATTAGATATAAAGGAGAATGACTGAGTGTCACTGTTAATACTCTCTACGAGACTGTTGACATCTAGCTCTTCAGTTTCTCTGAAGAAAGGCTTGCTGAACAACTGCTGAAGATAGGCATGACGTCTTACCGGCACAGTCAGTTTCCTCCCCTTGTGTCTTTTGTATAAGAGGAGTAAATCCAAAATGTACTCCACCCCATGCAGGGGATCAACCCTGCGGTAGCCATACTGAATTTCCTTGAAGTCAATGAGCCGTCCTCTACTCTTGGCATTCTCATTGATCATCTCCATCACCTGTAGGACGGTGTCATCCAGCGCTGTTCTCAGGATGCTGCTGATGCTCTGTCGGGGAGGCTGGTTCTCAGATGCTGAGTAAAGGAGCTTCCCTGTCAGGAACTCCCATTCTATCACTTCATCTCTCTCCCGAGGCTGGAAGTGGTTGAAAGAAGGCATCACTCCCAGCTGCTGGTCCTCTTTGCTCACTTCGCTGTTACTGAGCTTGCTCATCAGAGCGCTCTCCCGGTGGAGCTGGATGGTGCGGTAGCGAAGTTCAGAAATTTTGCGGCTAAGCATGTAATTATGAAGCCTGTATTGGTAGGCAGGCCTTTTGTTTGGATGAAGTGTTATGGCTGCATGGATTTTGCTGTTGTGAAGGTCTTGGATATAACCCTTCCGATTGTGTTCATAATTTTCATGGAACAGCTGCTGCATCTGAAAAGTAGAAGGAAATCAAGATGTTAGAATAAGTTTAAAATATCAAAGAAAACAAGAATCGACTACACCCATAACCCCATAATGAATCATTGTTGAGGGTGAGACAGGTGGGTAGAGCACGGATTTTCCAAAATAGGGGTTCACTCTGAGGAGTAAACCAATGCCCTGTTTCTTGGAATGGTAATATCAGCCCTAGAGGAGACCTACATTTTATTTAGCATCCTGATATACCATCTTTACAGAGTAAGTTCTTGGTAAGGTAATGTGGAACAGAAACTATATTGATCCGCACTGCCTATTTAAAGGATCATACTCAAAATGCATGACATCCTTATAAGCCAGAAAATCTCTCTGCTAATCTAGAAAAAGCTCACAACCTCAGGCAGGAACAAAAATGAGATCACACTTCAAACTTCCAGCTGTCTCCTCTGCCAGTCAATAAAGAAACCTCCATCACACCCATTCAAGATAAGTACCAATGGAGGAGGAGAGGCGGCAGAGGAAGAGGAGGGGGAGGAGAGCCAGCAGCGGCAGCAGCATGAGATATCTGCAAATACATTGATTAAAAGGAGGAAAGGAATAGTGCAAACGTAAGAGTACATATCCAAAGCAGGAAAACCATAGACAAAATTACAAAAATTAAGGACAATACACTCCTCCCTCCCCTCTCAAAAAGAACTCAAGGAATAGATAAATGAGCTAAGTGAGATAAATAAAACCACTGATAGTCACATTATAAGAAGCATAAAAAGAGATTTGTGGAAAACATAGAAAGAAGGGATTTGAGAAAATATAGCAAAATAATGGAAGTTTAAAATATAGGTTACAAGTATGGGCGTATATGTCTATATACATACACACATATAAATGTATATATTTGATATATATTTAAAAGTTTGTATAAAAGTTTGGATATATATACATACAATAAATAAAATTTTGTTAAAATTTGGGTATACAATACATCTGGATATATAGTAAAGGAATACAAATATGTAAATAAAATATGTCTGAGGGACATATTTCCCTTAAAATAAAGGAAGGTATATATCTATGTGCAATTAGGCCAAGCGAAAAAAAAAAAGCAAAATAAACAAACAAAACCCAATTTGGCTGTAAAGTCGGAAAAGAATGAATCTTGCCACAACATTCTCTATAGCAACATTCAATGATGAAAACAATAGAGCACAGCCCAGGAAGACCCCAAGGAAGCAAATTAATGATTCATATTATACTCAGCCAACCTAGAGCTCAAGTTTTATTGTGAAAAACAAACAGCTCCTAACATGTACGAATGTGTGGCATATCTGTGGTGATAAATTCTCTGACACTCCTCCAGTCTAGAGGTGGGGGCTATGTCCCTTTCTTTTGTTACGGCTTTAATAAACTACAGTAGAAGTGACACTCTGCCACTTTTCAGACTGGCAGCTGCCACTTGTCTTGTTGAACTCCCACTCTACAGAAGCCACTAAGTAAAAAGTCTGAGTTAGTTAGTTAGATTCCTTGTTGCTGGCCAGAACCTCCAGTAAAATGTGGTATAGCAGATATGCTCTTGTTCCAGTCTCAGCATCAGGAAAGAAGATGTCAACATGGCTCTTTAACACATTAAGGAAGTTCATTTCTATTTCTAGTTTGCTAAGATTTTTACCATGAGTGAATTTTGAAGCTGATCAAATATTTTTTTCTGCATCCATTGAGAAGATTATGTGATGCTTTTTTTTTCTGTTAACATGGTGAATTGCATTGATTCATTTTCTAATATTAAACAACCTCTGTATTCCTTGAATAAACCCAACATGATCTTGATATTCATCCTCTTTGTATATCGCTGGAATATATTTGCAAATATTTTGTTTAGGATTTACTCTGAGAATCCAATTCTGCCCAATTTGATATCCCCAAATTGATATATAGATTCAAGGCAATTCCAATACAAACCCCACCATTTTAAAAAAGAATATGTTGCGCTGATATTAACAGGTTGATTCTAAAATTTATGTAGAAATGAAGTCAAGGATATTCAAGATAATCTTAAAAAAAGATACACTACAGATCAAAAGTTACAGAAATTTAGATAGTACGATATTGGTACAAGGATAAACAAATAGAAAAAAGGACCAAAATAGTCCATAAGCAAACCTACACATGACATATGATTTATGACTTACGACAAATATGATAGTGGAGAGTGGAGGAAAGGTGGTCTTTTCAGTAATATATATTCATATGGAAAAATGTGAAAGCTGACCCCTACATCCCACAATAAAAAAATGCATCCCAGATGCACTGGTGATATAAAAATGAAAGGTTAAATTTTTTTCTAAAAGTTTACACTAGAAAATATCTGGTTGTGTTTTGGTTAGGTGAATTTTCTTAAATAGGACACAAGGTACTAATCATAAAAATAGATTGGTAAACTGGACTACATTAAAATTAAGAACTCTATTTCTCATAAACACCATTAAGAGACTATAAAAGGTAAACTACAGAGTGAGAGAATATAGTTTTAATAGATCTTACCAAAAAGGACTAATACCCAGAATATATAATGAACTTGTAAAAATTAATAGGGAAGGACAAACCCAGTTTAAAAATGGAAAAAGAATCTTGAATGGGCACTTCACAAAAGAGAATATGTAAAAGCCTGATAAACATACACAAAAACTTTCTCTAGTTCATTCATCATCAGGGTAATGCAATTTAAAGTCACAATGTGATTTTAATCTACAAAAATGGTTAATGACTGATAATGCATTGTGAAAGTAGCAGATTTGGAACTCTCATACACAGCTGGTGAGAATGTAACTTGGTTCAACCACTGTGGAAACTTGTATTGACTAAAATGACCATACACGTTCCCTGTGACTCAGTAATTCTACTCTTATGTATGTATGTATGTATGTGTATGCCCAATACACATACATACATACATACATATACCTTAAAATACATACATGTATATATACATACATTTTCATAGCAACATTATTCATAATACCCCCCAAACCGAAAGCAACCCTAATGTACATTGAGAGTAGAATAGATAAATAAACATAATGGAAAACAATACGTCAATTAAAATAAATGAAATACTACTACTCACAACAACATGAACAAATCTCACAAATCACAAACAAGTGAAAGAAACCATATACAAAAGAATACATTTTGTATGATTCTATTCATATGAAATTCAGAAACAGGTAAAGCTAACGTATGCTGTTAGCTGTAAGAACAGTGAGCAAAAATCAAGAAAGTGGGCAGGGAGCTCTGGAGGGCTGGTAATATTCTATTTGTTGACCTAGGTTGTGGTTACACATATACATTTAATTTGTGAACATTCACTGAACTGTTACTTAAGATATGTTTGTTATACTACAATTAATAAATGACTTTTTAAAATATGCATATACATGCATGTGGAGTTAGGTAGGTTTTTCTGATATGTATGTATATAAATGTGTGTGGATATGTGAGGAGAGAGAGAGAATATGAATATCAGAGAAGTTTTCATAGAGAAGATGACCTAAAAGGTATAAGACCAATACCATGGCAGATTCTTTATCTCCAGTATTTCACCTGGTTCTTATTCTATACTCAGAGAGATTTTCAAATCAACATCATCTGACCTTGAAGAATATAACCCTAGATATTTTGAGACAGATTTTGAACTTGATTCAAGACACAGTAGTTTAGTTACATCCAGTATTTTTTTTTCGAAAAACACAAGCCAATTTTTATTTGAAACTTTGATGTTAAATTAAATCCATATAAGCGGGCTGTTATATCTCCATTTTTGTATTATTTAAAAAAAAAATTTTATTGGCGTATGGTCACTTTACAATGTTGTATTAGCCTCCACTGCACAACAAAATGAATCAGCCATGTATTATTGTTTTTTACCTGAATTTGCTTCAATATTTTACTTTATGTAATTTTTCCATGGATTTTTTTTGGTATGCAACAAGATTAAAAAAAATCTAATGGCATATAGAATACTAATTATACCACCTCTAAAAAGTATTGGCTCTCTGAAACTATTCTTTCTTGAGGCCTGCTTTATATTACTAAGAAAAGGGAACATGCTAAATTAAATAGGAAACATTGCTCAGAGGCAGACTGTTAAATTGTAGATTTACCTAGCTCCTTCAGTGATACTGAAGTGATTAATACTGCACAACTTGATAAAGGTGACATTTGTTATGGAAGAAAAAATATCTTAGTATTAAAATGTTTAACTAACTTGCACCACTCACATCATTACAACCCAAGTTGCCTATATAGTGCTTATTTTTCTAGTGTATTCCTTTGCAGAAATATTACAAGCAGACAAAGTCAGGGAGGGTGGCAATCCTTAAAAATAGCACATTCACACATACTCTAGGTCGTGAGGTAATGACTAGAACATCGTGAATTTATGCCATATTTTCCATTAAGAAGCATAGAGGATATCCGTATTTTCTGTCTGTATGTAGGGAGGACCAAACTATGCAGGATGGAGAGGAGAATGAAATTAGCCAGATCTGAACTTGAGTACTGGCTCCACCATTTCTTTCTTGAATTTTGAATTTTCTTTTATTTATTTTTTTAAACAGCAGGTTCTTATTAGTTATCTATTTTATACATATTAGTGTATATATGTCAATCCCAACCTCCCAATCCATCAGACCACCATAACTCCCCACCGCCACTTTCCCCCCTTGGTGTCCATACGTTTGTTCTGTACATCTGTGTCTCAATTTCTACCCTGCAAACTGGTTCATCTGTACCATTTTTCTAGGTTCCACATATATGTGTTAATATATGATATTGGTTTTTCTCTTTGACTTACTTCACTCTGTATGACAGTCTCTAGATCCATCCACATCTCTGCAAATGACCGAACTTCATTCCTTTTTATGCCTGAGTAATATTCCATTGCATACATGTACCACATCTTCTTCATCCAGTCATCTGTTGATGAGCATTTAGGTTGCTTCCATGACCTGGCTATTGTAAATAGTGCGGCAATGAACATTGGGGTGCATGTGTCTTTTTGAATTATGGTTTTCTCTGGGTATATGCCCAGTAGTGGGATTGCTGGGTCATATGGTAGTTCTATTTTTAGATTTTTAAGGAACCTCCATACTGTTCTCCATAGTGGCTGTATCAATTTACATTCCCACCAACAGTGCAAGAAGGTTTCCTTTTCTCCACACCCTCTCCAGCATTTTTTGTTTGTAGATTTTCTGATGATGCCCATTCTAACTGGTGCGAGGTGATAACTCATTGTAGTTTTGATTTGCATTTCTCTAATGATTAGTGATGTTGAGCATCCTTTCATGTGTTTGTTGGCAGTCTGTATATCTTCTTTGGAGAAATGTCTATTTAGGTCTTCTGCCTATTTTTGGTTGGGTTTGTTTTTTTAATATTGAGCTGCATGAACTGTTTATATATTTTGGAGATTAATCCTTTGTCCATTGATTCGTTTGCAAATATTTTCTCCCATTCTGAGGGTTGTCTTTTCGTCTTGTTTGTAGCTTCCTTTGCTTTGCAAAAGCTTTTAAGATTCATTAGGTCCCATGTGTTTTTGTTTTTATTTCCATTACTCTAGGAGGTGGGTCAGAAAAGATCTTGCTGTGATTTATGTGATTTCTTCTTACGTTTTACAGTGTCCGGTCTTACATTTAGGTCTCTAATCCATTTTGAGTTTATTTTTGGGTATGGTGTTAGGGAGTGTTCTAATTTCATTCTTTTAAATGTAGCTGTCCAGTTTTCCCAGCACCACTTATTGAAGAGACTGTCTTTTCTCCATTGTATATCTTTGCCTCCTTTGCCATAGATTAATTGACCATAGGTGCATGGGTTTAATCTCTGGGCTTACTATCCTGTTCCATTGATCTACATTTCTGTTTTTGTGCCAGTACCATATTGCCTTGATTACTGTACCTTTGTAGTATAGTCTGAAGTCAAGGAGCCTGATTCCTCCAGCTCAGTTTTTTCCCCTCAAGACTGCTTTGGCTATTTGGGGTCTTCTGTGTCTCCATAAAAATTTTAAGTTTTTTTGTTCTAGTTCTGTAAAAAATGCCACTGGTAATTTGATAGGGATTGTGTTGCATCTGTAGATTGCTTTGGGTAGTGTATTCATTTTCACAATATTGATTCTTCCAATCCAAGAATATGGTATATCTCTCCATCCGTTTGTGTCATCTTTAATTTCTTTCATCAGTGTCTTATAGTTTTCTGAATACAGGTCTTTTACCTCCTTAGGTAGGTTTATTCCTAGGTATTTTATTCTTTTTGTTGCAATGGTGAATGGGATTGTTTCCTTATTTCTCTTTCTGATATTTCCTTGTTAGTGTATAGGAATGCAAGAGATTTTTGTGAATTAATTTTGTATCCTGTAACTTTACCAAATTCATTGACTAGCTCTAGTAGTTTTCTGGTGGTATCTTTAGGATTCTCTATGCATAGTATCAGGTCATCTGCAAACAGTGACAGTTTTACTTCTTCTTTTCCAACTTGTATTCCTTTTATTTCTTTTTCTTCTCTGATTGCCGGGGCTAGGACTTCCAAAACTATGTTGAATAATAGTGGCAAGAGCGGACATCCTTGTCTTGCTCCTGACCTTAGAGGAAATGCCTTCAGTTTTTCACCATTGAGAATGATGTTTGCTGTGGGTTTGTTGTATATGGCCTTTATTACGTTAAGGTAAGTTCCCTCTATGCCCACTTTCTGGAGAGTTTTTATCATAAATGGGTGTTGAATTTTGTCAAAAGCTTTTTCTGCATCTATTGAGATGATCATACGGTTTTTCTTCTTCAATTTATTAATATGGTGTATCACATTGACTGATTTGCGTATATTGAAGAATCCTTGCATCCCTGGGATAAATCCCCCTTGATCATGGGGTATGATCCTTTTAATGTGTTGTTGGATTCTGTTTGCTAGTATTTTGTTAAGGATTTTTGCATCTATATTCATCAGTGATATTGGCCTGTAGTTTACTTTGTTTGTGACATCTTTGTTTGGTTTTGGTATCAGGGTGATGGTGGCCTTATAGAATGAGTTTGGGAGTGTTCCTTCCTCTGCAATTTTTTGGAAGAGTTTGAGAAGGACAGGTGTTAGCTCTTCTCTAAATGTTTGATAGAATTCACCTATGGAGCCATCTGGTCCTGGACTTTTGTTTGTTGGAAGATTTTTAATCACAGTTTCCATTTCATTACTTGTGATTGGTCTGTTCATATTTTCTATTTCTTCCTGGTTCAGTCTTGGAAGGTTATACCTTTCTAAGAATTTGTCCATTTCTTCCAGTTGTCCATTTTATTGGCATAGAGTTGCTTGTAGTAGTCTCTTAGGATGCTTTCTGCGGTGTCTGTTGTAACTTCTCCTTTTTCATCTCTAATTTTATTGATTTGAGTCCTCTCCCTCTTTTTCTTGGTGAGTCTGGCTAAAGGTTTATCAATTTTGTTTATCTTCTCAAAGAACTAGCTTTTAGTTTTATTGATCTTTGCTATTGTTTTCTTTGTTTCTATTTATTTCTGCTCTGATCTTTATGATTTCTTTCCTTCTACTAACTGTGGGTTTTATTTGTTCTTCTTTCTCTAGTTCCTTTAGCTGTAAGGTTAGATTGTTTATTTGAGATGTTTGTTGTTTCTTGAGGTAGGCTTGTATTGCTATAAACTTCCCTCTTAGAACTGCTTTTGCTGCATCCCATAGGTTTTGGATTGTCGTGATTTGTTGTAAATTGTCTCTAGGTATTTTTTGATATCCTCTTTGATTTCTTCAGTGATCTCTTGGTTATTTAGTAATGTATTGTTTAGTCTCCATATTTTTGTGTTTTTTACGTTTTTCCCCCATAATTGATTTCTAATCTCATAGCGTTGTGGTCAGAAAAGATGCTTGATATGATTTCAATTTTCTTAAATTTACCGAGGCTTGATTTGTGACCCAAAATGTGATCTATCCTGGAGAATGTTCCGTGTACACTTGAGAAGAAACTGTAATCTGCTGTTTTTGGATTGAACGTCCTATAAATATCAATTAAATCTATCTGGTCTATTGTGTCATTTAAAGCTTGTGTTTCCTTATTAATTTTCTGTGTGGATGATCTGTCCATTGGTGTAAGTGAGGTGTTAAAGTCCCCCACTATTATCGTGTTACTGTCGATTTCCTCTTTTATAGTTGTCAGCAACTGCCTTATGTATTGAGGTGCTCCTATGTTGGGTGCATATATATATATAACTGTTATATCTTCTTCTTGATTTGATCCCTTGATCATTATGTAGTGTCCTTGGCTCCACCATTTCTAAGCCATTTCCTAGCCAATCTGTGTAAATCTCAGTCTCCTAATCTATAAAAGGGAAAATGCCAACCACCTCAATGTATATTAAAATGTTGCTCAATAGGACAAAAAAATATATATATATACACATATATACATATATATATGTTTATACACATACAGTGCTTAACATCGTGTCTGGTATATAGAAAACAGTCAAAAAAAGGGTTTGCCAGCCTCCTCCTGAGATTGCTCTTTTTAGCTAGGAGTTTTCAGAGGATGAGAGTAGCACCCTCTAGGCTTGCTCCATCTTTGCTCACTTCTGGAAATGCTTGGGAACAGTTATAATTTGGCCACATACACTCACTGCTTCAATGTATCTAACATGCCATTAGGCACCTTCTCCTAACAAAAGTCCTCAACATTTTACTACCAGAAAGATAAATTATTGTGGGGGTTTCAGGAAACAACGTTCAAGAGCGTTAAGTGATTTAACCAAGGGTCGACTGAGAGTAATGAGGTTATGACTAAAACTAGAATAAGCAGTCAGTTTTGCTACTTATCACACTAAATTTTTAATGTAGCAAAATTGCTTTAAGAAAAAGTATAAAATACACATTTTAAATTATATTAGCTTGTTTGAAATAATTCAGGGCTTCATTTCCTTTACAGAATTTTCAATTGATTTCATGGTACCTCTAGAGCCTTATACTGAAAGGGAAAATCATTTCACACTAACAAAATCACAATGGCAAGTGACATCAATATGTCCTGACTGACCCCAGTGTTTTAAGTGTATCACCCAAAATCTCACCCTCTGAGAAGGAAATTATCTGAGAAGTTACAGAAAAATCTATTATAAAAATCAGAGAGTGGAAGAGTAAATGCCAAGATACAGCTGTATGTTATTATTAATCTGCTACATTAAATTTCCATTTCTTTTAGATTTATTAATGATAACATAGCATATGGGAAAACTGGACAGCTACATGTAAAAGAATGAAATTAGAACACTCCCTAACACCATACACACAAATAAAGTCAAAATGCATTAAAGACCTAAATGTAAGGCCAGGCACTATAAAACTCTTAGAGGAAAACATAGGCAGAACACTCTATGACATAAATTACAGCAAGACCCTTTTTGACCCACGTCCTAGAGAAATGGAAATAAAAACAAAAATAAATGGGACCTAGTGAAACTTAAAAGCTTTTGCACAGCAAAGGAAACCAAAAACAAGATGAAAAGGAAACCCTCAGAATGGGAGAAAATATTTGCAAATGAAGCAACTGACAAAGGATTAATTTCCAAAATACACAAGCAGCTCATGCAGCTCAATGTCAAAAAAACAAACAACCCAATCCAAAAATGGGCAGAAGACCTAAATAGACATTTCTCCAAAGAAGATATACAGATTGCCAACAAACACGTGAAATGATGCTCAATATCACTAATCATTAGAGAAATGCCAATCAAAACTACAATGAGGTATCACTTCACACCAGTCAGAATGGCCATCATCAAATAATCTACAAACAATAAATGCTGGAGAGGGTGTGGAGAAAAGGGAATCATCTTGCACTG
Source organism: Eschrichtius robustus (assembly GCF_028021215.1). Taxonomy (NCBI): domain Eukaryota; kingdom Metazoa; phylum Chordata; class Mammalia; order Artiodactyla; family Eschrichtiidae; genus Eschrichtius; species Eschrichtius robustus. The sequence continues at coordinate 108,206,421 of NC_090825.1, read as the reverse complement.
TTGGTGGGAATGTAAATTGATACAGCCACTATGGAGAACAGTATGGAGATTCCTTAAAAAACTAAAAATAGAACTACCATATGACCCAGCAATCCCACTACTGGACATATACCCTGAGAAGACCATAATTCAAAAAGAGTCATGTACCACAATGTTCACTGCAGCTCTATTTACAATAACCAGGACATGGAAGCAACCTAAGTGTCCATCGACAGATGAGTAGATACAGAAGATGTGGCACATATACACAATGGAATATTACTCAGCCATAAAAAGAAATGAAATTGAGTTTTTTGTAGTGAGGTGGATGGACCTAGAGACTCTCCTACAGTGTGAAGTTAGTCAGAAAGAGGAAAACAAATACCGTATGCTAACACATATATATGGAATCTAAAAAAAAAAAAAAAAAGGTTCTGAAGAACCTAGGTGCAGGACAGGAATAAAGACGCAGATGTAGAGAATGGACTTGAGGACATGGGGAGGGGGAAGGGTAAGCTGGGACGAAGTGAGAGAGTGGCATGGACATATATACACTACCAAATGTAAAACAGATAGCTAGTGGGAAGCAGCCACATAGCACAGGGAGATCATCTCCGTGCTTTGTGACCACCTAGAGGGGTGGGATAGGGAGGGTGGGAGGGAGACGCAAGAGGGAAGAGATATGGGGATATATGTATATGTATAGCTGATTCACTTTGTTATACAGCAGAAACTAACACATCATTGTAAAGCAATTATACTCCAATAAAGATGTTAAAAAAAAATAATGATAACATAGCATAGATAATTTCCTGAATGATCATAGCTATGTAAATAAAGGACTTCATTTCAACAATTAAAATCTTGAAAGAAATACTAAGAAGTTGACAGCAAACAGGGACAAGGTAACTTCTGGAGCATTGCAAAGCTTGTAAAAGTAGCAAAAGGCCAAGCAGAGCTCTGTCAGTGGCAAAAGGGTTCAAGGACAGTAGACCTAAAAAATAACCAAGAAAAATATACTGCCTGACAGTGCAGGCCGTAAAACCTATTCTATATATACAGCTGTGGGTGCAGAAACTGAGGTGACCTGTGCTGGCAGAACAAGCCCCTCCTGGAAGTATTTTGTTTCAGAGAAGTAGAAGAAAAGTAGAAGAGACAGAGCTACAGAAAGTAAAGAATTAAACAGTTAAACCATGTCTTCATGAAGCAGCTTTAACCTGAGGCAGCAGAGAACCCAATGCCTTTTCTCTGTGGAAATCAGAAACCTTAGAATGGTAACAAACATCTCTGCCAAAATATATCTATGGTGAAGGGCTTGTCCAGGGAAGAGTATTGATAATTTTTCCAGAGATAAGTATGTTTTCTAAAAAAGGGATATAGTACAGCACTAACACAAAGTTCCTGTAAGAAAAAAAGACTAGATGAAAATCAGCCCCACACCCCCCCCCCCAGAAAAGAAGCCATGAAACTGAGGAAAACATTAAACGACTGTTCTAAAAAACATAAGAAGCATTTTCCTCTCTCTTGGAAAACAACGAAGTAGAAATATAAGATCTCAGGAATGTGATGGTACAGGTGAAATGGCAGTTCACAGAACTAAGAAATAAAGAACACAAAATAAACTATCATAGACGTGAAAACAAAGTCATAAGGAAAATAAAGAATAAACACTGTGGAAGGCTCAGTTAGGATGGAAGAGATAGAAATTAAGAAAGCTAAAATAAAGAGTTATGATGGTTTAGAGAGAAACAATTCAGGACTTAGAAAAGTACTTGGTATAGACTAGAGTGCTATTAATAAGAGTTATAATAAGAGTAAGCTATTATTACTATCATAGTTGTTACTTGTTTTTACTACTATTATTATTAGTGTAAGTATTGAATAAATGAGTAAACGAGAATGGCCTTGATTAAGTTTTCCCTAGAAAATAATTCAAATAGGCTCAGTACAGCCATCATTTAACTTCAGATCATCATCTAAAAACTAAAGGACTGAATTGTCTTCATAAGGTCTCTGCTGAAATGAAGGGGAAATAAGAGGCCATGTAATTATTGGAAAGCTTTGTGTTCTTTATTAAGAAAATAATCGTATTAATTTTTTTTTATGAAGGAGAAAATGTCCTTAATTTATTTATATAAAGAAGCTATTTCAATTTATTGCAATGTCTTTTGTTCCTATTATGTCACTTCATTTTTCCTAGAAAGGATTTTCTATTCAATAACTTAGAAAATTCTCTTTGAGTCTCTTCCTATATATAAGATTAAGAAGGATTTGGGAAAAGAAGGTATTCTTGTTCGAGGAAGTACAGACTCTATAAATTAGAATAATTTATGAAGGTGAACAAGGAAATAATAAATCATTAAAGAGGTGTAAAATATAATGGTGACTACGTACCTAAGGGTTGGGTAATTTGCCTTGCAAATATTTGAACTCATTTTACTCTCTATGATTTAGTTATACAGTTCTACATAACTAAATGGAGAGTCTTGCTGCCCTTAATGCAAATGCCTAATGATCCGTCTTTTATAAGACCAGTAAATATAAACGTTCTGAGCAAAATAGTAAACTTTTAAATTAACACTATTATTTCCCCTCAATTATTATCTTCAAATATTAACAGTGAAGTTCTTAAACTATGTCTACTTCTCTGGTAATAATGACACAATGAAAACAGTACCTAATTCTAAATATTAAGGAGAAGAAAGGTTTGGGAAAAATAAATATTCATATATCATTCTATAATTATAGACAGAACGAAAAAATGTTAAAGGGTATATATAGTTTGAGTAAGTTTTGAAATTTGAAAGCAAAGATCTAGTTTAAGTATAAGGTATACCCTTCTTCATGTTTGTCACATAAAATTAACAGCATTATATATTTTGCTACTAAGATTTATAAAAATAATAGCACCTTGGAAATAGCCACATGTAATCTACAAACTCTACTTTAAAAATTCATTGTACACAAGTAATAAAATTGCATGAAATTACACGTGTGTATGCACACACAAATAAATATAAGAAAAACTGGGGAAATTTAAATTAGATCAGTGGAATATATTAATGTCAATATACTGGTTGGGAAACTTCACTACAGTTTTGCAAGACTTTGCCATTGGGGGAAACTGCTTAATGGATCCATGGGATTTCTTTGCATAATTTTTTAACAGCTGTATGTGAATCAATAATTATCTCAAAATAAAAGGTTTAATTAAAAATTATATGCAAAAATAAAAAATAAAATATTGTCTCATTTTTTTTTTTAAGAAATCATCCCCAAAGCCTACTTAAAAGAAGATGTTAAAACTTTTAGTCCAAAGGCTACAGATGTGATTTTGCCTTTCTTTAACCGGTAAACCCAGTGTTTTGAATGAATTTGAAAAATGTTAAGTGAACAGTGCATTTTCCAGTTATTTTCAGTCCCATAAGGTTTCTTTATGTTTGTTTTATGAATTTAAGTTGCCTGAGGGCATTTGTGTTCTTGGATATCCCTTTAACATAAAAAAAAATTGTGAAATGTCTTTTCCTTTTGAAATCCTGTCACATGCCACAACATAGATGAACCTTGAGGACATTATACTAAGTGAAATAAGCCAGTCACAAAAAGACAAATACTGTACGAGTCCACTTATATGAGATATCTAAAGTAGTCAAACTCATAGAAACAGAAAGTAGAATGGTAGTTTCCAGAGGCTGGGGGAGGGGGAAATGAATTGTTCAGTGGGTATATAGTTTCAGTTTTGCAAGATGAAAAAGTTCTAGAGATTTGTTGCACAACAATGTGAATATAGTTGACATCACTGAACTGTACCCTTAGAAATGATTAAGACGGTTAAAAAAATCTTTCTTTCCCTTTTATTCCACATGAACCTCACCTTTCCTAAAGGGGAACAAATCACAGTATGGCCAATTAGTATACTTTGTTATAAATGGCTTACTCCAGATTAGTTTCATTCATGGGCATGAGCAAAAAAATCATTCTCTTTGGCTACAGGCTCACATTTTGCACATTATAATTCCTCAGAAAGAAAAGCAAGTCAAGGGCAGACAAGGGCAGAGAAGCAATACAAGAAAGACCGAGCGCTGTTGAGGGCACTGAACACAGCATTGAGCTGCGCCTAAGAACAGATCACCCTCAGACTTCCTAGTTTCCTAGGACAGTAGTTTCTTCTCTCATTCAAGTAGTTTAGTTGTGATTTTGTCACTTGCAACCAAAGGAATCCTGCCAAAAACAATCTGGTAAATGGATACGTTTTAATTTCAGCTCTGTATGATTTGCCTCTGTTTAATTAGCTAGTTTAATCTTGGTTGAAATCCAAACAACAATCTCATATGAGCAATCTGTACCATTAAAACTGGTATTTTTCTTCCTGTTACATTTAATTTTGTTAGCTATCGTAGTTTAAAAAAAAAAACAAACCTGTCAGACAACACAGAAAATAGCTTCCAGACACTGTTACATGTGATGAAGTTTTCTCAGCAGCATATATTCTCTACAGTCTAAAAATACTTTCAAAGGAGACCACAGTGTTCCCTGCCACCGTCCAGAGGTTGTCAATGGAATATCGTGGTACAAAATAGACCACTTTGTCATTGATTACTGTACCAGTTTGGTAGCAAGTGATTGTTCTTTGGTTTTGGGAGATGGCAGGGAAATCCCATATAAGAACTATTGACAGGCAGGAAGGGAATATGCCAGGTGGAGTCGGTCACTTCAGATCAAAGCTACAAGAAAAATATCACAAAAGATTTATAGATACAGGTGAAATTCCTGATGCATGGAACAAAAATCACAAAACAGGATGTGCTTGATGACTTGAAAAAAAATTAATACTCAATGACCACAAAAGAGCCACAGTATCTGAACAAAGGAGGCGCATGACCTGAACAAGCCTAAAACACCACCCACTCAAAATGAAACACTTCCTTATATGGACTTTTTCAAATAAAACATCTAAAACTAAATCAATGAATAAATAGCAAGAGTTGAAGATTTCCTGAAAAAGAACTTCATTTTTCTTTGCCTCAATTCCTTCTCAAAGACAGATAACTAAAATATATGAGTACATGATAAAATCAAATAAAATCCATTTAAAATAAAAAAATAAAATAAAAATAAAAATACTTTCAGACAACATAGAAAATCATCACGTGATATAGATTTCCCAGCAGAGAGAGTATATTCTGGACACATGCTATCCTAGGCAAACATCAAAGAGATTTAAAATGAGAAAAAAAGTCACTAAGTTCATCAGATTTCAGTTTATAATGATATTATGGCATATAATCAATTGTTACTTTAAATAAACCCATATACCTTTATTTTTTTTAAAGATATTTTTGATGTGGACCATTTTGAAAGTCTTTATTGAATTTGTCACAATATTGCTTCTGTTTTATGTTTTTGGTTTTTTGTCTGAGAGGCACGTGGGATCTTAGTTCCCTGACCAGGGATCAAACCTGCACTCCCTGCATTGGAAGGCGAAGTCTTAACCACTGGACCGCCAGGGAAGTCCCCCATATACCTTAACTAAAATTACCCTGTTAGAAATAAAGTAATTGATAAAAAAAATATAAAACTAATGATAATTGACTTGATTGCGTATCAATTTGCCAGATTTAGCCTGACATACCTACATTCAGGCAGTGATCACATAGATGCTTCCTGATATATAGTTAAGATAACAGCAGATGATTGTTGAAACCTATACAATTCACTTCCCCTGTACATATTTTAAAATCTTTGGTAAATAGTCAAGTAAATTTTTTGCATTCAATATTTCCTTAAACCTTTTATTCTACTCACAATTTATTACAGCAAATAGGCAAAGAAGAATTTGAAGAAATTTTCAAGTTGCCACTTTGCAAACTTGCACACATCCTTTTTTCATGTAATACCAATATAATTTAACAATGCCCTTCACTGGTGATTTAATTATCACACCATAACTTATATTAGACAATGGGAAAGAGAGAGGTTATCACTTCCAAACTAGGTTTTCAAGACCTTTCAAAAACAAAATGTAAAGATAGTAGTTGCCACACAATTTTGAAAGACACTGACACAATTAGTGAATGTATCTTTTCCACTGGAGGAAATGTATAGACTATAGGATGGAATTGATCATGCATAAAATTACACCTCGCTTTCCAAATAAAGAAAGAAAATAATCTTTCTAGTTCATGGGTTTTATTCCAGTTATGAAAGCTTTCAAAGCCCAAGCTGATTCCTCTTTAACTATAAAGGTGTTAAAGCTACAGTTAAAGATTTTCTTTGTTGCTGTTGCTGCTGATTTGTTATTTCCATTCTCCCCAAATTCAAGCAACCAATCATTTAACCTCACGAAAGACTGATCATAAGTTTATTAGTTTGAATGAACATCATATTATCCACTAAGGTAGAAGGTACAAGAATGGAGGAGACATATGATATTTTGTTAAAAGAATGACATGTACTTCTGTAATTATGAATTTGGGCTACATGACCATTTTTAGTGATCATCATTAATATTCCTCTAGTGACCCTCAGGGTAATTTGGAGTGCCATTTGCAAGAAGCTAAAATTTGATGACCTCCCAACACATAGAAGGAGGGCCATCATGCAGTGTTCAGTGTTAACTGGTTTATGTGTAGTGTCTTATGTCAGTAGGTCTGTGTTTAAATATACTCTGAAATAAAAATAAGACATTATATTCTCAAGACTTAAGAGTGAAAATTTCATATTCATTATGTAGAAAATTGACTTTGGCTGTCAGTACATTACAGAGTACAGTCTTATTGGATAAGTTGGGTAGGAGAACATAGTGCAGTGTCATCTGCATAGCAGATGCTTAGGAAAGCTAGAGGAATCCAATTAATATAAACTTTGAAAACGTGAGGAAGATAACAGATCTATGACAGTATGACAATTTCAGTAACTTTCCCTGACCAAACCTGTCCTGATCTAGTCCTCTCTAGCCTTTTGGCTGCCTCTCTTAATTGCAGAATGAATGACTCATTCACTCATTTAAAAATATCGAGTTTCTAAAATGTATCAGTTGCTATGGTACAGCGACAAAAGAAACATGGTCCCTGCCCTCATGGAGTTAACTGCTTAATGGGGGAGACAAGCATTAAATATATAAATTTATGAACAGCTGTATAATTTTGACAAGTGCTCATTGCATTAGTTATGCCATTTGGTACCCGTTGCTTTACTTGACTGTATGCCTTTCTAGGTAACCTGCTCCCAGAGGGTAGCCTGGGCACAGTACTTGATAAAATATTTATGATTAATTTTTAATAAATTCACATATTCACCCCCAAACTAGTTGGTAACCAAAACAGGGATCAAAACATTTACTGTAAGAACTTTGATTCTCTAATGACAAATTTTCAGCATTCTGCGTTATTTCCCAGGCTTCTGAATGTTTCTTTTTTTTTTTTTAGTGTATTTTTTTTAAGTCTTAATTCAATTTGTTACAATATTGCTTCTGTTTTACATTTTGTTTCTTTTTAGCTGTGAGGCATGTGGATCTTAGTTCCCTGACCAGGGATCGAACCCGCACCCCCAGCATTGGAAGGCAAAGTCTTAACCACTGGACTGCCAGGGAAGTCTCTGAATATTTCTTTAAGTTGGAAAGTGAAATGTAACAAAAGTCTTCACATATCTGTGTTGTACAAGAATTGGCACACATCTTAAAGCTTTTATATCGCACTTAAGTAGTCACTCGCAGGCCAGTGCTATCAGACCATGACTGATGGTGGTCATACATCTTTTTACTATTTTCGTAATTGATGTCATCACCCAAGCAGAAAGAAAGGTCGAGGACACCCATCTTCATTCCTGCTTTGTGCCACTGAAATGATCGTAGGAGTCCAAACTGATTCTAAATCAGGCTGACCTCTGTCACATTAATAATTTCTGCATAGATAAATGAAGTGCTGCTGAGAGACCACAGTAAACAAGAATGAAAGCAAAGCTGGAAGAAGGCCTTTGACACCTGCAGAGAGACAAGACTGTCTTCCATTCAAGAAGCAGGACAAAACTAAGGCTTAGGTAGGAAGTGTTAAAGTGGGTGGAGTTAGGACTGGCTTTGGAGGACATTTCAGTTATTTAAAGGAAAGAAAAAAGAAATATGAACCTCTTCTGCACGTGCCTCTGTCACTCTTTCAGCTTGTGCTCATGCATGTCTCTTTTGGGCCCAGACCCTGACTCTGGAGTCACAGCCCTGGTTTTGAGATCTGCTCTTCCATTCCCAGTCTGACCCCGGACAAGTTACAACTTCTGGGAAAAGAAGAGCTCTTGGACTGTTGTGTACATTATATAAAACATGCTTAAAACAGTGTCTGGCATCAATGGGTGTCTCTATTATTATTATTTGGTAAACTTCAGATAGTGAAATTTCTGGCACTCTAAAGCAGATGGCAAAGACTTCACCGCTATATGCTAACATCTAATTTAGTAAGTTACTCGTGAGCAGCCTTTAGTTATCCATAAAATGTAAAGATTTTAAGATTGTATATCCTTTACCTGTAAGAAAAGACTTGTACTATTCGATCAGTTCCCAGATCATCAGGTAAAATCTAGTAGTTCATCAATGGGTGACCAAGATGGCCTTGGCATTCCCTTCAGCTTGACTAAATTGTGGACAGGTTTCTTCCTGACTTAAGGTCCCTTACCTCTCTTCTCTTGGAACATTTACTTTAGAAAACTTGTAATTGTAAATGCCTCCTCTGATCCTTTGAGATGTAATCTTCTTCCAGCCTCCTGCCGGTTTTGTAACCCAGGACTCTTTCTCAAGGAGCTGGGAACCATCCCTCTGAAATGTAATCATCCAGAAAGACAGATCCTGTCTCCCCTGTCTTTGGGGGAGGGTGGGAGGCTTACTTTCATAAGCACTGACTAGCAAACACAGATGGCCTGATAACACTGACCAATGTCCCTGCTAAAGTCCTCCAGTACTTTTTCATTACCTCACCCCAGCACTTAAAAACTCTCCTGGCCTTGTGTTTCAGAGGTAGTTGAATTCAATCTCTCTCCCCTATTGCAACAGTTTTGAACAAAATCTTCCTGCCCTGTTTAACTCTGTCCTGTGTAATTTTTCTTTCAAACAGGTCATAAGCAATACTTGGTGATGTATTGTGTTGATCCACTTAAAACTCTTTGCTCTCATTAGCTTAAAAAAAAGAAAAGAAAAAAAAAAGAAAAGAAAGGCTCAAATTAAGGTCCTACTCCTTATGGTGTAATCAAGGAGACAAGTAGTGCTTCCTTGCAGCTGATTTTACTAACATTAAAGTTTTATGAAAAATTATGAAGATCCCTAGAGCTAAACACCCAAATAAAATAAAATAAGCATGGCAGGATGTCTATTATAATGTTTTTCTTAGAAGAAAATTCCTAATTATAGTGCTGTCGACTTCTGCATGGGCTCAGTACTGCTGTGGGAATGGAAGGGAATCACAGTTCTAATTAACAGGTAGGTGTTTCCAAGATGGTGCTAAACTAAAAATAAGTAAAGCCTCATCTTTTAAAAGGCAAGTTTTTTGGAAATGAAAACACAATGACTTGAGTCATTTTGACCTTTCTAATTACACTGATATTTCCTTACTGGAGACTGGGTATACCGCATCATCTTTGTTTCACATACATCAGGCTGACACAACAGAAAAACATAATTTATATTACAGACTGATAAAATCATTTCATGAGACCCAGTTAGTGTCACAGTGCACTCATTAGCTTTAGTAAAAGAGAAAAGGGTAATTTGGGTTTCAAGTCTGCACAGTTATCTTTCAAAAGAGGTTAGAAGGAGCTTTTAAAAAAATTTTTTTTCTGTCTGAGCAGATAAAATAAATGACTTAGTTTTAGTCCTAAGAGGCAAAGGTAGAATTTCAAGAAGAAAACAGATGAGAGTTGAGGAATATAAAACTATAATTAGTACAATCAATGACTTAAAAAGATGTATTTTGTAAATAAGCAAAACTATATACACTCGAAATCACACTAGCTTTTGGGTTTGTTTTCAGGACTCTGTTTTCAACACTATTCCTCCCAATACTGCAGGGCATTTAAAATACTTTCTACATAATATTTACAGGGTTATTTTTTAAGAAAACAGATCACTTAAAGTATTCACATGAATATTTATAATTTTTTTATACTTTGTAGGGCTAATCTCAGTGGCACACTTATTGTCAAAATACTTCATAAAAAGGTAAATGGGGCTTCCCTGGTGGCGCAGTGGTTGAGAGTCTGCCTGCCAATGCAGGGGACACGGGTTCGAGCCCTGGTCTGGGAAGATCCCACATGCCGTGGAGCAACTAGGCCCGTGAGCCACAACTACTGAGCCTGCGCGTCTGGAGCCTGTGCTCCGCAACAAGAGAGGCCGCGATAGTGAGAGGCCCACGCACCGCGATGAAGAGTGGCCCCCGCTTGCCACAACTAGAGAAAGCCCTTGCACAGAAACGAAGACCCAACACAGCCATAAATAAATAAATAAATAAAAATAAAAATAAAAATAAAAAAAATAAAAATAAAAAAAGGTAAATGACTCGGAATCACAATATAATACATGGGTTATAGGACAATTAGTTATTTACAAGGAAAAAATAAATTTAGATCCTTACCTGCCTCACATTTATACTGAATACATTATATACATGTATGCATGTACATATGTGTGTATCTCAGATGTATTAAAGACCTAAATCCTACTAGCTTCACCCCTTACAACAAGAAAAAAAATACTGTAAAAGAAGGGGAAAAATGTAGGTAAGTAATTTACATTTTCTAAGCATGTGGAGAACTCCTTTTTAAGCAAAAACAAACGTATAAGCAAAAAATATAAATAAAAATTAGATTTTAATGTTACATTAACTGTAAAATATTCCCATATCAAAAACACCAGAAATAAAATTTAAAAGCAAACATTAAATTGGGAAAATGATTCTTGCAATAATGATGCCATGTCAAGACTCCATATATCATTAATATATCATTGCTCTCTTTTAACCCTCATCACCAATTTCAATCTTTTTTATCTCCCAACTATCACTTGAATCTTAATTCTCTTCTTTATATCTTCAGGACAGCCACTCTGGCCCAAGATACCGAGAACTTTGTCTGCATATCTGCAACAGTCACCTATCTGACCGTGTCTCATCTGGCCACTCTATAAACAGTTCTCCATGATGCAACGTGAGTCATCTTTCCAAGACCCATATATGATCATGTGACTCTCCTTTTCCCCATCAACGACATCCAGTGCTCTTAGAATAATCCACTCCTCTCCAGCTTTCTCTCTTACATCTCACCCTCTATGCTCCAGCCATACTGGCTTCCTCTCTCCCTTTAGTGCCTTTTCACATGCCTTTCCCTCTACCTGGAATCATCTCCCATCTCTCACTCCCATTTCTTCTATATAATTATTACTCAGCTTAAATACCACTGCCTCATGGATACCTCCTCTGACTAGATCAGGCCTGGTATACGTTCTCCTGGCACTAGGTACCATTCTTCCCCACTATTTAACCCAGTTTTAATTTTACATTAGTTTATTCATCTAAATACACATCTCCACAACAAATTTGGGAGTTTTCTGAAGGCTAAAACTGTGTCGTCTTTTCACTCTATTGCCAGTACCTGGTATGCTGTAAATGATGCAGGGCCAGGGCTGTCTGAAGATGGGAGGCATAATGTACATCACATGCCTCTCAGTAGATTCCAGATTTTCAGAAAAGACAGAGACTTAAAGATCCTACCAGAATAAATCTGGTCTTTAAATCCCTGCTTTAAAGCCCATCTCAGCACAGTGATATGTTGAACGGGGGAAAAAATGAATAAAACATATACATGCTAAGAGAAACAAATACAGTTTCTTCTCCTGACTTTCTAGTTCTCTACCTAGTACCACTGATTTTCTTCCTGATATATAGACTCATTACTTCGGCAACATTTCAGATTCCTTTCTTCCTCTTCCCAGCATCCCTTTAACACATTGTATTTACTTTTTACAACAGCTTCCTAATTATCCTTTTGTTTCCTCCACTTTTACTGCTTGGACCCTGGTTCAAGTCTGGATTTTTGCAAATGTCTCCATTATGGGACTTAGATATTAGCGTTCAAAGATGCCACAGAAGATACAGATACAGATGAAATATAAATGGATGATTTTGAACATGCTAAATCAGAACTCCAGGAGAAACCAGGAGGCCAAATTCACAGGACTGTGAAACCCATTTCCCTCCTCACTTCAATCAAAGCAGCTCTGCTTTGAGCTGTTATATCTTAGGTTTTAAAGTAACAGTTTACTTCAAAAAATTTTCTGCAAATGGGAAAAAACGTTTGAAAATCACTGTTCTCAATCACCCAAAGTTGCCCTTTCTGCACAGCCCTGCCAAGTCAAATGCTACGCATCCTTTTAAATCCAGCTAAATTTCTACCACACAGATGCATCTTCTATCAATTCCAGGAGAGCCTGACTCTTTTTTGCAAGGTATTACAGAGCTCACTGTATCACATAGTTTGGTGTTTACTATAGTGCTTGGCTTTCTAATTTATTCTTTGGTCAATCAGAGATTCATTCATTCATTCATTTATTCATTCATTTAGCTAATTAGTTATTTAGTTATTTTCACTCCTTTCTTATCCACAGTTAGATTGTAAGCTTATTTTGGCAAAGAAACTACCTAGCAGATTTTTTATTTAACTCACTATGACTAATGTTGGGATAATTAAGGATGACAAAATCTGATTAAATGATGTTTTTAATGAGGAAGAAAAATAAATATGTTATCTTAGAAAAAATAAATAGATTTTTCTTCCAGCAGAATTTAGAACAAATGGGAGCAGCTCTTTGGGACCTTAAGTTGAGAAAGATCCGGAAGTTGAAGGGAAAAGTGCTATGACAAGTTGGGAATGAATCCCATGGGCCTGACATTTGTCATTTGTGTAAGGACATGAAATGTGAGGCACACTGTTTCTGCTTAAATGTCCTCTTTGTCCAAACACATAGTTCCTATGTATGTTTATGTAAGTTATCTAAAAAGAAGAAAAAATTAACCAAGCATAATATACACTTTATGTTCATTTTGACAAATATTGTTTCTCTATTAAATAAAATCACTTATGTCACTAAAAGCTTTATTCTACCCTTCTCACATTTAAACTTTGTTTTTGAGAATGAGAACCAACTGTGATATTACCTTTGTCCTCCACGTTTGTTTTCTGTGTAATCCTTCCTCAAACTTCTGGATCTTTTCTTTTGGGGGGAGGTGTGGGGTTGGGCATTAATAAGTGCATGATAAATGAATTAAATAATTCATATACCAGAGTGCTGATCTTCAGAAGCTGCACTGATTGAAAAATTGCTTGTTTGATGACAAAATAAACTTGAAAGCAATTGCGATTACACAGAGAAGGCATAATATTGCTACATCCACATCACCTGAGTTTAGATCTAAGTTGATTGTGGCTTTGTAATTTATTCCTTCTGTATTATTGTGAGATCCACACTACAATTGCTATGTGGCTTTTCTATCGCCCCTCAAGTTTCCCTTCGTAGGGTGTCCTCATAGCTCTGCTCCAAAACTGGCACTTGTAGAAAATGTAATGAGATACAACATACAAACTAAAAACAAACAAAAAAACCCCCAAAAAACAAAGACAGGAATCTTGAGAGGTGGTTTCATGGCTTTTTTTTTTTTTTTTTTTTAATTTACTTATTTTTGGTCGCATTGGGTCTTTGCTGCTGCGCGCGGGCTTCCTCTAGATGCAGTGAGCAGGGGCTACTCTTTGTAGCGGTACATGTGCTTCTCATTGCAGTGCCTTCTCTTGCTGCAGAGCACGGGCTCTAGGTGCGTGGGCTTCAGTAGTTGTGGCTTACGGGCTCTTGAGCACAGGCTCAGTAGTTGTGGCACATGGGCTTAGTTGCTCTGCAGCATGTGGGATCTTCCCAGACCAGGATCGAACCCGTGTCCCCTGCATTGGCAGGTGGATTCTTAACCACTGTGCCACCAGGGAAGTCCCATCATGGCTTTTTAAAAAGGAATGTTAGGAAGGAGTTGATTTTAAAAGGAGGACCACTGGACTGGGAATCTGTTGATCAGCTATGTGACAGTGAGCAAACCACATTATTGTGTCAACATTCTTACCCATTAAATGGTGAGAATAAATCATTGCTTTTTCAAATATACAATATTGGTGTGAAGGTCAAAGAAGAACAGTTATGTGAAAACATTAAATATATTTTTATAATGATACATTATTTAAATGAACAGTTTAAAAGAAGAGATGTAGAAAAATATATCTCTGATTAAATGTTGATTTTTTATAAATGTCCCAATGAACCAAGGAATGACATTTACTATACATAGAACCATCTAGAGATAAAAGACCTATTGAGAGGGCTTCCCTGGTGGTGCAGGGGTTAAGAATCCGCCTGCCAATGCAGGGGAAACGGGTTTGAGCCCTGGTCCGGGAAGATCCCACATGCCACGGAGCAACTAAGCCCGTGAGCCACAGCTACTGAGCCTGCGCTCTAGAGCCCAGGAGCCACAACTACTGAGCCCGTGTGCCACAACTACTGAAGCCCACATGCCTAGAGCCCGTGCTCTGTAACAAGAGAAGCCACTGCAGTGAGAAGCCTGCACACTGCAACAAAACGGTAGCCCCCGCTCACTGCAACTAGAGAAAGCCCGCACGCAGCAACGAAAATCCAGTGCAGCCAAAAATAAATAAATAAAATAAATAAATTAAAAAAAAAAAAAAAACGACCTATTCAGGAGTATAGTCAACTGACAAAATAATAATTAAAGTCCTTTTTGGTATAAATTTGAAACATTATTCAAAGATACTTTTAAGCTTTCAACTAGTATTTTTCAAGTAAAAGATCAAATGTTCAGTTGAAATCAGTAATTCTCAATGGAATGATGGTGTACCAAAATCTTGGGTAAGAGATATAGATACTATGGTTGGAATAAAACATAATCTAAACTTATCACTGCTTTCATTTATTTTTACCGAATTTTCTCAATCTAATTTAAAGTTTTAAATAACAGCAAAGAAGGACATGAGATCAGTAAGTTAGTTAAAAGAAACCAGGAAACTCAGTTTTCAGTAATTTACTTTAGAACTTAGGACTTCTTATAACTCCTTTATCAGGAAAATTAAGAATGGTTTCAAATTAGATCTTTTCTTCTTTCTGAGTTCCTGAAATAATTTGGGTCTTTTTGTAAGACAAAATAATCAAACTACATTTTACGGAATTAAAATCACTCAATTCCAAATCAGAAACATTATGCTAAGTTCAAAGTGGTGAGAAAATGCAATAAATATTCTTTAACTGCAACAAGTTTGTAATGGTTGTATAATTGACTGATACCCTTTGCAAAATAACCATGCCAACTTTGTGATAAATATTATAATGTACCTTTAAAAATCCTGATAAAAAATGTATACAACTACTATAGAGAATTTAAGAACATAAGAGCAAACTCTGAATAAACTGCACAACTTACTATAATCCTGAATAAGAAAGCAATTCTTTAAAAATTAATTTCTAAATTAGGTAAAAACTACTTATAATTATAACTAATAAAATGCCTTTTAAAATACAATGCAATTCCAGAAAATATATCAACTTAAAAAAAATGGATATTGATAGATTTATCCTAAAATATCCATGGTGGTTGAATAAAACTACAAAAAAGTCTTGAGAAGGAAGACATCAAATTTCTTTGAGTAAGTTAAATAGTGTGGTTATAGTACAAGAATAGACAAATATATCAACAGAATAGAATGAACAACCCACAAAGAGTCCTACATATAAAGAAATTTAGTAAATTAAAAGGTAGTAATCTTAATAGGTGGGTAAAGGAAAAATTATTCAACAAATGCTGTTAGGACAATTGTCTATAATTTAGGAAAAATAAATTTGACTCTAATTTAGAACACACTCATGAATATAAATTTTAGATGATTAATAATCTGTATGTAAAAAGAAGTATTAGAAGATTACTCTTTTTCCTCCCTATCTTTTAAAAAAATGGTTAACTTTAGAGCCTACTTTGAATAATGAAAGAAAAGATGTTCAGAAAGGAAAAGACTGCACATGTTATGGGTATATGCGGGGAAAAAGCCCCAAATGGAACCCAAGAATTCTGTGTTTCTGCCACTTTGGGACTTTACTTTCACAAGAAAAGACTCAGATTAATAAATTTTATCCTTTGTTCTTATAAGTAAGTTGTATCAAAGTCATTGAGCACATCTGCCTGAGGGAACACAGGAAACTTTTTGTTTAGAGTTTTTGATACTGTCTTCCTAAGTAGATTATGGAGAATCTTGCAGCAGGGGTGAGAGGACTGGCTCTGGTGTCAGACTACCTGGGTTTGAATCCTGCTCTACCTAATGTGATCTAGCATAAATCATTTAATATTTCTTTATCACAGTTTTCTTACCTATAAAATGTAGAAAATATTATGGTGATCATGAAAATTAAATTAGTTAGTATACACATTTGGAAGAATGTCTGGCACACAGTAATCACTCAGTAAACAAGTATTTCACCATGAATAGAAATAGTGATAAAGAGACCTTCAAGATGGAGGAGGAGCAAGACGTGGAGATCACCTTCGTCCCCACAAATACATCAGAAATACATCTACATGGGGAACAACTCCTACAGAACACCTACTGAACGCTGGGAGAAGACCTCAGACTTCCCAGAAGGCAAGAAACTCCCCACGTACATGGGTAGGGCAAAAGAAAAAAGAAAAAACAGAGACAAAACAATAGGGACAGGACCTGCACCTCTGGGAGGGAGCTGTGAAGGAGGAAAAGTTTCCACACACTAGGAAGCCCCTTCACTGGCGGAGCCAGAGGGGTGGGCCGGGGGTGAAGCTTCGGAGGCACAGAGGAGAGTGCAGCAAAAGGGGTGCAGAGGGCAAAACAGAGAGGTTCCCGCACAGAAGATAGATGCCGACCAGCACTCACCAGCCCCAGAGGTTTGTCTGCTCACCCGCTGGGGTGGGTGGGGGCTGGGAGCTGAGGCTCGGGCTTCGGAGGTGAGATCCCAGGGAGAGGACTGGGGTTGGCTGCGTGAACACAGCCCGAAGGGGGCTAGTGCGCCACAGCTAGCTGGGAGGCAGTCTGGGAAAAAGTCTAGAACTGCCTAAGAGGCAAAAGACCATTGTTTTGGGGTGCGCGAGGAGAGGGGATTCAGAGCACCACCTAAATGAGCTTCAGAGACGGGCGTCAGCCGCGGCTATCAGCGTGGACACCAGAGACGGGCATGAGATGCTAAGGCTGCTGCTGCATCCACCAAGAAGCCTGTGTGCAAGCACAGGTCACTAACCACACACCCCTGGGAGACGTGCAGCCCGCCACGGCCAGGGTTCCGTGATCCAGGGAAAACTTCCCCGGGAGAACACATGGCGCGCCTCAGGCGGGTGCAATGCCATGCCAGCCTCTGCTGCTGCAGGCTCCCCCGCATTCCGTACCCCTCCTTCCCCCTGGCCTGAGTGAGCCAGAGCCCCCTAATCAGCTGCTACTTTAACCCCGTTCTGTCTGAGTGAAGAACAGATGCCCTAAGGCGACCTACAGGCAGAGGCGGGTCCAAATCCAAAGCTAAACCCCAGGAGCTGTGTGAACAAAGAAGAAAAAGGCAAATTTCTCCCAGCAGCCTCAGGAGCAGCGGATTAAATCTCCACAATCAACTTGATGTCCCTTGCATCTGTGGAATACCTGAATAGACAAGGAATCATCCCAAAATTGAGGCGGTGGACTTTGGGAGCAACTGTAGACTTGGGGTTTGCTTTCTGCATTTAATTTGTTTCTGGTTTCATGTTCATCGTAGTTTGGTATTGAGAGCTTATTATCATTGGTAGATTTGTTTATTGATTTGGTTGTTCTCTTTTTTCTTTTTTTATATCTATATATATATTTCCTTTTTCTCTTTTTGTGAGTGTGTATGTGTGTGCTTCTTTCTGTGATTTTGTCTGTATAGCTTTGCTTTTATCATTTGTCCTAGGGTTCTGTGTAGTTTTTTTGTTTGTTTTTTCTTTTTTTTTTTAGTATAGTTTTTAGCACTTGTTATCATTGCTGGATTTGTTTATTGGTATGGTTGCTCTCTTCTTTTTTTCTTTCTTTTTATATGGCTTTTTCAATTTTAAATTTTTTAATTATTATTATTTTTTTCTCCCTTCTCTTCTGAGCTGTGTGGCTGACAGGTGCTCTGGCTGGGTGTCACACCTGTGCCTCTGAGGAGGAAGAGTTGAGTTCAGGGCATTGGTCCAACAGAGACTTCCCGGCTCCATGTAATATCAAACGGCGAAAGCTCTCCCAGAGATCTCCATCTCAATGCTAAGACCCAGCTCCACTCAATGACCAGCAAGCTACAGTGCTGGACACCCTATACCAAACAACTAGCAAGACAGGAACAACCCCCCCCCCCCAAGCAGAGAGGCTGCCTAAAATGATAATAAGGTCACAGACACCCTAAAACACACGACTGGACACGATCCTGCCCACCAGAAAGACAAGATCCAGCCTCATCCACCAGAACACAGGCACCAGTCCCCTCCACCAGGAAACCTATACACAACCCACTGAACCAACCTTAGCCACTGGGGGCAGACACCAAAAAAAATGGGAACTACGAACCTGCAGCCTGCGAAAAGGAGACCCCAAACACAGTAAGTTAAGCATAATGAGAAGACAGAGAAACACACAGCAGATGAAGGAGCAAGGTAAGAACCCACCAGACCAAACAAATGAAGAGGAAATAAGCAGTCTACCTGAAAAAGAATTCAGAGTAATGATAGTACAGATGATCCAAAATCTTGGAAATAGAATGGAGAAAACACAAGAAACATTTAACAAGGACCTAGAAGAACTAAAGAGCAAATAAACAATGATGAACAACACAATACATGAAATTAAAAATTCTGTAGAAGGAATCAAGAGCAGAATAACTGAGACAGAAGAACGGATAAGTGACCTGGAAGATAAAATAGTGGAAATGACTACCACAGAGCAGAATAAAGAAAAAAGAATGAAAAGAATTGAGGACAGTCTTAGAGACTTCTGGGACAACATTAAACGCACCAACATTCGAATTATAGGGGTCCCAGAAGGAAAGAAAAAGAAAGGGACTGAGAAAATATTTGAAGAGATTATAGTTGAAAACTTCCAAATATGGGAAAGGAAATAGTCAACCAAGTCCAGGAAGCACAGAGAGTCTCGTATAGGATAAATCCAAGGAGAAACATTCCAAGACACATATATCAAAAATTAAAAACAAAGAAAAAATATTAAAAGCAGCAAGGGAAAACCAACAAATAACATACAAGGGAATCCCCATAAGGTTAACAGCTGCTCTTTCAGCAGAAACTCTGCAAGCCAGAAGGGAGTGGCAGGACATATTTAAAGTGATGAAAGGGAAAAACCGACAACAAAGATTACTCTACCCAGCAAGGATCTCATTCAGATTTGATGGAGAAATTAAAACCTTTACAGACAAGCAAAGGCTAAGAGAATTCAGGACCACCAAACCGGCTTTACAACAAATGCTAAAGGAACTTCTCTAGGCAGGAAACACAAGAGAAGGATGAGACCTACAATAACAATCCCAAAACAATTAAGAAAATAGTAATAGGAATATACATATCGATAACTACCTTAAATGTAAATGGATTAAATGCTCCAACCAAAAGACATAGACTGGCTGAATGGATACAAAAACAAGACCCATATATATGTTGTCTACAAGAGACCCACTTCAGACCTAGGGACACATACAGACTGAAGGTGAGGGGATGGAAAAAGATATTCCATGCAAATAGAAATCAAAAGAAAGCTGGAGTAGCAATTCTCATATAAGATAAAATAGACTTTAAAATAAAGACTATTACAAGAGACAAGGACACTACATAATGATCAAGGGATCAATCCGAGAAGAAGATAGAACAACTGTAAGTATTTATGCACCCAACATAGGGATGCCACAATACAAAAGGCAAATGCTAACAGCCATAAAAGGGGAAATCGACAGTAACATAATTATAGTAGGGGACTTTAACACCCCACTTTTACCAATGTACACTTCATCCAAAATGAAAATAAATAAGGAAACACAAGCTTTAAATGATACTTTAAACAAGATGGACTTAATTGATATTTACAGGACATTCCATCCAAAAAAACCAGAATATACTTTCTTCTCAAGTGCTCTTGGAACATTCTCCAGGATACATCATATCTTGGGTCACAAATCAAGCCTTGGCAAATTTAAGAAAACTGAAATCGTATCAAGTATCTTTTCCAATCACAACGCTACGAGACTAGATATGGTCTCAAAGCTATCTTTTCCAATCTCAACGCTATGAGGCCATGATCAAGTGGGGTTCATCCCAGGAATGCAAGGATTCTTCAACATACGCAAATCAATCAATGTGATAAACCATATTAACAAATTGAAGGAGAAAACCATATGATCATCTCAATAGATGCAGAAAAAGCTTTTGACAAAATTCAACACCCATTTATGATAAAAGCCCTCCAGAAAGTAGGCATAGAGGGAACTTACCTCATCATAATAAAGGCCATATATGTCAAACCCACAGCCAACATCGTTCTCAATGATGAAAAACTGAAAGCATTTCTTCTAAGATCAGGAACAAGACAAGGTTGTCCACACTCACCACTATTATTCAACATAGTTTTGGAAGTTTTAGCCACAGCAATCAGAGAAGGAAAAGAAATAAAAGTAATCCAAATCCGAAAAGAAGACGTAAAACTGTCACTATTTGCAGATGACATGATACTATACTTAGAGACTCCTAAAGATGCTACCAGAAAACTCCTAGAGCTAATCTATGAATTTGGTAAAGTAGCAGGATACAAAATCAATGCACAGAAATCTCTTGCATTCCTATATACACTAATGATGAAAAATCTGAAAGAGAAATGAAGGAAACACTCCCATTTACCATTGCAAGGAAAAGAATAAAATACCTAGGAATAAACCTACCTAAGGAGAAAAAAGACCTGTATGCAGAAAACTATAAGACACTGATGAAAGAAATTAAAGATGATACAAACAGATGGAGAGATATACCATGTTCTTGGATTGGAAGAATTAACATTGTGAAAATGACTATACTACCCAAAGCAATCTACAGATTCAATGCAATCCCTATCAAACTACCAATGGCATTTTTCACAGAACTAGAACCAAAAAGTTCACATTTTGTATGGAAACACAAAAGACTCCAAATAGCCAAAGCAATCTTCAGAAAGAAAAACGGAGCTGGAAGAATCAGGCTCCTTGAATTCAGACTGTACTACAAAGCTAAAGTAATCAAGACAGTATGGTACTGGCACAAAAACAGAAATATAGATCAATGGAACAGGATAGAAAGCCCAGAGATAAGCCCTCACACACATGGTTACCTTATTTTTGATAAAGGAGGTAAGAATATACAATGGAGAAAAGACAGCCTCTTCAATAAGTGGTGCTGGGAAAACTGGACAGCTACCTGTAAAAGAATGAAATTAGAACCCTCTCTAACATCATACACAAAAATAAACTCAAAATGGATTAAAGACCTAAATGTAAGGCCAGACACTATAAAACTCTTAGAGGAAAACATAGGCAGAACACTCTATGACATAAATCACAGCAAGAGCCTTTTTGACCCACCTCCTAGAGAAATAGAAATAAAAACAAAAATAAACAAATGGGGCCTAATGAAACTTAAAAGCTTTTGCACAGCAAAGGAAACCATAAACAAGACGAAAAGACAACCCTCAGAATGGGAGAAAATATTTGCAAATGACAAAGGATTAATCTCCAGAATTTACAAGCAGCTTATGCAGGTCAATATCAAAAAAAAAAAAAAAAAAATAACAACCCAATCCAAAAATGGGCAGAAGACCTAAATAGACATGTCTCCAAAGAAGATATACAGATTGCCAACAAACACATGAAAGGATGCTCAACATCACTAATCATTAGAGAAATGCAAATCAAAACTACAATGAGGTACCACCTCACACCAGTCAGAATGGCCATCATCAAAAATTCTACAAACAATAAATGCTGGAGAGAATGTGGAGAAAAGGGAACCCTCCTGCACTGTTGGTGGGAATGTAAATTGATACAGCCACTATGGAGAACAGTATGGAGGTTCCTTAAAAAACTAAAAACAGAAGTACCATACGACCCAGCAATCCCACTACTGGGCACATACCCTGAGAAAACCATAATTCAAAAAGAGTCATGTACCAAAATGTTCATTGCAGCTCTATTTACAATAGCCAGCACATGGATGCAACCTAAGTGTCCATCGATAGATGAATGGATAAAGAAGACGTGGCACATATATACAATGGAATATTACTCAGCCATAAAAAGAAATGAAATTGAGTTTTTTGTAGTGAGGTGGATGGACCTAGAGACTCTCCTACAGTGTGAAGTTAGTCAGAAAGAGGAAAACAAATACCATATGCTAACACATATATATGGAATCTAAAAAAAAAAAAAAAATGGTCATGAAGAACCTAGGGGCAGGACGGGAATAAAGACGCAGGCCTACTAGCAAGTGGACTTGAGGACACGGGAGGGAGAAGGGTAATCTGGGACAAAGTGAGAGAGTGGCATGCATGTATATACACTACCAAATGTAAAACCGATAGCTAGTGGGAAGCAGCCGCACAGCACAGGGAGATGAGCTCGGTGCTTTGTGACCACCTAGAGGGGTGGGATAGGGAGGGAGGGAGGGAGACGCAAGAGGGAGGAGATATGGGGATATATGTATATGTATAGCTGATTCACTTTGTTATAAAGCAGAAACTAACACACCGTTGTAAAGCAATTATACTCCAATAAATATGTGAAAAAAAAAAAGAAATAGTGATTGAATATCACGGAGAGCCCATAGTTTATGCTCCCTGGAAAGTAATAATAAAAACAACCAGGACTTTGTTCCTCTTTCTGGATCTGTCCCTGGTATTCCCTCCAAAGGTTTAACTGTAGCTGTGGTGAAACCTCTCTATTGGCCACACCCCTCACCCTGTAGCCCTGCCCTCGTTTGCCAAGTTAGCAACACCATCTAGATGAGCACCTTCCTTGCAACTGAAGATTGCATCCTTTCTGGATGCACAGAGTTGAAGCCAGTGTAGGTTTCTTCTAGCCACTGTTAGGGGTGTGTTTAATGAGAGAGACAGAAAGGAGGTTTCCATGAATCTTGCCCCCTGTGAGAATAAAAGAATCAAAACTCTCTCTAGCTCAGAGACAAGAAGCATCTCCAAATGCAGTAGACACCAGAAGAGCATGGAGTAGGTGCTCGCCAAACTGTTTAATGGATTTTGAAAGAATAAAGCAAGAGGCAAAGGGAGGAACTTAGAAGGGGAAGGAGACAGGCATCTGAGAAAGAAATGAGGCCCAAAGCGCCCAGAGATGCATGGGCCTTTGATAGGAGAAAAGACATTTCCTGTGTTAAAATAAGAGGGAATGAGGAGAAAGGGGGTGCAGATGCAGGCAGGACTGAGGATCAGGTGGCGGCAAGATAAGGGACTGGCCGTAGTAAAACTTCTAAGCAACTACTTGTAGGTAAGGGGAGTACTGGGAGATGGTCAGAGAACTCGCTTGTTCACAATTTAACTCTGCTTGGTTGAAATGAGTAAATCTGTCGTTCTAATTTTCATAATCTTTCCTGGAATAAAAATAGGATGCAAAAACTCAATCTGTTCCCGATTTAGAGCCAAACTGGAATGAAAGATTTGACAGAAATCATCTTCTAAGATGAAGTTGGTGCTAAATGGTGCTAACGAATCTCAAAATAAAGTATCTCCAAAAACATATGCCTCCTTTTTCTGAAAGCAGGGTGACACCTTCAAACTCTTTTCAAACCACTGTGCTGCCTATGATTTTGGGGGAAAAAACTCAAGCCTACTCATAGGGAGTTTTTAGTTGGAAATGTTCCATGTCACATTAGACAGGCACTTCTGCCAAGAAGCTGTCCCATGGTAAGTAATGTCGCCAGTAACAGATTACGTTGGATGCATTTCTTGGCTGATTTATAGCAATCACTGATGCCCATGCCTGCTCTTCCTTGCCCTTTCAATCACTACCAGTATCCTAAGTCTCACCACTCACATGTCTAGTCATGTGTACAAAATTGCTGTAATAAGTATAACTGACATATGCTAATTCAGTTGTTTAAAGTTATTAGATTTGCCATCTTACAGAGAAAATTCATATTACATAGTTAAGACACTGCATTCAAGCATTTATTTCTTTTATTTATTATGCTTCAAGTGAAAGGGTTGAAAAGGATAAAGGAGAGGAAATACAATACGTAAAAGACAAGTGCTTATAACTTAAAGTCATCTTAATAGCAACTTCTGTGTGAAACATGCTTTAAAACATCTTAATAGAGAATTAAGGAATAATGTTTTGTAATATACTGAAAATCTGACTACAATTTTCTCTTTCTCTCTTTACACTTAAGTAATACTTTCCAGGTACATGTTGCAAAAGCTTCAGGACAAACTTTGAACTCACCTGTACTTTCCTTTATGAAATATCACCAATTAGAAAATTCATTCCCCTGATTAATGGCTGCCTGATTGGGACATCAAAGGTCATTCAGCTCTTTTGAGCACATCTTGTCTAAGTCCCCATCCCTCTAAACTGAGACACTGACATTAAAATTTACTAGGTGCTCTTGTTGGCCATGAAGAACTCTAGGAAATTTAACATAGGATAGTTCCTATTGTTGTGTGATTTTTTAAGAATAAGACAACATCAGAGCAAATGGTAGAGCTGAGATTCAAACTCTGGTAAGTCAGACTCCAAAGGCATGCTCCTGCCACCACTCTACCAGTCAAACGACTTTAGTGATTAGGATTTGGTACCTTCCCGGTTAACTGACTTATTGCTTGAACAGATCTGACTCAGAAAAATTTTCTCTACTGAAGTCTTCGGCCCTTTAAGTCTTAACTGCTGGTGTTAATTCTAACATCTACTGTTCTAGTGCCAAACACAGATGAGATTCCTTCTTCCACACGACATCCCTTCACGTGAAAGACGGCTATGATTGATTGCTGCAATGCAGCCTAAATAGATCCCATTGACACAATAGTTACTCACCTCTAAACGTGGTTCTGCTGGATTTTAGTCCTCTTAAAGTATAAGAACCAAAACTAAACACTCAACCGCACTCCCAGGGTGGTCTGATCAGCACAGAATTCCATGTGACTCATTGTCTTGGCCTCTTAACTAACACTTATGCTCTTAATCTTCACAGGGTTCTCAAACATGATGTGCTTGCTGTCCATACCTCCACCCGAGCCACTGATAAGAACCAGAGAGAAAGAAGTCAACCCTGGGTAGCTTGCCAACAAAGCTCTCTCTTTCCATTGACACTTAACGTCATCATTTGCATGTCTGGGGACCACAAGTCAACATCATTCATGGACTTGTGTTTGAATCTAAGCCTCCCTTTGAATCAGCCAAGTGATCTGGACAAGGAATTTAACCCATACATTGCAGTTTTCTAAATTCTCGAATTGGGAATGGCAGTACCTCCTCATAGGCATCTTAGCAATGACTTTGTAGATTCTAAGATCATTTTCATGCAGAGTAGATGCTCAATAAAAAGTACTTCCTTGCTGTTAAAAAATTTTTTTTTCTATGATATCGTCACAGAGATGAGTGTCAGAAAAGCCTGTTGCTCCAGTTTCAGTCAAGAGTTCTCCATGCAATGTCACCTGCTTGCATATGGCAGACCTAGTTCATGTAGTAATCAACGAAACTCTCTAATGATTTGCCCCTTCACTACTTTAGCAAAACTGTCTTTGCATTTACTAACATTAAGCGTCCTCTGAGCACTGGGTGCAGGGGCTCTGATGCTCAGAGTGCGATACGTGTGATCTCCCAGGCTGGCGCTAGGAATCCACTCCAGGATGACTTTCACTTGTTATATTTCCGCAATCAAATAACTCAGCTTCTGCCATCTCACTTTTCTGCTCTGTAAAATAGTGATAATGGTATTGACCCATCTCACAGGCATGCTGTGAAGAAATGCTAATTAATGTTCACAAAACCCTTTGAAAACGTAAATTGCTATTTAAAGACTAAATATATGTATTCAGCAGAGGACAAGTGTAACTTGGGATTAACATGTCCTAGATGCTGAAATGGCCTCCCCTTGCTCAAAGTGGAAAACCTTAATAACAACCTGACACCTGCTCAAAATCCATACTTTTTCTCTCATTCTATTTTGAAGCAACACAATTTTTATGGATTTTGTGACTGAAAGCTAGAAATAAGCAGTAACTTGAATGTCTCTCTTTTTAAAAGGTGGAGGATATACTTTCAAGGACTGTCAGAAAGAGAAGTTACTAAATTGCTCGGGGGGGAAAATGACTCCAGGTAGAATATGATATGCTAAGAAATCTGACAGTTAAGACTTTTCCGTAAAAACTCAATAGTACTGATAAGGTTTAACTGCACTCTTCTCATGCAATAAGATCCATTGATTTGGATTAACGGATACAGCTTGCTCTCACATTCTAAACTGTCAGGGTAAGGAAACATTTTGAGACTGCAAAATAGATTAGGAGTGTAAAATGATTCAAAAACAGGAGACCGCACAAGCCGTCTGAGCCTTCTGCTAAGGCAGCTCTTACCGGAGCTGAACAGCTGCCTAGCCGAATCTCACGAATGCACTGGTACCCCAGGAATTAGAAGGCAGGCTTCACAGGCCTCTGAAAAGGAAGTTGCTAAATATTCCTCCAAATGACTTTTTACCAACTCGTCCACCTCAGGATCCCTCCCTTGCTTTGAGGACAGATGTGACAGGGTGAGAGAGTGGCATGGACATATATACACTACCAAACGTAAAATAGATAGCTAGTGGGAAGCAGCCGCATAGCACAGGGAGATCAGCTCGGTGCTTTGTGACCACCTAGAGGGGTGGGATAGGGAGGGTGGGAGGGAGGAAGACGCAAGAGGGAAGAGATATGGGGATATATGTATATGTATAGCTCATTCACTTTGTTATAAAGCAGAAACTAACACACCATTGTAAAGCAACTATACTCCAATAAAGATGTTAAAAAAAAAAAAAAAGAACATAATGCCGAAACCATCTGGAAACGTTTTAGAGTTGTCTTTTCACCCCAACAGGGGCCTGTGGCAAGATCTGCATTTTTAAGGCTTTTCGGTTTTAAACAGTTAATCATCTTAGAGGATAGGGATGTGCAAAGCTGGCAGCTTTTCTTAGGAGACTTGATAGAAACTCAGTAGAGGAAAAGAAATGTTTTCAGTTTGAAGTGGAAGGTTGCATTAAACATGAAATAAACACTCTTTCCTGTGCTGCCAGAGTCTAAAAATAGGCACTTGAACAGATTTTGAAGTGCCATTTTATGCTTTCTCCAATGAAGCCATTGGCACTATTAGCCTGATTACTATGCAAGGAGAGGGCCAGATGGCTTGCCCTTGAACTGAAATCAAAGGGCCTTCTTCATGTGAGCATTTTTTCAGAGTGAGGGCTTCCTAAATACTTAGAGGTCTTATGTTCAGTATACAAAGGGAATCCGCTGGCCCATCACAAACTTACTCTCCAGAGTCCAGTAGGCGGTTTTCTCGGCACACTGAATAATTACAGGCAAAGTTAAGTAAACTCATGGAAATGCCTCCTTCAGCCCTTATCTTCAGATTACAAGGTGTCCCAGAGTGGCAGTTTCCCACTTAACCAACATCAAATTCTCTGTTAAAGGATCAAATATGTTGGACTTGCACTCAAGGTTTCGCCTTGGAGCTTGTTAGAGATAAAGACTCTTAGGCCTCACCTTGGACCTACAGAGTCAGAAGCTGCAGTTTCACAAGATTCCCAAGTGACCTGGATGCAAGTTAAAGTTTTAGGTGCACAGGGTTAGTCACTTTCGATCTAATTCTCTGTCTCCCCAGGAAGATCTCCAACTCCCTCAGTAGTCCTATTGTATTATCTCGCAGTCCCTCCTGCAACAATATAATATTGAATAAAAAAGAATTTAATCTGAGAGTCACAAAGCCATACCACATTAACACCTCATGTCAAAGTTAAAGAATATCCTGTTATTTATTGAACATCTACTACGCGCATTTCATTCAGAAATGAAACAGACACGCTCTCAACCCAAAGAGCTCACAATGTCTAGACACATATGAACAACCACGAGGCTCAGTGAAAAGACGCAGAGAAATATGGCATTTAAGAAAGTTCTGAGACTTTCTGAACAGCAAGACTAAGAGCATATGAGGGTTCATGGAGATTCAGAGTAAAATAATCTTGGGTTAGATAAGATGTTTTGCACTCCATTCTAAGGCATCTGGAATTTAAATCAGGGGTTGGGGCACAAATTTTAATACCTACAAGAGTCAGGAGCGAATGACAGAAGGGGATTAAGGGAAAAGGTATTTGTCCTATGTTAAAGGACTATTCCTTAAACGTAATCTGTTAGGCCCAGTGTTGTCATACCTTTTGATTTTTAAAAAGAGCCAGAAATCCAGACATGTATGGTGTGTGCAATCTCCTAATGTTTAAATGCTGGCTACAACAACAACAACAAAACCAGGAATGAATGGGCCAAACAAAACACCTTTGTAGGCTGAAGTCTGCAACCTCTACTTGAAAATCTAGGGTATTTTGTCCCACCAGAGGCTTGACAGCCGCCGCACAGGTGGGGTTCCATGATGAATAAGACCGTGTTACTTCCAGAGGCAAACAGCAGGAGGAAGCACAGTGCGATGCGTGCTGAAGTAGAATCCTGCCTGCAGGTGCAAGGAGCTGTTATTGAAAAAGGGACTAATTTCCCAGGGCAAGAGGAAAGGCTTCCCAGATTGGGGATTATGAGTGGAAGTTTCAAGAATCAAAAGGGGGCTTCCCCGGTGGCGCAGTGGTTAAGAATCTGCCTGCCAATGCAGGGGACAGGGGTTCGAGCCCTGGTCCGGGAAGATCCCACATGCCACGGAGCAACTAAGCCCGTGAGCCATAACTACTGAAGCCTGCACGCCTAGAGCCCATGCTCTGCAACAAGAGAAGCCGCCGCAATGATGAAGCCTGCGCACCGCAACGAAGAGCAGCCCCCGCTCACTGCAACTAGAGAAAGTCTGTGCACAGCAACGAAGACCCAACGTAGCCAAAAAAAAAAAAAAAAAAAAGTATCAAAAGGTGTGAAGAAAAAGGGAAGAGAGATAAGGGGAGAAAATAATCCAGGTGAGAAAACTGAACTTGCAAAACTTAAAGGCTGCAGAGAGGATGATGAAACATCCTGCATGTTTCAATGAAACATGAAGGTTCAGAAGAGCGAGGAGGAGAGTATACAAAAGTCAACAAATTTGCTTAATTTTCAGTAGTTGATGAATAATTTCATGTGATTTCCTCTCAACAATGACCATTCTCCATGCTGAGGCAAGAAAATTAGGGAACTTTCTGTTATCAGTAGTTGCTTTTATGTGATGTGTCTTTGATTTGACTGGGGCTATAGAGAAAATGCACATAGAAGTAAGAATGTTATAATATACTATTGCACCAGATATCAACTCATATGGCTTAGGCTAACAAGAAGTTTATAACAATTCCTTCAGTTTTCAGAAATTACTGGAGGGGAGCAGAATTTGCCTCTCCAAAATCTGCCCCTTTGACACAGGATTAACCTAGAGCTGGTTATTTTTAAGAAACAGCAGATATAGGAAAACTTCTGAAAACCAAGTGGAAGCTACCCTTTTGTAAGAGACATTTACATTTACAAGGGAAATCTCCATTTGCAAGGGTGTCTCCCTCTCTGTACCTCTGAAGAGGAGGATGACTAAATGTCTAGAAACCCTTAGCAATGGAAAAAGCAGAACTTAAATCTGTATAACAACCTTGCCCTTGTTTTCTGTACTTTTCCTGGTAACCTCCCATAATTGGCCTCCTCTCGAGACATCTTCCTTTGTCTTTAGCTGGAGATGGTATTTAAGGTGGTGGCTTGGGCCATTTTGGGGAGTTACTTAGTTTTCCTGGATCTCTCCCATGTATACAAGAGGTATGCCTGCTTTTAAACTTCTATTTGTTATTCTCCTGTTAATCTGTCTTTTATTATGGGGGGGTGAAGGTGAGTGTGGGAGTGGGTCTCAGCCAAGAATGTAAAAGGGTAGAGGGAAAATTATTTTGCCTCCCCTAACTTATCAAAAAATGAAAGAAAGGCTTTTAACAGATGTTCAGTGGGCATTAAATATTATCAATCAAGCTGACTTCATATTTCTTCCTAAATAGCTTTTAACAACAGCTGTGATTCTTTTATTTGCTGCTTTTTAAGGGAAACTTTTATGTCTATTGCTATATCTGTAATTTTAATTGTAAGGATTCCATCTGTGATTTTAAATTATTTATTTAACCTCCAATGTTAGCAAAAGAGCATTGATTAGGAACTTAAATAACTCTCCCCCTCTTACTCACCATCATGGAACTGACAGGAAAAATTTTAAATGCTCTTTGGTGAAGAAAAAAACTCAACACAAAAATATCTACAAAAAATTACAGGAAGAAGAGAAATGATGAAATTTATTAGCATAGTAAAACATGCTGTTAAGCTTATTTTATTTAATTTTTCAATGGGTGTTCTGTAAATCACTAATGTAGTCAGTCTGCAGCTGCTTCTTTTTGAATACAGTGTTAGAATGGGAAGACCACAGCTTTCATGGCAAGTCAACGCTTTTGGTTACGTCACAAGGTTTGCAAATTACTCTGGCCTCAGATATTTTGCAATTATTTCTTCATAATAAATATTAGAAATAAATGCCTGCTAGTGAGAACCTACTATATAGCACAGGGAACTCTACTTGATGCTCTGTGGTGACCTAAATGGGAAGGAAATCCAAAAAAAGAGGGGATACATGTATCCGTATAGATGATTCACTTTGCTGTTCAGCAGAAACTAACATAACATTGTAAAGCAACTATACTTCAATAAAAATTAAAAAAAAAAAGAACATCAAAATATTTTAGAATTGTCTTTATAAGGAAAATCTTATTAAAAAACACTATTGGCAAAAGGAAGAATATGAGAACAATAGGAATATACATGACAACTAGTCACCTCCCAAAGGTTTCTCCCATCCCTGCTGTTATTGTTATACTATTATTATTATTACTATGATTAGCCTGTGTGTGTGCAGTGTGTAATGTATATTAAGGGCACTTAACATAAGAACTACCCTCTGGGACCAGTAGTTTTTAAACTTCAGTGTGAAGATGCTGCTGGGAGTAGGGTGCTTGTTAAAACATGCAGATTTCCAGGCCTTGTCTGAAGACAGTATGATTCTGATTTTTCAAGAGTCCTAAGTGATTCTGATGCAAATGGTCCAGAATTACATTTTAAATGATGCGTCATCACTGATGGTTGCATTGATGGTTTCTCTAGCACACTACTTCTATTTTTCATTTTAAAATAATAAATACTTATTTTACAAAAGTTGGGAAATATAAAAAAAGTTGTCAAAAAATACCCATATTTCCAAAATCACATGAGAATCACCATTAATATTTTATATACATACTTTCAATATTTTTCTATATAGTTGTATATAAGGCATATGCAACTTCATAGTCTACTTTTAAAGCTAGCTATTTCAAATAGTTCATAAATGTCATCTTAATAGCTGCATACAAATTTCAACCATAATTTATATTTAAAAATTACTGTAACGTCCCACTTCCTTAAAGGAACTTGGACATAGATACTGATAGTTTTTAGCAATAAATGCACAGCAGCAACTCTGTGCAACTCCAATTCTGGGAAATAGATCTGACCCTTATCACACCAGGCTTTTTGACCATAATGCAGTTCTCATTCTTTATACACTCAATCAGTCCTATTTAACATAATAATCTGTCATAATGAGGAGCCATTACATGTGCAGCTAAAATGCTGGATGCTTTAGAAGTTAAAGACATTTTAACTGGAACTTCAGAAATGGAATATCACCTTCTAGTAACATTAAGCAAAGCACTTAATCTTTCTATGACTTGATTTCTAATTTCTTTTAAAAAAGGAAAATAATGTATAAATGAAGATAAAGCTGTCATGCAAATTAACAGTGGTACTGACTACTGGAAATAAATAAAGCTCAGCTATTAAAATCACAATTCAAATATACTTCAAAGACTGGCTCACAGACCTATGTTTGTATCTGAGAAAAATAGGATCTCAGCCCATATCATGAAAACGTCAATCATAGGCCAAGATTTGATGTGGAAAGATGCTCTCTAAACGAAGGTTTTCACCTTTTAGCATCTCTGGATCTCAGCTGCATTATGTGAAAATGGAGCAAACAGCACTATCATTAGATAACATTATGTGAAATCTTTTGAGGTTTTAGGAAGATTTTTCTGTGTTCTAAAGTACCATTACTTATATTAAAAGTCATTAAAAGTGCCATTAGTGAATATGGAAGTGCTTCTGTATATTTTTCAGCTTGGAAAAAATATCTTCATAGAAGAAACACCTTACAAATCTCTTAAGCTAGTGACCTAAGGTCACCTACGAATCATTCCCACCAGTGTCTAGATATCCTTAGACTGACTTAAAAAAAAGAAGATATAGCAATGTAAAGGTGTCCTTCTGATGTTTATTTTGTGACATTACTTTTCCCTGAATATAAAGGTAATACTTAATTTCCTACATTATATGTGGGAGTGCAAAATTGGTTCAACGACTGTGGAAAAGTGTTTGGTAGTATCCAATATAGATAAGTATATGTATATCCCATGACCATTGATTCTACTCCTTGGTATATGAAACAATTATAATACATATCTTCACCAAAAGGCATGTATACCATTTTCAATAAGCGCAATGGTATGTATTATAATAGCTGCCACCAGTAGCAATAGCCCCAAATTGGAAACAGTCCAAATATTTATCAACCAGTAGCATGAATGAATGCATTGGGTTGGCCAGAAAGTTCGTTCAGGTTTTTCCACAACATCTTATGGAAAAACCTGAATGAACTTTTTGGCCAACCCTATATCATGTGAATGAACAAACCATAACTCTATGTAACATCATAGGTTACTCTCACAAATGTAATGCTGAATGACAGAAGCCAGATACAAAAAAGCATATACTATATGAATTCATGCACTTAAAATTCAAATGGCTGAGATTAATTTGGCCTGTCTTAGAACCCTTGTTACCTTAGTGGGTCTTTTAAGGTTCTTTTGTTTTATGTTTGGCTTATTTTTCCTAGTAAATTCAGTATTATGCCTTGCAACTACAATTTTCTCACACTTACCTAACTCTGGAGGATTATTCCCTTTCTGTTTCAGCTGATGAATTCAAACTAGTGTCATCAGACCAGCTGTGACAATGATCAAAGGAAAGAAATAGTCTGAAGGAAGAACTAGCTAGCTCTTTATGCTTAGCTGTCACAGTACTTTTATCTACAAAAATTTTCTCTCTGTTGTAAAGATTTTTTTTTTTTTAGTAGACACACAGAAATCATAGCAATGCCTATTAGTGAGAAAACAGCATTAACAAGTGATAGATTGTGTGCTGAGGCTCAACACATTTCCAAATATTTACAGAAGACAGAATACAGGGCCAGTTTCCGGTACACTATTTCTGTTTCTTTCACGGTGGCTCCCTTTCCTCTTTCTGTCCACCCCGCTTCCTGCCATCTCCTGTGCTCTGACTGATGAGAAAGCCTAAATTCCACTCACATAGCATCATTTGATTCTGCCCTATCTCCTGGAGCACAGCCCCTCTAGTAGAACTGAAAACTCATGAAAGCAGCTATTAAGGGGAAGACCACTGATTTTCTACCCTTGGAAAGTGGAGATTTGAGACTTTCAACCAGATGGTCTAGAAGATCTTCACACATTTAACAGCAGCAGCAACTGCCAGGATAATTTTTGCTCAGAAACAGCTTTCAAAGTAAGATTTTGATGATCTTGAGTTTATGCTTTCGTTTGTCTGTTGATGTTATGTAATTAATTCCTACAACAACAACAACAAAACCCTTTAAAACCAGATGGATTTTGATGGCTTAGTTCAAAATAAGTTCCTCAAATTTAATCACATTGAAATACTTTATTTCCTATTTAGCTAAAAGTAACATTTCAGAAAAGAGAGGTTTCAATTTTTCAATTGGAAAAGGAAAATTATAAACAAAAGGCCAAGATTCTCACATCAGATATTAAATGTTTGAGAGCCAGCAAATAAAATCATAGCTACCAAATGAAGTCATGATTTATTTTAAATAAATGAAATCATTGCATATACATATTTGTGAGTTTCAAAGTACTCTAAGATCCCTATCTCCTCAGTCTGTGGCTTGGCCATATGAGCCAGTGTCTAAATAAGAATCAGGAAATACTGATTGCTAGTCTAGTGATGTGAAAACAATACTACTATTGGAATGTTTTAAAAAAGGCTTCAAAACCCTGTCACCGCACCTGACTTCATAACTAAATGTTGTGAAAAGCAGTTACACTTTTCAGATGAGGTCTATTATAAACACAATCATTGGTTAAAAATTTGTGTTAAAGTCATACTCAAATGGATCAAAGATCTAAATGTAAGGCCAGACACTATAAAACTCTTAGAGGAAAGCATAGGCAGAACACTCTTTTACATAAACTGCAGCAATATCTTTTTTGATCCACCTCCTAGAGCAATAAAAATAAAACCAAAAATAATCAAATGGGACCTAATTAAACTTAAAAGCCTTTGCATAGCAAAGGAAACCATAAACAAAATGAAAAGACAACCCACAGAATGGGGGAAAATATTTGCAAATGAAGCGACCAACAAGGAATTAATCTCCAAAATATACAAACATCTCATGCAGCTCTACATCAAAAAAAAAACAAACAACCCAATCAACAAATGGGCAGAAGATCTAAATAGACATTTCTCCAAAGAAGACATACAGATGGCCAGAAAGCACATGAAAAGATGCTCAACATCACTAGTTATCAGAGAAATGCAAATCAAAACTTACAATGAGGTGTCACCTCACACCAGTCAGAATGGCCATCATCAAAAACAATAAGTGCTGGAGAGGGTGTAGAGAAAAGGGAATCCTCCTACATTGTTGGTGGGAATGTAAATTGGTATAGTCACTATGCAGAACAGTATTCCTTAAATACTGTTCAGAACAGAACCTGGAGAACAGGTTCCTTAAAAAACTAAAATAGAACTAACATATCATCCAGCAATCCCACTCCTGGGCACATATCCAGAGAAAACCATAATTCGAAAAGATACATGCACCACAATGTTCATTGCAGCACTATTTACAATAGCCAAGACATGGAAGCAACCTAAATGTTCATTGACAGAGGAATGGATAAAGCAGATGTACATATATACAGTGGAATATTACTCAGCCATAAAAAAGAACAAAATAATGCCATTTGTAGCAACATGGATGGACCAAGAGATTATCATACTGAGTGAAGTAAGTTAGAAAAAGACAAATATCATACGGTATCACTCATATGTGGAATCTAATTTTAAAATGATACAAATGAACTTATTTACAAAAACAGACTCACAGATTTTGAAAACAAACCTATGGTTACCAAAGGAGAAATGTGGGGTAGGGGAGGAATAAAATAGGAATTTGGGATTAACATACACACTACTATATGTAAAATAGATAATGAACAAAGACCTACTGTATAGCACAGGGAACTCTACTCAATATTCTGTAATAACCTATATGGGTAAAGAATCTGAAAAAGAATGAATATATGTATATGTATAACTGAATCACTTTGCTGTACATCTGAAACTAACACAACATTGTAAATCAACTATACTCCAATAAATTAAAAAAAAATAAAATCACAGTATTAAGCATTCTAGTAATATAGAATCTTTAAAATATTATCTTTTGCTTCCAGTTGCTCCACAATAGTCAGCATCTATTATGATGACACCCCTAATGATTATTGTGAGTATTCTTTGCTGTATTTCAAACGTATAATACTCAAGTAGAACTGCATGGTTTTGATATTCTGCTGTAAAAAATCAGAAGGCAGCCACATGTTCCCATTAGCAGAACAGAAGAAAACCTCTTGAACTCAAAACAAAGAGGATCCTATTCTAAAAAACTGTTTTTGTGTAGATTTTCTAACAAAGTGTTGCTCTTATCTATTACGGTTGACAGCTTTTTGCCTGACCAGCTTTTTAGGCTTCAGTTCAAGATGTAAGGCTGTCACATTCATTCTGACCTCACACAAAGACTTCAGCGTCCTGCCAAAGAATGACAGAGCCCACACAGCTCACTCTGAGCTTCTGAACTTCAGAAAGTGGGAAAAATCATCACCTGTTGTTATCTCTGCTTCTCTCTTCAAGGTTGGTTTCCACGTGTCTTGCCCAAGGCACCTTCTTGAGCCAACTGATGACTAGCCTTGGCGGAATCACTGTTTTGGATAGATTTCTTTTGATAGTCTCATTACTGCTCTACTTGAACGAAAGAGATTCAGTTCCAACAGGAACTGTATGAGCTCTTGAGTTAATATATCCTCATCTCATACTTCATGACTATTTTAGCAATATCTTGCTGACTGCTAAATTAGATTAAGGGCTTATTCTCTATGTGGTCTCTATTATCTCTGTTACATTATCTTGGCCAGCGATTATGAAATGGAGCCAAATTGGAACATATCTATTACATATGATTACTCCTCAAAAGATAGTTTTTAAAAAGGGTGCTGATTTAGAACTATGATTTAACAGGTTAAATTTTAATATGGATTAGTCTACCCATTTTGGATCTGCAAGTAAAAATAACATAAATGCTAACCTTGGAAAGTTTTTCACCATAAAACAAAATCTCAACCTGTTATTTATCATCATTCTTAACAAAAATGCATCTTTCACAAGCACAAATTAAGAGGGAACTTTCATTTATCCCTCTCTTAGAAGACCGTAAACCACTTTCCATACTGTGAAAATTCACTCATTTGACAAATATTAATTAAGCACCAGTACACACCGTGCACCATACCAGACTAGGTATATAGAGGCAAACTCAGTGATGTGATATGGCCCTTCAGACTTTCTACTAGGCTATTTTCCTTTTCTTTTCATAGTTGATTTCAGAATCTTAGGAAGATTATCAATGTTGTAATTATAAAATCAGTTAACTCTTTCAGCTATCATATTTTGGTTCAAATCCATGTGGGTAGATGAAAGTGATTATTAAACATAAAAGTTCTCAAGACCCCTTTCTGTCTATCTCTGGAGAACAGATAATTGCACATAATTAACCCTATAGAGTTTTTGAAGCATATTCCATTCAAAAATAGCTACAGTGACAACCCTGCTGACTTGACTTCCTAAGGAAAAGATTAATGGCTGTTTGAGAAAAATTTTGGCATTATAGCTACAATAGAGGTCTTTGATCCAGGATTCCTTTCTAAATGCCCATCCCTCTCCAGGATCTCTGTTTTCCTTATGAAATTCTCATTTTAATTAAAAAAAAAAAAGATTAGTCAAGAGAGAAAGAATAAGAAGGTGTTCTGGAAATATTGCATACAAAGATTTCTCTTCAAGAAATTCTGCTTTAGGAATATTTTATGTATACAGGCTATTTTAAATGAAAATATATAGGCTAGCGAGATTATACATATTATCTATACTATACATTATGTCTCTCTCTAATATATATATACACGCACACATATGAGCAGGCAGCAAGGATGACTTGATGCTGGACTAATAGCATATATATATATATATATATATATATATATATATATATATATATATATATATATATATATATACACACACACACACAAAGAGAGAGAGAGAGTGAGTCTTGGCTGAATCAATATTTTGGATGTTTTCCTTTGATAGTTTCATCATTTCTCTAATTGAACAAAAGGGAAGATCTATCTATATCTATATCATCTATTTGTGCATTTCAACTAATCTTTAGTCCCTAGGGTTTTTAGGTAAAGAATAAATTACCTGTGTAATAATGTACCTATTTTTTTTTTTAACCACATTCCTGCTTTTCCTCCCTCCCACTCCATCACCCTCACACCATCCCTCATCTCCTATCCATCATGGGTTCAGCCTCATTCTCAGCTCTGGACAAATCCTATTTCTGGGCATAAAGAATTGTAAGAGACTCTAGGCTAACAGTTCATCATCAAGTCAGCCTTGCTGCCTTCTCTTCTTCCAGTATCTGCTCTCTGTCTTGCCTTCTTCCCTATATCCCACCTTCTGCCATGTTAATGGGTTCCCATTTCAGGATCTCTGCCTGGCTGGCTGCCTCTGAATTCCCTACCTCTAAGCTATGCCCACTACCAGTGCCCCTGTGTGCACAGGGTCCTCCCTTGCTTGTTCTACCAGCTTTTGAGGTAAAGCCTGCCTACCTTTAGGTAGGTGAGAGACTTCCTGGCTGCTGCTGACAGCCTATGTCTACCTCTGGCCACAGCCTGCCACTAGACTCCTAAGGAGATGCTGCCCTTGGCTCATCTAGATATGCCCTGGCACCTGGGGCTGGCTCAGCCCTCACACAGCCTTCTCAGCCCAGCTGTGCCTCTTTGGCTCCACACTTTGGCCAAATGAGCTTCAATTCTGAAAAACAACATCTGCAGCAGTGACTGGTAAGCAGGAGTAACAAACCTGCCATGTCTGGCCTACAGATGTATTTACGTATTTTGTTTGGCCAGCACAGTGCTGATGCACAGAGACTTTTCTTTCTCTTTTTAAAAAATTCACTACTAACATTTAAAAATTAGAAAATTTCACATAAAAAAAAAACCCCAAACAAACAAAAAACAAAAATTGGATTTCCAGGCTGGCCTGAAGGTGGAAGCTATAACATATGCTGGGTCCATGTTGTCACATGGCAATCCTCTACCAGAGATGAGCAGCCCTCGATTCTTCAGGTTGTGTGTAATTTCTCTCTCCAGATGTTACTATTGCTGCATAATCTATTGTCTCCCTCAACTGCAGCCAAATGTCAATGACCATGGTCATCCTGTTTGTACTGTTGCTTTTTTCCATATGGAAGATTTAAGTGGAAAGTTCGTATATTCTTCTACCTCTGTCTCTACTAAAAGTGGGAAAACAAATGATTGATTTAGCTACATGCTAGAGAGAGAGAGAGAGAGACAGACACAGAAAGAATATATCTCTTAAGGGAAGAGAAGACCATTCCTAAATGTTTAATGTGCAACATTTCTGATATATCTTCAGTCAAATTCACACATTCACCTTAACTGCCTGATTCCTGTTGGCATTTAAGTTTTTGACCCATATAATAAAGTGCTTTAAGGAAAAGGGTCAGGGTGGTGAAAGGATTCAAAACCAAGCAGAAATACTGAGAATACGGGGTGGGATATTTAGTTGGAAAAGAGAAAACTTAGAAATTAGAGACTTAGATCTTTGCATATCTGAAGAACTATTAGAAGAAGAATTTACTTTGTCTATGTGGTCCCAGAGGGCCGATAACAGGGAAGAGTTGTAGGGAGACATATTTGGGGTATTTTAAATAATAAGAAACCACAAGATACAATTTCTCCATCCCTGGATGTGTGCCATCAGGGTCTATAGGAACAACTAGATTCTAATTTTCCTTTCAGCCCTAAATGTCTATGATTTTTAAATAGTAGGATACACTATATTAAGAACAATGGTTTTTCCCTGTTTTCTCTTAAGAGTAGAGGCTGGATAAAGGATGTGTATAAGGAAAAATGCAGAAAGAATGAAGGTTAGGTAACAGTTTTATTTTATTTTTTTAATTAATTTTTTGTCTGCATTGGGTCTTCATAGCTGCATGCAGGCTTTCTCTAGTTGCGGCGAGCGGGGGCTACTCTTTGTTGCGGTGCACGGGCTTCTCATTGCGGTGGCTTCTCTTCTTGCAGAGCACGGGCTCTAGGCACTTGGGCTTCAGTAGTTGTGGCACTCAGGCTCGGTAGTTGTGGCTTGCGGGCTCTAGAGCACAGGCTCAGTAGTTGTGGCGCATGGGCTTAGTTGTTTGGTGGCATGTGGGATCTTCCCGGACCAGGGCTCGAACCCGTGTCCCCTGCATTGGCAGGCGGATTCTTAACCACTGCACCACCAGGGAAGTCCTAGGTAACAGTTTTAAATATTGAGTATTGTTTGGAGGCAGTGGAATATTAAAAACCCTGAGTTTGAAGGCATACTAGGCCTCTTGAGGCTTATTATGCTTTGGGCACTGAAATAAAGTTTTTAATTCAGAGACAATACATTTTCATCTTCCCATTATAAGGTACAAGTACCCCAGTGGGGGAAAAATATCCCTGGAACAAACTCTTAGGTGATTAATCATAAAGATACCTACCACTTATGTATCAGTTAAGTGTCAAACCAGGGCTATATCAAGCTTCCTTTAGGCATATGCTAGGATCACCAAAAATAATAAATCTTCTTTTAATCAGAGTGGTTTTTTAAATACAAATATATTCTTGTCTTTGAAAATAATCCCTATGAAAATACTTTGTGAATATCAATTATAACTTTTACTCTGGAATACTTTTTGTTCAGTGAAAGAAACAGAAAATTCAAAATGCAATAAATAGTTTCCATTTTACTTTTTCTCTTCATATA
The DNA here is from genome assembly GCF_028021215.1 of Eschrichtius robustus. Taxonomy (NCBI): domain Eukaryota; kingdom Metazoa; phylum Chordata; class Mammalia; order Artiodactyla; family Eschrichtiidae; genus Eschrichtius; species Eschrichtius robustus. Next base: position 108,165,831 of record NC_090825.1, on the reverse strand, counting down.
TATGTTAAGCTTTATGGGCTAAAGTGTATGTCTCCTTTGTGTCTATAGCAGATACCCCAAAGTCATATTGACAGGGTAGCTTAATAAGTATTGCTGAAGACTGACCAGATTTTATTAAAGAAATCTATATTAACTACCCTGACAACATTTTTACATGTTGCTCCAGGTAATTTCAGTTGTTTGGCTTAGTTTTGCCTCAAAATTCACATATACTTATGGATTACTTTAAAATCTCAAAGCTTATTTCCCTCACACCGAATACTATATGTTATACAGATCATCAGTTATTAAGATGAAGCTTGAATGTAAGCATTTAATATATTTTCTAAATGTGGAGAAGCAGAGTTTCAAGAAAAACAAACGTACCTTAACAAAATATGTAGCTATGCAAATCTAATTCTCTCCAGCACAATATGAAAATGTTTTACCGCGTCTGGAATGCATCTGCTCTTTGTGATTGGTGCTTTATCACAGCCCATCACATGGAAACTCTCTCCCAGGAAAAGACCAAACCCGTGCCCAGTGTGATGAGTGCGACTCTTCAAAAGGATGCCCATATTAAAAGAGTTTCTAATAAACAATTTTAATGATATTCTATTGCTGCTGTCTTTCAGAGACCATATTTCACATTCTATGTGTTTGTTTTTCTGTTCTAACTTCTTGTCTTTGAAGGAGGAAATGTTAGGAAAGTTTAGAAAGAAAAAAACATTTTGTCAATTGGAAAGGAAAATTTTCATCAAAGATAAAGGAGAGACTGGGATTGACATATATACACTAATATGTATAAAATGGATAACTAATAAGAACCTGCTATATAACAAAATAAATAAAATAAAATTCAAAAATTCAACAACAAAAAAAGATAAAGGGGAAAAAACCCCACTTTATTACTGGTCCTACAGCCTTCTCTCATACCTTCTTTTCATATCTAAGTCTTGAAGACTGATGTCTCCATGGGAATTCCAACACTTTGTTTACTGGTTATACAATGTATTAGCCAGTCCTTACCTAAGATTTTTGTGGTGTATCTGCACACTATTACCTGAGACAGTAGGATTATCTATTTCCCAGATATTTTGAATTGTGCAGCTGAACAAAGGAATTAATAGGAATTTATCTATCTATCTATATAATCTATCTGTCTATCTCAAAGATTAGTTGAGTTCTGTCTTTTTTCTGTCTCTGAGCCCACACTTCCTCATTTGTTAAACAGAAAAAAATACTATTGTGCTTACCTGAATATTTTAAAAATATGCCTGAAATTTCCATCACATAGCTACAATATCATCTACATCTTACGTTTTCTCACAGAAAGTGAGGACTTGCTGAAAGTATGATAATGAGTGTCTTTTGATGCAGTAAAACTTGCCTTTAAAAGTGAAAAGGCGGGGCTTCCCTGGTAGCGCAGTGGTTGAGAATCTGCCTGCTAATGCAGGGGACACGGGTTCGAGCCCTGGTCTGGGAGGATCCCACATGCCGCGGAGCAACTGGGCCCGTGAGCCACAACTGCTGAGCCTGTGCGTCTGGAGCCTGTGCCCCGCAACGGGAGGCGCCGCGATAGTGAGAGGCCCGCGCACCGTGATGAAGAGTGGCCCCCGCTTGCCGCAACTAGAGAAAGCCCTCGCACGAAACGAAGACCCAACACGGTAAAAAAAAAATAAATAAATAAATAAATAAATAATGTAGCTATAAAAAAAAAAAAAAAGTGAAAAGGCGGACTTCCCTCATGGCGCAGTGGTTAAGAATCCACCTGCCAATGCAGGAGACACGGGTTCGAGCCCTGTGCTGGAAGATCCCACATGCCGCGGAGCAACTAAGCCCGTGTGCCACAACTACTGAGCCTGTGCTCTAGACCCCCACGAGCCACAACTACTGAGTCCATGCGCCACAACTACTGAAGCCCGGGCACTCTAGGGCCTGCAACAAGAGAAGCCACCACAATAAGAAGCCTGCACACCTCAACGAAGAGCAGCCTCCTTCACTGCAACTAGAGGAAGCCTGTGTGCAGCAACAAAGACCCAATGCAGCCAAAAATAAATTAATTAGTTAAAAAAAAAAAGTGAAAAGGCAAGCCACAAACTGGGAGAAGATAACTGCAATACATACAGTTGACACAAGTTTAGAATACAGTATACACAAAAAGTATAACCCAAACAACAGAATAATAAGCAAAAGACACAGACATTTCACACAAGAGGACCATGAATGGCTGATAAATTTTGAAAAGATGCCTAACCTCATAAATAATCAGGGAAATACAGTTTAACGTTAATGAAAAAACCTTTATCCAACAGGCAAATAGTAAAAAGCCAGAAGATAAGTGTTAGTGTTGATTTGGACTATGGAGGGACCTGTACACTGTTGCTAGGAGTGTAAACTGAGACAATCACTTTGAAACACTTTGGCATCACTTGGTAATTTATAACCCTAGGGCAACTGTACTTCTAAGATTATACCCTACGGTAGTGCTTCTCAAAGTGTGGTCCTCAAACACTTTGTTACTGTCTGCAACAAGGTAGGCACATAAGTTGCAACTTTAATAATTTGACAGAGTAAATTTACATCTGATAAACCTAATTCAAAAATTAGGCTTGGGTTTTTTTATGTCTTTTTCATTTTCTTAAAAATTAATTTAATCCTCTCTGTTACAAAAGAATATTTTTAATCTTTGAAGTACTGAAAATAAAACAACAAAAAGAAAGAAAAATGAAACTGATCATTCAACAAAGACAGTTTGACTCTAGACAACTCTTGCACTAGGGAGGCTATCAAGAACATCCATGTCAATACTGTTGTGATAGCAAAACAGTAATAGTAAAAACCTTAAAACCAAAACTGAAACCAAAAAAAAAAAAAAAATAGTCCATTAACAGAAGTCTAGATAAGTAACTTATGTATACTAACACAGTGGAATGTTATATAGCAGTAAAAATGAATGAACTATAATAATGCAAAATAACATGAATGAATCTTAGAAAAGTAACGTTAATCAATAAAAGCAAGCCAGAGAGAGCTCTATACAGTGTAGCACCACTTTTATAAAGCTCAATAGATATAACTGATTCAATAACTACTTAATGAATAAATTAATTAATACAGTTTTTAGGCATGCATACATACTCACATGAAAGAATTTTGTTTTTAAAGCAGGAAAATGATGAGCTCCAACCCAGTATGGTAGATACTATGCTGAGGCAGGGGGTTTAGGATAGGGGAGAAATAGAAAGATTCATTTATTGATGATGATCTGGTTCTTGAGTTGGATGATGAGTCCAAAAATGTTTGTGTTATTATTATACCTTATATTTTAAATAAGTGTTTTTTTAAAAAATTTTTGGTACACAAAATAACACAAAAATAGAAAACATACTCCAAATAAAATTTAATCACTTTTGGAAAAGAACTGTCAAAAGTTTTGTGGTTCATTTGTTGCAAATAATGAGATTCTGACTCGAGTCTAAAGACAATTAAAATCTCCACTTAGATTATAAAATCTAACTATAAAAACATTTGAAGTTAGATACTGTAGTAATATATGTTGTTAAGACAAAAACATATACAAGATATAGGAACTTAAAAAAAAGTCATGGTCTTTCTGCAAATGCACATTTAGTCAAAATAGGAATAAAGCTGACAGTTACATATCTTACATATATAAATAAAACCATATCTGGTGTAAGGAATTTGGCATTCTTACGTAGTTCAAATATTTCTCAAGCTATCACATCTCAGGCACAAATCTGTGGCTGGAAGTACATGGCAAAATCGATAGGCAAGATCCTATTTCATGGTGATTTAAGATGGAGAGAATTAAGAGAGGCAATAGGATACTAAATAAGTGATCAGTCAATATCATGAAGATAATAAACTAGGGGGAAGGTGACAGAGATGACAGAGATGTGAATGGGGGCGGGTAATACAGGGTGGTCAGAGATGTCTTCTCTGAGGAAGGAGCCATTAAGCAAAACATTTTCTGGAGAAAAAAAAAATCTGTTAGTTCAATGGCCCTGAGTGGGAACAAGTTTGGAGCACCAAAAACAGAAAAAGATCTCCAAGGCTGAAGCCATGAAGTTGGAGGGGTTTTTGGGGGAGGTCGAGTGGCCTTGCCCATCATGGGGAAGTTTCTTAGAAGTTTGTTCACCAACTTCTTGTGGCCTCAATCTACACACTCTTCCTGCACAGTGTGATCCATCTTTATAGCTACAACGGCCAACTACAATAATTCACAATAATTCTCAGATCTTTTTTGTATCTTTTACCAGACAACACTGCTGACCGTCAGTCCCATATATTCAGCCACCAACTAGACTTCTCCACTTGATGTTTGCACAGGTTCCTAAAACTCAACAGAACCAAAATCTCACATATCGTATTTCCCAGGAATGCAGCCCCTTTTGTGGGGCTCCTGCCCCTGTTCACCGAGTTGATCACTGCACAATTTGGGAGTCATCCTCAATTCTGTTGTTCCACTCACCCCTCTAATTCATGACTATTACGGATTCTAACTCATAACATCTGTCTTATCTGTGTCCTGCCCTCCATTTCTGCCATTACTTTAGTAATTCTCACCTCTCCCATAATATTAAACTGGCCTTTTTGCTGTTCTTCCGGCCTCAGGTCTTGCCCACCTCCAATTTGTCTTCCACACGATTCTTACAATAAACTTTTTTTTTTTTTTTTAAAGATTTATTTATTGATTGATTGATTAATTGACTGATTGATTGCTATGTTGGGTCTTCGTTTCTGTGCTAGGGCTTTCTCTAGTTGCGGCAAGCGGGGGCCACTCTTCATCGCGATGCGCGGGCCTCTCACTATCGTGGCCTCTCTTGTTGCGGAGCACAGGCTCCAGACGCGCAGGCTCAGTAGTTGTGGCTCACGGGCCTAGCTGCTCCGCGGCATGTGGGATCCTCCCAGACCAGGGCTCGAACCCGCGTCCCCTGCACTAGCAGGCAGACTCTCAACCACTGCGCCACCAGGGAAGCCCTACAATAAACTTTTTAAAGGGCATGTCTGGCTTAAAACTCATCAATTGCTTTCTTTGCCTAGTGGATAAAGTCCAAACTCTTAATGAGGCATATAAGGCCTCTGGGATCTGTTCCCTGACTCCTTTCCATGCCGTTCACATGCAAGGCTCCAGCAGAGTTGAGACTGGCAGTTCCCCAGAGAGAAATCATTACTCTCTCTTTCTGTCCTCATTGCACTAGTATAAACTTCCAAATGCAGCATGGAAAATATTAGTGCTCTTATTTGATAATTTGCCTCTTTTCTTCATACCTTCCATCGATCCTCAGTATTTAGGACAGAACCTACTAACTAGCCCGTAGGTCTAGTACGTTCTTACTGAATGACGCAGGAGTGAATTAAGATCTGTCTAATTTCTAGATAAATCTCAAACGTTTTTTTTCCCCCATCATCGCTGCCAATGCTTAGGTCTGTGTCTCATCAGCTCTGGCCTGGACTATTTCAGTAGCTTCTGAAATGGCCCACTCTCATCTTTCTCAAGTCCATCTGCCATACAGCTGCCAGAGTTAAAAATCTGTTCATGTTGCTCCCTGCCTGAAAATTTAAGCTGCTCAAAGCTCCTTGGCATGAGGATCCATGACTGTCCCTGGAGGGCGGGGGGTTCTTTGTAGTCATCATATGCGCAGTACACTTCAGTTATACCAAACTTAGAGCTTCCCAAATGTATTATCCCATTTCTTGCTTTGGACTGAATTAATTCCTTCTGCCTGAATCTTTCGTTTCCTCTCTACCTCTTGCATCACTCCTTCCCCAATCCTTTCTCTATCTGGCTTAAACTGCTCAGCCATTAAGATTCAGATCAAGTATTGCCTAATTAGTGAAGCCTTCCTCTGACCCCTACCTGGCTACATACCTCTTCAGATTCCCACGGTATTCAACACACACCTCAATTATACAAAACCATGTCCTAGTATTTTTCACCCACTTTCTTGCCTCCTTCATTAGCTTTATGGAAGGCAGGGGTCTAGAACTTTTCTTAGTGAATCCTTAACACACGGCATAATGCTTAGGAAATGGAGGGCCTTCAATAAATGTTTCTCAGAACAAGAGAAAAATTAATGTTCTTAATTTTGATCTATTGGTAATATACGGCCTCTAAACAATTACATAAGCAAAATAAAAATGGATTTTTCTGAGTTCTTCTGAGTCTGAAGATTAATGAGGGCAGCAACATAATCTTCTGTCTCTTTTACTTTTATTAGGAAATATATAATCAAGACATGGTCTCTCTCATGAAACACTATTTCCAGAGAAATGAGTGATGAGTTCAAAACTACTTGCAAAGCCTGCGAGCTTTCAAAACAGCATTTCAGTGACAGTTTTGACATGCAGGGAAACCAATTCATTGTGACGTGAGGAGGTGGAGAAAAATCATGGCAACAAACAACAAATAAAATCAAATTTGGAAGTGTGAAGAGTCGTGAAAGAACATGACTGGCAAGAACTCCAAAGTTAAACAAATGAAAATACATGAGAAAGGAATTTAAAGTTGATTCTAGACAGCTAAAATGCTCCTTAGTCTGCTTTTCCGAAGACATATCTCAGCATCTATTCAGCAATTCACTTTGCAGCCCTTAGAAGGGATGAAATGCCTCTGTATTTGTCAGTGTGCAATGTTTTAAGAGATATTACTGAGTGAAAGAAAACTGAAGTACAGGAGAGTGTTTATATAATATATTCACATTTACAGCCTAAGAGACCACATATATACAAGTGTATGTACATACATGTATATAAATGTAAAAGTGTGTGTATCTATGAATATATCTATACCTGTCTACATCTATATGCAAAGAATATTTCTGGAAAGATTAGATTCAGAAATGGGTGACTCCAGGGAATGGACTTTAGGGTCTGATGATAGAGAGAAACATACTTTTCGTTGCTTACTCTTTTGTAGCTTGTGAATATTTAGCTACATGCCACATCTCATCAGGGGAAAGAAAAAACCACAAAATGTGAAAGAGCACTTAAGTAAATAAAACCAGAGATGATTGTGCAATTTAATTATTCACTTTGTTTTAAAGAAACTCTGTACTACAGTTATCCTTACCATTAAAACACTGACATATGACACTTTAACTGTGTGAAGACAAATGTTGCAAGCAAAGTATGGAATTATACGGGTTTTTTTTTAAGTTAAAACCATCAATAAAAGATCTTAAAAAAATCAGTAGAGGAGTATTAATAGCAATTAATGATTTCAGAATGAGTAATATTCCACTGTATATATGTGCCACATCTTCTTTATCCATTCATCTGTCGATGGACACTTAGGTTGCTTCCCTGTCTTGGCTCTTGTAGGAGTGCTGCAATGAACATCGTGGTACATGACTCTTTTGTTTTGAAATGTATGTATGTATTTATTTATTTGTTTATTTATTTATTTGTTTATTTATTTATTTGGGGCTGCATTGGGTCTTTGTTGCTGCGCGTGTGCTTTCTCTAGTTACGGCCAGCAGAGGCTACTCTTCGTTATGTTGTGTAGGCTTCTCGTTGCGGTGGCTTCTCTTGTTGAAAGGCACAGGCTCTAGGCACCCAGGCTTCAACTGTTGTGGCACGCAGGCTCAGTAGTTGTGGCTTGCGGGCTCTAGAGCACAGGCTCAGTAGTTGTGGTGCACGGGTTTAGTTGCTCCACGGCATATGGGATCTTCCCGGACCAGGGCTCGAACCTGTGTCCCCTGCATTGGCAGGCAGATTCTTAACCACTGCGCCACCAGGGAAGTCCCCATGACTCTTTGAATTACGAGTTTCTCAGGATATATGCCCAGTAGTGGGATTGCTGGGTCATATGGTAGTTCAACTTTCCGTTTTTTAAGGAACCTCCATACTGTTCTCCATAGTGGCTGTATCAATTTAGATTCCCAACAACAGTGCAAGAGGGTTCCCTTTTCTCCACACCCTCTCCAGCATTTACTGTTTGTAGAGATTTTTTGATGATGGCCATTCTGACCGGTGTGAGGTGATACCGCATTGTGGTTTTGAGTTGCATTTCTCTAATGATTAGCGATGCTGAGCACCCTTTCATGGGTTTGTTGGCAATCTGTATATCTTCTTTGGAGAAATGTCTATTTAAGTCTTCTGCCCATTTCTGGATTGGGTAGTTTGTTTTTTGATATTGAGCTGCATAAGCTGCTTATAAATTTTGGAGATTAATCTTTTGTCATTTGCTTCATTTGCAAATATTTTCCCCCATTCTCAGGGCTACATTTTCATCTTGTTTATGGTTTCCTTTGCTGTGCAAAAGATTTTAAGTTTCATTGGGTCCCATTTGTTTATTTTGGTTTTATTTCCATTTCTCTAGGAGGTGGGTCAAAAAGGATCTTGCTGTGATTTATGTCATAGCGTGTTCTGCCTAAGTTTTCCTCTAAAAGTTTGATAGTGTCTGGCCTTACATTTAGGTCTTTAATCCATTTTGAGTTTTATTTTTGTGTATGGTGTTAGGAAGTGTTCTAATTTCATTCTTTTACATGTAGCTCTCCAGTATTCCCAGCACCACTTATTGAAGAAGCTGTCTTTTCACCATTGTATATTCTTGACTACTTTATCAAAAAAGAAGGTGACCACATGTGTGTGGGTTTAATCTCTGGGCTTTCTATCCTGTTCCATTGATCTATATTTCTGTTTTTGTGCCAGTACCATATTGTCTTGATTACTGTAGCTTTGTAGTATTGTCTGAAGTCCAGGAGCCTGATTCCTCCAGCTCCATTTTTCTTTCTCAAGATTGCTCTAGCTATTTGGGGTCTTTTGTGTTTCCATACAAATTGTGAAATTCTCTGTTCTAGTTCTGTGAAAAATGCCATTGGTAGTTTGATAGGGATTGCATTGAATCTGTAGATTGCTTTGGGTAGTAGAGTCATTTTCACAATGTTGATTCTTCCAATCCAAGAACATGGTGTATCTCTCCATCTATTTGTATCATCTTTAATTTCTTTCATCAGTGTCTTATAGTTTTCTGCATACAGGTCTTTTTTCTCCTTAGGTAGGTTTATTCCTAGGTATTTTATTCTTTTTCTTGCAATGGTAAATGGGAGTGTTTCCTTCATTTCTCTTTCAGATTTTTCATCATTACTGTATAGGAATGCAAGTGATTTCTGTGCATTCATTTTCTATCCTGCTACTTTGCCAAATTCATTGATTAGCTCTAGGAGTTTTCTGGTAGCATATTTAGGATTCTCTATGTATAGCATCATGTCATCTGCAAACAGTGACAATTTTACTTCTTCTTTTCCGATTTTATTTCCTTTTATTTCTTTTTCTCTGATTGCTGTGGCTAAAACTTCCAAAACTATGTTGAATAATAGTGGTGAGAGTGGGCAACCTTGTCTTGTTCCTGATCTTAGAGGAAATGGTTTCAGTGTTTCACCATTGAGAACGATGTTGGCTGTAGGTTTGTCATATAAGGCCTTTATTATGTTGAGGTAAGTTCCCTCTATGCCTACTTTCTGGAGGGTTTTTATCATAAACCGGAGTTGAATTTTGTCAAAAGCTTTTTTTGCATCTGTTGAGATGATCATATGGTTTTGCTCCTTCAATTTGTTAATATGGTGTATCACATTGATTGATTTACATATATTGAAGAATTCTTGCATTCCTGGGATAAACCTCACTTGATCATGGGGTATGATCCTTTTAATGTGCTGTTGGATTCTGTTTCCTAGTATTTTGTTGAGGATTATGCATCTATGTTCAACAGTGATACTGGCCTGTAGTTTTGTTTTTTTGTGACACCTTTGTCTGGCTTTGGTATCAGGGTGATGGTGGCCTTGTAGAATGAGTTTGGGAGTGTTCCTCCCTCTGCAGTATTTTGGAAGAGTTTGAGAAGGATAGGTGTTAGCTCTTCTCTAAATGTTTGATAGAATTCGCCTGTGAATCCATCTAGTCCTGGGCTTTTGTTTGTTGGAAGATTTTAAATCACAGTCTGAATTTCAGTGCTTGTGATTGGTCTGTTTATATTTTCTATTTCTTCCTGGTTCAGTCTCGGAAGGTTGTGCTTTTCTAAGAATTTGTCCATTTCTCCAGGTTGTCCATTTTATTGGCATGTAGTTGCTTGGAGTAATCTCTCATGATCCTTTGTATTTCTGCAGTGTCAGTTGTTACCTCTCCTTTTTCATTTCTAATTCTATTGATTTGAGTCTTCTCCCTTTTTCTCTTGATGAGTCTGGCTAATGGTTTATCAATTTTCTTTATCTTCTCAAAGAACCAGTGTTTAGTTTTATTGATCTTTGGTATTGTTTCCTTCATTTCTTTTTCATTTATTTTTGATCTGATATTTATGATTTCTTTCCTTCTGCTAACTTTGGGGCTTTTTTGTTCTTCTTTCTCTAATTGCTTTAGGTGTAAGATTAGGTTGTTTATTTGAGATGTTTCTTGAGGTAGGATTGTACTGCTATAAACTTCCCTCTTAAAACTGCTTTTGCTGTATCCCATAGGTTTTGGGTCGTCATGTGTTCATTGTCATTTGTTTCTAGGTATTTTTTGATTTCCTCTTTGAATTCTTCAGTGATCTCTTGGTTATTTAGTTGTGTATTGTTTAGCTCTATGTGTTTGTATATTTTACAGACTTTTTCCTGTAATTGATATCTAGTCTCATAGCATCGTGGTCGGAGAAGATACTTGATACAATTTCAATTTTCTTAAATTTACCGAGGCTTGATTTGTGACCCAAGATACGATCTATCCTGGGGAATGTTCCATGAGCACTTGAGAAGAAAGTGTATTCTGTTGTTTTTGGATGGAATGTCCTATAAATATCAATTAAGTCCATCTTGTTTAATGTATCACTTAAAGCTTGTGTTTCCTTAGTTATTTTCATTTTGGATGATCTGTCCGTTGGTGAAAGTGGGGTGTTAAAGTCCCCTCCTGTAACTGTGCTACTGTCGATTTCCCCTTTTATGGCTGTTAGCGTTTGCTTTATGTATTGAGGTGCTCCCTTATTAGGTGCATACATATTTACAATTGTTATATCTTCTTCTTGGACTGATCCCTTGATCATTATGTAGTGTCCTTGTCTCTTGTAATCATCTTTATTTTAAAGTCTATTTTGTCTGATATGAGAATGGCTACTCCAGCGTCCTTTTGATTTCCATTTGCATGGAACATGTTTTTCCATCCCCTCACTTTCAGCCTGTATGTGTCCCTAGGTCTGAAGTGGGTCTCTTGTAGACAGCATATATACGGGTCTTGTTTTTGTATCCATTCAGCCAGTCTGTGTCTTTTGGTTGTAGCATTTAATCCATGTATATTTAAGGTAGTTATCGATATGTATGTTCCTATCACCATTTTCTTGTTTTGGGTTTGTTATTGTAGGTGTTTTCCTTCTCTTGTGTTTCCTGCCTAGAGAAGTTCCTTTAGTATTTGTCGTAAAGCTGGTTTGGTGGTGCTGAATTCTCTTAGCTTTTGCTTGTCTGTAAAGGTTTTAATTTCTCCATCAAATCTGAATGAGATTCTTGCTGGGTAGAGTAATCTTGGCTATAAGTTCTTCCTTTTCATCTCTTTCAATACGTCTTGCCACTCCTTTCTGGCTTGCAGAGTTTCTGCTGAAAGAGCAGCTGTTAACCTTATGGGGATTCCCTTGTATGTTATTTGTTGTTTTTCCCTTGCTGCTTTTAATATTTTTTCTTTGTATTTAATTTTTGATAGTTTGATTAATATATGTCTTGGCATGTTTCTCCTTGGACTTATCCTGTATGAGACTCTCTGTGCTTCTTGGACTTGACTATTTCCTTTCCCATATTAGGGAAGTTTTCAACTATAATCTCTTCAAATATTTTCTCAGTCCCTTTCTTTTTCTCTTCTTCTGGGACCCCTATAATTCGAATATTGGTGTGGTTAATGTTGTCCCAGAGGTCTCTAAGACTGTCCTCAATTCTTTTCATTCTTTTTTCTTTATTCTGCTCTGCGGTAGTTATTTCCAGTATTTTACCTTCCAGGTCACTTATCCGTTCTTCTACCTCAGTTATTCTGCTATTCATTCCTTCTAGAGAATTTTTAATTTCATTTATTGTGTTGTTCATCATTGTTTGTTTGCTCTTTAGTTCTTCTAGGTCCTTGTTATACGTTTTTTGTATTTTCTCCATTGTATTTCCAAGATTTTCGACCATCTTTACTATTACTACTCTGAAATCTTTTTCAGGTAGACTGCCTATTTCCTGTTCATTTGTTTGGTCTGGTGGGTTTTTACCTTGTTCCTTCATCTGCTGTATGTTTCTCTGTCTTCTCATTTTGCTTAACTTACTGTGTTTGGGGTCTCCTTTTCGCAGGCTGCAGGTTCGTAGGTCCTGCTGTTTTTGGTGTCTGACCCCAGTGGCTAAGGTTGGTTCAGTGAGTTGTGTAGGCTTCCTGGTTGAAGGGACTGGTGCCTATGTTCTGGTGGATGAGGCTGGATCTTGTCTTTCTGGTGGGCAGGAACACATCCGGTGGTGTGTTTTGGGGTGTCTGACCTTATTATGATTTTAGGAAGCCTCCCTGCTAATGGGTGGGGTTGTGTTCCTGTCTTGCTAGTTGTTTGGCATAGGATGTCCAGCACTGTAGCTTGCTGGTCGTTGAGTGGAGCTGGTTCTTAGCGTTGAGACGGATATCTCTGGGAGAGCTTTTGCTGTTTGATATTATGTGGAGCCTGGAGGTCTCTGGTGGACGAATGTCCTGAACTCGGCTCTCCCACCTCAGCGGTACAGGCCTGACACCCGCCAGAACACCATGACCCTGTCAGCCACACGGTCAGGTACGTGGGGAGTTTCATGAGTTTTGGGAAGTCTGAGGTCTTCTGCCAGCATTCAGTCATTGTTCTGGTGGAGTTGTTCCACATGTAGATGTATTTCTGATGTATTTGTGGGGACCAAGGTGATCTCCACGTCTTACTCCTCCACCATCTTGAAGGTCTCAGTCAGTGATTTCAAGATGATTCAATGATCTTTAGGAACAGCATTTTAAAACTCAGCTAAGTTTCTCCTCCAAGCAGGTGAAGGTCCTCTTCAAGAGAGTAAATGTCTCCAGCATATGTAACTGGGATGTCACATAAAATCATAATTATAGATTACAATTGGTGAATGTTAATACGATTCAGAAAATGTTACATGTTCTTGACTATTACCTGCCAATGTCAAAATAATGATCCTAAACCTTTTTGTACCTTACCAAAATATGTAACTGGTATATAATATTTTGATTCCTAAGCCTCCCCTTCTAAAGTTCACATGAAACTTACGACTTACCTAATGGAAACAAAAAATAAAACAAATTAAATTGTTTAAATGTTAAAGTAAATCACCATGAACACTACTATAGTAATAATTTGGAGATTAGGACCATTGCCTGTGTACAGAATTGGACAAACCTGAGTTTGAATGAAAATGTGCCACTTACAAGTTCTGTAACCCCAGGAAAGCAAGACAGCTTCTATAAGCTTCATTGTCCCTTTCAAACACAAAGGGAACATGTCTCATCAGGTTGTTTAAAAGTATAGTGGGAAAATATAAATAAAATATTTGAGTAGATGCTCAAATGTTATTAATATGGTAACACTAATACTTATAATAGTTATTAATCTTAATATAGTATTGTTTATATGAAACAACTGGAAATCAAGAACTGGAATTAAGCTTTGGGGGTGAGTAAGTAACTGAAGTAAAGGGAGTACAGTTTGGGAGCAAACCTAAGCCATCTTTCTTTACTGCTGCTCTCCGTCAGGTTGGCAGCTCATTATAAGAGACCTTTCACTGTTTCCTTACCTTATAATCTTATCTCTATGCTTAACCTCTTCTGAAACCTACTTTTTGAGATACAGTAAAAATCATAACATTCCATTAATTCCAAATTCCTGACAACTGAAAGTATAAATTACGTGTCCCAGATGGTGCCCAAGGCCACCCAATAATCATGCATGTCTATACACAGCAAGGGGTCAATTCCAAGAATGATTAGGAGAAGAAAAAACATATTACAAGTAATCTGCACAATTATCTCACAGACGACTGAGAATTTAATGGAAGCAAAAGTATTAAAACTTTCTGACTCTTGCCCATAGTCTCTAGTGCTGCGACTATGAGTCCTTCTTAGGTCTACCAAGAGGAACTTTTGGTAAATTGGTAAATGACTACATAATCTTTTACATAAAAATCCCAGGACTCAGTGCTAATAACATCTCTCCAACATGTCCAACCATACTACAGAAGGAGTCAAGAAGGGGCATATCTTACACTCCCACAGTCATTTCTAATAAAGATTTTCTGAGTGAATTATACCCAGTAAGGGGGCTTAGAAAATATTAACTGTAATTTTTATGATGTCTTTAGGGAAAGACTACAGAGTCAGATTCTGAGGACTGTATTAGGCTCTCTCAGGGTTTCCCAATCTTGGTGCTACTGTTGTTTGGGGCTAGAAAATTATTTGGGGTGTGTGTTTATGTGTGTGTGTATTTGTGTAGATGTGTGAAGGGGGTCAATCTATACACTGTAGGATGGTTGGCAGCATCCTGGCTTCTACTGATTAGATGCAACCCTTAGTTGTTAAAATCATAAATGTCTCCAGACGTTGCTAAATGTCTCCTGCAATGGAAGCTAAAAATGCCACCAGCTGAGAACCATTGTACTATTTGTGTTAACCAAGTCAATTCTTGATACTCTAAGCCTATTCACTTTCTAAAGGAGTGCACATAATACATGTCTAATTCACTTCAAGGGTGCGAGGGGAGGTCCAATCCTTTAAAACTTTTTGATAAGTCACAGCATTACTCCTTCATCAATTTATCCATTCTTTTTCTAAAGAAATGATCAGTAGCTATAAATACATTTTAGAAGCACTTTTTTCATGAACCTACACTGCCACCTGTTATGCTAGAAGGATGAAAACTTCGACTAACAGAACTTTTGTTCACTTGTTTGCTTTTGTTTTGCTTTAATTTCCTATTGACTCTGATGTAAACAACTAGGACAATGTATTCGTCATCATCGTAATAATTATTCCCTTTCTTGTTTATTTTCTCATTGTGGACTTAAGCCCACTGTAAACCTTATCTACTGTGTTGGCTATTTCAGTATTTGCATGGGGAGATACACGTGTTTACATACCCCCTGCACACACATGCATGCACCCGTGTGGAAGCACGTGCTGCAGAGTGGAGGGAGACTGGACGTGGCATTAGTTCCTGCAAAAGGATCTTGTATGACTGATATCTGCATAGATCCCTCACATTTGGTGCTTAATTTTTAAGATAGATTATTGAAGAATTCAACAAAAGAGGGTAAAGATAAGAAAAGTTAATTATAGTGGGATTATGAGATCCTGCAGAGGGTGAAACCAGATCTTTGGAGAATTAGGGACCAATGTTGCACGAACAAAATAACATTAGATACAGAGTTACAAGAAACCTTGTGAACAAGGCTGGGGAACAGCAGAAATGGGAGAACGGGTGCCTTCTTGAAAAGTTCAGTTGTGAGGTCATTTTTGCTGAGGCAGAAGCCAGCATTTGAGAAAAAGCTCACAACAGCAGGAATCAGTAAGCAATACTATGAGCCAAGCAAGTTGCTACTTGTCCTGTGAGGAAGGTCAAAATCATACTAAAGGGCATCTTCCTGTTGAAGGACGTAGGGGAGACTATAGTTTAGCCCCAACAAAGTCAGTTAACAGGAGACCTGCCTTTTGGAAGTGTATATATATGGCTCATTGAAAAATAAAACGGTCTAGCAACTTATATCAACTTGGATTTTGGTACTGTGGCTTAAATTGTAAGAATAATGGGTTATTCTACAATCACATCATACCATATTACATTATAATCATGTATTATTGTGAAGCAAGTTAAAAATGGTCCTGAACTTGGAGAGCTCACAGTCTAGAACAAAGAGAAATGTTCTGTGT
The DNA here is from genome assembly GCF_028021215.1 of Eschrichtius robustus. Taxonomy (NCBI): domain Eukaryota; kingdom Metazoa; phylum Chordata; class Mammalia; order Artiodactyla; family Eschrichtiidae; genus Eschrichtius; species Eschrichtius robustus. Next base: position 108,149,952 of record NC_090825.1, on the reverse strand, counting down.
GGCATCTCCAGTTCCCAGCATAGAATTAGCTTTATGATAAATGATTTATTTATTTATTTATTTATTTATGGCTGCGTTGGGTCTTTGTTGCTGAGCGCGGGCTTTCTCTAGTTGTGGCCAGTGGGGGCTGCTCTTCGTTGCGGTGTGCGGGCTTCTCATTGCGGTGGCTTCTCTTGTTGTGGCACACGGGCTTAGTTGCTCCGCGGCATGTGGGATCTTCCCGGACCAGGGCTCGAACCCTTGTCCCCTGTATTGGCAGGCGGATTCTTAACCATTGTGCCACTTGGGAAGTCCCATATGATAAATTATTTAATGTCTACTGAATTTATGACTACACCAGGAATAGCTATGCATGTTTGAGGTTGTCTCTGAGCTTAAAGAGAGCTTAAAGTTGAAAATGGAAAGTTGATTCATTCAACAAATATTTTTTGAATGGCTGCTGTGGGGGATACTGGGTTTACAATAGTACAAATGTCTATGCCCTTGTGGAGTTTACATTCTGGCAGATAAGTCACAAGGGAGAAGAATACACTAATTAACAAGAAGTTTGAACTGAGATACATTGCATGAAGGAAATTAACTGAATGATGAGGTAAGAACAGTCAGACAGGATTTGCTATAGGGTGGCTAGGGAGGGCCTCTTTTGGGGGTTAAGGAGTAGGGATCACAGTTTAGTTAAGACCTTAAAGACAGGAAGGAAGTGTCCATGGTAAAGACAAGATGGAAGTGTCCATGGTAAAGACAAGAAGGAAGTGTCCATGGTAAAATTTGGAAGTCTGTCCAGGTAAAGGGACCAACATGTGCAAAGTCCACAGGTGGACAAGAGCTTGTCTCCCAGGTACACACACTGTTCCAGGTTCTGGGGGAACCGAGCAGACTAACACCTCTGTCCTTGTGGAGCTTACGTTCTCGTGGATTCAGTCAGGCTGAATGGGTAGACAATGGCCAGCTCTGCAGGGCTTTTGAGTAACGACCTGCACTGATTCATGATACAGACTCTGGAGGCAACTGCCTGGGTTTTAATCCTGGATTCACCAGTTATTACCTGTAGGAATGTGCACAGGTTTCCCATCTTCTCTGTGCCTCAGACTCCTTGTCTATTTAACTAGGATAGTAATAGTACTTACTTCATAGGGTGATTATGGTAGTAAATAAAAAGATACATTTAAATATTGGTTATTATGCACATGTAAATCAATTCAGTTAGAACACACCCTCACACCATGCACAAAAATAAACTCAAAATGGCTTAAAGACTTAAATATAAGACCTGACACCATAAAACTCCTAGAAGAGAACATAGGCAAATGATGCGACTGACAAGAGCTTAATTTCCAAATTATACAAAGAGTTCATATAACTCAATAACAACAACAAAAAACCCCACAAACAACCCAATCAAAAAATGGGTAGAATATCTAAATAGATATTTCTCCAAAGCAGACATACAGGTGGACAACAGGCACATGAAAAGATGCTCAACATGACTAATTATTAGAGAAATGCAAATCAAAACTGCAATGAGGTACCACCTCACACTGGTCAGAGTGGCCATCATTAAAAAGTCTACAAATAACAAATGCTGGAGAGGGTGTTGAAAGAAGGGAACCCTCCTACACTGTTTGTGGGAATGTAAACTGGTGCAGCCACTATGGAGAACAGTATGGAGGTTCCTCAAAAAACTAGAGCTGCCATATGATCCAGCAATCCCACTCCTGGGCATATATCTGGACAAAACTCAGAAAGATACATGCACCCCTATGTTCATAGCATCACAACTTACAACAGCCAAGACATGGAAACAACCTAATTGTCCACTGACAGATGAATGGATAAAGAAGATGTGGCATATGTGTATATATATATATATATATATATATATATATATATATATATATACACATACATACATACACACACACACACACACACAATAGACTACTACTCAGCCATAGAAAGAATGAAATAATGCCATTTGCAGTAACATAGATGGACCTAGAGATTATCATACTAAGTGAAGTAAGTCAGAAAGAGAAAGACAAATACCATATCATATCACTTATATGTGGAATTTAAAATATGACACAAATACTTATCAACGAAACAGAAACAGACTCACAGACATTAAGAACAGACTTGTGGTTGCCAAGGGGGAGGAGAAGTTGGGTAGGCGTGGACTGGGAGTTTGGGGTTAGCAGATACAAACTATTACATACAGAATGGATAAACAACATGGTCCTACTGTATAGCACAGATAAGTATATTCAATATCCTTTAATAAACCATAATGGAAAAGAAAAAAAAATATTGGCTATTATGTTTGGGCTTGGGAAAGATATTGGATTTTATTTTAAGTGCAAATTTAAGCGACTCCAGGGTTTTAAGTAGGCAAGTGGCATGGTGTGATATACAATTTTAGAGGTGCTTTCTTGCTGCTGTATGGAGAGCTAAGTGGAAACAGCAGAGACAGGGTAGGAGGCTATTGCTGAAGGCCCAACTAAGAGGCAATAGTGGCAGGAAGACAAAAAAAGTGCACCAAACGAGGATGTGTCAAGGGACAGGGAGTGAGGAAGGTGAGAGAAAGGGAGGAATCCAACAACACTCAGGGATTTGCAACTTGATGCATTCAGTGATTTCCTAAGGTGGAGGAGACTGTGAGGAAACAGATCTGGGGGAGAGATTCCAGAATGTAATCTTCAATGTGTTAGTTCGGTCCTGCCTAAGGATATCTGAGGAGATGATGAGTGTGCAGTGGGCTATACAAGTAGTGAGAGTAAATGATATTCCTTAGGGATGCAGGTTAAGAAAAAGAAAGGGGGACGAAGAGCAATCTCTGAGAAACCCTCAGCGAGCAGTCGGGAAATAATGAGGGTAAGGAGAATGATGAAAACAGAACCCGTCTGTGACACTGGCATAGGGAGAACAAGGAACACGACACAAAATATGCATCATTTCTTAGATATACATTCTGGTAGAAGTGGGTCAGAGAAGTACTTCTTAAAGGAAGAGAAACACCTGTGTGGAGGTTTCTAGACTTGAAGGAGTAGAGGGACTGGGGAACATGCAACTAAAGACAGAGAGAAAGGGAACAGGATAACGGCTGCTGCAGCAAGAAGCTACAATTGTCTGGGCCACCTGGAGAAAAGCGTGATGCACGTGTGACATCTCTCACCAAGTGAAGCACAGGAAGTAGTGCTGAGTTGGGGCATCTTTGACAGTTGGGGCATCTTCTGTTAATCTCTGTCAAAGACTAAATGGACGCTTGGCGTCCCAAGAGGCAATGGGACTGGAGGATGGGCTCCTGTAAATCTGATTCTGGCTAACGAGGAGGAATGGGTGAGTGAAATAACAAGAACCAAGATAAAGTGAACGTAGCATCTCAGAGACTGGGAAAGCTAGGGACATAATGTTCGAGCGGAATTTCTGGTATACATCACAGATTTAGGAATATGGATTTCTAAATAGTTACATGGCATGGAATTCTGGGAGAGGATGGTTCAGGAGAATTGAGAAGTCAGAAATGCATAAACTGGGCAAGGCTGTGAAGAGCATAAAAGCAAGGTGGCCAGGTGGACATTGTCGAGGTATGTAAGCTCCTGGTCATTGGGGTTAGCAAAAGTCATACAGTCATAGTGACCCAACTGTATTTGGGTCTGATGTCAGGAAAGCAAAATAAGAGATGGAGTGGGCAGGGTGGGGGGGGTGCGGGGTGGAGAGAGAAGAAGGAGGAAGAGGGGGGAAAGGGGAGATGGAGGAGGAGGTGGCAGAGGTCAACAACAGCAACAGTAAGAAGGTGACGGAGAAGAAGAAGGATGAAGGAAAAGAAAAGGAAAGGAAAGAAAAAGAAAAGAAAGAACGATAGGAAGAAGGAAGTAGCTAAGGAGGGAGGGAGGAAGTAAAGAAAGAATAACAAAAATAAAAGAAAGGGAGCGAGAGAGAAAGAAAACTTAAGGAGAGATATATATTGAAAGTAGGAAACTTGAAAACTAAAATCAAGTAGGTGACAATATATTAGACTGTTTGTCTATAAAGTCAACCTGATAGAAAAAAAAAACATTTTATAAAAGTTAGATTATAGTTAAGATAACCAGATTCCTCTCTAGTTGGTTATAAAATTATCTTGGGGCAGAAATTTGTGAAATTTAATTTTCACATCATTGTGACAGTATTTTTTCCACCAAAAGCCAACTTTGTTTTACTTAAGAGTCAGAAGAAAAGTATGTTAAATGTAATATTTTTAGTAATACCAGCTTATATGTGTATAGCACTTTATAGTTTCGGAAGGACTTTCAGGCTTTTTCTTTCATTTGGTCCTCTCGGACACCGAGATTAGGCAATGTGCCAGCATCTGCACTTCACTAATAAGGAAAATGAGACTTCATGTCTACAGCTTTCCCACAAGCATACACAACTAGCAAGATACAGGGACAGCTCCAGAGTTAGAGCTTCTGACAGCTTGTACATGCTCTTTCTATTACAATATGCTTTTATGACAAAATTTAAAATTAATTATTTAAATATTCATTTTTCTAAACTTCTATGTGTATTTACATCATTGCATCTCTAAAGGATTAAGTCCTAAACATTTTTTTAGTGTCGTAAACAGCACACATATAACCACATAAGGGAAAAGGGAAGGTTATCATTCTCTTTTGAGACTTACAAAGATAAACAGGGCAATGAAATTCTTGTATGTTACAAATTAATTGGTGCGGTATAAACAAGGAAGTATTGCCAACAAAGCCAGCAATTCCATTGCTCACCTAAAAGCTCCGGATCCTTAACTATGCGCAGCTAGCAGCACACGGTGAGTACAGAGCTTGGAAGCCCTGTTTAAGCAATCCTTTGGAGAGATCCCACATTTCAGGTTGGTCAAACCTTGATCCAACCAACCTTACATGGCCCTTCAGTCAAGGGAAGGTTCGAGCTAAAGTGATGTTATCTTTTATTAATGTTATATTTTAGGCATTCATTGGTAGAGAACAATATAACAAACAATTACCGACCGTCCACATAATTGGCCCTGAATATCTTAAGGAAACTTGGTACAGGGGACTTCCGGTGTCCACCCCAGTTAAGATGTGCATCACTAGAAGTGAGCAGATAAGTGTTTGCCTGTGTGCATTTCCCTAGAGAACTGACCAACTAGAATAGCCATAACTTTGCTTGAGCATTCTCTAGGCAGAGGTGTTGAAAAAGGGAAAAAAAGATGATCTCACAGTTTCATCAACACACACATGCCTGTGACCTACCTTTAATGAGAAATAAAGGTTGTTAGGGAAATATATTTTAATCTTGCTCACCTCTGAGAGCAGAATTGTTGAAAGAGACTTGTTTTTTTGTTTTGTTTTGTTTTGTTTTTACTCTGGGATTTTGCTATGCTCATTCCTCAGTATATGTTCATTGTTAGAACTGGAAACATTTCTTTGGTACAAGGTAAAAACATTACTTTTCGTATTAAATTCTCCATAAAGATAAAGTTGGGATAGACTTCTTTCAAATTCTGTGACTAATTTAAAGTTGCAAATTGTCAGTGTGGTGATGATAATTTAGGTACCTGCTTCCTTTCTTGGTTGATAAGGTGGTGAAATTGTACCTCACTGCTATATTGCAAAGCACATATTTATAGAATTGAGAACACTAATAGTGTATAATCGTAATAAAGCATCCTATGCTCCGAAATAATCTTTAGAAGAGAACAAAACCTTGTTTGTTAGTTCATCTTTGTGAAGAAAAAGCACAAGAAACAGGTTAACCCTTAAGCAACTGCTGCTATGTTAAGAATTTCAGGATCAGTGATTTTTCAATTATTTACCTAAACTTTGCATGTACTTATTAATTTTGTGACTGTCTAGTCTAATTTATGACACAACAATGGTCATAAGTAACATGAGTATAAAACAAAATATGTTTATTCATAGATTTATAGAAAATGACTTCTATGAGGTAATAACTAAGAATGAGATGTTATTATATTCTAGTTGATGGTAATTATTAATTAAAGAGATATCAGGGTTTAGCAGAAAGAACATGGGCTTAGAGGCAGACAGATCTAAGATGGAACCCAGAATCTACAGTTTATTGAGAAGGCAAGTTTCTTAATCTCTCTGCTCTTCTTTTTCTTCAGATTTCACATGGGGAGACGACACTTAGCTTATAGGGTTGTTGTTGTTTTTTTTTTTTTTATCCAGACCCTCTTAATTTTATCTGCACTATTTCTGCAAACCCACAGCAGTTGTCCCTCTCATGTTGATTCCTTGCAAATTCAAGTCTTTTCGATACTCTATTGAAGAACTCTTTTTTTAAAATAAATAAATAAATATTTATTTATTTATTTATTTTTGGCTGTGTTAGGTCTTCGTTTCTGTACGAGGGCTTTCCCTAGTTGCGGCGAGCGGGGGCCACTCTTCATCGCAGTGCGCAGGCCTCTCACTATCGCGGCCTCTCTTGTTGCGGAGCACAGGCTCCAGACGCGCAGGCTCAGTAATTGTGGCTCACGGGCCTAGTTGCTCTGCGGCATGTGGGATCTTCCCAGACCAGGGGTCGAACCCGTGTCCCCTGCATTGGCAGGCAGATTCTCAACCACTGCGCCACCAGGGAAGCCCTATAGGGTTGTTTTAATGATTAGATATAATGTAGGAAAGTGGCACAGTGTACAGCATAAAATAGGGGCTGACTTTGGAAACATTATTAGTGTAATTACCCACAGGTTGAGATTTTTAAAAAGGCTAAGTTCACGAGGATTGGCTAGAGAGAAGCATGTGGCATGACTTTCTCTGATTGATGCTACAGCATTTATGTCTATCACAGTATGGCGATAATACATACTTGGAGAACAAAGTTGCTGCTTGATTCAGATTAGATTCCCTGATAGTGTCTGCATTTGTATCACAGAAAAATAGATACAGCCTTTGCTGGGAGATGCCAACATCTTTCTTGTCTCTTGGAGAGATGCTGCAACGATGCAAAGCCAGAAAGCATTAGCAGAGCCACACAGGCCACGAGCAACAGAACCACAGCAAAGCCCTTTATTGCCTCTTTTGGAAGTCAGACAGGGGTGGCTCGCAAGTGAAGTCAGAGCTTAAAGGAAAAAGACAATAATGACAAGGTGACTCTACAGTTCCCGACGGTACTTTTCATTCCTAGACAATTATAGAAGTGCCCCTTTTGTTCTCAAAATGTCCTGGTTCATACGATCTATCATTAGGCCACGCTACTATTAAATCATATGACAAAAAAAGCTAGGAAATGAAATGTGAGTGACCTGGCCATTCAAGTTCTGGCTAACCAGGGCAAAAACATAAGACCATAAATTCATAAGATCAACATGTACTCAGTTTACTGACAGAGCAGAGTCTCTCTCTTCCTCTCTCTCTCTCCTGCTCCCTCGTTCTCTCACTCTCTCCTCCGTAACAAAATTACAGGCCAATCTTATCAGTACAGGAAAAAAAATGAAAAAGAAAAAAAGGGACACTATTCTTACTAGGAAATTCTACTTTATGCCACAAGCACAATTACATCTTCACTGACTCAGAGTTGGTAACTTAATGACCATAAACACAAGCCCAACATGTTACATAAGCATCTGGAAACAGAGCAGCAAGATTATCTAATGTTACAGTCTAAGACACAGCGTTTGTTACTAAACCTATACAACCAGTAACCATTGGTCTTTCTTCCTCAGGTAAGGTTAATGAGCCCAGCAGAGATCACTCAGCAGGAAATCAACACTCACATACTTATCAACTATCTGTAATGTGTTAGGGACTCTGTATTGATAAGAAAACTATATGGGGAGCAGACATGCAATCAGTTCTCATGCAACCTCAAAATGTAATTATTAATTAGAATAGCATTTGCCAAAGAACAATGAGAAAACAAGTATATAAAAAGGCATTTGCAAAAGCTAAATCCAAGGTATTATCATAATGGCCAATATGAAGTATATCAGAAAAGTATATGAGGGAGGCACCTTGAGAGCTGGGAGCATATAGTCAGCTTAAGTGCTCTAATTAATTGTGCCCATTTTATTAACTATAGAGTGAGAGGGATGACATTCCTGGGACCAGTTTCCACAATCATAAGAGACAGATTCATAAAATATAAAATTCAGGCTTGCTACCCAAGGAAACCTAAGTACCACCCTTACAAGAGCAGCTCTCTGGGATCACTTATCTCTTTTGCTCTTGGTTTTGCCACCATCGATTCAACAGAACATTCAAAGGCAAACAAACCTGTTCCCAAGTGACCACAGTCATGTACAGCTTTGGGATCAAAATGGCGACCAAGAGGCAAAATTTTGATCCCGTTATTCTTTTCTTAAATTAGGTATTTATTGGAGTTCATCACTATCTCTATATTGAAATTTTATTATTTGCAGCTCAGCATTTCATTTCTAACCTTTATTCCCGTTTGTTCTCTAGGGATGAAGTGAAAAAGAAGAAAAATGCAACACCACTGATACTCAATCCGTTTATCTTTTAACAAGCATTTTCTCTGCTAGAATTTTTACTGACATTGAGGGGGAAATGTGAGAGGTGATTTAAGAATAAGGAGACAGGGACTTCCCTGGTGGCGCAGTGGATAAGACTCCACGCTCCCAATGCAGGGGGCCTGGGTTCGAGCCCTCATCAGGAAACTGGATCCCACATGCATGCTGCAGCTGGGAGTTCACGTGCTGCAACTGAGAATTTGCATGCCACAACTACGGAGCCCATGTGCCGCAACTAAGGAGCCCACATGCTGCAGCTAAGGAGCCGGCAAGCCGCAACTAAAGGAGCCCTGGAGCTGCAACTAAGGAGCCTGCCTGCCGCAACTTAGACCTGGTGCAACCAAATAAATAAATAAAAATAAATAAATAAATATTAAAAAACAAAAGAATAAGGAGACAGAAATCACACTTAGAGCCAAATATAAATAGCTGCATTTTTGAAGAGGAAAAGTTCAACATGTATGTTTTTGATATTCTTGCAGAAATAACTTTCTAGCTAACTGAAGCACTGACAGATTTGCAAGACACAAACATTGTTTCCCCTATTTTACACACACAATTATGAGGATTATTACTGTTTGTTCATTCTTAGTAGGGTGTTCTCAGGAAGAAGATTCAGGGGCAAAGAATATGGAAGAAAGATATGAGATGTAAGTTGAACTGTGTAGGATGAGGTTGGCTTAGAGTAGCTATTTCAGCCCTCTGAGACACTGTCTTGCCACCAGGGCACATCACTTATAAGCCATCCAGCAAATGCTGTCTTTTATTTTGTCATGTGACTTTACTCAGTCTTTATCGTTTAATCCATTCTATGCTTTTCTTCCAATGCTCTTAGAACTATTTATCTTATATTTCTTTATATTAATTTTTGTCATCACTGCGTTACAAACTATTTCCGAGCGCTGATTATGTCTGTGTATGAATTTTTATGTGTGAATATGTGTGTGCTGGCACTTGATAACTTGCTAAAAAGAAAGAGAGCAGTAGTTAACGTGCCCTAATAGATTTATTTGAAAAAAAATCAGCATCAGCATATTCATTAGATTGAAAATGGTGAATTTAAAACCTACTCTTTTTCTGAAACAGTCTCCCTATTTGGGGCTCAATAGAAATACTTTCAAATTACTGTAATTTCATTTTTAACACAGTAGCAACTCTATAAAATTAATCTTTTATCGTTATAAATATCTGACGGAAATGTTTTTAGTTAACGGCTCTCTTTGCTATTGAGCCTTTAACTAACCTTTTTTTTTCTGCATGTAATGGGGATGAGGGGGTCACACCTACCAATTCAAGAAAAGGCCAATAGGACGGATCCAGAATATTTATTTGTTCCAAGTACATGAAATCTAAAGATGCGAGAGCATCAAACACCACAGAAATATTGCCATGGGGTCAGTCAACATCACCTTTCTTGACCACTGAAGTGAGAGCAAACAGACACCAGAAATGCACTCCCTACGTGGTAATGTGCTCACGTTCTATACTGCTTCTAATATGTGTTGGTATGAAAGCACATTTACATAGGACATGAAGGGAAGGCACACGATACTTTAAAGACTTACACCTGGCTGGCAATGATCTCTTTTCCTTTTATTGTTAAATATGTAGGTAGGTCAAAATATTTATCAGTTTCCCCGGAAAACACTCTTCAGTTTTGGAAGTAGCATAAGCAGCACCACCCTCAACCTAGGAGCAAACACTGACTATCGTGTATCCACCACCATGCAACTGTCGGAACGCCTCCCTTTGAAAACGGACACAAGTACATTCTTCAAGACAATGTTGTCAGAAAGCTGAGCGCTGCTTTTGTGCTACTTGCCACTGGCTGCTAGAGAACAAAAATGTATACTACTTCTTCTTTTCTTTTTTCTTTTCAGAAAGGCTTCCAAAAAAAGCCCATGTGTGGAACGACATTCACCATGAAGAACTAAAGAGCCACACAAAGCAATAGTTCTGCTTAGATTGGACCCATCTTTCGTTTTGCACAAATCTTAAAATCTGAAAAAAAGATCTATTGCAACTTCAAGAAAAAATATGGTCTATTAATTATATAGAGAGGGGGAAACAACAAAAATAGCAACAAATCGAAGGACCTTGGAGTCACCTAGTTTGACGTACTCATACCGTCTCGGGTAGAGGGCCTTAACACACAGCAAGCACACAATAAATACACGCTGGATCTACAGAGTGTGCAGTGAAGGGCACTGAGGCCTAGAGAGACTTATCCAGGGTCACTCAGCCACGACGTGTCAGGGCCAGTCTCTTGCTTTCAGCCCATTGCTGGCTCCATTATGTAAGCCCAGCCTCATCCTTCTCAGCAGCTTTCCCCAATTCTAAAATGCGATAAGCAATTTGGAGACGTATGTGGCCCAACAAAACAAAGTGTGATTACCCTTATTGCTTGTCCCTCACCAATGACAAAGTAGGTACTTTTTGTTATTTTTTTGAGGACAACAAAAATAAACATTGGAATGAATGGTTTCAAGTCTATTCAACAAAATTACTACCCTAAATTCCTCAAAAATTACATAAATGTCACAGCACACAAATATTTTACAGTACTTATTTAACAAGGGATGTACCCCCTGTATCTATATATGTCTATGTCCAAGCTTTACGATTAGAGCTACAGGCAAGCCCGCAGAGAAATTACAGAGGACCCCTCTGATGAATTTACAGTCTGGTCTTCAATTGTGAAAAACTACCTAAGAAAAAGAAATTCACCATTCTCCTCTACCATTTTACCTTGACTTGCCATCTTCTAAATACATTAGAAACATGGATCTTTAGGTTTCTGGTAGGTGTGAAATATGGCTTCATCCCTCCATCCCTCTCTCCCCCATTTCCTTCCATTTACCCACCTAGTCAGTGTTTATTTATGGAGCCCCTACTGCATGCTACGAACACGACTAGGTTTTAGGACCCCGCTATTCAAAGTGTGCATCAGCAGCGTCAGCGCCCAGAACCAATGAAGCAGAACCTGCCTTTCAGCAAGACCCCCAGGTGATCCGTACTCGCATGAAAGCTGGGGAAGCACCATGAAGACATAGTCCCCACCCTTGAGATGTACAGTCTGTCAGGAAACAGCCAGGGTCACAGCCTGCCTAAACAGAGCAGCTGGACACATTTTTAAAAGATGCTGATCCCAGATGGCTAAAGCCCGGCGGGCATGCGACTTGGCAAATAGAGGACTTTTCATGCAAATCTGAAAAAGGAGCCTCTTCTTCCAAGCAGTCTCAACAACATGCTTGGACTCAGGGCTATAGAAAGCAGCATGCAGGCCAGATTCAAGCAACTAGGTGACTTTTACAACAAGCAAGTGTTGTATAGTGTGTCCCTGAGACAGTCATATTTTTTTTTTCTTCCTCCCTCCCTCTTTTCTCTCTCTCTCTGTCTTGCTCTCTTTTTCTCTTTCAAGAGAGACTGAAACCCCCCTCCCCTGCAAGGAAGAGATTGTATATTATTCTGGGAAGAATGAATGTTATCTATAAACGACAGAGGGTACCACAGGAACTGCCCAAGTCATGCTATGATTAGGTTTTCAGGTTTGTTTTGCAGGAAGATGACCCTGGTAGCAATGTAAGAAGGAAAAAACATAGCAGAGATATTTAAAGGAAGTCCCTCAAGGTATCTAGGCAAAAGGTAATGAGGCCCTGGAAGAGGTGAAGGTCACCAAGGAGCAAGGCTGGAAGACTCTCCGTGTAAATGGGCAGGTTGGGGTGGGAAGGGGCAGAGTGGAGGTTTCTAATTCAGGAAACCACATGGATGATGAGTCAAGAATAATAGCAGTGAACTTCCACCAGGGGCAGATAATCCCTTCTGCTGGGAGTATCAGCAGGGGCCCGTGCTGCTCCCCATGGCAGAGGGCATATGAACGTCCATGAGGGGGTTCCTGTCTGAGGTCCTCCAAAGGCATTTCACACACTGAACACCCACGTGGTGAATCAACGGCACAAAGAAATAGCTAGAGTTCCATTTTCCTCAAGCATTCAACTCTTACTCCTGCAATCACGGCCACAAAACGGCATGTTTGTGTAAATCATCTGGGAATTGCTGAACCGCAGGGAAAGAAAGCACAGATGAAACCGCAACTGCTCTGGACTCACACAGTCCCGAGTTGGATTCCTGGAAGTTTCATTTTCAAAATACGACCTTGGGCAAATTACTTCTCCTCTTTAAACCTGTTTACCTACCTGTACAATGGGAGGGTCTGATGCTCTTGTCTGAGGCTCAAAGATAGGATGAACACATTTCCTGGTGTTCCCAGGATAGTCTTTTTTTATACCTGTTGCTCCTGAGTAATTATTAACAGTATCCCCTTTCATTCTAAGATGTGTGAGTTTGAAAGAAAACTGTATGCTCTCTCTTAGTCAGAGACAGTAAAGGACAGGATGTGTGGGAAGCCAGCCTTGGGTTTCTAGTCATCACTTTCCCTCCTCCTATCTGTGCATGAAAGAAAGGAGATTGGCAGGCTCTTCATTACTGCAGACCCACCTAATGACACACCTGAAACACAAAAGCACCACGGCACTCCTACTTCATGGGCATTTAACTAAAGAATCACTTTAGCAAAGTGCTTTACCCAGGGTAATGTAGCGAATAAAATTTCACTTCCATTAAAAGAAAAGGCACAATTCTTCATTTTAAGGTTACATGTGGGGAAAGGAAATTGATGGTAATCTGCAAAAATACTGCTGGAAAGTATCATACTCTGCAACACATGCTCACCTGCTCCAATTTACCTTCTCCATATACAGTGAAAGAGCTGAAAGTCAATGTGGATCACTATTATTAACATATGTTGTAATCCTAGGTGTGCTATCAATTGTCTACTTAGAATAATCTGGTTTATTGATAAAACATCTTGGCAAATTCTGATTGCTTTGTAAGTCTATTTGCATTTAAAACACTATGAATGCCCTAATTCATAAATGTTGAAAACAAAGCTAAAATATTAGTTATTAATGCCGAGAATTCAAGGAAATGTAGCAGTGTTACTCTGACCACCAAGAAAAAGGATCTGGCAACATCAGTATTCCACAGATGTATGGTATGTTTGACACTAGATGAGTTGTTTATTCCTAGCTTTGTCACTCTCTAGCCATGAGATCTCAAGGGGATTTCTCTGGGCTTCAGTTTCATTGGCTGTAGACTAAATAGTTTGGAAGCCTCTGTTGCCAACATTCCTTCCATCACCAAAGTTCCATGATTGCAGAGTTCCTTAGTGAAGAGGTTACTAACATATGGCACGCCTTCCGGGCTCCTCTGCGTCAACACCATCACTCTCCCACTCCCACCAAGTCCTTATGCTCCACTGGGAGGGTGTCCATACTGGCATCTCTCTGCTTCCTTATCACACCACTGTGGTGGGTTTCTGCATTCTCCTTGACTTGCTCCCCTCTGGTTCCACTTGAGAAACAAGGGGTTGCTAGGTAGGGGAGGGACACACTACAAGAATTAGGATGCTCTCCTCTCCCACCTCAATCCCCTCCTCTGTCCTCCAAAAGGTAGCCTATCTCCCCATGCCAAATTGTCCATATAAACTGCAAAAATATAACACTAGTCAGTCAACACTTCTGTTTTTACTGCAATAAATTCTTTAGTCAAACGATTGAAGCTAAAGCTGAAAGACAGTTTCCACTTGGGGCAAGTTAGTCAAGTCTCTTATTATACTGCTGAATGAGTTTTCAGGAGAACCACTCCCTTTCTTCCTTCCTCCCTTCCTTCCTTCCTTCCTTCCTTCCTTCCTTCCTTCCTTCCTTCCTTCCTTCCTTCCTTCCTCCCTCCCTCCCTCCCTCCCTCCCTCCTTTCATTTTTGGCTGTGTTGGGTCTTCGTTGCTGCGCGCGGGCTTTCTCTAGTTGCGGTGAGCGGGGGCTACTCTTCATTGCGGTGCGCGGGCTTCTCATTGCGGTGGCTTCTCTTGCTGCGGAGCACAGGCTCTAGGTGTGCGGGCTTCAGTAGTTATGGCTCAGGGGCTCCAGAGTGCACATGGCCTTAGTTGCTCTGCGGCATGTGGGATCTTCCTGGACCAGGGCTCGAACCCATGTCCCCTGCATTGGCAGGTGGATTCTTAACGACTGCGCCACCAGGGAAGTCCCAGGAGAACCAATTCTGAATAAGCTTGGCTTGAAGAGCCACAGTGGATCATCTGACCTTTACCTGCTGGTGCTGCCCTCAGGCTGACATTCCCACCAGCGGCACACAGATGGGCTTTGTGAGACCTTAGGCAATCCATGCAGGTGGCAAACTCTCCATTTTGGGAAAAGTGATGGACTAATGAAATCAGGCAGCATCACTCCACTTGGCACCAGCCAACTGCCCACAGAGGTGGAATAATTCGTCACAGCCAATGACAGTGACCTTACATCAGGATAAAGAAAAGCATGTGTCAACTAAGCTCCTAGCCCAGACTGTTAAAGAAACAGGATTAATACTGTCCACGAATCTTCCTACTTTTCGATTCCTATGAATTCTTGTTTAGTCCACAGGAACAAACATTCTAGAAGAATTAAACATTGGGTATAAAAAGTGACAAACTTATTTCAAGAAACTATTTAAAAGAATGGTGTTTCCTCTGATTTAGAAGACAGTATTTATAGCCGGATTGTATCAGAGAATGAACATTACAATTACCATTCTGTCCTTGCCACATTTTGAGAACTCCTCTAAGATAATTAGTATGATTGCTTAAGGCTGTGGGAGTATACCCCTCCTTTTTTTTTTTAAAATTTTTATGCTGGAAATGTTGTTGTTGCTATTTGGGTCAAAAGCTTAAAATTTCTCAGAAAGATTTTTCAAAAATAATTCCGGGAGGCAAATGAAGGAATTGCCAGGGAGATCTCGAACAGGAAGGGGCACCGAGGCACTCAGGCTGAGTCACTTTGGGACAGATAATGAACTGAAGATTTAAAGTCCCCCTAGACAAGAAATGAGAACCTCTGGCGTGATCAGTGAGGGAGACACTGGTTAAAGGAGGAAAGGAGTATTTGCACCATGGTACTAAGAAGTTGATATGGGGCTTGGACGGACTCCATAGATGGTGGGCCACTCTGGGCTTCCCTAGGCTGCAAGTCTGGAAGAAGAATCCAGGCTGCTGCCATTCCAAAGAGCAGCTCTGCCTTGAGTGTCCCTGTATCATCATGTAGCCTGACTGAGCTCAGATCAAATGTTATTGAGGACTAACGACTGCATGCACTTTGTTCTTGGTTGTTGGAAATTCACTTATACACCTGGGCACAGACAGGAAGTCAGCAAAGACCATGCTACAATCACCCATATGAGAAATTGATAATTGGGCTCTAAATTAATAAAGTGTTGACAGTGATCTAATAAAGATCAGGACAGAAGATCATGTGGAAGTGAAAGATACTACAGGAACACAGAAAACCCCTGAATCATTGGTTTAAGACATATGAGGCGAAAAGGACAGAAAAGTGTCAAATTCTGGCTTGGGCAGAACCATCAGGGCTTTTACCTTCAAGGAGCATCAGAAGTAGGAAAGAATTTGGTGTTCTAAGCTGTGGGAACCTAAAGATATAAAACATAAGCAAAAATGTTAGAAAATGTTAACATGGAAAAACACTTTATGGAAGTTGGGAAAATGAAATTCATGCATTGCTTTTTTTCAGATCTGATATTGCCATTTAGAAATACAAACATATTATCATCAAAACATTAAACTTGATTATTTGCTTATAAAATGATTCTGTTCTCTGTATTTATGGAAGTAAAGACATGGAAGAAAAAAAAACACACACCTAAAACTTTTCTCTTGGAAGTGGGGCGGGTGGGGGGGCAGGAGATGAGATTTGAAAAAAAAGAATCCTCTCTGCAGTCATTCATATTACAATCTTTCGATCTCATTGTAGGAGATTTATAAAAAGTCGAGAACAGAAATAAAATGACCTAAAATCCAATAAACCACTATTTAATATTTGCTGAATTTTTTCTGCATATAAATATATACACATACTATTTTTTCATAGCTGTGATCATATTCTACACACAATATTGTTGTCTTTATTTGGATTTTAACATGTCAACTGCACATTCCACAGTGACAGCTACAGACACCACTGATAGTTGAAAGATCTAGGTCTAATTTAGGGAGAACTATTCCATGAGTGTGGCACCTTCAGGAGCCAGCTAAGGACAGATATTCCCGGGGGCAAGAGGCAGGAAGAGAAGCAGATACAAGGTAAGGGGGCAGGAGGATCACATCACTCAGCCTGGGGCGGCTAGATGATACCCTAACGAACAGCTAGAAAGGGACATAAGCTGAAGAGTCCTTGCAGATATTTTGAAAATGGCAAGGACAATATAAGGATAAAGCTTTTTGCTTCAGGAACGTCACATGAAGAAGCTCTCAAGGAATCTGTTTCTGGTTAATTCACTGTTGTATTTATCAAACGCTTCCATGGCACTACTATGTATTCATGACACCTCCATGAGGTGGATGCTATTATTATTCTCAGTATGTAAACTAACAAGTAATACATGTGTTTGCATTTCTAATTTCACTTAGGGGCTTTGGGATTTTAAGAAGTCAGAAGAACAGTAATGTCCAATAGGACTTTACTATATTATGCATTTGTTATACATACTTCCCATGCTTTCCCTTCTATATCAACCACCATCGCATGAACAACTTTGTTCATAATTCTCTAGTTGGAAAACGATCCAGCCTTCTAGCTGTTTTGCTGTCCTTATAAGCCAACATTAAGAACCACAATTAAAACAACATAAAAAGGTTCAATCATAACTATATTTGGGATAAACCAGCATCTGAGATTTTCAAACCTACAATGATGTTTTCTTAGACCGTTTCATACAAATGATTTATGGCAGCAAGGAAGAAAAAGATTATGAACAAAATTGAGTCTCACAAAATGATACAGATGATATAAAACAGTAGGGGTAGTATCATATCCCCACAACCAAAAACGTAATGCAGTTCTCATGTTGGCAGTGAAAAAAGGAGAGTATAATTACAGGAATTGTAAATTTAATTCTTATTGACTCCATTAAGAGAGATAATTTTTAACACTTTAGTGCTTTGTAATGGTATTTTTTTTTTTTTTTTTTATAATGAACTTTTCTGCTTCCTCTTTCTTTAACCTGTATGTTCCCCCACCCCCACTTTTGGCTGGCTCTTTTTTTTTTTTTTTTTTTTTAATTTATTTATTTTATTTATTTATTTTTGGCTGTGCTGGGTCTTCGTTTCTTTGCAAGGGCTTTCTCCAGTTGCGGCAAGCGGGGGCCACTCTTCACCGCGGTGCGCGGGCCTCTCACTGTCGCGGCCTCTCCCGTTGCAGAGCACAGGCTCCAGACGCGCAGGCTCAGTAGTTGTGGCTCACGGGCCTAGTTGCTCCGCGGCATGTGGGATCTTCCCAGACCAGGGCTCGAACCCGTGTCCCCTGCATTGGCAGGCGGATTCCTAACCACTGCGCCACGAGGGAAGCCCTGTAATGGTATTTTTGGATGGAGCATATTTTAATAAAAAGTAGTTGATTTTTATGTACCTGTGAAAAAAAGCACTACAAAAATGACTCCATTTGGTGATGGAAATGGTTGGTGAAACAGTTCCTGATGGTGCAGTCTCTCCTGTAGATCTGTCTCTCCTGCATCTCCTAGGCTGCATCAGACTGAAGATTACAAACGGAGACACTGAGTTGGTATGCCAGACAAAGGAATCACGCAGTAGGAGCAGAACTCATCAGACATCGATGTGTACTCTCTAAGTCATGGAATAAAAGTGTATCCATATTTCCTAATTGCTAGGTCTGGTTTTTGTTTGTTTGTTTGTTTGTTTAACTGTGGATTACTAGTTTTAATAGAAAACAAGATTTTGTTTAATGAATTAAAAATGTGCTTTTAATAGCTCTATTTTGCTTCTGAGTTTAAATATATATTGTGACATTTATTGATTGAGGGATAATGAAGTACATAAAACTGTACTGAAGGGCTTCCCTGGTGGCGCAGTGGTTGAGAATCTGCCTGCCAATGCAGGGGACACAGGTTTGATCCCTGGTCCGGGAAGATCCCACATGCTGCAGAGCAACTAAGCCCCATGTGCTACAACTACTGAGCCTGAGTGCTGCAACTACTAAAGCCCACGTGCCTAGAGCCCATGCTCTGTAACAAGAGAAGCCACTGCAATAAGGAGCCCGTGCACCGCAACGAAGAGTAGCCCCCACTTGCCGCAACTAGAGAAAAGCCCGTGCACAGCAACAAAGACCCAACGCAGCCAAAAATAAATAAATAAAATAAATTTATGAAAGAAAAATTGTACTGAAAATACATTCTTATAGAAATCAAAACTCACACTTGTATTGGACAAGGGTATACTAAAGATCTAAGCTCTGACAAAAATATATTGGGACATTATTATTGATTTATACAAACATAAATGTTTTGGAGCTGAAATATTACCAGAAAGATAATCTATGAATTCACCATTTGTCATCTTCCCTGCTATGAACATTAGCTGATATTCTGTCTCATATTCTTAACATTCTCTCTCTCTCTCCCCCTATATATATATATATATATATATAAAACAAATATATGCATATATTTTATTGTATCATTTACAGCATGATTCATGATTATAGAATTCCAATGTAACACATCTCTCATCCCAACAGAACAAAAGATTAACAGAACTAGCTTAAAATGTGACTTGCAATTGTCTCTAAATATCAGCTACAAATGAGTCCGTAACAGAAATTTTCTGCATTGTATTGCTAACCACTGAATTACTTAGCCAGAGGAAAACGGAGTCAGGATGGTATGAAACAAGGTACCTAAAAGGGGAAAGAGCTGGATCGTGGTTAAAAAGAAGAGCGCCCCAGTCACTGCTTACTGTTAGAAATACCTGTGGAGCTTTTTAAAATTTACCGATATCATGATTTTGATTTATTTGATCTAGGCTGAAGCTCAGGTATTAGAATATTTTAATTAATTAATTAATTAATTTATGGCTGTGCTGGGTCTTCGTTTCTGTGCGAGGGCTTTCTCTAGTTGTGGCAAGCGGGGGCCACTCCTCATCGCGGTGCGCGGGCCTCTCACTGTCGCGGCCTCTCTTGTTGCGGAGCACAGGCTCCAGATGCGCAGGCTCAGTAGTTGTGGCTCACGGGCCTAGTCGCTCCACGGCATGTGGGATCTTCCCAGACGAGGGCTCGAACCCGTGTCCTCTGCATTGGCAGGCAGATTCTCAACCACTGCGCCACCAGGGAAGCCCTAGAATATTTTAAATGCTCCACGGGAAATTCTAATGTTCAGCCAGGATTGGAAACTTTTACCTTGACTCATAAATAAATGGTATGCTTCTAGAATACAATGGTCATATTTGGGATCCTTTGTGAATCAAAATAAAGATCCTTATACCGAAGAGAGCAAAGCTCTAGTGCCATATACAGAGCTGTTTAAAAACTTAGGCTGATTGCATAATATGCTTGCAAACTCAGTAACATCTGGATCTTGACATATCTCAGGCCTTAGGTGTAAAATAAACCATATATATTCAGGGTGGTAAAATGTATACTTTCAGGCAAGTCACTTTGGTGTGTACAGAATTTTAAACACCTGACAGACTGAAGAGTTGATCCTTCAATCCTGGCAGTACTAGGGAAAACACAATATAGCGAATTCTTGGCATTTAAGGGTTTAACATTATCAGTTTTTCATCCTGAAGGTCCATAGGTAGGGGGATTTGTACTTTACAGAAACACAGATTTGAAGGAGTCATGCCTTGGGGCTGGCAAATTGGATTCGAGCTGCTGTGCTAGTGATTGAGCCGAGCCCACTGCACAGCATTCTTCCCCATCATCACACATCACATTTCCAATGATGAAAATATGGAGGTTTGTGCATAGGTAACAGGCAACATACCAGAAATAAAATGTCCGTGAGAGTTGAAATGGTAGCTATAAAAAGCTACTCACAGCAAAAATCAGTATTTCACAAGAGCAGAAGCCTGTCCAAATGTTTTCATGTTCCCAAGCCTGGAGATTTCTAAAGATCTTACAAGTATTCCTTTTGAAGATATCAAGGATACATTGTACACAGAGTTTAAGGCTCTCTTATAATGCTACGTATTTCACTTAGATTTAATAAACCCTCAAGTTAATGAAATGTAAAGAAGCAATGCTTCTTATATGAATCAGAAGTTAGATGCATTTTTCACCTAAGTTAGGAAAAAAATTGCATGTAAGTGTCCATCCACTATAAAGATTATGTCTCCCTAAGCCTCAATACAGATCTTATGAAGTCTGAGCTTCACAAACCGTCAGTATAAAACCCTCTGGGCAGAATGAAAACCACAGATTAGATTGTGGTTTACCTGGGTTTTCCCTTGAGAAATTTTAGAACATATTTCTAATGAACTGTAAAAGCTAAAGAAGCAACAGCTCTCAATAGCTGTTCCCCCTCGGTGTGTTATTGTGAGCATGCAGGCAGGATGAAGAAAATCAGGTGGAGATATATACATTTTTTTCTTAATCCTAGACTGAGGTATCCATTGCACTGGAAACACAACTCTTTATGGTGGAAGTTTTGACTAACGGCAAAAATAGTCAATTTTTTGTCAGGAAGTTAAATGAGAAACAATGGTGACTAAATCAAACCCACGTTCTCTAGAAGCCAAGGCTAATTCTCGAAGTCACTACAAAAATAAGGTTCTAGAGCATTTCTTTTAGACAAATCCAAGGAAAATAATTCAGAAGCAGCTAGGTTTGCTATCGATACCCATGATCTCTCAATGTTTCTCTTTATCAGAGCAGTTTTGCGGGTTTTTAAGGTAACTCCAACTCCAGTAGTTAAAAGCCTTTTTTCTGTGGGAAATTATAAGCGATGGTTTCCCGAGCAATTTTGAACTTCCCATTCTCTACCCCACCTCCTTCAACTTCCTAATACCCAGTCTTTAGCCCACATCCTCTTCTGAGACTCTGCAAAGTTTTCAAGCCATTTATGGGTCAAACAAGAAGACTGTGAAGACTAAATGAGAGGATGTATGAAACCTGTGTACCACAATGTCTAGCTCTAAGTAAGTTCTAGATAATTATCAGAGTCCAATCTCTTGTCAGTTTCCCACCCAGTATTTTCATCTGCACATTGCTTTACAAAGTATTACATATGCAAAATTTTGTTTTCGAAAATTACTTTCTCCAGAATAGGAAACTTTGTTCTTTAGAGAAGAAGCAAAGATAAAGTCTTCTTTGATAGAAATGTTCCTTATACATTCCCATGAATGTTCCCATCAGTAATGATGGGAAGAAAAAAAAAAGGAAAACTTGAACTCCTGAAATTTGGAAATAGAGGGAAAAAAATGCTTGACCAACATACTTACCTTTAGGTCTCAAAATTGTGTGTTTTGTATATGTTTAATAAAGATTTTAGAGCTCTTCTTGCTGGACCCAACTTCAAACATATTAATTTGTCTCTTACTTTTACTGAAAACATTTTATTGGAGAGTTTTCTACCAAGAATTTCCATTTTGCAATGGTAGGGTCACAGTGTTTTCAAACCTTCTCTTCTTACTGCTTTCAATAGCAGATCACCCCCTAGTGGAGATGCAGTATAGAATATCAATACATTTCTGCGCTTCACTGGTGAAAATTTAAAGAAACTCCGTGACACTTAAAATGATGTTTATACTCCTAAGCAAAGACTAAAGAAGACTATTTGTAATCAACATAGATTTCCAAATTATACAGTGAGTCTGCATTTGTATAAGAATAGATGAATAGTTTTAAAGTTTCTTAGACATCCATCCCAATTCACAAATTAATACCTATTTTCATTAGAACTTTCATCTTCTCATTTTATTTTCAAAGAATGGTATAACTATTAAGGTTACTTACAAACTGTAACTATAGTGGATTGCAATCTTCTTTCTGCCCAAGAGACTTGGGCTAAGACATACTCAAACGAGTAATACCCATGCTTTAGATTATTTGGACACATTTGTAGAAGAAAGTGTCCACAAAATATGAAATTAATATTTACCGTTTACTGATTGGAGGCTATATGTCAGGACTATGCTGAGTGCTGGACAGACATTATTTCATTAATAAACCTTTAAAAATACTTCTAGATAAAAATGCGAAATTATTGTCTCTGTGTGTGAATCCACTTTTGGATTACGAGCTTTTGAGTTCATAATACAGCATGTGAATGTTCTAATAAAAAGCATAAGTACCAATGCAGTTATTCTTTTAAATGGCGTATAATCTTATCACATTTACAAAGCAAGTCCAACAAGTTCAGTCTCACCATTGGCCAAACCTCACATTAATGCCTCACAGTCTCATGTACATATGATTTTGTTTTTATGATAATATGACGACAATGCATTACAACTTAGATTAATTGTTAAAACTCCAATCTGACGTAACTGGAAAATTACCACTTACAATAAATTAGCCAAAGGAAAAGTTATTTGTATTAAGATACTTTGCATAGACTCTGGATTGCCCTATAAAATGTATAATATACACACAAATATAAAGCTATAATATAAAACGTTAATGCAGGAGGACAATTTTTTAAAAGGATTCTCTGGAATTACGCATAGAAATTCTAACAGGAGCATGATGTTTACAGGTAACTTCAAACATATCATTAACACATTTAAATATATATCTGGGTGCATTTTCATTATGTAAAAAGTTTTTACAAGCACTTTAAAATTAAATGTCCAATAACTAGAGTGTATAAACTCTAGGGATATTAATTCTTGCCCCATCTAGCTTTCTAGGCTTTTGGGAGTACCAAAATGTCTTTAAAAAATGTATCAAAGTCTTTTATAATTATAAAGAATTATAAAATTGCCAGGTGTTATTATGCTTGTAGTCAGATGAATTGTTTTGATAATAAAAAATATTTCTCACTGTAAGTACTGAAGGACTCTACCAGCCTTATGTAAGAGTGTGCTAAACAATGAAACAAACATAACCTCTTGCACTTCTGCTTTGGGGGAAAGGAAGTCAGGGAGACTGAGAGAAGAGTAAACTAGTCAACTGATTAATTGTGGGTAGAGGTGGAGAGGCTAGAGGCTGCTTTGCATGTAGGATACAAATAATTAGACCTACTTATTAAACCGAACTGACTTGACTGATCAAATATCACTAAGTTTTACACTGTATCTATTCCAGTCTAATTTCTGACTTCTGAGTCCTGCCAGCGTCTGTTGTATAAATTGGCAAAACATATGTTGACAATACATATTTGTAAGAGTGAAGTTACAGCTACCTAACAGCGCGTTTTCAAAAGTGATGTATGTGTGTATAAAGCAGAAGGAAATCAACTTATTTTCAAATTTATTTTAATGTCAGTACCATTCCCCTTATGTAGATATATAATAGCCCTCTAAGGAATGCTTAATTATTCAGTAAAAGGGACTCAGCAAGTCACCTTCATTTTAAAACATATACTACTCACTTTGCTGAGCTAGTGGGAACTCTATATTACTATTATTAACATTAGCTATCGTAACATTGTGAAGAAGGTCAGGAGAATTTACCCTTTACATAATGCTTGGATGGCAAAACTGCAACTCAGATCAGTTTTATCTCTGTTTTTACAGATGAAGAGTAAAGAGTTAAGCCTCTGATACAAATAATACAAGTTACACAAATAGAAATCATTTTTCTTTGAAAAAACACAACATTAACTGAAGCAACCATTATCAATATTATGCTTTATTAAGCATATTAGTAACCTTAATTACTCATATTTTAGTAAAAGACCTAAGATCCTTCAATGGCAAAGCCAGAAATGGACCGTTATGGGGACAAAATGACAATAATTAACTGTCATTCAATCTCAACTCTTTAAAGCATAATCAAAGCATAAACAAAAAAGGTCACTGAGATTCTAGAGCATATGCCACATAAAAGCTGCTTCAATTAAAATTATCAACCTTCCTGAGTATTCATCCAGAGCTGGATTGATTACGACTGTAATTTTTCTAACCAGGTTAATTTCCAGGCTTTCTTGCCCATGCAGCTAATAACTATAGTAAGTGGTGCAGTTTGAGGAAGGTATCGTGACCGCCAGAACATGACAGCCGAGGATAAAAATCTGTCTCTAGAGACAGGCAAACATAACCATACCGATGTGTCATACAATTATGAATATTTATAGCAGATGATGCCAAGTCACGTCAAGGACAGGTTAAACTGTGTTCAATACCTTCCTGCCAACAATCCCTTCTCCCACCTATTCCACTTTATTTTTCTTTATATACCTTTATCACCACATTTATTTATTTGGTTATGGGTTTACTGTCTGTATCCCTGCAGTAGAATGAAAGCTGCTTGAAGGCAGGGACTTGATCTACTTTATTCCCTGCTGTATCCCCAGTTCTTCAAACAGTGTCTGGCACATACAAGTGTTCTAAGTAATTGGTGGGCCTGTGGGGTGTGGTTTGTCCTCCTGTACTGCCAGGGGCAATATGCCCTAAACACAAAGAAAAGAATTTTGTGATAAGGAATTTTGTGATCATTTACAGTATTCAAAAGCACTAAAACTACGGGGAATTAATTAAAATGCATAAGCGCATGACAGTGTGATACACCCACTTAAGTTATCAAGAAGCTAAGCAATGTCTCTTCATACTATTAATAAAATAAAATTCTCTTTCAATTAGTATGGCTGATTAAATGCATCATGTGGTACAGTAAAATAATATAATTGGTAGCTATTTTTCTAAAAGGAGCCTGAGACACTTATTCTCATATCTAAATCCACTTGGGCTTGTTTGCTTTGAGAAGCTAAATAAGAATCTCAATCAGAGTGAAACACTTTCACATACTCACAACAAAAAATATCTAAAACCAAAAATAAAACCCTAAAACTCTGTTCAATAGAAACAAAAGACCAACATCCTAGTTTTCGGGGCAGTGCTAGGAAAAGATATTTTGACAGAATTACAACTGTACATACGTAGACCAATTATTGGGAAAAGATATTTTGACAGAATTACAACTGTACATACGTAGACCAATTATTGGGACTTTGAGAACAGAATACTTGCATTGCTACATACCACCTTTTCAAGAATAATATGACATTTGCCTTTGTTTTAATAACCTTGTTTTAAATTTGATGTCTCCATAAAATAATCTGGAGATAATCCAATGCTCAAGAAAATGGCATGAATGTAACTGAAAAATGACTGAGGATAGATACTTCAGTGAACTGTTAGAATTTCAACCAGGGTCAAGAGGCTATAACTGTAAATATAATTTTAAAATATCTAGTTAGTAGCTACTATATAGGAATATGCATAATATAATATGACGGCATAACCACAAACTATTTTCAGAATGAAACAGTGCATATGATTAAAAATTATGTTTAATTCCATGTCACTTTGTCCTGAGAGTGTGTTAATTCATGCAGGCCTTTCCTGAGGTTAGTAATACATCTCTCTGTCTGTCATCTTTGTAGATAGTTGGATCTGGATTGACTCAGAAAATTATAAACTATGCCACAGTGCAAATATCAACATGAAGCATTAAATGAATGGCAAACTCTACTTAGCGAGGGACAATTTCTATCTCAATGAACCACTCTGGTAGTGAGACTGAATCATTTTGTTTAAACATTAGATATTTGATATAAAACAGTACCATGCAGTTCTGAAATTATTGTGTTCAAATTATTTTTAAGAGAAGAGTGAAAAGGGAGCAAAAAACTAAAAAACGAAACAAAGAAGTGGGAGGGAGGGTGTGCATAGGGCTGTATTGCTGAAAGAGCTCACACTTTGTTTTCCTCAATCTCAAACTCATACTTTCCACTTCAATTGATCACCACATTGTTGTCACATTAATCATCCCTAAAAACTACTAAGGCCACCTGCTCAAAGAGTAAGAATGGTTGCTTGGACTTGATGAATCTAACCCAAACTTCCATATCAACTGAGGCCTTTGATAACCTGGCCTTATCACATTAGTCTCACACTAGGATTTATGATAGCACCTTAAAAAAGAGGTCCTAGAAAATCTGCTGTCCTAATCACCCCACCCCATGCCTTTGTTCAGGGCAAGGCTCTTCCTTCTCTCTGGTTACTGACATCTCACACTATGAGACCAGGAGCCCTGGGCCTCTGCTAGGGCTTTTGTTGTGAAGTCTCTCCTGAAACGAAGGTAATCTCTTCCTCCATCTCCCAAGCCCCCAATTTTTCTTTTTGAGTCTCATTATGTTTCACCAGCAAAGCACATTGCCATGATGGAAGGTGGTATTTGAAAACACGTTTAGTTAATTTGATCAAGAGTGTTCATTCATTCCCGAAGCCACATATGTATGTGTGAGAGCGCTCTTTGGTGAGAAAGGATTCCCATAAGAAAACATTACAGCTGAGATGTGCTGAAATATGTGTTTAACCAACAGCTTCAATTTTAATCTGCTGGCAAATATTACAGAAGTATATTTTTACTAATGTGAATAATCAAGGTATGCATGCCTCTGTGGAATTTTATGGATTGGTGATATAAACAGTAAAAGGTAAGCCTCCTAAAGCAAAAACCCCCCAAAGTTAATATAAAAATGTGCTTTCAGGTTTAACTACCAAAACAGCAGGTGCATTTGGCCATTTATGAAAAAGGAATGCTTCAATAAGTCCATCAACACATACTTACTCTCTGCCTAGTACAAGCTGCTGCGCTTAAAATATAAGACACTTTGAGGATATCAGAGACTCCTGGCAACCCCATTAGTAACAAATTATCACAGAGCAAACAATGTATCTTCACCCACTCAAGAAATGTGCATCCTGGCAGGTACAAAGCAAAGGAGAGCCAGAATAAGGAAGGTATTTTATAAACAGAGTGAAGTGCAAATACTAAAAGTAAGGTTTGCCTATATATTAGAAGCTAATGCCCTCAGGCAAACTTATGCATAACATTAAGAATTCCCTATTTATAGTAGTAAATGTGTATGTACTTTAAAACTGTTCACACAGAAATATATTTCATTTTCAGTAAAAACAATTTTTATATACCCATATACATATATCTTTTTTTCTTCCACCAGTGAAATTTTCCTCTCTTATCTGATAACACAATGCTACCTAATTTTCTAAGTCGCAAGTATGCTCAGCAAAAAGGTGGAACGTGTACGGACCAAAATATAAAAAGAAGATAATTATAATAATAATGAAAGTACAGCTCATAAAGGGAACATTTAAGAATGCCTTATAAGACACACTTGGCCTTCACACATTTACCTTACTTTCTGCTCTCACTGTGGTACAATACCATAGAAGCACAAGACTCATTGGAGTGACTTTAATATAATCTTCCTAATATATTAATCTCAGAATTCCACAGATCCCTTCACTTCCAGATTGCGTACAACCCATCTCCTGCATACGTAGGTGTGTCACACAACTTGTTGCAAATATGGCCAGAAGGCTAAACAAGACCATAGAGTATGCTGTTGCTAGAAATTTTCAACATTCTAGAAATGGCTCTGCAAGTGCATGGCTTATTCCCAGTAGGAGTCTATTAGTTTCTGCCATATGTTCATCTGGCTACATCCATAGTTGCATCTAGGCATAAGGAGGCTGAGCAGTCCTATTTTTCTAGGAGGGCACGTGATTCATTTTTTTGTTAGGCAAATAAATAACTCTTCTGTTGCCCTTTGAGTTACTTGGTAAATACTTTCCTTTTCAACTGGAACACTCTGCTAGAGCCATTATAATAACTTTTCTCAGAGAACAAGCTGCTAGGAAAACATGTAGGTAAAAAGGTCCACAAAAAAATGGAGAATAAAGTTCTGAAATAACAGGGGCCAGAGGATATCTGGCACCCCATTTCCATATTCCTTCTCCATAACCGGGCCCATATGCAGAAGCTTAAATACTAATTAAACCATGTTCATAACTCATGCTTTGGCTTTAGATTCAAGAATTATTCGTGGTCACCAACATTACCTCATCCTATGAATCATGTTCTTATATCTAGCAGATAAAATATCAGGCACGGGCTTAAACACCAGCAAGGTAAGTAGCCCCAACTCAAGGTGAAACCACCACCTTGCTCCTACTCTAGAACAAGCAAACACGGTCACTGATACAATGGCTGAAGATCACTATTGCTCACTAAGTTGAATTTCTGTTTGTAGGAGGAGAGTGGTTAAAATACAAAGAGAGAATCTTTCTCAATAGTTAACGCCCAGTAAGTTTTTTGAATTATATTAAAAGATTTTAAATTACACTGATTTATTAAAAGTAAACATTTTACTGTTGTTTAATTACTACAGTATTCAAGATTGATGACGAAAGATAATTTTTGAAACATTTTAAAATCCCATATTGATAAGATACAATGAAAATATATCGGAATTCACACTTGTGATAGATATTGAGCTCAGTTCTTTGTGTGCATGTGTGTGTGTGCCTGTGTTTCTTGTTTTCAGCTTTATTGAGATATAATTGACATACAATACTGTGTAAGTTTAAGGTATACAACATGATGATTTGATAGAACTATATACTGTGAAATGATTACCATAAATAGGGTTAGTTAATACTTCCACTGCCTCACATAATTACCTTTGTGTGTGTGTGTGTGGTGTGAGAACATTTAAGATCTACCCTCTTAGTAAATTTCAAGTATACAACACAGTGTTGTTGACTACAGTCACCATGTTCTACAGTAGATCCACAGGACTTATTCATGTTATAACTGGAAATTTGTACCCTTTGACCAACATCTTGGTGGAAAAAAATGTAAATGACATCTTCAAGGTAATAATGAAGCACTTCAATGTAATAATACCATGAACAATGCTGTTTTTCTTGGTACAGTCTTTTTTTCAACATCATTACCAGCTGCAAAATGCAAAAGTAAAACAGTGCTTGGAAATAGTCTGATCCTTTAAAACAAGCTCAGAGGGAGCAACCGAATTTTGAGAAGGCTCATTAAAAATTAAAGAACGATATAGAGTTAGAGTTAATATGGCTTAATTTTCAACCAATGGCAGATTCCAAATACTTCCTAAATCAAAATACTGAAAATAATTGCAATTAAGTGATTTCCCAACATTCTTTTATTATACAATGACAGAACTATGTACCTATATGTGAAATTTCTAAATATATGGATTACTTGATCTACTTACCCAGTATTCTCCTTGAAGAATGATACACTATGAAAAATATCTTGTAGGCTTGATCGATATGGCAAGGGTTTTTGGTGATATTTTTTTCCCAGGAAAAACTTTTGGGCTGTGTAGTGTTTCTCAGAAGCTTGTAATAATTGCTGAATTGTTGAAAACGATGAGAAATACATGCTATATTATTCTATGGGGGAAGTGATAAAGTAAAAGATGACATTTATTTGGTCTTTAATCTGGCTGGAATTATTCTTTGACAATGTTAAATTGACAAACAAAACAAAACAAAATCATGGAGCGTACTGCAAGATTTCGCAGCAGTGTGATCACTAGTGAGAAAATGGGACTATAAAGAAATAGTCCACTGAACGCCAGCTCTTCAGAGATACTCCAGCTGCCAGATAATTGCTAGCAGTCTTAGTTTTCAATTTAAGAGCACTTTACGGGGTGTTTATTATATTTAGATTCAAAGAGATAGATAGTTCATACCTCTGGGGCAACTCAACTGGAGAAATTTAGACCAGGTAAGTGAAAATTTTGTATTTCAAGGCAAAGTTGAGGTGAACTTTTTCATGGCTGGTACAGTTGATGTTTGAATGAATTGGGAGCTTGGGATTAGCAGATGCAAACTATTACATATAAAATGGATAAACAACAAGGTCCTACTGTATAGCACAGGGAACTATATTCAATACCCTTTGATAAACCATAATGGATGGACTTCCCTGGTGGCACAGTGGTTAAGAATCCACCTGCCAATGCAGGGGACACAGGTCGAGCCCTGGTCCGGGAAGATCCCACATGCCACGAAGCAACTAAGCCCGCGAGCCACAACTCCTGAGCCTGCGTGCCACAACTACTGAAGCCTGAGTGCCTACAGCCCATGTTCTGCAACAAGAGAAGCCACTGCAATTAGAAGCCTGTGCACCGCAAGGAAGACTAGCCCCTGCTTTCCACAACTAGAGAAAGCCCGCACGCAAGCTATGAAGACCCAATGCAGCCAAAAATAAATAAATAAATACATACACACATACATACCATAATGGAAAAGAATATGAAAATGAATGTGTATATATATGTATAACTGAATCACTTTGTTGTACAGCAGAAATTAACACAATATTGCAAATCAATTATACTTCAAAAAATATACTTATAATGAAATACCAACTTCATAAGGTTAGTTTAAGAATTAAATGACACAATACACGCAAAGCACTTAACCCAGTGCTTGGAGAATAATAATAAGCACCCAATAGCAGCTACTTTTTTAAACTACTATCACTAAGGGGCCTAAATTTGACTCTTTTATTCAAGCTTTAGGTGGAATCTAGAGAAAAATCAATAATCAACTAACAGATACTTTGATAAATATGTGTATATAACCGTAAAACATATATGTGAGTTATATGTCTAAATCTTTGAATTATGTTGAAAGAATACACTGAAAGCCCTTTTTGTCTCTGTCCTTCTGTGAAATTTTCTCATCCCTTCTCCCTGTGCTCATAAAAACATTCTCCTGCCAACCCTCAATATTTTCCCAAATACAGTATATATATTTCTAAGTTTCTCCTGCACAGCTTTCTCTATTTCTTGTGATCATATTTCAAATAAAGTAAATAAACGGCAGATGACTAATGAGTCCAGGGACTCATTAGAGGTCTGGGCAGAGTCTATGACTGAGCGTGCTTTAGCCTGTACCAGCGTTTCTGCTATATTTGCCAGTCAGCTCTGAAAGGTTGGCAGACTCTGGTTTCAAGAGATTGACATAGTTCTTATGTGCCATAGATTAACTCACAATTTTAACCTGAGAATCTGTGCTAGGACAATCCTCTGGAAATGTTTCGTCATTTGCCTCTGACCCAACTCTAGGCTCACAAATGGAATTGATAATAAGAGACATCTCCTCACATGGGTATAAAAGAAATGAAGAGATGGAATGCTTAACATCACTTTTATAGGTAATTACTTGCATATAAAGAGAATAAATTACATTCTAAATAGAATCATTCTCACACATTCATGTGTGAGCCAATGGGTTCATTCACTTATAAAGGTAGGGGAAATTTGTAGTTCATTGTCACTGCTAAACCATGTAATTTTTGAGAACTACATAAGACTTTATACAACCACTACATCCCTGGCATCTGTGGTAAAACGTGGTCCAGTTTTAGTTAAAGAAAGTATTACTAACAATGAACACATCTACTTGCCTCCATATTGCTACCAGCATGCCAAAGGAGGTGTGGAGAAATGGAAAGCATTGCCTTTCAAATACTTTCTCAAAGAGACCTGTTTGGAAAGGAGCACTGGAAATGCCAGTAAGAAAAACAAATTCAATACAATTATTCCGTTTTTATCAACTGCCAAACAAACATCATCAGTCTTCAAACCAGTTTGTAGGAGGTAGAATCAAGGTTGATTTTAGATCTATACAGCTGCATGACTCACTGGGGGGAAAATAAATGTGTTGATTTACCAATATGTATGTCATTCACAGGCACTGCTCTGCACAACTGCTCTTGAGCTCTGCATGCTTAGTAGAGAATGAATTTAAATCTGTCCAGGTGCACATTTAGGGTTGTGCTGCAAAGTCAAGTCAAGCCCATACTACAAAATAAAGGCATGTCTTAAGGGAAAATTCTAAAACAGTTAAAAAATTTCAGAGACATTAATAGATAGTTTCTGACTGCAGAAAATGAAAAGCAAATGTCACTACTCACTGTTATTCCAAGTTAAAATACTGACCAAGTGTTCTTTCTAACTTTAATTCTAATTTTATGCTTTCTAAATATCTCGATGATTTCTTTCAGTTGATAAACCTGTATAAATTTGATGTTTTTTTCGCCTGGGCCTGAGAAAACAGAGTCAGGAATTAGGGTTTTCAGATGTCACTTGCCTTACCCTCACTTTCTGAACTCTGCCAGAGCCACTTCCGTTGGGTAATAGTTCCAGAAGAATCAGAAGGATTAGTATGTACAAGTTGCTATGTTGAGTAATTTACTTAAATCATCTCACGTAGTTCTCTCCCCAGGAGCTTGAGGTAAGTATCATTATTGCCCTCTTGTCCCCCCCACCCCCTGCCACCCGTGAGAACATTTTGTTTCAGAGAAGTCTCCCAATTTGTCCAAGGTCACATAGCCAGTAAGAGGCAAAGAAATCATTTGATTCTCGGTAGTTGGGTACTGACCCCTGTGAATTCACCACCAAACGATGAGTGCACAACTCTCACAAACACCCCACCTGACAGATTGAGGTTCTCAGATAGGCTATAAATGTGGCAGTATCTACCCACCCCCAGGTTACAGGAGAAAGACTGCCTTTCATTGGGAAGCAGGCAAATCAATTACTCTTTATGAATTATTATTTTTTTAAGTGCTTACAGAAATAGAGAACTGATTGATGGCTGTTGGGGATTAAGGAGGAAGTGGGGCAGAAGGGGAGCCAAGGTGGCTGTGAAAGGACAACAGGAGGGATCCTTCAGGGGGTGGAAAGGCTCTGTATCTTGACTGTGCCAAAACCCTGTGCAATAGATTGAAGGTTTGTGTCCCCACCCCCCAAATCCATATGTTGGAATCTAATCCCCATTGGATAATATCGGGAGGTGGGTCTTTTGGGAAGGTGATTAGGTCGTGAGGATGGAGCCCTCATGAATGGGATTAATGCCCTTACAAAAGAGACCCCAGAGAGCTCCCTTGCCCCTTTCTTTACGTGAGAACACAGCAAGAAAGCCTCTCATGAACCAGGAAACAGGTCTTCACCAAACACCAAATCTGCCAGTGCCTTGATCTTGGTCTCCCCAGTGCCCAGAACAGTTTGTTATTTAAGCCACCCAGTCTATGGTATTTTTTTTTTTTTAATTTTTTTTTTTTTATTTATTTTTTATTTATTTATGGCTGTGTTGGGTCTTCGTTTCCTTGCGAGGGCTTTCTCTAGTTGTGGCAAGTGGGGACCACTCTTCATCGCGGTGCGCAGGCCTCTCACTATCGCGGCCTCTCTTGTTGCGGAGCACAGGCTCCAGACGCGCAGGCTCAGTAATTGTGGCTCACGGGCTCAGTTGCTCCGCGGCATGTGGGATCTTCCCAGACCAGGGCTCGAACCCGTGTCCCCTGCATTGGCAGGCAGATTCTCAACCACTGCGCCACCAGGGAAGCCCCAGTCTATGGTATTTTTGTTATAGCAGCCTGAATGGACTAAGACATCCTGATTGTGATACTGCCTTCTAGTTTTGTAAGATATTTCCACTGAGGGAAAACTGAATAATGGACACACAAGATCTCTCTATGCTATTTCTTATAACTACACGTGAATCAACTATTATCTCAAAATAAAACATTTAATGAAAAATGGTGCAGGCATTTTAACACATAGTTACATGAAATTAATTTGAGACACAAATTAAACAAAGCTAAAAAGCCAGGCCAGTATCTTGAAAATCCAAACGCAGGAGAGAAGCCCATAAGGCAGCCAGGGGCAGGTAGTAAAATCCTGCAGAAGCACTTTCTCAATTCAGTCATTCTCACAGGTAGCAAGAGATTCCTAGTCTCTCCTGGAGGCTCCTCTGTGACAGTCTAAGAGGAGAAAATAAGCAACGGCAGCCAATCTTTGCACAGTTCCTTCCCGGGGCTGCTCACAGAGGGAGACAAGAAGGGAGATGGAGTCTTTCTCAAAGGGTTGTCTGGCCATATTGGTTGACTGGCTGCTCTGGACAGCCTCATATTGGATATACTTAATAGCTGGTGTCAGGGTTACTAAAAGGAACAACTCAGAAAATGACAGTAGAGTTGGTGACCTAGGGGCTCTGAAGGGACCACTCTGCCAGCAGAGGAGAATGCAGTGCCTACTATTCTACAACTGACATACTAGCTAGCAGTTTAGGGCTCCATGGACAATCAACAATGCCAAGTTTCTTAGAAAATTTATAGCTAAGCCACAAAGTTATCAAAGAAAACTACTTTATGTGTGTGTGTGCACGCGTGTGCACATGCCCAAAAGGGGAGAAAAAAACCCAAATTGGGCCCTTGAAAGCAGTACACTGAAATATTGCATTTAAATATCAAAATACTACAGGCTACAGATCATAACAGGAGAAAGAGAAAAAGCAATAAAAATGTTAATACTGTAAGGAGAAAAGAATGACTTGTGGATAACCCAGGGTCTTAGTCAAGGTGCTTCTTCTAGGTACTTCTCCCCATTAAGAGCATTTGGGGGATTTCCCTGGTGGTCCAGTGGTTAACACACCATGATTCCATTGCAGGGGGCACGTGTTCAATCCCTGGTTGGGGAACTAAGGTCCTGCAAGCTGCACAGTGCAGCAAAAGGACAAAAAAAAGAGCATTTGGAAGTTACTGGCTCTATACTTGAGATGAAGAGGTTGAATTTTACAGCAAACAAAAGATGGCACAACTGCTTCTGACTGCAGGTGGTGGTCACTCATATAAAAAGATACTAAAAAAGATGTTTGGCAAAAGTTTTGTATTAATTATGGAAAGAAGAGTTGGTAGAAAAAAATCAAAGCAAATTAAAAAAAAAACCTTTTTATTCTCAGGTAACTTTAGATTCACAGAAGAGTTGCAAAAATAGTACAGAGAATTCCCATATACCCTTTGCCCAGCTTCTCCTCTGTTGATGTCTTACATAACCATAGAAGACTTATAAAAACTAAGAGCTTTGATACAATCCTATTAACTAAATTACAGAACAGAACTTATTTACATTTCTCCAGTTTTTCAGGGAAAGTAATTTTTCTGTTCCTGGATCCAATTCAGGATCCTATATTGCATTTAGTTGCCATGCCTCCATAAGTCATCTCAAGTCTAGAGCAGTTCCTCAACCTCCTTCACCTTTTGTGACCTTGAGGCTTTTTGAGTACTGGTTAGTTATTTTGTAGATTGCTCCTCAATTTCACTTTGTCTGATGTTTTCTCACCATAACACTGAGACTACGCATTATCTGGCACACAGGTGTGTTCGTGTATCGTATTAGAGGGTTCAGTATGACCGTTTGTTATTGGTGGTGATGTTAACCTTGGCTAAGATCATGCTGCCAAGATTGTCCACTGTAAAAATACTATTTTTCCATTTGTAATTACTAAATATTGGGTTAGCCAAAAAGTTTGTTTGGGTTTTTCCACAAGAAGTTAGGAAAAACCCGAACGAACTTTTTGGCCAATCCAATATTTTGGAGGAGATATTTTGAGTCTATGCAGATCTGTTTTCCTTAAACCTTTGCCCACTAATTTTAGCATCTATTTATGGATCTTGCCTGCAGCAGTTATTGCTGTCGTGTCCTACTAGTGATTTTCTGTTTATGGTTTTGTATTTCTAATAAAGTCTTTCCTTCCACATTTATGACTGCAAGGAAGAACTGCTGTTTAACCACTTTATTTATTTACTCCGTTATTTATTTATATCAGTACAGGCTCATGGATATTTATTCATTTACTTGGATTATAATCCAATACTATCATTGTTGCTCAAGTTCTTTCTGACTGGTTCCTGTGCCACTTTCAATGTGCCCCACCTCTCCTTATTTTTAGCACACTGCAAGCTCTGCAACACAGAAGTCACAAGATGCTGTATATTCATCTTGTATTTTCCCTGCCCCAACCCTGGAATCAATCAGTTCTCCAAGGACCCCCCCCTCATTCTTTTTACTGCAGAATGTATTTAGAGAGGAAGATATGGACACTAAATGTGCTCCTTGCTACTGAGGAAATGACTGATTCTAGCCCCTTCAGTGAAGAGAACTAGGAAATATATGTATGTACATTAACTCATGTATATACAAGCCTCTACATTTCTGTATCTGTTTCTGTGTGTGTGTGTGTATATAGATATATGTATTTTATGCATCCACATTGGTACTTCTGCCTCTAATTTGGTACCACCGGGCTCATTTTCCCTTCTTCTTTCCCTTTTGTAACTCCTTATTCTGGTAGTGGGAAACCTGGCCTTTACCATCTTTATCTACTTATTTCTTCAACTCTAGTATACAAATAAATTAGTTTCAGAATTCCTTACTAACACGCCTATGAGAAACATATTTACAAATGAGATGACAGTGCTCATGTACAGTTCTGTTGGCTGTTAGCAAACAGCATCCAGTCAAAGCACTATTCTCCAAATTTACGCAGGTCAGCTCCTTTCTTCCCAGTCCCCCTTCAGTGTGGGTATGTGGTTCACAAGTAATACAGTTAGATTCATTTGTCACAGTCTGCATTCTATTTTTTTCTCCATCTCTTAATTTTTTTCTTTTTAATTACAAAGCAATATCTGCTTTTTGTGGTGCACAGTTCTTTGGATTTTAACACAAGCATGAAACTGTATATCCACCTCCACCGTTCCATACATAACAATTTCATCACCCCCCCAAATTTCACCATACTAACTCTGTATGGACAACCCTTCCCCCCAAACCTCGATCAAAGCAAGCTTATGCTTCAATTATCCTGGTATATGGTTTGGAATTAATTAGAATTAAGTAGAGCAGTTTAAGCATGTTATAATAATAATGCATCTAATGTCAGTACAGTGAAAAGGCCTAATCTGTAAAACTATAAGCTGCTGTTGTTCTAAACTACATCAGTGCTTAGATTTGGCCTTTAATTGGATCTAAATAGCTCAAAAAATTACACCATGGATTTTTTGTTGTTGTTAATTTTTCCTTCTTTGAATGTTTACATGTGGAATCTCCTAAGACATCCAGAGTCCAACATCACTATTTACAGAAAAGCAGTGGAAAAACCTGCCTGCTGTTTTACTTCTCCACATGGTGGAAGACCGCACTTCAGGGAAGCAGTCGGGTACTTGCTGAAGATCACTAGAATATCTGTCTAGATATCTAGACAGAATATCACTAGATATCTGTCTCCACCGGGCCCTTTCAGAGAGTGTGCTGACGCCAAATGGCTCATGCAGAGAGTACCAGTGCTTTTTTAAAATGTGTCATATTATTTTGTTATTACTGCAGGTCATTGTGGATAACAGTGAAATGGGATGGGAGACGAGATTGGCAGGGTGTTAAGAGAAGGAATAAAAGAGATATGTAGTCATATCTTTTAGTCAGCAGAAAAAAAATTAAAAACCACTTTTGATTACATTATGTGGACTTTTTCTATGCCTAAGTAGCAATTCTCAAAGTGTGTTTCTTGGTGGTTACTATCTGTGGTTACAAATATATACAGGGATGAAAATAAACCCATCCTCGGAGAGGATACTGTCTCCTTGAGGCATAATCAAGAAGAGGAGGTAGGGCTTCCCTGGTGGTGCAGTGGTTGGGAGTCTGCCTGCCAGTGCAGGGGACATGGGTTTGAGCCCTGGTCCGGGAGGATCCCACATGCCGCGGAGCAACTAGGCCCGTACGCCACAACTACTGAGTCTGCACTCTAGAGCCCGCGAGCCACAACTACTGAGCCCGTGTGCCACAGCTACTGAAGCCCGTGTGCCTAGAGCCCATGCTCCACAAGAGAAGCCATCGCAGTGAGAAGCCTGCGCACCACAATGAAGAGCTGCCCGCTGCTCGCTGCAGCTAGAGAAAAGCCCGCGTGCAGTAACTAACACCCAAGGCAGCCAAAAATAAATAATTTAATTAGTTAAAAAAAAAAAAAAAAAAAAGAGGAGGTAATGCCCAGAGCATAGACTTTACAGCCGCCCTGGGCCAGATGCCGTGTGATTCTGTGCAACCTAATACATCTTTCATGAATTCCCTTCTATGTAAAATAAGCCACACAATACACAACTATCAAGGTTGCTGTAATAATTAAGCAAGTTAAAGCATATGAAGCACTTAGTACAAGTAAGCATGCAATAATAATAATAGCTATTAGTAATAGTAGTATCTGTGCATATTTTCTTAGGTGATAAGGAAATGTAATTATATAGAAGGAGTCATGTTTAATATTTACAAGTAAACATGTATATTTTAAAAAATAACCATGATTCCAAAGAACCTCAGTGTGGCTAGTCAAATAAACTAAATGGTACTTACGTTTCAAAAATGTCAAGAGGACATGCACTGAACATGTCTAAATTTTTCTCTTTAGCTAACTATTACGGACTATAGAAGTCTTGGAAGAATGACCCATGCC
This sequence comes from Eschrichtius robustus, assembly GCF_028021215.1. Lineage (NCBI taxonomy): Eukaryota > Metazoa > Chordata > Mammalia > Artiodactyla > Eschrichtiidae > Eschrichtius > Eschrichtius robustus. The sequence goes on along the minus strand of NC_090825.1, from coordinate 108,111,246 downwards.
TTTTTCATGTTTGTATCTCTAGGGCTTTCTAACAGTAGGCATAAGAAAACACCCTAAGTTCAGCTGAATAATGTTCAGATCAGAGTAAAAGCCAATAAACAAAGTGAGAAATGGTCAGGAAATGTCCTGGGCACATTAAAAGTATCCACATTTTAGTACTTGGGGGAATCAGAAAAACACTCTGTCTTAAGAACAGAGTAAGTAGTTCCCCTGAGTCAACACTTTACAGTAAACAAAGATCTAGTATTTTGTATAGAGGTGAAAACCTAAACATCATCACAGTAGAGGTCCCAGCTCAAGACTGTGCCAAAATCACAGTGGGTTTTGGCCGATTTACACCAGTCTGGCTTAATCGTAGAGTAGGCCTGCCAGTACTTTCTGCATTATGGCGTTTGTAACTCAGATTTCTCCCCAAACTAACCTCTTCTCCACAGTGTGATAAAATGCAGCAGGATAGGGAGAAAAGCCTTTTCCCATATCATATGGAAGGAACCAAGGTGGATTCAGTGTTTTGAGGGTTTCAAAGATGATAGGCCCCTCTACCTTCTTGACGGCGTGAGGCAGTGGAGTCCAGTAGTGGAGGGGCGCGAGGGAGGATCAGAAACATGGTGGGGCTTTCACACGCACGGCTCAGCAACAGACCTCACTCAAAGCCACAGGAACAGAGAGGAAGAAAATGACAGACTCCAGTCACTGACTGGGTTTGCTCCTGAGAACAAATGAGAGCAGATTCCCTCTGGGGATTCCCAAATATAATTGTTGGGGACCTGACATGGGCAGGGGTCAGAAAATGGGGATCTTCACCATTAATGGGATCCCTTTTACACCCCAGGCTAGTCAACCTTATGAAGCACGGGGGACCTAGAAATATCTATTAACTGTGCAAAAAACCAAAAAATACCCATGAACAACAAACAAAACCAGTAAAATTGGAATTTGGGGAAATTTTCCAGACATACCCTTTCTTCAAGCGCAGTTTTAAAAGTACTATTTAAAAAAAATCTCAATATAATGAATTACTAGAGAAAACAAGTATTTATTCCATGTCTTGTTTTAGGCACTGTTATATCATACAATGTTCCTATACTAAGTATAGTTACCTTAATCTCTCAGATAAAGAACATGAAAATTAAAGAAGTGAAAAAAAAATTCTTTTTAGCAGTTCAGATCTTTAGAAAGATCTTCAAAAGAGCATTTGGCCTAGTCCTGCCATCCAACATTTAAGCTATTCACAGCTGTTTGGCAGATAAGGCAATGGACGCTTAGAATTTTCCTTTTTTTTTTTTTTGGTTAATTTATTTCAAGATTAATTCTCTTTACCAAGTAGGAATTCAAATTCATGTGTTTACATTTAGGATCACAAAGGCACAATTGAAAACAAAATGCTGCAAAAGATTTCCAAAGCTGAACAACACTCTGCTTTCTGACAAAAATATAGAGATTCTCACTTTAGCAAATCGAGGACACTTGGGATAATTACACATTAAAAGGACTGAATCATGGTCCTAAAAACAGGAAAGCAAAAGCCTACATAATTAAGCAGAACAAAAGCAAAGAATTTTTTTCTTTAAAGTTCAGAAACAGCAGACCTGCTGCTTTTGGCAATGGTCCAAATTCATTCTGGTAAACAGGAATGATAAATACCTCATAAACAGAACATCCCAAATGAAAGGAAAAAAAAAAAAAGATTTGAAAGAGAAGAAAGCACCCACGTGTCAGACAACATGCTTCACATAGTATATTCATTCACTTGTTTCATAGGCAAAAGCCAAGTAAGGCCCCTTTTATCCTCAAAAAAGATTTATAAAGGCCACATATTGGGAAGTGCCAATCTGAGAAGGGGTACTTCTCATTAAGTCCTTGCTTCCTTCTCTCCTATTTGTGATATCACAAGCACAGCACTCTTAAACGCGAACAACTCCATGCTATCTGTATGTATCCTGAGTAAAGAAATTATGTGCATTAAGATTCATGGGCACTGAATGTAACCACTGGAGAGAGAGATGGGTGGGTACTGCCATGTGATACATGTTCTACAGAGTTTGGAGGATGCAGGGATTCGTACAAGCTCACAGCTGAAAAAGTTTAAAAGCTCAGCAGACCTTCTAGAGCCTGCAGAGTGAGGAGAGAGCAACAGTGGTGAGAGGAGAGAGAGACCAGAGGTGGACCCTTGAGGAAGGGAGCCAACACTGCATTTTCCTGAAGTGATTGCACCCAGGTGGACACATGGGCAGGAGAAGTGACCAGAAAGGAAGCACTGACAGCCAGTCACTATGGGGGCTAATTGGAGGGGCTTCAGCATTCCAGGGAATCAGGTGACCCTAGTGAAGGGCTCTTGGAGGAACCCACGAAAGCACCTCACAAGAAAAAGAATCTGCATTTGGATATCCAACTCTCTCGGAAGGCACCAACACCATCCCAGCCTTTTCTGCCCCCTTATCTCACCTTCTCTCCTCCTCACCCAATTCTCCAAAGCAGAGGCAGCCTGGTGAGTCTAAGAGGAGGGCAAATAGTGAAGAAGCTAAGGCAGGCCTGAGCAAGGGAAGACAAGCACTTCCAAGCTAGTAAAAGATTTGATACTATGCTGGAGTGGACATTTTATTGCCTGAAAGACAAAACCACTTCTTGGTATTTGAAGTAAATGCAAAAGCCATGGGAACTGTAAGGGTCTTTAGCCAGGAGCATGAAGGAAAGATGGTGGCAGGAAAGAATAAAGACGTGTCCCACCTACTGTGTTCAGCCAGTTCAATAAACCAGTTACAACTGCATGTTCACGTTGAAGTGTAAATATTGGACGAACAACCTTATTAGCCCACAGTGGTTATCTCGACACATGCTGACAAAAATCAGCTTCCATTTCCCTTATCATCAGGACTTCATGGATGCCAGTTTACAGAGCTCTGCCTTTCCTTTACCCATCTGCTACATGTACCCACACAGGGAGAAATGTATATAATTAGGCACACACAAATAAATAACAGGAATCTAGTTTTCTAAATAGATGAGAAGAAATCGAATAGCCATAGTCAAGTCCGGCGGTATCGATTCTTTTAAAATCAGTTCAGCAAATATTTTTCAACCAAAACTTGCATCTTCACTATTACAAACTGATCAGATACTGGAAACTCAAGTAAAAGTTATACAACTAAACACATTTGTACCATCTGCAAATTGAAATTACTGATAAGCAAAAGTTTAATACCCATTTGAAGGCAGCATTTTTTCTTTTGGTCACTATCTGATGCTTAATTAACTATTAAAAATGAGTTTTCTGTTGTTAAATAAAATAACTATCATCTAAGAAAGAAAATGCTCTGATTTAAAAATCATCATAATTATAGACAAAATTTCTGACACTGAGCTGACTCATTTTATCTTGTCTGTGAGGTTTTCAAGGCTGCTTTACCTATCAACACATCCTTATCACGATTCGATTCACAATAGGTATTTACACTTTCCTATTTAAAAATCTGATATAAAAATTTCCCACTGTTGAAGAGAGTAAGTTTTCAGCAATTCCAGATATCTGCAACCCAGAAGTAAGTGGAGAAAGGGCCTCTTTAAGGCTATCATATAGAGCTAACATAAATCTTGTTAAGGAGACTATAAAAATCCTTAGACTGTAGTAAACTTCAGTTGTGACTAAATTACATCAATTGGTTTAACATGATTAATTATTTGGTTAGATTAAAGAGAATAGAGGTAAACATGAGGGGTGGGCAGTAGGGCTATTTGATTGATAAAAATGCACATTTCATATTCAGAGGGAGGAAAACAGTGGAATATAACCCCCAACTTAAAAAATAAAAAACTAAAAAGAAAACAGAAAGACCAGCACAAATCTTTTTATAAAAATGCCAAAAAAATGTATACTCCTTAAAGGCTCCTGAGGTATTTTAATACAGATAAAAACAAATGAAAAGAACAATATTTTTATGATAATGATCTTGAATCATCATAAAAATGTTTGCTGGGAATTAGAAAAATTTATTTTAAGAATTCATACAAATATAACTGTATTTTAGAAAGATGCATTGGAGAAAACCTGCTAAAATGGAAAAGCACAGAAGGAAATAACCCTTTATTATCTAAAATATTCATTTATATTTATCATCTAATTCCTTAATAATGCTACATAAATCAGATGTTACCACAAATTGATTGTAATTTTTTTTGTCATATTTATGGCTAAGTAATCATACATGCTTATAACATAGAATTGTTAGTCTTAGGGCAGTGGAAATGAGTTTTGAGAAAAGATAGGATGTATTTTCCTATGCATACATTTCCATAAAATGCTAACATAACAGAGACATTTTTAAAATAATAGAACAGGATCCAGTGAAAAAAAGATGCCTTGCCAGCTCAATACTTTCCCTGTTCTAACATAAGTACATACGTGGGAAGATGAAGAATTGAGAAATGAATTAGCTTTACTGATGATCAAATGTACAACCCCCAAACACAAAATAATTGAAATGAGACCAAACTGCTTTTGAACACAGTAATCACTTGTTATAATAGAAAGAGAGAGACAAATATTCACGTCTTGGGCAAGTCAGATTTCTGCAATGTATTCAATGGGAACTTGCAACACTGAAAATAACTGAAGCTCCTATTTCTGTCACCTCTGTTTCTATGACTAACATAATTCCTACTTAAAAAAAATGGTTCTCAAAGATCACTGGTTGCCAGGGTTTGGTGGGGGGGGATGAATAGGTAGAACATACAGAATCTTTAGGGCAGTGAAAATACTTTGTGATATTATAACGATGAATAAATGTCATTATACATTTGTCCAAAGTCATAGCATATACAACACCAAGAGTGAACTGTAATGTAAACTATGGACTTTGAGTGATAATGATGTGTTCATGTAAGTTCATCAGTTATAACAAACATACCACTCTGATGGGGGATGTTGATAATGGGGGAGGCCATGCATGTGTGGGGGCAGAAGGTATATAAGAAGTCTCTGTAGCTCCCTCTTAGTTTTGCAGTGACCCCAAAACTTCTCTAAAAAGTAAAGTCTTAAATAATGTTCTCCAGCCTCTCAGGAGAGCTCCTTTTAGCCAAGTATGTGAGAGTAATTAGATACACTCCATTTCCGTACTTAGGAAACTAGTGTTTATCATACGTGTTTGTTGAAGACTTTTTGTAAGCACAGCCAAAAACATATAAACATGCTGTCTCACCCCTGCTCCCTAATCAACCATTCATGATATTTGGGGATAAGACACAATATGCTCAATAGGGAAATAGTCATTTTAAAAAAATCAGACAGGGAATTTGGTCAGATTCTTTAATTAGGGATCAGCATTAGTGAGATTTATTGAGATAATCTCTCAACAATAGAAGAGGAAAGATTCCCTTCACAGCATTCAGTACCAAAGATAAAGCATTATGAGAAAATGTCTTATTAGATCAAACGCATGATTTGAAACAAACTTTATTGTGATTTGGATTTCTTATCTCTGAATAAAATATATAGTAACTGCTTCCCAAATCTGTCATATCCAGAATCCCGGGTATTAATTTTTCTACAAAGAAGTCATGTTTTAAAAAATGTAATGAATCATTTTGCAATTGTCAATAATTTGTTACTTTTTAAAATCAAAGCCCTTTTTCATATAACACATAAGTCAAAATTCAGCAATCTACTCTAAATGTAATTTCTGCTGGACTTTTGAAATAGTGACCATCGTCATCAAAATTCCATGAACCTCCAATGGAGATGACTAATGCTTACACTTAGGTTTGCATTATCCTGGACTCAGGTGAAAAATACAATTTTCCATTGTATTCCTATAATATGCACACCAGTCTGTGGGTATTTCTAAAAGAAAGATTATGTTCAGTGCAGAATGTCTTTAGGATTTACTTCTGATTAAAGACACATAGGTAGAGAGAATCTCTAGTTTAAGCAATAACTTGGGATTGTTTTCCTTAATTCCCCTGTTAAATTTTTGTGGCAACTATTTCAAAAGGGGGGAAAAGAATATAGGTTGGGTGCAAAGTGCTGTTGTGAGATATTACACAACATATCTAATTTAATCCTCACACCATGCCTGTGGGATATATAATCTTTAATTCAGAAAAAGGGGTTTAGAGACTCTAAAAGACTCACCGAGATCACACAGTAAATGAAGCATCTTGGACCCACTAAGTTCTTTTCTACTTGGGTACTACCCATAATTTTCAGGCATTAACAGAATGAAACAATACAGATGGTCATTTTTAACGAGAAGCCAATCTGTTCAGCTCAGCACACACTGACTTTTGGTTTTGATTATTTTCCAAGGATTACATTAAAAAATTGTTAAAATTTTGTTTACATTCCCAGATTTTACCTAATATCCTAAGAATACGGCCACACATTATAAACAAAATAATAAGCTCATTACAAAGTGCCCTGCTTACAGAAATAAACTGTGAGAAGGAAGATTCAAGTGGGCTTCAATTAGCAATGCAAAGAAATCAGCCCAGCTATAAAACAGTCCTACAATCAATATGGACAGAGTGCCTACTATGTTCTGGCACTTCTGGTGATGGGCAGAATAGATATTACAAAAATAACAGACTTTCCATAAAAGACCCCAAATTGCCAAAGTAATCTGGAGAAAAAAGAACAAAGCTGGAGGTATAATGCTCTCTGGCTTCAGACTATACTACAAAGCTACAGTAATCAAAACAGCATGGTATTGGCACAAAAACAGACACATTAGATGAATAAGACAGGATAGAGAGCCCAGAAACAAACTCACACACCCACAGTCAATTAATGTACTACAAAGGAGGCAAGAATATATGATGGAGAAAAGACAGTCTGTTCAATAAGTGGTGCTGGGAAAACTGGATAGCTGCATGTAAAAGAATGAAATTAGAACATTCTCTAACACCAAACACAAAAATAAACTAAAAATAGATTAAAGACCTAAATGTAGGATCAGGAACTGTAAAACTCCTAGAAGGGAATGTAGGAAGAACACTCTTTGATATAAATTGCAGCAATATTTTTTGGGATCTGTCTCCTAAGGCAAAAGAAATCAAAGCAAAAATAAACAAATGGGACCTGATTAAACTTAAAAGTTTTTCAACAGCAAAGGAAACCAATGACAAAATGAAAAGACAACATATGTCATGAGAGAAAATACTTGCAAATGATATGAACGATAAGGGGTTAATATCAAAATAAATATATAGCTCATACAACTCAATATCAACTAAACAACCCGATTAAAAAATGGGCAGAAGACCTGAATAGACATTTTTACAAAGAAGACATACAGGTGGCTAACGGGCACATGAAAAGATGTTCAACATTGCTAATTATTAGAGAAATGCAAATCAAAGCCACAATAAGAGATCACCTTACACCTGTCAGAATGGCTATCATCAAAAAGTCCACAAATAACCAATGTTGGCGAGGAGATGGAGAAAAGGGAACCCTTGAATACTGTTGGTGGGAATGTAAATTGGTGCAGCCACTATGGAAAAGTGCCTCAGAAAACTAAAAATAGAACTACTATATGATCCAGCAATTCTACTCTTGGGTATATATCTGGACAAAATGAAAACACAAATTTGAAATGATACATGAACCCCAATGTTCACAGGAGCATTATTTACAATAGCTAAGATACAGAAGCAACCGAAATGTCCATCAACAGATGAATGGATAAAGAAGATCTGGTATATATAATACAATGGAATATTGCCCAACCATAAAAAAGAGAATGAAATTGTGCCATTTGCAACAACATGAATGGACATAGAATGTATTATGCTTTGTGAAATAAGTCAGTCAGAGGAAGATAAACACCATATGTTATCACTAATATGTGGAACCTGAAAAATAAAACAAATGAATGTATATAACAAAACAGAAACAGACTCATAGATATAGAAAACAAACTAGTGGATACTGGTAGGGAGGGGAAAGGGGAAGGGGCAACATAGGGGCATGGGATTAAGAGATACAAACTATTATGTATAAAATATATAAAATAGATAAACAACAAGGATATATTGTATAGAACAGGGTTAATATAGCCATTATTTTAAAATAACTAAACAGTATAATCTATAAAAATACTGAATCACTATGCTGTACACCTAAAACTAATATAATACTATAAATCAACTACATTTCAATAAAAATGTTTTTTAAATAAGGGACGCTATTAAAAAATTGGTAATAAATATTATGTTCTATCCAAAAAATAAAAATTACAGAGTTTGGTCACACAGAGGGATGGGTACACAGTGCAATGGAAGTGTATAATGGAGGTCTGACCTAGTTAGAGGGTAAGGAAAGTCTTCCTTGGTGAAGTGACTTATATAACTATATTATATTATATTATATATAACTATAGTTGGAGATAAAAAGAAAGGATAAATTAAAAAATTTTAAAGTAGGGCGTTCATCCACTTAAAACCTTCCATTTATAGATGAATAAACTGAGGGCCAATCGACTCACCTTGGCCACAGAGCCATTAAATAGATTGACTTCTTTGTGGCTTATAGAACCAGTCTCATGATCGACTGATAGGTAGATAGATAGACAGATAGATGTATATATAGAAATTTTATGTATATGCTTAAGTACATGTGTATGTATAAAAATGTGCAGGTGTATTTCTTTAGAGCTAAAAATATTTCCCTGAGTATGGCCAACTATGAGCTTGTCAGAAAACGAACAACAGAAAACTTTAATGGCTTCATAATACCACTTGGATCATTAGAAGAAAGTGAGAGAGAGAAATGTTAGCCTTCCAATTCTCATACTGGTGTTGTATGCACAAACTTTGCTTCCAATATAAAAAGCACATAAGCATCATCAGTAGTGACTGTTCATTTAAAACTTATACCAAGTATTTCATATGAATATATGGTTTCTTCATAACATCTCTGTGTAACAAGTATGATTATTATTCTACTTTCATAGAAAAAAGAACAAAGATATAAAAAGATTGAGCTGTTTGCCTGAGTCAGGCCGCTAGTGTCAGATGCAGTATTTGAACCCAAGTCTGTAAGATTTGTATCTGTGTTCTTAACTGTGATCTTCTTTCTCTCTCAAAACCATTTTCTTTAAACCTATAGAAGGACTTCATTCTACACATGACAACAATCACTGAAATCATAAATGTATGTAGCAAAAATATTTGTTTTTAAACCTAACATGACAACATTCTGTTTTCCATATACATACAGCCTGAAATGCATCCCAATGTCAAAAAAAATTACCACAGCCAGAAAAAGTCTTCCTTGTGAGATCTGGCTTCAAATCTTTTTAAAAAGGAACTTCCATTTATTTAAGTACATCTACAGGTGCATAAAATATAATTGAAAGGAAATGCTCTTCTTAGAAGAGATGACAGCAGTACAAGTCAGACTTAAATGTCTATGGAAAGCAGCTCTGGCTTCAGCTTTGCAATTTGTCCTCTCTACAATCTATATCCAGGCTGGGAAAATGGAAGGATGAATATCATCATGGGTCTCAGAGGCAGAGAAGAGAAAAAAGCAGAAAAGAATGTTGTTTTGCTTCAAATACAGCGGCCCTTGATATGCAGGAAGCGCTTTTCATTTGATGTTTGCTGGAATCTTTCACAAATGCAATCTCATCAATCCTCAGAATAACCTTTGGAGGAAAAGGAATCTCGGTACTTAATGTCTTGCTTTGATGTCTATAGCACATTGTACCAAGTGAGCCCAGAGGGGCGGGTGATTAGAAGGAGGCTGGGCATGAGAGACAGGGCTGGGGTCAGGTACCCTAAGCTCCGTCTTATCCTCCACTGCTCTACACAGCCTCCCCAAGGCTTCCCAGGAGGGCAGGGCTCTTTTCCAGACAGCTACCTGTCTTCCTCCATCTCCTCTAGATCCCAGCAGGGCCCAGGCAAAGGTTCAAGCACTGAACAAAAACAATCAGGATGCTCTGATGAAGTCAACAGGAATTTACTCTGCGGTTTTGTATTTTGTGTTTTTTAAGAACCAGCTTTGTATCCTATATCCAAGTCATTTTTAATATCATTCCTATAATAGTAACTGGGAGAGCAGTCTTAGCGATGACTGGTTAGAGCAATAAGTGCAAATAATATCTATGGTTTTTGAACATCAGATAAAAAGTTGAAGTGTCAACTCCCACTGGTGACAAGACTGATGTGTGAACTAAATTTTAAAAACCTCAAAAAATGATCTCAGAAACGAATGCCTTTGTAATCCCAGTGATCACATCATTTAGGTGGGGCAGCTTTGCAGGGCCCACATGTGTTTGTTTATGTGGCAGCTCTATAGGCAAGTGCTCACTCTCACCTTCCTGAAACAATGTGTAGGCCCACAAAGTAAGAGCAACATGGCATCATGAGCGTGTGAAATGATATTTGGTGTTTCTGAAGCTGGCAAGGAGGCATTTATGACCCAGGCGACACAGATACAGCAGGTAATGTTCTATGGATGGCCCCCAACGTGGTGTATTTGGGATCCAGAGTCAGCCTGATTTAAAATCCTATCGCAACCACTTATAAGTTGTTTCACCTTGGATGAGTTATTTAAGCTCTTTAAATCTCAGTTTCCTCATCTATACAATGGAAATAATACTTCACAGTGCTGTCATGCAGTTAAACAGAGAAAAGGCACATACATTACTTAGCAAGGTGACTGGCAAATATTCAGTGCTCAAGAGATATTAGCTGTTATGACTACACATTTATTTTTAATGCTTCTTAGAAATAGTCTTACTAGGAGGTTTCTATTTGGTGTATACAATAAAACATAAAATTTTTCTTCAATATAAATTCTAGGTAAAAAAGGAGATATATATATACATACATACATACATGCATATGCCATATGTATGTTAAAACTAGTAGTAGGTTAATTTAAAAGTTAGACAATAATTAGACATCATGTATTTAAGGGCTACAGGATCTGTTACTGGGTAATATAGGTACTTCTGAATTATCCCTGTTGATATTCAGATTTCTCTAATAATCTCAAATTTCCATTTATCAGTATAGAATACCTACTTGTTTGCAAAGTATAATATGCAGTAAGAATTTTCCAACTCCTCCTCTTGCCTACCTCTCTGAACTAAACATACGATGCTGAATAGTGGAGATTATTAATTCTGCTTTATATATCTTTGAATATGGCATATACAGATGTTGCTGGACCAACATCTCCACAATGAGAATGTCCCATGTTTATTCGACTGACCTTTTTAAAAATTCCTATCTTGGCTTGTGCCACACTCTAGCCACATTATGGTATCTAGCTCCTTCAAATTAGGAGGAGGGGGAGTTGTTGCCAGTATACTTTTCTACTGTATATTTGGCTGAAATTAAAACAAATTCCAGAATCAATGAGGATGTGGCGGTGGAATTTTGAATATTTTGTGAAGCAGGCCATAAGTTTCTTCCATTCGCATGTGGGCACTATTTGTGTGTCTCTTCCAACTATTTTTGTCACTATTTTCCTAGTCTAAAATCTTTGACTACAAGGAAAGACCACTGACTCCCCCATCCTAAATGTTACTCCTAGTAGGAGTAACACGTAGTATCCTTAGCAAGAAGATGTGCTTATTTTCATACTGAGAGTAAATTTCAAGAAAAGTAAACTCTATATGTATCTAAATATATATATATTTTTCTTTTACAGAACTTGGAAAATGTGTATGTAGGAATATTTCCAAAAATATTAATCTCAAGAAATGTTATTATATCATTTAAGTCTGAAATTATGTACAGTTATGAGTTCATGTATTCATTCATTCATTCATGCACAAATATTTATTACTATCCTACTCCTCAGGACTCAGGATACCAAAGTGAAAAGAAACAGTCCTTCTCCTTTAGGCCCTTATAAACTAGTTAAGGAATAAAGAATGTTCTCAAATAATTACAATGTGATGTAGCATGGGATGGAGCCACAAAAGAGGTAGAAACTGAGGTCCATCACCTTTTGAAAAATGAGATTCACTTTTAGGTGGGAGGGCAGGATGTCCTGAAACCAGGTGCAAAGTACATGGTAAGAAAAGAAGACAGGAAAGGTTCATGGAAAAGGTTGCATCTGAGTCAGCTGTTTATAGCCTTTAGTAAATAACTGTAGAGGAAGGGCATTCCAAGTGGAGGAAAACAGATAGGCAAGGGTGCCGAAGAGCAACGGCATAGGGTGTGTTCACAAAGTGGGGATGGTTGGTTCAAAGCAAGGCTGGAACCGGGAAGGCAATAAGCAGAAAAAGCATAGTTTCAAAGGACATGGATCCTGTCTTACAGAGCCTGGATGAATGGGGAAGGGTTAAAGATTACAAAGACTTCAAGCCTCCGTAGCTGAAATGAGGGTTACACCCTCGAAACAACTAGGAAAATCAGGTTAAACAAAAATAGTATTTTCGGAAACCATGATAAATTCAGGTTGTATATCATTGAATTTGAGGTACTAGGATAGCAACAGAAACTATTACAAATAATATGAATAAATTTTACTGGCCTAGATGAAAAGGACCTCAGGTGGCACATGCGTAATTTAATCTTATGCTACTGACACTAACCTCTCCTCCTCAGACATGACACAGCAAGCACTGTTCCATTTCCTCCAAGGCACTGTTGTCTTCTTTGACTTGTATTTTAATATATATCTTCAAGTGATTTACTTTACCCTACTAGATGCTCAGCAATTTGAGATCAAGATTTATACATGTTTTGTCACTGTATTCTTCATGATGCTTAGCAAAATGTCTTCTCTATATAACAGCCACTTGAATAATAAAAGCTTGAATGAATGGGAAAAGGAAACAAGTCTGCCTGGAGAACCTAAATAAAATCAAGAGAAAAAGAACAGAGAGGCACTTTGGTATATTCAAAAAGACCCAGCTGCACCCAACGGCCAGCAAGCTCCATTGGTGAATGCCAAACAACTAGCAAGACAGTAACACAAAACCATCCATTACCAGAGAGGCTGCCTAAAATCATAAGTTCACAAACACCCCAAAACACACCACCAGACACGGTTCTGCCCACCAGAAAGACAAGATCCAGCCTCATTCACCAGAGCACAGGCACCAGTCCCCTCCACCAGGAAGCTTACACAAGCCACTGAACCAACCTTACCCACTGGAGGCAGACACCAAAAACAATGGAAACTACGAACCTGCAGCCAGCAAAAAGGAGACCCCAAACACGGTACGTTAAGCAAAATAGGAAGACAGAGAAATATGCAGCAGATGAAGAAGCAAGGTAAAAACCAACCAGAACAGACAAATGAAGAGGAAACAGGCAGTCTACCTGAAAAAGAATTCAGAGTAATGATAGTAAAGATGATCCAAAATCCTGGAAACAGAAAGGAGAAAATACAAGAAACATTTAACAAGGACCTAGAAGAACTAAAGAGCAAATTAACAATGATGAACAACACAATACATGAAATTAAAAATTCTCTAGAAGGAATCAATAGCAGAATAACTGAGGCAGAAGAACGGATAAGTGACCTGCAAGATAAAATAGTGGACATAACTACCGCAGAGCAGAATAAACAAAAAAGAATGAAAAGAATTAAGGACAGTCTTAGAGACCTCTAGGACAACATTAACCACACCAATATTCAAATTATAGGGGTCCCAGAAGAAGAAGAGAGAATGAAAGGGACTGAGAAAATATTTGAAGAGATTATAGTTGAAAACTTCACAAATATGGGAAAGGAAATAGTCAAGTCCAGGAAGCGCAGAGAGTCCCATACAGGATAAATCCAAGGAGAAACACGCCAAGACACATATTAATCAAACTGTCAAAAATTAAATATAAAGAAAACATATTAAAAGCAGCAAAGGAAAAACAATAAATAATATACAAGGGAATCCCCATAAGGTTAACAGCTGCTCTTTCAGCAGAAACTCCGCAAGCCAGAAGGGAGGGGCAGGACATATTTAAAGTAATGACAGGGAAAAACCTACAACCAAGATTACTCTACCCAACAAGAATCTCATTCAGATTTGATGGAGAAATTAAAACCTTTACAGACAAGCAAAAGCTAAGAGAATTCAGCACCACCAAACCAGCTTTACAACAAATGGTAAAGGAACTTCTCTAGGCAAGAAACACAAGAGAAGGAAAAGACCTACAATAACAAACCCAAAACAATTGAGAAAATGGTAATAGGAACATACATATGGATAACTACCTTAAATATAAATGGATTAAATGCTCCCACCAAAAGACACAGACTGGCTGTATGGATAAAAAAACAAGACCCATATATATGCTGTCTACAAGAGACCCACTTCAGACCTAGGGACACATACAGACAGAAAGTGAGGGGATGGAAAAAGATGTTCCATGCAAATGGAAATAAAAAGAAAGCTGGAGTAGCAATTCTCATAACAGACAAAATAGACTTTAAAACAAAGACTATTACAAGAGACAAAGAAGGACACTACATAATGATCAAGGGATCAATCCAAGAAGAAGATATAACAATTGTAAATATTTATGCACCCAAGATAGGAGCACCTCAATACATAAGGCAAATGCTAACAGCCATAAAAGGGGAAATCGACAGTAACACAATCATAGTAGGGGACTTTAACACCCCACTTTCACCAATGGACATATCATCCAAAACGAAAATAAATAAGGAAACACAAGCTTTAAATGATACATTAAACAAGATGAACTTCATTGATATTTACAGGACATTCCATCCAAAAACAACAGAATACACTTTCTTCTCAAGTGCTCATGGAACGTTTTCCAGGATAGATCATATCTTGGGTCACAGATAAAGCCTTGGTAAATTTAAGAAAATTGAAATCGTATCAAGTATCTTTTCTGATCACAACGCTATGATACTAGATACCAATTACAGGAAAAAATCTGTAAAAAATACAAACACATGGAGGCTAAACAATACACTACTAAATAACTAAGAGATCACTGAAGAAATCAAACAGGGAATCAAAAAATACCTAGAAACAAATGATGATGAAAACACGACAGCCTAAAACCTATGGGGTGCAGCAAAAGCAGTTCTAAGAGGGAAGTTTATAGCAATACAATCTTACCTCAGGAAACAGGAAAAATCTCAAATAAACAACCTAACCTCACACCTAAATCAATTAGAGAAAGAAGAACAAAAAAACCCCAAAGTTAGCAGAAGGAGAGAAATAAAGATCAGATGAGAAATAAATGAAAAAGAAATGAAGGAAACGATACCAAAGATCAATAAAACTAAACGCTGGTTCTTTGAGAAGATAAAGAAAATTGATAAACCATTAGCCAGACTCATCAAGAAAAAAAGGGAAAAGATTCAAATCAATAGAATTAGAAATGAAAACGGAGAAGTAACAACTGACACTGCAGAAATACAAAGGATCGTGAGAGATTACTACAAGCAACTATATGCCAATAAAATGGACAACCTGGAAGAAATGGACAAATTCTTAGAAATGCACAACCTTCCACGACTGAACTAGGAAGAAATAGAAAATATAAACAGACCAATCACAAACACTGAAATTCAGACTGTGATTAAAAATCTTCCAACAAACAAAAGCCCAGGACCAGATGGCTTCACAGGCGAATTCTATCAAACGTTTAGAGAAGAGCTAACACCTATCTTTCTCAAACTCTTCCAAAATACAGCAGAGGGGGGAACACTCCCCAACTCATTCTACGAGGCCACCATCACCCTGATACCAAAACCAGACAAAGATGTCACAAAGAAAGAAAACTACAGGCCAATATCACTGATGAACATAGATGCAAAAATCCTCAACAAAATACTAGCAAACAGAATCCCAACAGCACATTAAAAGGATCATACACTATGATCAAGTGGGGTTTATCCCAGGAACGCAAGGATTCTTCAATATATGCAAATCAATCAATGTGATACACCATATTAACAAATTGAAGGAGAAAAACCAAATGATCATCTCAACAGATGCAGAAAAAGCTTTTGACAAAATTCAACACCCATTTATGATAAACACTCTCCAGAAAGTAGGCACAGAGGGAACTTACCTCAACATAATAAAGGCCATATATGACAAACCCACAGCCAACATCGTCCTCAATGGTGAAAAACTGAAACCATTTCCCCTAAGATCAGGAACTAGACAAGGTTGCCCACTCTCACCACTATTATTCAACATAGTTTTGGAAGTGTTAGCCACAGCAATCAGAGAAGAAAAAGAAATAAAAGGAATCCAAATCGGAAAAGTAGAAGTAAAACTGTCACTGTTTGCAGATGACACGACACTATACATAGAGAATCCTAAAGATGCTACCAGAAAACTACTAGAGATAATCTATGAATTTGGTAAAGTAGCAGGATACAAAATTAATGCACAGAAATCTCTTGCATTCCTATACACTATCGATGAAAAATCTGAAAGAGAAATTAATGAAACACTCCCATTTACCATTGCAACAAAAAGAATAAATACCTAGGAATAAACCTGCCAAAGCAGACAAAAGACCTGTATGCAGAAAACTATAAGACACTGATGAAAGAAATTAAAGATGATACAAATAGATGGAGAGATATACCATGTTCTTGGATTGGAAGAATCAACATTGTGAAAACGACTATACTACCCAAAGCAATCTACAGAATCAATGCAACCCCTATCAAACTACCAATGGCAGTTTTCACAGAACTAGAACAAAAAATTTCACAATTTGTATAGAAACACAAAAGACCCTGAATATCCAAAGCCATCTTGAGAAAGAAAAATGGAGCTGGAGGAATCAGGCTCCCTGATTTCAGACTATACTACATTGTACAGTAATTAAGACAGTATGGTAGTGGCACAAAAACAGAAATATAGATGAATGGAACAGGATAGAAAGCCCAGAGATAAACCCACGCACATATGGTCACCTTATCTTTAATAAAGGAGGCAAGAATATACAATGGAGAAAAGACAGCCTCTTCAATAAGTGGTGCTGGGAAAACTGGACAGCTACATGTAAAAGAATGAAATTAGAACACTCCCTAACACCATACACAAAAATAAACTCAAAGTGGATTAAAGACCTAAATGTAAGGCCAGACACTATCAAACTCTTAGAGGAAAACATAGGCAGAACACTCGATGACAAAAATCACAGCAAGATCCTTTTTGACCCACGTCCTAGAGAAATGGAAATAAAAACACAAATAAACAAATGGGACCTAATGAAACTTAAAAGCTTTTGCACAGCAAAGGAAACCATAAACAAGACGAAAAGACAACCCTTAGAACGGGAGAAAATATTTGCCAATGAAGTAACTGACAAAGTATTAATGTCCAAAATTTACAAGCAGCTCATGCATCTGAATACCAAAAAAACAAACAACCCAATCCAAAAATGGGCAGAAGACCTAAATAGACATTTCTCCAAAGAAGATATATGGATTGTCAACAAACACATGAAAGAATGCTCAACATCACTAATCATTAGAGAAATGCAAATCAAAACTACAATGAGGTATCACCTCCCACCACTCAGAATGGCCATCATCAAAAAATCTACAAACAATAAATGCTGGAGAGGGTGTGGAGAAAAGGGAACCCTCTTGCACTGTTGGTGGGATGTAAATTGATACAGCCATTATGGAGAACAGTATGGAGGTTCCTTAAAAAACTAAAAACAGAACTACCATACGACCCAGTAATCCCACCACTGGGCACATACCCTAAGAAAACCATAATTCAAAAAGAGTCATGTACCACAATGTTCATTGCAGCACTATTTACAATAGCCAGGACATGGAAGCAACCTTAGTGTCCTTTGACAGATGAATGGATAAAGAAGATGTGGCACATATATACAATGGAATATTACTCAGCCATAAAAAGAAATGAAATTGAGTTATTTGTAGTGAGGTGGATGGACCTAGAGTCTGTCATACAGAGTGAAGTAAGTCAGAAAGAGAAAAATAAATACCGTATGCTAACACATATATATGGAATCTAGAAAAAAAAATGGTTCTGAAGAACCTAGGGGCAGGACAGGAATAAAGATGCAGACGTGGAGAATGGACTTGACGACACGGGGAGGGGGAAGGGTAAGCTGGGACGAAGTGAGAGAATGGCATGGACATATATACACTACCAAATGTAAAATAGATAGCTAGTGGGAAGCAGCCACATAGCACAGGGAGACCAGCTCGGTGGCTTTGTTTCCACCTAGAGGGGTGGGATAGGGAGGGTGGGAGGGAGATGCAAGAGGGAGGAGATATGGGGATATATGTATACGTATAGCTGATTCACTTTGTTATACAGCAGCAACTAACACAACAGTGTAAAGCAATTATACCTCAATAAAGATGTTAAAAATAAAAAAGGAATATTTTTCCATAGAGGGAAGACTACTACATAGTAGTAGTAATTTTAGGTTTTTAATTGTTTTACAAAAAAATTTTTGTAATTTTTGGGTAATTTTAATTATACCAAAAAGGAAAGGGTTTGAATATTTCCTGTAAAGCAAGGAGAGTATAATGAGTTGGATGTATCACTGGGCCTGCATTATTTTATGCCCATTTAAGGTATGTGTACCATAATATCATTTTGCTGTTGTTGAAAAACAGCAGCAGTTGTTTTAAAAGAAACGGTATAGCACTTCAATGTATGTGAGAGTTAATGGTCTCATAGCCCTTTTCCTATTTCATTCTGACCACATTCCAGTGAGAAAGGAATTCTTTTCTCATTTACACATGCTGAAATTGAAGCTCAGGGTAACCTGTCCTAAGTTATGTGACTATTAAGTCAAAAAGCTTGATAAGCGATTCCCACCTTCTGACTTCTCTTTTATTATTATTATTATGTATTTGTTTATTTAACTCCAATTGGTTGCTCTCAGAAATTCAGCTTTTTATTTAGTATAAAAGCAAAGCTTCCAATTGCATTAAAAAACTATTAAATTCTAAATGTAGTAATGATATTTTTGTGTAGCAGTACTCACATTTATGACACTACTAACTTAACGTAAAAATCAACAGAACGAACTCTCATAATCTTTAATAAACTATTTCTTCTCCCAAGAGCATTTACTAGGGCAAACTGTTTCCTATTTTCAGGGCCAATAAATAGGAGTATTCCAAATATTTCTCATACATATGCAGTTGGATCTTTTATATACATTATTGGGGGGATTATGTAGCAATTCCATATTATATCGAGATTTTATTTTCAGCAATTCCTAGATTTTAAGAGAGCTACTTTATATCCAGATGAATTATATCCAAGTCTATCCTCTTATTTCCCTGTGTTGTTACAGCTTTATTCAACTGTGTTGCTGTGTCTTTTAGAAATGTGTACCATAGCTTCCAGTAGGCACAACACTAAGAGCTAAACCTTATACCATCGATAGCTGCATAGCAGCCGTAAGTGAGCTGTTAGATTGTCCAATGTGATATCATTTTACTGGAACACAGACAAGGCAACAAAAAGTCAGGTGAACTAAATAAGTCTAATCTCCATTTGGAGAATATGGCTCTTTACGTAGTAGTTCTGCGAACTTGGGTTTGTCGCTTCAAATCTCAGTATCTCATTTCTCCTATTTGCGAAGTCTGCTATGGGAATAACATGAGAAATAAAAGTGAATGTGCTTTGAAAACTATATACAATATATTCTCTATCATGAAAATTGTGGGGAACACTATTACAGTTGATTTCAATACAATTTTGCCAATGGTGCTATTTTTCTATTCAGCTATATTTTGTCCTGTGCTATGAGGTGAAATAAAACTGCTTAGTTTTCTCACACAGACATGGTGGATGTTTTCACTCATTTATTTATACTGTTCAAACTGTACAGAGGATGGGCACAATTCCTCTTCTGACAATATGAAAATATCAGGTTGGAAAATTAATTTTGAATGGAAACCTTCATTCATTTCCATGCAGACATCTAAATTTAAAAGACTACGCCACAAAGAATTAGTTAATATTTTACTTAAAAAGTGCTACTTCTGGTATAGTAATAAAAATGGGCCTTTACTGATTCTCCAATTAGTTTAAAAACAATAATGTGCTTATGAGGCCCTCTGTATTTCAACAGTGCTATTACCAAGAGAACATTGTATTAATTTATTGTCAGTGTTGGGCATCAGATTGGATTCCACATGGTTAAGCTGGTATCATCTTGAAAAAATATATATAGATAGATAGATAGATAGTTAAAAGGCACAGACATATAGATATATGAACATATTAACATTTAACACGTCTATGAAACCTCCAAACCCTTCCCACTGCAAATAAAACAGAATCATATAAAAGTGATTTCCAATCTTTACCAAAGCACAAATAAAACAGATCTGAGTTTGAAAGGAGTCAACATCTGAACTGTTCTTATTCCTACCCAGTTTTATTTTGGTTGCTAAAGGCAGCTTTAACACCACTGAGTTTTATCTTACTTTTATTAATACTTCAAGAGTATTGAAGATCTATATTTCACCAAAGTAGTAAGAGTTGAATTTATTTTTATAAAACTGTAATAAGTAAGTCAGGAGTAGAGCCTTTCACCAAATAACTGAGTACTGACCTTAAAATTATCCAGTTTCAACTTTCGATAAAATCAACTTCATTTAATAACTTCAAAACTGCACGATGACTTCTGTAGTTAATTGCACATTTGTACTTGGAAGATTTTTTAATTTGATGATTTTAAGACAGCAAAATCAATGGAAAACTTACTGTGATGAACCAGGGAAATCTGGATTTGGAGAATTCATTCATCCAAGTCTTTGCTTTTCAATCATTGTGCCCTTATCTTGACTAATTTTTGGCTGAAAATCAGATATCTCAGCCTTCACTAGCAAGTACTTTTATAATCCAATCAACTATAATCAATTCTAGGGGCAACTCAAATTGCTTGATTAGTTTAATAGCTGTCCTTTCTTTTAACATTAAATGACGAGTGCATAATAATAATCCAAATGAAATAATAAAAGCAAATATTAATATATATATGTTCTTCATCTATATATATGATTCTAAT
The DNA here is from genome assembly GCF_028021215.1 of Eschrichtius robustus. Classification (NCBI taxonomy): domain Eukaryota; kingdom Metazoa; phylum Chordata; class Mammalia; order Artiodactyla; family Eschrichtiidae; genus Eschrichtius; species Eschrichtius robustus. Next base: position 108,090,264 of record NC_090825.1, on the reverse strand, counting down.
GAAGAGAAACATCTGCGCTGAGAGAATACCCAGGTTAAAATGGAAAGGAAAGATGTTTCTCAAGTTCTGACAATTACCTTTTGAAGAACCTGGCTGTTCACAAAGTATGAAAATGTTAACAGGACTGAGAGCACTAATATGAAAAAGAAGCAAGGTACCAAGTGTCTTTGCTTTTCTAAAAACTTAACAAAAAATAAAGTAATTCTTAGTCTACTTTACTTATAACCTTAAGGTTAAAAAAAAGTCAATTTAGAGAATTTTTTTCATTTATGAATATTTTAGACTTAAAAGTTTAGACTATGACATCAAATAATCATCTAACATTCCTATACAAAATCCCTGTATAAATTTTACTTAAATAGTATTTAAGTATTTAAAAAGGATCTTTCTCGTGAATTTAAGCCACATTTTGAGCCTTTTCGACTAGCAACAGACTGTAATAGAGAAAAATAGATTGTAAATGTAAACCAAGGTATACATAACTGTAGAAAAACAAAACTGTGAAGATGGCAGAAGGGAGGTTTGGGAGGAAAAAGGGAAAATATCTCTTTATGAATGAGGGAATAAGTTCCAGGGTTTTACACTGTCAAATCTTTAACACAACTTCTTCCGACTAGCATCATTTGTGGGGAAAGATAGTAGAATTAGGTTGGTTGAATATGCTAACTTGGACAGTTTGTCATGCTGTAGAGACTATGTGTGTTTGAGAGAAATAAGTGTCTAAATGACCTGCAGAAAATAAGGAGCTCTGGAGTCTTTGATACTGAGTAAGAAGAAAATTTAGAACAAATCACAGAAAAAAAAAAAAAAATTTACATCCAAGGTAGAATTCATAGTAAGGCCCCCAAATTAAGAAACTCAGTTTTGTTCAGATATGTATCAAGCTGTACCTGATTTTTTTAAAAGCCTGCTTTAAAATAAGTATGTATTTGCTGTTCTGTTCAGTGTTTACAGAAATTTAGATGCCTTAAGAATATGTGCATTTTTTAATTGAAGTATAGTTGATTTACAATGTTGTGTTAGTTTCTGGTGTACAGCAAAGTGATTCAGTTAAACATATATATTCAAATCCTTCTTAAGAATATGTGCATTTTGTAGGCACCATTCTTTTTCATGTATACAGACAATTCAAGAAGCCACTTCTTTAAAGTGTATCTGTTCTAACCTTTGTTAGAGAACACCAGAAACCAGATTATTCATTTTTCCATTTTTGTACCAAAGATTTCTTGGAGGCCTTGTCTTAGAGTTACACTGCACTGGTTTCAGTTCTGGTTTTGCTAGTAACTAGTTTTATGCATTTGTGCATTTTCATTAACCTAAAATATCTCAATTACACTCATTTATCATGTATTTTTAATGAATTCCTACTGGAAACGAGACTCTAAGTTGCAATGTGCATTCCTTTGATAAATCTATGTAACAAGATTTCTACCCACTTTCCTGATATAAAACTCTTGGTGGAGGATTCACTTAACATCCCTGAGTGTGCATGAAGAGTGTAGCAGGACAGCAGGGTGCAAAGAGAGTTGGGCTACTTGATTTCCAAAGTCATTTCTGGTACTGACATAATTAGGACTCAATAAAGTATTTCAGATCAGTAAACAAATCAGGGAATGAATATACGTAAGACTACCTGAAAGAGCTTTAGCAAATCATTACACTGATGTAGGCCTTACTTCTGGAACAGATTGTTAATGAGGAACTACGTCTTTAGGGGGCAGTTCAGCCTGGGCTCTCAAGTCAGTCTGCCTGCTCTGCTGGCTTTGACACCTATTTAGCTCTGTGACCTTAGGAAAGTTACTTCTGGATTCTAGTTTCTTTAACTGTAAATTATATTTAACAACATTACCCGCCTCATAGTGTTATTGTGAAGACTCAATGAAATAATACATAGAAAGTGCTTAGCACAGCACCTGGCATTGAGAGACTGGCCAGTCAATAGTGTTAGTTAATTTTAATACGCTCTATCAGCTCACCTAAAGTGAAAGATCAGCTTTTTGAGCTAGACCCTGATAGTGGCAGACTACAAATTGACTATAAACATCACATACCACCATAACTGATGAAATCTTTTAGAAAATGTTTTTATAGAATTATACTATTCAAGACTGTGTTCTTCTTAAAGAAATGTAGTATGGTGTGATCTTTTCTCCTATTTTCCATCCAGACTTTTGTGCTTGGCATCCCTTTTGCCCTGCCATATCCCTCCTAATACACACCCAGGGATGTTAAGTGAATTCCCCACACTCAGAGATTTTTATGGGAGGAAAGGGAGTAGAAATTTTGTTACACAGTCTTTCCTGCTTCGGAGGAGTAGTATTTTTCTCCCAGTGTTTTCCTGGTAACTACTAACAAACAGGAAATTGGCACAACTGAAGACAGCCCATCCTGTGAGCACCTGGACCATAATTTACAGCCAGAGGCATCAATTCAAAGCAGCAGAGAGACTCCCCAGTAATTATAAAATCTTCTGAAAGTGAAATAGGCAATTAGTGGATTTCCATCTTATTTTTTAATTTTCATGGGAAACTCAAGTGTATTCAATTCTTTCACTTGCGATTATAGGGCTAATTAACAGGAATTCGTGGTGCTCTGTGTACGATAATGACAATTAGTTGTTGGCTGGAGAACCAATAAAGAATTACAGCTCTTTCCGTGCCTCGCGCAGCCATGGCTCGTGGTCCCAAGAAGCACCTGAAGCGCGTAGCAGCTCCAAAGCATTGGATGCTGGATAAACTGGCTGGTGTGTTTGCTCCTCATCCATCTACTGGTCCCCACAAGCTGAGGGAATGTCTCCCCCTAATTATTTTCCTAAGGAACAGACTTAAATATGCCCTAACAGGAGATGAAGTAAAGAAGATCTGCATGCAGCGTTTCGCTAAGATTGATGGCAAGGTCCGCACTGATACAACCTACCCTGCTGGTTTTATGGATGTCATCAGCATTGACAAGACTGGAGAGAATTTTCGTCTGATCTATGACACCAAGGGTCGCTTTGCTGTTCATTGTATTACACCTGAGGAGGCCAAGTATAACTTATGCAAAGTGAGAAAGATCTTTGTGGGGACAAAAGGAATCCCTCATCTGGTGACCCATGATGCTCGCACCATCCGTTACCCTGATCCCCTCATCAAGGTGAATGACACCATTCAGATTGATTTGGAGACTGGCAAGATTACTGATTTCAACAAATTTGACACTGGTAACCTGTGCATGGTGACTGGAGGTGCTAACCTGGGAAGAATTGGTGTGATCACTAACCGGGAAAGACATCCTGGTTCTTTTGATGTAGTTCATGTGAAAGATGCCAACGGCAATAGCTTTGCCACCTGGCTCTCCAACATTTTCGTTATTGGCAAAGGCAACAAACCATGGATCTCTCTTCCTCGTGGAAAGGGTATCCGCCTTACCATTGCTGAGGAGAGAGACAAGAGACTGGCAGCCAAACAGAGCAGTGGATAAAATGATCTCTAAGTGACGTGATTGGGAAAGTCTTTGTACTTATGGATAATACTACATAATTAAAAGCCTCTTTAGTGTTAAAAAAAAAAAAAGAATTACAAATGAAATTAAATTCAACATGAAAACAGGCCACATTGAAGAAGGGGTGAGAAGAGGTGCTGGCAACTTAAATATTAAATAGCTACACACAATAAATGCCTGGACATTTATGAGCTGAGAACCCAGTTATTCACTGGGAGAGTTATTTATAGACTGACAAACATTAAACTTTCACAAACCTAAACTATGGCTGAGATTTATTCTCTAAAGAGTTCTAAATTATTTTGGGGAACCTATACAACATTAAATCATTCAACCATGCTTTACTGTGATAGGCTCTTGGAACCCAACGATGAATAAAATACAGTCTACATCTCTGAGATCACAATTGAGTCAAAAAAGCAGATATGCCAACATTCATAATTCATATTCTCAACTTCTACCCTAAACATTCCATTCCTTTCGTCTTCTTGCTCTAACATCTCCCCCACGAGGGCACCACTTTCCCTGGAACCTTCTTGAGGAGTGACTGTTTTCTCTTAAAGCTTAGTACCACCAAGTATAAAAGTTTGGTAGGTGCCTTAACTACCACTATACATATCCCCCATCTTTCCTCTACAGAAATACCCAGTTTTGCATGTCCTGTCATCAAATTATGTCTGCTATCCCTCCTTGTCACAGTCAGCTATGGCAAATCTGGACCACTGTCCCTCAAAGCTTGAAAATTTTAGCTCCTGGTTTCCTGCAAATATCTTCAATGCTGTCATAATTCTTTGTAATATCAACATCCACTAAAACCAGCTTCCCAATACTCTGGCCTCTCAAATCCTTAACCTCTTCACCTCTAATAATATAATGATCTTATCACTACTTTACCTTAGCCCTTCACTTCCAAGCCATATGCTCTATCTTATTACAAATAAATGCAACCCATCCATAATTTCATTTTCCATTATCCCATTCTATGACCATCATCTTCTATCATTCCAACTCACTCTTTTAGTACCACCACAATTATTCAACACCTCCAGGACCAACAATTGATTGATCCCATTAGCATTTTACTTATGTCCTCACTTCCCTCCTTACTTAGCTTAAAATCCATGGTCCATTACTATAATCGTTATAATAAAATACGTCCTCAACTGTTGTCACTCTCTTGATTCACTTACTCCTTTTTTGAAAACATATCTGTGAATACATCCAGGCGGCACTTACTCCGTACTTGCATGGCTGAACAAGATGGGAGAAAAAATTGCTTTCCACATTGTCCTTCTCATCTCAGTGGCAACCCTATCTTCCCAGTTGGTCAGGTCAAAATATTTGGAGTCATCTTTGACTCCTGCCTTTCTCCCACACACCACATCCAATCCATCAGCAAATCCTGTTGACTCTCTTCAAGACATATCCACCATTTAACGACTTCTTACCACCAGTACTGTTGCCACTCCAATCCAAGCATCATCGTCTCCTCCAAGGATTAATGGATTCCCAGCTTCATGCATTGCCCCACTGTGGTATTTTAACACATCATCTCCTATATTTCTCCTTCTTGCTCAGTGCCTACTAGCCATACTAACCTTTTCCTTATTCTCAGAATAATCCAGGCACAAGCCAGGACCTTTGCCCTGATTTTTTCCTGGGCCTGGAATACCTTCTTCCCATCTAGCCACATGGCTCATAACCTCAGGATGGATGGCATTGAAAGTTTTTTAAAAATAATTTTTATTGGAATAGAGCTGATTTAAATGTTGTGTTAGTTTCAGGTGCACAGCTAACTGAATCAGTTATAAATATACATATACTCTTTTTTAGATTCTTTTCCCATATAGGTCATTACAGAGTATTGAGCAGAGTTCCCTGTGCTATACAGTAGGTTATCTATTTTATATATAGTAGTGTGTATATCTCAATCACAATCTGGCATTTAAATTATCATATCAAAGAAAGTGGGACCTAATAAACTGCTTAGAGCAAAGATGGCAAGAACATGAGGATGGTCAATTTAGCTAGGAGGAGAGAAAAGTAAAGCCACAAGAACAAAACTTGGCATGAGAAGCTATGAAAAAAAAATCCAGAAAATAGAATGTCCTTCATACCCCTATAAGAATCTGTCTAATTGGCAGGTATAGCCTTAAAAATATAGATGGATCCAGGAGAGTTTCATAGTCTGATTCTGATGGTATCAAATACTTGAGTCACACAACTTACCACCTTCATATTTCATGCTCTCCATAAAAATATCTAGTAGCTTTCTACTTGGATACAGAATGAACTAGTCACTTCAACGTCAATGCCCCTTTATTAAGGGTTCTTTTTATTCTCTGTTTCAACAAGCAACATTCTTGTTACAATTTAGCATCCCAGACAATTGCTTACAGGCAAAGAATGTAGTGATCACTGATGTAAATATGTTGGACTTAACATTGTACATATTATTTTTAATTAATAAGCTGTATTTTGGCATCAGTCTCAGTGAGTTTATTTTGATCCAAGAAGATTCCTCATCAACGTACTGACTTAATGTTGACTTTAACTGGTATAATACAGCCCAGCTATGGTAACTCCCAAAGTAAAAGCCCCTTTGTAGGGTTCTTTGTGTACAGGCACCCACCAGTGTCTTCTGCCTCACCACATACCATGACATGTTTCCATTTCAAAATGACAATGAATGTGAGGAAAATCTCAAGGAGGAGTTTGAGACTTCAGGTTGGCACATACTCTATTGAATTTGTAGTTTGTTCCACCAGAACATAATCATATAGCTAAATGACACTTTGAAATAATACCTTTGGTCATGCTTAGACTGCCACAGTTTTTTGCATGTAAGATAAGGATTGAGGGGGAACATAATTAATTCCAAATTTCCACCTAAGAATAACAATTACTTCATCTAGTTACTCAAGACTGGTTTCCTTCTGATCTCCCTCCTACTTATATACTAGAAACAGCTTCAAATCTTCTAAATGCACATTTCTATCACTAAAAAGTCTGTTTTATATAAACACTCTCGTTTTTATTACATAGCTAATTGAGAAGCTGGGAGAGGGAACGAAATTTTATTATCTCAAAGAGTCATTCAATCAGAAAATATTTGAGTACCCACTGCATGCAAACCATTCTACTAAGTTTGTAAAGGATATGCCAATTTTATAAACGGTCTCTGTGCTCAAAACCTATTATAAAACAGAACTATAGAAACATAACTAATAAAAAACGTAGAAAGTGTTAAATTCATACAAAAATGTACAAATATTCAATGATTATAATGCTGAAGAGGAAGAGAACTATTCGGCCAGTGGAATTAGAGAAGGCTTTAGGAAGGGGGGGATATTTCACTGTTATCTGAAAGTCCTGCTTGTGAGTTTTGCGAAACTATCATGGGACAGCTTTAGTAAAGAACCATGTCCCATCCAAAGTCACTACAACACATGTTGTACAAAATATATTTTAAAACAATAAAAATGAAATGCAAGCAAGATGAGAAGCAAGTGTTAATTCACAAAATTCTGAAGCACTATTATATGAAGCACGTTTCTTATATTAGCAGATCACTAAAAAGAAATCTAGCACCCTGGTCTGGCTGGCAGTCATCCAGCATAGGATAAAACAGCCCCCTCACTGAATTGGCCACCAGGAGCCTGTGATGACCCTGGACCCCGAATGGTGCTGAGAAGCATCAGACCTATGAGGATGCGCCTAGCCTTACTGACTTGCCTGCACTTTAGGTCTTTTCCAGGACACCCAGAGCAGATGATTCCTTATTTTCTTCATAGAAAAGCTAGATTATATCATGAAAATCACCTGAAAAAAGTCAAAGTGCTTCTGCAAGTTAAATATAACTTATAAAAGCAAAGAAGTAAGCTAAATAAAGCTTTGCCTGCCTGAGGATTGGGTGAAATTTTTGGCGTTCTGAGGAAACCTACGTTTTGGTTTTTTCCTCACATGCCTTTTGGGGTAGTCAAACCGCACTGTACCAAACACCCAAGTTCCATTTTGTTTTGAGAGTGGAACAGTACAGAAATAATACTGGACTTACAGTAAGGGGTCTTAAGTTCAAATTTCATCTCTGTTACTAATTACTTGTAGATATTTGGACAAGTCACTTAACTTTGATGCCCCTTAGTTCTCTTATTTTTCAAAGGGAAGGAGGTTGACCAAGTAACTTCTATGTCCTCATCATGCTCTATCATCTTGACGGGGGTGTGGGGGAGTGAAGGGGGGAGAAAAAGATCATACTCAAATGTTCCAAAATAACACCCAGCATGGTTGTATGTGAAATCAAAAGGGATAGAAGACTTTGGTAGAAACTCAATAATCACCTATGTATCTTCTAGATTATGATAAAAGAAAAGAAATACTTATAGGGATATTAAAATAGAAGTAATGATTAGCAGAAATCTCTCACAGCAGTGGTAGAAAAGGCTGATGCGAGGAAGTATGAAGAAATGAGAGCAAAGATTCGTGACTTTTTGTCTTGGTGCAGCCTCAGGACATTGTGTGTCCAATTTTGGGTTTATTTTCCATGGAAGGAGCCAGTATGCGTTTGGGACAAATGAGTTAATGCAATTCAACTAAAAGCACATTGGGGAGAACTTAATATAATATAAAGCAGAATGAATAAGGGAATTGTTTAGAATTAGGAAAATTGTGGGCCCTGAACCAATATGACAAGGGAGGGTACACTGTGTGAACCAGACATTTCAGTTTAGGAAGTTGGACTCTCACCAAAATGGAAAAGTTGATGAATAGATGTGATTAAACAATGATATTAGACAATAAATTTAGGACTATATTAGCAAATTGGGTTAAATGTAAGACTAGAAGTACTTCCCTTCTCTGGTCCTTTTACGCTGTAGTGAAACAGTAGTGATAGCTTACACTTAACCAGCTTTTCCTGACCAGCTTTACACTTAACCAGCTTTTCTTGACTTACTATTAAGTTAATCAGTAAGATTCCCAGGGGACAGTCTTTGGTAGTCTGTGATCTCCGCCAGTTTGTCAGATGCATCCAAGGACAAGAAGCTGCCCCAAGAAAGAAGAAAGAGGCATATAATGGATGGACCTTAGTGAACGCCACACAACCACTAACAAGCAACCTCATTTTACATGAAGTGCCTTCAAATTGCCCATAATCAGGATTTTCTATGGAAAGGAAGAGATGAAGGGTCACTGAACTACATGGCCTGTTTTTTTTTTTTTTGTCTGTTAGTTTTTTATCAGCATTAGATACAGGCTAAGAGCTACTACCAATTCTTCAATAAATATTCAAACATTGTTAAGAGAGGACTTTACAAACCAGTTCTAAATGTCAAAGTTGTTATTTTGACATTTAGAACTGGTTTGTAAAGAAGAAAAGAACGCAACAGCGTTCTTCCTCCAAAGTGAATTTATTCTTTCAAAACCCTGAACACTAAGTTCATATTTTAAAGGCAAACCCAAACAACCATCACAAAAAGACAACAGATTTTTAAATAAATTCAGTTGTTCTGAGGCATTTGCATCTGTTGACTCGGTAGCAGCAAAATAATGGACTTCTTCCAGATGAATGAGTTACAGAAAACAAGTTCTGTTCACAGCATACGCAGGAAATTATTGTGCACAGAGTAAAGAAAAGAAGAAAAAAGAAACTGCTCTTGCAAACTGATGTATTTAAAGTAGAAACTATACGAGGATCTCTGATGGTCCAAAATAAAGATATTCCCCCTAGGCAGCTACCCAGAGAAGCACACTTCCTTAAACTTAACACAAAGGCAGCATCAGCAGAAGGGAAAAGAAAATTGTGTTTCCTATGCAGCATGCTTATTTGGTAACCTATCCAGCTTTGTCTCTTTTCTCACGGTAAATGACTTTGCTTGGACTTAACTTTCTAGACCCTGCGAAGTATTTGGAAGAATTCTGGAAGCAGCCCTTGCCCTTGGGAACTTTCTCAGAGTTGATTCTAGATGAAGATTCAGGCATATGTAGATTTAAACATCATATATTCATTATGCTAAATGTGAAGTCAATGAACAGCAGACAAGACTTTCATCTGTTTCCCAAATTAAGTAAAATTATTGAACTGTTTTCTAAATTCTTCACGTGTCACAAAAGTAGGTTTGCTTCTGAAACATGCTTAGAGCAAGTAAAGATCATTTCAAAACCACCTCCTTTATTCCAAACACAAAACGATGGCCAATGAAGAATTATTGACAATAAACAGACTTCACCTCCAGTCCTGGCTCAGCCACTGTATAATTGTGTGCAAATTCCTTACCCTCTGTCGACCTGAATTTCTCTACGTAAGATGGACCTTATCCCTACTTGACAGACCTGCTGAGGGGACAGGAAAGAATATGCATAAAACACCTGGCACGTTTCTGACAGACTATATGTACCTAAAGATGACTGTTAGTAATACTATTAGAAAAGAATATCTATCAGCTTATGGGCTAATGAAAAACTGTCTCCCAAATGCCAAGTCCGTTGTTTTCTAAGTCTTCCTTAGCATATCTCTGTGTTAATTTGCCAAGCCTCTTACATCTCTTTCTCTGGAGTTTGAAAAGAGGCAACTTAGTAAGAGGGAGTTCTCCTAGAGTCATCCTCACGGACTGTACTGTTAGAAACCCTCCTGGTCAGTGCTCACTTCCCTAATTAACCAGGAAATGAAAATACTAATTTTATAAACAGATTGGACACTCTCATCAGATATTTAATAGCAAGAACAATGACAGGTTTTCAAGAGGAATGAAGATGGAAATTTAGGAAAGAGAGGAGATACAAAAGTACTACACAAATGGTAGGTCTGAGATGTCCCAACAATAATAAGTCAGAAGAAGAATATTTTAGTACAGTGGAAATTGTGCTACTGAAACACGTCCAAGTTTGTGGATGAAAGCTGAGCTCCAAAGGCTATTTTAAAAGTCATACAGCTTATTCCTTTATGCTGAGAGTCCTTTCTTTTCTTCATTTTCAGCTGCTCTCTGTACCACCCCCAAATCAAATACCTGATGAGATTCAGGCCAGTGGACATATAGTCACAAAACTACTGCTCTGATTATTTGAACATAGTGAGAAAATCTTTAAAATTTACGTTGTTTCAAAAAGGTGAGAAAATTAAAAATCAAAAAACCAGATGTAGCCATTTTGTACAGAAGACCAAGTTTTATTGGTGAATCTCAAAAGAAGAGATTTTGAATTATAAGAAAGAAAAGAATACGAAAAGAAGCCACATTCAACAAAATCCAAAAGCTATTTATTATCCACTGAATGCAAAATTATTTTTAAATGGAAATCTGTTTTCTATTTGGTCACTGACTCTCATCTGAAAAAAATCTGTACTTTTTCAACATGTTTTAAAAAAAAAATTGGACAGGCAGAAGGGAATTAATACATACCTTAAAAATATGATCATATTTATTTCAGTCTGATATATAAGAGACCGAATAACTTATTCACTGGAAAAAAACTCTTCATAACCTCTGGCAAATATGCAAATTAGTAAAACAAATATAACATGTGTTAACCTCTAGGCCTAATATTTAGAAATGGGTTTCTGCTTTGTAGAAGGATGGATTTTCTTGTAAATTACTTTCATTTTTTTAAATGTGGCTCAGATTCTAGATTTAATTAACAAATATAGCTATATGCATGAACTTTAAAGTTATAATTCATTAAACCATTAATCCATCTTAAGACCTTCTTCTGTTATAAATTCCACCCAGCCTACATATTCATTCTCTGATGTGAATAAAATTGTTTTGTGTTGATACCTGTTTTAAGAAGTGTTTCATCTCTTAAAAACTTGTTAATATTCTGTGGTACCCCTCAGGCAGAATCAGGAATTCCTAATTTACAGAGTAGCTGTGGTAGGAAGAAAAATGCCCCCCAAAAGATATTCACATCAAGTCCCTGAAACTTGTGAATGTTACCTTATTTGGATAAAGGGTCTTTGCAAAGGAACTAAGTTAAGCATCTGGAGACGAGGTCAACCTGGATTATCTGGCTGAGTCCTGTATTAGAGTTCTCCAGTGAAACAGAATCAATAGGAGATAGATAGATAGACAGATGATAGACAGGGAGACAGAGAGAGACAAAAACAGAGAGAGACAGAGATTGACTGATTAATTTTAAAGAATTAGCTCATGTAATTGTAGGGGCTAGCAAGTGCAAAATCCATATGGTAGGTCTAGAAATTTAACTAAGAGGTCATGCAGTCTTGAGTCTCAAATCATAGTGCAAGCCAGTAGACTAGAAATGCAGGCAGGTTTTTTATGTTAGTCTTAATGCAGAATTCCTTCTTTTCCAGGAAACCTCCAGTTTTGCTCTTGAGGACTTCAACTAACTACATGAGGCCCACACATTAGTAAGGATCATTTTCTTAAATCAACTGATTAAAAATAAATTTTAATCACATCTACAAAATATTTGCACAGAAACACCTAAACTAGCATTTGTCCAAACACTGAGCATCATAGCCTAGCCAGGTTGACACTTAAAATGAAACCTCACAGTCCTTCAATCCAAAGACAAGTGTCCTTTTAAGAGACACAGAAAAGAACAGATACAGAGGAGAAGGCCAAATGAAGATAAAGCAGACAGATGTGGCCTCAGGCCAAGGAAGCTGGCAACAACCAGTAACTAGAAGAGACAAAGAACAGATTCTCTCCTAGAGCCCCAGAGGCAGTACAGCCATACTGACACCTTGATTTTGGAAGTCTGGTCTCCAGAACTGAGAGAACAAGTTTCTGCTGTTTTAAGGCACTGCCACAGGAAACTAATGCATTAGCTATAAATAGAAAATTAATATCTACCTCAATCTCAGACAATTACTTTTAGCCAATTAATCTTAACTTCTTCTAATGTTATTTTATGATACAGTGATATGATTTTTATCATTCCATGTCCATTTTTCATCTACCCACAACTAAAAGATAATTAACCAATGCAACATTTTTAAAACAATGAGCATCTTGCACCTGGATTTGCTAATAAAATGTAATTTGATCTACAAATACAGATTGTGGAATATAGTGTTAATATGGAAAGAAGAAAATCAGAAATTGAGGGCTCTGTCTTAAGTCATGAAAGGTGATGGAAAACAAGGGATATAAACAAGAGTCCTTCCATGGTGGTGAAATAGAAGGAATATAAACAAGAGCTATTTTAAAGCAACATTCACCAAGATTTAGTTGCCTGCTGAATGAACGTAATGTAGAGAAATTATAAATCAAATAAACTACATTAGGAATCAACCTAATCTCTGGGATTGGTTGATTAGGAAAACAAAGGCACATCTGACAAGGAAGTTGAGCAGAGGTACTGTGTGTACAGGTACTGATGGAGGCAGGGCAAGTGGGGGGCGGTATAAAGAGGGAGATAGGCATAAACGATGAGGACTTAAGTTTGGAGTATGTTGAATTTGAGGGGTGAGGTAAACACCTTGATATGGGTGTTTTCATCAACAGTTAATAAGATAGATACAAAGAGGAAGCAGTCGAAGAATTATAGATGATTTTACCACTAGTCTTTTTATATTTACGTTAAAAGGCATTATCATTTAACGAATGCAAAAGTTTAATGTGATTTTTTTATCAGCTCTGCAAATGAAATAACATGCTACCAATAGTAATGATATTATTGACTTACGCTATTAATGACAAATACAGGATTATTGATAACACTTTCCTTCCAAACTCAACACATCATGTTTTCTGTAGTTCTTGTACTGAGTCATCCAAAGGAAAGAAAAACATTCTAATTTCAGAAAACAATGATATCAACGAGAACAATTATTAATTACCATGCTTCCTAGTTACAATTTGGAAGTTATTCAGTAATAATTTACTACACATGATATCATAAATATAAAATATTTTCACAAACAGCTTCAGAAATAATTTCATTTTATGTAGTCTAAGAACTTAAACTTCCCCATAATTTCAGGTGGATTCCTTTAAAAGAAATACCATTAACAAACACACATATGGTGCATCCATGCAACAAGCAAATTGTTCCATGTGCTTTGTATATACTGACTCATGTGGTCCTCTGAACAATCCTATAATGCAGATACAATTATTATTCTTAGTTTACATATGAGGACACTGAGTCTCAGGTTAAGAGTCTTGCCCATGACCTCAGAGCTAGGAAGGGAATGAACCAGGATTTTATTCATGATCGAAATCACTAAGCTCTACTACTTTAAGCACTCTGTTTCCCTTTAGGAGAATGTGATAGGTGTGTAACAACTTAGTTTCTTTTTTAATTGAAGTGGAAACAAGCTGTAAAACAAAAAGAAAGTCAAGCTTCCCTTTATCCTTTGCACTTCTACTGAGGTCAGGCAAGAGTCGTCTTTGGTTCCTTTGGAAATTCCTTTTCTTTCTTTCAAAGGAAAAATTTGAAATTTCCTTTTTTCTCACACAGTGCTATTATCCAACTCAGCCAAAGCTCTTTAAGCAAAAGGAAAAAAAAGACTAAAGATGGGAATCACAGGAAATGAAATGCTATCATTTTAACAAAAGGGCAGCATATTTTAAATCGAACTGAACACTGAGCTGTCAAATGAATTACTCAGTTTATAAATTTTTTTTTAATTTTTTAAACTTTTATTTCTGATGAACCAGAACTTTCTTTAACCAGCTGGGTCAGAGAGTTTGTTTAAGTGCCAAATTGATGCCATCAGGTACTTTCTGGCTCAATGAATTACATCTAACTCAGAGAAGTTAGATGTGCAGAGGAAAGAAATTACAGTATGAGGTTTTCAAGGCATGTCACACAAACCTCAATCCTTAGATAGGGCATTACAGGCATTCCCCTCTCTACCCTACCAAGGAGAGTTTTTAATGAGCACTAAATTCCAGGCAACAGGAATATTTAAGGGCTCAAAAGGGAAAGAGAATCAACATCAATTCTCATCACCCTTCCAGATCTTTCTACCAGCATCATTTTTATCATATGTCATTTCTTGGTGTTGGTGATCAGTTGCCAAAATGAAAGCTCTGCAGGGAAGGGGTGAAAGCACCACTGCCATCACCCTGCATGAGCTCAGACACTGAACACATCATCTCTCCAAAATGCCTGAGCCTCACTGGCACCCTGCTTGGAAAACTGAGTGCACTCCCAACACAGTGATTCTAGCGGCAGCTGCTGCAGCTGTGCAACCAATCTCCTATTCAAAATATTCTTTGGGATGTGGAGAGAACACAATGATGCTATTAGGGTACCTGTATCTTCTCATTTTCTCATTCTCATTTTCTGCCCTTCAGGACACTATTTGATACCATGAAAATAATTAAGAAAGCTCATCTAAGTAATAGGTGGAGACACTCTTATGTCTATTCTAGAATTTCATCAAAAAAGCCAAGGACTTAGGATGTTTTCCAGTTGTTCCCAACTCTTCTTTCTAAATATATTAATGAAAACCTCAGCTCACGAGGAAAAATCTGTACTCTGTGGTATTAACAGATCTATTTAGACATTATAGCCACGTATCCTAAACTACAGAATAGAAACAAGGATCTTATCTTTATAACACTTTTGTAGATTGCCATATATCCATAGCTAAAAATGACCATTTTGGCAAGGGGCAAATATTGATACTAGGACTGAGTGGAAGAGAAAAGGTTATGTCAATATTACACAATCGTGATTCACTGAAGCTGGGCTCTGAAGGGGAAGAGATGCTAGTTAGATGACAAAGAGTGAGGGGAGAGAATATCAGACAAAAGAACACCAAGTGCAAAATCCCTGAGGAGAGGAGTAGGGTGCATAAAAGGTACTTAGAGAAGACTAGGAAAGAGAGACAGCACCATGCTGTGGGAATAGGGCACTCCCTTTTGCAAGAGCACTGGAATCACAACTAACTGCTGAACAATCATCGACAGGAAGACACTGGAACTCACCAAAAAAGATACCCCACAACCAAAGACAAAGGAGAAGCCACAATGAGACAGTAGGAGGGGTGCAACCACAATAATATCAAATCCTGTAACTGCTGGGTGGGTGACTCACAGACTGGAGAACACTTATACCACAGAAGTCCACCCACTGGAGTGAAGATTCTGAGCCCCACGTCAGGCTTCCCAACCTGGAGGTCAGGCAACGGGAGGAGGAATTCCTAGAGAATCAGACTTTGAAGGCTAGTAGGATTTAATTGCAGGACTTCGACAGGACTGGGGGAAACAGAGATTCTACTCTCGGAGGGCACACACAAAGTAGTGTGTGCATCAGGACCCAGGGGAAGGAGCAGTGACCCCAGGGGAGACTGAACCAATGTTGGAGGGTCTCCTGCAGAGGGGGCGGTGGCTGTGGCTCACCGTGAGGACAAGGACACTGGCACCGGAAGTTCTGGGAAGTACTCCTTGGTGTGAGCCATCCCAGAGTCCGCCATTAGCCCCATCAAAGAGCCCAGGTAGGCTCCAGTGTTGGGTCGCCCCAGGCGAAACAACCAACAGGGAGGGAACCCAGCCCCACCCATCAGCAGACAAGCAGATTAAAGGTTTACTGAGCTAGCAACAGCCAGCTCGACCCACCACCAGTCCCTCCCATCGGGAAACTTGCACAAGCCTCTTGAATAGCCTCATCCACCAGAGGGCAGACAGCAGAAGCAAGAACTACAGTTCTGCAGCCTGTGGAACGAAGACCACGTTCACAGAAAGATAGACAAGATGAAAAGGCACAGGGCTATGTACCAGATGAAGGAACAAGACAAAACCCCAGAAAAATAACTAAATGAAGTGGAGATAGGCAACTTTCCAGAAATAGAATTAAGAATAATGATAGTGAAGATGAGCCAGGACCTCAGAAAAAGAATGGAGGCAAAGATCGAGAAGATGCAAGAAATGTTTAACAAAAACCTAGAAGAACTAAAGAACAAACAGACAGAGATGAACAGTACAATAACTGAAATGAAAAATACACTAGAAGGAATCAATAGCAGAATAACTGAGGCAGAAGAACAGAGAAGTGACCTGGAAGACGGAAAGGTGGAATTCACTGCTAAGGAACAGAATAAAGAAAACAGAATGAAAAGAAATGAAGACATCCTAAGAGACCTCTGGGACAACATTAAATGCAACAACATTCACATTATAGGGGTCCCAGAAAGAGAAGAGAGAGAGAAAGGACCAGAGAAAATACTTGAAGAGATTATAGTCGAAAACTTCCTTAACATGGGAAAGGAAATAGCCACCCAAGTCCAGTAAGTGCAGAGAGTTCCATACAGGATAAACCCAAGGAGAAGCACGCAAAGACACATAGTAATCAAATTGGTAAAAATTAAAGACAAAGAAAAATTATTGAAAGCAGCAAGGGAAAAACGACAAATAACATACAAGGGAACTCCCATAAGGTTAACAGCTGATTTCTCAGCAGAAACTCTACAAGCCAGAAGGGAGTGGCATGATATACCTAAAGTGATGAAAGGGAAGAACCTACAACCAAGATTACTCTACCCAGCAAGGATCTCATTCAGATTCGATGGAGGAATCACAAGCTTTACAGACAGGCAAAAGCTAAGAGAATTCAGCACCAGCAAACCAGCTCTACAACAAATGCTAAAGGAACTTCTCTAAGTGGGAAACACAAGAGAAGAAAAGGACCTACAAACACAAACCCAAAACAATTAAGAAAATGGTAATAGGAACATACATATTGATAATTACCTTAAATGTGAATGGATTAAATGCTCCAAGCAAAAGACACAGGCTCACTGAATGGATACAAAAACAATACCCATATGTATGCTGTCTACAAGAGACCCACTTCAGACCTAGGGACACGTACAGACTGAAAGTGAGGGGATGGAAAAAGATATTCCATGCAAATGGAAATCAAAAGAAAGCTGGAGTAGCAATACTCATATCAAATAAAAGGGACTTTAAAATAAAGAATGTTATAAGAGATAAGGAAGGACACTACATAATGATCAAGGAATCAATCCAAGAAGACGATGTAACAATTATAAATATATATGCACCCAACATAGGAGCACCTTAATACATAAGGCAACTGCTAACAGCTATAAAAGAGGAAATCGACAGTAACACAATAATAGTGGGGGACTTTAACACCTCACTTACACCAATCGACAGATCATCCAAACAGAAAATTAATAAGGAAACACAAGCTTTATATGACACAATAGACCAGATAGATTTAATTGATATTTATAGGACATTCCATCCAAAACAGTAGATTACACTTTCTTCTCAAGTGTGCACGGAACACTCTCCAGGATAGATCACATCTTGGGTCACAAATCAAGCCTCAGTAAATTTAAGAAAAGTGAAATCATATCTAGTATCTTTTCTGACCACAACGCTATGAGGTTAGAAATCAATTACAGGGAAAACAACGTAAAAAACACAAACACATGGAGGCTACACAATACACTACTTAATAACGAAGTGATCACTGAAGAAATCAAAGGGGAAATCAAAAACTACCTAGAAACAAATGACAATGAAAACACGACAATCCAAAACCTATGGGATGCAGCAAAAGCAGTTCTAAGAGGGAAGCTTATAGCAATAAAATCCTACCTCAAGAAACAACAAACATCTCAAATAAACAACCTAACTTTACACCTAAAGGAACTCGAGAAAGAAGAACAAACAAAACCCAAAGTTAGCAGAAGGAAAGAAATCATAAAGATCAGAGCAGAAATAAATGAAATAGAAACAAAGAAGACAATAGCAAAAATCAGTAAAACTAAAAGCTGGTTCTTTGAGAAGATAAACAAAATTGATAAACCATTAGCCAGACTCATCAAGAAAAAGAGGGAGAGAAATCAATAAAATTAGATATGAAAAAGGAGAAGTTACAACAGACACCACAGAAATACAAAGCATCCTAAAAGACTACTACAAGCAACTCTATGCCAATAAAATGGACTACTTGGAAGAAATGGACAAATTCTTAGAAAGGTATAACCTTCTAAGACTGAACCAGGAAGAAATAGAAAATATGAACAGACCAATCACAAGTAATGAAATTGAAACTGTGATTTAAAATCTTCCAACAAACAAAAGTCCAGGACCAGATGGCTTCACAGGTGAATTCTATCAAACATTTAGAGAAGAGCTAACACCCATCCTTCTCAAACTCTTCCAAAAAATTGCAGAGGAAGGAACACTTAGAGCATTTCCTCTAAGATCAGGAACAAGACAAGGATGTCCACTCTCACCACTATTATGCAACAGTTTTGGAACTCCTAGCCACAGCAATCAGAGAAGAAAAAGAAATAACAGGAATACAAATTGGACAAGTAAAACTGTCACTGTTTGCAGATGACATCATACTATACATAGAGAATCCTAAAGATGCCACCAGAAAACTACTAGAGCTAATCAATGAATTTGGTAAAGTTGCAGGATACAAAATTAATGCACAGAAATCTCTTGCATTCCTATACACTAATGATGAAAAATCCGAAAGTGAAATTAAGGAACCACTCCCATTTACCACTGTAAAAAAAAGAATAAAATACCTAGGAATAAACCTACCTAGGGAGACAAAATACATGTATGCAGAAAACTATAAGACACTGATGAAAGAAATTAAAGAGGATACCAACAGATGGAGAGATACACCATGTTCTTGGATTGGAAGAATCAACATTGTGAAAATGACTATACTACCCAAAGCAATCTACAGATTCAATGCAATCCCTATCAAATTACCAATGGCATTTTTTACAGAACTAGAACAAAAAACCTGAAAATTTGTATGGAGACACAAAAGACCCCGAATGGCCAAAGCAGTCTTGAGGGAAGAAAACGGAGCTGGAGGAATCAGACTCCCTGACTTCAGACTATACTACAAAGCTACAGTAGTCAAGACAATATGGTACTGGCACAAAAACAGAAATACAGATCAATGGAACAGGACAGAAAGCCCAGAGATAAACCCACACGCCTATGGTCAACTAATCTATGACAAAGGAGGCGAGGATATACAACGGAGAAAAGACAGTCTCTCCAATAAGTGGTGCTGGGAAAACTGGACAGTTACATGTAAAAGAATGAAATTAGCACACTCCCTAACACCATACACAAAAATAGACTCAAAATGGATTAGAGGCCTAAATGTAAGACCAGACACTATAAAACTCTTAGAGGAAAACATAGGAAGAACACTCTTTGACATAAATCACAGCAAGATCATTTTTGATCCACCTCCTAGAGTAATGGAAATAAAAACAAAAATAAACAAATGGGACCTAAGGAAACTTAAAAGCTTTTGCAAAGCAAAGGAAACTACAAGCAAGACGAAAAGACAACCCTCAGAATGGGAGAAATTATTTGCACATGAATCAACGGACAAAGGATTAATCTCCAAAATATATAAACAGCTCATGCAGCTCAATACTAAAAAAACAAACAACCCAATCCAAAAATGGGTAGAAGACCTAAATAGACATTTCTCCAAAGACATACACATGACCAAGAAGCACATGAGAAGCTGCTCAACATCACTAACTATTAGAGAAATGCAAATCAAAACTACAATGAGGTATCACCTCACACCAGTTAGAATGAGCATCATCGGAAAATCTACAAACAACAAATGCTGGAGAGGGTGTGGAGAAAAGGGAACCCTCTTGCACTGTTGGTGGGAATGTAAATTGATACAGCCACTATGGAGAACAGTATGGAGGTTCCTTAAAAACTAAAAATAGAATTACCATATGACCCAGCAATCCCACTACTGGGCATATACCCAGAGAAAACCATAATTCAAAAAGACACATGCACCCCAATGTTCACTGTAGCACAATTTACAATAGCCAGGTCATGGAAGCAACCTAAATGCCCACTGACAAACAAATGGATAAAGAAGAAGTGGTACATATATACAATGGAATATTACTCAGCCATAAAAAGGAACGAAACTGAGTCGTTTGTAGAGACGTGGATGGATCTAGAGACTGTCATACAGAGTGAAATAAGTCAGAAAGCGAAAAACAAATATCATATATTAACGCATAAATGTGGAACCTAGAAAAATGGTACAGATGAACCGGTTTGCAGGGCAGAAATTGACACACAGATATAGAGAACAAACGTATGGACACCAAGGGGGGAAAGTGGTGGGGTGGGGGAGGGGTATTGGTGTGATGAACTGGGAGATTGGGATTGACATATACACACTTATATGTATAAAATGGATAACTAATAAGAACCTGCTGTTTAAAAAAATAAATTAAAAAAAGAAAGAATAATTACACAATTGTTTGTCAAATAGGATTACGCAATTCACATTAGAAGCAACCACTGAGGATCTGCTCAAGAAGTGGGTCAGAGAATAGGCTGCACTTCACTTTCTCATCATAAATCCCTACAAATGACAGAATATAGAGATCCATAGGCAGACACACTCCCAGTAGGGTGAAGAGCTGTCATGTCAAATTGGAGTAGCTGGTAGCCCTCCACCTCTACACACACTTGGAGAGAGAAAGAGTTACCATGCTCACCCAGCCACATCTCCAGACCCCATCCATCCCCTTGGAGAAGTAAGTGCCCCAGGTGACTGACTACATTCACTAGGAACAGAAAGCCCCCAGGCCCAGAAGACAAACTGGTATACTCCCCCAGCAACACAGCCTAGCCTCTCACAATCGCTGGGTTCTGGCTGCAGTAAAACACTTCAGCATTCACATAATATTAACAGCTAGTATTTATTAATAACAAACACTTCATTATTCTCATAACGTTAAAAGCTAATACTTATTGAGTGCTAGGGATGGGTAATATGGTAGGCTGCATTCCAAAACTTGGCATACGTTAGCCATTTAATGCTCACAAAACCCTGTGAGGTCAGGGCTATAACTGCCTTCATTTTAGTTTATTTTATTTATTTTTTTAAAAATATTTTTACTTATTTATTTATTTATTTATTTGGCTGTGCCGGGTCTTAGTTGCAGCACGCAGGATCTTCACTGCTGCACGCGGGCTCTTTTAGTTGCAATGCAGGCTCTTAGTTGCAGCATGCGGGATCTAGTTCCCTGACCAGGGATCGAATCCGGGTCCCCTGCACTGGGAGCACGGAGTCTTTTTTTTTTTTTAATTATTTATTTATTTGTTTTTATTTTTGGCTGTGTTGGGTCTTTGCTCTGTGCACGGGCTTTCTCCAGCTTCAGCGAGTGGTGCGCGGGCTTCTCACTGTCGTGGCCTCTCCTGTTGCAGAGCACGGGCTCTAGAACGCAGGCTCAGTAGTCATGGCACACGGGCCCAGTTGCTCCGCGGCATGTGGGAATCGCCCCGGGCCAGGGATCGAACCCGTGTCATCTGCATTGGCAGGCAGATTCCTACCCACTGCACCACAAGGGAAGCCCGGAGCACGGAGTCTTAACCACTGGACCACCAGGGAAGTCCCACGCCTTCATTTTATAGGTGAGGAAAATGAGGCATATAAATGTGAAGTCATTAATCACATCCCAGGCCCTAGGGCTCTGGATTTCATACTCTTAACCACTTCACTAGACTTTTTCTTGAGCTAACAAGGAATCTCAATTACAAAGGTGAGGGCAGAGACATTTGAGGAAAACCAATGCCATGAAAAACAGGTAATACGTATTAATATACATGGAAACAAAGTTAACAGAAGAAACTGCTCAAGAATTTAGATTAAGTATAATTAATGTCATCAGGGAAATAAGAGCCTATAACATTCACAACAAAGAGTCAATTAGTTTTCAGAGAAATGACAAAAATGATCATTGACTTTTTTTTTCCATTACGAATAGTGGTTTTTATTTATTTTTTTATTAAAAAAAAATTTTTTAACATCTTTATTGGAGTATAATTGCTTTACAGTGGTGTGTTAGTTTCTGCTGTATAACAAAGTGAATCTAAATAGCAACAGATGAGGGAATTCCCTGGTGGTCCAGTGGTTAGGACACTGTGCTTCCATTGCAGGGGGCATGGTTTGGGATCCCTGGTCGGGGAACTAAGATCCTACAAACCACGCAGCATGGCAAATAAATAAGTAAATAAATGGCAATGGATGAGCTAAATAAGAGTAACTTACAGCTGAAGAACAAATTACAACAGACAAGGAATTCTCACTTAAGCAGTTAAAAATACAAAGATGTCGAAAGAATGAAAGAAAAGCCAAACAATGTGGAGGACTGATTCTAATATTTGATAACAGGTCTTCCAGAAAGAGAGAATAAAAGAATAAAGCAATGTAAAGCAATCATAGAACAAAATGTCCTAAAACTACGGAAAGTTTTAGGTTCTCAGATTTAGAAGTCCTAATGAATGCTTGGTAAAATAAGTAAAACAAACATATCTTGACACATCATGAATAAACTTTCCAGATTTACTAAGCATTTATATTTCACTGCTTTTGGTCACCTCGAAGTTAACATAACTAAAACTTATATCTAAAATCGGGTTCACCTAATCTAAACAGGTTCATTATTTTACTTTCATCATATTTATTACCAATATGAATATTCTTCCAGTCACCCAGGCTTCGAATGAATGCCTTCTTTACCTTTTTTCTGACTTCTATACACTGAATTATGTCCCCCGCAAATTTACATGTTGAAGCTCTAACTACACAATAGGGTTAGACCAAGTCATGACGGTTAGGCCTTCATGATGGGTTAGTGCCCTTATCAAATGAAATACCAGAGTTTGCTCTCTCTCCACCATGTGAGGACACAGTGAGAAGGTCCTCTGCAAGCCAACAAGAGAGTTCTCACCAGAACCTGACTGTGCTGGTACCCTGATCTCAGACTTCCAGCATCCAGAGCTGTGAAAAAATAAATTTCTGTTGTTTACGCACCAAGTCTATGGTATTTTGTTGTGCAGCCCAATCCAAGAAACTGACTGTATTTATTTATTATTCTACTTTGGCCCTTCCAGTTATAAAGAACAGAGACTCAAGCCAGGTCAGGACAAGAGTCATTGTAAAGACACATGTGGTGTTATAAATGTGAGGGGAATCATATGGAAGTTCACAATCAAGAGATATCACAAGCCTGGTCTCACAATTAGAAACTGGAAGACAGTTCTGGAAACAAGTGAGTATCTATGGATCTGACAATCATAAACACAAGGAATGATCTTCATTTTTTAACATATTCAGTTCCATTCTATGGATTCCTTCTATCAATCTGCCTACTTGGGCTTCCCACCTCAAATTCACTAATTTTTACCTTTCATTGTGTGCAGCTTCTGCTTAATTATAGTTCTTGCTTCCTTATAACTTTGAGATGCTGTGACCCATTTTGGTCCTTACTTTGTCTTTGCCCTCACTGTCTATACCATTCATGTGTTACTTCAAATCAATTACATCCTAGTTTTGATTTTATTTACTTAGTCTTCTTGTAATTCCATTCTCCTTCACGAGACTGTCTATAAATAGTAGGTATTTTCCTTTTTACAAGAAATTCTGTCTTAATTGCTCAATTTAAGGAGAATATCCCTACATGGGAATGCATAAATTGTTGAACACCTCCAGTCACGCTGGATATCACCTTCCTCTGAACTTATAATATTTATCATTATACAAGTGACTCGCCAGTTAATCATAGGGTTGCTGTCCAATTCACCCATTCATTAGCTGTCTTTCACAATTATTAACTTTTTATATTGTTTACTTATGGTTTATAGCTTCTTGTCTCTCCTAGGCATTCTTTCTAGTATCAGAGCCTTTTCTAGTACTTAAACTTATGTGCTTATTGATTCGGGTCCATTTTTCTCAGTCTCACGTAGCTTTGAGACAATTTAAGTGCTTCTGTTTTCCATCTGTAAAATAGGGGCAGCAAAGGGCAATCAAAGCCTGTAGATATTAGCTGATTACAACATTTAAGTAGATTAAGATGCAGAAAGCAATGGCTTAAAGACATAGGCTCCATTAGAAAACTGGAAAAAAAAACCCTCCCAAGATTGGTTTCAATGTCTTGATTAGAGAGAAGTCTCTCTGTTTTCCTTTTGACTAAAATCCCTGTTTATTTTCTCTCAGACCAAAAGAGTCCATAAAATTAAATTATTATTGATAATGAACTGGTGTGAGCAGTGGCATGGGACCAATGTTTTGTCACAAAATATTTCTAAGCAATACTTGTATTAATCATTGTTCCAAAAGGGAAATATCTACAATGGCTATTATATAGTTAATAGTTGTATAGTTAATAGATGGAGAAAGTATCTGGTTCACAACTCAACCCCCCACTTTCTCTGAGAACTGCATTGCCGCATTGGGGTTAAGGCACAGGAGTCATGATTGCACAATGCAGCTGCTCACTACTCCTCACTGGAGGATTATTGGATGGGTTCCAGAAGCAAGCTTCACTAATCAGATTTATCCCTCTCTGCGAGGAGAGATTTGGGTGAGAGGGAGTCCAGTACTTCTGTGTATGGGACTACACCATGCAGAGTGGGAGCTGGGGGAGTGATAATCTACGGCAGTGTGAACTGAGAATCCCTGTAAGCTCATCTGCAGAGAGAAAGGAAACAATGACACAGATGCACCCAGAAAAGTCAAGAGGGGGCAGAGTATAGTTCTTGGTTTGCTCAGCTCTAATCCTTCCAGTATATTACACTTTCATTTTCTTTTCTTTTTTTTTTTTTTTTAAAAAAGTATTTTCTTTTTTTTTTTAATTTTTATTTATTTATTTATTTTATGGCTGTGTTGGGTCTTTGTTTCTGTGCGAGGGCTTTCTCTAGTTGTGGCAAGCGGGGGCCACTCTTCATCGCGGTGCGCGGGCCTCTCACTGTCGTGGCCTCTCTTGTTGCGGAGCACAGGCTCCAGACGCGCAGGCTCAGTAATTGTGGCTCACGGGCCTAGTTGCTCCGCGGCATGTGGGATCTTCCCAGACCAGGGCTCGAACCCGTGTCCCCTGCATTGGCAGGCAGATTCTCAACCACTGCGCCACCAGGCAAGCCCACACTTTCATTTTCAAAACCTAATGCATACAGTTGTCATTCTCTATTCTACCCCAAACTTGCTCTGTCACTTCAGTGTACTGCATCTATTTTTTTGCCACTTGTCACCTCCTTTGGCATTTCTAATTCTACATTTGGTTTACAAGCCCATTCACAGTTCTCTACAACTTGCTTTTTTTCCCCCTTAGCATCTCCAAAATGCTTCATCCATTTTGCATTTCATCTGTCTTGATCTCTGCCCCCTGAATATGCCTTAAATGCTACCTCTGTCTTTGCCCATAAGAATGTGTCTTTCTTCAAATGCCTGATTCTGGCTTCTCACTCTAGGTAGTCAAGCTTGCCTTCCTCACAGAAGATGTCCCTGCCCCACTCCTCCAGGTATTTATGACATCCTATGATAGTTTTCTAAATCATTCTTCTGGGTCCTATTACACACATCCATGTGGTGTCAGTTTCTGGTAGGTAATAACTTGATTGCATTGTGAGTAATTCAGGCTCACTGTGGGCTCCCAATCAGTGGACTGAGTAAGAAATGTTCCTTTTCTTCTCAAAAATATGTCTTTCTGGGATTAGGAAAGTAAAGTAGGCTAGAAAGAAGCAAAATTTTGTAGGATTCTGTAGGTAGATGTATACAGTATCTCAAGAACTTTAGTTTCTTTTTAAAAAATTCTACAATGATTTAATAAACTTACTGGTTTTGGTGATTTAAAATTATATTCCTTATATTTCACTTCCAGAAGCAACATATGAATATATCTTTACCTTAAAAACAAATTCAACATATACACACTACTATATATAAAATAGGTAACTAATAAGAACCTACTGTATAGCATTGGGAACTCTATTCAATACTCTGTAATGACCTATATGGGAATAGAATATAAAAAAGAGCGGATATATGTATACGTATAACTGACTCACTTTGCTGTACAGCAGAAACTAACACAACAGTGTAAATCAACTCTACTCCAATGAAAAAATTAATTAAAAAGAAAAAAAAGAATAACAAACACTAGCACTCCCATTTCCGCTTACATGAGTTTATATTAAGAATCTCTGTTCCTTGACAGTAAACTACGACATGGGAGGCATCGACTTTGATTTCTGTTTTGCTTCCTGTATTGCAACTAAAATAAAGACTTGCATAAAGTAAACAAACAAAAAACAAAAACAAATCTCAATAATATAGAATTGTACAGAATATAACAGGAGGGCTCCCTTCATGCAGCACCCCACCACAATCCCCTTCCCCATTCACTGCCCTCCACAGAAGAGACCACTGTAAGAGCTCCATATACACTGCTCCAGATTTTTTATTGAGGGTTTACTTGTAAATATGAATATGTTTGTATTTTGTTAACAAAAAATACGATCATACTTTATAGTATTCTAAAATTTATTTTCTTCTGTTTAATATATTATGTTTCTCTTTCTATGATAATACATGTAAATATACCATATTCTTCACTATAACTGCATTAATAGTCCAAAGATAGATGTATAACAAATAATGCAACCATGTGCTATTGCAACAATGCTACAGTGAAAAAAGATAAATTGTAGTGATTTCATTTGTCAGCTGAGTTT
Source organism: Eschrichtius robustus (assembly GCF_028021215.1). Taxonomy (NCBI): domain Eukaryota; kingdom Metazoa; phylum Chordata; class Mammalia; order Artiodactyla; family Eschrichtiidae; genus Eschrichtius; species Eschrichtius robustus. Next base: position 108,063,292 of record NC_090825.1, on the reverse strand, counting down.
GGTGACACTGTTACCAGCTGGTTTTCCTCAAGCCTTGGTGAGTCTTGCTTGCCTATCTGTATCTACAGATGAGTGTCAATATTGGAAATGAGTCTATTTACATAAGCTAAGTTACAATTCTCACTCCCTTGTCAGTGAAGACAGGTTCTTATCTAGAATTTGAACCCAACTATGTGTGATTCCAGTGTCCATGTTTCATTTTTATCAGGCTTCCAGTTTTTAAACATATTTTTTTTTTGTTCCTAAATGTTAGTGCTTATAAAATCTTCTGTAATGGTGGGCTTCCCTGGTGGCACGGTGGTTAAGAATCCGCCTGCCAATGCAGGGGACATGGGTTCGAACCCTGGTCCGGGAAGATCCCACATGCTGTAGAGCAACTAAGCCCGTGCGCCACAACTACTGAACCTGTGCTCTAGAGCCCACGAGCCACAACTACTGAGGCCTGCGCACTTAGAGCCCGTGCTCTGCAACAAGAGAAGCCACCACAATGAGAAGCCAGCGCACCGCAACGAACAGTAACCCCTGCTCATCGCAACTAGAGGAAGCCTGCAAGCAGCAATGAAGACCCAACGCAGCCAAAAATAAAATAAAATAAATAAATTTAAAAAATTCTTCTGTAATGGGTAAAATTGTATCTATAACTAGCTATTGTGTACTATTCATTAAAATTATTATTTCTTTAGAAATTGTTGGTGTTTCAAAAAACCAGTTGGTTAAATCAAGATTTCACAACATAACAATAAATTGGTATTCTTTGTGTAGACATAGCACTATGCTTTCCTCTAGCTGGCATTTACAAATGCCCCCTTTTAACAATAATATATTGTTTGGAGATATCACAAATGAAATTTAAATTATTTTTAAACAAGAAAGCATAACAATGGAAGCTAATTTGAATTATTCTCAGGAAAGCTTTAAAAAGAAATAATAGAAGATAGCTGACACAAAACTGGCAGCACTTGTACAACACTGGAAGGGAATGTACTGGCCAAAAGAGCCATACTTAATACAATCCTGCTACAGCTGCATGTATATTCATCTCCTTGGAATAGCTAAACAAAGTTATAGACACCAGGTGGCTTAGTAGTAATACTTTGGTTCTTAGTGTTCAAATATTAAGGAGAAATACTTCTGCAACATACCGACAAAAGATTCTCCCAGGTGCCTTTAAAGGGTTGAAAAAAACAGTCTTAAGATGTATCTTAAGAGTATCTTAAGGGTCGACTTTAAAGTCCCTTGGCAAGGCATTCACACGAATACAAACCACAGAGGAATTTTACTACCCAACAAAGAGAGCAAAAGGTTGACAAGCTTATTCCCTCATTGTACTGACTTTATGGAGCAGGTGAACTTTATTTCCTCCTATCTGTGAATTGATATGGAAGGGACACAGTTATTGACAATCTCGATTAAGGACATGGGAAGATGTGTAGGAAATGTTATATCATTGACTGACTGTTGGCCATGGAAGAGAACAACCCAGGTATGCATTAATTAATGAGTGCACCAAACAGCATTTTATCAGGATGTTTACAAAGCACATCCTAGTGGACAGTTTATCCTCATACTTAATCAGTTAAGCAAGCTTCTCTTGTTATGACTTTGACAGCTCCTCTTTCAGTTAAAAAATATATATATATTTATATATATTCAGTGTCATATATATATATATATATATATATATTCAGTGTCAAATAAAACACCTTGAAAGGTTTTTCTCAGAAGTCTACTTAGACTTCGTAATTTAGAGGAGCTGCTACATGGTGGCCTTTGGCTTTTTAGACACCATGCAAGTGAACATCTGAGAATGATTTCTTGTTCTTTTCCAGCTATCAGTAGGCAAAGTGTAAGGGGACACAGCTTTAACAAATTATTTTATTTCATAAGAGAAGCCTTGTACTACGCAAGCATGTACTCAGCTGACATAAAGAGAAGCTCCAGTCCGTCAATAAGAGAATCTTAAAAGATATCTTCTTGGAGTGAAAATTTCTGGCCAACCATGAAAACTAAAATTCTCAACTCTGGCCAAATAAATGTCATACTTTATCTTTTATTAAGAAACTCTACATCACGTTCTAAAGTGACAGTTTGGAAATGTATTAATATATCTCATGACTTAGGGCCAAATTATAAATGTTGTCAGTTATGTAACCACTATCTTATCTCTCCTCCTGCACTTTGGTGGAGGGGAAAATAAGGGCTTGAAAAGTGGGTTTCACTCACAATCCAAATCCTAATATCTATCCTCATCATCTCACACATTGGAAGAGGATTGAGAAAGAGAAGAACCTGGAAAAAGAGTAAATAACAGGAAAGGAGAAGGAGAGGGAGAGGGAGAGTGAGGAGGAGGAGAGGGAGGAGGGGGAGGAGGGAGAGGGGGAGGGGGAGGAGGGGGAGAGGGTGGGGGGAGGAGGAGGAGGAGAAGGAGGGGGAGGGGGGAGAGGGAGCAGGGAGGAGGAGGAGGAGGAGAAAAAGGAGAAGAAGAAGGAGAAAAATCGAGGCGAAGGAAGTGAAAGAAAGAAAGAAAAAGGAGAAATGTGCCAGGGTAATTTGCCCCAATCTGCAACTGGTATGTTTATGTTTGTTCCCTGACTGAAGGTGGGAGTTCACCTAGAGAGCTACAAAGACATGGCTCTGTCCACCCAACCCTGCCTCTCACCCAAGCTGTGCTCCATACGTTTGAGGGGACGCAAAAAAGAAAAGGACTGCATCTGCTGAAATAGTTACATACAGGGCGATCAGTTTTCAGAGAAACATTGAAAATCATAAACGGAAAAATAAAATAGGACAAGAAATTACAAAGTACACAGAAATATTCACCAAGGAGTAGGAATATATTTCAAGGAGTAGGTATATATTTCACTTTATAGTTTAAAAAATACTTGACATTTTTTTTCACTTTTTCTCCTTCTTTGTTTTTTACTTTGCTTCCTCCTATTTTAAAGCCACATATAGGCAAAGCAGATAAGGTTATACTTTATTTTCACTTAAAAAAGAAAGAAAAAGAATTGGACACTCCTAAGATTTGCAAGTTAAACAAAAACCTGAAAATAAACTCTGTTCAGTAATTACAAAAAATGAAATGTTATATTAAAAACTGAATTTATAAAAGTAGTTAAAACATATATACATATATAATACAATGATAGCATTCTATTTGATTTGATTAGATAATGACAAATGGGAAAAGTGATAAAACATAAAGTATTGGTCTTTATTTCCTGTTTTCTAAAGTTCAAATGGAATTAGACATTATTGTTGCTTTGGCATTAGTGAGGGTTAGCATGTTGCTACTGAGGCTTTTTAAAATTTTTATGTAAAAGTATGTTTACTTTAAGCTTTATTCATATCAGCTAGTGAATTGCACCCAACAGGAATTTTCCTGTTACATACACGTGGGATCTGGTCCAAATAAAACCTGGATGAAGAACAAAAGATCATGATGGTCTCCAGGTGGCCAATAAATTGCTTATCTCAAATATTTTGGAAAACACTTTTTTTCCTGCAATGTAGTATATCCAGCCCTACGTATCCTTGGGTTGTGCATCCTTGGATTTAAAAACTGCAGATTGAAAATATTTTTTTAAAAATCTAGAAAGTTCCCAAAAGCAAAACTTGAATTTGCTAGCAACAATTTAAATATCATTTACATTGTATTTTAGGTAGTTATCAATACATAGCTTTTAAAAATTAATAAATTAATAAATTAATAAATTTTTGGCTGCATTGGGTCTTCATTGCTGTGCGCGGGCTTTCTCTAGTTGCGGCAAGCTAGGGCTACTCTTTGTTGCGGTGCATGGGCTTCTCATTGCAGTGGCTTCTCTTGTTGCAGAGCACAGGCTCTAGGTGCGTGGGCTTCAGTAGCTGTGGCTCGTGGGCTCTAGAGCGCAGGCTCAGTAGTTGTGGCGCACGGGGTTAGTTGCTCCACGGCATGTGGGATCTTCCTGGACCAGGGTTCAAGCCCGTGTCCCTTGCATTAGCAGGAGGATTCTTAAACACTGCGCCAGCAGGGAAGTCCCCAATACATAGGTTTTATATTGTACTAGGTATTATAAGTAATCCAGATATGATTTAGAGTATGTGGGAGGATTGCATAGGTTATGGGCAAACACTACATCATTTTATGTGAGGAACTTGAGCATCTATGGATTTTGCTACCCTGGGGTGGTTTGGGGTGTCCTGGAACCAACCCCCCTTGTGGATACTGAGGGATGACCGTATTTAACTTGTAATCAGTCAGGGTGTATTTGTAAGATGCTATGGCTGGAGGCTCCTGTCTGGTTTATCTTGACATCAAAGTCAGAGTTCATATGGTACTTTATACACAGTAGGGGGAAAAATAAATATTTGTTGGATGAATGAGTCATTACTATTCCTAAAAGTAGTTAAATCTTAAAGAAGAAATACCAAATAAAAGATGAGGTGAGTTAAAGTCATTTGAATACATTCTGGAATATGAACACAGTTTACAATGGTCAAAGACAAAGTCAAAAGTATTTTCTCTTTTATTTTTATTATTCTGAGGTTTTTGCAGAATCAGATCTTGCAACTTCTCAGATATACTTTTAAATTTGACTTATTTATTTTTCTTATATTTACAGAAGATATGGGAAAACATGTACCCACTGAAACAAGACAGGAGAAACAGTGCCATGTTTAAAATTTTTATTTTAGTAAATTTTATAATTAATTTAATAATTAAATAATTAAAATCTAATCTTTTCCATACAGATAACAACTGAATACACTGAACTTATTTATAGCTAACTTGCTGCCAATTAAGATGTCACCAAAAGTCTGATTTTCTAGACAACCATTTTCATAATAAATTTAAAAATTGAAATTCTGATTTCATGCAGAGGTCTCTGTGAAAATTATTTATTGATGCTTAGATCTCCATTCATCTGAGAGGTCTGCCCTGCCAAGTTTAGGTTCCCTGCTCTTCCAATGTAGATGGTTAGGGTGTTGTTAATGCCACTTGATTGCATCTTTTACTAGATGGTAAGCTCATTCAAGTCAGGAGGTGTGTCATATTTAATACTGTATCTGCAGGTACAGCTTCCGTCAAATTAGTTGTTCAACAGTTCTTTGGGATAATCACAAGACCAAATCTATTAGTGTACAAGTTTAAGGTCATGGTGAAAATGTCACGTTTTGAAGTACCTTAATAACTAGACGATGTTTTTTTTTTTCATGATGACATGCCTCATATCTCCTCAAACTGCAACCATTTACTGTAGCATATACTAAAAGAATAGCATAGCACACATGGCATTTAATTATTAGCCAGTTTAATTTTTGTCATGGATAACGTAGTTCACCTTCACTGTATGCTCCACTGTTTCTCAACCTTCAAAAAGATTAGGACACAAGAAATCTAAGTTCTACATGCAGTATCATTTCCACTTAAATGTAATGGGATAATAATAAAGTAGCCTCCCTTGGCCAGTACTTTTTTTCCTCAAATGAGGTAGTTTTAAAGACGCTAGTAGAATGACATGAGTTATAAGAGTTGTTTCCCACTCTCTAGCCTTACTGATCATAGTAGAATTGGAACTGTTGCCTACAAAATGGGCAGAAAAATGGACTGAAGTCATAACAAATGAGACAAGGTTGTCAAGAACCGGCACAGATAGATACTCAATGAAAGTTCATTCCCTTCACTCCTTGCGCCCTGCCACTGAGCACAGGGAATTTTCCACAGCAATCAGGTTTGAAGCACACTTTGGCAGGGTTGGGAACTCTGACCCACTCTAAGCATGCAAACGGTGGTCATATGTTCTGGCATAAGAGTGACACATTTTCTATCTCAGAAGACTCACCAGACTTAGCAGGACCCAGACTGAGGCAAACTAAGGGAGGTATGCAGGACGCTCCCGTGCCCTGAGCCGGTAACAGCACCTGCAGAGCCTCGGCATCACCATCTAGTCCCGTGCGGAGTACCACATCTTCTACATCAGGGAAATTTTCAGGCACCCGGTCAGAACTGACTGGTCCTCCTTTCGCTCTGATGCTCTCAGGACTAATTTCATCCTGCCGCACTCCTGGCCACCAGCAGAAAGCAAACCTCCCAGGATCATGTCACTCATTACCACTCAGACTTTCATCTCCAGGAGGCTCTTTGCAAATTTCCTAATTTTCCTCTAAACTCCTCTAAGCATTTAAAAATTTATTTATTTATTTATTTGTTATACAGCAGGTTCTTATTAGTTATCTATTTTACACATATTAGTGTATACATGTCAATCCCCATCTCCCAATTCATCCCATTCTCTAAACATTTTAATGTGTCCTCTAAAATCCTGTATCCACAATCACCAAACTTTCCTCAACTCTGAATCTCTTCTTAAATATTTCTTTTACCTTGCTATACCCAGATTGGAACACATTGTTTTTTTTTTTCTTTAAACCAGACTTCCCTAGTGAAGGCTTTTTAATTTTCATTTACACTCTGTGTGCCCTGGGGCCAGGAGGTGGGAATGAGCGTTCCTGACTTTTTTTCATATTTGTAATGCAGTTAGTCTCATTATAAACCCTAACTCCTTATGCCACCCAAATATGTGGCATACATCAAACCTTCTCACCAGTCTTGTTTATCAAGCTTGGGTGATTCATTGACGACACTGGTATCTTCTCTGTCATCCTTCTGGGTGACATCAACATCCTATGAATGAGCCATCTAATACTCTGATATCTTAATTCCTTGACTTCATCACCTCTAACAACCTTTCCCTATTCTCCTTCTCAGGCTGCCCCTAATATCCTAGTCCTAGTTTTCAACTGGAACCACTCTACCTCCTTCATCTTGGACGCAAGTATCTTACTCTGACTGCATCCTCTTACCTTTTCATTTCCTCAGACACACGACTCACAAATTCTACTACCTCACAGTCACTGTCACTCATTCTTCTACTTTTTCACTGCTCATCACCATCCTTGTAGCTTTTACTTACTTCCTTACCTTTTATTCCATGATCCATCATTACAGTTGCTGCCTTATTCCGACTTCTTAGCCACCCCAGAAAAACTCTGACCCAGTTTTAACACAGTTTTCTGCCATTATCTATATCTGTATCTGAGCATCTAATGTTGCTGGAAGAAATCACACAGTGGGCTGACTGGCTGCACGCCAGAGTCACATCAGCTAATATCACATGGCACTTAAAATTGCCAGGAAATTCTTTTATGTTTCCTCATAAAGTCAATTTCCTACTCTCTATAATGATTATTTAACACATTTTCTTCTCCCTTAAACTGTCTCAATTCCTTCCCTTACTCATTCTTGGCTAATGATTATACCTTTTACTTTACTGAGAAAACAGAAGCTATTAGATGAGGATTCCTCATCTTCCTATCACTGAATCTACAAACCTGCCTACATCTATATGCATCCTCTCTGCCTCCCCTCCTGTCATAAAGGAGGAGGAGTTCTTCCTCTTACTAAAGGCCAACTTCTCCACTTGTGTTCTGTATCCCACCTTCCCTTGTCTCCTCTGGGATTTTGCTCTTGCAAGATATTATCTTTGTCTTATAACATGAATTTCTCCTTTCTACTAGGTCACTCTAATCAGTATTCAAAAACATGGTTAAGAGTTTTATATCTTTAAGAAATATACATTTCCTTTGACCTCATGTTCTCTCCAGCCACCATTTTTCTTCTCCCCATTTCAAAGCAAAAGCCCTTAAAAGATTTGGCTTAACTTTCTTTCTGTCCTGTTTTTCTCCTACCAATCACGCTTCAGTACACTTCAGTCTGATGTCTGTCTACCATGCTTCTGAAACTCCTCATCAAGGTCACCTACAAAACCCTGTGTTGCTAAATTCAATGACAACGTCTCTAGATTTACTTTTTAGCCACAGCTGACCTCCTCTCTCCTTCTCAAAACATTCTGTTCTGTTGGTCTCCATGTTACTACACTCTGCTGGTTCTTATCCTACTTTCTCAGTGACTCCTTGGTCTTATTTCCTTGTTCTTTCACCTCTACTTGACCTCCAACCAATGAAGTTCCCTGATAATCATTCCTGGACTGTCCAGATTTTTTCAATCTATGCTGTCTTCTTGAAGCAAACTTATCTCATCCCTGGCCTTTAACTGTCACTGAAAATTTCAGCATAGGTATTTTCAACTCTGATCTATTATCTATGCTACAGACTCAATTCAGCTGTGTGCCTGACATCTCCATATCAGATGTCTAACATGAATTTTAACCTCAGCACAGCCGAATATAAGTCTTGATTCCCACCTTGATACTACCTCCTCAGGCTAGTCTCCACCATCTCAATAAATGACACTGTCTCTCACCTAGTTTGCTCAAATTAAAAAAAAACAACGAAGATACCCTTAATTATTCTTCTTCTTCTGTCTTTTAAAATCAGCAGGTTCTACTGGTTCTATCTCCAAAAATTATCCATAAGCTATCAGTTGTTACTTATTTCCACTGTTACCACCTTCACCTGCATGCATGTCAGCAGCCTAACTGATCTCCCAGCTTCCAGCCTTGTTCCCCTATTCTAATTCTCCAGAGAAATCCAGAGGGATCTCTTAAAAACATTAATCAGATCATATTGCTTCCCTGTTTAGAAAACTATGAATGATTTTTCCACTTCTCTTACAATAAAACCCTCCCATTTGTCTATAATACCTCACGAGATGTGGGCCCTGCCTACCTTTCTGGCCTTGTGCTCCTGTGCTCGCAGTACTTCTCAGTGTGCGCCAGTGAGCATGGCCTTCCGGCCCTTCCTCAGAAACACCGACCATCACCCATGGCAGGTTCCTTACTAAACAACTTACTTAAAGTTGCCTCTGCCTATTCCTTTCTATCACATCACCTCCTTAGCTCCCTTCACTGCATTTTCAAGATTTATACTTATCTTGTTTATTTTCCTGTTTATTTGTCTCCCCTAATAGGCCGTAAGTTTTATTAGGGGCGGGATCTGCTCTCCTTTTCACCTCAGCGTTCCCAGAATTGAGCACAGTGAGGAGCAATGAGTAGGCACTCAACAAATATTTGCTTAATGAAAAAATGAATAAAGGAATGTATGAGATCACCAAATTCCTGTTCACAATTCTCATTTATAGCACACATTTGTTACACAACCACAAAGCCGACATAAGAAGCCTTACATGGTGAAATGGTGGTTTATCACCATAAAAATACACTGTTCTTGAATCTAGAACTAAATTGTAATTAAATCCAGAAGCCAATATTTGTCTCCAAAGACGTTTTAAACACTGCTCTTTTCCCATGATATTTAGCACAGCCATAAACATCGTAAAACGTGTGCATGCTTCAGTTACTTTTCCAATGATTTCTTCAACTGATTCTGCTACATGATATCAAATGCAACAAATGAATAATCTGTGTTATATGTGACTTACTTCCAAATTAGAAGGCAAAACATTGTGCAGTAGTACTGCAAAAGATAACTGCATGGTCAATGCCCTTCATTTAGGATTGCAGATGGCTAAGGCTCTTAGAGGAAGTATATGCATTATTCCTGTCTGACAAAACAGATAATGCAAACAAACCTATGTAGGCAAGACTGTGAAATAGGGGAAATATCTCAAATAACTTGCTACTTATCTCTAATTACTAGTCCTCCCCATTCCACACAACCAAATCCATGCAAAACTTCCTTTTGATCCCTTATCCCTTTATTAAAATCTATCCTCAGGACAAGATCTGGTGAATCATTCACCTGATATTATAAATTATAGGACAGCCAAATAGGTGACTTCTCCCTATCTGAACATTTAACATTATCTGGACATTTAACAAAGTTCCAATTTAGCAAAGCAAACAAAACAAAACAAAAAACAAACTAACTAGAAAAAACAAAAATAAAAAGTAATCTCTAACATGGAAGATTTTTGCCTTTCTGACCCAGTTAGTAGAGGTAGTCTTGAAGACAAGAGGACTGCTTGTTAACATAGAATTTATATCAAGATTAAGGAAAACATTTCAGCTTGCTCACTGGGTCAGTTATAGCTCTCGACAGGTTTCAGGTTTTAGGATAACTACCTGAGGTCAGTTACTTAACTCCCTATAATCAAATTTGGTGCTGTCAGTTCTTGAGGTAGAATTTTCTAAGTTACTCTCATGAGCTTGCTGAGGAACCAGAAATTTAAACTCCTTTTCTAAACACATTTTTGTGTTTCTACTAATGAGGGTTAGATAATATGTGCCATTATAACAAGCACAAACTGCTCAAGGGTTTTCCACACAAGAAACAAAATAAGGAATTAATGTTTATTTGCTACATGAGGAGTGAGGAAAATTGAAAACAGCAGTGCACCAGTTTGCCCCATAATAACTGTCCCGCTAACTGTAACCACTATATATCTCCCTACATGGGAAGAAAGTGATCGATTTCACCCCAAATGCATTGTCATTAAAAAAAAATTAAAAATACAATCTTATTGAGTACCTTTATCAAACTTAAAACATAAACACAATATATCTTAACAAAAAACAAATAAATATTGAAACCCTGTCTCATGTGTGCAGGATGCTGATGGAACAAAATGATGAGCTTGGCTTGATACAGCCAGTAGACAAAAAGGAATTGATATTATGACGAGCATTTAGCATTTAAAAATTGTAACAGGAGGTGCAAATAATTCAAAATTAGATGTATGAATATTTATTTTGCATTGATCTAATTAAAGATTTGCCTGAATAATTACTCTCTGGGGGGAAATGCATATTCGTTAGATGCTATGTTTCAATAAATGTATACGCAAATTAAACCCTAGAAGGTAGTAATGATATCTGGTAACAAAGGATATTCGTGAATCTTAATTCCAAGCTTCCTTAAAATTTCTTAGAAAGATTTTATCACTTCTACCAGGGTTCCCTTTTCTGCACTCCTTCCAATTTATAATTTAGAAAGACACAGGCATCCCTAAAAGATGTAAGAAATACTTTTACATTCTTTAAAACTTTGGAATGCAATGACTATGCATTTAATCTCTATCTCTGCACTGCTTATCTATACCTATGTTAAAATATAGCTTTATGGCTTTCAAAATAAGCAAATGTTTTTAAATGTCAAAAAATGGAAATTTAATGACCCGTACATCAGTATTTTAAAGTCACTATCTGTGCATTTCTCTTTCACTGAGCCTCATCTTTACAGAATTAGGACATACTCGTCAGAAAACACTCATTTTTATCATTCTGTCAGTTTAGTATGATGACTAGAGCTAAGCAACGGACAGCTTCCTAGTCACTTCTGGTGTCTCTAACATTTGATACTAGCAATGTAACAGTATAGTGGATGAAATGCAGCACTCACCTTTCCCTTGGGTTGGGGTGCCCAGAGGCAGGTTCAGGTGCACAGGGCTTACTGAGGGAGCACCCTTGGGTAAAAGGGAGTGAGGGAAAGAGTTAGAGCAGAAGAGGTTAAGCTTGACGTGGTCTCAACTAGAGTCTAACTGCAGTGTGACTGCTTGAGCAAGGGGGCCTCCTTCTGTATCCTCTTATCAGTCAGTCATTGGGTGAAGAAGGGAAGCCTCCTTCAGGGGTAAGATAACTCCTGTTGTGCCAACAGCAATTCCCAGAGAAGTAGACAGTTTGAGCTGTTAGCGGTCAACCCTTATAGCAGCTTCCTGACGGGCTCACTGACAGGACAGGCGGAGATCTGAGCTGCAGCCCAACAGTTGAGACAGCTAGGTCTTCCTTAGCCATCTTATCTGTTCATCAATATGAATTTGCTTCTGTTAAAGAAACAGCTGAACATTTTTTCTGCTTGAGCTTACTAAATATTATTTTCCCTTCTGAAAATAGACTACTTAGTATATTTAACCATACAGTTGGGCTCCCAAAGGGATCTGTATGGATATACACTGGAGGAGTTTAGAAGGGGCCTTGAAAGAGCCACTTTTCCTCTTTCCTTCAGAAATACTGCCAACATAGGTTGAAAACCGTTCATTTACGTGTTTGATGTAAGAATCTGTTTCTCTGAAACCTAACCATTTGCTCATTTTGAGTGCCCATGAAGTTTCAAATTGTCTGCCTTTCTAATTTTCAGCATCATAGTTGCATGTTATAATTATAACATAAGAGCCATAGAGAATTCATCATAGACTATTGAGTAAATTCCCTGCTGGTTTGAGACTTCCCCACTTTCTCAAAACCACATATGGGCAAAGAAAGGCAGTTTGGACAGTTGGAAACTTTTCACAGTTTCAAATACATATTATGACATATCTGAATAATTTGGGGGAGCAAATTTTAGAATGAATATCTTGTCACACGATATGGAAATCGGTACTCTGGAAGTCTGATGACTATCTAAGGCTGACATCTAGACAAAGAGAGCCTCCCCTGTGACTTGATGGCACATGGTATACTCTATCTTTTTTTTTTTTTTGCAATACATTTTTTTTATACACCTTTATTGAAGTATAATTGCTTTACAATGTTGTGTTAGTTTCTGCTGTACAACAAAGTGAATCAGCTATATGTATACATATATCCCTATATCCCCTCCCTCTTGAGCTTCCCTCCCACCCTCCCTATCCCACCCCTCTAGGTGGTCACAAAGCACCGAGCTGATCTCCCTGTGCTATGCGGCTGCTTCCCACTAGCTATTTTACACTTGGTAGTGTATATATGTCAGTGAGGTATACTCTAAATGCAAGACAATTACTCAATGTTTCCATGAAAATGGTCACTGATTACTGGTTGAAAATTCAATTTATTTTGAGAACAGCTTTATCTCAAATTTATTGGAAAGTCACCTAAAGGTCTCAATTAGCTCTCAGGTGCCAGGGCTTCCAAGTATCTAGATGCTCAGCAATCAGTGATGTGGTCAACAGAGCACAAAATGCTGGACTGAGGTTCAAAATGTTTGCAGTCACACTCTTCACTCTCCACAGGGAAGAAACAGATTAATTTCACCTAAGCCAACCTCCTTAAAGCTATATATAGTGTCAGTGTTAAAATTTGAACTACTCAGACTAATATCCAGAATCTTTCCAAATGGAGCACTGGAAAATCAAATACCACAAAGAGAACGGGGCACCAGAAAAGTTGCCACAATTTGTGTGTAGGAAAAAAAAAAAAAAAAGTTTATGCCACAGGGAGAAATTCTAAATCCTAGACAATGACTGCAACAAAATTAAACAGTCTTATAAAAAGATTTAGCATTCAATAAAGTAACTTTAGGAATATCATGAAATAATCACAAAGCTGTCTCCCCCACCAACCACCACTCCCTGCCCAACACACACACACACACACACACACACACACGCTCTCTCTCTCTCTCTCTCTCTCTCTCTAATCCATCATCTATTTTCATTCTATGAACTGTCCTATTGCTGGAACTCTGTCCTGGTAGATACGTTTAAATCACTCTGATGTCCTAGAAAGGGAATCTGCCACACAACTGCCACCTTGTTCTTGGTGCATCTTTAATTAGAGGCAAATCAAAATCAGAAACATGCTGTGAAAATGTTATAATCTCCTAATTTTTCAAATTTTTTCTTCTATCTCTAATAGTTTCTTAGGAACCATTCCACTGTAGAAACGTCTGAATTTTGGCATTATTGTGATGCTGTTTCTTTTTCTTCTGAAAATTTCAAGTAAATTTAATTACGATAGGTGGACAAGGAGAAGAGACTGGGAAGTAAAGATAATCTAGTGACTATGCTTGCTTCTTCTTTCGTAATGACTTCGGTTCTAATTCTACTAAAAACCAGGCATTCACTATTAACCACAATAATTGTTCACATATTCTACACTGTGGTGCAGATAAACATTTTCAACCCAGGCCACAGTACATTCATTGTCTTCTGTTGCAGATGTAGAGGGAACTAACCATTTGGCAAAGGGAATAAATGACAGAAATAGTCAAACAATGCACTGTGGAGAGGAAGGTAGAGAGTCCCTGCAAATGAATTAGCTGCCTCACAGTATCACTAAGGCTTTGATGTACTTCATTCTTTCCCAATCTCTGCATGCAGGGTATGAATCTCTGCATGTAGAATCCCTACATTACTTACTCTTTTTTTGGTTAATACAAATTCATGGCCATATTTAAGGGAAAGTTTATAAACCCTTTTTAAAAAAGTCATAATTATGACCAAGAATAGCACAGTCACCCTGTAAGTTAAGAAGTGTATTTTCAAGTTTAATAACAATCAGCTGTATTTTTATGAGAAGGTAATAGAGCAATACTGATTTATAACTTGCCAAGGAGATAAACATAAAGAGGGGTCTTTTTCACTCTTACTGAATCCTTTTCAGGGACAAATGATCTGGGAACAGAAAGGAAAGGATAATTACACAATATTAATACTCTGCCATTTTCCTAGGCAGAAGTATCTAAAGTCATTTCCTACAGATAGTTAAATACAAAGCAAATGTAAATTTCAACAATTCCCTCTGCTGCAGAAATTACCGTACCAAAACAGGTATCTTCTGAATTCAGTAGCACTGCATATCAAAGGGGCTAATGAAAGATCAAGTTCAGGTTAATAATATTTATCCCACTTACCATCCTCTCACAGCCATTCCTTAACAGTCAAATAGAAATAGCACCACAAGTTAAGGGTCAAGAGGATAAGTGATTCTAAAAATAAGTATCTCATTACCAATACTAATGACCCTGGGATTAAAACCCAATCTGCATTCTTTGCTCTATACATGATCATATGACTGCTTTTAGGTGAAGGTAGGATTCGAACAACTTGCCTACTAACATCACAAGGGGAAGGTTATTTCTGCCAGGGGATCAGGCTCTGGGACACTGTCTGCTGCCCACTATGAACCCAGAACTGTGCTGGGCACTTTGGGGAATGTCTACTTTTGTCCTTGACTTTAAAAACTTTAAATAATAAAATAGTGAATCATACTCTTAATAAAGAACTCAAACAAAATAGGAGACTATGAAGTGAAAAGGAAAAGTCCCTTCTCCATCTCATTCTTGTAAGGTAGCCACTATTAAGTTTTTATTATATAAAATATCACAGAAGTGGAACTGCTGGGCCAAACGATGTGCAAACTGCCTTTGCTTACACCCCACCCCCAGACCGTCTTTCATCTGAAAGCACTTTTTAAGAAATTTTTAAGAAACTGATCCTTTTGGTTTGGTTTCACCAGATCTAGTAGTCTCTGCCCTGTAGGCACAACACAGCTCAGTTTTCTGTATCTTCTTTGGCAAGAAGGAGGTGAAGGTGGGAGGAGTATAGGACTCCAAGGTCTGAGTTCTTCTTAACAGCCCACTCATACTGACTGCAACTTTTTCTGCAATCTTCTGGCAGTTTAACAAGGAAAATGATTTTTAATCAATGAACAAATCAACTCTATGTTTAAAGTGGAGAGCATCTATTTATTTTTCCTTTTGTTGCTTGTGCTTTAGGTGTTTTCTTCTAGGAGTTTTATACTTTTAGGTCTTGCATTTAAGTCTTTAACCCATTTTGAGTTACTTTTTGTGCCTGATGTAAGATATGGGTCTAGTTTCATTCTTTTACATATGAATATCCAATTTTCCCAGCACCATTTATTGAAGAGACTGCCTTTTGTCCATTGAGTACTCTGGCTTCCTTGTCAAATATTAGTTAACCATATATGCATGGGTTTATTTCTCAGCTCTCTCTTCTGTTCCATTGACTATGTGTCTGTTTTTATGCCAGTACCATACTGTTTTGACTACTACAGCTCTGTAATGTAGTTTGAAATCAGGAGGTGTGGTGCTTCCAGCTTTGTTCTTATTTCTAAGAAGTGCTGTGGCTATTTGGGGTCTTTGGTGGTTGTGAACTAATTTTAGGATTTTTTTTTCTATTTCTGTAAAAAATGTCATTGGGGTCTTGATAAGAATTGCACTGAGGGACTTCCCTGGTGGCAGAGTGGTTAAGAATCCACCTGCCAATGCAGGGGACACGGGTTCAAACCCTGGTCTGGGAAGTCCCACATGTCGTGGAGCAACTAAGCTCATGTGCCACAACTAGTAAGCCTGCACTCTAGAGCCCGTGAGCCACAACTACTGAGCCCAGGCACCTAGAGCCTGTGCTCTGCAACAAGAGAAGCCACCGCAATGAGAAGCCCACGCACCGCAACGGAGAGTGGCCCTCGCTCGCCGCAACTAGAGAAAGCCCACGCACAGCAACAAAGACCCAACACAGCCAAATAAATAAATAAATAAATTTATATTTAAAAAAAAAAAAAAAAGAATTGCGCTGAATCTAAAGATGGCCTTAGGTAGTATGGACATATTAATAATATTAATTCTTCCAGTCCATGAACAGGGATATCTTTCTATTTATCTGTTTCTTCTTCAATTTCTTTCACCAATGTCTTGATCTAAAGTCTTTTATTTTTTGATGTTATTGTAAATAGTATTGTTTTCTTTACTTCTTTTTCAAATAATTCATTGTTAATGTATAGAAATAAACAAGTGGAACTACATCAAACTAGAAATCTTACGCTTAGAATGCTTCTGTTTAGTAAAGGAAGTCATCAACAAAATAAAAAGACTACCAACAGAATGAGAGAAAATATTTGCAAAACCATCTATCTGATAAGCAGTTAATATCCAAATTACATACGGAACTCAACAACTCAATAGCAAAAAACAAATAATCCAACTAAAAATATTGAGCAAAGGACCTGAATAGACATTTTCCCAAAAAAAAGATACTCAAATGGCTAACAGGTACATGAAAAGGTGCTCAACATCACTAATCACCAAGGAAATGCAAATCAAAACTCCAATGAGATACCACCTCACACCTGTTAGAATGGTTATTATAAAAATGACAAGAGATAACAAGTGCTGGTGAGGATGCAGACAAAAGGGAACCCTTGTAGATTGTTGCTGGGAATGTAAATTGGCACAGTCACCATAGAAAACTGTATGGAGGCCTCTCAAAAAATTAAAAACAGAACTACCAAATGATCCAACAATTCCACATCTAGGTATATACAGGAAGGAGATGAAATCACTGTCTTGAAGAGATACCTGCACCCTAATGTTCATCATTATTTATAATAGCCAAGAAATGGAAATAACCTGTGTCCACTGACAGATGAGTGGATGAAGAAAATGTGGTATATATACAATCAAATACTGTTCATTTGTAAAAAGAAAGGGTATTCTGCCATTGATGACAGTATGAATAAATCTAGTGGGCATTATGCTAAGTGAAATAAGTCAGAAAAAGACAAATGCTTTATGATCTCACTTACATGTGGAATCTAAAACAAACAAACAAACAAAACTCACAGGAAGAGAGAACAGATTGGTTGCCAGAGGCATGAGGTAGGGGGTGGGAGAAGTGAGTGAATGCGGTCAAAAGGTACAAACATACAGTTTTAAGATGAATAAGTTCTGTGGCTGTAATGTCCAGCATGGTGACTATAGTTAATACTGTATTGTATATTTGAAAGTGACTAAGAGAGTACATCTTAAAAATTTTCATCACAAGAAAAAAATTTACAACTATGTGAGGTGATGGATGTTATATAAACTTATTGTGGTAACCATTTCATAATATATGCATATATATTTGATACACATATATCAAATTATTATGGTGTGCACCTTAAACTTATACAATATGTCAACTATATCTCAATAAAACTGGAAAAAATATACCAAAATAGCTAATATACAAAAAAAAAAAAAACAAGAAGGTCTACAGCATACCAAACTAAAGTGATTGTAATTATTACCCACTTCAAAAGTAATCTTTGTGCATTAAAGATACTTTTTAAATGTGGTGCTCTGGATAATTTATGACGTATAAACAGAGAAATGGAAGAAATATAATTAGGAAAATACCATCTAGAGAAATCTAGATCTTGAAGGCAGGCTGGGTTCCTCTTTGTTTTACTGTCAGTCCATTAGGAAATCCCACTTGGCTCAATCGTCAAAACATATCCAGGAAACTGCCTCTTCTCCCTCTCTCCTCCATTACTACGTTTGGTCCAGGTCAATCTATCATCTCTCACTTGGATTATTACCACAGCCTCCTACCTAATCTCGCTGCTTCTTCCTTTGTTTTGATATAGTATATTTTCCACATATGTTGAAATGTAAGTCAGACCATTGTCATTCCTATGATCAAAATACTTCTATGCATTCCCATCTCACTCAGCATAAAAGTCCTAGTTCCTAAAACAACTTACAAGACCTTACCCACTATGTCCCTATTACTTCTCATCTTTTCTGTCCATTCCTCTGCCCACACTGTACTAGCCATACTGACTTCCCTTCTTCTTTAATACGCCATGGAAGTGCCTGTCTCAAGACCTTCACACTTGCTCTTCTGTCTGGGATGTTCATCCTCTGTGTATTTGTCTGACTCGCTTCCTGACCTCCATTGAGTCTTTACTCAAATGTTACTTTCTTAGTGACCACTTCCCAATTTAAACTCACAACACACTGTCCACTCCCACCCATCAGCACTCTCTGCCCTGACTTCTTGCTTCATTTTTTTCACCATAGCACTTATTACCATGAGGTATGCTAAATATTTTTCTTTTTTAAATTGTTTATCTCATTTTTATAAATATGATTTCTGTGAAGTGAATAGCTTTCTCTGTTTTGTTCACAGTTTATCCACAGCCCCTAGATCTGTGCCTGTACCAGAAATATCTGTGGAACGGATCCTTTCTTGCTTTTGAAAGGAAACCAATTAAATGTCAATGATGAGAATGGTGACAATGCTCATAATAAAACATTGCTAAAATTGTCAGTGCTCAGATTTCTATTTGGGGAAATGAACCATTCTTTTAAAAAATGTAAAGCTGTACCTCTTATAAATACGGAGGAGATGAATTCTGAATAACTTAGACGTTAATAATGATAGACTCTCCCATAGGAGAATCATTCAAGATTAAAAGCTAAAACTCATCAGAATACTCACTGTAAAAGAAGTAAAATGTGCTTCCATTTCATTTATCCTCTTTGTAGACAATAATATAGAAACCCCTCTCCCCACAAATCTTGACTTCCATATTATTCTAACATAAGAAAAATGGTTTATAGCCACAATAAATGTAAGCTCTATTTCAAGTGGTAAACCATAAAACAATTTGGGAACAAGCATCTGGGAGACTTTACCGTATAGACACACTTGAGTGACAGCCAACGGCAAGATTTATTTGAATTTGATCTGTTACTCTCCTCAGCAACGTCTTCCCTAAAAAATTCACTCTTTTTGCAACTTACTAAAATGTATTTTCCTTATGCCAAAAACACATTTTTACATTTAAAACTACCTTCCAAACATGCAGGGAACTGCAAGTTGAATTTCTTGAATCTGTTCTGATATGGTTAATTGTATTTCCTCACTTGATTTGTACTAAGAGTAGGAGCAGTAATTGATCAATATTATCAAACTCAAGGGTTTTATTGCAATAAAAATAAATAAGGAAGTATAAAGTAAAGAATGTAGAAAACAAGTCTACCCCAGCTTTGGGCAGCCTAGGAACAAGAACTCTGGTATCCTCAGCCACTCAGATTCCAGCTCCTCCATTTACCAGTGGGCTGCGTTTCTCATATATAAGAATTAATATAAGGATTAAAATCCAATACGGCTTATAAATAAAGTGCTTAGTAGAATGTCTGCCAAATCAGTGGTAGTTATTACGATTAGTGAAAACGCATCAAAAGCATCTAACACTTTTGGGCCTTCCCTGGCAGTCCAGTGGTTAAGACACTCCCTTCCAATGCAGGGGGTGCGGGTTCGATCCCTGGCTGGGGAGCTAAGATCCCACATGCCTCAGGGGCAAAAAAACAAAACATAAAACAGAAGCAATATTGTAACGAATTCAATAAAGGCTTTAAAAGTGGTCCACATCAAAAAAAATATGTTTAAAAAAGCATCTAATACTATCATCATTCAATAAAGTTCCATCTACCACATGACAGTTTCATGAAAGAGAATCAGTAATTGTACATCTATGGGTCAGGGAGACCCCAACAGTATCTCATCTTTCCACTAATGTCTCTCATCTCTGTGTCTAAACTGGAAAGGTGAGAAACTACCTCTGGAAAGTGGGAGAAAGAAGAGTTAAAGAGCAAAAGAAGGATAGAGTGTAGTCCAGTATATGCTGGAGTTGGAGGGAAAAGAAAAACTTTGAAGAATATTCAGAATTCTGAACTATTACACTAGATTGAAAAAATTTAATTACTTAAATGAGACTGTTTCATGACTACAAGTACATGAAGGACTTTTATTTTATAATTATAAACAGAAATACTAGGGGATTTGTTACAAATGGAGATGCCCCACACAGATTCCCCTCCAAGAAAGCTCTGGATGCCCACGTGTGAGGAGCGTGGTTAGCTGACAGCCTCTAGCTGTCAGCTTCATCTGGATCTGTCTCAGCTTTTAAGCCAAGGGCACAGCCTTCTCAGTGTGGTTCCCACTCCATGATGCAACAAGGCTCTGGTACAAGGGACTCGCCCTTTCCACCCAACATGAGATGCTTCTAAAGTACATTCTGCTCAGAGCTCCCCCTCTTGGGCTGGCAGAGACTTTATCAGGGCTGCATGGCTGACTGGTGGCTTCCCTTGGTCAATCAATCCTGTCCCTTTCCTTTTCTTTTCACACGTGTTAACTCTGCAATAAACCTTCTGCACTAATTCCACCCCATTGTCCGCTTCCTGGAGAATCCAGCCCGCGATAGGACTTGTTTGAGATTCGCCTTGGGAAATTCCAACAAACTTTGGGATTACAGATTTATCCTATAGAACCCACCTCTCTTTCATTTGTACTCAACTTTGATTTCTCAGGCATGTTTTAGACAGTAGTCTATTCTACCTCTAAACTTCAGGGGACTCATTTTATGCCCTCAGAGTAGTCTCCTTAAATCCCCTCTTAACCTGAGGTGAGGTGGGTAGGACCCCTTAGAAGGTCAGCACACACAGCAGACTTGTCTTCAGTAAATCTCCTTGAAGATTCTGTTACTAGGCTAGGGGTAGGAGGTGGCATCCTGAACTCTTCTCATTCTTTGGTTTTTTTTTTTTTTTTAAGAGTAACAGAAATCCCGTTGGTAATAACTTTAGTATTTTTTTTTAAATAAACATTTACATATTTAGGCCTTCTTTCTTTCTTTCTTTATTATTTTTGGCTGTGTTGGGTCTTCGTTTCTGTGCGAGGGCTTTCTCTAGTTGCGGCAAGCGGGGGCCACTCTTCATCGCGGTGCACGGGCCTCTCACTGTCGTGGCCTCTCTTGTTGCGGAGCACAGGATCCAGACGTGCAGGCTCAGTAGTTGTGGCTCACGGGCCTAGTTGCTCCGCGGCATGTGGGATCTTCCCAGACCAGGGCTCGAACCCGTGTCCCCTGCATTGGCAGGCAGATTCTCAACCGCTGCGCCACCAGGGAAGCCCTCTTCTCATTTTTGACATAGGGGGTGTTCAGTCACAGCAGGTTCTCTCTGAGGGAAGCCTAGGCAAGATTTGCCTTGATAATGTGTCTCAGTCAAAGCTTCCATTTTAACCCTCTATTACACAAATAAGCACCATCTAACAAAATATTATTACATTAACAGAAATATAATACACATAATCTAGGTACTAGGAATACTATCTTCCAAACAATGACCCTTTTAGGAGGGAAATACTCTCTTATTATTTAAAGTTGCCACACATTTCTAATGTCGGAAAAATGATTTGCAAATGGCTCTCATAAGAGACCATAACTATAGGGAATAGGACATACTACAGAGATGTAACAGACACATTCCAAACCCATGCATATGTAATTACATAACTGAATTTATGGACAATAAGTAGTAGAGGAATAGGGATCAGTCATAAGTGAAACACAAGTTTGCTTTTACTTGGAATTTGCTAAATACTTCATTGAATGCCTACACTCTGACTTCTTTTTTTTAATAAATTTATTTATTTATTTTTGGCTGCATTGGGTCTTCATTGCTGTGCGTGGGCTTTCTCTAGTTGTGGAGAGCGGGGGCTACTCTTCATTGCAGTGCACGGGCTTCTCATTGCGGTGGCTCCTCTTGCTGTGGAGCACTGGCTCTAGGCACGCAGGGCTCAGTAGTTGTGGCACTCAGGCTCAGTAGTTGTGGCTCACAGGCTCTAGAGCACAGGCTCTGTAGTTGTGGCACATGGGCGTAGTTGCTCCGCGGCATGTGGGATCTTCCTGGACCAGGGCTCGAACCTCTGTCCCCTGCATTGGCAGGCAGATCCTTAACCACTGCGCCACCAGGGAAGTCCCTCTGATTTCTTAAATGGCAAATTTATCAAGGTACATCTGAGCTGAAGATCATTTCTTCCTCCTACAAGTTTCTAGCCTGTTTTTGTGAAATATCAAAATGTTTGGCTTGGGCACATTTCTGTTCAAACAAGTTTCTTTTAATAGAGATAATTTCTTTTAAAAACTGAAAACAGTAGATTGTTACATATTTACCTAAATGTCACTTCGTGACATCACCTTGCATGCTTCATGAAGGAAAATATTGCACCTACTGGGTTCACTTTTGTGTTCCAGCATCTTACACAATTCAGGTACACTGCTGAATGAATAAGTTAACTTTTATCAAACCATGCATGGTATTAAATATATTCTATAAAACAACATACATGGTATTCACATTTTATGCAAAATATGTACCCCTGCAGACCTCAACCAATTCAAAACTTGTGTAATTCACATGAATCCTGATGACCACTGACAGTTTTATTGGTTTACTAGCCAAAGCAATGATGCCACATGGAAATCATAAACAAAGTATACATATAACTTAACCATCCATCTTTGGAATTTTGCAATTCTTCAACAGGTAAAGAGTTAATTTGGGGCGTCACTCTATTAAAAATTTTGTACACACGGTGAGACAAAAATATTGTATATTACACTATTTCGAATTTACATAATGCAGATTTGCATAAAATCCATTAAAGAATGAGACAGCAGCAAACAAGTATATCTTGGATGAATAAAGACAATTAGAGTCTAATAATGTCAGTCCTTGAACAGACCTTCAGTTCCCTCATGTGTCAATAAAGATGCAGAAGTTAAGGACCCATCTGCACACATAGGGAGAAGCAGAATCCAGGTCTTCTTATATTATACTATCTGCCTTCTATCTTTAATAAGTAATATTCATGTTTTTCAAAGAAAAATTAAGAACTAGGATTTCATTCTCCCAGAACATGCCTATACTTATGCTATACTCTAGCTATTAAAATTAAGAAAGTAAAAACTATTCTGTTTTGCTTCTACAGTACAGTACAATTAGGCAAAAACTTTCATTTTTTGTGTAGCAAAGTGTTTTATAAGAAACTAATATGCTAATGAATCTTAACTACCATTCTTCAGACCATCTTCAAACCTTCAAAGGAAAGTTCAGAAGTCAAAGAGACTGGGCTCACAAGTACTCTTCAACAGTAGCTCCAGTGCGTAAGACAGAGTCCCCAACAGCTGCACAGAACTACCCTGACCTCTACCTCTGGGAAAAGCCCACCCAGAGGGTGCTGTGGGATCATGCCTCAGATATGAGCTTATTAATAGCATTTCAAAGGTGGATTTTGGAATTAAAAATGTCAAATTATTACTAATATAATACTTTGCAAAAGCTATTTAAAACCACTATTGAATTAACATTATTTTCAGAAAATAAAATAATAATAAAGAGTAATATTAAAATTTTTCTTTTGAACAATGACCTACACATGAGCAATTGTATCAGAGTTGTGACACAGGCTCCTTTGGGGGAATTAACCCTGAAATGGAGTTTTAACAATAAAAACAGCTTTACTCGACTTGCTGATAAAGGAAATTTAAACCCTCCTGCATCCACTGGTAGAAGAAATAAAAAACACACCAATTAAAAAATAACAACAACAACAAAAACCTCTTCTAAAAACTATGGAGAGAGTAAAAAGATCAGTGGTTGCCAGGGGTTGGGGAGGGTGGGGAGGGATGAATAGATGGAGCACAGGGGACTTGGGGGGCAGTTAAAGCACTTTGTATGATGCTATAACAGTGGATACTTGTCATTATACATTTGTCCAAACCCACAGAATGTGCAACACCAAGCGTGAACCCTAATGCAAACTATGGACTTTTGGGTGATTATGATGTGTCAATGTAGGTTCATCAATTGTAACAAATATACCACTCTAGTGGGGGGATGTGTGCATATGTGGGGCAGTGGTATATGGGAAATCTCTGTACCTTCCCCTCAGTTTTCCTAAGAACATTAAACTGCTCTAAAACTATAATGTTTAAAAAAAATACTCTTCTAAACCTGACTGCACAAAATTGGCTAACTGAAAAACTATGACATTTAAAGTTTCCCTTTTTAACTCATTAGAACAAAATATCAGCAATGATAGATATTTTAAGAGAGAATATGCAAATTATTGTTAAAGTATCCAAAATAATAAAAAATATAGATCAACCTAGAGAATAAATTAGAGATTCTCCAGAAAGAAAATTTAAAAATGAGAAATAAGAATCAGAAAACTAATTTAGGAAAAACACTAAGTACAGGACAGATGCAAACATTTGTGCCGATAGTAACATTCATTTGTAATATCCAGAGGAAAGAAGGCTAATCCACTACATTTTATGTTTTTCAGCTGTCAAACAAAGATATCATCTGGCATGTTGTTGAGAAGGAGAAGTCTTTGGACTTCAAGCCCCCATTCCTGAAGGAAAGATAGAAGTGGAGCTGGCGGTCAGGGGAACCAACACTTTCTCTGTGTGCCCAGTGACAACCAATGCAAATGTTCTCTCTGATGGCAAGAAGAGGCTATGTTACTGGGAGCTCTGGAAGATCTGAAACAATGTATTAAATAAAACCCCAGGCATTGTTATTAAAAAAAAATGAAAGGGACCTAAGATCTACTGGGGAGCAGCAGAACATGATTAAATACATTTACAATATACTTCAGATGAACTGCAAAATTAATATTATAAGCACTAAACAGTATAAATATCTAAATCAAACACCTCATTTTATAGATGAAGAAAGGGAGACCCAGAGAATTTAAATTCCTTGTGAGGCAGTGGCATGGGTGGAATTCAGAGCATAAGGGCTTGGGCCAAACAGTCTATTTTCTCACGCCACCTCAGTTGCTTATTTGACATATATCATATATATATATATATAAAATTAATATACTTAATTTTTTCTAAACCTCAATTTCCTCATTTGTTGAAGGAGTATAGTATGGTTCTAAACACTCAAAGTTGTTATGAGGATATAATAAGATAATAAATGTGTAGCACAGGGCCTGCTACATAGTAAATACCTAGTAAACTGCAGTGTTTATTATTGTCACACACAATTCATTTTGAGTCCAAGAGATCTGGGTGGAACAAAGCTCCTCGCTCCAGATCTGTGCAAAACAGGACTTCACTTACTCCTGGGGGGATCGGGATAAATGGGTTTTTGCTGGAGGTATGGAAGAAGTACTATTCTTTTTTCTATGGGATCACCAGCACTGATTTCCATACAAACTGTCAGAGGCCATCCTGACACCCGAGGCTGCCGAGAATTATAACCAACAAACAGGAGAGTAGGTGGGAGGGAGACAGGATAGATGAGGTGACAAAGGGACAGACCTAGAAAGACAGAGAGAAGGAGGGAAAGAGAAGAGACACAAGGTGGAGTAGAGGCAGCGGAAAGAGGGCAAGGGGAGAGAGAAAAAAGAGAGAGATGTAAAGAGGCAGAGAGATAGAGGCAGGAAGAAAGACACAATGAGAGAAATGATAAAGGGAGACAGTTTTAAAGAGAGAGAAAAGGCAAAGAGAGAGAAACAGAGAAACAAAGAGGCAGAGACAAAAACAGAAAGTATCAATAACAGAAAGAGAGAGAATCACAGAAAATCATGGGGGGAGGGGGGAGAGAGAGAGGAGGAGGGAGGGAGAGAGAGGGGGAGAGAGAGAGAGAGAACTGACTGAATTTGACCGATTTTTCTCAGCACCCTCTCCAAATGAATCAGGAACTAGTACCACCCCTGGATATTTCAGTGATGTGAGACAATACGTTATCACTTTCACTACAGTGATTTAAATTGGGTTTCACTTCAACCAAAATAATTATTAAACAGTTCTTAAGTACCAGGCAACATGTTGGATGCTCAAGCAAATAACAATCATCACCATCATCATTATCTCATAATTGTTGAAAACTGCTACACATCTGGAATTTTGCTGCATGCCGTGTTTAATTTAATCCTCTCACTAATCCTGTTACCACATTTATTTTACAGATAAAATAAATACTCAGAGAGGTTTAGGGGCTCTGCTATACTATCATGCTCATTTTAATGACCAGCTAACAACCAGCAGACCCATGGCTATTCTTCCCACTAACTATATTCTCCTTTCACAAAGTTATCTAGGGTTTAGACTTTTCTAGATACCAAATGAAAGACTAGGTCCTTTATCTGCTCTAGGTTCATTAGACTCATGTGACAAAAATTATTTGATGCAAAGCAGAGTTTCTTAGTACCAGTGTAAACCTCCTTCCCCACTTCTCCAGCAGTACCCGGTGCAACAGAATCCCAAAGGTTGAATTTACCATGGTGCCTTGGGGCATATATTTAGTCAGTTTCTTAAGGGGCTGCAAGGGTAAGTCACACAAGGTAGTGGACCCGTCAGTGATGAAGGCCATAAGTGCAGGAAAAGAGAACACTAAGCATCCCACTATCCATTACTTTAAATTAGACTGATACACACAAAGCCCTTGGGAAAAATAATATTTTCTTCTCACAAACTACAAAGAAAAAAGTGAACTAGCCAGTATTTTTTAAAATGTGCTAGCAGAATAAAAAGTTACAAGCATTTTGGTTCACTTACATGTATGTGTTATTTAACACAAATTTAAATAGACTAATCTGCCAAACTTTCATAAGGAAGGTAATTTTTAAATTATAATTTGTTTATAATAAATTTTAAAAACACAACCTAGTATAAAATGCCAAAAAAGTTACATGTAATTTTAAGGGCAGCAAAAATCCCATTTTCTGAGAATTGGTTCTGGACTATGGTTATTAAACATGATTTTCCTGTAAAAAATGCAAATTGGCAAATTAGGCTCAGAAATTAGAAGGCATAGATCCATTTACATCAATACTACTAAAATATATCACTTCTATTTATAGAGCTCACCTGATAAATCCATAATATTTTTTTTGCTGATGTAAAGCAATGAATTCTATTGAAGGAAATCCTGCTCCCCAGTATTTTCAGAAGGCAGTTTATTTAAAAAATGATTATGCTCTTTTACTACAATATTTAATTATAGTGAAAGCAGTTGATATTTTAATCACTTCATTACTCACATTTTAATACTTTTGCAATAAAATGTGACGTTTTTCAAAATGGTAATTAAGAGGAGATACTATGGATAAACAGTAATTCCTATTTATAGATGCTATAGGAAACTGTTAAGGAACCACAGTCATGCAGAAATTTCAAGGAAAGGAGAGCTGGACTGCAGGGGTCAGAGATTATCAGGAAAGAAAGATAAACAGTAACCTTCCTTGGTTTGAGACAACGTAGTCCCATGAGATTTCCTGCACATCCGTTCACTTCTTCCTCACTACCCTAGTCCTGGGAGCTACCACCCCTGTCTCTCACCTAGGTGCCCTCATGGTGCTACGGGTGATAGTGAAACTGATCGTTCCTTGCTTCCTTCTCAGACCCTCAGTCCGTTCTCAACATGGCGGCCAAAATGATCTTAAATCAGAAGGTACCACTTTTCTCCCTTAAGTAATTCCTCAGCTTCTTTTCTTAAAAGACAAATCTTTTTCGTAACCCAACAAGGGCCCACACGATCTGGCCCCTGTTAGCTCTCCAGCTTGTCTGAGGCCCCCTCTTCCTTGCTTCCTTCACTCTGGCTACACTGGTCACCTTTCCCTTTTAAGTAGGTTTCACTGGTAGGCTCCCTTTTGCGTGGTGCTTCTTTTGCCTGGAACACCCTTCCCGGCATTTTTCACATGGCTAACTTAACCAGGTCTCAACCTAAAGGTTACTTCTTTTTTTATATAGATAAATCTATTTATTTTATTTATTTTTTGGCTGCCTCGGGTCTTCGTTGCTGCACGCGGGCTTTCTCTAGTTGTGGCGAGCGGGGTGCCACTCTTCGTTGCGGTGTGCAGGCTTCTCATTGCGGTGGCTTCTCCTGTTGCGGAGCACGGGCTTCAGTAGTTGTGGCACACAGGCTCAGTAGTTGTGGCTCGCGGACTCTAGAGCGCAGGCTCAGTAGTTGTGGTGCACAGGCTTAGTTGCTCCGCAGCATGTGGTACCTTCCCGGACCAGTGCTCGAACCCGTGTCCCCTGCATTGGCAGGCGGATTCTTAACCACTGGACCACCAGGGAAGCCCCTTAAAGGTTACTTCTTTAGAAAGACTTCACTGATTGCTCCACCAAATCCAAATTAGGATCCTTCTGTTATTTTCTCTCATGCAAAGCCAATCAAGGGGCAGAACAACCAGGAGGATACTTAGAGCACCAAACCATAAAGGTCCTTAATATGACACTGGGAATGAGTATTACAGGGTGAAGAAAATATGTATTTATCACAATTTCTCTCAAGGGATAAAATCTTGGTTTTCCTTTTCACTGTAAAACCTGCTCCAGATCATAAATGAATGATTCATCAAATCCTTGCTGAGCCAATTAATGACTACAGAGTCATAACACAGAATTCAATCACAGTGCTGCTACTCTCAGTGTTGATCCTGTGCCGCTCTGAACCTCTAATAACTTATTTTTTCTAATTGGAATTAAAATAATAGCTGTCCAGCCCATTTCATGGTGTTTCCCAAAGATTAAATTAGGTGGTGAATGTGAAAAGGTGCCTTAATTCTGTAAAACACTGTTTTAGTATTTGTCAACATCATTAACTTGCCCAGTTAATTCCTGCTGAGGTCTCATACATCTCCTCTTGCATGGAGGGCTGGAGCTGGGGTTGGAGGGCTATTTCTGTGCTCAATAGTATCAGTTACCTTTTGAATTGCCCTGTCACTCAAGTCTATACATAGTAGTTGACAGACCAATGGTATAGGAACCACTCAGAATTTGCCTATTATCTCAAACTGCAGATTCTTTAATAGATACTGACTGCCTCAGTGTTTTGTCAAATTTTTTTTCTTTCATGCTATCCACAGTTACAAAGAATGTGTAATCTCTCACCACTTTTCTAGGCATGTAAAAGAAAATTAACTCTCTGTCTTGTCAATAAGAAATCAGCAAAAAGTACATTTTGTAAAACATAATGTGATTAAGATTGTCTTATATTATCTCATAACTGAGGTTAAAACAAAGACTCGATGCCGCCATGAGACCGCCACACAATGCATGATGCAGGGAGCCTGCTTCAGTGTCCGCACATCACCTTCTCTCCTACAGTAAACCCTCCCCAAAGCTTGCACAGTCAAAGCACTCAAGACATTTTCCTTACATTAACCAAGTAAAGGCTTAATAAAATAGAGACCACTACCGTGGGCTTTCATATTAAAAAGATTTAGGTGAACTACTGCCATTTTGAAATCTTATCAAACTCATTTAAATTGGATTCTATCTCTGCTGGAAAAGCTGGGGGAAAAAACCCTTGATGATATGTTATTCCTAATGCGGAAAGACCTTACGTCTCCCTGGAGGTGGGGGTTACACAGTTACACAATTACCAGACACGCAAGAGCAGTTTTCTGAATCCTGTGGCCACCTTATTACAGGGAAGGATGGAGAGGGCATTAGATTAGTACAGGCGAGGTATAAGTGGGACCCAGAAAAAGCACCTATATTGGTTGCTTATTTTATGTGGAATGAACTGTTCAAAAACTTTCCTAATATCCGATATTAGCAAACTGTGATACTATGAGTCATCATAGTCATTCATGCCATAAAACTCGCATTTCCCTTTAAAGAGCTACGTTGTGTAAAAAACAACAAAAAAGCTTTGCTATGTTATGTTTAATTAATGTGTACTATAATGCTGCATATTTAGAGAACAGGTGTTTCTGCCTATGTTAGGTTAAACTGCCTGACTCATTTTCCCTCTCTGCACTCTTTAATAACACAGGAGATCAAAAACAGGGGGAAAAAAAAGTGGACGGTGCTACGTTACAGCCTGGGTGTTAATTTCTACAACACTGTTCTCAGGATGGTCTCTAATACCTTGTGAAGATGGTTTTAGACTTCAATGTCCTGTATTCACTGCTTATATATGTTTTACTGAAAATTTGTAAATCGGAGGCATAAGGCACAATGATTAGCTCTCATTTAACCCTGGTGGGGCTATTCCCCTTTGTATGCTAAACATAATGGTTTTAAACAGTTGATGAAATTCTCATCAACACTCTTTATTCATTTCCAAAATTTATTTCCCATTATATTTTGCACTTACTATTATTATTATTGCATTATATTTAGCTTCATGATAGCTATTGTGAGACACATTGGAAAACAGACCTCTGGAGACGTTAAGTTGCAGCACTGTCAGAATCAAAGGCCAGACTGTGGTCCCTTCTGCCTTGCACGATTTCTGTGGAAGTAATGTATACCCCCAAAACCTCTCGATATTTACTAAAGTCCCTATAGTTGGGTTCACCAGCATTGGTAACACCTACAACCTCTTTTTTTTTTTTTTCTGCAAAGAGTGGGAAAAATTTAAAAATTAAAAACAAAAACTCAAAGACTATGCAGTTCATATGTAGAGATTTTCCCATTTCTAAAGGGGGAGTTGAGGGTCTCATTATCTAAGAGTATACCCCAGAGGAAATCATTCTAACCTGGAACATTCTAGGAGGTATTATGAAGTCTTTCAAGGATTTTGAGAAGTCTTCTCTAGGAATATCCAGGGACATTCTAGTCATTGTTTACGGCTCCCAGTATCTCAAGTTTATGAGTCTACCTCGAGTCAAGTTTATGGTATCTCAAGTCTGAGTCCATCATTATTTGACTTCAAAACTATCCTTTCCCTCGTACACTGTTGGTGGGAATGTAAACTGTACAGCCGCTGTGGAAAACAGTATGGCGTCTTCTCAAAAAACTAAATATAAAGCTACCATATGACCCAGCAATTCCACTCTCGGGTATATATCCGAAAAAAATGAAAACACCAATTCAAGAAGATATATGCAACACAATGTTCACAGCAGCATTATTTACAATTGCCGAGATATGGAAGCAACCTAAGTGTCCATCAACAGATGAATGGATAAACAAGATGTGATTGATATATATATATGTCTGTATATCTATATCTATACATATATACACACAAACACACAGTGCAATACTACTCAGCCATAAAAAAGGATGAAATTTTGCCATTTGTAATAACATGGATGGACTTGGAGGGTATTATGCTAAGGGAAGTAAGTTAGAGAAAGACAAAAACTATGTATCACTTATATGTGGAATCTAAAAAATACAATAACCTGGTGAATGTAACAAAAAAAGAAACAGATTCACAGATATAGATAACAAACTACTGGTTACTTTTTTTGGACTTTCCAAAGAAAACTAAAATAATGGAACAGAAAAATTCTGAAGATACCATTTAAGAAAAATTACTAGGATAAACTGAAAGAACACATCATGTTCCAAGAGGAAATGGCCCAGAATGGTCAAAACAGAGCTATTCTAGCAAACTTAATGGTCTTCCAAGTTAAAGACCCTTTTGAGCAGCCAGTCAAAAAAAAAAAAAAAAGGGAAATAGGACATTTTAGAAGGGGGATGGAACCACAGCTCTTAAGTATCCATGGTAAATCCAAATCACAGACAGTAACCAGCTGGTACAGGTGGAAATAGATATTCACTAATTTCACAGGTACAGAATTAAACTATTTTCTACATTAATACTATTAATCAAATTGCCAAATCTATCCAGTCCCCATAATGAGGGGAGGTATTTCCAAAAGCAAATTTAGCCTTTTAAAGGACAGAAGAAATTTAATCTACTTTCTCAACAAATGAGCTAATTCATTCACACCTATAAAGAATAATGTAGTTAATTACCACCGAACTCCATGTGTCTCACCAGTTAGATGCACCCTTCCAAGAGATGGCACACAATTACATAAAATGCATATTGGCAAGACAGTGAGTAAACAATACGAATTTTCTAATTTTATTAAAACCCCAATAATTAGAGAAGTAAAAGTCTTCATAACTTTTATGAAGTTGTAGTATATTTTGAAAATATGACACATTTGTTCCTTTCTCATTTTCTAAATATTTATCATAACATGAATTTAGATAATGTTTATCCTTTTTTGATAAGGGAAACAGCATTGGGTAAGGCAAATTAACCAAAGCAAAAAGAAGTATTAAAATTGATTCTAGTTTTGACAAGATTTGATAGAATAAACTTTTGCAGTGTATGTTAGTTATATGTGTGTGTGCATGTGTGTATGCAGGTATTGTGTGTGTGTGTGTGTGTGTGTGTGTGAGAGAGAGAGAGAGAGAGAAGGAGAGAGAGAAAACAGGTTGTGCTAGCATTCCTTCCTGGTTAAACACAGAGAAGGCTCCATTACCATGGAAACCATGAAGAAAAGCATTTTTTTTTCTCGTTTATTCTCTTCTCGTATTTAGCAGGATATGAAGTAAAAATCAGGTTGCACTGATGTAGTCAGAACAGGATTTCAGTTATGACTGAAAATAATAGTGATAAAAAAGCTCCAATATTGCTAGCTAAGTATAATTACTGTTGGGGGCACATTATCTGTGGTGGTACTAAAGGCAGCATTACAGCATCTATATGCACCGAAACCAAGAATTTCTTAGTACGGCACTTAGCCATGATCCCTTAGCTAAGATTATGTAGATAATGGTAATATACGTTTATTAGATTTGTGAGTCAGGACAAGATTTGTATGACTAAACCCATCAACTTAAGCAAGTAATAAAGAAAATATGAGCGCAATACATAAATATAAATACAGGAACAAATAAACAAAGGTCTCGCCTCCAAGGCTTACCACCTTGGCAGATAAATGCGATTATACGATTTCGTTCATCTATTTGTCAGTCACTTCTATGTGGACATTTGCTGCACACCAGATTCTGGAGATACAACACTGAATGAAACAAGGCTCCTTCTCTTGAGAGTCTTCAACAGAGCTGAGAAAAAAATACATGTAAATAATGAAAATACTATGGTATAGAGGGAAGTTAGATAAAGGTCTGCACAAGGACAAATGTGAGCAAAGACATGCAGCATCTCTGAGCAGGGGTCAGGGGAAGAGGCAGAGGGCTTCCCAGGGGAATGACACAGGCACTTCACCAGCCAACACTAGTTACTGCTTCAGCAAAGGTCAGCAGATTTCATATTTATGAGCTTAGGGTGGGGTCTAGATTCCTAGGCCTCACTCCCAGAATCTCTGATGCTGCATATCTGGGGAACAGTCTGGGAACTAATAATTTTAATATGCATCTCAGGTGATTCAGACACACGTGGTCCTGGGTGGAAAAAGACTGCGAGAAGGGCGGTACGAAAAGTCACGGGGAGGTATAGAAGGCTTTCTTCATGTGAGAAGATTATGAACTTTAATCAACAGGATGTGGGGGAACCAGAAAAACTTAACATGGGAAGTAGGGGGCCAAATTTGTGTTTCAGTAAGATCTCTAAGACAACAGTGTGGAGAAAGTATGTGTATCTCATTTTTAACATCAATAAACCATGAAAGTAAGATGCTATGATATTCTTCAGCAAAATGCTCATTGGAGCTTATTTTCCATTATTTCAAGTGGAAAGAATTATAATGCATAATAAATCAACCCAAATCCCTAACATTTTTCTGAAACATATTTAAAATATCTACAAACTATTATTTCTGGACGGAACAATATGATTGTGAAACAACAGACCTTGTGAAGAGTACCATGGCTTCTCATAGGACCGGTGATATCAAAGATGCGCACACCTTTAGTTGGTACTCAACCTAATGCATCTTTACTAAATTAAAAATTTACAAAAGTTTCCAATACAGAGACCAAGTGAAAATATTCTATGATGCTTTAGTTGCAAAAACCAAAAGGAGTTCTACCAGGAAAAGATGAACCTGATTGTCATCTGTGGGGTAAGTCTGTTTAAGGACTGGCCAGCCTGGACATAGATTAATTAGGTGGAAGTTGCAATAATCTAAGTGAGAAAGGATAGGGGTTTGAACTAAGGAGAAGGGGAGCCAAGTAGGAAGAAAGAATAGAGTGGAGAAGCAATGAAATTAAGAGATATTAAAAAGATACGATCGACCAGGTAATAATCGTGGGGGATGAGTGAGTACTGGAAGGCAAAGGATGCCCAGGTTTCTGGGCTGAGTGATGGGGTAGCTGATATTACCATTCACAGAGATAAAGAACACGTGAGGAGAGAAGGGAAAAGAAAGACAAGGGCAAAATAAGTTGTCCTAGAATATATGTTAAGGTCTAAAAATATTGCCATGTGGATGGTAACTATTAAGAGCAGTTACTCTTCGACACAGATGTACAGAACAAACATATGGACACCAAGGGGGGAAAGCGGGGGGTGGGGGGGGGGAGATGAACTGGGAGATTGGGATTGACATGTATACACTGATGTGTATAAAATAGATAACCAAAAAGAACCTGCTGTATAAAAAATAAAATTAAAAAAAAAAAGAGCAGTTACTCTTCAAACAAACAGATGTAAAAATAGTTATTTAAATGGGAATATAACACATGTTAAAAAAAAATATTTTCTAGGAGATATATTAGGATAGAGCCACGAAAGGTCGACAAGGCTGGCTGGTAGTTAGGATATCCAATCATTATATAAATAACAAAACTCCAAGGAATCTGTTTGACCTGATATAATCATCACAAAATCTTTCATAAGAAGAATATGTTCATTCAGAGGAACAGAGCTACAGCAGCATATGCAAAGCACAGGCTGAACCGGAAACAGAGTACTGCAAAAGTGTTTATTATTTCAATCACTAGGACCATTTCATAGTTATTCATTAAGTATGTTAAATAGTTGGAGACAGATGGGTGTTTTAAATGTAAACAGTAACATTTCTGGATACTCATTAAAACACCAGGAGATGTCTATCTAGGCAAGAGACATAGTGATTCATTTAGCAAATAAGGACTTACTATCTTTCTACTGTTAATATGATTTATATAAGCATATCAAATCACATTCTCCCTTTAAGGAGGGAAAAAAAATAGTTTAGCTAGGAGAAGAAGTGTGTCTATTGAAAAATAACAGCACCTAAAAGATGCACCTCTGCAATCTTCAGTGGCAATTCCCACGTGGGATTACCAGGCAGCAGGCACCCAGCTGTAACCCTCAGGCCACTTCACAGGAAACACGGTAGTAGCTACAAAGGAATTGTATGTCCTTCAGCCCCACTCTCTCAAGAGTAAGTTTCCTTCTTCAAAGAGGTTTGAAGGGGGTTAGGGTTAGTTTTCTCATCTTCTGGTGATACTGTCAGAGCAAGTGGAAACGAAGTTGTTTTTGTTACTTTCTGAAGTTCCTGTGTTAAATCCACTTAATGTCCTTGTTTAATACCTTATTTTGTATTTAAATGTGCTCCAAAGCTATGTTTCAGTAAGCTTTATACTCTGCAACAAAAGATTGTTTACAGACATTTAAAAAATTGACTTCAGAATGTTAGCATTCAAGATGACTGAAGGAAACAATAAGTAAGTGTAAACATGGGCCAAGAGAAAGGAATAGGAAGTGAGATTTCCTTGAAAAGAGACTTTTTTAAAGCCTGCCAAACTTCCTTGTTGGAGAAAATGACGATAATAAGGACTTCTCAGGAGATGAGTTCAGCCAAGTAAACGTTTCTCTTCCACTGCTTTCCACTGCCATCAGGATGAGAAAGTCCCCACCCCACCCTTCACCCTAGTGCCTGCAGACAGACAGTAAAAGACCTGCTGGAGAGGCAATGGGAACATTAATGACTCAAGAAAGCCTGCGGCAATGGAGAGACTAGCTTGTTAGGGAAACTCAGATTCCGAGTGGGGAAAAACAAGCAGCAGGAATCTAAATGTGGTGCAGCCACTAGACTCCAGAATATCTGGAGGCAGGCAGC
Organism: Eschrichtius robustus; assembly: GCF_028021215.1. Lineage (NCBI taxonomy): Eukaryota > Metazoa > Chordata > Mammalia > Artiodactyla > Eschrichtiidae > Eschrichtius > Eschrichtius robustus. The sequence continues at coordinate 108,027,282 of NC_090825.1, read as the reverse complement.
ATCCTAAACACAGTACCTTTCACACTCAGACCTCCATATCTGCACAGCTGCAACACAAAACACACAAGCAAATGAAGACATGCCAACACTATCCTTTTCCTCAAAGGACTTCAAATACCATAAAGAAACTAGTTTAAAAAAAAAGGAAAACCTACATAAATCTGGGTTATATCAGTGTCTTTCAATTTCCACGGCTATTGCCCTCATCCTGGTCCTTGTCATGCCTGGATGGTTACAGTAGTCTCCTAAAAGAGGCAACTATCTTCAGGCCCTTGCCAATATCACCTACTCTACACCCCATTTTGAGATTCTGATGTATCTCTTGATCACCCTCCTTCTACCAGCACCTCCTTCCCAATCTCTTCTATTATCTCAAAAGCCTTTAATGGAGGGCCTCCATTGCCTACTAAATAAAATCCAAGCAGAAATCCGAGGTCTAACACACCATTTTAGCCTCATGTCTTATTAATCCTCAGTGTGATCTCTATATATTTCAGGCATTCTAGGGCCCTTCTTTTCCTTGAATGTTATTATTATTAACAATCATGTTCTCAAGGAGTGGATAAACAAAAACATCAGCTGTGTCGCACTGCTTTTTCTACTCGCTCCAGAAACTTTCTACCAGACAATCTATGCACAGCCTTATTTCCTGATTGTGTGTCTTTATTTCCACTTTGAAATGGAAATTTCTTAAGGGTGATGATAACATCTTTTACAACTTTTTGCCCTTCACAACAGATTAGTAACTGAATAAACAATTAAAACAACATGAAAAAAAATAAGAGAATGCTGAGTCTTTCACAGTATTTAAAGGTGGTTGGACAGACTCTTAGAACAGTATTTTAAATACAAATTAACACATAGCAACATGATGTATGCTGTTGTCCATGTACTGTACATTAAGAAACTAACTTGTTGAAATTTCCATTTTATTACTCAAAGTGTAATCCAAGGACATACATCATTGGTATCACCTGGGAGCTTATCAGAAAGGCAGACTCTGGCTCCACTTCAGACCTACTGAGTCAGAATCTGTATTTTTAGCAAGATTCCTGGATGATTAGTATGACATTAACACTTAAGAGCCACTGGTCATCCAGCACTGTAGGCTAGGGGCCCCTCATTACTGATTATATCTGCACAGCATTAAATTCTTTAGAGGCCCCAAACACTAAAAATACACCCCCTTTCTATATGCAATTTAAAATGACTATAATAAAATTTAAAAGTATAAAGCTCTGATTTCTCTTCCACTAATGAATACTCCAATGCCTTTCTTAAAAATATTAAATTCTTTCATAAGATATTTTTGAGGCTATTTTGCTGATGTGCTACACGTGGGCTTCATCTATCTTTTGGGTAATTCAACACAGTATTTAGAAAATACAAAATTTTATTAACAGTTTAAATATTGTGAGGTCTAGGAATCAAAATCTATAGCATAAGCTGTTGTTTTCAAACACATGACCCCCAACCTAGATCCTCATAAAGCTTACCACCTTCTCATCCATCTGACACAACTGGTTCTTTAGCACTTGTTGCCCTCAGCCCAGAGCTTCAGGAGCCTCAGAGAACAAACTCTTCAGCCTGACACTGCTTCATCTCTTTCACCTTGTGTCACACTACATGACCTTGTCCTCTTCCAGACACACATATTATGCACAGTCCTAACTCTACACCTTAACCCAAACTTCCACTGCTTGGAAAATGTTCCTCCTTGTTTTCTGCTTGTTTGAGCTCAGTCCTGAAGGTTATACATAAGTATAATCAAAGGACATGAAATTCACTGACTACCCTAAAACCCCAATATCCCAAATACCCACCTACTTCCTGCAGTGCTTATATTTACTTTTGGCACTCACATTCCACACACACTAGTGTGTGCAACCATGTGGTTTTTTTTTTTGTCTTTTTGTGTACAATTGGACCAGTAGACTAAGTTCCATGTATTATGCCTCTGAGATTCCCGTGACCTTTAGGAATACTCTAAAGAGGCAAGGGAGGCGATGAGTATGTGTTATTGATAACACAATGAAGATAAACTAAAAAGAAAAAAAGGCATGAATTAATGTATTCTATAGCCAAAGATAAATCATGTGGGGATTATATGAGCAATACCTCCCTCTTTCGATAGAGTTTTAGAGTTGACCACATTTCCAATTTGTAGCTGAGTGTTAGAGTGCTTAGGACAGAAGTTTTTAATGCCTGACTGCAGATCTGATCATACAAAATAAAGATTGTAAGGCTCTTCTTTAAGTACTTTAATTTGAAATCTCACCAGAAATACCTGTAGATTAAAAATGCAATTAAAAAGAAATAATTTGTCATAGGTTTTTAAAGTCCCATAATATCTCCAGAATGTTAATGTAAATTTAAGTTGAAACTCAGTATGGTCTTGAGTCATGTACAACAATATTTACTACAGGAGTGACTTTTTGAAAATGTTGATCAAAAATAATAATAATAGTTTTTTTTTTAAATGACTTTTTAAAATCTCAGCTAATTTCTTAATCTAAATAATGGTGATTTTTGCAAAACAGGACTCTATCATCTCTTTTAAAACTTTAATATAGAGTTATAATATGTGCTGTTGAAATAGAATTCTGAAATTACATAATGTTAAATATATACACAAACCATCATCTTCAGATAATGTTCAAATAATATTCCCATAGTCCATCAATTAACTTGATGTAATGGTATAAGGTTACTCATATATCATACAAAATTGCTACATACAAAATAAGATTGAGGGCAGTCAGCCTGGTTCCTGGTTGTGGGCACCAGTGGAGCTCGAAGATCACTGGGCTGGCCACTTGCCCCTGGGAGTGGGTTGGGTTGTGGTGTCCTTGCAGTGAGCTGCGGTACCAAAAAAAGCCATGTGGCTGACAGGGTCTTGGTGCTCCGGCCGGGTGTCAGGCCTGTGCCTCTGAGGTGGGAGAGACGAGTTCAGGACACTGGTCTACCAGAGACCTCCTGGCTTCAAGTAATATCAAACAACGAAAGCTCTCCCAGAGATCTCCATCTCAACGCTAAGACCCAGCTCCATTCAACAACCAGAAATCTACAGTGCTGGACACTCTATGCCAAACAACTAGCAAGACAGGAACACAACCCCACCCATTAGCTGACAGGCTGCCTAAAATCATAATAAGATCACAGAAACCCCAAAACACATCACCGGAGGCGGTCCTGCCCACCAGAAAGAAAAAACCCAGCCTCATCCACCAGAACACAGGCACTAGTCCCCTCCACCAGGAAGCCTACACAACCCACTGAACGAAACTTAGCCACTGGGGGCAGACACCAAACACAACGGGAGCTACAAACCTGCAGCCTGCAAAAAAGAGACCCCAAACACAGTAAGTTAAGCAAAATGAGAAGACAGATAAACAAGCAGCAGATAAAGGAGCAAGGTAAAAACCCACCAGACCAAACAAATGAAGAGGAAATAGTCTACCTGAAAAAGAATTCAGAGTAATGATAGTAAAGATGATCCAAAATCTTGGAAATAGAATGGAGAAAATGCAAGAAAAGTTTAACAAGGACCTACAAGAACTAAAAAGCAAACAAATAATGATGAACAACACAATAAGTGAAGTTAAAAATTCACTAGAAGGAATCAATAGCAGAATAACAGAGGCAGAAAAACAGATAAGTGACCTGGAATATAAAATAGTGGAAATAACTACTACAGAGCAGAATAAAGAAAAAAAAAAAAGGAAAATAATTGAGGACACTCTTAGAGACCTCTGGAACAACATTAAATACACCAACATTTGAGATATAGGGGTCCCAGAAGAAGAAGAGAAAAAGAAAGGGACTGAGAAAATATTTGAAGAGATCATAGTTGAAAACTTCCCTAATATGGGAAAGGAAATAGTCAATCAAGTCCAGGAAGTGCAGAGAGTCCCATACAGGATAAATCCAAGGAGAAACATGCCAAGACAAAGATTAATCAAACTATCAAAAATTAAATACAAAGAAAAAATATTAAAAGCAGCAAGGGAAAAACAACAAATAACATACAAGGGAATCCCCATAAGGTTAACAGCTGACCTTTCAGCAGAAACTCTACAAGCCAGAAGGGTGTGGCAAGACATATTTAAAGTGATGAAAGGGAAAAACCTACAACCAATATTACTCTACCCAGCAAGGATCTCATTCAGATTCCACAGAGAAATTAAAAACTTCACAGACAGGGAAAAGCTAAGAGAATTCAGCACCACCAAACCAGCTTTACAACAAATGCTAAAGGAACTTCTCTAGGCAGGAAACACAAGAGAAGGAAAAGACCTACAATAACAAATCCAAAATAATTCAGAAAATGGTAATAGGAACATACATATCAATAATTACCTTAAATATAAATGGATCAAATGCTCCCACCGAAAGACACAGACTGGTTGAATGGACACAAAAACAAGACCCGTATATATGCTGTCTAAGAGACCCACTTCAGACCTAGGGACACATACAAACTGAAAGGGAGGGGATGGAAAAAGATATTCCATGCAAATGGAAATCAGAAGAAAGCTGAAGTAGCAATTCTCATATCATACAAAATAGACAATAAAATAAAGACTATTACAAGAGACAAAGAAGGACACTACAGAATGATAAAGGAATCAATCCAAGAAGAAGATATAACAACAGTAAATATTTATGCACCCAACAAAGGAGCACCTCAATACATAAGGCAAATGCTAACAGCCATAAAAGGGGAAATCGACAGTAACACAAATATAGTAGGGGAATTTAACACCCCACTTTCACCAACGGACAGATCATCCAAAATGAAAATAAATAAGGAAACACAAGCTTTAAATGATACATTAAACAAGATGGACTTAATTGATATTTATAGGACATTCCATCCAAAAACAACAGAATACACTTTCTTCTCAAGTGCTCACGAAACATTCTCCAGGATAGATCATATCTTGGGTCACAAATCAAGCCTTGGCAAATTTAAGAAAATTGAAATCGTATCAAGTATCTTTTCCGACCACAATGCTATGAGACTAGATATCAATTACAGGAAAAAAATCTGTAAAAAATACAAACACATGGAGGCTAAACAATACACTACATAAAAACCAAGAGATCACAGAAGAAATCAAAGAGGAAATCAAAAAATACCTAGAAACAAATGACAATGAAAACATAATGACTCAAAACCTGTGCGATGCAGCAAAAGCAGTTCTAAGAGGGAAGTTTAGAGCAATACAATCCTACCTCAAGGAACAAGAAACATTTCAAATAAACAACCTAACCTTACACCTAAAGCAATTAGAGAAAGAAGAACAAAAATACCCCAAAGTTAGCAGAAGGAAAGAAATCATAAAGATCAGATCAGAAATAAATGAAAGAGAAATGAAGGAAACAACAGCAAAGATCAATAAAACTAAAAGCTGGTTCTTTAGGAAGATAAACAAAATTGATAAACCATTAGTCAGACTCATCAAGAAAAAAAGGGAGAAGACTCAAATCAATAGAATTAGAAATGAAAACAGAGAAGCAACAACTGACACTGTAGAAATACAAAGGAGCATGAGAGATTACTACAAGCAACTATATGCCAATAAAATGGACAACCTGGAAGAAATGGACACATTCTTAGAAAAGCACAACCTTCCAAGACTGAACCAGGAAGAAAAAGAAAATATAAACAGACCAATCACAAGCACTGAAGTCCAGACTCTGATTAAAAATCTTCCAATAAACAAAACCAGGACCAGATGGATTCACAGGCGAATTCTATGAAACATTTAGAGAAAAGCTAACACCTATCCTTCTCAAACTCTTCCAAAATATAGCAGAGGGAGGAAAACTCCCAAACTCATTTTACGAGGCCATCACCCTGATACCAAAACCAGACAAAGAGTCACAAAGAAAGTAAAATACAGGCCAATATCACTGATGAACATAGATGCAAATATCCTCAACAAAATACTAGCAAACAGAATCTGACAACACATTAAAAGGATCATACAACATGATCAAGTGGGATTTATCCCAGGAATGCAAGGATTCTTCAATATACACAAATCAATCAATGTGATAAACCATATTAACAAATTGAATCAGAAAAACCATATGATCATCTCAATAGATGCAGAAAAAGCTTTTGACAAAATTCAACACCCATTTATGATAAAATCTCTCCAGAAAGTAGGCACAGAGGGAACTTACCTCAACATAATAAAGGCCATATATGACAAACCCACAGCCAACATCGTTCTCAATGGTGAAAAACTGAAACCATTTCCTCTAAGATCAGTAACAAGACAAGGTTGTCCACTCTCATCACTATTATTCATAGTTTTGGAAGTTTTAGCCATAGCAATCAAAGAAAAAGAAATAAAAGGAATCCAAATCGGAAAAGTAGAAGTAAAACTGTCACTGTTTGCAGATGACACGACACTATACATAGAGAATCCTAAGACGCTACCAGAAAACTACTAGAGATAATCAATGAATTTGGTAAAGTAGCAGGATACAAAATTAATGCACAGAAATCTCTAGCATTCCTTTACACTAATGATGAAAAATCTGAAAGAGATATTAAAGAAACACTCCCATTTACCACTGCAACAAAAAGAATCAAATACCTGGGAATAAACCTACCTCAGGAGACAAAAGACCTGTATGCAGAAAACTATAAGACACTGATGAAAGAAATTAAAGATGACACAAACAGATGGAGAGATATACCATGCTCTTGGATTGGAAGAATCAACAGTGTGAAAATGACTCTACTACCCAAAGCAATCTACAGATTCAATGCAATCCCTATCAAACTACCAATGGCATTTTTCACAGAACTGGAACAAAAAATTTCACAATTTGTATGGAAACACAAAGACCCCGAATAGCCAAAGCAATCTTCAGAAAGAAGAACGGAGCTGGAGGAATCAGGCTCCCTGACTTCAGACTATACCACAAAGCTACAGTAATCAAGACAGTATGGTACTGGCACAAAAACAGAAATATAGATAAATGGAACAGGATAGAAACCCCAGAGATAAACCCATGCACATGTGGTCACCTTATCTTTGATAAAGGAGTCAAGAATATACAATGGAGAAAAGAGAGCCTCTTCAATAAGTGGTGCTGGGAAAACTGGACACCTACATGTAAAAGAATGAAATTAGAACACTCCCTAACACCATACACAAAAATAAACTCAAAATGGATTAAAGGCCTAAATGTAAGGCCTGACACGCTAAACTCTTAGAGGAAAACATAGGCAGAACACTCTATGACATAAAGCACAGCAAGATCCTTTTTGACCCACCTCCTAGAGAAAGGGAAATAAAAACAAAAATAAACAAATAGGACCTCATGAAACTTAAAAGCTTTTGCACAGCAAAGGAAACCACAAACAAGACGAAAAGACAACCCTCAGAATGGTAGAAAATATTTGCAAATGAAGCAACTGACAAAGGATTGATCTCCAAAATATATAAACAGCTCATGCAGCTCAATATTTAAAAAAACGAACCCAATCCAAAAATGGGCAGAAGACCTAAATAGACATTTCTCCAAAGAAGATATACAGACTGCCAACAAACACATGAAAGGATGCTCAACAATACTAATCATTAGAGAAATATAAATCAAAACTACAATGAGTTATCACCTCACACCAGTTAGAATGGGCATCATCAGAAAATCTACAAACAACAAATGCTGGAGAGGGTGTGGAGAAAAGGGAACCCTCCTGCACTGTTGGTGGGAATGTAAATTGATACAGCCACTATAGAGAACAGTATGGAGGTTCCTTAAAAACCTAAAAACAGAACTACCATACAACCCAGCAATCCCACTACTGGGCATATACCCTGAGAGAACCGTAATTCAAAAAGAGTCATGTACCACAATATTCATTGCAGCTCTATTTACAATAGCCAGGACATGGAAGCAACCTAAGTGTCCATCGACAGATGAATGGATAAAGAAGATGTGGCACATATATACAATGGAATATTACTCAGCCATAAAAAGAAATGAAATTGAGTTATTTGTAGTGAGGTGAATGGACCTAGAGTCTGTCATATGTAGTGAAGTAATTCAGAAAGAGAAAAATAAATACCATAAGCTAACACATATATATGGAATCTAACAACAACAAAAAATGGTTCTGAAGAATCTAGGGGCAGGACAGGAATAAAGACATAGACGTAGAGAATGCACTTGAGGACATGGGGAGGCGAAGGGTAAGCTGGAACGAAGTGAGAGAGTGGCATGGACTTATATATACTACCAAATGTAAAATAGATAGTTAGTGGGAAGCAGTCACATAGCACAGGGAGATCAGCTTGGTGCTTTGTGACCACCTAGAGGGGTGGGATAGGGAGGGTGGGAGAGAGACGCAAGAGGGAGGAGATATGGGGATATATGTATATGTATAGCTGATTCACTTTGTTATAAAGCAGAAACTAACACACCATTGTAAAGCAATTATACTCCAATAAAGATGTTAAAAAAATAAGATTGAGATTATATGAGGATATTAGGTAACAGAAAATAAATTAAAACATGCATAAATATAATTTAAAAATGACAAGTCTAGTCAAGCCTATCTCATTATCTTCTAGTCTTAAAATTTTTATTTCCCAGTCTCCTAAACAATATTCAAATCACTTTAAAATATTCACATTGAAAATGATTCATATTTAGAGATACGCAAATAAATAACTCAGAATTGCCTCAATCCCCAAATACCAATTTTAAAAACCGGAATATTTTTAGGTCTTCTCACTCTTACCCTAACAAAATTTCAGATTTTTGTCTCATCGTATCTCTTCCTTGTTCAAGCAGATGTTATTAACAAATAAAAACAGAAGGAAAAACAGAGAAATATCTGGGTAACTATAGTTTCTATGGTTTACTTACTTTTTACTTTATCACTTAGTCATTAATAAAGATCAAGTTCCTATTTGCATGTCTACTCTAGAGGATTGAAAATTTTCAAAGTAAATAGAACTATGTCACTGACATTCAAACATAGAAAAATTTTAAATATTGCAAAATACAAGCTTATTTAATGAAACAAGTTGTACTATTCATTATGTGCCAGTCAGTCAACCTCATATTGTATGGATCAGTTAAGAAAAAAATACAGTTTAAGAAAAGTGGTTGAATGGCCACTATATGGAGAATCCAAAAAAAAAAAAAACCAACAAAAAACAAGAGACAAATTCCTTCCTATATTTTAGCATTTCAAGAGTTACAGTGTAAGTAAATTAAAGAAAGCTTAAAGATTGCCATATCCAGAGAATGTTCAATTCATCTGGCTTCACATGTTTCAGAACTTATTCCAGGTACAGGCCTCAAATACACAACATTCTCAAAGGAAATACAAAAACAAAACAAAACAAAACAAAACAGCTATCACATCAAACTTTAAATGAATACATATCCATGTCATATGAGATATTTCAGGCAATTCTAAAATTTCAATAAAAATTGTTGGAAAAACTGGACAGCCACATGCAAAGGAATGAAACTGTACCTCTATCTTACACTGCCCACAAAAATCAACTCAAAATGGATTAAAAATTTAAATTTAAATTCTATAACTGTAAAACTCCTAGCAGAAAATATACAGAGTAAGGTCCTTGACATCAGTCTTGGCAATGATTTTTTTTGGATTTGACACCAAAAGCAGAGGCAACAACAGAAAAAATAAACAAGTGGCACTGCATCAAACTAAAAAGTTGCACAGCAAAGGAAACCATCAACACAATGAAAAGGCAACCTATGGAATGGGAGAAACTAGTTGCAAATCATATATCTGATACAGGGTTAATATCCAAAATATATAAAGAATTCACACAACACAATAGCAATAAAAACCCCCCAAACAATCTAATTTTAAAATGGGCAGAGGATTAAATAGACATTTTTCCAAAGAAGACATACACATGGCCAACAGGTACATAAAATGATGTTCCACATCACTAATCATCAGGAATGTGTAAATCAAAACCACAATGAGGTATGACCTTACGCCCCTTAGAATGACAATTCTCAAAAAGACAAGAGATAACAAGTGATGGTGAGGATGTGGAGAAAAAGGAACTTTTGTGCACTGTTGATGAGAATGTAAATTGGTGCAGCCTCTACAGAAAACAGCATGAAGCTTCCTCAAAAAATTTTAAAAACTACCATATGATACGGCAATCTCAGTTCTGGCAATGTATCCAATGGAAATGAAAACAGGATCTTGAAGAGACATCTGCACTCCCATGTTCATTAAAAAGCATTATTCACAATAGCCAAGACATGGAAACAACCTAAGTCTCCACTGATGAATGACTGGACAAAGAAAATGTGGTACGTATAAAATGGAATATCATTCAGCCAGGAATATTTCTGAATATTAATCAGAAAGGACATCCTGCTATTTGTCACGACATGGATGGAACTTGAGGGCACTATGCTAGGTGAAATAAGTCAGACAGTAAAACACAGATACTGCATAGTATCACTTATATGTGGAACCTAAAAAAAAAAAAAAAAGTCAAATTCATAGAAACAAAGAGTAGAAAAGTGATTGCCAGGGCTGGAGGACAGGGAAATAAGGAAAGGTTGGTAAAAGGGTACAAACTTTTAGCTATAAGATTAACAAGGTCTGAGGATTTAATGTATTATATGGTGACTCTACCTGATAACACTGTATTGTGTAATTGAAATTTGCTAAGGGAGTAGAACTTAAATGTTCTCACACACACAAAAAGATGAATATGTGAGGTGATGGACATGTGAATTATATAGAGGAGGAAACCCTTTCACAACGTATATGTATATCAGATCATCATGATGCACTTTTTTTCTTTAATGTATTTTTTTAAGTCTTTACTGAATTTGTTACAATACTGCTTCTGTTTTATGTTTTGGTTTTTTGGCCGTGAGGCATGTGGGATCTTAGCTCCCTGACCAGGGTTTGAACCCATACCCCCTGCATTGGAAGGCAAAGTCTTAACCACTGGACCGCCAGGGAAGTCCTGACACACACTTTAAATATCTTAAAATTTCATTCATCATTTGTACCTCAACAAAGGCTAAAGAAAAAGGAAAGTGAACAGCTCTCAGTCACATAAGAAATTTTTCTCTGCAACGTGGACCAAGAATAAGATGTTTATAAAGCGTATTTTAGTTTGCTTAAAGACTTACTGAATTTCCTATTTATCAATTTCACTAAAGGAAAGTTTTTTGAATCTCATATTTCAGCACTGAAATGACGGTAGTAGTTGTCAGCAGTAAGCATCACTCTGAACTGGCCACTTTTCAACAGTGAGCATTACAGTTATAATGACTGCTGGTAAAACTCTTGCATCCATGTTTTTCTGGGGTTAAGTACAAGTACGACGTAAATACAAGATTTTATAATAAGTTATCAAAAATACTAATGCTTTAATATCTATTTTCCAACAAGGAACAAATCACCCTTAAAAAATAAAAGATATGATAAAAATTGATTCATGACATCTCAAAGGATGATATTTCAAAAAAAAAATCTGTGTAGGTCAGAATTAACCTTTGGGTGCTTTAAGGTGCATAAGCCAGCCCTGCCACAAGACATTTAATTTTCCTCCTTATATAAAGTTCAGATAAAATTGTACCGCAGTGTCTCAGATTGCCTACAGAAGAACTTTAAAATTCTTCTCCTTTCATTCTTTGGGATGATTTTTCTGTTCTTCCTTATTTTTTAATAAAATATTGTTTTATCCTGTCTGGCTTACCCCTCTCTGCTTTGCGTCCTTAGCACATGAGCTAAAGACAGAAGGAAATGGAATCTTCCCCCACCTAGCACTTCCCCCAGGAGGGTGACGGCCACCCACAGTCTAACCTGAGCCACCACCGTGAGGCCCCTGAGACAAGGCTTTGGGTAATTTTTTTTTTTCAAATCAGTTCTCCATTTAGGTTGATCATCTACCAGATGCAAGTGTGAAAGGGCACTCTGACCACATTAAACCCCACAAGGAACTACAAAATATGGCTCTTTGAAAGACTCCTGTCCATCCAAAGGAAAAAGACATCACACATTCCCTTTACACACCAGCAAAGCCGATTACCACATGGCATGTTCCTCATGAAAAACTCATGACCTGAGTAATCATGCTGCCGACCACATTACAGTTTTGAAAACAAGAACCTGGACTGACATGAACATCCTGTCTGGAGTCCTAACAATTCAGTGGGCAACAATCCTAATACAACATTGAAAAGCAGAACATGGTTTCTCACAATACACACAGCTGAGCTTCACTTGTTGCAGGACAGCTTAGAACAAATCAGTCTGAGTAGAAAGTTGTCTGAGGCACCCAGATAACATGCCTGCCTGCAAAGGGAGAAGAGGAAACTGGGACTGGACACAGGAGATTTAGAAAAAGGGAAAACAGAAAAGGTAATTCAAAAACAAAGAAATGAAAACATTTATAAAGCTATTTGGGAACACAACTGTTAGTTTGGAAAGGTGGGTATATAAATTAAAGTAAGAAGAAGGAAGGAAGACACAATACACGTCTCAGGTTTCAACTATTAAAATTTATTTATCTCTTTAGATTCTAATCTGCTCTCAGTGGCTCCTTCATTACAGTATGAGGATCAGGATTTTTTGAAAATGGCTCTGGGAATATTCTGACTGCCTAGACAACGAGCTGGCTGGGATGGGGGGCTCCTCTGTCTCCCGACAGACAGGAGGGGCCAGGCAGGCTTAGTTTCCCATGACTTGCAACTACCTACAGAGGAAACTGTAATATCTCAGATGCTCTAAGGTCTGCAACACTGGGCAGCTGACATTTCCAGGCTTTTAAGCAGCTGGCATCCTAAATTCAGGCTCTCTGGCACCCAACAGCCTGGGTGTCCCCCTCTGACAGCATGTCCCCAGAAGCACCCCAGCCTTGACACATTCCTCTATGGAATAGCAGGAGGAAGAGAGGGCTCCACGCTTTCTCTTCTCTTGTTGATCCTTGGCTAGGTATATTGTCCCAATAAAGTGTATTCCTTAACTATGGAGGCTTAACAGAATTTGTCCTGAACCCTGGGCCATAAAAGGCAGAGACCCAGATGGTTCTCATAAGAGACAACAGAGACACAGAAGGAAGCCACCTTGCCCTACCTTCATATATAGGCAACAGAAAGTCATCTTCCATTGCTAAAGTCATGGGTTAAAAAGAACAAAACAAGGGCATAGAGAGTAATTCAAATGTAAATATAAGCATTGACTTACATATCAATAACCTAAAGGAAACCAGGCAGAATTTTAACTAACTGCTTTAGCTTTTTTTTTTTTTTTTTTTTGCCCTTTTTGGTTTACATGGGATTATGTTTGTGGGCTAAATCTCTGAATGTCAGTTTCAGGGATCTAGACATTTGTATTCCCCTGACCTAAAAATACAGAAAGCTATTGGTGAGGGCATGTTCAGAAAAAGAGATGCCAATTTTTATGAGCATAGAAATAATCTTCTAAAAATAATATGCTATTCATTTTTATGAATTAACTATGGAAAATAGCTAATACACAGGTTTTTAAATTACTCTATACCTATTACCCTACCCTCCTACTAGAAGCAACAATACATCAATTCTCACAGAAGGCTCACTTAGTACTCTTCTTATGGAATAAGGGAAGGATAAAAAGATAAAGAATAAAGGGAGGAGGGCAAGCAAGACATACTCAGTGAGGTCCTGTTTAGCTTAGTTCCCATCCCAGGCCCTTCACCGGACCCTGGTACCAATCTCTGAAACAGGCACAAAACAACAATTCCTAATGTGTTACTGTCAGCATCTCCATCAGCTGGCAATTTCTTCAGTGGCCCACTTACCAAATGTCTTCAAAAAAAGAAAAAAGGAGAATTTTAAAAAATGAATTCCAGAGAGACGCTAATTCAAAAACTTTTTGAATCATGACTATTTCTCAGATAATATTTTCTTTCTTGTGAGAATGAATTCAACCTCCAAGGAACCTGAAGGCTGAGAGGTGGAGCGCTTTGCCTAAATTTGTGAGCACACACATCAAAAAGAACCCAGAAAGTGTACCTGGCTTTTACTACAGTCTGTATAATAACGGTCAATCTCTAGGTCACCTGGGGGCGGGGGGCTGGGAGAGAAAGAGAGAGAATGAATATGAATACATAATGAATACAGTGAACACATAATTGAAAGGTAGTAGACATAATATATCTGAATAAAAATCCATGTTAGAAAGATCTTTTAAACTTACAGAAATAATGTGAATTTTTAAAATAAAGTATAAATTTGGGTTGACTTGAAATTTAAAATCAGACGTAATTCTAGTCATTAACTCTTGAATTACTGATAGTCGAATAAAGATTATGCACCCTCATTCTATCTACCTAGTTATTTGTACCTGTTAGCAAAAGTGTTATTTTTATAGTGCAGCCTTTCAAAAATTTACACCAAAATCTTAAGATGCTTTTAAACTAAGAGATGGAAAAACAGAGTTAGCATACCCTTATCTCTCATAAAAAGCAACAGAATGTAAAATATTTATTCTTCTTCATCATTATCTTTGAAAACTAAGTGTCTATTCCTTTACAAAGTCATGAGTTCTTTAAATAAAGCGATCATCTTTATGAAAAACGTTTTTTCACCACTGTCCAAAGTTAGCTGTTACTGAGACATAATGATGAAATTCATTACAAGTTTCTTGGCAAGCAAGAGATTTTAGCTTTCTGAATGAACAAAGTGATGCTGTGTAAGAGAGAAATGACAACCAAATAAGCCACAGCCTTAGAAAAACCAGTAGTTCTTACAGCAAATATGAAATGATTTCAAATATAGTCTCCAATGATTTGTACTGACATAAAATGGACTGAGGATCATTTTTGTTCTTTTTTAAGATATATTTACATGCCACTGGGATGCAGCCTGTGATAAATACACACTCTGAACATATATATTTAAAGGTAATGAATTATGTCATATTACTTATTACTTCCCTCCCTTATTCACTCAATAAACATTTCGTTAAGAGATTCTTAATAGCAGGTAGGCGCTATGTTTTCTGTTGGGCACATCACAGGGAGCTGCAGAAAGACAGTGCCTGACCCTGTGGAATTTACAGTCCAGTGAGCAAGACAGAAATTAGATGAATAATCACACACAAAGATGGAATTATATTGTGTTAAGTGCTATTAATGGGTGCCCTGAGAGACCACTGAGAATGAGATCTCAGGGAAGAATCCTTAGAAAAAATTAATAACTACATATTTTTAAAAACTATTCATGAAGAATATGGTAAAAGCTTGAAAAAAGGGCTAAACAACAAACTGCCACCTATGGCAGACAAAGCACCAATATTTGTATTGAATGAGGTGTTCCTTCAAATGAGTAAGGAAAGCCTCTTACATAATTTAAAAATGCAAGTGAAAACAGCTTAAGAAGGACCTGCCACTTCTCACTAGTCAGATTACGAAAATTCAAAAAGACTGATCATAATCAATATTGGTGGGCTTCCCCGGTGGCGCAGTGGTTGAGAATCTGCCTGCCAATGCAGGGAACACGGGTTCGAGCCCTGGTCTGGGAAGATCCCACATGCCGCGGAGCAACTAGGCCCGTGAGCCACAATTACTGAGCCTGCGCATCTGGAGCCTGTGCTCCGCAACAAGAGAGGCCATGACAGTGAGAGGCCCATGCACCGCGATGAAGGGTGGCCCCCACTTGCCACAACTAGAGGAAGCCCTCGCACAGAAACGAAGACCCAACACAGCCATAAATAAATAAATAAATAAATAAATAAACTCAAAGTTTAAAAAAAAAAAAAAAAATTGGTGAGTAGCTGGCATGAAAGGTGCTTTCATAGACTCATGGAAGGTGTGGCAACTGACCTGGAGTAAACTTTGGCAAGATCTATTATCACTGTGAAAGCACAAGTCCTTTGACCCAACATTTTATTTCAAGAATTCACCCTATAAATATATTTAAGTGTGTATATAGAAATATTTTAGTAATATATATTGTAGCATTGTTTTAAAAACAAAGACTGAAAACTATAAATTATCTTAATGTTCATTAATAGACTGATTCAATAAATGAAATTATATCCACACAATGAAACACTGCACAGTTGTTTTTAAAAAGAATCAAATCCTCATGTACTAATATAGTAAGATCTTAAAGATACATACTTTTAAGTGGGGAAAAGTAACCAAGGTTGTAACAGTGAATGTAGTATTCATTCAGTCACAAACATTGATGTTGGCATAAGAGTTAAAATGTTTTACTGTTAAAGTTACTGCAAATTAAACACCTGATCATTTCTGGGCATGAAGCAAGGAGTCTGAGGTGGCAAAGAGACTTTCATGTCATTGTACAGTTACTTTTTGTTTGACTTTTTAACTCTATGCATGGATACAAATTTTTCAATGAAAAAAAAAAAAAACTAGCTTGAGAAAAGTCAATTTAAACAACGAGTAGCATCGCCCCTGGAACTTTATTGTCTGAGAGAAGATGAGGTAGGTGTTATATGTTGGTCATATATATGGCATATGTTGTCATATAACTGATTTTATAAAATAAGTGCAGACAGTAGTCTGGTTTTCTTTTAACTTGTTAAAAAAAAAAAAGTCATCCTCAAGAATGAAACAAAAGAGCTACAAGTTCTTAAATATGCTTTGAGTCATCTGAGAAATTTATCCATTGGTAGACTTCAATCATCAGAAGTTTATGCAAAGATGATTCAAGAAGGAGAAAGAAACTAGCAAACATTTACAGAAGGCACAGTTATGGAGCCAGACACTGGCACTTCACATGGTTTCATTCATTAGCTCAAAAAAACTCATATAAATTCAGAAGCTGTGCTGTGCACTAGGGGTACTGAAAACAAGTCATATAAGATCTCTACTTTTATTAGTCTTTGAGTATGGTAGAGAAAACACATCATAAACAAGAAAACAAATAAGATTGTTGAAGATAGGATAAATGCTATAAAGAAAAAAAAGTAGAACCAATGATATAAAAGCATGTGTGTGTATGTGTGAGTGTGTGTGTGTATCGGGGATAGCAGACCTTAGGATTGCTATGTGTTTGTCATTAAGATAATAAGAAATTCTTTGAAACATCCGATCTGGTTTAGAAGGCTTCTTCCTCAAAGACTTGACCACACGAAACTTACCTATGATGTTTGTCAAGACAGAACTTGGTTGTGCACTTTTAAAACAAGTTCTAACAATGAACTAGGAAACCAAATAAAAAAAAAAAAAATCCAGTATACTGATTGGGAGACAGAAACTGTTGCTAGCATTCAGTTCTACAACATTTTAAAATGTAGGGACTTCCCTGGTGGTCCAGTGGCTAAGAATCTGCCTTCCAGTGCAGGGGACGTGGGTTCGATCCCTGGTTGGGGAACTAGATCCCACATGCCATGGGGCAACTAAGCACGTGCACCACAACCAGAGAGCCGTGTGCCGCAACTAAGACCTGACACAGCCAAAAATAAATAAACATTTAAAAAAATTTTTTAAATGTAAGAAGATGTTAAAATAAACACATCCACACATCCAAACAACTCCAGGGTTCCAAGAGTCAAAAACACCACCATGTCCAACTGGGCTTCTACAGTTTGTTAAGACATTCACAGGTGGTGTCTGAAATAACACAACTTCTCAAAAGATCTTATAAGCAAACTATCCCATCAGCTCTAAAGAGGTGACAAAGCAACTGGGCTACACTGGCTGACTGTATCAATGACATCAGCTTTGAAAGTGAGGCTCCAATGTGACCTAAGGTAATAATATGGACAATAATAACAAAGTTTAATCATAATAACAGCAGCTACTATTGTTCAGAACTTCTCAGACACAAAACCATTTAAATGGAAATTACTCTGACAAGGGCTATTACCTTTTTTTTAGGATGGGAAAACTGAGTCTCAGGGAAGTTCAGTATCTTTCTCAAAATAAGGTGGTGAACAAAAGACAGAACCAGACCTTGAAATGAGGTCTGTTTGGTTCTAAGCCCCATGCTCTTTATCTAGAAGTTGAGAGAGGGAAGGGAAGTGAAAGCAGGGAGGGAGAGAAGAGAGTAAAGAAAAAGAAAACAAAATGTCCAAACAAATCCAGAGTTTTCCATCTTGTGAATTGAGAGGGGTTTATTGAATGCAGTGGAAATCTCTTAGTGCACATTCATTGTCTAACAGGAATAAAGGCAACCTCTATGAATGTGCACTATATTTTTTAATGTACACAGATGCTATGGAACCAGATCATTCATGAAAGACAGAGTATACTGGATAACAGGTGCTGCAGTCAATGAATGACTAAAACAAGAATCCTGATTCCACCACATATTAAGTTGCCATATAATCTTGAGCAAGTCACTTCAACTTTCTGAGCTCAATTTTCTCATATACTAGTACCCACTTCTTAGAGTTGGGATGAAAATTAAGTGGTAATATTTATAAAGCATTTAGAACAGTGTTTTGAGTGTCAAAGCACTGAAGAAAAGTTTGCTATTCAAAACACTGGAAACACTGAACTCAGAACACTCAAACACTCAAAATACTGCACAAAACTTTGTTGCTATTTTATTTCTAATAATAATAATAAAGAATATGTGTGGGACTTCCCTGGTGGCACAGTGATTAAGAATTCACCTGCCAGTGCAGGGGACATGGGTTCGAGCCCTGGTCGAAGATCCCAGGAAGATCCCACATGCCGCGGAGCAACTAAGCCCATGTGCCACAACTACTGAGCCTGCACTCTAGAGCCTGCGAGCCACAACTACTGAGCCCATGTGCCACAACTACTGAACCCACGTGCCACAACTACTGAAGTCCGAACGCCTAGAGCCCGTGCTCCACAACGAGAGAAGCCACGGTAATGAGAAGCCCGCGCACTGCAACAAAGAGTAACCCCTGGTCGCTGCAACTAGAGAAAGCCCGCGTGCAGCAACAAAGACCCAATGCAGCCATAAATAAATAAATAAACATTTTAAAAAAAGAATATGTGTAGGAATTTAAACCTAGAACTACAACTTTAGAGCACAATTTGATATAACATGGCATGACTGGCGATTTGCTAGGAAATTGCCTCAAACAGACCAACATGTTGCAATTAGAAATGGCTTGGTTCTTTTGAACAAAACCTTTAGGCAGATCAGATTTAAAAGCCAAAGCCACAAAAGGTGACAGTAACTACAAACAGTTGCTCCAGCCATAAAACACAGGATATATTGATGGGACAGGACTCCTGGTTTCAATCCATCTCCTCTGCTTTCAATACTCCCACTAACAGACATCAAGACTGTTCTCCTGCTTTTTTGCCTGAATAACATAAAAATGCATCCCCTTTGAAAATCTAGAGACTATGACATGTGTTCAAGAACTCAAGACAGCCTTTAAGTTCCAAAGAATGCCAATTCGTTCCATTCTGTATCTTATGTTGTATTTGTCATTTACTTCATCTCCTTTTCGCAATTAAAAATAGCAACAACTCGGTGATTTCCGGTTTCTACCTGAAAAGTTTACATAAAATCAAATGTTATTAAAAAAGAAATATGAGTAGGGGAGATATTCTTCTTCCTTCTGAAAACCATATTGGCTTAATCAAAGAAACCATTTAGGGTGGGGCTGGGACGCCAGGCTCCGGACGCCAGGCTTGGGACTCCGCGGTGCCGGCCGGCTTCAGTGTCTCCCGGACTCAGCGCAGCCGGTGCGCTCCAGCCAGCCGTGTGGATGAAAGGCTCTTGGTGCTCCAGCCAGGCATCAGGGCTGTGTCTCTGAGGTGGGAGAGCCAACTTCAGGACATTGGTCCACAAGAGACCTCCCAGCTCCACGTAACACCAAACGGCGAAAATCTCTCAGAGATCTCCATCTCAACATCAAGACCCAGCTTCACTCAACGACCAGCAAGCTACAGTGCTGGACACCCTATGCCAAACAACTAGCAAGACAGGAACACAGCCCCATCCATTAGCAGAGAGGCTGCCTAAAATCATAATAAGGTCACAGACACCCCAAAACACACCACTGGAGGCGGTCCTGCCCACCAGAAAGACAAGATCCAGCCTCATCCACCAGAACACAGGCACCAAACCCTCCACCAGGAAGCCTACACAAGCCACTGAACCAACCTTACCCACTCGGGGCAGACACCAAAAACAACGGGAACTACGAACCTGCAGCCTGTGAAAAGGAGACCCCAAACACAGTAAGACAAGCAAAATGAGACGACAGAAAAACACACAGCAGATGAAGGAGCAGGGTCAAAACACACCAGACCTAACAAATGAAGAGGAAATAGGTAGGCTACCTGAAAAAGAATTCAGAATAATGATAGTAAGGATGATCCAAAATCTTGGAAATAGAATAGACAAAATGCAAGAAACATTTAACAAGGACGTAGAAGAACTAAAGAGGAACCAAGCAATGATGAAAAACACAATAAATGAAATTAAAAATACTCTAGATGGGATCAATAGCAGAATAACTGAGGCAGAAGAACGGATAAGTGACCTGGAAGATAAAATGGTGGAAATAACTACTGCAGAGCAGGATAAAGAAAAAAGAATGAAAAGAACTGAGGACAGTCTCAGAGACCTCTGGGACAACATTAAACGCACCAACATTCGAATTATAGGGGTCCCAGAAGAAGAAGAGAAAAAGAAAGGGACTGAGAAAATATTTGAAGAGATTATAGTTGAAAACTTCCCTAATATGGGAAAGGAAATAGTTAATCAAGTCCTGGAAGCACAGAGAGTCCCATACAGGATAAACCCGAGGAGAAACACGCCAAGACACATATTAATCAAACTGTCAAAAATTAAATATAAAGAAAACATATTAAAAGCAGCAAGGGAAAAACAACAAATAACACACAAGGGAATCCCCATAAGGTTAACAGCTGATTTTTCAGCAAAAACTCTGCAAGCCAGAAGGGAGTGGCAGGATATACTTAAAGTGATGAAGGAGAAAAACCTACAACCAAGGTTACTCTACCCAGCAAGGATCTCATTCAGATTTGACGGAGAAATTAAAACCTTTACAGACAAGCAAAAGCTGAGAGAGTTCAGCACCACCAAACCAGCTTTACAACAAATGCTAAAGGAACTTCTTTAGGCAAGAAACACAAGAGAAGGAAAACACCTACAATAACAAACCCAAAACATTTAAGAAAATGGGAATAGGAACATACATATCGATAATTACCTTAAATGTAAATGGATTAAATGCTCCCACCAAAAGACACAGACTGGCTGAATGGATACAAAAACAAGACCCATATATATGCTGTCTACAAGAGACACACTTCAGACCTAGAGACACATACAGACTGAAAGTGAGGGGATGGAAAAAGATATTCCATGCAAATGGAAATCAAAAGAAAGCTGGAGTAGCAATTCTCCTATCAGACAAAATAGACTTTAAAATAAAGACTATTACAAGAGACAAAGAAGGACACTATATAATGATCAAGGGATCGATCCAAGAGGAAGGTATAACAATTGTAAATATTTATGCACCCAACATAGGAGCACCTCAATACACAAGGCAAATACTAACAGCCATAAAAGGGGAAATCGACAGTAACACAATCATAGTAGGGGACTTTAACACCCCACTTTCACCAATGGACAGATCATCCAAAATGAAAATAAATAAGGAAACACAAGCTTTAAATGATACATTAAACAAGATGGACTTCATTGATATTTATAGGACATTCCACCCCAAAACAACAGAATACACATTTTTCTCAAGTGCTCATGGAACATCCTCCAGGATGGATCATATCTTGGGTCACAAATCAAGCCTTGGTAAATTTAAGAAAATTGAAATCGTATCAAGTATCTTTTCCGACCACTATGCTATGAGACTAGATATCAATTACAGGAAAAGATCTGTAAAAAATAAAAACACATGGAGGCTACTACACAATACGCTACTTAATAACGAAGTGACCACTGAAGAAATCAAAGGGGAAATCAAAAAATACCTAGAAACAAATGACAATGGAGACACGACGACCCAAAACCTATGGGACGCAGCAAAAGTGGTGCTAAGAGGGAAGTTTATAGCAATACAAGCCTACCTCAAGAAACAGGAAACATCTCGAATACACAACCTAACCTTGCACCTGAAGCAATTAGAGAAAGAAGAACAAAAAAACCCCAAAGCTAGCAGAAGGAAAGAAATCATAAAGATCAGATCAGAAATAAATGAAAAAGAAATGAAGGAAACAATAGCAAAAATCAATGAAACTAAAAGCTGGTTCTTTGCGAAGATAAACAAAATTGATAAACCATTAGCCAGACTCATCAAGAGAAAAAGGGAGAAGACTCAAATCAATAGAATTAGAAATGAAAACGGAGAAGTAACCACTGACACTGCAGAAATACAAACGATCATGAGAGATTACTACAAGCAACTCTATGCCAAAAAAATGGACAACCTGGAAGAAATGGACAGATTCTTAGAAATGCACAAACTGCCAAGACTGAACCAGGAAGAAATAGAAAATATGAACAGACCAATCACAAGCACTGAAATTGAAACTGTGATTAAAAGCCTTCCAACAAACAAAAGCCCAGGACCAGATGGCGTCACAGGCGAATTCTATCAAACATTTAGAGAAGAGCTAACACCTATCCTTCTCAAACTCTTCCAAAATATTGCAGAGGGAGGAACACTCCCAAACTCATTCTACGAGGCCACCATCACCCTGATACCAAAACCAGACAAAGATGCCACAAAGAAAGAAAACTACAGGCCAATATCACTGATGAACATAGATGCAAAAATCCTCAACAAAATACTAGCAAACAGAATCCAACAGCACATTAAAAGGATCATACACCATGATCAAGTGGGGTTTCTTCCAGGAATGCAAGGATTCTTCAATATACGCAAATCAATCAACGTGATACACCATATTAACAAATTGAAGGAGAAAAACCATATGATCATCTCAGTAGATGCAGAGAAAGCTTTCGACAAAATTCAACACCCATTTATGATAAAAGCCCTGCAGAAAGTAGGCATAGAGGGAACTTTCCTCAACATAATAAAGGCCATATATGACAAACCCACAGCCAACATCGTCCTCAATGGTGAAAAACTGAAACCATTTCCACTAAGATCAGGAAGAAGACAAGGTTGCCCATTCTCACCACTATTATTCAACATAGTTTTGGAAGTGTTAGCCACAGCAATCAGAGAAGACAAAGAAATAAAAGGAATCCAAATCGGAAAAGAAGAAGTAAAGCTGTCACTGTTTGCAGATGACATGATACTATACATAGAGAATCCTAAAGATGCTACCAGAAAACTCCTAGAGCTAATCAATGAATTTGGTAAAGTAGCAGGATACAAAATTAATGCACAGAAATCTTTTGCATTTCTATACACTAATGACGAAAAATCTGAAAGTGAAATTAAGAAAACACTCCCGTTTACCATTGCAACAAAAAGAATAAAATATCTAGGAATAAACCTACCTAAGGAGACAAAAGACCTGTATGCAGAAAATTATAAGACACTGATGAAAGAAATTAAAGATGATACAAATAGATGGAGAGATATACCATGTTCTTGGATTGGAAGAATCAACATTGTGAAAATGACTCTACTACCCAAAGCAATCTACAGATTCAATGCAATCCCTATCAAACTACCAATGGCATTTTTCACAGAACTAGAACCAAAAATTTCACAATTTGTATGGAAACACAAAAGACCCCGAATAGCCAAACCAATCTTGAGAACGAAAAATGGAGCTGGAGGAATCAGGCTCCCTGACTTCAGACTATATTACAAAGCTACAGTAATCAAGACACTTTGGTACTGGCACAAAAACAGAAATATAGATCAATGGAACAGGATAGATAGCCCAGAGATAAACCCACGCACATATGGTCACCTTATCTTTGATAAAGGAGGCGAGCATATACAGTGGAGAAAAGACAGCCTCTTCAATAAGTGGTGCTGGTAAAATTGGACAGATGCATGTAAAAGTATGAAATTAGAACTCCCTGACACCATACACAAAAATAAACTCAAAATGGATTAAAGACCTAAGTGTAAGGCCAGACACTATCAAACTCTTAGAGGAAAACATAGGCAGAACACTCTATGACATACATCACAGCAAGATTCTTTTTGACCCAGCTCCTAGAGAAATGGAAATAAAAACAAAAATAAACAAATGGGACCTAATGAAACTTAAAAACTTTTGCACATCAAAGGAAACCGTAAACAAGACCAAAAGACAACCCTCAGAATGGGAGAAAATATTTGCAAATGAAGCAACTGACAAAGGATTAATCTCCAAGATTTACAAGCAGCTCATGCAGCTCAATAACAAAAAAACGAACAACCCAATCCAAAAATGGGCAGAACACCTAAGTAGACATTTCTCCAAAGAAGATATACAGATTGCCAACAGACACATGAAAGAATGCTCAACATCATTAATCATTAGAGAAATGCAAATCAAAACTACAATGAGATATCATCTCACACGGGTCAGAATGGCCATCATCAAAAAATCTAGAAACAATAAATGCTGGAGAGGGTGTGGAGGAAAGGGAACACTCTTGCACTGTTGGTGGGAATGTAAATTGATACAGCCACTATGGAGAACAGTATGGAGGTTCCTTAAAAAACTACAAATAGAACTACCATACGACCCAGCAATCCCACTACTGGGCATATACCCTGAGAAAACCATAGTTCAAAAAGAGTCATGTACCAAAATGTTCATTGCAGCTCTATTTACAATAGCCAGGACATGGAAGCAACCTAAGTGTCCATCGACAGATGAATGGATAAAGAAGATGTGGCACATATATACAATGGAATATTACTCAGCCATAAAAAGAAATGAAATGGAGGTATTTGTAATGAGGTGGATGGAGTTAGTCTGTCATACAGAGTGAAGTAAGTCAGAAAGAGAAAAACAAATACAGTATGCTAACACATATATATGGAATCTAAGGAAAAAAAAAAAAAGGCCATGAAGAACCTAGTGGCAAGAGGGGAATAAAGACAGACCTACTAGAGAATGGACTTGAGGATATGGGGAGGGGGAGGGGTGAGATGTGACAGGGTGAGAGAGTGTCATGGACATATATACACTACCAAATATAAAATAGATAGCTAGTGGGAAGCAGCCGCATAGCACAGGGAGATCAGCTCGGTGCTTTGTGACCACCTAGAGGGGTGGGATAGGGAGGGTGGGAGGGAGGGAGATGCAAGAGGGAAGAGATATGGGAACATATGTATATGTATAACTGATTCACTTTGTTATAAAGCAGAAACTAACACACCATTGTAAAGCAATTATACTTCAATAAAGATGTTTAAAAAAAATAAAAATAAAAAAGAAATCATTTAGTTGGGAGGCCAAGGTAATGTACTATTGAACTCTAGTCAGATTTTAATTTGCTATTATCGTTGTTGTACCTGAAAGGTAAAAAAAAGTGTGTGCCTTAGCAAAAGTGTGTAACACCCTGCAAGAGAATGCTCCCAGGTCTTCAGTTTCAGCAAGCTGGCTGACACCGTCACATGGCTGGTTTGAACTGCTGAAGGAGCGCTCAGAAAAGAAAACTTCAGGGAAAGCTACAAAACAATTAATTAAATAAAAGGTTCTCTTTTCATCCTTGATTGTCTATTTGCAGTGCTTCTTGGACAGAATTAAATGGAGAACAAAGAGTAGTTTGTACTATAAGATGGGTCTATCTATACACTCTAAACAGAGAGAGGGCGCTCACCACAATGCAGCTACCTGGTGAGCTGCAAGAAGCAACATCATCTCCCCTAAAAATCCCTGGGACAACACTGTTCCTTGCATTCTTTTTTTAATCTAAGGGCTAACAGTTATCTGCTTCCCTGATTCCCAGTCCAGAACAAGAATCCTCCTCTTCTTCCTCTTCCCCGTCCTCCCCTTCCTTCTCTTCTTTCTCTTCTTCCTATTCCTTCATCCAGTGACAGACTGCCCATGCAAGCATGCTTTTAATGTATTACCCATGGCTGCTTCCAAGTTACATTATTTATAGAATCTGAACTTCATGGCTGTAACAATGGCAACACAACAGATTTGATTATGGTAGAAACTGGTGAAGACTTGACTTTTTAAAAAACTTAGGGAACATCCCTGGTGGTCCAGTGGCTAAGACTCCGCACTCCCAATGCAGGGTGCCCGGGTTAGCTCCCTGGTCGGGGAACTAGATCCCACATGCCGCAACTAAGAGTTCGCATGCCACAACTAACAGATTCCCACATGCCGCAACTAAGACCCAAGGCAGCTGAATAAATAAATAAACATACTTTTTTAAAAAGGTGAATTTTCTAAAAAATATAAAATAAAATACTCAGAAGCTTGTTGACTGGACCTCAATGCCCTATTGTTTACCTTTATTACTGTTATTATTATCCAAGGAACAAAATCTCAAACATATCAGCACTATCATTATTTTGTAATAAGAACACAAAGAGTAATTAATGCATGATGAAATTTCACACTTGAGATGCCAAGCATAAATTAGTATAAAAGAGAGCCAGAAATCTTGAGGTCATCCTGATTCCATCTACACTCTCACTTCCCACTTTGAATCTGTCTTCAAATCTTTTATCTGTATCTCCTAAATTTTCTTCAGCAGTCCAAGCTGGCATCATCTTTCACCTGGATTACCACTAAAAAACTCTCTTAATTTGTTTCAACTTCCAGACACATCTTTCTTCCAATTAACTCCCCACCTGCCACTAGATGTTCTTCCTAACGGCAAATACAATGATGTTATTCCACAACTTAAATACTTTAGTCACCATCCCTGTAATTATATAGACAGAAGACCTGCAACCTCTCAGTCCTTTCTCATGTGACTCACCCCTAATGAGTTCACTTGGTGTCCCCCTGTGATATTTAACCTTGGTGCTCCACCTGTCTGAAATGCCCTTCCCGGCATCCATAAACCTGCTAACAATAACCCCTCCACCAGGTCTTAGTTTAGGTGTCATCTCCTTGGGAAGGCTATAGTATACATTATGGCCCTTCCTCTGCACATTCACAGCCCTCTGATGTCTTGCTATGGTGCCTTTGTCAATCATGATATAGTCACCTTACTGTTTGTCTATTGACCCTATTTTACTGTAAACTTCTTGATTGCTGGGACTATGGGTTTTTTGTTATTCATTTTGTTGTTCTCGTACCTTAACCTAGAGAAGGTACTCAGTTATTACTAAATGAATTCATGAATGAACAAATGAGTCCAGATATAAATGAATATAAGTGAAAACCACTACCGCATAAACAAATGGAGTTTGACTAGATTAATCCAACTTTGATATAAATGAGACTGGGATAATATCTCTAGTATTAAGTCAGTTACAACCAAACAGTGAAGTTTAAGGTCTATAAAATCGAAAGCTTGAGCTGACAATATATTACCTACTCATCTTCAAATATACACATTGCGTCATGTTCAATTTCTGTTTGGCCAAGAGGTAAATATTCTGAATCCAATCATACTTTAGACTGGCTGGTAGAAAGGCCACAGAACCAGAAAGCAGTGGATGTGTGCACGTGTGCACACACACACACACACACACACACCAATTCAGCCCCTATTCCTGCTGTTGCCCAGCTTCTTGACTTGAACCAAATCACTAAGTGTCCCTAAGCTAATTCCGTTTATACTTTAAAAAAATTTTTTCTAATCATGTCCTTCAACTAATTTGAGGATTTCCTACCAGAAATTTTCAGACATTCTTTCACATTATAATCATTTTGTATTTTTGTTAAAAAATTATATCTTTAAGTATGCTCTGTTTTCTTTATACATTGGACAACTCTATGTATGTGTCTATGATATGTTAATTGATGAAAAGTCTCATAAGGTAGAGTAAAATAAACATTTTGAAAGTTGATTGAATACTAAGCAATATTTTAGACAAGGGGTCAGCAGACTATGACTCTTGGACTGCCTGCTTTGGTAAATATATTTTTACTGGAACATACCCACATTCATTCATTTATGGATAATGTATGCTGCTTGCACATCACAACAGTGGAGTTGAGGAGTTGCACAAGCCTGAAATATTTACCATCTGTTCCTTTGCAGGAAATTTGCTGAATCCTGCTCTAGGTACTTCACCTATGTTGAGTTATTGAATCACAAAAAAAAATACTATGAAGTTGGCACTGTGATTATTCCCATTTTATGGATGATAAACTGAGGCACCAACAGGTTAAGTAATCTGTCCAAAGTCACAAAATTAGCAAGTGGCAGAGCTAGGATAAAGGCACTTTTTAAACCACTGCTTGTCAAGCTAATTTAATTGAAAGAATCTAAGCAAAGAACTCTATTCAAAATCACTTTTTTGGTTGTTTCTTACTCCGTATGTTATTTTTCACTACAACACATCAATTTTACAAAATTTGATGTGAGAGAGAAAAAAAGTTTGTAATCTGCAAACTCGCAAACCTGGCTGTCACAGTGTTTTTAATCCAAGTTAACCTGATGCACTTTAATGAATAATTTACTAGTTTTAAAATTAACAGTGGTTTTCTAAATACTGAATAGTAATGTATATATCATAAACAGTAATTATTTATATATAAAACATATAGTAGTATCCTTCAGAGTCATGTTATATGTTATGAAATCCGGTAAAATCTGCTTGAAAGAACTGGTAATCTTGATGCTTTCTTCCTTCAATGGTATACTTCTTTGGGTTTGCTTCTAAAAGGTGAAGCTTTAAGGCCAAATTATTAGAAAGCATCAGGGTTACCAATTCTTTCAAGTAGATTTTGTTGGATTTCAAAATCTCTTAATGTGTACTTCCTTTCATTCTGGAGGCTTCCCTCACTGGAATGCAGCTGTGTGAAGAAGTATGCCAGATGTGAAACTGCATGGAGAAATGTTCCAGGTTGCCCTTCCAGGAGGGCTAATGGGCCCCTCATACGTCAATGGTACAGAAGTTCAGTTTGTAAAGTCCTTCCCTGCTTTAAATTCTATACCATGGGTTTAAATACTTCCACATTTTCTAAAATCTTGACGAGTATTCAAAATAATGTAAGTATTGCAAAAGATCAGAGCTCTCTCTTAAGAAGTCAGTAGCTCCAAATGGCTAAATCTTTGACTCGATTAGCCCAATGATCTCATAAAAGTTAACTGACACACAAGTGGCAATTCTAATAGAATATACATAATGTATTCATTCATTCATTAACATTGATTGAGCATCTACTATGTGCTAGCCTCTGTTCTAGATGCTGGAGATATAGCAGTGAACAAAACTAATAAAAATTCCTGCTGAGTCATCCTTAAAGTTTATCATAATTATACTCCAAATTAGCTGTAAATAAAAAACTCTGCTCTGGATTTTAAAGGAAAATGAAACATATGCAGTAAATATGCATTTCTCTCTTTCAAAATCAATATACAAAGAGGAGTAGAAAAGTTTTATTATTTGTACAGTTGTTATAAGATGATAACTTCTAATAGGTATGCTTTTCGTTCTAGCTTTATATGCCTTATTTGCTAGATTTTTCCTTTGGAATTTTTATAAATGTTCTTATAATGCTAATATTTAATTTTTTTCCTCTTGTCAGAAAAGGACTTTTTCATGTGAAAGTTATGACGTTGGGGAGTAAAGGGAAAGATGACATAATTTTTGCCCAACACCATGAAAGGAGAGCCAGCCACCAGCCTATTACTTATATGGTGAGGTTATAGACATACTCTGAGGATAGAGTAGACAGAGCATGAAACATGGCGATATAGGAAATTGGACCCCATAGCAGTCTTTCCTCTTTCTAAAATACAAAATCAACCCTCCCACCCTCCGCATCTGTGGATTCCACATCCACAGATTCAACCAACCACAGATTGAAAATATTGAGGAAGAAAATTCAGAAAGTTCCAAAAAGCAACACTTGAATTTGCTGGCAACTATTTACATAGCATTTACATTGTATTTATAACTATTTATATAACATTTACATTGTATTATGTATCATAAATAATCTAGAGGTGGTTCAAAGTATATGGGAGGATCTACATAGGTTATACACAGATACTATGTACACCATTTTACATAGGGACTTGAACATCCACTGATTTTGGTATCTGCAAGGGTCCTGGAACCAACCCCCTGCACAGATACTAAGGGATGATGGTTTATGAATTCATGTGCTCTGAAATAGCAGAATCCAACAATGACTAACACCAACACAAAAAAGAATACTTCTAGATGATGCTATGAAAGTGAATGGGTTCTCATGGCTATCCTTACCACTGCCTGATTCTCTAACAGTATATAAAAATAGGTCTGCTTCTGAAAGGCATCTTGTAAGGAAGATAGGGGAAAATAATGATAACCTTTTGATGAATGATCAAGGTAAGCCTTTTATCAGTAATGCTTCCATCCCGTGTACTCACCTCCTGAGTGAGGGAAAAGGATTAAAAGAATCTAAGAGATCTAGACCCACCCACATGTAAAATGGCTGTGGTATTATTACTCATCCAAAATCAGGGAACAATATTCCATTATCAGGAGAGTACATTTCCCTGAACAAGAACAGTAACCTGTTTTTAAGCCCTGAGTCCAAATGTCATTTTGAAGCAAATGTCATCCTGTGTATATAAATGTTTTCAAATTAATTTTATTGCATGCCTTGGTTCACTAAAACACACACACACACACACACACACACACACAGATTATTTCAAGATATTTTAAAATTTTAACTGCTAATTATAAACTTCATAGCACAATATAAGTATAAAAGGAAGATTTTTGAGGATGATCTGAAACAGGCAGTCATGACATCTTCAGTTGATGTCATGAAAAAAGAAATGACTTCAGAACCACAGGTGCAGCTACTAGAGTTAGCAACTCTTTCCATATATTTAACAACAACTGAAAGAAATGGCCCAAATATAAGATCATTCTTCCCAAAATGTTTATTTTTCTTACTGGCCACCTATCATTTAGGTATAATTTGTGATCAAATCATACATAACACAAATATGCTATGTTACACATATGACCAAGACAGGGGAGAAAAAAGGAGTTAACATGGCAATCTTCTTTTGAGAGGAACTAAAACCAAGCCAGGAAAGCACTAAATCTCTAATACCTCTGAATGAGATAATTATTTTCCTTGAGAAGTCATTCCTTTAAACATGAGTGATTTGCTTTGCTAGGAATCCAGTATATTTCAATTAAGTGATTACCCCTAAAATACTGTAAAGGAACCGATATCACTTAAGAAACATTTCCTAATCATTAATCATTAATTACATAGAATCTATACTAAGGTCCAACTAGTAAAAAAAAATAAAAATAAAAAAAGGCTATTACAGTAAAAGTACTGTATACCCACAGGGACAGCACTTTGCATTCTGAACATCATTAATTGGGATGCTGTTTGACATTAGTTTTTTATTAAGAGATCCCTCCATTTTTCAAATAGCTCTACTGATAACATAATGTTGAATCCCCTGCATATGATCCAGAGAATTTTATGAACAAACTGATGAACCTAATTCCTTCCACCACAAACTGAATTCTAGTGCAGTGGGGAAATCTTTATGTTTTCTGTATTCTTTATTTTAATATTTTTATCTTGTTAAACGTCAAGTTCTAATACAACCAGCAAACTTTGAAAAACATGTACCTTTAATAAAAGCAAATTTTTAGCAATTTAAATAATTATAAAATAAATGAAAAATATTGTTTCAGTTTTTATGATATCTATTTTCCAGCTTTTTCCATTTGTCTTTAATCAAAGAAAATTCATTAGTAAGAAAATTTTTTGAAATGCAGAAAATGGCAGTAAACCAACCATGCTGATATTTAAAAAATCGGTAATATATTAAGAATTAAAAGATAATCTCAATCAAAGTGTGAACCCTTGATTGGTAATAATACTTTAAAAATGAGGTTTCTGATGCACTTTCTAGTTAATCACCAGGCTGACAACCCTTCTTACTTACTACACTTAAATTTTTTTTTTCTTTTTTTTTACTAAAGTGCATTGGGATGTTTTGCTTAATATTCAGGAAATTATCATGATCATAAGTGAATCTTTGCTGATGACTGAGGGTTTAGTGATAATTCAGAAGGATAATTATGAATATAATTATCATTCTACTTTCTGAAGAGCTGTTTGGGCTGGATTCACTTCCTGGAAGCTAGATTAGGTACTTTTCTGACACTCTATTCCTCTAGCATTTTATGCATAAGTTGGTCTTAACATTTCATAAGCTGCACTGAAATGAGTTTGTATGTACCTGCAATCTTAAGGCAATTTTCATGGTTTTAGTATACAGTTGGTGCTCAATAAATACATGTTGAACTCAATAATTCATAGCGTACATCAGAGATGAATGAAAAGACTTCATCTTCCGCAGAAATCAAAGAATATTTAAGCTTAATCTAAGCATAGCATATACAGGACAAAAAATGTTGATGTGCTTCTAGAAATTGAGCAAATAATAAACTGATTTCTTTCATAATAACTAATGTATTGCATTGCTTACATTTATAATATTGACAAATATGGCTCTAGGAGGACGAAGAATACTAAGCAAAATATAGATTTAATCACACTGTCTCGGTGAGTATAAATTTAAAAGAATTACAATTTACCACAGCATTATAGGTCTCTTTAGACCTGAAGAAGACACTGAAAACCTAGAGATTTCATCTTTCCATTCAGGAGACAGAGAAGAGAGATAAGGCAAAAGCACAGCTTAAAATATACAAAGGATACACACTATATTTTACTTTTTAATTCAATGGATGTATAACAGTCTTTTTCAAAATATACCTTAAAAGTTAAATTTTTTATTTAAAAAAGCATATGCTTCATTATAGTATGGAAAGTTACAAACTGGTTAATGATAAAAAAATAAAATTCAAATCCCAATCAGAAAATTACAATGAACATTAACCATTAATAAAAGCTACCATTTATTGAGCATTTATTGTGTGCCAGGTACTGTGTTAACCTCTTTATCTACATTGGTTAATTTAATTCTTAAAACTGCTTTATGAAGTAGCTATCATTTTCACTTCTGTCAGATAAGGAAGCATTAAGAAGTGAATTAAACTTCACATTTAAATCAAAAGCTAAAAGTATATACTCTTCTAATCAAATTTAACTCTGTGTTTATATAACTTCCTGAGTGCTGCTTCTGACACTTACCTTTAATTAGATTAATACAAATTTTCTAAAGCCTAGAAATGGAATGTTTCATTTACATTTGAATTTGATGAGACTACTAAAATACATTGGGAAGAGTGAATGAAAGGTACTCTATTAAATATAGTAACTGTCTCCCAACCCCTTTTCTTAAACCATAGATCTCAATTGTCCAAAAGAAAACTACACATTGGGCTAATAATACAAGGAACAAATTTTGATCAAATTATATAACTGCTTTTAAGACATTATTCTACTCTCCAAAGGGGAAAAAAATGATTAAAGGAAAGTGTTCACATCTCTATTTAATAAATGGATGAAAGAAATAAATTCTTTATTTGTCTTATGTTTAAAAATATTTGTGATTACAAAGAAAACCAAGCCAACTGTTTTGTTTGTAGAGTTCATTGGGAGGGGGGATGTTTTTATATCAGAAGAATATAGTTAAATATAGAAATAAATAAAAAGAAGAATCACTGAAGACTGACTTCCTATCACGTAAATGAATTAAACATATAGTACATTATAAAGAACCTAAAAGAGGACTTATAAAAGAAACTAAATTATAGAAGGTTACTAAAAGATAATACTTATATCAGTAAAATTTTAAATATACATGGCAGCCAAATACTATTAAAAGTCAAGCAAGACTCTCACTCTAATTGAACGATCTGTTATGAACTGAAAAGTTGAAATACCACATAATATCACCCAGTGAATGAGTATATGATATACAAAAACACAGACCTAAACCATAAGTCAATTTTTAAATCTTATTTATGATTTTAACTTTTTAATGTAATATTTTCCACATTACTATCTGGTTTACATTGCTTACTACTAAACTGATAGCAATTTTTCTAATGACAGTGTGATACTAATGGACATTTCTCTGACCTCTTAGGTCAATAAATGTATAAATAAATAAATACAGTTGTAGTTGGGAAGTTAACCACAATTTCAAGCTTAAGAAAATAAATTAGCAAACATACTCACTGTCTTTACTTTTGTCACATAGATTTCCATATACTTAGATAAACTAAGATAATACATAATCACTGTAGCAAATTCATAAAAGCATTTAAAAAGACAAAACACTCAGAGCTCATTGGTAAATCCCCATCAACATTGTGGGCTTATCTTCAGGATCTGTGTGTACACATATTTTTTATAAATAAAATAATTCTAAACATGCTGTTTTACAATTTGCTTTTTTTCTATAACATTATCAGGAAGATCTTTCTAAGGATAATGACTATATATGATAGACATTATACTTTTTAGTGCCTGCACCATGTTATATTTCATCAGTACACCATGATTTTTTTACCTATACCCCAGTAATTGATATTTAGGCTGTTTCCAGTTTTTTCATTATTACAAACAGTACTTCGAGAAACACTTTCATTCACATTTCGCCCCAAATTTGTTTAGTTTTCTCCTGAAAATAAATATCAAGGAGGAGAATTGTTGGGTTAAAGAGCATGCATAAATAGCTTTAAAATATATTGACATTGCACCCAAGAATCTCTTACTACTTTAAACTGCTGTTTAGCGGATGCTAAACATGAGTACCTATCATAATTTGTAAAAATTCATCATTTGCCTCCAACTTTCCATATCCTCCTTTCCTCTGTTAATGAACAATCCTCTTTTCCTCAATCTAATTCATAATAACCAATGGTTACAATTAACACAGAGGTATAATTCTATCCCATTTCTTACTATGTACATGTATTCTTTCATTCAAATCTATCATACTATAGTCAAAGAAGCTGTATCAAAACAGTAAAGAAACTACAAAAGTTAATCCAGCCTTGTCACATATCTCAAAACTATTACTTTTTTTTTTTTTTTAACTCTAACTTTGGTCCCAGTGGAGAATGCACTCAGATGAAGAAAACATGAAGCTTAATTCTCCCTGCTTTTGAACGTTGTAAAAGACAGGGACTACAGTACTGAAAGCAGGCACATTGGAATACACCAAAAAAGGTGCTATCAAACCTGTTCTACTTCCTTAAACTGAATTCATACATCCTCACAAAAGAATTCATAAAGAATATTTATATATATATACACGTACATTTTTAAAAGATATAAATATACAACTGCCTTGAATACTCTTACAATTAACGTTCAATTTAACAGACATTTGAAAGCCTGCTGCATTTTAGAAACTGTAGTAATTTCTGTGGGGATATAAGGATAAATTACCTCCTAAAGCTCAAGGAGTTTCCAATATATCTAACTTAAGAGAAAAATATGAATGAAGCTATTAAAAAACTCATATTAGCATAATTTCCATTTTATATTAGATATTACAATATGCTTTGGGATCAAAGACATACCATAAATATTACTTAAACTATTTTATTGAAAGCATAATTTTGACCATCTTTCTTCAAAAGCAAAAAACAACAATGAAATCCAACAAAATAATTAGAACCCCAAGCTTGGAATCAAGGAATATCCTAAAATAAATGACGTTAATGTTCAATTCACAGCACTGTAAACTCCTGTGTAAGTAATTAACACATTTACTTTCTCGAAAGACAGAAAATTGTGTTTAAAGTGGAAAACAAGTACAACAAAAACTGACAAAGAAAAGGGACTAAGGAAATCTGGTGAAAGAAAGTTTTGATGGATTTCTTTTGGTACTGCCTTTCTATAATCCCCATTTAGAAATCTACCTCTGCTCTATTTTTTTCCTCCTGAAATAAGTTATTTGCTTTGTTTTTTACTCATATATATAATGGTAATACTGAGCATGCCAAAATCAAGGTAATGGTGTGACATTTCCATATATGTTGTTAAAATATTTCTTTCAAATTAAAATTGTAGTACAGATCATCTTATCATTATCAATCTTTGACACTTTTATGGTCATAATAAAAATGATACTTTTCAATCTTTTATTTCCCCCCAAAGTAAAAGAATATTTAACTTACTTAAGGGGGATAATTACCATAGAAATGCAGATACCTGCTTCAATGGTATGTTCATTGCATTCTTCTTCTAGATTTTGATGAACCATATTGTATTTATTATCTGCCTACACCGTTAAAACTGTCTTAAAGATAACTTAAACCAGCTTTGGGTGACACTAGACAAATGTACACTTAATTTACTTAATAAAGACACATTACATGTACACAAAGGACTGCTTTGTCTGGAGCTGTCACAGCGGTGAGCCGCAAGGGCTCACAAGGGCAGTTAGTCCCAAGTAATCTGTGTCCAAATAAGGCACTGTCCTTAAAAGCTGGCTTATACTTTATCATTTTGTTGTTAATCAGTAGTTCAAAATATAACCTATCCTTGAAATTGCTTTTTTTGGATTCATTTTGTCCTTGGAGGTTGGTGTGGTACCATGAAAAGTGTGTGATCTTTGGGGCAAAGGGACTTGGGGTTTGGATTGCCACAATATCATTTCTTGCATGACCTTTGGAACATCACTTCACTTAAAATTAGCTGAGCTTTGGTTTTTTTTGTAAGTAAAGCAGGGTTAATAAGTCCTACCTTAAGTAGTTCCTCTGCAGATTAAAGGTGTCTTATATATATATGTGAAATACACCTAGCAAGCAGTACCTTGAATAGTAGTTACTCAAATAAATAACATAAATTAAATGAAAATGTTAGACTAACATGTGAAACAAAAAAAGCAAAACTAAAATAAACACGAAAATGTTACTTAGATAGAGTAATATATCTAACTTATCTATATCTAATAAGCAAGGAAGTTGCTTTCTCAACAAATCAAAGGAGAAATTTTTAGATATTTTTTATGAACTGCTCAAGGGAGCTACCTGCAGAGACTGTCGTAAGAAAAATAAAGTGATTTATTTTGCTCTTCTTTTTAACAAATCTTTTTCTTGTTACTATAGAGAGTTCTTCATCATGAGGTTAAAATCCCCAGAGTAGCCAGTTCCTAAAAATCTGCTACTGTCTTCCCTTTACAAACCATTTTACACATAGCCTGAAATCCCACCATTAAAATCAAAGATCTACGTGTGAAGAGTTTTATGTACATGTAAGTTCTCATAGCAAGTTTAGTGATGACTACATTCCTAAAATAAGTGCAAAAGCCATGTAGCCTTGAATCTCCCTCTTTCTGGCAAGGTGGCTTTTTTTCTTTGAAAAAGGTTTTTTATTTAGGTTCAACTTTAGGAATCCCCGGTTTCCAAGGATGTGAGGCAGTCAGCTAGAATTTGGCCTGCTTGGGCCCTGAAAGCTCTGTACGTATTTGCTCTTTGGATGGTCACCTCAGTTTTGGGTTTTTTTGTTGTTGTTTTTTTAACTGGAGTATAGCTGATTTACGGTGTTGGGGTAGTTTCAGGTGTACAGCTTTAATAGTGGAAATACCTGAATTAGTAACAGAACACAGATAAGATCAACCAGTGTGCTGTCATCCAAATGTAATGTGTAAGAATCTGGCAAGTTCATTGAATATGAGATGGTTACTGAATGAAGTTGACTAGGAGAACACAATCTGAAACCAAAGGGAGGAGATAAGTTAAAAAGATGCCACATCTGTTGATGGTGGGAGGAAAAGGGTTCATTTGGCTCTTCAAACTGCTTAAGGTAGTACTCCGTGTGGCCAAGTTCCAGATTTCTTCCTCGGGAATTTTCTGCCTATCACTACAATTTCCAGTTCATAAAAGACTGATTCTAGTTCCAAACTAATCACATCTTTCTTCTTTGTGAGACCTCCAGGGCTCATTTCTAACAGCTGTGGGGTTCCAAGACAGATTTTCAAACCAACTGTTGTACCAAAAAGAGAGCAAATAAAACAGTAGGCATTCTTGAACAAGATGAAACTCCAGCCAATTGTTTCAGTCCTGACACAGGTCTCTTCAAGTGCCCTCTTGCCCAAACCAAGGAGAGCTACTGTAATGGCTTCAGGCATCTGAGCCAGTGAATTCAGCCTCTAAGAAGCCCTTAACTACTGATCAGCCTTATTAAGTGTCTAAGTCAATTCTAAAGGAGAAAGAGATGGCCCTGGTGCACATTAGGTAAATGGACAAATATTTGATAGATGTTGAATTAATAAATGCCTTGTGCCTCACACACACAAGTTGCATTAAAGTAAAACAAAATCTTAGGGCAAATCATGTAGCAGAAACAATGCTTGATTTGCAGTCATGAGGTTCTACTCCTAACCGACTACTAATATGTGACCCAGGGAAAGCACGTGACAGCCACTCAGTCTGTCTCTTCAGCAGTGTCTTAATTTCCAAAACAAAGAGTTTGGACAAGTCTCTCAATTCAAATTATTGAACTGAACCTACAGATGTTGGAAGGATGCGGTGCAACTGGATCTAGGCTGTGCCCCTAATTTCAATCAGAGAAGCTCTCCATTTTATATTTTTTCATACACAAAACAAATTGGGTCAGACCAGCTGGGATGCAACTCTAATTGCAGCCACTTACTAACCTGGGCCAGTCACTTTAACTCTCCATGCTTCAGCTTCCTTACCTGTGTAAAGAGGAAAATGATGGCAACCACCTCAGAAACCATCTCATTTAATCCATGTAAGGACCCTACACAAAATACTTGGAACACTGACTTGCATAAAATATGAGTTCAAATTTCACACAATAACTATCTGTTATCATCATCATCATTATCACCAAAGAGAAATCTCATAAGGAAGAATGGTTCAAAAGTAAGTTCTTCATTATACTGATGCCTCACTATGGCAGAACACATGGAAAGCTTCAAAGGAAAATATTATTTAAAAATTCACAGAATGACATATAGTCTATGCCAAAAATGGTTTATAAAATGAAAAAAATCATCAAATAATATTAGAGAAAGTGCTTTCTATTTAAAATTTAGATTTGACCATCACAGATACATTTTCAAAGAAATAATTTTGTTACATATGAAGTAATTAATAATTCATTATTGCATTAAAATACTGTCTTCACATTAAAGACCTCGACAATCAGCTTATAATCAATGCTTTGCTTACACTTTTCAACTTGCTGCTTCCTTTAGAAACTCAGGGTCATGGAGAAGTTATTTTGTCATATCACAAATTATGAAGTAACCATTTTTAAGTAATAATTATATATAGCTGGAAAGCTAAAGTTCTGAGTAGATGCTATGATATGAGAAACAATGAAAGCAACAGTCTTACTAGATTTTAAAATATCATCATGCCTGACATTACTTCTCTACACTCTATTTTATGCCAAAAACACATTTTCCAATATAAATTATAAATTTAGATCCTTTCTACAAAAAGAACACAGGCCTCTCTGCAGTGGCATGAAATCTGTAAAAGCAGATGTGATTCTTTCATCGTCTGCTGTGCTGCCCACCTGGACACCCAATGAAGGAAACCTGCTCAGCTTTCTGTTCCCAGGGCCACCCCTTACAACGGCACCAGGCAGTTTCTCTAGAATCTCTAGGCAGTGCACCAACTACCCAACTTGACAGCCCTGAAGAACCGTTAAGTACACAGGGGCTTTTGCTTTTTATTCTCAGCCATGGTACTTTTATTTCACCAGAGATAACTTGAAAGATTCTGGTGCTTCAGAATCCTAGTTTAAAGATGAGTAAAATAACTGTATCAAGAGCACTGGAGGGTAAGAGAGAGCATAACACATCTTAAACATTTCAATTGGAATTACTGTTCCTCTGACTGGTCAATCCTTACTAAGGGTAACTGCATCACCAAGCCAGAGTCAGTCCACATAAGGGCTACTTAGTTTCCCCATTCTGTGGTAATAATCTGCACACCCAGACTGG
Source organism: Eschrichtius robustus (assembly GCF_028021215.1). Taxonomy (NCBI): domain Eukaryota; kingdom Metazoa; phylum Chordata; class Mammalia; order Artiodactyla; family Eschrichtiidae; genus Eschrichtius; species Eschrichtius robustus. The sequence goes on along the minus strand of NC_090825.1, from coordinate 107,987,343 downwards.
CACATTCCATCCCTTGTACGTGATTCAGGAGATCCAGGCAGGAGTGAAACCAGATCAGTATGAAAGGCACCAACAACTCAAAGGCATCCCTTCAGATTAAGGACTACTAGAAAGAAGCTGTGTGCCAGGAAATCCCATTTGCTCCAAAATATATTTGATGAAATATATTTCTAACATTTCATATCTAGTTACTTGGGTTAATAAGTTATTTTTACAACTACAAAAAGTTCAGGGGTGGTCAATCTATTAAGAATGCAGGGCAGATAGGAATTTGCCAAATAGACAAAATAAAAGCGTTCCAGACTGAGGATCCAGCATATAAAAAGTCATAGTGTTGTGTAACAGCATATCATTCTAAGAGAAAACACAAGTGGTTTGGGTTTTACAGCAAGTAGGGTCATTTTTATTGAGAATGCAAGCAGGGGCAGATCTTGCTGTAAAGTCTGGTTTTTGTCAATAGGGAGACACTGAAGAACCCTAAGCATAAAACACCTCATCCAGAATGACACATTTTAGAAAGATTACTGTACAAGCAATCGTCTGGAGAGGGGATGGGCTGTGAGGATGCAGCTCATCATTCCTCCAGGAGAGGTAATGGGGCCTTTAATCAAAGCACTGCCTGTAAAAACGGAAGAAAGGAGATTTTACAAAATGACCATACAGACTGCTGAAAATTTCTAACAGAAATCATACCAAACAGCCATGGGTATTTGAAAGACAGACAGAGAGAGAAAAAACAGTAATTTTGAAATCCTGAAGAAACTACGTTACATTTTAAATTAACTCAAAAATTTAGCAACTATTTAAAAAGAAACATTTTATATTCATTAGAACAGGAACAAGAGTTTTATCTTCAGAAAATAGCTAGTCATACAGGAATATAATTCAGAGACATATAAAAATCAGCAAAATTTGCTCAGTTCATTTGAATGTGCAGTTAGAGACAGCTAAGCTGGGAGTATGATAGGATTCTAGATTCTCTTTAAACTTCTTCATAAAAGGTGTAATAAAATTAGAAGAAATAAAACAGGAATGAACTCTTTTTGGAAAGCAGATGATCTTACACTGAGTAATATGATATGAATCAACAATTACGGCTGATAGGGCTGAACTCCTGATAAGGCATGATTGGTAGAGGCACGATCATAAACACCAGAGCTGGAAAAGAACTCACAAGGGAGGCATGTAACGCAAGAGCCCGCAAAGGGGATGGAGGAGCAGGCAGCATCATGTGAGAGACTTAGAACTACAGTGTGAGAGCAAAAGAAGGCATGAGACTCATCATAAGATGAGAAAGCATGGGTGACCCCTCACAAGGCCAGTCAGTGGGCTAAGGGTCATATAAGAAGGAACAGGGTAGCACATGGGACAAAAGGGCAGAGCAGGCTAGACAGGCCTACAAGACAGAGAAGATGGCCATGAGAAGACACCGGGCACACAACTAATACAGGCAATTAGGGTACACAGGCATCCGAGAGCACGTAAGATGGCCAAACCTAAGAAGTGGACACTGGGAGAAAGAAGAACAAAGAGGAGAGTTTCCCTACTTATTTCTCGTCTATTACAGTTCAGGCTTTGAGTGGGGTAAGTGTCCGTAAAGGGTCCAATTGTGGGGCATTTTCCCGTATTCATCAAGACACACAGATATACACACACACAACATGACTGCAGAAATAGGCCAGTAGATGCTTTCATGCTGCAGATTCCCCAGGACAGAGCTCCTGAAACAGACGTGAAGAGTTTTAATGAGCTAATAAGGGCTACTACTAATCAAGAATTTTAGGTTATGAAAAAACATCAGGATAACTCCTTCTATATATATATACAGGCTGAGAGGACTAAACTGGGCTTGTTTCAGCACATCCTGGAATACTAGAAATAGAAAGTGGGAAGGGAAACATTCCAGGGACAGGGGTTAAGTGTCCTCAAGTCATCCCCTCTCTCTTGCATGATTTTTCATCCTTTTATCTTTCTAGAACCCTGAAGTCTGTTTAGACACTGGGCTTTTCTTAGTTTGTTTTGATATTGGTATGGCTAGAACTCTTAATAAATTCTGAATTTAAATGAAAAAATACATTTTGCTGTTATTTCAAAGGTGAACATGAACTAAAATACTAAACACAAATAAAACAACAAATATGCATAGGAGTATCTCTCCCTTTTAGGAAGAGGCAATGAATGGACAGTTAGAGGTCACTCCAGTTGAGAGAGAGCGATCATAGGCACATATAACACTGTTCACCTCAGGCACTGAGGAACTCCTCTCCCCATCCCCTATGCAACACTCAGCTTTAGTGGTAATTCCTAAAGCTAAGTATTGGGTTAAATAAAAGGAAGTATTACTCTATGGTATACATATTGTTCCTCAGATCATAAAAAGATAGGAAAAATATGAAATATACAAGTTTACAGATGGCACCCTGACAATGGATTATCATGGGAAATTAGACACATTTGAGCTTTATTATCTAGTTAAAGGCAAAAACAAACACAGAAGCATACAGCCCATGATGACACTGTCGGAGAGACAATTCGGCTGAATGGAACAATATGACAGTCCACACGTTGGCAATGATGATGTTATAAGCACATCTTATGTTCAATTAAGCTTTTAATGGATTTCAACATGTGATTTCCCATTTTTAAACGGAAACAATTACACTTTTGTGAACCTTCAAAATTAAAGTATCAAACCAAGTATAATTGCAAATTCTTTCATTGCAGATTACTTGCAGCTAAAAAAATTTGTGCCCTGGGCCCTCTGGCTCATAGTGATTGACAATGGTAGCAAGTAAAGATTTCTGCTTAGAATTTCCCCCTTGTTCTCAAAGGTAAAATCTTTTCCTACCGAAATGCTCAGTGCTGATGAAATAGTCCTAGTCTAATTAGGTTTCACCTTGAAAGGAGTTAAGTAACTATAGCTGATCATCACTAGAAATTACAAACCCTCACCTAGTAATTGGGTTTATTAATTGAACCCACATGCATTAAATGCCAGTTGTGTCTGAAGTCCCAGCTGGGTGTTACAAAAACAAACAAAATGTATGATATGATCCCTGATCATCAGACGTTTACAACCTATTTGAAAATACAGTCACACACTGAGGATAGAGATGAATGATCATACAGAAGGTTAGGGGACGAAGAACTGTGAAACAATATGGGCTAAAAGAATTCTGGGAAGGGATGATTAATAGGGATGGGAACAGTTGAGAATGCCTTTGCCAAGGAAGTTGACTTGAGCCAGACATGAAATACGAGTGAGATTTGCCAAAGCAGCAAAAACACTCCAAGCACAGAGAACCCTACAGGAAACAATTAGTGTCAATAACCACCAGGGCAAATTTAGGGAATAAGGAGGTAGATAACTGGCCTTTTGGATTTGAGGGCTCAGAGTGGTAATCTAGAGACAATTTGCGATGTTTTTAAATTTAAAGACTGATGATGTATTTTTAAAGTCAATCTAACTAATGGAGATTTACTCCTTAGGTAGTAGGCAACACTGAAAATCTTTTTGTTCAATTTACCTATTTTAATGCAGTCGAAATTCCAACCTGATTCATAAGGGAAAATCTGTCTCCTGCCAGAATGATTTAGTCATTGTTGGTTCAACAAGGCACATGGAGAGTTGCTCTAGGGGAAGCAGTCCTTCCACAGTTTGAATTAGCTAGAGATGAAGAAATAGTGTAGCTAAATTCCCAGTAGAGCCCAAGCATGTACAGAAATTTATAGCCACTAGCAACAATCTCACTTTACCAAAATAAGGTCCTTGGGGACAGGTTTCATGCGTAATTTTAGACTATTCCTAATTCTCAGTTCAGTGCCTGGTCACTTCTTATAAATGATTGACTAAATGGAAAATATAAACTACACTAATAATATCTCTAAATATTATTTTAAATTGCTAAATCTATTTTCTAGAAGCAATGTGATACAGCATAAAGAATTTGGGCTTTGAAAGCAGATAAACTTGACTCAGCAATTTTTTAGTAATATGGCTTTAGACCAATAACTTCTCTAAGTCACAGTTTTCTCATTTGTAAAACAGAGGTAATAATACTAACTTGAAGAGTTGCTATATCTATATACATTTAAAAACTTGCCTAGGGGCTTCCCTGGTGGCGCAGTGGTTGAGAATCTGCCTGCCAATGCGGGGGACACGGGTTCGAGCCCTGGTCTGGGGGGGTCCCACGAGCCACGGAGCAACTGGGCCCGTGAGCCACAACTGCTGAGCCTGCGCGTCTGGAGCCTGTGCCCCGCAACGGGAGGGGCCGCGATAGTGAGAGGCCCGTGCACCGCGATGAAGAGTGGCCCCCGCACCACGATGAAGAGTGGCCCCCGCTTGCCGCAACTAGAGAAAGCCCTCACACAGAAACGAAGACCCAACACAGTCAAAAATAAATAAATAAATAAGTAAATAAAATTTTAAAAGTAACAAACAAAAAAATCTTGCCTAGCTCACAGCCTGGTAATATAATGTAATAAACAATTCAACTTACAGTACAGAGTTTTCTAATGCTAGTCTTTTATTAATCAATGGTTGAAATTTATAAAGCTAAATGAGTAGCATGTGAAAATAAAATTAAAATTAAGAACCAACCTAATACATTTTATTATTATTTTTGGATATCTTCAAAACAGCATGTCTTAAAACAACTTATTATATTTTGACTAATTAAATATCTACTATCTTTCTCTGTAAAATGATGCCAAATCTAAAATGCACAGTTTCTTACCTTATTATTAAAATTAAAATGCATGCAGAGTTACTTTCATCTTAGTATAAATTAGAGAAAAGAGTAATTTTGAAAACTTCTCATTTTCAATCTCTTGGACCTGTTCAGTACATTCCCTTTGAATTCCAAATATTCCATTTTCTTCTAAATGCTTTCATGTATTTTTAAAAAGAACACCAAGGAATGTGTTAAGTATACATTTTATAGGTATATACTGCAATAAACTTTAATTTTCTAGCTTCATGGAAAAGAACTGCCAAATTCTTATATTTATCTGGCATAGCAGAGGGATTTACATTGATATTTAACAATAATAATTTAGAGTTCCATATATCAATTCTGTTTTCTTCCCAATGCCACCCTATGTATCATCAAGTTTAGACATTTACCAAGTTCAAATCACAGCATGACTTCTGGCAGTGTGGCTTTACAGCCTAGGGTAGCTGGTGGCATTATTAATCATATTATACCCACAAGCTATGTCTTTTTTTACAAAAAGGAGAAGAAGTATGTCCACCATTATACAAAGAAAATTATATCTATAGTATCAACCAAGTCACACTAATAGTGTATGTAAAGCACAGCATCTCAGGAAAAATGACACAAGCCACAAAATGCTCCAGCTCGATTAGTCCAATTCCACTCAAATAGCTTAGATAAATATAAAATTACTCTGAGGGGTTCTCTGTTTCTCACCACTGATCAAATATAAGCATTATTTCACGTTAGCATGCCATTTAAGATCTCTCTCTGTAAACATTTTCAACCCAAGAGCACTTATTATTCAGCTACTCATCCATGCATCCATGCATCCATCCATCCATCCATCCATCCAACCCTGAAGTCAAACAAATATATATATTGAGTACTTCCTGTGTGTCAGTCCTTCTGCTAGGCTCAGATGATACAAATCTTTACAAGACAAGTATTTTCTCTGATCTCAAGCTGCTTACAGCCCAGTGGAAAAGACAGACAAGAAATGAGTCCACAGACAAAACAATTACAAGCTGTAATAAGTCTTAAGAAAGAAGCAAACAAAAGTTGTAACTGAAGATCTACTTTAAATACAGTGGTCAAATGAGGCCAATCTGAGAAGATGACCTCCGAGTGGGAATCTAAAGGATGAGAAGGAGGTACCTTTGCAAACTTGGGAGCCTCTTCACAGGCAGAGGCACAGTATGTGGCAAGAACTGAGGGCAGGAAATAGCTTGGAGTGTTGGAGAAACTGAAAGAAGTGCAGCATTCATTTTATGTATTCAAAAAATAAATACATGCATAATGCTTCACTAGTCATTGGTTGTAAGTTCTTTTTTCCCCCTTGATTCAACCGAAACTGCCTTAATGAATTAAAGTAGAACATTTTGTTCAAGCTTGTATCTCTGGCTGACAGTTAGCTATTGCAGAAAAAGCACTAAGAATACCTTACCAACATGATTCCACTGCTGAATAAAAGAATTTTAAATTGGGGAGGAGGATATATTTTCTACTCCAAAGAATCTTGCAAATCCACTTACATCATGCTTTGAAATTCTATGTCCTCTGTGTAAAGAAAAATGAATTAAATTCTTTAGGATAAAGTTCCTATTCAGGCCTGAGCTCATTCAGAGGTAAAGAAAAATAACTGATAGTTGTTCTTACAGTATTTTAAATTAAATGTCTATAAAGAGCAAGAAAATGTGTTTAGCATGCAATCAGTATACTTAACTACAATTATCTAATGCTTAGTTGAAGAAAATATGCATCATAAAACAAGATCCATTTAATTACATTAAGTAATGTTTAAGCATTAAACATTAATGAGTAAATCATTACCTTGAAAACAGAAGTAGTATCAACTACTTTTAATATAGTGGTATTTATACTGACTCCAAAACTCCAGTCCCAAACTTGTACCAACTTATTTAACCCTCGCTATGCCACCTCTTAACTTCATGTGTATGTTTATGTGCGTGTTTGCGTGTACATGTACAAAGGAAATTTTTTGAAGTATCATTTTATAAGAAAATAGGAAAAGACCTGCCACAATGGCATCAATTTACTTCCACTGACCCACAGATACCTCTTTTGAAAGATAGAGTAATTCTGTAAAATATATACCAATACGTAACAACACTGATTAAACTATGATGTGATATCCATTAAGTATAGACAATTTTCAGAGAAATAAATTGCTCATCACCTCAAATGCTAGAAAGATAACTTAAATCAGTGGTTAAGAATTATCCAATAAGTGGGTTAAATGCAGATTCCCAAGCTCCACTTAGAGATTCTGACTCAAGTCTGGAGAAGGGTCAAGAGATCTGCATTAACAAATATCCCATCTATTTCAGATGCAGATAGACTATTAGCGGCCTGAACTTTGGGGAACACTGCACTTTATAGCCTGGAAAATCTTAAAAAGAGTGTTTAAATACACCCTGGCCCATTTGCTCCAAGATCTTATTGTCACAGAACGTTTACCATTTAATAAAATTCTACAATCAAAATTATTGATTCCCCTTTGCTTTTGCTCAAAGTGTGAGAAATATCTGCCATTTACAGACACAGTTACATCTCAACTCTTAAGGAACCAGTGAGAAACCAAACAGTCAGATCAGATGACTAAACACTTCATCCACACCATGAGTGTTGTGGGAAAATCCTCTTCCCTACCCTGCCTTTCCAAGGTAAACGTTAACTGTTCCAAGTTTCAACCTCCCATCAACATGATTTAATATAGCACAATGCATTTTGCATGCAATATTCAATGAACGTTTGCTGAATTACATTAAGGCCTATCATTTTAATATTAGAAATGATGTGAATTTTGCACACAAAAATTAGATGCAAGTGGTTGACTTTAGAAAGAGGTCAAACTTGAGAGCACGTGGCCAAATGTTAAAAACATTACCTGCACAAATAAAACTGAAAACAGAAAGTTCACAGAGTTTATTGCACACTCATTTCAATCTATACTTACGATGGGTTTACAAAAATATATTACGAGAAGATGCCACTCTAAGAGAAATGAAAGCAGAAGGCAGATTTCCTGCACAGTCTATGTTTAACACGACACAATCAACTTGCTGACGTCTTAACGGGTGTGAAGATTGCCTCTTCTTTTATCTTTATACTAAGGAAATATTTTATTTTAACCTGTAGCAGATTTTAGAAGAGTACACCATCATAATTTATGAGGGGAGATGAGGGGAGATGAATTTAGTTCATAAAAACTGATCTGCATTCAAATGGCTTAAAGTTAAAAAAAAAAAATGATCTGCAGCTTTTCAGGATTTATTCCTATTATATCATATATGCTCCTTTCTTGCCACTTCAACCAAGCATTCATGCAAACTCAAGACAAATGACTTAGCAGTAAATTAAATTAAACGAAAAAAACTTGACATTAATGTTGCTTCTAGATGTGTCCTTTAAAAACCTTACTCTGGTTGATTCCAAACACTTAGGCAAATTAATCCCAGTCAGATGAAGTGAATAACGCTTGAGGACACAGTCAGGTTTAAGTGTGGTTTGCCTTTGAATGATCCTGTCTATTCACTCATCATCATCTGTATAATTAATAGCCACTCTCCCAAATCACATGCCAGTTAATGAGATGCAGATAAAGGCTTAAAGGTCTGTACTGCAATTCAGTCTTAATGAAAGTCAATATCCTTTTGCCAAGAAAGCCCAGATCACATTTGGCTTTCTCAGATAATTGGAGGGTTTTATGGAACCAAATAGTAGCAGTGAGTGGTAAATATTAGACCTTTCAAATAAATGCCATATCTAGCCACAAAAGGAACAATCAGAAGTTATTTTTAATTTCTACGGAAATAAATTTGTTTTGTTCTCTTCAAAGGATATTTAAAAGGAAACAAGGTACACATGTACGAGCACATCTATAACTTGTATGTCATATAAATACTTTTTGTCAGGTATGATCATTTAAAAATAGTTTTCATTCATATTACTTGATTCTTCTTGGATCAAATGTTAACTCTTCAGACTGGTATAAAAGGCCCTCCATTTACTGAATACATCTACTTTCAAGTTCCTTTTCTCAGCCTACATAAATGTGGCCTGGGAAGTTATACACTATCCTCTATGATCAGCCTCATTCTCATTCTTCTTAAACTCATACTTTCTGAACTACACCTCATGCCCTAAAGTGTTCTTCTCTTCCCTTCCACCAATATACATTAGGGGACAAGTTTCTGCTTGGAATTGTCTTGGGATTTGCTGTGTTCATTTACCTCCCTGAGCCAGATGTCTAAACACTTGATTACAGTGTTGCCCAGGAACCATTTTCCAGTTCTATCCTAAAACCAAACATTATCATATTGATTATGTTAAAAGACTTTCAGGACCTAGAGCTACTTCTCTGTCCTCCCCAGGCCACTGGCACCTGAGTCAGGCAGCTTCTTTGCAATCAATTTTATTTTATTTAGTCAATCTCATTTAGATAAATAAAATTATCTGAAGAGACAGATAATATTTTATCATCCCTTTTTTAATGATAAAAATGAAATGAGGGGAATTCTAAGGGGGAAAATACAGATTAAAATAGCTATACCAAAACATCCTGCTTTTATGGCTCGCTCATTTATCTTTTATTAACTTTTCAATACCTAAAATGTAATCCCCAATTTTGAGAATTATTATAAGTTGCATTTTTAAAATATTGTGCTGACAAATGTGAAAGACTCTATGATGTTAAATATTTAAATTTTGAAAAATTTTAACAAAAGATAATTGTTTTTCAATTCTGAAAAATAAAGAAAATTGAAATAGGTGAATCTAGCTATTTTAAGCTAGATTTAAGCTATTTCCCATCCCCATATACAGAAGAACCATTTTGTTACACAAATGGTGATACACCATGGGTCAGAGCAACACCCAAATAACCACAATTTCAAATAAGTTTGTTAAATTTTTGATATTTCTCCAAACCAATGTTTGAATCAAGCCAACCTCAAATAATTGGATTAAGTTTCATATTAACACATAGGGGGTACTTATCGTGTGTGAAGTACATTAAACCAGAGAATCTGTAAGAGAAGTATAATTTTTTATTCTACAGATTAGAACACTGAGGGCAGTGGAGGGCACTGAAGACTGATTTTAAACATAGGTCCTTTGAATATAAGACGAGTGTTTTTTCCATTACAACCTTGCCACTCTAAATTGGTCATATAAATAGAAGATGGTCAGAATCATTCATTACTGCCTTCTTAAATTGCTTTCCACTCAAGTAACACTAGACACGTTGAGACCCTACACAAGGAGTCCTTTGACTTTAAGTATAAAATTACTCACAGTGTGCCCAGTGTGAGACAGGCAACTGGTCACCAAGAGAGAAAATAAAGTCAGACGCAGCTTCCTTCTTATTGTTACTTCTTATTGCCTTTTTTCTTTCCCTTTTCAAGGCCAGAGCGAAACACGTTTCAAGAAAACTGATCCTCAATAGTAAGTTACAGGCTCTCCCTCGAGAAGCCACGGAATAAAACTGGACATTTTTATGGAACTGAAAAGCTCCCATTTAGTAAAGAATTCCTTCTGAATTTGCAAGCTCCATAAACTCCAAACTGATTTGATGGGTATACCTTGGGAGTCTTTCCATTTTGATTTAAAATGTAGTAAGCCCCAAATAAAAGTATCTATTTAGTATTAAAATTATATTATTTTGTTAACATCTTATTACCCAATTTAATGCTTCTAACAGCCCTAAGTTATGGGTTTTATGATTGCCCTGTTTTCCGATGAACACAGAGAAGTTTAAGAGAGATAAGGGTTATTGGGCAAGCAGGTTGGAGAGCCAGGATGCAAACCTGTGCAGGGCAGCAAGTTATACAGAATGCCCTGCCTATCTGTAGAACTATGCACTAAGAAATGAGACCTTGATTACTGTCATTCACCATACATAGCATCCTGTTAGATACAAGGCGCTGAATAATTTCCAAAGATAAATTTATATGGATGAACAGATTAAATAGAAGAAAAATATTCCACACTAGCTTCTACCATACAAACACTCCTCAAAAAGTCTCTGCAGCTGTTATCCTCCAACCATTTGGCATTTCTAATACTTTAAAGAGAATTTTTCTTTAACAGCCTACAATATACTTACAGAATAACATCCGGAATAAGGCATATTGCCAGCAATGTTAGGGTGACCCCTTACATTTTTACAAGTGTGTGGAGATCTCCCCCCATCAAAATATGCTTCTGATGAATAGAATCCAGAATGCATGAAACATGAGAAGACTTAGTCAACTACTCCTCACTGAATAGCTTTTAAAACAAGAATTTAAGACTCTGATCTCACTAAATGAAATATTTTTCTACCAGCAAGTTTTACAAGTGACAATGGGTGATGAACAAGTATTTTATAATATAAAACAAAGTCTCTGGTGACCCCAAAAGTGGCATCCCTACACTTCTTTTCTTATTGCTGCAACAAATATTGATAATTACTGTAGAAGAAAGCGTTTGGCAAATGTGGAAAAAAATTACCCTTTATCAATTATATGTTGGAATTAGTAACCTCCCAACTACTCCAGGTTTCTTTTTGAAAACTCTCAATTATCTTGTTTCAGTGAAAGAAAGTAGATTGAAAACTTTTCTTCAACTACTCTCAGAAGCAATGTATTAATATACGGTGTGTTTAAATGGAACAACAGCAAGGCCCACTGCAGCACCAAAATAGCATATGATAACTAAAATCAAGGCTTCCACAAAGCAACTACATACAACATTTATTTAACTGTCAGTACTGACAGTTAAAGCAAACTTTAGATGAGCTGCAGGAAATTCTTCAATACAATGAAAGAACATGTGATGGTGTCACAGATTTTAAAGCTGGCTCTTATGGACTGAATGTTTGTGTCCCTCAAAATCATATGTTGAAGCCTCAATTTATTGGTATCTGGGAGGTAATTAGGTCATGAGGGTGGAGCACTCATGATGGAGTTAGTGCCCTTACAGGAATAGACATAGAAAGTGGCTATCTGCACTACAGGAGTTCTCAGTTGGAACCAAAGTGGCCTGCACCTTGATCTTGGACTTCTAGCCTCCAGAACCGTGAAAAATAAATTTCTATTGTTTAAGCCACCCAGCCTAAGGTGTTTTCTTATAGCAGTCCAAGTTGACTAAGATACTGACTGTCAAATTCCTTGGAATAGATCTAGCCAAATTCTGCCTTTTTTTTTTTTTTTTACTAATTTATTTATTTTTGGCTGCGTTGGGTCCTCGTTTCTGTGCGAGGGCTTTCTCCAGTTGCGGCGAGCGGGGGCCACTCCTCATCGCGGTGCGCGGGCCTCTTACTGTCGTGGCCTCTCCCGTTGCGGAGCACAAGCTCCAGACGCGCAGGCTCAGTAGCTGTGGCTCACGGGCTCAGTTGCTCCGTGACATGTGGGATCTTCCCAGATCAGGGCTCGAACCCGTGTCCCCTGCATTGGCAGGCAGACTCCCAACCACTGCGCCACCAGGGAAGCCCAATTCTGCTTATTTTAAGATGATAAATTTAAGTATTAAAGCAGTAACATCATTTGCCCAAAGTTAAATGGCAGTGTTTATCAGAAGTTGATCTGAAAACCAGATTTCTGACACCCATTACAGAGCTTTTTCTATGATATAACATGCATCCACACCACTGCCCAATCTCTTGCCTCTTACTCCTGAAAAGCAAACTCCTCTTAAATCCAAGTCTTTGCTAACACTCATACCCAGAGAATTCAAAGCAATGGTGAAATCTGGAATTAAAAAAATTAAAAGGAGAAACATTTTAAATAAACATGTGCTGAGGGGTTGGAGGTATGGGGAGTGTCATCTGCCTTACCTATAGATCTCTCATTGGCTAGCTCTGATTGTTAAGTATATTGTCCTGGGCAAGTACAGCAATATTGCAGACACCAAGTGGATACAAGGACGGAGTGGCCTCATTAGCCAATCACCCACAGAGGTGATGGAGAAGATCTTACCCTCTCTTCTTGATGATTCCATTCACTAAGTCATTCAGCAAGCCTTCACTGGCTTCCCAGCTCACTCAAAGAAAAAGCAACATCCTTACAATGAATTCCAAGTCCACAATGGTCTGCCTACACCCCAGGATTTCACTGACTCCATACTACCATTCTTAGCCTTGCTCACTCCTCTCGTCTCACTGGCCTGCTTGTTAAGCCCCTGAGTACACCAAGCTTGTTGTCACCAAAAAGCCTCTGTACTTTCTCTGACTAGAACATTCTTTCTTTCGATATTCACAGGGATCACTACCGCACTTCCTTCAGGTCTCTCCTTTCATGTTATCTTAAAGAGAGCTTTTTAAAATTTTTCTTCATAACACTTGCACAGCACTTAACATACAATAATCTATTTGTTGGTTTGTTGCCTGTCTTTCTAAACTAAAATGTAAATTCCAAGAGGGCTGGGACTTGGTTTTCTTCATCTTGGAATCTTTAGCACCTAAAACTCTTCTTGGCATATAATAGGCACTGAAATTTTTGAACAAATAAGCTTAATATGCAAAGCTTATGTTAATGCTTGTAATATATTTATAAAAATGTCACACTGAAATTAAATTTTAGAAGACAATGACCTACATCAATTTGTGTGCTGGATGCAGTGGGATTAGTTCCAGAGTATTAGTATTTAACTTGTCACTTTAAGACCAGTTCATCCACTCATTCATTCGCTCATTTAAAAGTTATTTATTGACTGCCTACTATGTACCACACAGATACAGATATAGGCACTGGAGACACAACAGTGAACAAAGCACATTTTTAAATATCTCCTGTTATGAACTTATATTCTATGAATTGCCAAAAGAATAATCACAATCCCAGTCACCTAAATCTTCAATAAGATCAAACTACTACTTTTAACTAAAAAGACACAGTTGCAACAGAAATAGGTACAAGCAGAGATGGCTCCTGATGTGTGTGACCCAGCAGCCTGACAGTTTCTAGTACCTACCATTCTTCATCCCCTCATCACACATAAACACACACACACACATATCTACACACAGGCACACACACACATGCCCCTCTTGACACTGCACAGCCACCAGCATTGACATGTATCTTTCAAACTGTAGCCAAGAAAATACTCAAAGATAGGGTCCTGATGGCAAAGTAAAAGCATATCTATAGCCCCTGATGCTGACAAGAGGGACAATCACAGTGCACTGTGTTTAGACTGGCAATAAGGTAGACACCAATACAGCATTCTCATGAGACATGTAAACCTTTTCTCAATTAAAAAAAAATCAAAAGTTTAAATTGGTAGAAATGAAAGGCTCTAAATGATTCAACCTGTATTTTTTGATAGCAGACTAAACATATTACAAAAAAGAAATACATGTTTGAATGACAGAAAACATATTGGGGGAAAAAAAAGGTTAAGAATATTTTGTGTTTTCAACCATAGCTCTAAAAGTTAAAAATATCAGAAGAAAAGAAATGTTTACACTGTGAGCAGCTTCATAGCTCAAGAGTTAGAGTTTATACAGGGAAGAGTAAAGACTCTTCATATTGATTTGAATTCTAAACACACCAGAATTACTAATAACCTGTCTTATGTCAGTAATTAAGAATATTTCTAAAGTGATTAAGATTCTGTACATACTATACACAGGGGGAAAAAAATCATACTGAATAACCCAATCCTAGACTGTTAAATAGTGGCTGTTAAAATAAGGAGAGTTGGAGACCATCTGTTTCCAGCTGGGATCCCAAACGGAAAAGAGGCACCTGATATTGTCAGGGATGGATTAGGAGCTATGGGAATCCCCCTAGCTGTATATGGATGTACACTGGGGCTACACTAGCCCCTAGCTTCAAGGAAAGTTATAACTATTTCTTTCCTGGACCACTGTCACCTTCTCTTACCTCCTTCTTCCCAGGCAAGGCAAGAGCCTGATTGATTGGACCAGACAGGTTATGGTGGCAGTACTTATTGGGAATTTCACCTTATCCAAGGACACACCTCTTCTCCTACACAAATATGCACAGAGTCAAATCAGACCTGCAGTCAGTCACTCAGGGATCACATGGCCAGCAGGCACATCAGGTTCTCTTCTCTGGAAGCAAATTCCAGCCCACAGAGAAAGCCTGGCTCCTGAGGAAGAAGCTGAATGATTATCTCATTCCCATCTAGCCTAGACTTCCTTGTTGTCCATGAGGTGGGCCTGATGTGGAGATAACCTACTTTATCTATTCCTGACTGGCACATAGGTTCTGAGAGGTGAGGATGGAGAAACTAAGCTCTACCACGACTCAGAAATTTTTCATCACAAGTGAACTACAGGAGACACACACACATGCAGAATCACCTATTAGGTTTTTTTTTTAATTCTCAAAATAATTTAGAAAATCCTAACATTCTATAGGCCTCAAGATCGGCTGAACCAATATTGTAGAAGAAAATGAAAATGTGTATTTCTTGAGTCAGATAACATCAGAGACTTTCAAATGATGACTAAGGGCAAGTAACACCAAGCAGAAGTTTATAGACTCCGCTCAGTACTGCTCTGGGCTCCATCCCAAACACAACTAAAAATAGGTCAATTTAACTGCTGAATAGAGGGCTGCATTGTGAAAACCAGCTGAAAATTGACTCCTCAATGTCATCTGCTAGTTATTTTCCCACTACATCACACTTCACTAATATGTTAATAGTACACACTGTGATCAGAATAGTGTTGAATTTTATACCAACCCCACGAAGGGCAGCATAGGAATTAGATGTGGCTGTTCGTTCTGGCTTTGAAACTCACAGGTCATGTTGAAGTTATAACCTTTCTTTTAGCTTCCTCCTCTATACAAAAAGAATTTGAAAAACGGTTGTTGTGCCTACCTTAAGAGCTAAGATATGAACCAAGTTAGTAGATGAAAATAGTTTCATAAACAGTAAAATGCTATAGAAATGTAAGGTATTTGCAGTAGCTATAATCCACTTCCCTAGTCTGAGAAATAAAATAAGGTCGTATTTTTCTTTAATAATCAATAGTATTCTAATCCGTGGCTCAGCATAGAGGTCATCTCTCTCTATCACACCATAGTTTTACTGGGCTGATAATAAGCAATGGTCAACTCTGGTCATCCTGGCCTCACCACTGAAGCTGGAACCCTGGCAACCAGCTTGAGTTCCTAGAAACCACCTTGAGATTGGCAGAATGCCAGCAACACAACATGTACCACAAACCCCACCTAAACTGGCTGCTCCAGAACGGTTCCAACACCCAAGGTAGCTATCACCTAGTTCACAATCCATGTGCTCTAACCTCTCGGAGTCAATTTACCCTTCTAGATAATTTAGATAATTCTAGAGAACTCCTCTCTTTCCACTGACGTCTTATTTTGAATGCAATCCTTGAAGCCAGAATTCTGCCACTGAGTTAATATATACAAAAAGCCAGAGTCCAGATACCTGATGTCACCATCGAAGAGGAGGAAACAGGATGCCTTTGTTGGACCAGAGAAAGAAGGCTGGTGTAGCTGGAAAATAGGGAGCAGGGAGAGTAAGGCAGGGCTGCAAATGCAGGCAGGGGCCAGTCCATGTGGGATCTTATAGGCTACAGAAAGGAGTCTGCTTTTTATTTTGTTTGTTATTTGAAGTAACTAAAGAGTTTTAAGTAAAAGAGTGATGGGTCATAGTTATAATCAGAAAAGATAAATACAGCTTCATATTGGAGAACAGCCTTGATGAATTAGGAGGCTTTTGTAATCTCTCTGGTAGCAGGTGATGCCAGCCTAGATGAGGGTGTTTAGGGTGGGAATATGGAAAGAAAGAGATATTCTGGAGACCTTTAGGAGGCAATATCAACGAGACTTGGGGACAGACTGAATTCAGGGAGTGACAGAGAAGAGCACTCATGAATGACTCCTGTTTCTATGTGCAATTGGCTTGGAGTTGTGCTATTTACTGAGATCAGAGGATCAAAGGCAGAGGATGGTGTTGAGAGTGACACTTTCAATCACGGAGGTTTGAGTCTGAGTCTTGATTACAGTGATTCCTTTGAGATGAAAAAGTTGGCATGGGAAAGAGAAGAGAGTAACTGATAATGGAAATTTTTTGAGAGAGTTGGGGATACAGGAAACAAACCCCAGATGAAGGGATTGGTATAATATGGCCAGAACCCCTCTTATGTAACTAAGGGGAAAGCTGAAAGGATGGCTGCAGATATAGGTAGCTTCCTGATTTGGGTTGAGGGAAGCTGGGTTATTCTATGATGACTTTCATTTTCTTTTGCATGGAAGAAACAGGGTCTTCTGTAGAAAATGACATGAGAAATAAGAGAAGGTTTGAAATAGCTATTGAAAGTTTTTTTTTTTTTTTAAGTATGTTGATTACAGAAAATACAGTTGTTGTACAAGTTGACATCAGGTTGTGCTTTTATAAGAAAGTCTGGGCTTAGAGGGAGTTATGATAAAGCAAACTGTTAATGAAACTGTAGACTACGGTGTGGAGATAAGTATATACATATACATATATCATAGGTATGAAAGGATGGAAGGCAAGAAAAGGGCTAGTGGAAAGAAAAGTAGGGAAGAGCTGAATGATTATTCTGAAACAAAAAAAGTTGTGATCAGAGAAAGGGCTTTCTGAGGTGGTGCTTAAAATTAGGAACACAGGGATGAATAAAGCCTGGAGCAGTTTAGGGCTTTTGGGTGTCAGGGAAACATCCCAGGGCTAAGTGCATATTGTGTAGAGTATGCTCAGATATTAGATGAGGAGGTGATGACAACTGACTATTGTTCCTTAAAAGGGGTAAATGATCTAAAATTTTATTCTCAAATGAAAGGGATCAACTTGGGAATTTCAGACCATTCTGAGGAATAATTTTCTCTATATTGCTATGGTTTCACATGAAAGCATTGTAAGAGATAATGGGCCAATGTGAACACATTTGTTATTCTCTCTCAGTTCAAACCCTTTTATCACTACTACATACCTCCCCTGCTCTTACTGACTTTATATGGTACAATTAGGAACGTAAGCATTTTGAGCAACTTTAGCAATGTTAGAAGTACTAAATTTAAAGAGGGAAGGAAGGAAGCAATTACCCCTTTTGGTGTATTCCATGCATTAGCTGTAATTTCCATTGCCCATTTTCTGAAAACTCACGTCTGTACCATTTATGGTGAAAAGCCAGTCAGACTTGCCGCAATCAACCAAACATTCCAATTCAAGTCACTCTGGGAAGAATTTCAGCTCACAACATGCTGCGGAAATTTTCTGCTGGTTTGAGCATATCCTCTGGTAGACACAGTATTCAGAATAGCTTAGAAAATAAATTATAATTTGATAACTCAGAACACTAGACCCCAAGTAAAATTACTACAAAGGCAGTCCTTTCCTATATTCTTCCCTATGCATGCTAACACTGGAAGTAGGGTACATGTAAAATGTTCCATAAAAATCTGCCAAATAGACTTCAGGAAAAGTAAAACCTAGTTTACTTCTTAAACAACGAAACAAATCCATTATTTAAAAAATAATTAGTATATAAAACAATGGATTTACTAAAACAATGCTGATACAAGGTCACACATTTTTCCAAATTATCACAGATGTTACATCAAGAGTTTTAAAACATTTATTAAAACAAATAAATCTAACTTAAACCAGAGCTGGAGTTAAAATTATCCTTTTTATAATTTCCATTTTCTCATGTATTCAAGTAAAATGTCCAAATCCTTGCTCATCTAATTATAGCCATCTTTTAAAATTAAAAATAAATTTACTTGAGCCATTCCATGAAAAAAAATCAATCTTTGAATTTTTTTATTTATTAAAAAGTGAATTCAGTAATAAAATTCCAAGATCAATGGCATTTTAAAAAGTATCAGGGGCTTCCCTGGTGGCGCAGTGGTTGAGAGCCTGCCTGCCAATGCAGGGGACACGGGTTCGAGCCCTGGTCTGGGAGGATCCCACATGCCGCGGAGCAACTAAGCCCGTGAGCCGCAACTACTGAGCCCGCGCGTCTGGAGCCTGTGCTCCGCAACAAGAGAGGCCGCGATAGTGAGAGGCCCGCACACCGCGATGAAGAGTGGCCCCCGCTCGCCGCAACTAGGGAAAGCCCTCGCACAGAAACGAAGACCCAACACAGCCATAAAATAAAAATAAAAAAAAATAAAAATAAATAAAAGTATCAGGAAATAAATATTTTGGAGACACATTTTTACAATGTTACTTTCGGTCAAAAACCTTCTGAGGTCCTCCAGTGTTCAGGAAATCAAGTTTCATTCATTTATTCAATAGTTTTAGTGAGTATCTCTCTGCTGGATGCCAAACCCTAACCATCCTCCTGTGGACAAAGCCAGGTAGATAAAAAGGCCTGTAAAACCAACCAAGGCAACATAATGACCCTGTTGGAAAGATGTGCTGAGAGCTTTGGGAACAGAAGAAAGCTGGGTATTAATGGGGTCCAGGAAAAGCCATTTTAACTTTATCAAATGGTCGCCTATTGTCATGAAACCAATTCTATTCAGAGTTCTCAGGATTAGGGATTTTCTAAGGTTTGTTTAAACAGTATTACCAGCACCAGAAATGCTTAACCATTCAACAAGACTGTGGCAATGAAATAATCAAAAAAAGATACCAGAGAAGTTTTAAGGTGCTGTTACGAAGTTAAAAAAAAAAGATTTACATCAATTATAATAAAGGAAAAACAATACCTTAAACTGTAACAAAAAGTACATGAAAAGTAAAACTGTGATTGAAGACAATTTCCAAATTTATTACAGCTCTCAGCATCTCTCCCATGCTGGTGACATAGAAATCCTAATGCAAATAAACCTAAAAATGCTATCTATGGAAACCACTTATATTTAAAATCTTGCCTCTTTAAGCTGCACATTCAAGCTGAATAACAATGAGCTAAACTATTCCAGATCATAAATATGTTTATTGTTACTTTTCTCTAACCATACTGAAAATGATACATTTCTCATTCTTTTACATGCAAATTAGGAGTTTCTTTGCTCTACTAAGTTATAATAAATATGAATGTGAGAAAAAAGAAGTAATTTTGTTCAAATTTTTTATTCATAACATCCATATTTCAAGATGTAAACCATAAGTCAAAATACAAACTATAATCCCAGAGATAAAGTTAGGAAATATGAAGGGAGAGCATCAAAAGGCAGCAATATTCTGCAGACATGGGCAATGTTTTTTGCTTAGAAAAAAGTAACAAATTATTATTGGAAAATGATGAGCTTCGAATAGTTCCAATCACTTAACCAATATTACTTACATGTCCACTAGGCAAAAAATCTAGGAAATATACAAAGATAATTAAAAATTAAAATCTTGGGGCTTCCCTGGTGGCACAGTTGTTGAGAATCTGCCTGCCAATGCAGGGGACACGGGTTCGAGCCCTGGTCTGGGAAGATCCCACATGCCACGGAGCAACTGGGCCCGTGAGCCACAACTGCTGAGCCTGCGCGTCTGGAGCCTGTGCTCCGCAACAAGAGAGGCCGCGACAGTGAGAGGCCCGCACACCGCGATGAAGAGTGGCCCCCGCTTGCCGCAACTAGAGAAAGCCCTCGCACAGAAACGAAGACCCAACACAGCCAAAAATAAAAAGAAAAATTAAAGAAAAAAAACAAGCTCCTCAGGAGCTGGAATCTCTGAAAAAAAAACAATTAAAATCTTGTTCACAACACGACTGACATTCAACACTAACTATAATATTAGCACACAAATCCAAATATGAAGCAAAATATGGTAAGTCTCACAAGAGAGGGAAACCAAGATGTGAGTATGTAAATGGACTAAAGAGAACACACGCAGTTGGGGTTTATCCAGGAAGACTTCATTAAAAGGGGCAAGATTCAAGCTGACCTCTGAATGATAAATTGGACTTTGCTACATTTGACAAACAAACTAAGATAACAACTCACTTATTTAGACTAGTAGGGAAATATCAAGTTCTGTCTTTTATTCTTTCAGGGATTAATCTTTATATGTTTCTTTGGCCATTCAAAAATAATCTCTCTCTAGAAGAAATTACTTCTCTATTTTCTTAAAAAAGAAGGCATTGAAAACAATTTAACTTGGAGATTATATGACTTATTATTCAAATTCTGTGGTTCCATCCTCTATTTACTTCTGGTATCCAGCAGGGCACCTACTTCTAACTATACCTCTTTTCTTTTTCTTTTTTTCTGCTTCTTTTTTTCTATGGGTAAAAAAACAAGAAAGCAATCTTGTTAGAAAAATAGGGAAACACAAAAATCAATGAAGCCCTATATGAAGGATAAGAAATAAAGTTTCTGATTTTTCTCTAAGGTTTTTGTGACAGGTATTTTGAAATCATATACCTTTGTTTTCTTTCAACTCTGCTTTGCAGGTTAAAAATAATTGACTCTTAACTTGTTAATAAGTAGGATTTCCCTGAATGTAGAACCTGCAATAAAATGAAATTTAATGGATAACAAAAGTGATTCAACAAAAGCACTTAAGTTCCAAAAATTTTGAAGTAACCTGGAGGACAGCTTTCTAACGCAGGCTTGGAGGTCATCCACTTGTCAGCTGCTTGCCTGCCCACTCCCTCTGAGCAATACTCATCAGTCAGCTCATCTCTCTCATACATACACACGTGGTTTCCAGGCAGATGCCCTACTCCAGAGAAAGGCCCAGCAGGAAAGAGACCCGGTTAGACAACATTAGAAGGAATCCACATTGCCTAATTAGAATAATCAACCAAAATTTTCACTCAAATACGGCAGACAACCAAAAATCGCCTGATTTCCAAGGAAAGTCAAGAACATGAGCAAGAAAGAACAGAAAAAAGGGCTATTTCAAGCTATAAGAGAAAAACACACAAACTAATAACACCCAAATGCTCAAGAAGGATATCATACCCATAAAAATAACTGGATGCTCTGAAAAGAAGCCACATGAGAACATTAAAAACATTTAGAAAGGGCTTCCCTGGTGGCGCAGTGGTTGAGAGTCCGCCTGCCAGTGCGGGCGACACGGGTTCGAGCCCTGGTCCAGGGGGATCCTCAGTGCCGCGGAGCAGCTGGGCCCGAATGCCACGGCTGCTGAGCCTGCGCTCTTGGAGCCCGTGCTCCGCGATGGAGAGGCCACCGCAGTGAGAAGCCCCTGAACTGCAGCGAAGACCCAATGCAGCCAAAAATAAATAAATAAAATAAATTTTTAAAAAAACAAAAACATTTAGAAAGTTACACAACTGTCATTTTAAAGATCAAGAGTAGGTCTGGAACAAAAATTTGAATATATTGCCCAGGATGTAAATCTGAGAAAGAGGAAAATATAAAAGAAAGATAAAACAGAGAATTCAGCAGGCAAAAGATCTGACTAACAAACATTAACTTCAGGGAAAAGTGGGGGAAAAAAATGGAGAGGAGGAATGCATCAAAGAAACAATAGTGGAAAAAAATCCCAAATCGGAAGGGCACAAGTATTTATGTTGAAATGAACAGGAACCTAGACACCTCGACCCATTATAATTGCGTCCTGCCAGGCAGTATGAGTATATTTACATCCATGTTTACCCCTCCATTGGAACCAAATAGTATTCTTCTCATGATCATGAGTTAAGGGTAGCAGAAGAGAGTCAGATTCAATATGGACATAATACATTAGCACCAAGACGAAGGTTAAAATAGCATCGGTGCACACTAGGAGAAAGGTTTTGTAGTAGTTCAGAGAGAAGAATGACATTGTTTAGCTGTTATCTGTTGACGATTACACAAAACTACTAAATCTGGTAAAAGAAAATTGATAGGATTAAAATATATTCTCAGAACACCTGTGTTATGTGTACTAGTTTGACCATTCTTGAATGAAGGTATGTTCTAAACATTATTCTCAAACTTTCCATGGTATTCTGAAATATCTGACTATTAATTAAAGCAGTATAGATTTCACTGCTTTTATTTATACCCTTCCAATTGTTTTTCCAAAATATTAACCACATTGAAAACCTTATATGTCATTTCATGCACTAACATTGCACATTTGAATTTATAGGAGATTGGACAAAAACCTGAGAATATTAATTCTCAAAATGTTGAAATGGAATTAGAAAAAACAAAATATTATATTAATTCTCATACTAACTTTTCTACCGGATCACATTTATTTATATAGACATGTATTGCTTAAATAAAATTACTCATTTTGATACCAATTATTAAATAATAAAAAGCAACTTACACCAAGATACTATGATATTTACTGTAACTCACATTAATATCAAATAGAAAATTTCATATATTTTGCTTAAATACACCTATTTAAATTAAAAGTGGATAAGTATAGATTAATGCAAAATTATCTATGAACAATTACACAATTTCAACATAAAAAAAATTCACATAAATTTATAATTGTGTTTAGATTATTAGGTTTAAAACATACACTTTTTCACTTTTAACCCTATAACCTTATATTTTATTTTGACCTAACTTTGGATAATAATTTCCTCAATCTGGAGAAATCCCTTCTAGAAATATGCTTACTTCCAAAATCCTCTAACCTGTCTTCAAAATCATTCTTTAGGAAGCAGCTATGAAACGAGAAATAAAAATTTCTAGAGACGTCAACTTTTCTTTTCTAAAACAAACAAATTACTTCAATCATGTTACTTAACATCAGCCAACATCCTTAAAGACAGACACAGTTAAAGACAAAAGAAATAGCTGGTGAATAATATAGGGATATTCATAAAGGTGAAGTGCTCTCATAGTACTTCACTGAGTCAAGCTGGGCTTCTCTGTTGCTATTCAAGTTACTGCTAAGTGTGGGAAGACTGTTAAAAATAACTTTTGTGGCTCCAATAATATTTTTATAGTTTCACTTCTCTCAAAGTCTTAGTCTTTTTTTTCTCAGACAAAGTCAGAGCCTCTCAAATCCACAGGATTAAAAAAAAAGGAAAAGTAACAGCCAGTTGAAGAGTTTTAAAGAAAACCTCCTGGCAAAGTTTGGGAGCTGGTGCTCAATACCAGCATCATTGTTCCTTAATAAGAAGAGAAACTAAATTTAAAAACCCACAAGCATCTTTACATGCCCTACCATCTGCAAGGTATTTTATAACATACTGTGAGAAATCCTCAGTTTCTATCTACCCATCTCTTCTCCCATACTACCCAAAGTGAAAAATCCATGAGTCCCTTCTCTCTTTCTCTACATCCTCATCATATAGCAGAGTTTCTCAAATTTTCCCAAACAGAAGTACCCTTAAGGGCAGAGAAGACAGGATACATACCCTCAGGGATTAACGGTGTAAGCTCAATGCTTAAAAAGAATTTCTCCTCTTTTATGCTAAAATTTTAAAATTCCTACAAATTAGGCATTTAATTTTATTCCTTAACACAACCTTATTTATTTCATTATAACTTTTTGCCCTCACAACTTGAAGCGGAGTTGATACTTCAGGAAGCTGTGCCATATTTCTCCTGTGGCTTTTCTTGGGGTGCCCAGGCCAATTTGAAAAGAACAGACCAGTAATTTTGTTTTTTGTTTTCTCCCAGTAGGTGCATGTGCCACGTTCCACATTCCTCCTGTCTCACAGAGTCTCTGAATGCCCATCTTTACCTACTAAACCCAAGGCAGAAAGAAGCGCACAGAAGGCTTCAGAATGATTCAGGGACTTTGAACAGTGGAGTAGCATGGGTATTTAAACAGACATCTGTTTTTATTGAAGCACAAGGGGTCCAACCTATGGGTTCATTTCATGTTAATTTCCAATCCAGTTAATTTGGGTAGACAAATTTAAAGAAATTTTTTACAAGCTAATAGATGTTGTACCAAGAAATATTTTAGTGTACTAAAATTATCATTTGGCATTAGCATTTTATAAGAAAATGACAAAATATCCTTGCTGTGACATTCATTTTTCAATCCAAAATCCGTTGTTTAAAATATGAATACATGTGGTGAAACATACAGAGAAAGGAGACTTTTACTTTGTTCCCCTTAGCTGTTAGTAATGTTACTTTATAAGAAGCATGCATTACTTTTGTAATTTAAAAAAAGAAGAAAAACTACAGAATTTGGAATTTTTATCGATAAGCAGGATAAATTTGTGTTCACGTAACACTTTCACAAGTGTATTGATCTCAAAAATTAGATCAAATAGTTATAAATATATGTTGTAGTCAACAGTTCAAAATACTAAATCTATTTCATTGTCCCAAATGAGTGACCTGAAAGTCCTTTAACCATAGGTGATTTATAAGTCCATCTTCACACAGTTTATCATTCTATTTAAGCAAATTAAAATGGAGCTGTTCCTTGTTATCTTACATTACCAGCCTAGAATGACCAGTCTTCTCTCTCCTTCCCACTGCCACCAGCAAACTACCATAGGTATTCAGATGGGCCACTTATCTTAGTCCAAGAAAGGAGACCTCCAGAGGTGCTGACTCTTCCTCAGATTAATTTCACCTGGCCCCTTTCCAAGCACCATAGGAGGGGATGCTGTAGTTGAAGCACAGGGGAAACATGAGAGTTTTTTGACTATCACTTTCTAACTGGGAACTCTAAGTTTGATAAGAATCCTGGCAGAGCTATCACTAGAAAAGAGAGGAAGCACTGAATAGCAGAAAGATATCCACAGAAAGCAACTTTACTACAATTCTCATACATGTGTGTTCCCCAGCTCTGTGCAACTTGCCTAGCATTCATCTAATTCGTGAGATTTCCAGTTCATGTCTTCCAAATTTTATGATGATGTTTAATAGTTAACCCCCAAAACCTTATATGCTTATTATTATAGTGTTCTATGTTCTATGTGCATGATGACCTGTGTCTCCTTAATAGTACATTATATATATATAAAAAACACAGCTTAATTCTTCACAAATTTATTGAAAGCATCTATTCTCTAGAGCTCTGAATAAGACCTGGTCCCTGTCTTCAAGGCATTTGGAGTATCCTAATCAACTCTTCATCAAATTTTATGTATAAAGCACTTTGAAAGGAAAAAAATTCTGAAGAATCATGACTGTTGACTTTAACTGCTTATTACTATAGTACTTAAACATGTACAAACATATCACTAAGTATAAAATCTATAGACTTATATCCTGCATAATAACATCCTTTAAGACTCAGTTATAAAGCATCATCCAAACCATCCAGAATCTGTTCATGTTTCACTACATATTTTAAATTATAATCAAAATAAAAACACAGACTAACTTCCGTGAAGAACTTTCAGACTCATAAGAATGCAACTCTTGATTCCCTGAGGTCCAAAAATAACACCTCAATGAAACCTTTCCATTGGAAGCAAGATAAATATAAAGATCAAACTAAGCTAATCTCAT
This sequence comes from Eschrichtius robustus, assembly GCF_028021215.1. Classification (NCBI taxonomy): domain Eukaryota; kingdom Metazoa; phylum Chordata; class Mammalia; order Artiodactyla; family Eschrichtiidae; genus Eschrichtius; species Eschrichtius robustus. The sequence goes on along the minus strand of NC_090825.1, from coordinate 107,961,314 downwards.
AAACTGTTATCAACACAATTTGCAACATGCCATAAGTGAAGGAAGGAAGTCTTAGACATAAGTTCTACCTCCCAAATCCATCATCAAATAAAAGATACTTCTAAAAATTCAAAACAGAATGTGCATTTTCTCCACAATCTGGTGAGGTAGAATGCTAAGAGCACAGGTCTTGAAGTCAGATAGGTTTTAGTAAGATTATTTAACCTCATCTAAGCATCTATTTTGTTCATCTGTAAAATGGAGATAAAAATACATACACTTAGGGTTACTATAAAAACTAAACAAGATAATTTAGATCATTCTCGGCATGGTGTCTAGTTAAATAAATGTGAATTCTTTTCTTTATTCTAGCTAATCAGGATGATCTCTGTTGGGGAAAAAATTTAAATAATAATTATTTGATTTTATTTTTGTACCAGAATAAAATTTACATTCAAGAATATGGAGTAAACTTATTTAATTTTATGAAAGTGATAGAAACCTGACAAATGTAATTTTGCAAATAACAATAGAAATTTTAGAGACTAACATTTATAAGAGAATAATAGATTCATTTAAATAAAATAAAGTAACAGTGTTCTTACAGTTTCAGTGAATGTTATTCTCTGGTAATATTCACATGTTAGATGGGTTTTATGACCTAGTAGTCACATTATTAGAATTTAAATGGGCCTTGCTGTATCAAAAGTGATGCATTGAAAAGTTTGGAAAAGTTTCACTAAGAAACATGGTATAAAAATCATAATCAAGGGCTTCCCTGGTGGCGCAGTGGTTGGGAATCTGCCTGCCAATGCAGGGGACACGGGTTCGAGCCCTGGTCTGGGAAGATCCCACATGCCGCGGAGCAACTAGGCCCGTGAGCCACAACTACTGAGCCTGCACATCTGGAGCCTGTGCTCCCAATGAGAGAGGCCGCGATAGTGAGAGGCCCGCGCACCACGATGAAGAGTGGCCCCCGCTTGCCACAACTAGAGAAAGCCCTCGCACAGAAACGAAGACCCAACACAGCCAAAAATAAAATAAATAAATTTTAAAAAAGAAAAAGTCTAATTGGAAAGGGCACTGACAATATAGCTAATATTAAAAAAAAAAAAAATCATAATCAAGGCACTGGTACAAATCTGTCTACTACTAAAGCTGTGTGTTTGTGTATATGTGTAGGGGGGACAAATATACAATTACAGACATATTGTATATTGATATATATATATCTATAATTACTATTTAGGTAAATGAATATATATGTAATAGATATAATGTATGTAATATACATATATATGTCATCCATACAAAAATACTCTCACACTGATCTGTACATTGTATATAATAAATATATATCGTATACATATATACATATACACATAAGGATATGTCCTGCAGCGTTTTTTTATAAAAGTGAAATTTTTAAAGCAGAGTTTATACAAAGAGAAACAAGGTCAACTTCATGTAATTCCACCCCCCAAGCATATTTTTCCATTTTTAAGAATCTACATAGAATTACTTATGTATGGATTTGTTCTCAGTGTATTTTGATAAAGGTTAACATAGTATCTAAAGATTATACTCCTAAAACTAAAATTTTTACAAAAGTCTAATGACATACTTTAGACAACTACTTCCTCTGAAAAACTCCAATTTCTGATTCACATATAAGTTATCACCAAAAGTGCTAAAAATGAGTTCAGTTAGCAAGAGTCAAAAAAAGATTCCTCACATCTTAAATAACTCAATGATCAGAAATGCATCTTACATCTGTAGTAAACAGAGTTCGTTTTCTTTTTTCAAAAGCAAGCAACATACCACTCTCACATTCCTTTAGATCTAGAAAATGGGTTTACAGCTCTCATACCTTGTCCGGAGACAATGTGTGGTGCTGTAGGTAGTGAGAATATATTCCCCCATGTCCTCAAGGACTAAAGCAACCCCAACTGGCAAAAGGAATTTAGAACATTTCTATTTAATGTTGAGCCTTTAAAGGACCCTTTCAATGGTATTATAATTTGATTAGCATAAACTATTTAGAATCTAAGATAATGTATCAAGATCATACTTTCTTTAATAGTTCTATAAATCAGATAACAGAAAAAGGTCCCCAGTGAATAAGAATAATATCTGCCACTATGATAGGAAGTAGAATAAACAAAACTTCAGATATGCTTGATCTTTATGTCTTCATATCCCCAGGCTTTATCATCTCATTTTGAGACAGTACTTACAAAAAGATTTTCCATGTTAATTGATATTACGGGCTCTACATTAAAAAACTATGAGCACCTTGATTTTCAGCCTATCATTTTCAATACCAGTGAAGATTATTCATGTCTCAAATGTAAGTCCACAATCACTGTAATAATAAATCACTCAAATGTAAGTCCACTCACTACATGGAATAAGTTCAAAGCATCATTCAGCTAGAGTAAGACTTTCCATATTCCAAGTTTTCATTTAGCAATATTCTAGGTTTGTGCTTTGTCTTTTATTTTTAATCTGAAAAATTCTTTATATGATAGCCTGCCAATATCACTGAACCTACATTTAAACAAGCAGGTAGGCAGACTTGGTTTTTAATACAAAGCAACTTGTCTTAACAGTATACATTATTATTTGGAGAGAAAAATTCAAAGTATGTTAACTTCTAGGTTTGTTTTATTTTTCAAATTATATGTAGAGATAATACTTGAAGCTGTATGCAAAACAGTGTTTGGAGAAATAAGTAAAATTGTAAATTCTTATTCAAATATTACAAAATTAAGGTCTTAAAGAGTCACATTAACAACTCTTTTGACTAGAGTTAAAAGAATGTACCAGTGAATACAGCCTATTGATCAGTAGGACTTGAAGCTCCACAAAATGACTGAAACGTGGCACCTCATGTGGAAGAACTTTCCACTCAAGGGAATGAGACAGAAACCAAAAACAGAACAAAAGTGAAAGCAAGAGAGAGAACTCAAAATGAAGGATGATATTTCTTCCTAGGGAAAAAAAGGAAGATTTTGTGAAATCAAAAAATTTGATCTTTTTTTTCACAGTGTCAGAAAATTTTAAGGGATGCTGAAGAGTCTATGGCCAGAATGCAGGGTATATGGGTGAACGTAAGGGTGGAACAGAGTAAGCTATGAAGCTGATAATTGAGGACCTTGCATGCCATATACATTTTAATTTTTTTCTGGACTCTCATCATCTATATTCCATTCTTATGTTTGAGGAATCCTCCATGTTAGTCTGTCCAAGAAGCAAGAAATGGAACATAGCCACCTTCACAAGCTTCCTTAGAGGGTACAGAAATCTGCCCAGGGATTTTCCCATCAGCCCCACCTGATGCAGTAATCTAGTGACACGAAGAAGCGTAAGCAGTGCAGGTTGCTTCCCGGCAAGGGTGGTGGCTGCTAAGGCAGCTGCACTACTTTCTTGTGGCTCCAGGGGGCAGTGTCTGGAGAGTGAGGTCTGCTGTATGCTCAGCCACAGCGGCATCTGACATCGCACCAGAGAGGGGCTGGAGCGTAATTCCGGGCCTGTCCCTGGCAGCCTAGCCTCAACCTGCTTCTCAGGCTCTGCCAGAATTTTCTGAAATGCCCAAGGTCCTTTAATAAGGCCGCTTCTGTATAAACTATCCAGAGGTGGTACTTCTGCCTTCAACCAAGAATCCCGACTGATATGCCATGCAAAAGTGCTTGACCAGGGCTTCCCTGGCGGCGCAGTGGTTGGGAATCTGCCTGCCAATGCAGGGGACACGGGTTCGCCCCCTGGTCTGGGAAGATCCCACATGCTGCGGAGCAGCTAAGCCCGTGAGCCACAACTACTGAGCCTGCGTGTCTGGAGCCTGTGCTCTGCAACAAGAGAGGCCGCGATAGTGAGAGGCCCGCGCAACGCGATGAAGAGTGACCCCCGCTCGCCGCACCTGGAGAAAGCCCTCGCACAGAAACGAAGACCCAACACAGCCCAAAATAAATAAATTTAAGAAAAAAAAAAAAAAAGTGCTTGACCTTTTGTATGGTATGTAGAACCAAAAGTCAATCATTTCCTCCAAATGTGGGTTTGATTTAGAATTGTTGTATCTTTTTATCCTTTAAAGAATTTTATAAAGTTGATCAAGTTTTCCCAAAATTTTACATAAGGACATATGTATTATTTAATTGATGGTTAAAAAGAATATGGATATAGATTATCTTTTTTTGAATATAGATTATTTTTTAATTAATAGTACTTTACTAGAGCTTTGAAATCCTGATTTTTTTAAACCTTCAAGTTACTGTTTTCCCAAAAATTGTCTTCTGAATCAACAAATAAGAAGTTGTCTCCTATTCCCAGATCTGTGTAGTCAGAAACTTCTTTGCAGCAATCTGCTTTTAAAAAGTATTGAACAGGACACTTTCCTGCACCAAGTTTGCAGGTGAATACTGTCTAAACAGCAGCCAGTGATTTATGAGCTATGTAAGTCAGTACCTGAATGTGGCCACTTCAGTTTAGAATTTGAGAGCTGCAAATGTTGTGTTATAACATTTACTTTAAAAATGCAATATTTCCACGTGATCAACTCAGAATTTAGTAAAAAAATCAATCAATCAATCAAAGAGTATCCCCATCTCATTTCTAAGCCAAATAATTTTAGGTTTTCTTTTCCATCTATTCTTCCTTTTTATTCAAGCAATTCTGCTTGTGGAGAATTTCCCTTATGCAGCTATTTGTTATCAATGTTGCGCATGAATGAACTCTGAAAATGCAAACTGTGTCAAATGAATATTTTGTCCAAATGATAGGTTGTTAAGAACCAACCTTTTAATTGGATGAATGACAGAGTGGCCTCAAGAGTAATGTCTGTCCTTATTTATTTGGCACAAAATATGAGTGCTCTGAGGTAAGGCTATGCAATGAGACTAATTTAGGGACACAGAATAAAGATACAGATTGCCAAAAATAAACAAAAATCTTCTTTGATTTTCTTACCTCATATATCACGTAGATATGTGAATACAAGGAGGAAAAATGACACATAATAAGACAACATCTTTCATGGCTGTGATCAGAAAGAGATTACATAAACATTAAAGGGACTGCTCAAAATATTTTAGAAAGTCTACCTCAGAAAAATGAATATTTACATTAAAATTTTCTCACAATAAGAAAAGAAGTAACTGCACAGGAAAAAAACATGTTGCAACTAAGGAAATTTTATCTTTACTAGAAATGTACTTCTTAGCACAGTAATTAAGACAGCTCTTTTTAGTAGTTTGTCTTCTTTTTATAGCCCAGCCCAGTATGATTCATGTAATGTGAGGGTCTAATTCTTATTATGAGTAAGAATTTCTTTCTGTATTTCTAAGCACCACCTTTAAACTACATGATCCTAAGTTTGTACAATTATGTTCCCGAGTAGGTTGTTAACAGCGAAGCTCTTTCCAGTTGTCAAAGCTAAGCCTCATTAAAGCAACCTGTTTTCCCATCGCTTCTCTTCTCTCAGCTCTTATTTATATCAGACCTTTATTGGAAATAAAAAGATGTCAGTATTGTTTTTTTGAAAAAAAGGTAAAATATCTAAGTTTAATTTTATGTTTCCAAGAACCAACACTGAGCCTTTTCTCACACTCGAAGTGAACAGCTCATTCTGGATGACAAACAAAAGCTTCTGATCCACCTTTTCAAATCCAGTTACTCCTCTAGAATTTTCCATATACTGCGCTTCAGTTATCTTACTAAAAGACTATTGTAATCATGGAGCTTCATTACTGAATAACGTATGATAGTGCCTATTGTATTAAATTCAAATGAATTCGTTTATATTGACTACATGCCCATTACCTAGCAATAAACCCACCATGTTTGCTTGCCCATTACCTAGCAATAAACCCACCATGTTTGCTTGTTTCTTCATTTCCCCACATGAAGAAGCACTCTGAATTTCATTAAGCAGAGTATCCACAGTATTTTACACATTAATATATCCTTATGAGGAATAACAGAGTGCAACGTATTGTCCCTAAAGTCCTAATTATACTGCAGTATATAATTTATGTGTTGCATTGAGGTAATGATTTATCCTCCATTTTTAGCCCATTCTTTTCACATAGAATTATGTCATAAGTATTTTACAGTTTCATGGATAGTGAACATAGAAAATCATTTTTGATGGCTGTCTATAATTGTCATAGGGTGCACAGTAGTTTAACCATTCTCTCTATCCCTTATGTTGTCTCACACATTAAATATCACTCGCAAGTCTAAAGTCATCTCTGCTTTCCTTAGGATAACTGGCTGAAAGTGAAATTACCAGGACAATGGATATACTACAAATAACCAACACTGAAAACTTGAAACCAACCTTGATATTTTAAGTGTCCATTTCATATGAACATCAAGAAAACGTGTTAAAAGCTACTGTTTAAGAGTTTCAAAATCAATATTTTTAGAGGAATTAAACTGCTAGGTACACATTCTAAGTCTCATAAATAAGTTGATATCACATACAAAACACATTCAAAATCATTCTCCCAAAGACATTTAAAATTATATGAAAGAAGTCAGAGATTAATGATAAATGTAGTTAGAGTTATAGAAATCCCATTCCATGGGTAGATTTATTATCACCTATTTTTGGAAGTTTACTTGATTTTGATATGCTTGAAATGATGGCTCACCGAATTAAGAAATCGTCAATGACTTTTAGTTGTGCCTAATTATTCTACATACAAGAAAAATTAACTTAAGTAACATCACTCAAGACTAAAGGCTGTTCTTATTAAAGACAACATTAGGTAAACTCTTCTGTTACTCCCTTCTCTATTTAGTTTTTTTTTTTTAATATTTAGCTGTAGAATTTTGTTATTAAAATGAAATATTTCTTAAATTATATTTTTCTAGCATTAGTTGAATAATTGTTGTGCACTTCCGAAGGAGAGATTTGAAGAAGCATGGATTGAAACAGCTGTCATGCTACCAAGTCCAACATCCTGATGTTAATTTCAAAACATTCCTCATTCTGCCAGGGAATGGCCTCCTATTGCTTTCCACAGAATCAAATGTCATGGAATGGATGTTCCTTTGAGGTCCTCTAGGCTGGAGCTTAGTCTATCAGTTTGGACCAGATCATTTCTGACTCTGTATTCAGCCCTAACCTTCATTTGACAGCCCATAAGCCATGTCATCCTCCAATCACAGAGGAGGTTGTTACGAGACATTTATCTTTATATTTTAGTGTCTCTTTATATATTTTTATCACTCTATAGTTCATAAAGCACTTTTAGATCCATTATCTCATGTAACTGTCACAATCCAATAGGAAAGGTACAAAATCTATTATTAGTCCTCTTTTATAGGTGACTCAGAAAGGCAAGGTGATAAAGTAATTAATGTCAGAGATAATATAAATACCTAAGTCTCCTCATTTCCAAGCCAGTCAACATTCTACTATCCCTCCTAACATTCTCTGGTCATTTAGGTAAAAGTAATCTTACTGTTTAAAATGATATGTCATTTACCACCTTAGAACTACGTAAGAGCCTAAGAAATCTCAATACATCTTTTTTTAAGATTCCTCTTTAAATTAATATTAGTCTTTTAAATCCATTTCAGAATTAGCAAAGAGAATTTCCTGGAATACACAGAAAAACTATTGCATTTCATGTACACAAACTACAACACGAAAGATGTCAACCCACTGAAGCTGAGGCAGGACTTGAGTTGCAAAGGTTCTAAACCATTGGATATCATCAAATCTTAGTAAATTATGTAGATATGATGGTTAATTTTATGTGTCAACTTGGCTAGGCTATGATGCCCAGCTGTTTGGTCAAACAACAGTCTATAATATTGTTATGAAGGTATTTTTTTAGATGTGATTAACATTTAAATCAGTAAACTCTGAGTAAAGCAAATTACCCTTCACAGTGTGGGTGGGCCTCATCCAATCAGTTGAAGGCTCTCACAGACAAGAATGAGGTCCCCCAAAGAGCCAAAGAGAAAGGAATCCTGCCTCCAGACTGCTTTCAGATTTGAGCTGCAACATCAACCCCTTCCAGAATTTCCAGCCTGCCAGTGTTCCCTGTAGATTTTGGACTTATTGGCCTCCACATTCCTTAAAATCTCTCTCTCTCTCTCCAGAGAGATAAATAGATAGATAGGTAGATAGACAGACATATATCCTATTGGTTCTGTTTCCCTGGAGAACCCTAATATAGGGTTAGATTCATTAACACCTATTCCCAAGCTCCTTCTCCTTTTCTTTCTTCTGGCTATGGAAGCTGGATGTACTCAATTTACCCACCTCTCCTGCAGTCATAGATGGCTATATGACATAATTCGAACCAGGGATATGTAGGCAGAGATCTATGGGGAAGACTTCCATCCTTGAAAAAAGGACTAAACTCACGTCAGTAGAAAGTCTTCCCCCTTCCTACCTGGAACTAGGATTAGTTTCTTAAAAATGCTTGAAATCTATATGCAAGAGAACAGATTCAACACTCTAAGGAAAAGCAGACCAAAAAGAGAGGAAAAGCAGGGGACCATGATGCATCATTCAGTATCTACTTAGTCAGGGCTGACTCACCTACACGTTCTGGAAAATAGACAAACAAAAGCCACTGTGGCCAAGTTTTCTGTCTTCTTTAGTTAAACACATTCTTATCTGACACGATAACTTGTAAAATAGCTTTTACACATCTACTCCAATATTTATAGCATTAAACTGGTAAGTGTTTCCTTAGAGAAAGGTTAGTAGAAAATAATTTTAAAAACTAAAAATATTAAGAGCCCAGGTACAATTTATTAAGCACTTAATGATTTCCTTAATTAAAATTTGAGACAACAATTAATGAGTATCTTTTTTTAAAAGGCCTCATTTACAGCTATGCTGGAAGAAATCAGCCCTGCCAATCAGTTGATACCCACAAAGCAAGACTAAGAAGTCAGTTTGCCCACAAATAGTTGTAGAACATTAATAAATAAGAATACAGCCACAATTTCAGGCTAGATATACTCCTCACAAATATACATGTTTTAAATTATTTGCAAAGCTACACAATCAGAAGCTGTTTTCAGTGGATTAGTCAAAATGAAAAAAAATTTTTTTTTCAGTTAGCATGATATATGAGCCTAAAAATAGCATTACAGGCAGGTTTTAATAATATCATGGAGGCTCAGATAGAGGCATTTCAAAATGAACTGGATTGGAAAGACTGAGGCACATTGCACAGGAATTTGAATAAAGCTGTTTTCAGAGTACATTAAGTTAACCTAGTGGCATAAGGGTTTCCAGAATTCCAAGACTTTACTCTAATTGAGAGGCCAGAAGAGATCCTCTATACCCAGCGGTAAAAGAGGACGGTCATTCATACTTTTCAGGGTCCATCTGTCATCTCTTGTCTGTGTCTTTCTGGCAACAGTTCGGCTCTTAGGTAGACACCGACACAGTCAAAATCTCTGTTTCCTTCTTTTGTGCTGTGACCCCCTCGTCTACAGCTTTGACCTAGGGGAGGCCAGCCTGCCCACACCATGCCCTCAGGGTATAATGCACAGCCTATCTTGGCTCAACCCTTCCCTATGCCTGGAGAACTGACCTACCTACTCTTTAAAGTTAAGGTCAACTTCTCCATGAAGCCTTCCTGCCTAGACTTTATAGCCCCCAACGATGCTCCTTTTAAACATTTACAGTGCTTGTCTACATACAACTCATCAATTCCATGCTCACTTCCACACTATTAACATTCTCATTTCGCTCTTTCTTTTCCCACTACACTCTAAACTCTTCATGGGAAGAACAATACATGGAATCTTATACTTGGTAAGTGCTTCAGATACACTCATTCTGATATGATCTAATATCCTGATATTTCTACTGTATAACTTTACATTTTGTTTAAACTCAAGAAGTAGCTGTAGCTTTCTAAAGCTGTTATCTGAAGCACCATCTTTATTTTCATATTCTGTCTACAACTAAGCATATGGCTGGCACTCAGCGCAAGCCCACTTACTGTGATAATTCTAATAAGTATGGTAATAACCCCATTTACCTGTAGGGATTTTCAGGAGGATTTTATTAACAATGTAAGTCCATGTAAAAGTCACTCCTAGAAACTAATAACTATGAAACACTCACATTAAAAATCTCTGAAACAGTAAGGGTTTCCACAAAGTTTTAGCTCTTTTTGAAAAAATGTATTTCACTATTTTTGAGAAATTACCTCTATGTGTGTGTTTTTCTGAGAAGTAAATGAGAAATCTTCATTCTAACATAAACTAATTATCAGAACAAGAAATATTCTTAAGATAAAATGAGCTCTCAGAATATACCCCAATAACTGAAATTCTAGTGTGATATATACACCCATGTGCACTTCGTTTCTAAATAGTATACCTAGAAAACAATTCAGATAAAACTGACAGCCTACATTTTTAATCTTGCCCTGAGGTAGAGTAAAATGTACGATATTCTGTTTCTATTGAAAACGACAACTTTAATGTTAGATATTTTTCTTGTAAACATAAATGCTAAGGACTGGAAGAACTCTAACAATTTTGGTCCGTTTAATTTACTCTTCACAGATCTCTTCCAGAAAGATTAAGAGACTCTATCACTAACAGGTAAGCCCCTCTAGTGGAGAGAATGCTAAAACTAAAGCAGCACCTCTCCATTCTGGGTCTTTACTGTCTGACCTTTGTAGCCTACCTCTTTTCTTTCCAATTTCCTTATATTGAATATATTTGAACTTGTCAATTCCAATCTGACATCACAGATTTAAAATAAAAATGAAATGTCATTCTTTGAATCCTCAGGCAGAAAGTGAATGTAACATTTCAAAAAAAACACGGTCTTTGGAATCAAATAAACCAGAGTTTGAAGCTAAACTCTGACAGCTCTCTAGCTGTGTGACCTTGGGCAAGTTACTAAACTGCTCTGAGCCTGTTGTCCACTTCTAGCATAAGACAAAGGAAATTTCATCTCACTCATTCTCCCTTACAGCCCAGTACAGTGCTTGCTACGTAACTAATGATCAATTGTTTATTTTTACAGCTATATATAAATATAAATCAATTTGATGCTTAATTTGATTATATTATATACCCAGAGAAGTTTAAAAGCTTAGATTATTTATCATAAACATCATAAAATACTAAACATTTCAGACATTTCCTAGCATATTTATTCATAACGAGATGGAGTAGAAATTAATAAAGCCACACCAGGCTTCAGATCAGCATTTGATCAGGTTGTCTACACTGCTTTTTACACTACGATAAGTTCTTGTTTTGGCTTCCATTTTCTCCACAAGCTATATACCTTAACTATTAAAATGATCCAGAGACACATCCAAATTTACTTCAATAGTGAGTATAGCATTAAGAAAAAATCTGATCAAAACAGCTGTATAAAATGATGCCAGCACTACCAACCAATTTTTAAAATAAGAGAAAATCTATTCAATCCAGATCTAGATTAATTTGGCCAAGCCACATTAGTAGTTCTATTCTACAGAAAAAAAATAACATGGCAAATATGCTAACAAAAAAGGTATTCACAATTTTCTAATACTCTAAAATCTGTGACTATAAGTATATATAAATTGGCCATAAGAATCCTATGCCACTAATGTCACTCTTGATTCATCTTACCCAGGAATTGTGGAGGATGGCTGTGCTTATTTCCCATCAACACATGCATATAAACTGAAATTTAAAACTAGGATGGTGAAACAGAAAACCAAAAAAGGAATTCATCACTCAAATCCCCAAAAATATTTTTTTCACATAGTGTTTTCAATCACAAATCTACCTTTGGACAAAGAATAAGATGAAAGCAGGGGCTCTTTAAAAAATAAAAGCACAAATGTTTTACATAAGCAGGAATTGTCAGTATTATTACTTACAGACTTTACACAAAACTGATATCTGCTATACAATAACACCTGGAAAGCAATGGAACAGATCTTCCAGTATTTTCAGACACATTTTACAACTGTCTTGTCAAATTTGGTAAAGTCAATTACACTCATTATCAACTGTTTCAAGCAATTCTTCAAAATGATGTATTTGACAAAATGGAACTTCGGTCTAATTCAAATGAGATTTAAGTTTTTTAAGCCTTGACTATTTTGAGAGTGTTTGCTAGGTTTCTATTCGCATCTATGAACACAAAACCTACTTCATGTGACACTTTGTTAAAAGTGTCAAAACGGAAATAAGATGTCATATTTTCTCTCTTAATCTAGCAATTTAGTTTTACAAGAAAAGTGTAGTGAAGCTTCATAATGTGTCCAGAATATTAGGTCATTGTGGTTGTATTTTGTAAGCTAAGGAATCAATCTAAAAATGGACTGAGGTGGAATGAAATCTGATAATACCATCTGAACACTATGAACTCTAGAAAACAAAGAAATATTAGGGAAATAAAGGACAGAAAATTAAAATTTAGTTAAGATTAAGAAAATTAGAACTTAGGTAGAAAAAGGATGGAAAAATAAAATTTATTTAAATTATGGACTCACAGGACCTCATTGAAAATGCCTACATTTATAGGGTCTGATTCAAGAATTTTGTTTTATTATAGAACTATCATAATTATATTATAATGATTATGTGTTTCAATTAACACAATGCCATTCATTATATTGTTTAGGTTTCAAAAAATTAATTTATGGTATACTGTTAAATGCTCTTTAAATGAAAAAACAAATCAATTATAATGGACTTGAAATTACTTTTACAATTGATTGTTAGACAATCCATATGTACAATTTACTCGATTGAATATATAAATAAGGTAATGCATGTGTAACAAATGTGTATACTAGCAAAAGTAATCATCAGTTACACACTTACAACCAATGAAAATAAACATTCACAAGCACTACTATAAAATACGTTGTCAGAAGAACAAATACTGATTAACAAAGATTATTTGACTGTGGTGGGTCTCTATACAGACTTTCCAAAGTTAGGAGATATTCTTTCTGTAATTTGACCACAACTTCGTAAATCTTTAAGAATATTTAATTAAAAAAAGGGAAACCAAGACAAGATACAGGTTAAATACAAGAAATGCAGAATTTTAAACAACCATAAGGTAAACACATGTATCTTAATGTAAGCAATTATATGGGGATGATGGATTTATATGCTATGTAATTAATCTAAAATTATCCTGCTATAAATCTACTTGTAGCAGAAGCACCTACAGTGCAATTAATTAAGACACAAAACAGAATTATATGTTCATAAATCTGAAACTCCAGTTTGACAAAGGAAGACGTATCCTAAGAGATGTGGAACATTGATCTAAAGCCATTTCAGACAGAAGTGTTATAAAATAATTCTATAAGAACAACCTCCAGGGGCTTCCCTGGTGGTGCAGTGGTTGAGAATCTGCCTGCCAATGCAGGGGACACGGGTTCGACCCCTGGTCTGGGAGGATCCCACATGCCGCGGAGCAACTGGGCCAGTGAGCCACAATTGAGCCTGCGCGTCTGGAGCCTGTGCTCCGCAACAAGACAGGCCGCGATAGTGAGAGGCCCGCGCACCGCGATGAAGAGTGACCCCCGCTCGCCGCACCTGGAGAAAGCCCTCGCACAGAAACGAAGACCCAACACAGCAAGCAATCAATCAATCAATCAATCAATCAATCAATCAATAAATAAATAAGTAAAAACCTTCCTTTAAAAAAAAAAAAAAGAATAACCTCCAGGTATAACAAATGATGTCATGTAAATATGCAATAAACTGCTATCTAAAATTGTCAACTAAATTTTCAAGGAAAAGAACTTGATCCACTGCCAAATAATACTATACGATAAAGTTCCATGCTATATGCTTTAATGACCCAAAATTTGTTTTCCAGTCTTATTGCAAAAATCTACACAACATAAAATATTGCATGAAAGATCTGGTAAATCACACAATAAATGGAAGTCCAAATTCATAACTTAACATTTATTATGCTTTATGCTCATTATCCACTTACTGGCCTGTTAGTAATAAAGCACCCCTGTGACTCCCCATTAAATGTCTTCACAAGCTCATACATTAAGAAATGTTTTATGTATACAGACATACATTTATACTAAATATAATATAATACACATAATTGGTATGTATATAATCAACATGCAGTCTGATAATACAAGAGAGCAATACTCCTGCCTATATAATCTGGGAAAGTTGTTCAAGCTATGTGGGCCTCACTTTTCAAGTACTTACAAAGGGCTACAAAGCCATATATGATACCTGACCCATCATCTCTCACCCCTTTTCCTCTCTGATCTCACATTTTACTACTCTCCCAGCACCTTCTCAACTCTAGTTTCTCTTGCCTTCTGGCTAGTTCTTGACCTGCCAAATACATTTTCCTGGGGACTTGTCCACCTACTGTTTTTGACTGGAAGGCTTCTCCCTCAGATATCTGCTTGGCTCAAATATCATCTTCTCAGTGAGGCCCACCAAACAATCCTATTTAAAACTGCACACCCATCATCCTGCATCCCTTAGCCCCTCCCCTGCTTATTGATTGTCTTTCCCCTCTAGAAAATAACGCAAGGACTTTTGTCTATTTGTTCTTTCTTTTTGACTGCTATAACTCCTGCGCCTAGAAAAGTGCCTGGAGTATCAGGTGCTCAGTAAGTATTTGCTGAATAAATGAATGATGAGTGAGACTCAATGTACCCAAAATAGAAGTCATTTCTTCTCTGCCCATGCCTCAAATACACCAATCACCGAAAACTACTCTTCTTCCATTATTCCCTATTGCTAGGAACATTATAATACTATCACCTCAGTCCAAAACCTAGGAGTCACCTTAAACTTTCCCCCATTCCACCCTTACATCTCACCAATCACCTATTTTGGTCAATTCTCTCTCCTCACTACCTCTCAATTCCTTCTCCTCACCTCCACTTCCACTTTGACTCTTTGATCAAGACTCATCTCTCACTTGGTCTGGGGCAATAGCCTCCTAACTGTCTTGTGTCACTATCCCTAGGCACAAGAGCATCCAATCCATCCTTCCGTGCTCCAGCCACTAAAGGGTGATCTGATCATGGTTACCTATGAAGAATTCTTCAAAGCTCCCCAATATGGAACAGATTTTTCACTCTGACTGCTCATTAGAATCACCCAGAAAGGTCTTTAACATACTATTCATGGGCTCCATAATAAGTGGATCTAAACCAATTACATCACCCCCACTAATTCTAAGAATCACTGATCTACAAGGTATACTCTAAACCTTTGAGGATGACATACAGGGCCTTTCACAATCAAGGTCTACCAGCAGCTTTTGAGCCTCATGTCTCCTGCCACCAGATATGCTTGAATCAAACACACTATTTGCTATCATGCTATTCTTCCACCTTTGCCTTCCCATGTATCCCCACTCACCTGGCAATGTCCCTGTGCATTACTTCTAGTTTGGAGGAAGCACTGCATTTTCCTGTTCTCCTTGGGAACTTCTTCCCTCACATTCCTGTGTATCTTATACTTCCCTCCATTATAGCAGTCAGCTATAGCAGTGGACAAGGAAATATTTGAGAATAACTGGTTGAAATCAAAGTTATTCATTTAAGTTTTTAAGTAAGTTTTGGTTTCTGTACTCAATGAAATGGATCACTGATACCTGTTTTCCTTTTGAGCTCCAATTCAAAAAGTCATTGTTAAAGCAAACAAGTCAATGAAAACATTCCACCTATATTTTAAGAGCTCTATTACTATATAGTTATTCAAATGTAATAAATAAAACCATCAGTTAACACCTTAAGCCTTGCATGAACAAACAATGTATTTTTTTCTAAAAATGTTTTAAAATCAATCTTGTATTTTTCTAAAACAAAAAAGTGATATATGAACCATGAAAATCAGACCATGAGGAAACATACAATTGTGAGTGATGGCTTTATATTCATTGTCTTTAAATGCAGTGACTAACTCTTTGGAACAGACGAGTAATAGACATAGAAAGAAAGGCAGAAGTGCTGACTCCTTTCCTATAATTTTCCCAAAAGGAAAATATAACACTTATGGAATAGTTAAGAATGGATTGGATATTTGAAAACAGAAAATTAATAAAAAATAATTTATACAAAGGTCTAAACCCTAGAGCCACATTAGAATCACCTGGGAAGTTTTTAACACTACCCATGCTACAGGCCTCACCTGTAAAAGACTCTGATATAATGAGTCAGCGATGGGTTCCATCATCAGAAGTTTTTCAAAGTCCCCCAGGGGACTCCATTGCGCAGTCAGGGCAGGAACCACTGAATCAGCACCCTCCCTACTACAGCAAAGTCCAGCTTTCAGAAGGCAGTTGCAATAAACGCTTTCCAGTCAACATTATTTCTTTCCCATGAGAGGAAAAAAAGAATATGAACATTGTAAATTGGAAAATATTAATAATAGTTAACAGTTATATAGGAATTAGTACATGTCAAGCATTATTCTAAGGGCTTCTAATACATTGACCTTTTTATTCCTCGCAATGGTTCTGTAAAGTTGGCACTATTTTATGCCATTCTGCTTCTGCAAAAATAACTAACAGTTACAGAATGTTTAACACTGCCGGGTATTATTCTGAGTGCTGCTATATACATTAACTCATTTAATCTTCACAACAGTGTTGTGAGGTAAGTACTGTTGTTATATCCATTCGACAGATGAGGAAACTAGGCACTGAGAAGTTAAGTAACTTGACTAAGGCCATTCAGCTCGTGAATGGCAGAGCTGGGATTTGAAGCCAGGTAGTATAGTTCCAGACTTAATTAAAAAACAAAATCCTGGTGATCTGTGCTATATAACCGGCACAAAATATATTAATATGCCATAAAATTACTAAACACGTCTTTGGTTTTCTCCTCTTCAGGAGACAGTAATACAAACGAGAGGAAGATGCTCACTTACGAAAATTAAAATAAGAATCATTTGATCCTAGTTCCAAGACAGGCACCAATGTTGGACCCAACTGGAGCTTTCATGACTTAGAAGGAAAAAGATTGAGAAGGATGACAGAGATGGGAAACCCAACTCTGTATCAGATGTGAAAGCAGAGATTGGTTAGAAGCCTGAGTTCTCCTCCCTGGGGGCTCCATGAGGAAAAGGAAGGTCTGTGTGTCCACTGCTGATAGGACGTGCTCAATAAATGTATTTGAGCAAATGAAATCAACTGGCTTTTAAGATGTGAGATGACTGAATTCTAAAGCAGAATACGTCAATTTATTTTCACCCTATACTTTTTTTCACATTTTAAGATATTCATCATGAATATTAAATGACCTTATTTCATTTAAAATTTATTTTTGTATAATAGACTATTAGATTATTAAAACATTGTTTCATCATTAAAATGTTGATCTTTAAATATTTTAATCTGTGCATGCAAAATTTACATTAAAATTAAATTATATAGTAAATTTAATAAATACATAATTATTTATATAACTTATATAATAAGTATAATTATTAAATTTATGAAAAAAAGACACTTCTAATAATTAGCTCAAAAGCTAGGTAACCACACTGATAACTCAAGGCTGAGTTGTTAGGAATTCTCTTGGGCCTGACTCAGGGCTCCTCAGGTGGGGGTCACCATCTGGTCCATGATCTGGTTTGATTTCTCCATTTGTAGCTGGTGTCTCTACCTTCCTCTTGCCGAGCAAAGCACAACCACAGATCTTCCCTTAATCAAGGACACAATGGCTACACTCTGGGTTTTCACCAGAGAATATGCATAATTCAAATTTCCTGTTGGCCAACCTAATATAAAACATTTGCCTGAGAAGTAATACCCATAGACGGCTCTCTGAAAAGTATTCTGAATTTTAAAATACAATCACGGAAGTTATCAAACAATGGTGTACCTGACCATAATTGTACTGTCTCCAAGTAGAATTCCTCCTGAAGAATTGCCCTTCTGCATTACAGTCTTGGTTTATATTGAGGGAATTTATTAGAAACAGCCAAGCAAATCATGCTATTCTACTTATCAGAGAAGCGGTGCTGAGTATGTGATTCCCTCAGAACCCCTGTCTGCTCCATGGGGAAGATTTCTCCCAGGTCTTAGTATCAAGTCAAGCTAGGGTTCTCTTTAATGCCAGGAAAAAAGGAACTCAACATGTATTTTTCCTTTTTTTTTTCTTATTTTTCTATATGTCTTCCTTTTTCCCTTATTTCTTCCCATTTTAATTTAATTTAATTTTATTGTATGTTTCTTTTATTAATCTGTATATTTCTTTAAACCATCTACTCTATAAATAAATAGCTCTACAATAAAAATGAATGAAACAGAAAGGGATAATGAAGAGTTCAGCTACCACTGACTGTGAAGAATGAGGGATACAGCTTTGAAAATTATAAATGGTGAGTGAAGATTTTAAAATCTCAGAAAATTAAGAAATCCATTTCATTTGTTAGTTCCCAAAACAATGCCGGCTGAATTTTTTAAATAAAAATATTATTTTGATTCAGTTAATTTAGAAACTTGTAACATGCTTTTTGTACTATAAATGTCCAACACCTTTGCAAGACAGGCTAACATTAAATGTATGTCATGACTCAAACTGATTTATTTGTGGTTAAGCCTTATCTAGAGTATTGTTTAATAGGACAGTAAATGAAAAGAGCATGAGAATTCTGAGGAACTGCAACCCCTCAATTTTTCAGTTTACATGTTTTCCTATTGCTCAATAATATCAAATAATGACTCATATGATTCAAGACACTGATTTTATTTTAATGAAGTTTATGTTTAGCTTAAACACCTTATTAAAAGTTACTTTTAATATATTTTGTGCAAAAGAAGTAACATGCTATAGTCAAAGTAAAATGCAGTATAGTTATATGATAGATTACATTTTTTTGTATGTTGAGCACTAATTCATTAATTCACTAGCTAGAAAAGAGATTGAAATGAATGTTTCTCACATAGCTTTTTGGAAACCAAGACAAAGGAAGTGGAAGTAGAAAACTGACTTGGAATTTTTTCAGGAAATTAGAATACTTTTGATCAATTAAGGAGGAAGAGTATTCAAAGTTTTTAACTAATATGAGTGTTTATGTTATCATGGAACTCATTTCAAATTACATGGAAGCATCTTCCAAACTTTGCATTTTTCACAACTGTTGGAAAACACACATTGTCAGAATTCAGGTGGTAAGGCATTAGTTAACAATGAAAACAGACTAGCTAAGACTACAAAACATGGAGAAACTGTACCAAGTTTGTCCTTCAACTCACAATGCAATTTTATTTTGTACAATGAAGGAAGCAGTGTGGCAGAAAAGAGATTTCATAAAATCAATGCGGGATGATTTCATCTGACAAGTGGAATGGGGGTGGGAAGAGTAGGTGTGAGAAGCTCACTGCTCTTAGCTCAGTTAAAAACTAAATATGACTGAATTAGAACCAAGAAAAGACTGAATTTTTGAAAGACTGAATTTTAGGTAAAAATCCCAGATTTATACTTTTTCCACAGATATTAATATACTTTAGGGGCATAAACCATGTTTATGATACAGTAAAATTAGCATTACAGAAAAGGGAAGCTCATAAGTAACAGAAAGAAGCTAAGAAGGATGTGTAACAGCCCTATAAGAATGGGACAGATATTTTAACCTTAATGGTTATGTTACAAAGAATTTATATGTAGCTACATTTTTTACGGTGTAGTTCTCTGGTATTACAAGCCCAGGAAAACACTTCCAGAATATATCCTTTTGTGAAATAATGGAATTTTCTAGGGTGTTTATGGCCTTTAGGGGGCCAAGATTAGACATAAGACATTCTGGTGTGGAATTAACTCTTTAAGAAATCTATTAAAAATCTGTTTAGTCATAAGAAATGATTTTTTAAACCACAGAGAAATATTTCCATCAACATGGAACTCTGTTTTCTTTGAAACAACATTTAATTAGACAAAATAAAGATACATATTTTTTGGCTCCATTTAACTGCTAACATTAAAAAGATAAATACACACTATTCTGAAAATGACTCTTAGATGGATGAAATGCAAAACTCCCTCACAGGGAGAAGAAGAATCATTGAAATTATTTTAATGCTTTAATGTAAGTGATCTCATTAAAACAAAAACCAAAGAAAAGGAACTTCCAATTCTGCTAAGACACAGAATGAAAATGAAACAAATAATTTTTCAACAGTGAGAACTTTCTACTCCTCACTAGTCTAGTAATTTACTAAAAATACCTATAACAAAGAAAGTGTAACTGCATTATACGATTTACAACTCTAAACAGCCAACTTTGAAAAAATTAATTCTCTGTAAACTATTTAAAATACACATCTCATTCTCACTAGAAAATTACTTCATTTCCTAGAGAATCTTTTAATGAAATTTGCAACATGTGGATTATCTGACTCAAAATATCAACACTCTTATGCCTACCTGGTACAGGCAGTTAAATTAAACGTGCAAGGAGAGGCTGGTGCACAACAATAGGTCATGAAGGGACTCAAGACTGCCTGCCTCTGCTAATGGCATCAAAAAACAAAATCAAGAAAACCTTAAAACACCCCACGTGCCAAACAACATTTAAGAGCCATATGCAGCCTCCCAAGCTGCCAGATTGTAGCTCAGATAACTAGAAAAGCAGTAGCCAAGATAGAGCTCAACCAAAAATGTGAACTTAGCCAACAGTAGGTGCCAATAAATTCTAACACTCACAGAGTGTAAAGCATAGAATAATTTTTCATGATCATGCTTCAGTTAGTCATCTATACTTATACAATTGAGATATAAATGAGTATAACAGCAACCCACGAAGTCTGTTGATTATGAACATCTGCCATATGTCCTTGAAAGCTAGATGTTTCTACCTCTAGGTGGGGAAGGAAGAATCTCAATTCTGACTCTCCAATGGTCTCAGGTACAGAGAGAACCAGTCTGTCTGAGACCCATCAGCAACCAAAGCCCTCTTTATTCAGAAGAAGTCAAGCCATTCCTGGGCCCTATGTGTCATGTCTTGGAATATCAAGGTTGGCCTGTCATGAGCATTTAATTTACTGAGAACATGATGAGAAACAATGCATATCAAAATGCATTTGTAATGTATTTTATTGATCGTTAATGACAGAAGAAAGGAAAAGTAGATAGAGATGACAGAGGAAGAAACAGAGCAAGGGGCCAACAAGCAAGACATATTTTTCCAGACCACCAGGACCTTATCATGAGGAAGAACGGAAGCTATTGATACATAGCACTACCTGAAACACCTGGGAAACATCAGGAGGGGGTTCCAGCTGCCTTGAGAGACAAGTTCCAGGGTGGTCCTGTGAATTGACTGCAGAATGAGATACTACTGACTTCCTTTTCTACCGAAAATTCCAATGAAACTCAGAAAAGGGGGCTAATCTAGAAATCCATACAGTATTTTTTTTTAATGTAGATAGAGTCTGATCTGTTTGAGATTCCTTCAATACATATATTAAATAATCACTTGTTAAATAATATTTTCCACAGTCTCAAGATCAGTTATTTAATATGATACTCAAAGACTGAAGCAAATATTTGTAGTGCATGTCTGAAAGTCATCCATGTTTTATGTTTTACCAATACTGGATTCCTCAGAGTTCTAAAATACTGAAACATACTCGTTTCTTGTTCTTTGCCAAAAAAACCTTACACTTGTATTCTTCATTGGAAAAAATTTTATTTCATCTGACTTTTTGATATAGATGAATCACTCATTAATAATAATTAGTAAATGAATAAAACTGATGAATCCATGTTATATGTAATATCATACACGATCTACTCAGCATTATGACAATAATAGCTAACACCTATTGACAATTTACTACGTGCCAAATACTATGTAGAACTTTACATGGATCATTTCACCATTTCACTTAATCTTCCACAAAATCTATGAGGCAGACACCATTACAATCTCTGCTTTCAATTGAATTAAACAAGGCTCAGAGAAGTAATTTTAAAAAGACAATGAAACTAATGAGTGGTAGACTGGTGACTCAAACCCAAATTCAAGTTTATACCTCTCTCTATCTCTCTCTGTCTCTCCATCTCTCTGTCTCCCTCTCTCCCCCTCCTTCCCTCTCCTCCCTCTTGCCAATATTATGCTTAATTGTATATACAAACAGAGAAAGTAAACTTTAATTCAGCAGTAAAGAATACTAGAAGACTCCTAGATTTTCAAATAATGTAATTCACAGCCAAGAATAGCTACACGCTATACAATCTATAATTGTAATATTTTTGTCCAATTCTCTTCCTACAAGATCTGCAAGCCTGTTTATCATTTTTAAAAGATAACATTCCATCATGATGCTTCATTTATTCAAACTCAAAAGTTGTGAACATGTTTCTGTAACAGCGCTGTTAACTCTGCAAGAACTTTCATTAGGAGGAAAAGTCAAACAAAATCCTAAAAGCTATGGAAAGTTTAGCAAAGAAAATTCAAAATTTTAAGAAAATTCTGTTGTAGATGGTTCTTATAAAAGAAATATGGAAACAAAATTACTGATGGGTTTCATAGTTTATTCTATGACCAGATGTGAAATCTCACCTTTATGTGAATGCCAACCCAGAGTGGAATAGATTAATTTTTCCATATAATGTGAACAGTAGCATAGCTGGACATTTCAAGTAACCTAAAACCCGACCTGGAAAGCCCTAGTTTGGCTGTGCCCCAATCTACCTACTCAGTGTCCAGAAAATGTAGAACACACCCTAATGTTAAAATGCTTAGATATAATTTAATTGTATACTTATCTTTACTAAATTTATTAACAGATACTATTTAATATATTCCTTGGTAAAGAAATTTTCCATTATTCCTTTAAATAAGACTCCGGGTTAGGGTTAGGGTCAGGGTTAGGATTAAATCAATGCCACCTTTAAAATAAATGTTGTTTAAATAGCTCCTTTAAAGATTGAAATTCCAAAATAAAGTAAATTCTATGTAGTTGCTTAGCAAAATATAAAGTCAACATTCTGAAACAGTATTCCTTTAGAAGATAACATTTTCTAACGCTAGGAAAAAATGTAGAAATTATTTTTTTCATACAGATTCTGAAGTTAGCGATGGGCAACTGTCAGTCTAAAATTCAAATGTATTGCCAAAAGTTAATGTAAATATGGTGACCATAAAGTTATATCCTACAAGACCTGGAGTTCCCTTTGTTTGTCTCTTCTTTTATGTCAATTAATGAAAAGATCTAAGATTCCACTTATTCTAACAGAGAGGGTGCAGATATCTACGATTAACTCCCCTTTAACCAGAACAAATGCCTATATTATAAATAAAATATTAAATCAATTCTTGAGCATGTAGGTCACCTGAGCATATTTTACTGTCTTGGATCAGGAATGGGCAGGCTGCTATGTGAGGACTGTACCTTCACAGCAGAATCAATGAAAACTTGAATGGAGGGGCATAAAAGGTTTGTTAAAACTTTCTATGTGATGTTAAGGCAATAAAGCATCAGATAAAATATAATAATTTTCCATCTTTATTTAAAATATGATTTTTTTACTCATCCATACAGAGACAATGTCTGAAAAATAATATTTTCATGTCAACAAAAATCAACTGACTGTGTTTTCCATATAAAGTATTTTTTTGCCTTCCAATTAGTTTTATATTAAATGGAGAGACAAATCTTTTTCATTGAGTTTATTAAATTACCTATTTTTACACTATAATGTGCTTATCTACATTTTTACTATAAAGGTATACGTAAGTTGGTTTTATAAAAGAAAATTAGTTTCTATCAATAAAAGGAATAAGGTATGTAATAATTTTAAATTTGCATAGCACATATTCCAAGTAACTAGTTACTATGAATACTTACTTTCTGTAATAAATATAAGAAATACTTCCCCATAGTGTAAATATCATGATGCATAAAAAAGAAAGCTAAATTAAGGAAAGTGAGATTACACTTCTAAAAGAAAAATGAATGGGACTGTGTAATCTTGAGGTATAATGACTTCACAGGGAACATGTTTTCATAAAATGTTTCTTCGATACTGAGAAAGCATGACAAATTTGAAAAGGTAAGTAAATGAGTTAAGTTATAATCTACAAAGGTATGCAGGGTAGCTAAAATACATTTAACTCCAACCACTTGAAAACCAAACTGTAGTGAAAACTGCAATGCATTATTTAAGTGTTAAGTAACTTTTACTAAGATTAACTTTCAGGAAAACTGTTTTAAACGCAATTGCTTTTCATTTCAAAACCAATTTCTGAAGGAGAAAAACCTCAGATTATTTCGTAAAACGAGTTACTACAATAAAACAACAGTTCATAACTCAGATTATTTAAATAATGGGTGCGGTTGAGAAAATGGAATGAGGGCAGACATAAAACAAAATTTTAGAGACCCAGTCATAATATTAAGCAGTTACTTAACATCTTCAGAACTTCTGTTTTTCCACCTAATCATGCCTTTTAAAGTTTTGTGAATAAGTCTATTATAAGTGATATAACATTATGAGTTAATTTTTCCTATGCTTTAAAAATGTATGTTAAATTTCCACATAAGAATCTTCCAAGAAACTACAGAGTTTAACTGTTTGAAAACAAAGAGATGCGATTACGTACCTAACCAAGATAACAACAAACAAAGGATGAAATGCGAAAAGCTACAGCCCAAGAGAACAGAATTAACCCTCTTGTTAGAGACAGGAAACGGATACACATGTATATAAACACCAATAAAGCCAATAAAGCGGAAGTAGCATCTTCCAGAGATGTGACTATATACATCAGCTGCTGCTTAAAGTTACGGGTCACGCTAATAAGAAAGCCTGGGACAGGCCTCAGCTCTGATAAGGAAGGCATCTCCCACGATCGCCCTTGTGTCCATCGCTGGCTGTTGCTATCGTTTTCAAGCAAATACAAGGATACAGAGAGAATAAACAGAATCACTGCCCCAGACTGTAAATTGTCAGCCACCTGTAGTATGAGAACATTTTCACCACAGCTCAAGTCTTACCTCATAAGACCAGACACACTGAGTCCCACCAAAACGTCGAACACATCTTCCTACTTCCACGTCCTCGTGAGTCGTGTACATTTCTCTGAGGCATTCACCAATACGTGGCACCATCCTCCTGAGAACCTCGCGACTGAAGATCATTCCAGGTCCTCCCATGCAGAAGTTCTCCCCAGGCTCTAGCCCCAGCTTTCCAAGTTCTTCAATATTCCCCAGGCCAGTCTGGCCCAGGTAGAGGGGCTTGCTGCTATTCAGTGATCTAAGAAACTCCTCCAACTTATCACCTACAAGGGGAAAGACAACAATCACTCCTTCTCCTAATTTCATAATCGTTTATAACACACCAAGCAAGGGAAAGAACTTCCAATATTGTGCAAAAACTCCCCGCAAGTCTTATACAATTGAAAAGAAGAAAAACCTCTTTGAATATTCCATTATTTTAAAAATACTAATTTCTAAATTATAATGAAATTTTCACCACATATACCTATCTATCCACCTATAAGAAATTGCATTCACCAGGAATGCCCTCTTTTTTAAATATTTCTATGAAATTACCCAATTCATTATTTTCATATCTAATGATCAATATTTCCTCTGCCAGCCATCTCTAAGGATTTCACTCCTCTCAACCCAAACCCAAGAAATCTCTAGTTAGTTATTAACTCTACATTCAGTTCTTGTTCAATTATAATAAAATTTAATCAACCTTCTAGCCAATGAAAAACCTTACGTCTGATGACAGTCATCAGATTTTTTTTAAAGGTGAAATAATGACAAGGAGAATAAAGACAGGTTTCTTAGCACGTATGAAGTAGTGATAAAATTCTCAGAAATATAATATTAATATTCAGCCCTGACTGGCAGACTACTGATACCCTGATAATTGATTTAGTTTAGTGTTTTGTCCGTAACTAAACTCAAGTCATATACAACCCAAAAGGTGTGTGTATACATATATGTATGTGTGTGTATATACACACACATACATATAGAGAGAGAGAAAGAGAGAGAATATCCAACTTGCCTTGAAATATAACACTTTGGAACTTTGGAAAGTACCCTTTTAGGAAAAAATTAACATTTGTTAACATTTATATAATTGGTTTATAGTTTGTAAGTTCATCAGGAAAAACAATTTTAAAATAAAGTTCTGTAGCTAAAACAGTTCCAAAGCATTTCGTACTCTACCAAGTGATATACTGGAATAAGTAGTCACCTTCTTTACATTCCCAGTCAGCATTTCTACCGTCTTTTTTGATAAGCACAGCACGTGCAGTCATTATCTTGATCCTATGCCATGCCCCTTGGATTTCAGTGAGTTTCAGCTGACTATTATTGGGTTCTTAATACAAAATGCCTTTCATTCTTAATAGAAATGGAAAGAATATGGCACTTCAATGTTCTGAAGGACAATCTTTCAAAGCACTAAAAGATATGACAGAAGTGGATGTTGTTAATGCATTTTGGAAATTGTCTGCAAAGTGTGGCAAACTTCTGCCAGGAAACCTTTGTGATTTTAAAGAGACACAGAAGACATGGGGACTGAAAGACAGTGGATCTATCAATTATAGATATCTACATAACTTATATCTACCTATAAGATACTGCAATCACCAGGAATGCAATTTTTTAAATGTTTGTATCAACTTATCCAATTCATTATTTTCATATCTAATTATCAATATTTTCTCTGCCAACCATCTCTAAGGATTTCACTCCTCTCAACCCAAACCCAAGAAATCTCTAGTTATTTATTAACTCTACACTCAGTCCTTGCCAAAATGTGACAGTTTTTTTTTTTGGGGGGGGGGTCTTATTTGTTTGTTTTTCCTTGAGTATGTAAAAGATACTACCTGAATCAGGAGAAAGCAATGAGGCTACAATTAGAGTGGTGAAACTAAGTAAGGGCTGCCCCCCTTTGACCAAGAAGCTAGGAAATGTGGAAAGAAACACAGGGAGGGGCTTCCATGGTGGCTCCGTGGTTAGGAATCCGCCTGCCAATGCAGGAGACACGGGTTCGAGCCCCCCCCCGCCCCGTCCTGGAGGATCCCACATGCGGTGGAGCAACTTAGGCCCATGCGCCACAGCTGCTGAGCCAGAGTGCTACAACTACCGAAGCCCACGTGCCCAGAGCCCGGGCTCCGCAACAAGAGAAGCCACCGTAATGAGAAGCCTGCGCTCGCAATGAAGAGTAGCCCCCGCTCGCCGCAACTAGAGAAAGGCCGCACAGCAAAGAAGACCCGAGGCAGCCAAAACACACACACACACACACACACACACACACACACACACACACACACACACACACACACACACACACACACACACACACACGGAGCCCTCCTTCAATACAACCTAGCTACTTCCCTTGTGTTCCTCTCCGCAAAGAGCAAGACTGTAAAGATTTCCTCCCGCTCTAAGGAACATTCCTCTGCTCAGTTTAGCAATCTCTGGCCAGAGCCACTCACACGCAGGGCGAAGGACCGCGCCTCTTTTAAAACGGACAAAGTTTTCTCGTGCTGGGGCTGCGCGTGGTTTCGGGAAGGGCTTCCCAGCCCCTGCTTAACGCCGCAGCCACCAGGATGGACTGGAAAGGATCCAGCCTTGTGTGTGCTAGTACAGCTTGGAGCTCCTAGGGTCTGGATAATTCGCGGGCGCTGTCCCCTTTTCCCCCACCACCAATTCCTGTCAATACAGCCATCCCCTCAGGGTTTTACTGAGCTGTTGCCGGGGGCGTAAGGAACTGCTTGAGGCTGCACTGCGGTGGCTGGAAAGAGCTGTGCGCGGGAGCGGCTGGGATGCACAAGGACTCCCATTGAGCGGCGGGTGGTGCAGAAGGAAGGGAAACGCACAGAGAAGGGTGTGGGACAGCGAAGATGATTCCTCAATCTCACCAGTTCCAAAACTAAGCTTGATCCAGTAAAAACAAAAGGATAGAGGGATAATCAAGATCACCGATCTCCAAACTGGCTCTCGCCTGCATCCTCCACCCTCCTTTTCTCCACCGAGGACACGCCCCTCTGGACCGATTAGGGAAACTACCACCACCTGGGGCTTTCAGAGCAGTGTAAAGTGGGAACAGCCTCAGGCTTAACCCCGAGGTCCCTTTCCTCGCCTTCCTACGTGATAAAGAGTAGTAGCAAGAGGTGGGTGGAAACCAGAGCAGCAAGAGTGAGGAAGGCGAAAAAAGCTGGGCAGGTGTGAGGAGGGTCCAGACCGCAGGAGAGGAGGAGGAGCGGACTAGGAATGGTGGGCGGAGGCGAGCGGGTGTGTGTGTGGGGGGGGGGGGCGACCGGCTGGGGGCTGCAGGAGCCCGGAGCACGTGCTGGCAGAAAAGCAGAGAGGGGCTGGCCAGGGATAGGGGCTGGGCAGGGATTGGGGCTGGCTGCAGAGAAAGGAGTCGGGGAGGCGGGGAGACGGGACAGCAGGGGCTGGGAGGTCACCTTTAATGTAGACATCGTCGTCGGCGCGCATGAACCACTCATACTTGTCCAGGTAGTGGTCGTGCATGTACTTGATCATCATGAAGGACTTTTTCTGGGGAGGGTAGGAGTCGTCCACCCCAGGCAGCGCGATGACAGGCAGGGGTGGCGGGGGGTGGCCAAGCCCAGCGTTGGGGGGCTGCTGGCTGGAAAAGAACTCCACACGGCCGGGGATAGAGCGCGCCCAGGTCCGCTGCACTGCCAGCGCGCGGCTGCCCAGGTACTTCTGCGCGGTCATCACCCCCACGTACAGGAAATCCCGGGGTCGGGAGCTCCGGGCGGCGGCGCCCCCGTCCCCGCTGCCGTTGTGGCTACTCCCCGGCCGACCGCCTCTCCGCTTCCCAGCCGCGTCTCCATCCTCCTCCTCAGGTTCCCCTTCGGCCACAGGGGCTCCGGGGAGCCCCGTCGCGCCTTCGGGCTCGCGTCCTCGCCGCCGCTGCTGCTGCAGCGGAGGTGGCTGCTGCCAGGGGCTGCTGCGAAAACTGGTTACCCCCGGCGCTGCTTCAGGCAGCTGCGGCCCCTGGAACTCCTGGCGCGCTGGGGGCGGCGACTGCTCCGGCCACTGCCGGGCATAAGGCTGGGGGAGCGGCTGCTGCGCGCCGGCGCCAGCGGCCGAGCGGCCGTAGTAGGAGCAGAGGCTGGAACCGCGTCTCTTCCTCTCGCTCAGCTCGGCCACTCTGGGGGCGATGAGCCAGGACGCAGCAGTGAAACCCAGCACCAGCCCCAATGCCACGCTCATCCACGGGCGGCGGGAGCGCACGGCCATCGCGGCTGCCCCGGGCGCTGACGCTGGCTGAGCGGCTGCGGCGCTGCGCAAGGGTTTACCGCTTCACACCCGCCCCTCCTCCGCCTCAACGCCCCCAGCCCCGGCCCCCGCCCGCAGCACAGGCTCTGACACCGCCTCCGGGTCGGAGCGCTCCGGGCGCCTAGGCGGCGGCGCGTTGCAGCTGCCGGCCGAGCTCCCCGCTCCGAGCGAGGGTCGGGAGAGAAACTTCTCCCGGCGGTGGCGGCGGCAGCGGCGGCGGCGGCAGCGAGAGGAGCTGCAGGAGGAGGTGGAGCGGCAGCGGCGGCGGCAAGGCGTCCGCTCCTAGGCTGCCACCCTGTCACTGGCGCGCCTGGTCCCTCCCTCCTCCCTCCTTCCCGAGCCCCCGCCCTCGCTCCCCCCGCCGCCGAGCTCCGGACTGGCCCGGAGGAGGAGCCACGAGCACCACGGCTGCCAGCCGCGGGGAGCGCGGGCCGCTGTATTTCCCGGTCACCCGCCCTTGGACGCCCCCCGCCCGCGCCTAGGTCCAGAGCCGGCCTCCTCTCCGGAAGGAAACGATCCCTGTCGGGCCGCCTCCGGCTTCCAGCGGCGACGCCCCCTCGTTCCTCCTCCCCCGGTCCTAGTTCTCCGTCCCATTTCCCGTCCCGTCCCGCCCCTCCGCCAGCCTCGCAACACCCGCGTCCGGGGGCTCCGCCGCCCTCCTCCCAGCGCGTCGGCTCCACTGACCTCATCAGCGGAGCTCGGGTCCCAGAGCCCCCGACGAGCGCCCGCAACTCCCTTCCCGCTCGCCTCCCCCAGCCCACAGCCGGTTACGTCCCGGCGTGACCCTTCCCCATTCTGCCCCGCCCAGGTCCGCCCAGGCTCCTGTCTTCGCGTTTTCGGTGCTTTTCGCGTTTGTCTCGCGGCTGCCACTTCGGGTCTACTCTCTCTACTCCTTATCCCGCTCACTGTTCAGGAAACCATCTGTCCCACCCTAGCACCTCTCCATCCAGCCTTGCCAACTCCCCAGTCCCTACCTGCATCCTTCACCACTTTCACCACTACTTCCCAGTTGTACACAGAAGCACCATTGTCACTCGGTGTCTCTCCTAAGAAAATCTCCGGAGGGATTGGAAATACCTACCCTGAAAGGCTAGGGGAAGTCACGGTGAGTGGGGGCTTCATCCCCAAAGAAAATAAAAATTCCATGTTCCCCACCTGTTGAGTTGGGGCATGTGGGGCTGCCTAGTGGTCCCCTCAGCTCTCCGTTGGTTTCATGTCTAGAAGTGAGAACCATGAACTGTTTGCAGCCTTGATAGAGACTAAGCTCAGTAGGATTGGCAAATGATGGAGAAATGTGAACAAATGATAGAGCCAGTAACCAGAAGGTTCAAGCTAAGAAAATTCTTATCCCCCCTGGAACTGAACCAGAAAATAAAATAGAAAATATAATTTTTATTCTTGTCTATAAAGCATTTTCTTTTCTAAGGCAATGACAGGAAATGTTTTACCTCGATAATTAGGGAAGAAAAATCTGTAGCAACAGAATCTCAAAAAAGGTTAACTTGTATTGGCCAAAATCATTGAAAGTTATATTGTGAAGAAATTACCTGAAGATACGTGAAGTTTTGAAGAAGGGAACATTTAAAAGCTTTCTCTCCAGAAATTGTGAATCTAACTACAGTCTGAGGTGCATGTGGCATCCCAAGCCCTTTCCTCTTCCTCAGATTTCAGTCTTCTGTTTTGTACATCAAACGCAAGGGGATGGTATTGAATGGCATGAGACATAGGGCTCCATCCAGCAAGGTGCTGGCAGCGTCCTTGGAACAGTAGGCCTGCCTGGAGCCCTTGGAGGGGTGGTTCTTTCCACACCAGTAACTGGCTGTGCATGAGCACGTCTGACTAAATGTTTCATCTGCTGAACAATGAAGCTCCTTTTCCATGGCTAGGTCTTGCCCAGAAACACTTGGGAATACAGATTACTGAACTCTTTCTCAAAGTTTAATTTGAGTTAGAATACAAAACTAATCAAACAAACAGGCCTCTTCTGATTTAAAAATAAATCTTCCCAAGGACATTTTAAATTTTCTAGAATAGTGCTGTTCAATAGAACATTCCGTATAATGGAAATTTTCTTTATCTGTGCCATCCAATACAGCAAGCACAAGCCATGAATGATTACTGAGCAGCTGAAATTTGGCTAAAATGGTTGAGGAAAGGAATTTTCAATTTTATTTAATATTAATTAATTTTGATTTAAATAGCCCCATGTGGCTAAGGGGTTACCATGTTGGACAGCACATTTCCAGAGGAAATTCATAACATAGCCCATTACCTGTGGTCCATTGTGAAGAACATATAGTCCACTGACACACCGGCATACTCCCCCCTGGAATATCCAGCCGGTCATCGTTCCACTGGGTGCAGTTCATGTAGCTGATCTACAAAATCATTAATTCTTATCAGGTACGAATAACCTACTCATCAATTACAATATTTTGGGATAAAGTTAACTTCATTCATTTATTCAATATATATGTGTGAGAAATTAAGCACTAGACAAGGAAGGTGGAAGGCTCTAGATATGGAAATGTCAACAAGATATTCATTGCCACCTATCTGAAGTTTAAAGTGCAGTGAAGAAGACAGACATTAAATACCACACTACAAAATGAATTACCGTGGTGACAAATGATATGAAGGGAAAATGGAGGGTACTCAGAGAGTACAAGAGCACCTAATTTAGTCTGGGAGCCAGAGAAGGAACTTGAAGACATGGAAATAAAATGAAAAGTATTGAAATGAGGTTCCATACTGGCTAAGTGACTTTAGGAAAGTTATTTAAATTATCTGAGCTTTAGATTTCTCATCTGTAAGTACATTTCTATGAAGATTTATTAAGATATTATATGTAAGTGCTTAGCACAGTGTCTAGTTCATTGTAGGCACTCAGGAAATGTTAGTTCTTCTCATTTTCCAACGCTTCCTTCATGATAAAATCTCTTCGATGTCACCTTTATTTTAAATGATGTTCCATCTTTTCATTTATTTAACAAATATTTATTTAGTATCTACCTTAAGCTAGTCACTATTCTAGAGAAACAGTAAACAAAACAAAGCCCTTGATTTTGTGGGGGTTATATTCTACTAAGTAGAGATTATACACACACACACGCACCTACATATAATATGCCAGGTATAAGTATTTTGAAAAAAGAGAGATGGTGGGTGTGTACTTGTGTTGGATGAGGCCATTTTAAATGTGTTGGTCAGAGAAGTTCTTTCTGATAAGTTTAGCAGAGAACAGAAGAAAGTGAGGAAACTAACCATAAGGATATCCAAGAGAGGATCTTCCAGGAAGAAGGAATAGTCAGCACATTGGCTTGACATAGCCATGGTAAATTGAGGAACAGCAAAGAGACCAATATGGGTTGAAAATGGAAGGGAGCAGGTGACTTCCTGATGATTTAAGCCAGTGTTATTGAGCAGAATAATAATGTGAGCCATAAATGCAAGACATGTAATTAAAATTTTTCTTGTAGCCACATTTTGTAAAGTGAAATTAATTTTAATAATACATTTCATTCAACTTAATATATTCAACAGATTATCATGGCAACAGGTAATCAATATAAAATTATTACTGTGAAAATTATTTTTATCACTACTAACTTTTCCAAATCCATTGTGTATTTTATACTTATACCACATCTCAATTCAAACTAGCTACACTTCAAATGTTAAATAGACACCTGTAACTAGTGTCTACCATATTGGGCAGTGTATATTCTGATCCTGGAAGACATTTGGAAAAAAATTTTTAAATTCTGAGTGACAATGAAGGTGTTAAGTGGTGATATGGTTTTTACTTATGTTTTACAAGGACGACTCTAGCTCCTGTGGGGGGAACTATTAGAGGAGGAACAAAGGTAGAATCAGGGAGAGCATTTAAGACATTGTTGAAATCACCCCATCACTTTGAAACAGAAGGAAAAGACTTGTCTTTCCACAGTGTTTGCACCTCTTCCTCATTTGTAATAAGTAGAAGCACTGGGTAAGTTTGTTATATGAGTTTAATTTCATGTTTATTGAGGTTCCTCTAGCTGTTTATTTGTTATTTCCCAAAGTTAGTGAAGTAATTTTCTTGTACTCACTTTAATTTTGAAGATACATAATTTTGAGGGTAGATAATTTTCTGAGAAATCTCTACCAAGGACTAAGTTTTTTATTAAAACAAAGAATAAAGTAATATGTTCTAGGAAGAATTTAAGAAAAAAATTTTATTTGGATAAGAGGGGTGTTAAGGGACAAATTTGTATGGAAACTCACTATCATTGAAGAAAAATAAACATAATAAATGCATACTAAACTATAGCCAGATCTATGCATTATATTGGAAGAAAGAATACAGAAATGTAGGTAATTTCCAATATTGCTGGCTTAAAATGTCTGACAGGATTGCTATTCTGATATAAACAAGAATGTTTCACTATATATACTTGTGAAACACCTGATAAAATCTCTGTGAAGCACCTCAATAGTAGATTTTGAGAAAAAATAACAAAACTTCATAAATTATAACAGTTTCCAGAAAAATTACACAACTAATTCCCTCTCTTCTCCAAATCCTTTAACAATTTCAAGCATGTCCATATTTGACTATTGTAACACATGAATCAACTGCCTCCTTCTCTGAGCTGAAGATATTAGAACATAAGGGATCATCTGGATTCACATTGAAGCAGAGCTCTCACAGGGGTTGTGTCCCTGGCTTTAGAATGACGTGAATGTTAACTACCCTGAAACCAAGTCTGGTACACTTAGAGAAAGCCCTTCAGCAGACTGGTCTGAAGGTACTACACTGAGTGTTTAATTTTTTTTTTTTTTTTTTTTGGCTGCGTTGGGTCTTCTTTACTGCGCAGGCTTTCTGTAGTTGCAGTGAGCGGGGACTACCTTTGTTGTGGTGCGTGGGTTTATCTTTGCGGTGGCTTCTCTTGTTGCGGAGCACGGGTTCTAGGCGCATGGGCTTCAGTAGTTGTGGTGCATGGGCTCAGTAGTTGTGGCACACGGGCTCAGTAGTTGTGGCTCATGGGCTCTAGAGCACAAGCTCAGCAGCTGTGGTGCACGGGCCACAGCTGTGGCACATGATCCCACGTGCTCTGCGGCATGTGGGATCTTCCCAGACCAGGACTCGAACCCGTGTCCCCTGCATTGGCAGGCAGATTCTTAACCACTGCACCACCAGGGAAGTCCCAGGAGTCCCTGTTTTAATTGATTGGAAAGAATTAGCAAGAACTTTAAAATCACAGACAAGGTACAAGTGAGTTTAAAAGGGGGATATCATAGTTTGATCAGTTATGAAATTTAAAGGTAGATATTTAAATATATGGTTCAGCATATGCTTCTGTTACAAGGTGTAAGCGAAGACACTCTGATTTAGTATTTTACTGTGATATTTAGAATATTATCATTTTTTCTTGACAGATCAAGACTGAGTTGATTTCATTTGCGTGAAGCAACTCTGGCATCTAGTGGTTAACGATCATAATGTAATTCAGTTTGTTTCTGAGGGATAAATTTTATTATAAAATATTTTTGACATTGCCAAGGAAGATTATAATCATAGAGACATAACAAGATAACCATTTAATTATATTTTTATTCCCTCAGAAATCAGGGATGATAGAAGTTCATATACTGAAATATGAAAAGGTAATTACTTAGAGCACATTATAAGACTGTGTAACTTTTAAAGCTATACTAATCTGCATTTAGCTAATCAACACGAAAATGCTGTAGTTAATTTTTTTTACACTGACTATTTGATGCTACTAAGGAATTATTAATTCCTTTTTAGGTACGATAATTGTATTGTGACTATGTTTTTTTAAGAGAAGTTCTTATTTTTCAGAAATATATACTGAAATGTTTATAGGTGAACTGGTATGATGTCTGGAATTCAAATAATATGGGATTGAGGGTGGTGCTAAGTGGATGGCAATGTGAGGGGTGTGGAGGGGGATTGATTGACCAAGTATTGATGACTGCTGGGACTGGGTGATTACCTCTGGGTAGATTTGACATACTCTATAATAAAAAGTTTAAAGAAAATATTTTATTTGTTTAAGATCAGCATACATTCAATTTTTATTTCCTATAGCTTTATCTAAGAGATAATCCACTTGTCCAAACCATCAATGTACTTTGAGAAGAAGACAATGAAACTACTGCTGTCACTTATGAGAGGGTCAAGAGGTGACCATATCAGAATTAAAACTTCTATATCTTCCATCCTTCCTGGGCTCCAATGACAGTCTCTTAGACATAAGCAAAACACCCAATCAAGCTTTTACAAATGAAGAAGCACTATTTATGATGTGTGGATTTTTTTACTTTTAAGAAATAGTAGTCTATGATTAGGCAGTGAGCTTCAAAATCTTCAGAGAGCTCCTAATCACCAATCTGAATTTATTCTAAAAAGATTTTTATTTTAATTTTATCCTTTCACTACTCACCTAAAATATTAATAAACCCCAATTTAATATTTTCTATCTTAGAAAAGTTAAAATGCACATGCCACCTTTCTTCCTGTTTCTTTGATTTTCAACCCCTGTTAATTACTTGGTCTCTTTCCCTGTCCTACAGATCACTGCTGTTAAAAAGAAATACAATATGATCCACATATGTAATTAAAATTTTTCTAGTAGCCACATTTTAAAAAGTAAAAACAGGTGAAATTCATCTTAAGAATATATTTTATTTTCCCCAGTATATGTAGCTCTGACTAGTAAGTCTTAAAGCCCACTTTTGGATAACAAAAAGACAAATGGATTTCAGAAGATTTATGGGATTTATTATGCTGCTTTCTTAAGTATCAATATACAAATATTGTGCATACTAATCCATACAAATATGATCTCTATATACGTATGTTGTACACATATATATAGTGCATATATGTAAAATGTTTTTCTTTATAGTCACACTATCATTACAGAATAAGCATAAGAGGAGAGATTAGGGGGTCTTTTCTCTTATACCTGTTTTTATTAAATTTCAGGATATTTTACAAGATGCAAGAGAAGTTAGATATCACATTTCTCAACCCATTGTCATAGGATCTTGAGTGAGAGGCAGGTACAGTTTATAATTCATTTTAAGGCTGCTGCAAGTACATAGTGAATTAATAAATGACACAGTCTTTCAATAGTCTTGAAAGTCTGGTTTGATGGATTTCAATAAAGTGTCAGCATGGGGAGGGCAGAACTTTTATTTTCTGCTACTCTTCATGATTTTTATTTGTTTTGGAAAATATATTTATGTTCATAAAATATTTTATTTCTTCATGTTAATATATAATAGATTTGTTATTTATATATTGTTGTTTAAATTAAAATTTAATACTTCTAATTTTTAATTTCTCATACAATAAATATTTGGGATTCTCATTAAATTTTAAGACTATAAAGAGGTCCCAAGAACACTGGTCTAAGGCAATTCCTTCATTCATTCTTTTCAACTCCTGAAAGTAGCACAATTTTTTTAAAGAGGAATAATTGAATTAGAATGCCTTGCTCCTGATGGAACATTGACTCTAATAGTTTGCAATGACATGAGAGTGACTGTGTGAATTTGCACATTTGAAGCTTTGACGTGTTTGTAACTGTATTATTGCCTCCATGGTTTTTGATTCACACCTATGCCATTCCAGGAATCCAATAGCTTAACATTTTTTCTGTTTGTTTTTGCATGTGCTGCTATTAGAAGGGAATGGCAGGAATGAATCTTCTGAGACAGAGTTTAAATCATTCAGACATTTCTGATTCTAATTTGTATCTAGTAACAAATTGGTATCTTTAACAAGTTTAGGGGTATACTTTTAATTTCCACAAAAACAAACTGTAGGACGATACATTATTCTAAGGCTCCAACCATTTTGTAATATTGGGCCAAAGAAAGAATGTCTCAATAAGTTAAATCTAGAGTTAAAGAGTCATAAACTTTAGAGAAGAAGGAAGAAGATAATACTGCCATACCAATAAAATTGAAAGGGCAATTATTTGCCTTTTGAAGCCAATTGGAACTCTAGGAATAGACAGAATGTGAAATCCAAAGAAAATCTGGTGAACTAATTGAAAAAGGTAAATTGGCTCTCATAAATGAAATAAGTGATCATCATTTGGAAATTACTATAAGGATATTGTTCAAGATGCAAAATATGAGTGTGTGGGTAGAGTGGGGGAGGGGGGCAATGATACTTTCCCTCCTTGGGCCCCTGTGGCCTTAGCTCTGCATCTTCATTGGGCAGAAAGAGGACTAGAACAGCCTTAAGAGAGGAATAAGAGCAAATGCTAGCCTCATAGCTAAGTGATTTCTCAGCAGTGCTTTCTGCTTTCATCTCCCAACTGGGCACAAAAAGATTCAAAAGGAGGCAGGACTGAGGCACACCCAAGAAATAAGTGAGGGGTGGAGCACTGCATTTTTAAGACCTTTGGTAGAGTTATGCTTACCACACCCTCCATACCACGCCACACATTTTTATTTTCCAGACTGCACTTCCCATGTCTACCTTTACGGAAAGCAGAGCAGGAATAGCAACAGAGCCATCCAAACCAGAGTAAAATTAAATTTAGGCTTTAGTATTAACACAGAATTGGAACTCCAGGACATGATAAAGCCATCAGATCAAACCTTCTTATAGACATATAGAATCCAACTGGCCATGAAACCTTACAAGCAATGAAAACTTTGGCACTTAGGTCAGTGTTTCTCAAAGTGGGACTCTCAGAACGCCTATGTAAGTCTTTCTAATGTTTTAATGTGCATAACCATTACTAGTAAATCTGGAGTTCTTCTGAATCAGAATCCCTGAAGGTGGAAGAATCCACAAGATACCTGAGCAATTCTTAAACATACTGAAGTTTGTAACTTACTATTCTAATCTTCCTTGATAATTGGGATAATTCAAAGTCCTAAGATCATCCGTTAAATAAACAAATTAACATAAAAAAACAAAACTATGATATCCTTCTACTGACATTTACCACCCTCAAAAAGCATGGATAGATAGTTAAATTCTATGTTCCCCAACACCAAATGATAAAAGAACCCTCATTCACTTGCTATTTGCAAATTGAGTGTATTTACATTTCTCTATGTCTTGGTTTGGGTTCCTCAAGAAGTAGACTCAGAAGAATTTGGGAGCACATAATTTATTTGAAAGGGATTCCAGGGAATAATGGGAGGAGAGAGGAGAAGTGAAAAAAACAAGGTAAGGGGAAGAATCCAATAAAGGGTGAATTCTGAAGTCAGTTACCATTGAAGATAGCTGGAGTTTAATCCCACTTGGGTAACTCTTGTAGTCAATATAGACCATGGCCTCAGATTTATCCCATCGGAAGAGTAAAGAGGTTGGCTGTATTTACGCATTAACTTCTGTCAGTCATTGATTATGGGCTATTCCCAGGGGACACTAGTTCGTTTAACATGTTTCTCTGTCTTCTGTATGTTCTGTGAACTGGTAAATTGGTATGAGGATCTAGAGAATTGACAGATACAAGTTCAATTTTTATTTTTGAGCAAAAGTACTTAATAGATTATACTGTGTTCTTTCAGTAGGAGGCACATAATGTCCATCTGTTGCTGATGTACTGTTGATAATGAATTCCTAGATTCATTAATTCATTAGAAGTTGCAAATGGTAATAATTTTAATCCTACCATTGTCTCTCCCTTTATTAACTGGAATATTCTTATGAAAAGTTACTAGTAATTTATTTACTGGTATAATCTGCATAGTAAAGACAACATCAATGATTCTTTTTTACCCTTTATTATCTGATGATCCAGAGATTTTAAAAGATGGTTGAGCAGTAAAGATGTCTACACTCAGTTCCTTATAAGGCCTTGTTAGGTAAAATTAATTGAAATAATCCAAAAGCAAGACCCTTGTTGCTACTGGAAATAATCTTGATTTCTGCTGTTTAATCCCCAGTCACATCACTGATATTCTAATCTACAAATCTGGACTAAAAGCTGTGCCTGTGAGAAGAATAAGATGCTATATTTTCTATTTTTACTTTTTTATTCATTAAGTTGCATTTATAGAACTTCTAAAATTTGGAAACAGGCTGTAAATGTAAGGTGGGAAGTTGTTATTTATTTATTTATTTATTTCCTAGCCATCTGGAATTTCTGGTTTATTATATATAAAATTATATATGAATTATAGGAAAATTTCCTCCCATGGCTTTACAGGCGAATTCTATCAAACATTTAGAGAAGAGTTAACATGTATCCTTCTGAAACTATTCCATAAAATTGCAGAGGAAGGAACACTCTCAAACTCATTCTATGAGGCCACCATCACCCTGATACCAAAACCAGACACAGATACCACAGAAAAAGAAAATTACAGGCCAATATCACTGATGGACATATACACAAATATCCTCAACAAAAATACTAGCGAACCAAATCCAACAGCACATTAAAAGGATTATACACCATGATCAAGTGGGATTTATCCCAGGGATGCAAAGATTTTTCAATATCCACAAGTCAGTCAGTGTGAAACACCACGTCAACAAATTGAAGAGTAAAAACCATATGATCATCTCAATAGATGCAGAAAAACTTTTGACAAAATTCAACATCCATTTATGATAAAAACTCTCCAGAAAGTGGGCATAGAGGGAACATACCTTAACACAGTAAAGGCCATATATGACAAACCTACAGCTAACATCATACTCAATGGTGAAAAGCTGAAAGCATTTCCTTTCAGTCGGGAACAAGACAAGGATGTCCACTCTCACCACTTTTATTCAACATAGTTTTGGAAGGCTAGCCACAGCAATCAGAGAAGAAAATGAAATAAAAGAAATCCAAATTGGAAAAGAAGAAGTAAAACTGTCACTGTTTGCAGATGACATGGTATTATACATAGAAAATCCTAAAGATGCTACCAGAAAACTACTAGAACTCATCAGTGAATTCGGTAAAGTTGCAGGATACAAAATTAATACACAGAAATCTGTTGCATTTCTATACACTAACAACAAAAGATCAGAAAGAGAAATTAAAGAAACAATCCCATTTAACATCACATCAAAAAGAATAAAATACCTAGGAATAAACCTACCTAAGGAGGCAAAAACCTGTACTCCAAAAACTATAAGACACTGATGAAAGAAATCAAAGATGACACAAACAGATGGAAAGATATACCATGTTCTTGGATTGGAAGAATCAATATTGTGAAAATGACTATACTACCCAAGGCAATCTACAGATTCAATGCAATCCCTATCAATTTACCAATGGCATTTTTCATAGAAGTTGAACAAAAAATCTTAAAATTTGTTTGCAGAGGGACTTCCCTGGTGATCCAGTGGTTAAGACTCTGCGCTTCCACTGCAGGGGGCGCAGGTTTGATCCCTGGTCAGGGAACTGATATCCTGCATGCTGCATGGTGCGGCCAAAAATTTTTCAGAATTAAAAAAAAATGTAAAAATTTTGTATGGAGACACAAAAGACCCCAAGTAGCCAAAGCAATCTTGAGAGAGAAAAATGGGGCTGGAGGAATCAGGTTCCCTGACTTCAGCTTATATTACAAAGCTACAGTCTTCAAAACAGTATGGTACTGGTGCAAAAACAGAACTATAGACCAATGGAACAGGATAGAAAGCCCAGAAACGAACCCATGCACTTATGGTAAATTAATCTACAACAAAGGAGGCAAGACTATACAATGGAGAAAAGACAGTCTCTTCAATAAGTCGTGCTGGGAAAACTGGACAGCTACATGTAAAAGAATGAAATTAGAACATTATTTAACAACATACACAAAAATAAACTTAAAATGGATTAAAGATCTAAATGTAAAACCAGATACTATAAAACTCTTAGAGGAAAACATAGGCAGAACACTCTTTGACATAAATCACAGCAATATCTTTTTCGATCTGTCTCCTAGAGCAACGGAATAAAAATAAAAATAAACAAATGGGACCTAATTAAACTTAAAAGCTTTTGCACAGCAAAGGAAACCATAAACAAAATGAAAAGACAACCCACAGAATGGGGGAAAATACTTGCTAACGATGCAACTGACAAGGGATTAATCTCCAAAATTTACAAACAGCTCATATGGCTCAATATCAAAAAGAGAAATAACCCAATCTAAAAATGGGCAGAAGGCCTAAATAGACATTTCTCCAAAGAAGACATACAGATGGCCAAGAGGCACATGAAAAGATGCTCAACGTTGCTAATTAGTAGAGAAATGCAAATCAAAACTGCAATGAGATATCACTTCACACCCCTCAGAATGGCCATCATCAAAATGTCTACAAAGAATAAATGCTGGAGAGAGTGTGGAGAAAAGGGAACCCTCTTGCACTGCTGGTGGGAATGTAAATTGGTACAGCCACTATGGAGAGCAGTATGGAGTTTCCTTAAGAAACTAAAAATAGAGCTACCATATGATCCAGCAATCCCACTCCTGGGCATATATTGGGAGAAAAACATGGTTCAAAAGGATACATGCACCCCAATGTTCATTGCAGTGCTGTTTAAAATAGCCAGGACATGGAAGCAACCTAAATGTCCATCGACAGATGAATGGATAAAGAAGATGTGGTACATATATACAATGGAATACTACTCAGCCATTAAAAAGAATGAAATAATGCCATTTGCAGCAACATGGATGGATCTGGAGATTATCATACTAAGTGAAGTAAGTCAGACAGAGAAAGACAAATATCATATGATATCAATTATATGTGGAATCTAAAAAAAATGATACAAGTGAACTTATTTATAAAACAGAAACAGAATCACAGACTAGAGAAGGAACTTATGGTTACTGGGGGGAAGGCTGGGGGAGGGATAGATTGAGAGTTTGGGATTGACATGTGCACACTGTTATATTTAAAATAGATAACCAACAAGGACCTACTGTATAGCACAGGCAACTCTGTTCAATATTCTGTAATAACCTAAATAGGAAAAGAATTTGAAAATGAATAGATACATGTGTATGGATAGGTATAACTAAATCGCTTTGCTGTATACCTGAAACTAACACAACATTGTTAATCAACTATACTCCAATATAAACTAAAAATTAAGAAAAAGACAGTT
This sequence comes from Eschrichtius robustus, assembly GCF_028021215.1. Taxonomy (NCBI): domain Eukaryota; kingdom Metazoa; phylum Chordata; class Mammalia; order Artiodactyla; family Eschrichtiidae; genus Eschrichtius; species Eschrichtius robustus. The sequence continues at coordinate 107,918,993 of NC_090825.1, read as the reverse complement.
TAGTGGGGTTGACTGTGGGAAATACAAAAACTTGCTAAACGTGGTTCTTTTATACAGTGAGTGTTTATGCAGTCATTTTCTATGTGGTTTTGGCTTCACCTGTGGTTTGGGGTCTTTTGATGTTTGTATCTGGGCTTCTTTTATTCTTAAGTTTTCATTAACAATCCAGCAATGTCAGATATCAAGAGATTTACAATGCAGTTCATGCTCCTCTCTCATTGTTACCACAACATCTCTGAACCTTCCAAAAGAAGTTCAATTCTGCTAAGCATTTCTTCTCCACTAAAATGAAGGGTATTGGGCTAGAGCAGAAGTTGGCAAACTCTGGCCCACAGGCCAAATCCAGCCCACTACCTTTTTCTGGTAGCCTCCAATTGAGAATGACTTCTATATATTAAAATGGTTTTCATTTAAAAACTGTTATTTTTAAATATTATGTAAATACCTACATAATATCCTCAATTTTGCCTCTTGGCTTGCAAAGCCTAAAACAGTGAGTATTTGGCTCTTTCAGAAAAAGTTCAACTCCTGGGCTACAGCAATGATTTTCAAACTATTTTCAGGAGCAGAACTTTTAAAAAAGAGAGAAAAAAATCTTATTCTAAACCCCTTTGCTTAAAACAAACAAATGTGTAATTAAATTGCATTAAGAATTTTTAAAAATCTTTAAATAATTGCTCTCTAAAAAATTCAAACAGGAACAATGGGGCTGCTTTGATGAAGATGATAGACTAAAAGAAGGAACAACAATTTTGACATTGAGGACTGCAGATGACAATTAAAGTCTTAGAGGAGATTCAACCTACAATGTATTCCTGCGTATTTTTTTGTCGTTGGATGATTTCAAAAATAAAATCCTGTTTCAAGAAGATAAGTGGTTATAAATAGTAGCAATTTTTTAACCGCTCACCTTGCAATCTAAGGGCACTCTGAAATTAAACTAATCCAAATTTTAAAAGAGAGGTAGAAAATTTTGATTTTACTTACAACATCAAAAAAATAAAAAGCTCTCATAATCAAAATATAGCAATCAGACAAGAAGCACCAACAATTTGGAAAAGGAGATAAAATTGTCTGTGTATTTTAACACTTTGGGTGCTTTCTTGTCATTGCATCGCTGACAACTGTGCTGAGGAGCTGGCACAGAGCAGATGAGTTTGCTGCTGCAGTTTGATGTGAGTGGACATAAGCAAGCTTGAATTTTAAAGAGTGTGGTGAAGGACAGCAGCCTTCTTGCTCCAGGGTTCCTCAACACAATGTTCAAATATGTGCACAAATATGACAGTTGAAGTTTTTTCTGAAGTTCAAGCAGAAACAAGGTGTCTTGAAATCACAAGGAGGTTAAAGTTAATGTAAATTGAAGTTACATTTTAAGATATTAGAAAGATATTATAAGGTATTATAAGATTAGAAAATAAACTGAAAATTGGGTTGAGTAGAAATTACTCTTGAAAATCCCTTACTTGCTCATAAAGTAGATTATACTGGTCTTGGATATGTATCCACGTGTGGTATATTTTATGCCATTTAAGTTTGAGGACTGCTGAACTAGACTAAGAAAAAGAATACATTCAGATGTGTGGACATTGTGCCTTTAAGAAAACCGATCAAACACTTGCAGTGATTAAAGGGTGGGTGGAGAATGCTAAGACGCCCCTTGCTTTCAGTGTTTAACTGCTATTGACATACCTTAAGAGCTTTGCATGCTGTTGTGTGGATCAAATGAGTTAAACAAGATGAACACTCCAAGAATATGATCTGGAACACAGAAGGTACTTAATACAGATTTTATATATTTTATTATGATTCTTTATACATTCTTTAAATACATATACATATATATATTTAAGCAAAGGATAAAATATTTCTTCATACATTTGCGTGTGTGTATATGTATGTGTGTGTATACAAGAAGCTGCAACAACAATTTGGAATAAGAAATAAAGCTGTCTATATTCTAACACTTTCTGTGTTAAAACATACACAAACACAGACACACACGAATCTATAAAGAAAAATTTGATTGCTTGCTCTCGTCCGCCTGAGGTGGCATTTGACCTTTTTTCCACTGATCATCTAGCCCCCTATTCATTTATTCAACAATAATTTACTAAGTACCTTCTATGTGGCACTGTTCTAAGTGCTGGGGTTTCATCATTAAATAAAGCAGATCATGTTCCCTTGCCCTTGTCTTGGGGAGCTTACACACTAGTTGGAGGTGGCAGACAGTAAAATGAAATGCAACATCAAATTGTATAGTATTTAAGATGGTGAGAAAATCTATGAAAACAAATCAGGCACTTTTGGATCTTAGATGTAGGTAGAGTGACTTAGGTCGAAATGATCCTGATCCTGTTTTGGTTTTCTTTGGGGAGCTGAACTGATTTGCTGAAAATTTTGATAAATCCTTAGTAGAGTCTCTTTCACTTACCCTTTCTTATGCTTTCTTATGCACGTGTTAAGTATATGTTACTACTATTGACATTCTTGACAATGTCCAAATTCAAGAACACCATGACAAGAAGGTTTACGAAGAGCAAGGAGCAAGTTGAAAATAATGTCTCATTCCAGTATCTGTGTGTATATATGACTGAGACCACTCACTAGTTAAGTGATTTACTCCCTTATACAAACAATGAAGGGCTAATATAATTTGAATTTGTACAGAGTAAAGTTACAAAATATTCCCTGTTGTGGACCATCAGGTATTTGGAAAATGGCTGAACTCTTAATGATATTTATTCTTATATAATTAGTCATTTGAAGAACAATCTCTTTAAGATAATAATTTGTGTTTATCTTCTGTTTCTCCCTCTTTCTCCTGTTTCAAGCTGGTAGCCAAGCCATTTGTATTTCCTTGCTCCTGGAGTTCTTGCAGAGCTGGAAGTAAAATCATCTTGAGGACAGTAGCCATTCCTATCTTTTGTAAAAGTATTAGCTCATTTTGGCTGTCTCAGCAGATGAGGAGAGAAGGCAGAAAAGAGTAAGGCCTTTGAGGCCAAATAGTGAGAGATGTGACATTTCTAGAAACTGTAAAGGGGACCAAGATTTGTGGGTCCCCGTGGGCCCCCCCTAGGTAGCAGCCTCCAGGGAGCCTGGACCCTAGACACAGTGGTTTCAGCCTCTACAAGGACCTAGGGCACCCAGTGGAGGAGAAGCAGAGAGCCACTAGACCTGAAGGAACCATCCTTAGAGGAGTGATGGATGTATCACCAGATACCACTGCAGATCCATAATTTCAGGGGGCATCCCGCAAACTTGATGTTGCACACAACCCTAGGATTTTAGACAACTGTGGGTGGGGTGCATATCCCAGCAATATCTTAGATTTAATTTCTTCCTATTCACTCCAAATGAAGGCCTGGAGATGGACTTAAGATGACTTAGAAAAATAATATGACATGGCGTGCGTATTGAGTATATAGATTAAGATTCATATCGTACATAGTCTACCCATCCCTAGGCAATAATGACCTTTAAAAATATTAAAAAATAAGTTTCTTTCCACAATGACACTTCTGTTTTACAAAGAATGTTAAGGAAGTACTTGCTGTCGCTTCAAGTTCTTGTAACTTCTGAACTTAATTTATTAAACATGGTTCTTAGCAATCACATTTATTCAACTAAAGAATGTAAATAAAACTGACATCCACCCAAAAGAAATTTTCCTCTCTTTGATTTTATACCCTCAGGAAATAGCAAGTAAAAGTTAGGATGCATAGGACATTAGAGTAGTTTTTAAAGATTATCACCAAACACCGAAGGACTAAATCAGACTAGTGTCTAATTTCATTCACTTATGTACATTTAGTCTTTAAAAAATTGATACTTAGGTTTGATGCCATCCCATTTAGGTCTAGGTATGTGAATTTTGTACATTATTCCTCTAGTAGCAGTGCAGTTGGGCACATAATTTATCTTTAAAATATCCGATGACTTACCCATTGTGTGAACTTGGGCAAGTTGTATCAGTCTTTGTTTCTGTTACCTGAAAAAATAAAGATAAAATCTACCTCACAGTATTTTTGTAAAGTTTTATGTGGTGTTTTTGTATACGTTTAGTATTCACAAGGTCTAATGTCAGTGTGCATTAATGGACATTTAATGGACTTTTTTTTTTTTTTGCCTGTTCAATATCCTTCTTTTAAGGGATCATCTAACCTCTCTTCTGCAGTAACCTTGTTCAGTCTTTACGGTTTGGGTAGGGCTACTATTGTCTGTAGCTGCCTTAAAATCCTTGACCACAATTCGTCTTTAGGCATGTGATCCAAACAAGGCTAATCATAGCCCTCCCTGGGATTACTGCCAGAGGTGGCAGGAAAAATGCTGTCACTCTCCATGATTTTTGGCTTCAAGGACCTTATGAGCCTACAGCTGTTGGTGACTGTCGTTCTAGTCATGTGGAGGTGGTCTGAGAATGAAGCCACAAGGATGGTGACAGATAGACCTTGTTCTTATTGATGTATCTGAATCCAGCAACACTTGGAAGCCCACTCCCAGATTTTTCAGCTATGTGAGGCATTTTATGCCACATCTCATAAGCAAGTTGATGATAAATTTCTGTCACTCATGACTAATAAAATTTTCACTAAAATATCATTAAGTATGCTTTGAAGTCAGACCACTTGTAATCAAACTCCAGCTCTTTCACTTGCCAGCTTTGTGACCTTGGACAAATTACTTTAATCCTTTGTGCCTCAGCTTCCTCCTGTGTAATTAGAGCATAAGAGTAACACCAACCTCCTTGAGCGGGAGTATTAAATGAGACTGTATTTCTGTTCAATGAATGTCAGTTTTATTCACTCTCTTTAGTTGAATAAATGTGATCACTAAGAACCACGTTTAATGAAAAAAGTTCAGAAGTTATAAAAACTTGAAACAACAAGTACCTCATTAACACTCTTTGTAAAACAGAAGTATCATTGGGGAAAGAAACTTATTTTTAAAATATTTTTAAAGGTCATTATTGCCTAAGGAAGGGTGGGCTATGTAAGGTATGAATCTTAATTTATATACTCAATACACATGCCATGTCACGTTATTTTTTAAAGTCACCTTAAGTTCATCCCCAGGCTTCCATCTGGAGTGAATAGTAAGAAATTAAATCTGTATAGTACATTGTCTGGTCCAGGACAAGTAATCAGTAAATGCAAGGTATTACTATCACATTAAATAGTGTGCATAATGAAAAAAAAAATTATCTGGTTAAGAGGAAATGCATTTAAAAAACCAAGTGATAGTAAAAAGTTGAAAAACAATACTGAAGCAAAGCAAAGGTAGAGAAAATAGAGCACACTGAAATTAAATGGAACTCAAAGATGAATAAATTCCTAGTAAAAAATAAGAACATTAAAAAAAAGTGAAGACATAAATTCTGTGTTCAATGACACCAGCAGCACAAAAATCCATGAATCAAAAGTTGCCAACCAGTGGCCCAGACATTCTATTTATTTTAATTTTTAAATGGAATCTTTGATTCTGGCACTAAAGCAAAAACTCTATGGATAGCATCAACAGTAGATATTCTAAACTGGCAGAAGTTTTGTTAGCTATTTCAGTACCTTAGTTGTAAATTTTCCTTAATTTTTTGTTCTAAGAGTGGTGTTAACAGAATTACATAAAACTTGAATGTTAAGTTTCCAGTGTCCTGAGAATTTTAGACAAATATAGCAGACGTTTGTACAGACATGTTGTAACAGATATTTACTGGAATGCAGTTCCAGTCAGAGGCTTTTAATTAGAGGATGTGGCAAGTAAAATGATAACATATTAAGAAATATTCTATATCAAAAGAGGAAAACTGGGAGAGACCTTCATGAAGGCAGAGGAGTAAAACGTGGAGATCGCCTTCCTCCCCACAAATACATCAGAAATACATCTACATGGGGAACAACTCCTACAGAGTACCTACTGAACGCTGGCAGAAGACCTCAGACTTCCCAAAAGGCAAGACACTCCCCATGTACCTGGGTAGGGCAAAAGAAAAAAAAAGAAAAAACAGAGACAAAAGAATAGGGATGGGACCTGCACCTCTGGGAGGGAGCTGTGAAGGAGGAAAAGTTTCCACACACTAGGAAGCCCCTTCATGGGCAGAGACTGCGGGTGGTGGAGGGGGGAAGCTTCGGAGCCGCGGAGGAGAGCACAGCAACAGGGTTGCAGAGGGCAAAGCGGAGAGATTCCTGCACAGAGGATTGGTGCCGACCAGCACTCACCAGCCCAAGAGGCTTGTCTGCTCACCTGCTGGGGCGGGTGGGTGCTGGGAACTGAGGCTCGGGCTTCGGAGGTCAGACCCCGGGGAGAGCACAGGAGTTGGCTGCGTGAACACAGCCTGAAGGGGGCTAGTGCACCACAGCTAGCCAGGAGGGAGTCCGGGGAAAAGTATGGAACTGCCTAAGAGGCAAGAGACCATTGTTTCCGGGTGCGCAAGGAGAGGGGATTCAGAGCACCGCCTAAACGAGCTCCAGAGACAGATGTGAGCCGCGGCTATCAGCGCGGACACCACAGATGGGCATGAAATGCTAAAGCTGCTGCTGTATCCATCAAGAAGCCTGTGTGCAAGCACAGGTTACTATCCACACCTCCCCTCCCGGGAGCCTGTGCAGCCCACCACTGCCAGGGTCCCGTGATCCAGGGACAACTTCCCCAGTAGAACACATGGCGTGGCTCAGGCTGTTGCAATGTCACACTGGCCTCTGCCACTGCAGGCTCGCCCTGCATTCCATACCCCTCCCTCCCCCAGACCTGAGTGAGCCAGAGCCCCCTAATCACCTGCTACTTTAACCCCATCCTGCCTGAGCCAAGAACAGACACGCTCAGGCGACCTACATGCAGAGGCAGGGCAAAATCCAAAGCTGAACCCCAGGAGCTGTGTGAACAAAGAAGAGACAGGGAAATTTTTCCCAGAAGCCTCAGGAGCAGCGGATTAAATCTCCACAATCAACTTGATGTACCCTGCAACACTGGAATACCTGAATAGACAACGAATCATCCCAAAATTGAGGTGGTGTACTTTGGGAGCAACTGTAGACTTGGGGTTTGCTTTCTGCATCTCATTTGTTTCTGGTTTTATGTTTCTCTTAGTTTAGTATTTAGAGTTTATTATCATTGGTAGACTTGTTTATTGATTTAGTTACTCCCTTCCTTTTTTTTAATATATATATTTTTTTCCTTTTTCTCTTTTTGTGAGTGTGTATGTTTATGCTCCTTTGTGTGATTTTGTCTGTATAGTTTTTCTTTTACCATTTGTCCTAGGGTTCTGTCTGTCCATTTTTTGTTTTGTTTTTTTAGCATAGTTTTTAGCACTTGTTATCATTGGTGGATTTGTTTTTTGGTTTGGTTGCTCTCTTCTTTCTCGCTTTCTTTTTTCTTTTTTTTATTACTTTTTAATTTTTAATAATTAAAAATTTGTTTTATTTTAATAACTTTATTTCTTTTATTTCTTTTCTTCTTTCTTTCTATCTTTTTTCCTCCCTTTTCTTCTGAGCTGTGTGGCTGACAAGGTTTTTGTGCTCCGGCCGGGTGTCAGGCCTCTGCCTCTGAGGTGGGAGAGCCGAGTTCAGGACATTGGTCCACCAGAGACCTCCCAGCTCCACATAATATCAAATGACGAAAGGTCTCCCAGAGATCTCCAAAGCTCTCCAAGAGATCTCCATCTCAATGCTAAGACCCAGCTCCACTCAACGACCAGCAAGCTGCAGTGCTGGACACCCTATGCCAAACAACTAGCAAGACAGGAACACAACCCCACCCATTAGCAGAGAGGCTGCCTAAAATCATAATAAGGTCACAGACACACCAAAACACACCACCGGATGAGGTCCTGCCCACCAGAAAGACCAGATCCAGCCTCATCCACCAGAACACTGGCACTAGTCCCCTCCACCAGGAAGCCTATACACAACACACTGAACCAAACTTAGCCACTGGGGGCAGACACCAAAAACAATGGGAACTATGAACCTGCAGCCTGAAAAAAGGAGACCCCAAACACAGTAAGTTAAGCAAAATGAGAAGACAGAGAAACACACAACAGATGAAGGAGCAGGGAAAAAACCCACCAGACCAAACAAATGAAGAGGAAATAGACAGTCTACCTGAAAAAGAATTCAGAGTAATGATAGTAAAGATGATCCAAAATCTTGGAAATAGAATGGAGAAAATACAAGAAACGTTTAACAAAGACCTAGAAGAACTGAAGAGCAAACACACAATGATGAACAACACAATAAATGAAATTTAAAATTCTCTAGAAGGAATCAATAGCAAAATAACTGAGGCAGAAGAACGGATAAGTGACCAGGAAGATAAAACAGTGGAAATAACTACCGCAGCGCAGAATAAAGAAAAAAGAATGAAAAGAATTGAGAACAGTCTCAGAGACCTCTGGGACAACATTAAACGCACCAACATTCGAATTACAGGGGTCCCAGAAGAAGAAGAGAGAATGAAAGGGACTGAGAAAATATTTGAAGAGATTATAGTTGAAAACTTCCCTAATATGGGAAAGGAAATAGTCAAGTCCAGGAAGCGCAGAGTCCCATACAAGATAAATCCAAGGAGAAACATGCCGAGACACATATTAATCAAACTGTCAAAAATTACATACAAAGAAAAAATATTAAAAGCAGCAAAGGAAAAACAACAAATAACATACAAGGGAATCCCCATAAGGTTAACAGCTGCTCTTTCAGCAGAAACTCTGCAAGCCACAAGGGAGTGGCAGGATATATTTAAAGTGATGAAAGGGAAAAACCTGCAACCAAGATTACTCTACCAAGCAAGGATCTCATTTCGATTCCATGGAAAAATTAAAAACTCTACAGAGAGGGAAAAGCTAATAGAATTCAGCACCACCAAACCGGCTTTAAAACAAACGCTAAAGGAACTTCTCTAGGCAGGAAACACAAGAGAAGGAAAAGACCTACAATAACAAACCCAAAACAATTGAGATAATGGTAATAGAAACATATATATCGATAATTACCTTAAATGTAAATCAATTAAATGCTCCAACCAAAAGACATAGACTGGCTGAATGGATACAAAAACAAGACATGTATATATGCTGTCTACAAAAGACCCACTTCAGACCTAGGGACACATACAGACTGAAAGTGAGGGGATGGAAAAAGATATTCCATGCAAATGGAAATCAAAAGAAAACTGGAGTAGCAATTCTCATATCAGACAAAATAGACTTTAAAATAAAGACTATTACAAGAGACAAAGAAGGACCCACATAATGGTCAAGGGATCAATCCAAGAAGAAGATATAACAATTGTAAATATTTATGCACCCAACATAAGAGCACCTCAATACATAAGGCAAATGCTAACAGCCATAAAAGGGGAAATCGACAGTAACACAATAATAGTAGGGAACTTTAACACCCCACTTTCACCAATGGACAGATCATCCAAAATGAAAATAAATAAGGAAACACTACCTTTAAATGATACATTAAACAAATGGACTTAATTGATATTTATAGGACATTCCATCCAAAAAAACAGAATACAGTTTCTTCTCAAGTGCTCATGGAACATTTTCCAGGGTAGAGCATATTTTGGGTCACAAATCAAGCCTTGGTAAATTTAAGAAAATTGAGATCATATCAAGTATCTTTTCTGACCACAATGCTATGAGACTAGATATCAATTTTAGGAAAAAATCTGTGAAAAATACAAACACATGGAGGCTAAACAATACACTACTTAATAACCAAGAGATCAATGAGGAAATCAAAGAGGAAATCAAAAAATACCTATAAACAAATGACAATGAAAACACAACAACCCAACGCCTATGGGATGCAGCAAAAGCAGTTCTAAGAGGGAAGTTTATAGCAATACAATCCTACCTCAAGACACAAGAAACATCTCAAATAAACAACCTAACTTTACACCTAAAGCAATTAGAGAAAGAAGAACAAAAAATCCCAAATTTAGCAGAAGGAAAGAAATCATAAAGATCAGATCAGAAATAAATGAAAAAGAAATAAAGGAAACAATAGCAAAGATCAATAAAACTAAAAGCTGGTTCTTTGAGAAGATAAACAAAATGGAAAAAAAATTAGCCAGACTCATCAAGAAAAAAAGGGAGAAGACTCAAATCAATAGAATTAGAAATGAAAAAGGAGAGGTAACAACCGACACTGCAGAAATACAAAAGATTATGAGAGATTACTGCAAGCAACGATATGCCAATAAAATGGACAACCATGAAGAAATGGACAAACTCTTAGAAAAGCACAACTTTCTGGGACTGAACCAGGAAGAAATAGAAAATATAAACAGACCAATCACACACACTGAAATCGAGACTATGATTAAAAATTTCCAACAAACAAAAGCCCAGGACCAGATGGCTTCACAGGCGAATTCTATCAAACATTTAGAGAAGAGCTAACACCAATCCTCCTCAAACTCTTCCAAAATATAGCAGAGGGAGGAACACTCCCAAACTCATTCTACGAGGCCACCATCACCCTGATACCAAAAGCAGACAAAGATGTCACAAAGAAAGACAACTACAGGCCAATATCACTGATGAACATAGATGCAAAAATCCTCAACAAAATACTAGCAAACAGAATCCAACAGCACATTAAAAGGAGCATACACCATGAACAAATGGGGTTTATTCCAGGAATGCAAGGATTTTTCAATATACACAAATCAATCAATGTGATACACCATATTAACAAATTGAAGGAGAAAAACCATATGATCTTCTCAATAGATGCAGAACAAGCTTTCAACAAAATTCAACATCCATGTATGATGAAAACCCTCCAGAAAATAGGCATAGAGGGAACTTACCTCAACATAATAAAGGCCATATATGGCAAACCCACAGCCAACATCATTCTCAATGGTGAAAAACTGAAAGCATTTCCTCTAAGATCAGGAACAAGACAAGGTTGTCCACATTCACCAGTATTGTTCAACATAGTTTTGGGAGTTTTTGCCACAGGAATCGGAGAATAAAAAGAAATTAAAGGAATCCAAATCAGAAAAGAAGAAGTAAAACTGTCATTGTTTGCAGATGACATGGTACTATACATAGAGAATCCTAAAGATGCTACCAGAAAACTACTATACCTAATCAATGAATCTGGTAAAGTAACAGGATACAAAATTAATGCACAGAAATCTCTTCCATTCCTTTACACTAATGATGAAAAATCTGAAGGAGAAATTAAGGAAACACTCCCATTTACCACTGAAACAAAAAGAATCAAATACCTAGGAATAAACCTGCCAAAGGAGACAAAAGACCTGTATGCAGAAAACTATAAGACACTGATGAAAGAAATTAAAGATGATACAAACAGATAGAGAGATATACCATGTTCTTGGATTGGAAGAATCAACATTGTGAAAATGACTCTACTACCCAAAGCAATCTACAGATTCAATGCAATCCCTATCAAACTACCAATGGCATTTTTCACAGAACTAGGACAAAAAATTTCACAACTTGTACGGAAACACAAAAGACCCCGAATAGCCAAACTAATCTTGAGAAAGAAAAACGATGCTGGAGGAATCAGGCTCCCTGACGTCAGACTATACTACAAAGCTACAGTAATCAAGACAGTATGGTACTGGCACAAAAACAGAAATATAGATCAATGGAACAAGATAGAAAGCCCAGAGATAAACCCACGCACATGTGGTCACCTTATTTCTGATAAAGGAGGCAAGAACATACAATGGAGAAAAGACAGCCTCTTCAATAAGTGGTGCTGGGAAAACTGGACAGCTACATGTAAAAGAATGAAATTAGAATACTCCCTAACACCATACACAAAAATAAACTCAAAATGGATTAAAGACCTAAATGTAAGGCCAGACACCATCAAACTCTTAGAGGAAAACATAGGCAGAACACTCTATGACATAAATCACCACAAGATCCTTTTTGACCCACTTCCTAGAGAAATGGAAATAAAAACAAAAATAAACAAATGGGACCTAATGAAACTTAAAAGCTTTTGCACAGCAAAGGAAACCATAAACAAGACGAAAAGACAACCCTCAGAATGGGAAAAAATATTTGCAAATGAAGCAACTGACAAAGGATTAATCTCCAAAATTTACAAGCAGCTCATTCAGCTCAATATCAAAAAAACAAACAACCCAATCCAAAAATGGGCAGAAGACCTACATAGACATTTCTCCAAAGAAGATATACGGATTGTCAACAAACACATGAAAGAATGCTCAACATCACTAATCATTAGAGAAATGCAAATCAAAACTACAATGAGGTATCACCTCACACCAGTCAGAATGGCCATCATCAAAAAATCTAGAAACAATAAATGCTGGAGAGGGTGTGGAGAAAAGGGAACCCTCTTGCACTGTTGGTGGGAATGTAAATTGATACAGCTACTATGGAGAACAGTATGGAGGTTCCTTAAAAAACTATAAATAGAACTACCATATGACCCAGCAATCCCACTACTGGGTATATACGCAGAGAAAACCATAATTCAGAAAGAGTCATGTACCACAGTGTTCATTGTAGCTGTATTTACAATAGCCAGGACATGGAAGCAACCTAACTGTCCACTGACAGATGAATGGATAAAGAAGATGTGGCACATATATACAATGGAATATTACTCAGCCATAAAAAGAAACGAAGTTGAGGTATTTGTAGTGAGGTGGATGGACCTAGAGTCTGTCATACAGAGTGAAGTAAGTCAGAAAGAGAAAAACAAATACCATATTCTAACACATATATATGGAATATAAAAAAAAAAAGTTCAGACGAACCTAGGGGCAGGACAAGAATTAAGATGCAGATGTAGAGAATGGACTTGAGGACACGGGGAGGGCTAAGGGTAAGTTGGGACAACGTGAGAGAGTGACATGGACTTATATATACTACCAAATGTAAATAGAAACAGCCACATAGTACAGCGAGATCAGCTCAGTGTTTTGCGACCACCTAGACAGGTGCAATAGGGAGGGTGGGAGGGAGATGCAAGAGGGAGGAGATATGGGGATATATGTATATGTATAGTTGATTCACTTTGTTATAAAGCAGAAACTAACACACCATTGTAAAGCAATTATATTCCAATAAAGATGTTAAAAAAAAGAGGAAAATTATATGGCAGCAAGTATTATATTAGAATGATAATTTGTGTTAAAATTTTGTTGTTTCTTTTTAAGTATAGCTAGTCAATTCCTAGGCTTAAGTCAAAATTTAAGAATCCAAACTGGATGAAAAATAATACAGTGTAAAATAGTAGAGCAAATCATGAAGATTTCTGACTATAACATAGATGTTTTTTAATTGCTGATAACATAAATGTATCCAGTATTCCATAAATATTGGACTTCTACAAATCTTAAGATACTTTTTATTATTTTTTTCTCTAAAATGAATCCAGTAAGAATGCTCTAGAATGGAAGGATAGCAAAAATCATAAAAGACTGCAAATTGCCTAGAAGAGAACATAGATAGGCAAAACGTTCTCTGACATAAATTGTACCAATGTTTTCTTAGGTCAGTCTCCCAAGTCAATAGAAATAGAAACAAAAATAAACAAATGGGACCTAATCAAACTTACAAGCTTTTGCACAGCAAAGGAAACCATAAACAAAATGAAAAGATAACCTACAGAATCAGAGAAATATTTGCAAATGATGCGACCAACAAGGGCTTAATTTCCAAAACATACAAGAATCTCATACAACTGAATAACCAAAAAGCAAACCACTGAATCCAAAAATGGGCAGAAGACCTTAATCAACATTTCTCCAAAGAAGACATACAGATGGCCTATAGGGACATGAAAATATGCTCAACATCACTAATTATTAGAGGAATGTAAATCAAAAGTAAAATGAGGTACCATCTCACACCAGTCAGAATGGCCATCATTAAAAAGTCTACAAATAACAAATGCTGGAGATGGCATGGAGAAAAAATAATCTCCTACACTGTTGGTGGGAATGTATATTGGTGCAGCCACTATGGAGAACAGTATGGAGGTTCCTTGAAAAAGTAAAAGTAGAGTTACCATATGATTCTGCAATCCCACTCCTGGGCATATATCTGGAAAAAAACTGTAATTCAAAAAGATACGTGCACCCCAATGTTCACAGCAGCACTATTTACAATAGCTAAGACATGGAAGAAACCTAAGTGTCCATCAACAGAAGAATGGATATCTTTTGTTTTAAACAGTATCTTTCAATTTAAAAAATGTCTACTGCATTATATTCTCTCAGTCCAAAGTTAAACTTCCTACAGGAAGTTTCTCCCTTTCACTTTCCTCTTAAAACTGAAATCAGGGTATAGGGGATACTTTGCAGTGCTTAAGGCATGTGGCAAAGTTTTCCCCAATCTTGTGTGGTCCCTGTATCAACCTTTGCCATGGGGAGCCTAAAGGTGCCTTCGATCTTTCTACTCAACTCTCCACCAATCTTGCTCCTCCCTTTCTTGGTGGAGAGGGGTCAGCCTGTGTGTTGTCTACCAGGGCTCCAGACAGAGTACAAAGTGAAAGCTATTCTGTTTTCTACTTTCTCCAGAACATGTTTAATGTAAATCCCCCATAATTCCTGGGGCACTAGCCTAGAAAAGTGGAAGTCAGGACACAGGACATAGGCCTCTTCTTCCATGATGTCTGTGGTTTTCTCCTTCTCCCAATCCAAGGTCAATCAGGGCATGCTCTCTCCCTCTCTCTCTCTCTGTGTGTGACAAGGACTGCCCTTACTTTATTCTGATTCTCTTCTATTCTTGGCTTATGATAAAATTCTATGATACAATCAACAAAGCTTCGCCCCAGATATGTTATTGAAATCCTTTTCTCAACAACCTGCTTTCAAGCCTATTTTTATGTTATTGACTCGAATATCCAATTCTGGACAACAAGTGCTAAATGTTGACTCCATGTTCCTTTTGGCACCCTTCCTGTAACAGTCAAAATGTGTCCTAAAGAAAAATAATGCCTGTGGAAGAATGTCAGGAGAGGAGTCACATGAAAGGAATTTTTAAAAGGATAAAAACACACTAATGTATATTTCAAAATCTATTATTTACATTTCAATTAAGACAAGCTGACACTTCCTTTACTCAGAAGTAGTAAAAGGTCACACATGCATTGTTATGATCAATGACAACATCAAGTGAAATATGTTTAGATATAGGAAATGTTTACAGACGGATAGGGAAGATAATGTCGATTGTAATACAGATTTAACTGTGTGAGAATAGAAAGATAGGAAAGCAAATATATTTGGAGAATGTATGAGAGATGTTATAGCAACCTGAAGATCTTGGAAATGTAACTCTCTCTTTACACCATAGAAAATGTTAGACAAAATATACTTAATTATAATCCATTTAAAAATATTAAATTAAACATATGTAACAATCAAATCCAAAAATGGTATTTTGCTTGGTAAGCAAACCCAACGAAAACACTCAAATGTGGCGTATGTCACTTGCAAAATTGAAAAAGTATACCAAACATTTGAAATAAGTGGTATAAAATGGAGCAACTTGCCTTTCCCCTTTGAGGGAATTCTCCGCATGCACTATCTCCTCCTCCTTCTCTTTAGAATTTTATAAAATTTTGTGTGAGAGTTGTTTTTAAGTAATACAATAGGAAGTTGGAACCATGACTGAATTTGAAGATTAATTAACATAATGGAGAAAGTGTGTGTGACTGTTTTCCAGAGATGGATACAATGGCTATTGGCACTTCTTATCTGGGGGAAAAAGAAAAACATTTCCATTTGTATGAAGAGTAGTCGCATTGTATTGGGTAGAAATATGGAATTTCAGTTTTCATCTATTTTATATGAATGTTAAGTAGCCAAAGGTAGATTTGATAATTATTAAGCTATTCTGTCTCAGCTCCAAACGCATTCTTCCATATTCATTTTGAGATATTAGGGCTGAAACTCTACAAATCATATTGCAGCTTTGGGCTAGCGCCCTGTTGTCACAGCTAATATCTGACACTAGAGAGAGAGAGACTCAAGGCTATAAGAGGGAAGAGAAACTTGTTCCATTCTGTTTGCCTTGTGTTTACTTCCCGTTTGCTTCCTGCTCCTCTGTGTATCTTCATATCAATGGCTTTAAAAAATATTTCCAACAAAGGAAGCTGGGCTACCTTTCTGTAGCAGTTGAATCCATTTTATATTTTTTCCCAATACTTTCAGAATCAGCCACATTATACTGCCTTCGGAGACCCTCAGACTAGCCAAAAAAAAAAAAAAAAAAAAAAGTGTTTTCTTCAGAGATCTGGGTTTCAGCTCCATGGGGCGCTCCTTCAAGTTTCTTATTTTTATTAGTTTCCATCTCTTCACTTTGTTTTCCAGGGGTGATAGCTGTTTCCTGCCATTTCTAACCTTGTGATAACATAGTGTTCTTTTTTGCCTTTTTAATTAACTAGATAAAAATTACTTACATTAAATTGTCTCTTTTAAAATATAAATCCTCTCTTTTAAAATGCCAGACTGATATAAGTGGTAAATTTTTGTGACTGTTCTATGTGTTGACAAATATTTGCTATATTTTGGGGGTGTGATATTCTGTATAATAATATATTCCAGTTATTTCCTAAAGACTTGACATGTATTAATTCATTTAACTAATAAAAAAAAAAAGAGAGAAAGAAAAAAAAGAAAGTAAGCACTCCTGGGCATATACCTGGAGAAAACCATAATTCCAAAAGATACATGCACCCCAACTTTCATTGCAGCACTATTTACAATAGCCAGGACATGGAAGCAACCTAAATGTCCATCAACAGAGGAATGGATAAAGAAGATGTGGTACATATACACAATGGAATATTACTCAGCCATAAGAAGGAACGAAATTGTACCATTTGCAGAGACGTGGATGGACCTAGAGACTGTCATACAGAGTGAATAAGTCAGAAAAAGAAAAACAAGTATCTTATATTAACGCATACATGTGGAATCTAGAAAAATGGTACAGATGAACCCATTTGCAAAGCAGAAATAGAGACACAGATGTAGAGAACAAACGTATGGACACCAAGGGGGGAAAGTGGCGGTGGGGGGTTATGGTGGTCTGATGAATTGGGAGATTGGGATTGACATATATACACTAATATGTATTAAATAGATAACTAATGAGAACCTATGGTACAGCACAGGGAACTCTACTCAGTCCTCTGTGGTGACCTAAATGGGAAGGAAATCCAAAAAGGAGGGGGCATATGTATACGTATAGCTGATTCGCTTTGCTGTACAGCAGAAACTAACACAACATTATAAAGCAACTATACTCCAATTAAAAAAAAAAAAAGTTAGAAAGAAAACCCTGGGTAAGTAGGAGATAATATTGATAATATTATTCCCATTTACAGGCCAGAAAACTGAGACATTAAAAAAAAAACAAAGTAACTCACTCAAGATCACATAGCCATTAAGTGTTAGAGCTGAGATTTCAAACTTGAGACCTGTCAGAATACTGCTCTTAGCTGTCACAGGTGTGATATGTGTATTAGATTCAAGGTCATAACAATTAGAGTTAAGCGCAGGAAATAGAGAGCCATCTAGATATTTCAAGCAACAAAGGATTTGCTATGGGGGATTAGGTTTCTACAAACCCACTGGATGAACTAGAGGGCCAGAGGCTGTTACCGAACTTTTTAATTAAAAGTCATGCCCTGATACAATAATCCAGATTCCAGGAAACTATTACTGCCATTCATAATTCTGGAAACTGCTGCTGTCACTCCATTATGATTTTTTAAAAAATTTTTATTGGAATATAGTTGATTTACAATGTTGTGTTAGTTTTGGGTGTACAGCAAAGTGAATCAGTTATACATATAGCCACTCTTTTTAAGGATTCTTTTCCCATATAGGTTATTACAGAGTATTGAGTAGAGTTCCCTGTGCTATACAGTAGGTCCTTATTAGTTATCTATTTTATATAGCTCCATCATTATTGTTGAAACGCAGCTACTCTGAAACAGGTACTTTACAATGGGACACCAATTCTTTTCATGCCTCACCCTTTGAAATTTGTGTTGTTTTTTAGACCCACAACTAACATCAAATCCCCACATGCTCCAGGTATTGTAGGCTTAATAATGGTCCCAAAGATGCTCACACCCTGTCAAAAGATAAACTGAAGCACATTAAAATTTTCAAGTTTATTTGAACAACATCAATTCGAATTGGGCAGTGCCAAACCGAAAGTGGTTAGGAACGCTCTCAGGACTGGAGCTGGGGAAAGGCTTTTATAGAGCAGCCTCAGAAGCAAAGCAAGGAAATTATTTGATTGGCTATAGTTTAAGTGGTTGCCTTGTTTGGGAAAGCCTAGTTGGCTCTTTCTGATTGGGAGTTCTTAAATTTTGTTTTCTGGGATATGAGAGCACTTACAGGAATTGACCCTGGCTTAGGTTTCAGTGTGCTTATGTAAGCTACCAAGACATTAGAGGCACCTCAGCCTAATGGCCTTGAAGGCAAGCAGAAATTTCCACCCCAAAATCTGTCTCTTTAACATAAGGATTATTTTAGGCTGATTATTTTTAGGAAATAGCAGATGTGGGAAAATTCTGAAAACTGAGTAGAAATTACCCTTTTGTAAGAGACATTTACATTTATAAGGGAAATCTCCATTTGTAAGGGTATCTCCCTTTCTGTACCAGGAAAAGAAGGATGACTAAATCTCTAGCAACTCTTATCAGTGGAGAAGGCGAGGATGTGAATCTGCATAACTTTACCCTTGTTTACTGTGCTTTTCTGGGTAACCTCTTATCTGGCCTCCCCTACACAATATCTTCTTTAGTCTTTAGTTGGAGATGGTATTTCAGGTGGTGACTTGGGCCATTTGGGGGTGTTACTTTACTTAGTTTTCCTGGGTCTCTCCTGTGTATACAGGAGCTATACATGCTATTGAACGTCTGTTTGTTTTTCTCCTATTAATCTGCCTTCTGTTACAGGTGGGTCTAAGCAAAGAACCTAGAAGGGTGGAAGGAAAATTATTTTTCCTCCCCTACAGCCTCCTTGTTGAATTACTTTAATAATTCTAGGGCTTCCCTGGTGGCGCAGTGGTTGAGAGTCTGCCTGCCAATGCGGGGGACACGGGTTCGACCCCTGGTCTGGGAAGATCCCACATGCCGCGGAGCGACTGGGCCCGTGAGCCACAATTACTGAGCCTGCGCGTCTGGAGCCTGTGCTCCGCAACAAGAGAGGCCGCGATAGTGAGAGGCCCGCGCACCGCGATGAAGAATGGCCCCCACTTGCCGCAACTGGAGAAAGCCCTCGCACAGAAACGAAGACCCAACACAGCCATACATACATACATACATACATACATACATACATACATACATACATACATACATACATAAATAAAATATTAAAAATAATAATAATAATAATTCTAATCCCTGGGATGTGTGAATATGTTACCTTACATGGCAAAGGGACTTTGCAGATATGATTAAATTAAGGATCTAGAGATGGAGAAATTATCCTGAGTTCGCTGAGCAAGCTCAGTGAAATCACAAAGATCCTCATAAGAGGGAAGCAGAAGGGTCAGGTTCAGAGAGACTGAAAGATGCCACACTGCTGGCTTTCAAGGTGGAAGACGAGGATAAGAGCCAAGGCAAGCAGGAGGTCTCTAGAAGCTAGAAAAGGCAAGGGAACAAATTCTCCCCCAGAGCCTCCTGAAGGAACACAGCCTTGCTGACCATTTTAGCACTTCTGATATCCAGTACTCTAACAGAATAAATTTGTGTGATTGAAAGCACTAAATCTTTGGTAATTTTTTAACAGGAGCCCTAGGAAACGAATATACTAGGAAACAAGCTCAAAGTCTCACCCAAGAGGAGACAGCTTACTCTCTAAAGGAAACGCAAGATTTTGCTAACTTATATAGAGACATCTAGGGAATGTGTGTGGAACGGCCAAACTAATGACATGTTCCTTCTTCTCTGACCTAGCACTTTTAAAATCCATCCCCCCACACTGGCTTCAGAGGAGGTCAGTACCAGGTCTTTAAGCAAGGCAGAGCCAGCTCATCAGAAGGAAGAGAGGTGGCTTCCGCTGGCAAAAGGAGCTGTGTGATATTTGTGGGTTCAGAACTCACCAATTCATTCCACTCCAGCCTCACCCTACATTCCAGTTCTCAGGGGGCCACTGCTTCTCAATCAACCACCACACTTTTACGTAAGAGTCCTAAAGAGCCTGGGTACTTCTATGATGGCAGGATCAGACAAGTGACTGCAGGATCAGATTCTGTCTGATTTGGGGCTTATTTTGCTACCATCCGGCCACATTCTCACTTGTCACTGGACCCGTATCTCCACCCTCCCTCAAGCCTGCTGTGCCTTCCCTGTTCCACTAGTTCCCTCCCATCCATCATGTAGACTCTATTCTCAGCTTAACAAAATTTTACCTAACTTTTCAAATCCAAGATTTTCTTTTTGAGTTTTCTTCATTTTTCTCTTTAGAGCGATCTATACTTCTGAGTACACATTATACTGAATGCCCATTAAGTTATTGTAGTATTTGATCTTATAAGAACATATTGCTACTCACTATCCCATTTTAAGTAGACTTAATTATTCAATTGTGCCTACCAGTGCTTCATGAAGGGTAAGAAGTCGATAACTCAGGGTTGAATGAATAATATTAACATAATAGATAGAGGTAAGTAGTTTCTGTCATTTCCTAAAGAAAGAGATATCTTTAGGTTTTTCTAAATTTCAAAAGTTGGATTGATTGAAGTTACAAGCTTTTGGCTTTCCACGGCATTTTGATTTTCTTTATAGATTACCTTGCTTTACATGAAGCTTTAAATATGTTTTTTAATATGTAAGTTTAAAAATGGAAACAACCCATTTGAGAAAAACGATAGTGAGCAATTGAGAATTTGCTGACAATTGTATAGGTGAGATGGAGGAAAGGATTTAAATCAAAATCACTAATGAATAATATGGTAAATTCTTATTAGATATGTCTGGTCTTGGGAGAGTCTTTCTTTAGCCACGCTAATCATCTTCATGACCCTTGGTGAAACACTGAGCATCCCTGTACTCCCCTCCCACTGCATTTTATTTTGCAGAGCTGCTTCCTCTTTCACCTATGAACCTGGGAACTAACCTGAGATGCTACTGTTCCCCTTAAAAAGCTTATCAAAATATCTTACTCAGTGAAGCTGTTATCCTTACACTTGAATTGTTTCCCTAGTTACTAAAAAAATAGAAACATATTAAAACTTACATCAGCAGAGATGGCTTTGTCTAGGTTTATATGCATAGGTGGTTATAGCTATATACTAGCTGATGTCTCCTGGTATAAAATTTTACGGCACTGAAACATTGACCTTCTACAATGCATCATAATTGCCTTTTGAGATAATAAAGAGAAAAATTAATATTTCTTAATTCTCTTTAATATTTACAACAATCTCTTTTTCCCTAATTCTTTTCAAATGCCTGATTCTCTTCATTCCATAGCAAAATGAATCTATTTCCATTAATTTTTCTGGATTTCTAATTACTTTGTGGTTTTATACACAGCCCTAGATATTTTAAGAATTTGCATCAAAAGAGTATTGGGAAATTATCCAATTCAGGGTAGTTATTTCTGCAATCCATGGGGTGTATCTTCCTTCATCTCCTGAATCTTCATATTTCCTCCACTTCATTAACTTGGTGTGCCACATCAATTCTGGTTCCTGTTAACTTCCATTTTTTTCTTTCAATTAATGACAAGGAGCAGTGGGTGGTGAAATGCTGGGAAAACACACATGGTGTATGCACCACACTCCTCTAACACAGCAATGCACAGTGGAAAGTGAGAACTAAGTGAATCGAGCCAGTGTATTGATAGAAAACAAAACAGGTACTGAACGAATGCAGATTCGTGGTTGACAAGAGGTGCATGTTTGTGCACTAAAGAAAAGGAAAAGCATCTAGGAATAAACCTACCTAAGGAGACAAAAGAC
Organism: Eschrichtius robustus; assembly: GCF_028021215.1. Classification (NCBI taxonomy): domain Eukaryota; kingdom Metazoa; phylum Chordata; class Mammalia; order Artiodactyla; family Eschrichtiidae; genus Eschrichtius; species Eschrichtius robustus. The sequence continues at coordinate 107,897,023 of NC_090825.1, read as the reverse complement.
CTGTATGCAGAAAATTGTAAGACACTGATGAAAGAAATTAAAGATGATACAAATAGATGGAGAGATATACCATGTTCTTGGATTGGAAGAATCAACATTGTGAAAATGACTCTACTACCCAAAGCAATCTACAGATTCAATGCAATCCCTATCAAACTACCACTGGCATTTTTCACAGAACTAGAACAAAAAATTTCACAATTTGTATGGAAACACAAAAAACCCCGAATAGCCAAAGCAATCTTGAGAAAGAAAAATGGAGCTGGAGGAATCAGGCTCCCTGACTTCAGACTATACTACAAAGCTACAGTAATCAAGACAGTATGGTACTGGCACAAAAACAGAAATATAGATCAATGGAACAGGATAGAAAGCCCAGAGATAAACCCACGCACATATGGTCACCTTATCTTTGATAAAGGAGGCAAGAATATACAGTGGAGAAAAGACAGCCTCTTCAATAAGTGGTGCTGGGAAAACTGGACAGATACATGTAAAAGAATGAAATTAGAACACTCCCTAACACCATACACAAAAATAAACTCAAAATGGATTAAAGACCTAAATGTAAGGCCAGACACCATCAAACTCTTAGAGGAAAACGTAGGCAGAACACTCTATGACATAAATTACCGCAAGATCCTTTTTGACCCACTTCCTAGAGAAATGGAAATAAAAACAATAATAAACAAATGGGACCTAATGAAAGTTAAAAGCTTTTGCACAGCAAAGGAAACCATAAACAAGACCAAAAGACAACCCTCAGAATGGGAGAAAATATTTGCAAATGAAGCAACTGACAAAGGATTAATCTCCAAAACATACAAGCAACTCATGCAGCTCAATATCAAAAAAACAAACAACCCAATCCAAAAATGGGCAGAAGACCTAAATAGACATTTCTCCAAAGAAGATATACAGATTGTCAACAAACACATGAAAGAATGCTCAACATCACTAATCATTAGAGAAATGCAAATAAAAACTACAGAGAGATATCATCTCACACTGGTCAGAATGGCCATCATCAAAAAATCTACAAACAATAAATGCTGGAGAGGGTGTGGAGAAAAGGGAACCCTCTTGCACTGTTGGTGGGAATGTAAATTGATACAGCCACTATGGAGAACAGTATGGAGGTTCCTTAAAAAACTAAAAATAGAACTACCATACGACCCAGCAATCCCACTACTGGGCATATACCCTGAGAAAACCATAATTCAACAAGAGTCATGTACCAAAATGTTCATTGTAGCTCTACTTACAATAGCCAGGACATGGAAGCAACCTAAGTGTCCATCGACAGATGAATGGATAAAGAAGATGTGGCACATATATACAATGGAATATTACTCAGCCATAAAAAGGAACGAAACTGAGTTATTTGTAGTGAGGTGGATGGACCTAGAGACTGTCATACAGATTGAAGTAAGTCAGAAAGAGAAAAACAAATACCGTATGCTAACACAAATATATGGAATCTAAAAAAAAAAAAGAAAAGAAAAAAAGAAAAAAGAAATGGTCAGAAGAACCTAGGGGCAAGACGGGAATAAAGATGCAGACCTACTAGAGAATGGACTTGAGGATACAGGGAGGGGGAAGGGTAAGCTGGGACAAAGTGAGAGAGTGGCATGGACATATATACACTACCAAATGTAAAATAGATAGCTAGTGGGAAGCAGCCACATAGCACAGGGAGATCAGCTCGGTGCTTTGTGACCACCTAGAGGGGTGGGATTGGGAGGGTGGGAGGGAGGGAGATGCAAGAGGGAAGAGATATGGAGACATATGTATAAGTGATTCACTTTGTTATAAAGCAGAAACTAACACACCATTATAAAGCAATTATACTCTAATAAAGATGTTAAAAAAAATAAAGATGGCTTCAAAAAATAATAATAAAATTTAAAAATGAAAAGGAAAGCAAGCACCTAAGAGAATAAAGATAATAAATGCAAGAAGTCAGAAGGACTAATATCTCTCCCTTGAATGGCTCTTACAGCAACAATTATTTTAAAATAGTATCTCCTAAATGTCTGTGCTGTACTTGCATTAAACAGAGTCATGACTATGAGTTATATGATTTTCAAATCTATGACACTACCTCCAGAAACTTTGGGTAACTTTACGTACCTATTACATTTCTCAAAGAAAATATAAATAAACCCCAATTATCTATTGCTGTCTCATTTAATCAATTATTTCCTCTGGATTTTATTACAGAGATCCCAATAGCCATGTGTGTGATGACTTTGCCTTCCTCATAAAATGCAGCTGAAATGACAGATTAAATATCAAGTCTAATTCATAGGTGACCCTGGAAAATAGGAAGGGTTGACACAGCAAGCTCAGGAAAATGGGGAATCCCCGAAAGATGTAAAGGAGAGAGGAACAAATTGATCTCCAAACCCCAAAGATCTGAAAACTCTGAAATTCCAAAAGGTGATAAAGATGACCTCAAAAACAAAAAATCTCCCAAATCGAAAAGATCAACTTTTTATTTAGCAGGACCTAATATAATCACAAAATTGTAGCAGCAGTGTAGCAGGGACTGAATGAAAATGCAGGTAATCAAAGGTAGCAGAAGAACAAAGGCATCCGGAGCCACTGACTCTTGTATTTACCTTTGGGCCATTGTCTAACCCCCCCGCATCACAGCCACCTATGAATGGGTGCTTTTCACTCAGACTGTCACCTGTCACATGTCCCCATTGCCCACTTCCCTACCTGTGACAATCAATGGATGTTGGGTTCCAGCAACTTTCTTTGCTGCTTGGTGAATTAAGTATTTGGGGTGATATTATTTAAATTTGTTGTATCAATTGAGAAATACAGAATGGAATATTAGTGTTTAGAAATAGGAAGTTAATCACTAGAAAAACAGAACTCTGTAATAGTACTTTAAAGTTACCAGAAGAAGACAATAAAAGGAAAAATATAATGGATCAATCCCACCAAAGTGAAGAAAAGAAAAAGGGAAACATATTATGATAAATATGATTTATTTTATTATTATTTTTTTTAAAGATTTATTTATTGATTAGCTGATTGATTGCTATGTTGGGTCTTCGTTTCTGTGCTAGGGCTTTCTCCAGTTGCGGCAAGCGGGGGCCACTCTTCGTCGCGGTGCGCGGGCCTCTCACTATCGCGGCCTCTCTTGTTGCGGAGCACAGGCTCCAGACGCGCAGGCTCAGTAACTGTGGCTCACGGACCTAGTTGCTCTGCGGCATGTGGGATCTTCCCAGACCAGGGCTCGAACCCGTGTCCCCTGCATTAGCAGGCAGATTCTCAACCACTGCGCCACCAAGGAAGCCCCAAGTTTTTGTTTTTGTTTTTTTTTTAATTTTTTGGCTGCGTTGGGTCTTCCTTGCTGCACGCAGGCTCTCCCTAGTTGCAGAGAGCGAAGGCTACTCTTAGATGCAGTGCGCAGGCCTCTTATTGCAGTGGCCCGCCTTATTGGGGAGCACGGGCTCTAGGCGTGTGGGCTTCAGTAGTTGTGGCGCACGGGCCTAGCCACTCCACAGCATGTGGGATCTTCCCAGACCAGGGATCGAACCTGTGTCCCCTGCATTGGCAGGCAGATTCTTAACCACTGCGCCACCAGGGAAGTCCCATGATTTATTTTAAAAATAGAAAGAATAAAGCAAAATGTTATTCCTCCCAAATCTGCCATTGCACTACTATCAGTACTTCATCCATCACATATTCCTCTGCATTCCCAATATGTAGGGACAAAGTTCTTAAGATACCTCAGGACACCAAGTCCAAAAGTCAATCCACTTGACTCCCACAAGCTAGTTCTTAGGGTAGTGCTTATCAGAGCAAGAATAGAAGGCTGAATTTGGTAATAAAAATTAAATTTACTATGCACCAGAGTTGGCAGTTATAATAAGAATATCACCAAACACAAACTCCCAAGTCTTACTTGCTTTATTCCTCCCTATGGCACCCAAGGGTGATTTATCTTCTCTTTCATGCCCTTCCTTTTTAGAAATGCTTCTCGGCTGATTGGCTTCACTTTTATACTTTACTGCGCTTATTATCAGGAAATGACTTCCTTACCATCTCAATTTGGGGATGCTGGAGCAAAATTTCACCAAGCTTTCCACATCATTAAGTTTTACCTTATTTACTCTAGCAGGAAAGGGCAGTTGAGTTAAAGTCAATCTTGGACAACACGAATCTGTAAAGGCATGTTAAGTCTCACAGAGATCTTTCTTAATGTGTGCATCTTGCTAGAGAAGGAATAGGAAAGTTCTGCTGAGATGAGCACTGAACAGAATTGATCAGCCTTTCACTCCACTCTCGTGGTGGACTGGAACCTGTAAACCTACGAGAATACTCTAGATAGCCTTTGGTCTCCAAACCTTAACTAATTGATACAGGGCATAGGGGAGCAATAAGGTTCTCTTCTGCTAGGCCATGGTTCCTTTCTCACTGTTTTGTCATTGAGCAGAACAGGCAAACAATATGGATATGTTAACCATAAAATTTCTACTTACTCCAGTTTGACTAGAGTTAGTGGGAGAAGCAATAGGTAGGAGAGAGTAGGAGTGATCAGCTTTCTAGGTGTGCAGAATACAGGCTTGCGTTGGCCAGCTGACAATTCACATTCTTTTCCTCTGTCCTGATTCTTAGTCTGCATCACAAATCCAAATTCCTCCCTAGAACATCCACAAAGGCAAACTAGGTGGACAGGCAGGTACACCAAGTCTTGACCCAGCTTCAAGTTACTAAGTACTTCATTTACATGTGTTTGTTTCTCCTTATAATATCCTTAATATAGGGTAGAGTAGCTGTCATTTAGGACATCCTGAACAGCTTTACTGAGATATAATTTGATTTTTTAAAAAGAGAGTTATTGAGGTACAACTATCATAAAATAAACGGCATATACTTAGTAAACAATTTGGTACATTTTGACATAAGTATATATTCATGAAACTGTCACCTCAATCGTGATAATGAACATGCCCATCACCCCCAATAGCTTTTTTGTGCCCCCTTGTAAAATATCCTTTCTTCCCACATCTCATTCTCAATCAATCACTGATCTACTTTCTCTTACAATAGATTGTTTGCATTTTTCTATAATTTCCTATAAATGGAATCATTTAGTATGTATTCTTTTTTGTCTAGTTTCTTTCACTCATCATGATTATTTCGAGATTTAGCTATATTGTTGCATATATCGATAGTTTATTCCTTTTTATTGCTGAGTAGCATTCTATCATACGAATTTACAACTATTTACTTTTTTCCATTCATCTGTTGATAGACATTTATGTTGTTTCCAGGTATTGGCTATTAAAAATAAAACTGTTTTGGACATTTGTGTACAACTCTTTGTATGGGAGTGTACTTTCATTTCTCTCGAGTAAATGTTTGGGGGTGGAATGGCTGGGTCATATTGTAGGTATATATTTAACTTTCAAGAAGTTGTCAACCTGTTTTCCAAAAATGTTGTGCCATTTTACATTCCTACCAGCAGTATATGACAGTTTTTGTTCTGTTATATCCTTATTTACAGTAGGTATAGTCAGTCTTTTAAAGTTTTGCTATGTAATGGTATCTAAATATGATTTTAATAGCATTTCTCAAATCACTAGTGATGTGGAGCATCTTTTTGTGTGCATCTTTACTATATCTTTACTATTTTATCTTTTGTGGTGAGGTGTATGTTCAAATCTTTCATCCATGTTCTACCAGTTGCTTTCTCATTACACAGTGGTAAGAGTCTTTATATACTCTAGAATAAGAGTCTATATGTAATCTAAATATATATATATGTAATTTTCTCCTAATCTTTGGTTTGTCTTATCATTTTTATGTCATGCCTTTTGAAGAGCAAAATTAAAATTTTGATGAAGTCCAATTATTGATTTCTTCCTTTATAATTCATTTTTGTATCCTATTTTAGAAATATTGGCCAAGTCCAAGGTCATTAAGATTTTCTTCCAGAAAGTTTTATGGTTTTAATTTACATTTAGGTCTTGGATCCATGTTAATTTTTGTATGTGGGATAAGGTGAATGTAGATTCTCTTTTTTATCACTTTTATTTTTATTTTTCATTTTTCTCCTTCTTTCTCTCTTTATTTTATTTTTTGTGTATGGCTATACAATTGATTTTGCTCCATTTGTTGACAAGATTATCCTTTTTCCATTGAACTGCCTTGGCTTCTTTGTCAAAAATCAATTGATTTTATATACGGTCAAAAATTGTAGCCAAATGTTTTAGCTCTAATTGGAAGCTCCCTGTGGGGAAGCTCCAGGTGAAAACCTTCTTCCCAGAAATCACTAACTAGGTTACCTTAGATGAGTTTCTGCCATCTTGTCTCAGTTTGCCAATCAACAGAATGAAGATATTAATAAAAATCTTAGACATCATCTACTACAGTTCACCTCTTGCATCCCTCAGACCTACTCAAGATTCTCATCAAGTTTATTCCATTCTGAAACTCATTCTTCAAGGTGGTAGCCAGTCATCATTTTTAAAGAAAATGTTTACAAGATGTGGATTAGAAGGACCAGCTATATTATTTTTCTGTAGCAGTTAGTTACAAGGCCACAAATAATATCATTTATCTCTTTAACCACCCATTATACATCTCTTTCACCTTAGCTAACACCTCTGCTAGTCTAGGTTGCATGCTTCTTGGGTAAGCTGTATCTTCATCTTTGGATGAAGATGGCTTTGTGCTCTGAACTGGCTTTGTGCTCTTTTGTCAGGTTGCTATAAATGTCCTGCATGATCATCACCAGACATGGAAGAAAGAAGTGGTTCCCCAGTGAACCCCCAAATTCCAAAAATATTCTACCTTATCCCAATTATGTATCAGCAACTCTTATCTCCTCATGATAAACAGGGTTAATTATCTTTGCTAGTATAACAAGCTATTTTCTGCCTGCTGGTCCATTGGTATGATAAATCTAAAACAACCAAGCTGAAGTTGTATCTTTAGGTATAATGGAACTCATACTTCTGTCACATGATGAAAGTAATCCCATTTCCCCCAGGAACCAGGGCTCTAGTCCAGAAAACCTTAAAGTTTCAGGAACAGGAAGCACAATGTTCCCCAGTGGGTCATTTGGACTGATGGTGAGGAAGGCTACTCTTGCTTCTTCACCTTGATTTCTGGATGCATATATCTTATATACTGGGAATGCTGAACCTCGTAATGGCTATTGGTTCAAAATATATGCTGCATCTTGAAGAACAATGCCCCAGCCCCTTGATGGTATCATTCTTAAGCTGAAACTTTAGCTATGCACTGAAGAAGCCATTCTGATGTTCCATTGGGTTGGCAGCTTATGAATAATGATGTATGTGTTAGGACCAGTGGGCATATGTCCAATATCACACCTGCTTTGTCACAAAATGGGCCTCTTCCTCTGAGGTGATGTTATGTGAGATTCCATGATTATAAGTCAGAAACTCTGAGCCGTCAAATAGTGGTGATGGCCAAGGTAGTATGGGAAGGGATGGAAAGAAACATATTCAATCATGGATCGATCTCTGTAAACCCAAATTGTTGTCCCCTCCAGGCTGAAAGATTTACTCAACTTGCCACCAAGTAGCTGTTTTGTTTCTTGAGGAATGGTGCCATATTGGGATTTAACATCAATTCTTTTTTGATTGGTTGAAATTCAACACTGGTAGTAACCATGCTCTATCTTGGTAGCATTGGCATTATGTGCAAACCTTTATCCCTGATACTATGACTACTCCATTTAGAGGCTGATTTTTCAAGTACTGTGTTGTCATGGATGTAGCCATGTCAGGAATACAGGTTATGCACATGTACTCAGACTACTTCCCTTCTATACCTACTTGATGGCCAGGTATACTATACAAAGCTCTGCCCACAGGAGGGTTTCATCTCACTGCTGTCTTGAGTGGAATTGCAGTATAGCAGCAATACACTTTTGAATTTTACCAACATGACAACCTGAACCCATCACATTCTGTCAGCCAATCATAGGGACTCCCCACCCCAAAGCCATAAGTATGCTGTGGGACTGACATCAATGCAATAGGCAAAGTTGTCTTGAAGGGAAAATCTGGATCATCTGTAGCTTTCTTATCTTCCCCAGGCCCCCTTAGGCACAAACTTGAATGTCTCACTTCCATCCTATGCTTTACCCTTCAATCTTATTACTGAGTGTCTCTGACAAAATCCAGATATGAATGGGCATCTCCATCATATAATCACTTGATGCTCCAAAGTCAGAAACCAAGCTTCTATTAGGGTTCAGTAGCATGCTAGGAACCACTTTTCAAATGATGAATAGTTCTCTGTTGCAGATGGCATCATCTTGCTGCAGAAGTGTAGGGTGTCTGTGCTGTGACTCTTCTCTTGGGGCTCCCAGAAAACGTACATGGCACCCTTATCTAGAAATCTCTAACACCATAGAAGTTCCCATGATATATGGCCCAAGAAGCAGCAGTCTTGTAATGCAGCCTGATCCTACAGAAAAGCCCCATTCAAATCTGGGAGCTGTCCACGTTACCCAGTAAATGGGTTCACATCATTGGCCATAATTTATCTCCCTTTTGCTGGCAGGTTAATTGGGGATATAATGGGAACTTGTATTCATTTATGTTTTTGAGAGTAGCACTAATCCCTGCAATTCCACATAGGATAACACGTTGCTTCTGATTTTTTATCTTGGCCAGAGTCAGCAAGTTCAAGTGCTTCCACTTGGCTTTTCGTCTCCTTCTGGCTCCTACTCCACAGGCCAGGAAACCTACCTGAGTGTACTGCCAGCTACCAAGTATATCCATACCAATTATGCACTCAGAGACCAGGAAAATGACATATTGGTCCCACTGTGAGAAAAACTTTGAGCCAAGATACTATTTATCACCAGCAACTGCACTTTCACAGGGGAGCCATGATGGTGTTTTTGTTCCCTGTATTAGAGTCATTAGACCCTGTACCAAACTACCCCTGAAAGTTTTGAATGTTGTCTTTTCTCCAGTGAATGCATGTTACCTGGGGAAATGGTCATACATCCCTAAGAAGGAGGACTGGAAGAATCACACTGTAAACATTGCACAGGCATTTCAGAATCATTCCTCAAGGGGACCCAGTCTTTTCTTAAATCTCTGGGTTCCGGGTCTGAGAATAGGCTCAGGTCTGGAAACTGGCAAAAGATCACAACTTTACTGTGGCTGCCATAAGCCTTCTGTCTCTGCACTCATGATCATTTTTATTATAGATATTAAGCAATACTCTTGTTGGCTGTCCATCTGTCTTGACCCTAGGATCACCATGGTCTATTAACCGTTATCATTGACAGATCCCTATGGGTCAGGGCTCTCTGGTTGCCTCCGACGTTGGCTCCTATCACAGTAATTACATCAATCTTGACTCTGATAATTAAGTGCCGCCACCTGGACTTTGCTAGTCTAGACTCCCATCATTTCCAGGGAACCCAGATCCGTAAGAGTAGAGCGTACTCTTGGCCCTGAATAAAGAGGGCAGCTGCCACTGAGGTCCTCAACAATGTTGGTTCTGTGTTACTAGCAGATTCCTATGAGTAGAGTGAATGCAAGTTTCTTCTGGGACCTTCAGAGGATCATAGTCAATAATTCTCTGGTACTATGCAAAATAAATCCATTTGGACATGACTAATTTTCTGAGCCTTTCCTCAATATTCATCCATGCCATTCTAGCTTTTCTAGCTATCATTTATTTTCCAACTTCAAGGAGCTATATTAGCAGCCTCTTAGCAATAACTGTAGCAATAACTGTGGGTGTTATTGCTGAGACATTAAACCCTAAAACATAGGATATCCTCATTTAGTACCCAGCATGCTCTTTTGGTCCCTGCTAATATATGTTAGCTAGGTCTTGAGGTCTTTTTGATGAATAATCCATTTCCTCCTAAAGTAGGGCTAATAGGTCCCTGGTCAGGCCATGTTAAGACTGAATCTAGTTAGTGGTTTAGAAGCAATGAGGGAAGCCAGGGCAGATTTTGAGGAGGGCCAGAATCATCTTGCAAGGCATACACCTCACATGAGGCTCTTAAATGGTCTCCAAGCAAGAAAAGGGTGCTATTTTATAGCTACAGGAGGAAGACACTCCTTCTGGCTTAGAAGGTTCACAGTAAATCTGGCAGCTAGGTCCCAAGGACAGCCACCTACATACTGTCATCTGGTATGTCAGGATCTCCCTCCTTCTTTATCAGGGTTCTGACATTAACATAGAAGACTTTTGAGGGCTGTCAATTCAACAATCTTTGTAAATCTGCTAGTCTGAAAACCAGGTCCTGGCACTGAACTTTGAAATAGTCTCCCTCCGACTTCAGGAGATGAAGAGGTCTTTAGATGCTACCGTGGAGGCCTTTTGGCTTTCTTATGTGGACCTGAGCTGAGAGTTAACTCATCTGACACTATCATTTTCTTCCCTTGGTGCATAAATGGCATGGAGCAGTCACTAATCGGCTTCACAGTCCTTATCATTACAATTGTCCCATCTCGCCCAAATGCTCAAGATACTTTATAAGCCAGTGCATTGCCCCCACTAGCAATTAGGTACTTACCAGCATTAACAACTCGAGTAGGCTTCTTTATGTGCTTCTGAGCTGAATTTACTCTCTTCTTCAAAATAAACTGCCAGATCCCTCTCATTCCTTTTCCCCAACCCCCTGAGAGAACCTAATATGATAAGATTACTGTGTGGCAGAAAGAAGATGAGATTGCAAAATAACTACAGGCAAGAAAAGCTCTTGCAGAACAAGATACAGCTGAGAATGCATCGTCCTGTCAGTATCTAGCTGAGGGAGGGGGAGGGAGAGAGGGAGAGAGGGAGGGGGGGAGAGAGAGAGAGAGAGAGAGAGAGAGAGAGAGAGAGAGAGAGAGAGAGAGAGAGAGAGAAAGCACACTGAGAGAGACAGAGAGAAACAGAGAAATTGACCTGAATGAGCTTCCAAACTTTCCAGTCAGATAAATCCTCTTCCTCCTCTGAGGAGTGAGAGAGGGGCAGAGACAAGACTCCTTTGGTGAAGAACCCCCAATGCAAACATGAGGAGGTGGGGAGAAGTGTGTAGGGATAAACTAGTTTTCCTTTAAAGAAATATCTTCAAAGACTAATTTGTTTTAAAAATCAATTCTTAATAAGCGAACTGTTGTAGAATGGCTCACTAGATAACAATACATTTGAATGACTAACGTATGTTCGCTTTTCTATAATAATAAGCTAGAATCACACAGTGAGTACAGCGCACCCTGGGAATGAATCAAGCGCTGTGAACACACACGGATATTTTCAGGATACTAGGATGGGACCTAGAAAGGTATATCTGTTATCTTGTAGAAGCACTGGGAAAAACAGGCTTCTTTCAGAAATAGTTTTAAACCCAATAGGAAATAAAGACTACACTATTGAGTCACAATAATATTCCTAGCATATATCATGCATGATGGAATTTTTTCTACCTGCTGAGCTCATTCTCCCTTTCTGCAGGGTTTGGTGGTTTGGCCAGACAGTTGATTCTCTAAGACACATCTGGCTATGTCGTTAACAGTTATTCCTGAATGTTTTGGCTATTGCCAAAGCGGTCTACTGGTTTAAAAAAAAAAATCAGTGCCATCATGGGAAATATTATTCTTGCACACTGTTGTTTACAATCCAACTCAGTTATGAAGACAAAAACTATTTTTTAGCATCTCTTAAAAGTCTTTAAGAGAAAATGCAGTGAAGAGTTTGTCTTTATTTCTATTTAAGTTTAGTCACTGCAAAGTCCATGACTTTTATTGAGAGTGTTGTCTTATTTTCTTTCTTATTTATAAACACTGATTAAGGTTGTCAAAATACTCTTAAATGTAAAGGTCCTTCCAACAGCTTTTCATCTTTGGAGAAACTGAAAACATCCACCAAGAGCCTCTTCAGATTCTTAATAGAAAAATGGATATACGTGGAAACCCTAGACATTTCTTTCATTTTCCCTGCTCTTCATTTTATCCTTTTGCTGATCTTGGATTTTTTGGGTGTTCAAGTTGGCAAGAAAGTATTTCCAGTATGTGACTCAACTCCAGGTAGAAGGTAGAAAAAGTTGAAACACTGTACTTCTATTCTCACTCTAAATATACAGCCCTCTTACTGGTGACAATTTTATTTTCAAAGTATTTAATAAACAACTACACACTGATCTTTCACAAACTTAAAAGCTAGTATTTTTAGCACTACCTATAGGCCACTTTTCTAAACACCTTCCTTATATTACTCATTTCACCGTCTCAACAACTCTATGAAATGGGTTCCATTTTATCTTTATTTTACAGATGACGGACTTAGGTACAAAGAGATTACGTAACTTGCCCAAGTAAGGGGTAGAGCTGGGATGGAGATCGGGCAGTCTTGCATCAGAGCCTGTGTTCTTACCCATTAATTTATATTGCCTCTGTGTGCACTTTTCTCACTCACATCTGAGAGGAAGCTAGATAAACAACCAAAATTTGGGGAATAGGGAAGGAAGAAGCGTTTCTTTTCTAGCCCACATTTCCATTCTGTTCTATAGCAACTGCCTGAAGGTCTGATGGTAAGTTTGATGTCAGAAACCTTGCAGTGTTTCCTCGTATTTTTTAAGATGACACAAATAATGCTAGAATTTTAATAGATATAACTGCAACTTAGAGAGCTATCTCTGACAAACTGTCTAGGGAACGAAACCAACAAAACAAAACAAAAAACCAAAAAATCTTTGGTTTCGTTCAACCAATAATACTTCTAAATACCTCATTTTATTCATTAAAAAATGCAGGGCATGTTCATAAACCACATAAGTGTAAAAAGGGAAAATACATACAATAAAATCAACAGAAAGCAAATTCTCCTCGACTTAGCCATCATGTCTATTTCTCTCCATTGCCACCACTCTAGTTCAAGCCACGAGCACCACTTACCTGAACCACTGCAATAATCTCCTAACTGGTGTTCTTGCTTTTATCCCGGCTCTCGATCTAATATTAGTCTTGAACATCATGGCTTCCCATTGCAGTCTGAGAACCCCAAATCTCTTCAGAATGCTTCAAGTTCAGGTTACCTCTCCAGTCTCATTTTCCTCCTATTAACAAATTGTCAACCTCACTGAGCTTCTTGCAATTTTAAAAAATATCCTGTTCCTATATTCCTGAGAAACTTTGCACCTGCTCTTTCCCTTTCCTTTAACGACGTCTAAGACTGACTCCTATAATCATGTTTTAAATGTTACTTCCTCAGAGAGGCTTTCCCTAACTTCTACTCTCAATTAAATATTTTGTTTTATTCTCTGTATCACTGTTCCTATTTTTCTGTGGAATTATTGCAATTTGTTAAAACATACTTATTTGTGTCATTGTTTAAGTCTACCTTTTTACTAGACTAACCAACTGAATACTCAGGGCACACATCACAATATGTCACATAGTATCTACCACTAGGTGGCACCAAAGCACAGCAGGGACCTAGGTGGATAGGCATCACAAGACAGAACTTTGGACTCCAGGCTCATCATGGTTATTTCATTAAATTGGTAATATCTCCAACCTGCATTTGAATTTTTGGACCACCCCCTCCCCATATATATATGAGACTGAGGTTTTATGGTATTGTGTTCTGTTCTGATTCTACTGTCTACCAGGTTGATAATCAGAGAATTAGAACGTACATTTTATGAGCTTGTCTTGGGTCTAAAGACCATGACTCAAAAGTCTTAGAGCTACCGAATTTATATGAAAACAAATGATTATTCTAATAATTAGAGTTACATTGAAACCTCCTTTGGATATAATGATTAAGTTCCCCATCACTTGAGTTGTTCAATAAGAGACCAGATGCTCAGTTGCCTGGATAATGTGTAAGAGACTGAAGCTACCAGAAAAAGGTCCAATTAGATGACCTCAGAGACTTTCAGTCTTGAGAATCTGTGCTTCTGGAATCCAATTTAAATGTTTAAAAAAATATAAAAGTTCTTTAAGAATACTAGTTTAGAAACAATTGGTATTACTCTTCAGGGGAACGATAATTCTCCTATATGGCCATTAACATAGCCAAAAGTGCTTAAATATTAGAATCAGACTGACCTGAATTAAAACCCAAATTCTATCACTTTCTAGCTATGTGACCGTAAACAAGCTATTTGTTTTTCAGTTTCTTTACTTCTAAATGGAAAATAAGACCAAATTACTGAATTATCACTGTGTTTCTCTCAGGCCAAAACCATTAGTAATGTTTGGTTTTAAAAAGATAGTCCAAAAAAAAAAAAAAAAAAGATAGTCCAGGGCTTCCCTGGTGGCGCAGTGGTTGAGAGTCTGCCTGCCAATGCAGGGGACACGGGTTCGAGCCCTGGTCTGGGAAGATCCCACATGCCGCAGAGCAGCTGGGCCCGTGAGCCACAACTACGGAGCCTGTGCGTCTGGAGCCTGTGGTCCGCAACAAGTGAGGCCGCGGTGGTGAGAGGCCCGTGCGCCGCGATGAAGAGTGGCCCCCGCTTGCCACAACTAGAGAAAGCCCTCTCACAGAAACGAGGACCCAACACAGCCATAAATAAATAAATTAAATAAATTAAAAAAAAAAAGCTTGCCTTCAATTAAAAAAAAAAAAAGATAGTCCATTCTTCTATAAGGTATACAATGATTATAAACCAACAGATGGTCCATCACCACCACCAGAATCAACAACAAAAGCCCAGAATTCCTCTTTCGCCTATTCCGAAAGTGAAGATTGTTTCTGAGTCATTTTAAAATGGCAAATAATGTAGGAAGATTGAAGTTAAAGAGATTTTCTACTTTCTAAATCTATTTTAAAAATAGAAATAGTTTGGAAACTATTCCCCTGTTCCAGTAGGGGCTGGGCACAAATGCTCTTTTTCTTTTGGCTTTCCATCCTCTGGATAATTAGGAAACAAGAGGATTTAGTGCAAAAGAACATAGAAAAACATTTCTGCAGCAACAGGAATGTTAGAGAGGCAAAAAGACCTTTACTTTTATTAGCTTCAGCAGCTTAGTGGAATTAAAAAGATCATCCTTGGCTCATACGCTGAGAAGTAATATAGAACAGCCGAGAAACAAGTTACAGGGGCTTTGACAATAAACCAGCCTAAAGCCAGAAGCTACCTAAGCTTAAGCCCTGAAAATGACTGTGACACTAATCTAAGATTCAGGGTGGTTTACTTGAATATTCTGACCAATATCTGTATATAAAATAAAAGTTAGAATGATATGAAATATATTTTATTATTTCTTTTTCTAAATGAATCCACTGATGTGGCAGGGCACTGGACTCAGGGGTCAGAGGGCTGGATAATCATCTCAACCTTGCTTCTCACCTGTGGCGTGACAGTTGCTGGGTTTCACTATAAGTCATAAAACCTGGGCCTCATTCTGCTTCTCTGCAAAATTAGAAGGTTGAAGCCAATGACTCTCAAGTTCCACTCAGCCCTTCAATCCTCTGATTCCACGTGTTAAAGTTTACTCATATGTTCAGTCAGTAAGTCAATCGGTCATTAGTTGAAAAAATTCATTCATTACCAACGTGTTGGGCACATAGATGCAATTTATTCAACAAGAGATATTTAATGAGCTCTGACTGTGTGCCAGGCCCTCTTCTTAGCTCTGAGGATATACTAGTATGAAAAAAGACCTAAGTTCCTACCTTTCTGTGCTTCGCATTCTGAAGAGGAAATGGACATAAAATAGGCAAATAAGTAAACATACGCTATGTTAGAGAGTAGTAAGTGCTGTGGAGAAAGCCAGGAGGAAATGTCAGGGGTTGAAATTTTAAGTCTCACTGTGAAGATCACTGTTGATTACAGACAGGAAGAAAAAGAGGAAGCAAGACATGTGTATATCTGGGGAAAGAACATTTCAGGGAGAAGAAACAGAAGCTGTGCCTCGCAGATCCAAGTACCAGCAGCGAGGAGGATGTAGATGGAACAGTATGCATGGGGGCAGAGTAACAAGAGGAAAGGTGTATCATTCTGATCCTGCAAGGACACGTTGACAATCCCACAAGATAACTGAGAATTTGATGAGGGGGTATTTATAAAGTTGAGCAGAGTTAAGATAGGCAAACAAGAGATGGCGAAAGCCCTAAGGAGGTCTAGACTTAAATTGGAATGGGAGGGAGGCATTACCAAACACAGAGGGAGCTGTCACTGGAGATGGAGGAGAGGATGGAGGAGAGGGTCCCCAGTAGGGGCTGAGGACCTGGGCACAGAAACACAACTCCTGCCAATATGGGACCTGGCAAGGAGAGAGCTAGGGGAATAAACTACCCCACCTCTTTTATCTTAGCCTTCTGTTTCGATAGTGCTCCCCATTCTCCAAAGCAAAGTAGAAGCTGGGGAAGGGGACCTGTTGATGTGGTCACAGATCAGCATCCTAGGGCCCAGGTCAGGGCACAAGCGTGGAGAGTGGATTAAAAGAGTAGAGAATATATAGCACACGAGGTCAGAGAGGTGATGAGGAACCAGATCATAAGAGCCTCATAAATCATAGTAAGGAAGTAAGGACTGTTTTTTAATGGTGTCAGTCCTATGGAAAAGTTGCAAAACAGTATAAAAGCACCTACATCCCTTCCATGTGAATGTTTTCCACATTTGCTCCATCACCTTCTCTTTCTCTCTCCCTCTCTGTGTGCTTTTACATATATTATATAAAAAAATATATATACAAACATTTCTTGACTTGCTGTCCTATCCCCCCTAAATAATCCCAAAACCCAGCCCATATGTCTCAAAAACAAGAACGCTGTCCTAAAGAATCGCTAGAGAACCCCTTGAATTCGGAAGTGAATAGTGATAAAACACTACTGTTTCATTCACAGACCCAATTCAATTCTGTCAACTACTCCAACAGGGATCCCACCCAGGAACCCAGGTTGCATTTAGTTGTCATGCCCTGTCAGTCTCCTTCCATCTGGAACAGTTCCTCAGCCCTTTCTTGTCTTTCATTCCTTGACAGTTTAAAAGAGTACAGACCTTTCCTTCTGTAGGATACTCTCAACCTGGACGTTTCCTCACGCGCATCTCAGGCTGTGCATTTTTGGCAGGAAGGCCACAGCAGTAATGCTGTGCACTCCATAGAACCTTATCTTCTGGGACACACAGGCCAACCCGTTCCTGCTACTGGGGATTTTAACCTTGCTCACGTGTCAGTCCAGTTTCTGTCGGATTTCTTTACCATCTTCACCCAAAATAGAGTCAACATTTTCCCATTTTTATTTGATTATTTGTATTTAAATTTTTTAATTGAAGTGTAGTTGCTGCACAGTACTATGTAAGCTACAGGTGTACAATATAGTGATTCACAATTTTTAAAGGCTATATTCCATTTATAGCTATTTTAAAATATTGGCTATATTCCCTGTGTTGTACAATATATCCTTGTAGCTTATTTTATACCTAGTAGTTTGTACCTCTTATTCCCCTTTGCATTTAAATTCACAGGGAGATATTCACGTATTATGCAAACATCATATTTTTCATCGAACCTCTACCAATTAGCCTTAGTATCCACTGACAATTCCTTCTGGAATTAATAGCCACTATGTTAGTTGGTTGCCAAATAGTGGCTATTTTCATCATCAGTCATTCTATATATATAAATTGATGTTTTATATCAATTTAAGATAAAGGTTTGCCCTCACCTTCATTTATTTATTCATATATTTATATCAGTAAAATTATCACATATACACCATATGTATATTTATGTTTCTCTACAAAATGAGTTCCTATTTTATTCAATGTTTTGTAAGCTGGAATTTTTATTTATTTTGATGCTCTAATTGTCACCAATTTGGCCACGGAGAATCTCTTCAAGTTGGCTCTTTTGCCCTTTCACATGTCACCATCATTTTTTAAGCTTTTCTTTTCTTTCTGGCCCAAAAAGAGGCTGTAGTCTCATCTTATAGTTTCCCTGTCCTAGTGCTGGACTCGGCCATTTCTCTAAGGAGACTTGGTTTCTTTCAGTGATGGATGGTATTTAGAAACCAAAATCTGGATTCTTAGTATACTAATTGCTGCAAGTGTTATGGCTTCTGGACTCTTTCAACAGATAGGGCTAGGATGTATATATGTACACAAACACATGCACATACACACACACACACATATATATATAGCTATTCATGTATGTATCTCTGTTTATATATAGTTGAAAAATTATGAATTCATACCAATACTTGTAACTCTAACTCAACACCTGTGGACAGATCAAATAAGATGACGGAACTTGAATTTAGCAATGTGGAGTTTTTTGGTGACTTTTCTAAGAATATTTCTAATGGAGCAGTGCAAGCCGAAGTCTGTTTAGAATAGGTTTGGGTAAAGAGGAATAAAATTGGAAACAGTGTGTAAGATAACACTTCAAAGAAGTTTTGCTGTAAAGAGAAAAAGCATACTACTAATTGGATTTGTTATTAAGCCAGAAGAAATAGTAACAAAAAGAAATATTTGTTATTAAGCTGGCAGAACAGTTGTGAATGATGCCAAAGAGAAGGAAAAACAAGGATTTTCCACTTACAGTAATAGAAGAATAAGTGGAGCATCTGGGTAAAGATGGAGGTCAAAAGGCAGATAAAGTGGGAACTTGCTGAAGTTTTCTTCTGATTGAGGAGAGAGTATGAATTAATACCTTGGTAGAGTGGTTAAGTAAATGGAGATAAGGAATATAGTGTGATTGCTAGGCAACAATAAGAGCTTATTTGAGGTTAGTGATCATGTTTTTAATGTGAGACAAGTTATCATGGTTGCATGTTTTTCTTTAGCCACTTTTGACTGCAGAGAGTTGAAATTAACCTGACTGGTGGTAAAACCAAGTGAGAGAGTTGAAGGAAGACAGAGGAGAAAGTCAAGGATATTTTCCTGGAAGGGGGTATGATTGACAATGGAATTTAAGCTAAGAAAGGAGAGATGAGTAGGTGACAGGATCAATGATCTGAAAGTCCTGGTGATACTGCGGGTTGATGAAGTAGAGTTACTAAGAGTGAGCAGGAGAGAGATGAGGTTAGAGAGTACCATCTTTGGAACCGAAATTATCGAGGGATTGTAGTCATTTATAGTGACAAAGTCAAGGGTATGACTAAGGATATAAGTTGTTGAGATAAGATAGTAGGGAATTTATCAAGGATTAAGGGGCTAGAGTATTGGATGGGTCATTTACATGGATATGGACATTACCAAGATGTAGAAGAGATTTACACTGGCAAGGAAATAAAATCATTAGTGAAGAAGAGGCAATATCCTAGCAGTGATAGATGATGGTAGTAAAAAGGGTCCAGGAGTACCATATCCTGATAATATGAGATGCAAAACTGGACATTTTTAGGGATAGAGGAAGAATGATCTGAACCAGTAATGAGGACTAAGGAGGACACGGGTTCCCTCCCACAGGCCAGTGGAATGAGAGGAGTGGGAAAGCAAACAGCCATTACATGTAGGCAGCAGTGTTCTCAACCAAGGTCTAGATATTTTTAGAGCAAAAGATTTTTAGAATTTCCTCTGAAGGAAATTCTCAGAGAAATGGATGAGGACA